>NC_092671.1:32567303-33836886 GCF_964355755.1 Antedon mediterranea | reverse complement strand
ACTAGAATAGCTAGGCCTAGCTAGGCCGGCTAGCTAGGTAGGTTAGTAGCAGGTCAAATAGGCCTAGCTAGGATAGGTAGGCTAGGCCTAGGTGGCACTGTTATTTGCCTACATACCACATAGGCCTACCATATTTATTGTTTTTACATAATAAGTATTGTATTAATTCATGTTATTGTAGGCTATTATTATGCACTTACACCAACATAATTTCATAAACATTACACAATTTTAAGTAAATGCTTAAAACAAACTTAATACATTAGTATGTGCTTAACATATCCATTATTTAATTGATTAAAGCAATCATAGGCAACATGTTATTTAAGTTGTATTTGTTATCTAATTAGCAGGCACTACACAAGTAAAATTTAAATTATGTAAGTACACTTTTAAGAACGTACTTAAATCCAGTCGTTCAAGAAATGGTATTCAATGTTATATAACTTAATTTATTGTATACATTTAATTAATTTTTAAAGAATAATACAGTTTTTTTAGTGTAAAAACATTAATTTACCTCCTTTTTTACCATTTTAAGTAAGTGCTTAAAAGAAACACAAGTATGTACTTAACATAGAATGTGGAAATATTTTTTTGTATGCATTGTGACAGTAATCAATATTCTACCAAAAAACATTTCATTGTATCGTATTTTGTGAATGTGTGATACTTAGAAAGTATACACTATTAGATTAACAAACATTAATTTGTGTTGTTGTTTTATAAAATAACATTGACATTCAATCATGATTTTCTCAAAACTGTTATTTGTATATTTCTTTATGCTTCGACTTAACATACAATATCTCAGGATCCCCTTCATGTTAAATATTAAGTTTGGTATCATTGTAAAGGATATAACATTTCCTACCAGATAGAATACAAATCTGAAAAATTTAAATTTTCGACTTTTGTTTTACTTTGCCAGAGCAGGTCACACAGAAATACAAACAGTTATAACTATTAGTTGTTTCTGTTTATATACCTGTATTGTACGGCATACCCTATCTAATAAGAAATAAAAGTATAATATGAAAATAACAATGATACTATTGTAATACTAAATGCAAAAAAAAAATGATGTACAGATGATTGAAATATAAAAACATCTGGTTGAGATTTGCATATAAGAGAGAAGTAAATGGGGATTTTGGGAGGAGGGGTACGTTCTGCAGTGGAATGCCAAATCCTGAAGAAAGAAAGAATACTAATTGGTTATCGTATCAAAACATAATAATAATAATAACTTTATTGAACATACGCCTTTAAATCGGCGGCACACGTTTATGGCAAGCCTCAGCTGTCTGAAGTATTCAAAATATTATATTATTATATCATTTTTTATTATATTATATATTGTATTGTAATGAATTTTACGTTTTGCGTTATATTACTTGGTTTTAGCATTATATTATATCTATTTATAATATATTATGTGAAAAATGTAACAAATTATGGACTTTTTGTATTATATTATTCGGTTTTGGCATTATATTATGAACATTTACTATTATATTATTAATAAAATACCTTATATTATAATATAATTGTATTATATTAAACGCATTTACCTTACTTTATAACATACAACATTATTATATTATACGGATTCGTTAGTTATATTATTATTTTGTATGATGTTTATTATACGTCACGGCTTATTTCAGTTCTTCTAACTCTTTCTCTCCCTCCCCCTGTTCACTAGCAATCAGCGGCAGAATCTGAATTGTGTGACTGTCGAAGAATAACTATTATCTTTACTACGTACTAGGCCTAGCCTAGGGCCTAGGCCTACCAGGGGATCTAGCCTAGACGTAGCTAGTTAGACAAGTGACCAAGGACCACCGGACAGCTACAACTAATACTACAATACAATAATACTACTACAAACAATAACTACTACTGCTACTACCTAGGCCTAGCTAGTAGAGTAGGTAGCTACGGATCCGGTAGCTACTACTAGGCTCGTAGGGCGTATGTATGATATTAACTACTAGTACTAGGCCTAGGCTAGGCCTACTAGTACTAAGCTAGGCCTAGACTTAAGTTGTAGTAGGCTAGAGCCGGGCCTGCTGCCTTAGGCTAGGCTACTACTACTACTACTAGGCAGCCAGCCCATGATGGGTACGAGTAAGCCAAAATTTTGGATATAAGTAAACCAAAATTTGGGTATGAGCGAGTTGGCATTGGTACGGGTTGACCTGTATCATTCTAGCTAATCGTACTAGTCCTCAAGTAAGTCTACGCTACCCAGTCCGGCTACAATATGGTCTATTTTGTTTTATAGCTTTATTGATAGCTGGGTTCAAATCTGGGTTGGGACGGCTTTTTCTCATTCTAAAACAGATTTCCTTATCATAATAAAATAATATATGAATTTATTTGTAATATTGTAATGTATACATAATATAAGTAGGCCCTAATTGACATTGCATTTATTATTATTAATTATATATTATACGGTTACCCCTTAATTATACTACCGGTATAGTATAATTTCCTTGTTATATTTTACAATATTTTCTTCATAATTCTATAATTTTGTCTTTCACAGCACAAATTTATCATACTGAATCATCACACACCAAGTCTCATAAATCTCTACTGTGTTTGTCCAAGCTACTCCAACTACATGGTATTGCCTTGAGGCTAAACTACACGGTATACTGGCACTACCATCATTCCTGGCTCGTCAACCTGGACCACATAAGCGCAGTTTCAGTTTCCGTTTATTTACCATTTCAATTTATGAACATAAGAGATGAACAACTTATATGGATGGATAACCGTAAGAGCGAAGCTCGTTTACCGGTCACCCGTTAGTGCAGTGGCATTACAGACAACATAAAGACAGGACAAAGGTGCAATACATAACAAGACATGTGAACACTTGTGTTTGCAACCCTTTGGATAAAATTAGAAAGTTAGATATTATAATATTTCTTTTTGATCATACAATGATAATTCTTAAATTACTTCTTAAGAAGTAATACTACTGATTCAAAATACTGTAGTGACTTACACCCTTTGGTCAAGGCTTTATTTGCTCTTATGCTTATTTCCTCCAACATACAGAGTACATAGGACTTTTTTATTCATAACTGTTGAATTGTTTCCCAATATATAGTACCTATTGGTATTATATCTAAAAATACAAAGGCGGCTAACACAGATAGTTCCATATATACAGTACTCTTTTATAAATAGATGTATCTCTCCAAACTACTCCCAACTACCTAATCTAATTATTACAGTCATTAAAGTACATTATTACAGAGATTTTTTTTTTTTTTGCAGAATTCAAAGTTATGTGTATAGAAAGCAGTACTCGTATTAAAAACTAAGCAGGTTCCAGGTCTTGAACGCAAACTGGCAGGATATTTTTTATTGTTGAAATGAATTGAATCCTAACTTAATTTTCTACGAACTGGAGACGAAGACATATTATGACCCTTTTATTTAAATTCATTTGAATAGACCTCCATGTAAAGTCATTAAAGGCTACATGATTGTTTTATATTTTAATATGTGATAGTAGAAAATCATTGTGTATAATAAGGACTATGAATCTGATATTTACTTGCATTCTCATCTTTTTAAATTATTATTTATAATGCTGGTAATGAGTTTAAAATTTAATTATATTGACTATTTTTGATAATCATCATGTCCTTATAAATTCATTTATATTTCTTTTGTGTAATATAGTTCATATATTATGTATTAATTAAATTGGTAAGGCCCTATACTGTTATTATTTAAGGAAAGTTTATATACACTATTATTTAAATGCCTACCAATATTAGTATTAATTGTTTATGTAAATATTTTGTCTAATTGTCTTGATTTTTTGTATAGGCCAATGGCATCAATGTTTTTCTCAACGCAAATTAGCCTAATAATGCCATATTTAGATACATGATTCATTGATTTCTGATATTCTGTACTTGTGTATGCATTACTAAAATAGTAGTTAATATTATTTTATAATGTATGTATAAACATATATTCATATTTCTTTAAACATTTTTAAATTTAAAAATTATTACAATACCTATCTACCTTTCTGATATTGTTACTATTATATAATATTTTTTGAGGCAGCAATAAAAAAAAAATTAAAACAATTAATTTGACTTATACTGTACTATGTTAGTTCAGGAGATGAAGTGTGTGTGGGCAGAAACTAGTGTGTTGGAAGTTGGTGGTGTGAGGTGTATAGTTGTCACTTTAAGACCTAAATTAGATGTTTTCTGAAGAAAAGAAGTAAGCGGATACGCTTTCAAACAACTCCAAGAAGATTCACACAAAAATAATTACTTTCCAATAAAATAGTATAGCAGTGTATATTACAGTACATTGAATAAACTCGAGCGGAAAAATAACGCACATAAAAAAACATTCATTTTCTTGTCGAAAAGTGCCCTCTCTAGTTTTCTATTAATTTATTAATAATTATTATTAATTAATGAGTAATATATGTATGTATGTTTAAATTTAAAAATGTGAAAAAAACTGAATGTTTATACATACATTACAAATGAAATATATTAACTACTAGGTTATTTTAGTAATGCATACACAAGTACAGAATATCAGAAATCAATGAATCATGTGTCTAAGTATGGCATTATTAGGCTAATTTGCTTTGAGAAAAACATTGATGCCATTGGCCTATACAAAAAATAAAGGCAATTAGACAAAATATTTATATAAACAATTATACTAATATTGGTAGGCATAAAATAAGTGTATATAAACTTTCTTTAAATAATAACAGTATAGGGCCTTACCAATTTATTTAATACATAATATATGAACTATATTACACAACAGAAATATAAATTAATTTATATGGACATAATGATTATCAAAACTAGTCAATATAATTAAATTTTAAACTCATTACCAGCATTATAAATAACATTTTAAAAAGATGAGAATGAAAGTGAATATCAGATTCTTAGTCCTCATTATACACAATAATTTTCTACTATTAGTATCACATATTAAAATATAAAACAATCATGTGGCCTTTAATGACTTTACATGGAGGTCTATTCAAATACATTTAAATAAAAAGGTCATAATATGTCTTTGTCTCCAGTTCGTAGAAAATAAGTTAGGATTCAATTCATTTCAACAATAAAAAATATCCTGCCAGTTTGCGTTCAAGTGACCTGCAAAATGCTTAGTTTTTAATACGAGTACTGCTTTCTATACACATAACTTTGACTTCTGAAAAAAAAAATATATCTCAGTAATAATGTACTTTAATTACTGTAATAATTTAGGTATAGATTATGTTGACCGGGCCAGTGAGAGGGCGATCGACTGTACTACCATAAGTCCTCTAGGTGTATACAATTTATTTATTGTCTACAAAGTGTATAGTATATAGTATGCTAATAGTACTATTATTAGATTAGGTAGTTGGGAGTAGTTTGGAGAGATACATCTATTTATAAAAGAGTACTGTATATATGGAACTATCTGTGTGGAAAGTCCTATGTACTCTGTATGTTGGAGGAAATAAGCATAATATAAAATAAAGCCTTGACCACAGGGTGTAAGTCACTATTTTGAATCAGTAGTATGACTTCTTAGGAAGTAATTTTAAAATTATCATTGTATGCTCGAAAAGAAATATTATAATATCTAACTTTCTCCTTTATATAAATAATATTATTTTATCCAAGGGGTTGCAAACACAAGTGTAGACATGTCCTGCACTAACGGTTGACCGGTAAACGAGCTTCGCTCTTACGGTTATCCATCCATATAAGTTGTTCATCTCTTATGTTCAGAAATTGAAATGGTAATAAACTGAAACTGTGCTTATGTGGTCCAGGTTGACGAGCCAGGAATGATGGTAGTGCCAGTATACCGTGTAGTTTAGCCTCAAGGCAATACCATGTAGCTGGAGTAGCTTGGACAAATACAGTAGAGATTTATGAGACTTGGTATTAATAAAGCTATAAAACAAAATAGACCATATTGTAGCCGGACTGGGTAGCGTAGACTTACTTGAGGACTAGGCCTAGTACGATTAGCTAGAAGGATACAGGTCAACCTGTACCCGGGCCATGCCATGCCAACTCGCTTGTTGTACCCAAATTTTGGTTTACTTAAAAATCCAACATTTTGGCTTATGGGCTGGCTGCCTAGTAGTAGTAGTAGTAGTAGTAGTAGTAGTAGTAGTAGCCTAGCCTAAGGCAGCAGGCCCGGCCCTAGCCTACCTACTACAACTTAAGTCTAGGCTTAGCCTAGGCCTAGTACTAGTAGGCCTAGTAGTAGTTAATATCACACATACGCCCTAGCGCCTAGTAGTAGCTACCTAGCTAGTAGCTAGTACTCTGCTAGCTAGGCCTAGGTAGTAGCAGTAGTAGTTATTGTAGTAATATTATTGTATTGTAGTATTAGTTGTAGCTGTCCGGTGGTCCTTGGTCACTTGTCTAACTAGCTACGTCTATGCTAGATCCCCTAGTAGGCCTAGGCCTAGGCCTAGTACGTAGTAAAGATAATTAATTATTCTTCAACAGTCACACAATTCAGATTCTGCCGCTGATTGCTAGTGAACAGGGGGAGGGAGAGCAAGAGTTAGAAGAAGTGAAATAAGCCGTGACGTATAATAAACATCATACAAAATAATAATATAACTAACGAATCCGTATAATATAATAATGTTGTATGTTATAAAGTAAGGTAAATGCGTTTAATATAATACAATTATATTATAATATAATGTATTTTATTAATAATATAATAGTAAATGTTCATAATATAATGCCAAAACCAAATAATATAATACAAAAAGTCAGTAATTTGTTACATTTTTCACATAATATATTAGAAATAGATATAATATAATGCTAAAACCAAGTAATATAATGCAAAACGTATAATTCATTACAATAAAATATATAATATAATAAAAAAATGATATAATAATATAATATTTTGAATACTTCAGACAGCTGAGGCTTGCCATAACAATACGTAACATTGATGGAGTGTTATTATTTATTATTAGTATTATTATCAATGTTATTAATATGTTATTTTTAAAGAAAATATTATTAGACATATTATTAACAAGGCCAACAGCCATTAAGTCGTGTGCTACAATGCATAGTGATACCGGACCGACAGACAAACAGACCGACAGACAGACAGACCGACAGACAGACGGACCGACCCACATAGTGAACTATACTGACCGAAATTACTGAACATGTTTAAAAATGTTGAAATGTTTAAAAACATTTATATTTTTTTAATTTACACGTGCGTAGCCTGTCACTTTTGACGTGCTCGTATAACGTAATTTCGAGTTGAAAAGTAAGTCAAGAAAACAGAAATCGGGCAAGAAGAGTGCGCAATAACATTTAACGCGCAGTGCGCGCGCAAAAATCTGCGCACTCATGGCAATTTTGTAAACGCTTAAAATTGCCTGAAACGTACTCTTATTTCATCGAAAATAAATTTTGAAAATTTTAAGCGCGCTTACGCATGCGTTACATGCGCTACGCACGTAATTGTATTGCCATATGATGATTTATGCCCTGAAATTTATGAGTACCAAATTTTATTTAATTGTGATTCATGGTTGTTAAGATATGATTACAAACGTGATTTCGTTAAATCGTGCGTAGACCGCGTAATTTTTTATTGCACACCGTGAAAACATAACCACATCGATTCCTGGCCATAAGGAATATTCTGTGAAAAATTGACTTAGCTAGATTAAACTGATATCAAGATAAGGTCATAAAGCGATAAAACGCATAGTGATACCGGACCGACAGACAGACAGACAGACAGACCGACAGACAGACCGACAGACAGACAGACAGACAGACCGACCGACCGACATAGTGAACTATAGAGTCGCTTCCACGCGACAAAAAATGTCATTTAATTTAAATACTGTATTATATTGTTTATTATTATTTTAGTATTTATGTTCTTGTTAATACTGTATATCATTTAATTATGTTATGAGTTATGATCTTTATTTGTTATTTACTTAAAGTAGTATTATTTTTTATTATTATTTCGATTTTCCTAATTTTAATATTTAATCTTATTTTTAGTGTTTTATTAACCAATTTTACCTCAAATTATAATCCTGATTTAATTGTGTTTTTAAAGTTTTGTAAATATAAATTTAAAGTCTCCATGCAGCAGTTAAGTGTTGTTTACAATGATGATACAAAATACAGATATAAATAAAAGGCCTAAAATGAACAGAAATTACATTTGCAAAATTAACAAATTACATTATAAAGTTAAACATAAGAAATAAATGAATTACAAGGCATTTTAAAATCAACTAATAGGCCTACAGTTAAAAAAAAACAAAACAAAAACAACAACAACATAAATTTACACTATGCAGGTCTTACTCTGCAATACAGAACTGAAATCTGGTACAATCTCTAGATCTATTAATTGATAATTGCGGAGCGCTTTTTCAATGCTCTTTTGGCATATATTTTGCAAAATTTATCAAGTATTAGATGGGTTTCTTTACTGAATACATGATAGTCACTTCCAAGTGTTAGGTGTATTTTAACATCAGTATTAGAGTTTATGAATAAGTGCCAAATAATATGATTAAGGTTAGAAGATTGCAATTGTAGTTTTAATCTCATGGTTTCTTCTTTTCTAATGTCGTCGTAAGCAGGACATTCAAATAGGAAGTGTGTTACGTTTTCTATAAAATCTGTTTTGTCCAGAAGGTAAGTTTCAAGACAAGGTTTTTTTTTAAGATTTGTATTCGTTGAGTGATGATTTTGTATTTAACTCTTGGCTCCAATTAGCAATTGATAAATCAAAGAGAGATTGTTTAAGAGAGCACACTCAATGTGAATTAACAATTTCTTTGTTTTTACGATTTTTCAAATATATCATTTGCATTACCTTTAGTAAATAGGTTTTCTAAGTGATTTACAATCTTATAACTTAATAGATCAAAATTACAGTTTAAGTCAAGCAAAGAAGTAAGTAATAGTTTTGGCCATCGATTGTGATCCATCAATAAAATACGATTGAAAAAGTTTATCCTGTACAACAGAAATAGGCGACCAGCCAAGTTCGCCGTATTACATAATGTAATGGAAACAATTACCAATGTAGTGAAGTATACATTCTGTGCATGTATTTAATATATATTTGGAAACAAACATCCTTGCAACAGGTGTGTATTAATAGTAATAATAATAATAATAATAATAATTAATCTCATTTCACACACAATATACATATAAAAACCACACGTAAGCATCATTTCATTTAATTATATTAGAATAATAACAATAAGGATTATTGCAACATTGCACATATAAAACTGTTTTTCTAAAGAATTGTTTTGTGCATACACTAACAATAAAGCCACTTAAACTATAATTATACATTTAAATTATAGACTAAGCACTATTTAAATGAATTATTCTAAATAATATGAATAAGGACAATTACAAAATTGATTTTTTTTATATATAAGCATAATGTTTAAAACATGTGTTATATCTTATGTTTATGTTAATTTATCCTTTTAAATAAAATAAAAGTGTCTTTCAAAAAGATACACCAACCAGTCGTACTTAGACTAATTGATGTTCACTATCACCATGGCTGCTAAACTGTAAGTACTTTACACTATTATTGCATGATAGTATGTTGCGTTAAAAAACACAAGATAAGTTGTACGTGAATAGAAATTATTCCCTCCTTAACTTCACAAGACGTATGCGGGAAAAGGCCGATGGGTAATATAATGAGAGGACGCATTTTATTGCAACTTATTTAGACATAAGTAATACTTTTCAGGTAAAAACGTGTCTTGATATTCATTGTATAATTTTTTTTTAAATTGCTAGGCCAACTAGATATGATTAGTCTGTCTACGAAATTCTAGCAAGAAACTTTTGCCATCTGGGTGGTTTTGCGATGGTGCAGACATTGTCCCGGTTTGCTCCACTTAGGCCTATTGTGTTACCGTCCCGTCGAATATTTTTTTCAAATCAGTTTAACAAGTTAATTATAATGATATATATAACACCAACACCAACATTAATAACAACGTTAACTAATGCTCTGCTGTGGCCTGATGGTGCGTTTATTCGAAAGTTGGAAAGACAGATGGCAATAATGAATGGAAATGAGACCAATCACTTACGATGTATTTCATATAACTGTAAATCGCTTAAACTTAGAGTTAGTGAAATAAATAAGTTCATTTTTGATATAATGTGTATACAAGAGCACTTGTTCTAACATGAAGAATTAGGTTTACTTAAGTCTATACACAAGGAATTTGGTGGTTTACTTTTATAAATTTGGCCTACTTGTTGGTCGACCGTTTAGGTGGTGTCGCTATGTGCTATTTAGGATTTTTTTTTAGTAATTATATATTACTAGATGGTACGCTCGCTTCGCTCGCGTACCATCTAGGTCGTGCCCACAGATGGTTCTCGAATACACAGTAATTTCAGCGTAACAAAACTGGCGATTTCAAATGTACGTACCGCGGGACTATAATACATAGTCGTTTACAGAAACGAATAAATAGACACGATGATTTATGTAGTCAACTAAAATTAGCACCCTGGGAATTACTTCCGAAGGAGAAACTTACCACAAAATGAGTCCAAATTTTTGAATTTGTGTTTTGTATGTAACATTAGGGTTGAGGGATGGGAAAGCGGATAGGTACAAAGAGGAACAATTTTTAAATATATTCTTTATCCACTCAGTAACGAAATATTTTTTTCATGTTTTATAGGCCTATAAATAATATACCTCTAAATACAGTAAAACATTTGTCAGTATAAAGTTTATTTGTATATCTAACAGTAGAGCCTATCCACAATCTCAGTAATAAAGTTTATTTGTATATTTTTATATTACATCTAACAGTACGAACATTCACAGTAAGAAATGCTCGATTCAAATGAGGACAACAAATAGTTAATAGGTATTTAATTTACAGTATTGTCAAATTATTGCAAGTTTATTCTCAAAGGGCCCATATATTTACCTACCGTATGTGTTAAACCAAGGGCTCATAAATTTACCTACTTGTGTTAAACCAAACTCTGGCAGAGTGAGAGATTGGGATGTTCCATTCATCGCAAATCAATACATTTGTATAATCGTATATTAAATTTATCAAAATAGTATTTTTTAAAGAAAATCGGCCTGTCTTCAACATTATGATGCTGTACTCTAGCTGTTCAACCGGTTTTCAGCTATTAAAAACAATTATCGTAGGAGGAGATAGGAAAATGCGAAGCCTCCTCGCATTTTTCTGGCTGGTATTTTTCAAGATGGACATCCATTAGACAGTGTATACCACGATCGGAAAACACCCCTATTTGGGGCAAATCGTTGAACCTAAATTCGTTTTAATCGTCAATAACTAATTATCTAACTTCATTTAATTAGTAAACAGGGTTACATCAGGTGGTTACAATCAGTACCGAAAGTACGAACCAACTTTATATACCATCGAGTAAAAATTCTAGATGTAAGGCGCGATTTACCGAATTTTGACCTTACGTAAATTTATATATAGATAATAGATGAGGGCGTATCAATTTGATCTCTGTTGCGCGTGCGTACAACTGAGGACCAGTGCTGTTCCGCCGTACCACGCCGAGAATGTTAAAGAGTCGCTATCCAATCGAGTTTGAACAATACCATGAAAGCCCCAGTGGTCTAATGGTTAGGGCAACTGCATATATAGCAATAGCAATAGCAACATCAAAGTAATAATAGAAAATGTGTCTTAATAAATATTTTCATTTTCACAATTATCACATTCGATCCAGGTTGAAACTTTTTCAATAACAACGAATATACCCTTTTTTACAGGAGAATGCAAACGTTGGTCGTTGTGTTTCTAGTCTTATTTTTATTTCAGGCTGAATTTGGACAGTGCCAAGATAACGATGGTAAGTTAGTATCAAATGTACTAATCTTTTTGATTTACAATTTATTACTATAAGTTATTGATTACATAGGCCTATAGGCCTAAAACAGTAATTCAAAGAAAAATATTCAACTGGAAGCCATTGGACTTCTTGTTAAATCCAGCGACATTTTGTCAATATATTTTTTTGGAATAAGCGAATAACTGTAGTAAATCTAAAAACCCTCCAGGTATAATAGTATTCTTCTTTGTTGTAACATTATTTATGTAAATTATAAGATGTATTATCCCCATGAAAAATGAAGATTAAAATCAGACTTCTAAGGTGCCATTTTTTAATTTTTAATCAAGTTATTCACTTCCGTAGAAAAAACACACCAACATTGTTCATCTATAAATAAACAAAGTAAATTCAACCAAAAACCCATTGGTTTTGCTTTAAATTACAGTTTGTTTAGAGGTAAATGATTTTTATCCAACCCATATTTTGGTCGAAATGAATAAATATTATGTGACAAAAACAGCATAAACAAAACCAAAATTGTTTATAATTTTTTTCAGGGGATGATTTTTCTTTAAATATTTTGTCGAATCCTGTTTATGCAAAATATTATCGATAAGATCTTAACTAATTTTAAAGGCCAGGTGTGCGCAAAAAAAATTCTATTGATCATACATTCCAATAATTATCGATCTATAGTTTCCCCTATGTTTCATAATTGTTGTGTTGAACATAAGCGCTTTCTTATCAGTGGGAGGATAGTTAAAATTACACAGTAACATCTTTATTCTTTTGTACACAAATTTTGTAAATAGATAGGCATTTTAGAAAGCTATGAAAAGTAAACGGCTGTGGTAAAAAATGTTATCAGAGGACTAATATAAGTAATATAACTTGAATTTTACATTTCTGGAATTTTTATTCAACGTCAGATTTTTATTTTCATGCTATATTAAAAATTATCCACCATATATCCACCATCTTTTTTCACCTTCTAGGGAGTCACCAGACATGTTATTACATTAGGTTAAACTACCTAACTACTGGAAAAAAGTCTTCCTGGTTTTTTATGGCAGAATTTTGCAAAATGTTGTGTTTGACCATATTAAGGGAAATTCATGTTTTTTTCGTCTTGATTTATGTTACAAATATTTGATTTATGTACAATTAACCAGTTTTAAAATTCATGTCTGTACCTGAGCTTTAAGTAAAATTTCTTACAAATTCATCTTTTCAAGAAAAATATGCGAATAAAATATCAAGATACGTTTATAATCTTGAGTGATTTATAGGCCCCATCTTTCACGTAAAGTTATCATGTATACTTTTTCAGCTCGTAACAGAAATCGTCGGGATGAATGTGTGTAACTCCCGTACATATTGTAGTAAATAGGCCTAATTTTGATAAATTGCGTATGTGCTGAAATAATATTTCAAATGTATGGTTCAATTATTTATTGTATTTGTATCCGTTACTGTATTTGTATGTTAACACTTCTGTTTTGAAATAAAATAAATGTATTCACTGAAAATGTAATACATACAGACATTTTAAAACAGCGTAAAAGTTTTGCTTTGGTCCATGTTTTGGTCAATATAATAATAAGAACTAAAATACAAAGATGACAAATGATGTATCGTATCTCTATTTTCTTTATGTCTTAAATGTACACTCCACACCCATACACTACGTAATCAATGAGGTGGGGCACATGAAAATGAAGATTAATAAAAAAAAAAAGAATATACCATTTCGCAGTTTTAATAAATTAATCAAAAATAAAAACAAAAATATAAACAAATAAATTAAACAAAAACGCATTGAATTCCATACTTTTTGTTGATATAAATTACATATTTTGATGTAAATATTTTTTTTCGATCCATTTTTCGATTTGTCAAATCAGGGAAAATAAATAACTATTATATTACATTAAAATGGCGTGTTCAACAAAACATTGAATATAGCCACTCTGGTATGAGGTTAAAACAATTAAATCAGTAATTGTGCAGCTGTAAGTAGATAGAGTCTAACTGACTATCGCAAGCTATCTAGCTACTGCGAGTCTGTCTATATACGAATAGCTACATAATTGCGGTGTTTTTAAACCATGTTTTATCTGTCTGTAGTAGCAAAGCAAAAGAACTATTAGGAACAAATCGACAAACTCCATTTACTGATTACTATTATCTCATTATATTTCTGGATTTTTTTTGAGAATTGATTGATTGAATCGCCAGTTTAGAAAGACACGTGATTTGTCCTTGTTTTTTTTTTTTTACGGCTACTTTTAGAATAGGTGTATAAAACAATATCAAGAAGGTATGTGTTGTGATGAGTAAGTGTTTTTAATAATATTTTATTTTATTCTGAAATTGTTTTTGGGCAAATGGCAGGTGAGTAAATATACGTTTGTATTCATCTATAATTCGTGTTCCGGCCCTATGATTGATATCAATTTATTTTTTAATCAGAAACCAACAGGCCAACTAGAAAATGTTTATATATAATATAGAATAATAATATGTAATCTAAAAACTATACTATTTTAGGTTTATGTATGTCAATGTTTGTGTTTTACTTGGAACGATTGGTGGTTAGCGGGATTGGAGGACCAAGATCTGCTCACAAATTACTGTATACGTTGTTGATACTCTAATTGTTTTATTTCAGATCATGACATAAGCAGTAAGCAAGAAGGTGATTATAACCAACAGTTATGTTGATAGTAGTTATTACACAGAGTTATAAACTTAACCAAACCAATCTTTTCTCTTTTCTACTCTTTGTCATAACATTTAAATTTCGATCACAACACTAAAATGTACGTTCATTGAACTGTTCGTCTGCTCTCTGCAGACTTCTAGATCTTCTGTGTGATTCTAATTGAATTTTATAATAATATCATAACCAACAGAAATGAAATTTCTTTCAAATATATTGTTTTGAAATAGATAATTAAATAATTAAAGTAAATAACATTGTTTAAACAACATTTAACTTTCAATAGGTATTGAAAATCAACTACATTATTAACACCCAATTACATTATAACAACCAATTACATAATATTAATAACCAATTACATTATATTTGTGAATGGTTTAAGGCTATAAATAGATTATCATTAAATTCAAGGTAATGTAATTATATTATATTTAGTAATAAGAAGAAGAAGACTGATGATGTAGATAATTTTAAAATTGTACTTAACAATGATGACATCCAAAGAGTAGAACAAACAAAATGTCTCGGTGTTTTCATGATGATCAGTTAACTTGAAAATACAATATCAATGATTTGGTGACTAAAATATCTAAAGGAATAATCAACAGAATTAAACTTTTAGTTCCTGTAAATTATTATTCTTCGTACTTTATATAATTCTCTTGTTCTTCCTTATTTTTCACATTCTAATGTAGTCTGGGGTAATGCTTTTCAATCAAATGTCACTAAATTAACATTGCTTCAATAAAGAATCATACGTATAATTTCAAAATCTTCTTTTAAAGCTAATACGGGTCCTTCTGTAAGGAACTTAATCTTATGTCACTTAAAGATATCAATACTTATCAGCTATATATTTTTGTTAATAACTGTATTAATCATAATTATCCTCATAGATTTTACGGTATGTTTAAATTAATGTTAATTTCTATAATTACAACACTAGGTCATCCTCTTATAGTCATCTCCCAAAACACTATATTTCACCAAAGTAACTATCAGATATTATTATTTTATTACATTTCAGAGCGTGGCAGCAGAATTCGTCGAGATGAAGGTTAGTAGAGATAGACCAGACAATTTATAAGTTTACCGACTAGAATTTTTCTACATAAAATGGGACTTACTCAAGACAAAAACAGACATTTTGCTGTTCTTATGTTCTAAGGTAAAGATGAATTGTCCCCCAAAAAACATGAAAATGAAGATTAATACAAAAAAAAGAATATACCATTTCGCAGTTTCAATAATTTAATTACGTCCATAATAAAAAAAAACAAAATAAACAAAAAAAATCAACCAAAAACTCATTGACTTCCATACTTTTTGTTGATATAAATTACAGATTTTGAGGTAAATAATATTTTAGGAACAATGATTACTATTATCTCATTATATTTCTGGAATTTTTTTGGAGAATTGATTGATTGAATCGCTAGTTTAGAAAGACACGGGATTTGTCCTTGTTTTTTTTAACGGCTACTTTTAGAATAGGTGTATAACACAACATTCAAGAAGGTATGTGTTGTGATGAATAAGTGTTTTTAATAATATTTTATTTTATTCTTAAATTGTTTTTGGGCAAATGGCAGGTGAGTAAATATACTTTTGTATTCATCTATAATTCGTGTTCCGGCCATATGATTGATATCAATTTATTTTTTAATCAGAAACCAACAGGCCAACTAGAAAATGTTTATATTATATAGAATAATAATATGTAATCTAAAAACTATACTATTTTAGGTTTATGTTTGTCAATGTTTGTGTTTTACTTGGAACGATTTGTGGTTAGCGGGATTGGAGGACCAAGATCTGCTCACAAATTACTGTATACGTTGTTGATACTCTAATTGTTTTATTTCAGATCATGACATAAGCAGTAAGCAAGAAGGTGATTATAACCAACAGTTATGTTGATAGTAGTTATTACATAGAGTTATAAACTTAACCAAACCAATCTTTTCTCTTTTCTACTCTTTGTCATAACATTTAAATTACGATCACAACACTAAAATGTACGTTCATTGAAATGTTTGTCTGCTCTCTGCAGACTTCTAGATCTTCTGTGTGATTCTAATTGAATTGTATAATAATATCAAAACCAACAGAAATGAAATTTCTTTCTAATATATTGTTTTGAAATAGATAATTAAATAATTAAAGTTAACAACATTGTTTAAACATTTAACTTTCGATCGTTATTGAAAATCAATTACATTTAACACCCAATTGCATTATAACAACCAATTACATAATATTAATAACCAATTACATTATATTTGTGAATGGTTTAAGGCTATAAATAGATTATCATTAAATTCAAAGTAATGTAATTATATTATATTTAGTAATAAGAAGAATAAGGCTGATGATGTAGATAATTTTAAAATTGTACTTAACAATGATGACATCCAAAGAGTAGAACAAACAAAATGTCTCGGTGTTTTCATGATGATCAGTTAACTTGGAAATACAATATCAATGATTTGGTGACTAAAATATCTAAAGGAATAATCAACAGAATTAAATATTTAGTTCCTGTAAATTATTATTCTTCGTACTTTATATAATTCTCTTGTTCTTCCTTATTTTTCACATTCTAATGTAGTCTGGGGTAATGCTTTTCAATCAAAATGTCACTAAATTAACATTGCTTCAATAAAGAATCATACGTATAATTTCAAAATCTTCTTTTAAAGCTAATACGGGTCCTTCTGTAAGGAACTTAATCTTATGTCCCTTAAAGATATCAATACTTATCAGCTATATATTTTTGTTAATAACTGTATTAATCATAATTATCCTCATAGATTTTACGGTATGTTTAAATTATTGTTAATTTCTATAATTACAACACTAGGTCATCCTCTTATAGTCATCTCCCAAAACACTATATTTCACCAAAGTAACTATCAGATATTATTATTTTATTACATTTCAGAGCGTGGAAGCAGAATTCGTCGAGATGAAGGTTAGTAGAGATAGACCAGACAATTTAAAAGTTTACCGACCAGAATTTTTCTACATAAAATGGGACTTACTCAAGACAAAAACAGACATTTTGCTGTTCTTATGTTCTAAGGTAAAGATGAATTGTCCCCCAAAAAACATGAAAATGAAGATTAATAAAAAAAAAAGAATATACCATTTCGCAGTTTCAATCATTTAATTACGTTCATAATAAAAGAAAACAAAATAAACAAAAAAATAAACCAAAAACTCATTGACTTCTATACTTTTTGTTGATATAAATTACAGATTTTGAGGTAAATAATATTTTAGGAACAAATCGACAAACTCCATTTAATGATTACTATTATCTCATTATATTTCTGGATTTTTTTGTTAGAATTGATTGATTGAATTGCTAGTTTAGAAAGACACGTGATTTGTCCTTGTTTTTAGTCGCGTGGAAGCGACTCTATAGTTCACTATGTCGGTCGGTCGGTCTGTCTGTCGGTCTGTCTGTCGGTCTGTCTGTCTGTCTGTCTGTCGGTCCGGTATCACTATGCGTTTTATCGCTTTATGACCTTATCTTGATATCAGTTTAATCTAGCTAAGTCAATTTTTCACAGAATATTCCTTATGGCCAGGAATCGATGTGGTTATGTTTTCACGGTGCGCAATAAAAAATTACGCGGTCTACGTACGATTTAACGAAATCACGTTTGTAATCATATCTTAACAACCATGAATTCACAATTAAATAAAATTTGGTACTCATAAATTTCAGGGCATAAATCATCATATGGCAATACAATTACGTGCGTAGCGCATGTAACGCATGCGTACGCGCGCTTAAAATTTTCAAAATTTATTTTCGATGAAATAAGAGTACGTTTCAGGCAATTTTAAGCGCTTACAAAATTGCCATGAGTGCGCAGATTTTTGCGCGCGCACTGCGCGTTAAATGTTATTGCGCACTCTTTTTGCCCGATTTCTGTTTTCTTGACTTACTTTTCAACTCGAAATTACGTTATACGAGCACGTCAAAAGTGACACGCTACGCACGTGTAAATTAAAAAAATATAAATGTTTTTAAACATTTCAACATTTTTAAACATGTTCAGTAATTTCGGTCAGTATAGTTCACTATGTCGGTCGGTCCGTCTGTCTGTCGGTCTGTCTGTCTGTCGGTCTGTTTGTCTGTCGGTCCGGTATCACTATGCATTGTAGCACGCGACTTAATGGCTGTTGGCCTTGTTTTTTAACGGCTACTTTTAGAATAGGTGTATAACACAACATTCAAGAAGGTATGTGTTGTGATGAGCACATTAGTAGTAACTGTTTATAGTAATGTTTTATTTTATTCTTATAAATTGTTTTTGGGCAAATGGCAGGTGAGTAAATATACCTTTGTATTCATCTATAATTCTTGTTCCAGCCCTATGATTGATATCAATTTATTTTTAAATCAGAGGCCAACAGGCCAACTACAAAATGTTTATATTATATAGAATAATAATATGTAATCTAAATACTATATTGTTTTACGTTTATGTATGTCAATGTTTGTGTTTTACTTGGAACGATTGGTGGTTAGCGGAATTGGAGGACCAAGATCTGCTCACAAATTACTGTATACGTTTTTGATACTCTAATTGTTTTATTTCAGATCATGACATAAGCAGTAAGCAAGAAGGTGATTATAACCAACAGTTATGTTGATAGTAGTTATTACACAGAGTTATGAACTTAACCAAACCAATCTTTTCTCTTTTCTACTCTTTGTCATAACATTTAAATTTCGATCACAACACTAAAATTTACGTTCATTGAAATGTTCGTCTGCTCTCTGCAGACTTCTAGATCTTCTTTGTGATTCTAATTGAATTGTATAATAATATCATAACCAACATAAATGAAATTTCTTTCTAATATATTGTTTTGAAATAGATAATTAAATAATTAAAGTTAATAACATTGTTTAAACATTTAACTTTCGATCGTTATTGAAAATCAATTACATTATTAACACCCAATTACATTATAACAACCAATTACATTATATTAATAACATATTACATTAAATTCAAAGAAATGTAATTATATTCTATTATTTTAGTAATAAGAAGAAAAAGGCTGATGATGTAGATAATTTTAAAATTGTCCTTAACAATGATGACATTCAAAGTGTAGAACAAACAACATTTCTCGGTGTTTTCATTGATGTTCAGTTAACTTGGAAATGCAATATCAATGATTTGGTGACTAAAATATCTAAAGGAATAATCAACAGAATTAAACGTTTAGTTCCTGTAAATTATTATTCTTCGTATTTTAAATAATTATCTTGTTCTTCCTTATTTTTCACATTCTAATGTAGTCTGGGGTAATACTTTTCAATCAAATCTCACTAAATTAACATTGCTTCAATAAAGAATCATACGTATCTATATATAAACTAGATTTAATTCGTCACTATGACGAATTATAGGTTATATGCATTGATTTTTAAATAAAGATAATTGATTTTTAAAAGATATATTGATTGATTGATTTTCTCAGAATCTTTAATTATTTATAATATATGATAGGACCTTGCTAACGCGAACACCATAGCCGGTATCACAATCCGATCAAAGATCCATATGCGTATAATGTCATAAACCACATTTGTTGTTACATAATAATAAAGACATAAGTTAATTTTTATCTAGATTTCATTATAAATCATGTGTATAATCTATACACTAAGAAATAAATTTGAACAAACAATACGGATAATAAAAAAAAATCTTATTTCGTTTCCCAAGGTGAGACTCGATCTCGGTACCTTGAATGCCATAGACACGAGCACAGACCATCGAGCCATACACAACTGACTAAAAGTTGTAGAAACATTCCTCCGAGTATTTACTATGCAGTAACCACTTTGATGCAAATAGATTATTACATACCGAAATGAATTATAATTTTTTACTATGATGACATCTTTAAAATGTAAACAAATGATGCACTGTCAAACTACATACTTTTAACTTTAATATATGAACTTTTGAAGGAAGAAAGTTAATGTTAAGTTTGTTATTTCGGCCTAAGAAAATGTTATAATTTGATTGATTGTCATAATTAATTTTTTTAAATTTAATATGCCATTAATGATGACTTAATCAACTTTTTTTCTCCTAATTTCATAATAAATCATACATATGATACATACACTTCAAGAAAATGAAATAAAAAATAGGTGTTCCCGAGCATTCTAACGATATATATTAATTTTAAAATTTAGCATATTTTCACCATTTTGTTAACTTACACGTGCGTAGCCTGTCACTTTAGACGTGCTCGTATAACGCTGTTTGGCGTTGAAAAGTGAATAAAATTTGATGATATTATTAAAGAAAGGTTATACAACAGTAATCGGACAAAAAAAGTGCGCATTAACGTTTGACGCGCAGTGCGCGTGCAAAAATCTGCGCACTCATGGTAATTTTTTAAACGCTTAAAATTGCCTGAAACGTACTCTAATTTCATCGAAAATAAATTCTGACAATTTTGAACATTTTAAGTGCGCGTACGCATGCGTTATATGCGCTACGCACGTAATTGTATTGCCATATGATGAAATATAACCTGAAATTTATGAGTACCAAATTTTGTTTAAAAATGATTCATGCTTGTGAAGTTATGATTACAAACGTGATTTCATTAAATCGCGCGTAGACCACGTAATGTTTGATTGCGCACCGTGAAAACATAACCACATCGATTCCTGGCCATAAGGAATATACTCTGAAAAATTGACTTAGTTACATGAAACTGATATCAAGATAATTGACGGACAAATAGTGCTAAGGAAAGAATAAATAAATAAATAAATAAATAAATAAAGATTCTGACAGAATCAAGAGGTTATATGCATATCATGCATATAACCTAATTATGGTTATTTCTGACATAGGCGAGCACAATGGAAACACTTCGGTATAAATCTCCGCCTTGGATACCTACCTTATCTATCTCAGATGTACCGCGAAACGTAGATTTGATAACATTAGTTTTCAGTACTACGCTATTGTTCCATTGTTTTCTTTTACAACGACAACATTTCGCGTTACCTATCGAAATTTGTGGATATCACAGGGTTACTTTTACACACTCGCGCTGTTGTTCAACTTGCTTCCGGGTCCGTCACTTCCGGCAAATGGCCGTTGGTGGCGACATTCAATATTAAATACAAATATTTTAGTGGTTCAACGTATCGTGAACTAGGCCTACTGCAATTTAATTTTTTTTAGATATTCAACTAATCAATTATATTGATTAAAGGCATTTACTTTACGTGAAATACAATTTGTTTTAGTAATTTTAATTTTACTAAATATTTATGCTTTTAATAATCATTTTATCAAATTTAGGTGCGATTCAATGTTACTATAGGAGGCTAATTGAACTAATTATTTATGCTATTTATTAACCATTTAATGAAATTTAGGTGCGATTAAATGTTACTATAGGAGCCCTGGTAGGCCTACCAGGGAAACATATTTACTGTTTATATTATCGATTATTTCTGTTGCTTGCTCTATTTATAATTATAAATGGTGTCTACTACGACCGATATATAAGTAGGCTACGGAAGTTGTTATTTGATCAGTTTGTTATTAAAAAATTAAGAAGATGCTTTTGTCATGATATATTGTGATACAAATGTTAAAGCCCCGCTCACTGTCACCCACTTTTTTGATATACTATGCTTTTAATCTCTTGGCACGGTCACGCTAGAGACTGTTTCAGTGATTGATGACCCCTATTAACGGCTTCCTCTTGTGTGTAACTTTTCAGATAATATAATAATATAATATTATTATTATTACTTTGTTTACTCAGGGTTAGCCCAAACAGTTAAAAACTGATTTCCATTGGGGCCCTGCATTGAGTTAAAAACCATTTACATAATAGCGTTTTGCTGAACATACTTCCTATGAAGTTCTGATTTTACATAACCCTAAGGATGTGATGGTTCTTAACCATACTGTTCTTTACAATTATATTATTTGCATCTTATATTCTTATGATTAGTACCAATTACTCATCAGTCATATGCATAGGTGTCACCCGGGCTTCAATTTCCAGAGGCGTTGGTCATGTTTTCGAGGACCATTCGGGTACACCCACTAGTAATTTAAAATCTTCTTTTAAAGCTAATATGGGTCCTTTTGTAAGGAATTTAATCTAATGTCACTTAAAGATACCAATACTTATCAGCTATATATTTTTGTTCATAACTGTATTAATCATAATTATTCTCATAGATTTTACGATGTGTTTAAATTATTGTTAATTTCTAAAATTACAACACTAGGTCATCCTCTTATATTCATCTCCCATGACTATTATATTTCACCAAAGTAATTATTAGATATTCTTATTTTATTACATTTCAGAGCATCGCAGCAGAATTCGTCGAGATGAAGGTTAGTAGAGATAGACCGGACAATTTATAAGTGGGACTTACTCAAGACAAAAACTGCCATTTTGCTGTGCTTATGTTCTAAGGTTAAAGATGTATTGTTCCCCAAAAACATGAAAATGAAGATTAACAAAAATTTAAAAGAATATACCATTTCGCAATTTCAATAATTTAATCACGTCCATAAAAAAATAAAAACAAAATAAACAAAAAAAATCAACCAAAAACTCATTGACTTCCATACTTTTTGTTGATATAAATTACAGAGTCTGAGGTAAATTGATTGATATCAATTTATTTTTTAATCAGAAGCCAACAGGCCAACTAGAAAATGTTTATATTATATAGAATAATAATAAGTAATCTAAAAACTATACTGTTTTACGTTTATGTATGTCAATGTTTGTGTTTTACTGGGAACGATTGGTGGTTAGCGGGATTGGAGGACCAAGATCTGCTCACAAATTACTGAATACGTTGTTGATACTCTAATTATTTTATTTCAGATCATGACATAAGCAGTAAGCAAGAAGGTGATTATAACCAACAGTTAGGCCTATGTTAATAGTAGTTATTACACTGAATTATAAACTTAACCAAACCAATCTTTTCTCTTTTCTACTCTTTGTATCAATCAATTAATTGATGTTTCACTTGTATTTTTAGATGGTTACTAAGGAGTTGACTTACATTGAATCATTCGTAGATAAATCTCTTTATCTTTAGGTAAACAATTGACGATAAGCGCATTGTTTACATTAACATTTTGTCATTTATTTTGTTTGATTTACTTTATTGTTTTCCACTCACATTATAGTATACATATGATACAATATAATAAATATTACAAAAGAAACTGAATAATAAACTCAAAAGATACTGTAGTTAATAGTAATAATAATTGTGTCTCTCTGTATTCGTTCTATGCAGTTATGCACATCCCTGGCTATAACACTGGTATCAGAGTACAATAATTCTTTTAAATTCCTATTACATTTTTGTCATTTAAAATTCTAAAGAAAACAATGGTTTAAGCATATACATTTTGTTTTCGATATATAGCGGTTTTATAGTGGTGTAACTTTCCGAGCGTTCATTTTTGTAGATTCAACCAATGTTTTTTAAATGTAATTTAATTTTAATAGTCATTTGTTGCCAAACCAACTAGAAATAATAACATAATCATGCTTGTTGTTGTTTATTAATAGTGTTATATTAATTGACAATTAAAATGCTTCTGTAGCTACAGTATATATATCTTTATTTTCATATGCTGTACTCGCAATTCCATCATCATTAGTTAAGATTTTCTTATACTGATTATTATTGCATCAAAGAACATTTTATAGGCATATACATGTTTATAAAGCTACATTCACACTTGTTCCGTTTCACGGAATGGAAGACGTTCAGTTGTTGTTATGATTTTCCTTTGTTTAACGTGCTGTAATATGGTGTGAATGTAGCAATGATGCCTTTGTATAAGTCTTCGTTATAAAACACGCGATAAAAGATCATATGGCATAAATTATGAACTGTTCAAAGCACGGTTGTTCATTTCAAATGCCAGTCAAGTAATAGCACGTTGTGACTCCGAACATCAATCTCTGGTAGAGAACGCCGTCCATAATACAAAGTGAATTTGATTACTGTGTAACATGATTTACATTTACTATGATGCATGCACTAAAAATAAGAAAATAACTTAACTTAAGAAATAAATGTGGATTTTTTTTATCTTTAGAAAATTAACAATGAAATAGCGACGCCGATTAGCTGGGCCTACCGTAGCCTTCCCAATCAACGTGTCTGCTGACAAAAGTCGCCATTTACTCAATAACTTGAAAATATTTACACTATGCGGTACATAATATTATATTGTATCTTTTTTTCTTTAAATAAATGAAGAAAATAACGATTAAATTCTCAAATATTCACAAAATGTTGAGAAGTTCAAACTACAGTGGAAGCCTTGCTGTTTGTAATCAAGGAGCGTGTTTTTATCTTGGTAGAAATGTTAGCAACCTAACACCATACCAATTTCCACTGGCTACATTTATTTTTAAAAAGGTAAAGAGGTTGTTAACAATTATTGTAGCTGACATAAATTATTACTTTTGAACAGATATAGGTACCAAACATGACGTCATTTGGGTTAGCGGTTTGTTTACAAAAGCGCTTTGACGAATATCTATTTTTAGTGAACAAAAAAAGATTTTCAATGGAAACGACTTAAATAATTGCAAAATACATACTTTTTATATTTTGAACAAGCATTTAATATTTTAAAGTGTTTTGATCGTTTTGTATTGAAATCTCAAAATGGGTAGGTTTTTTATAGATAGACTCTGCACCGCTTTTCCATGGCCTTAAATGAGTAAGAGGGTTAACATTGTTAGCGATAACTTTACGATTTTGACTAAAGATAAATCCGCTACAAAAGATATTTTTCAAGAACCAACTTCGGTAACTTACAGACGTTTTAAAATGTGAATTAAAGCGTCTTTACCCTGGGGTAGGAAGGAAATAATATAGTGGTTTGTGCAAGAGACCGGTGGAGTCAAATGTTTGATACGAATTATACTAACTGTGTCTTCCACTGCATCTAAGGTATCGCAGTAAATATGGACCAGAGCGTTGTGGTCATTTCACTATGCACAAGAAAGTACTTTGGCTCAAATTGATTATAAGATTATATAAAATGACAGGTGTAAAGGTAGGTGATAAAAGTGGTAAACAGAGAAGAATTCTCTGGTAAATGGCCGAATATCGTCATGCGTCATGGGTTCTGGTGGTGGAACAAGTCTTCTCGGATAAGGAATATAATTTAGGTCCAGAGTACACACTTTTCCCGACCGAACGCAGTTTATCATTCGAGATTAGTGGGGTATTACCCAGCTGGACTAATTCACAAAATAGCAGTGTCAGGAGATTGCCATCTATCTGATAGACAGTGATTAAATTATTAATTTACTATTGGTAATCCTAATGCATAAAAACGTGAAACAAAATAAATCAGAAAATATATCGAGGAGAAAAAAGTATAGTAAACAGTACGGTTAATTATCCGTAGAAATATTTACATAATCGAATATTATCAACGCATGGAAAAACTTCGAGAGATAACCACAGTATACATTTTAGTAAGTATATTATCCTCATTTTATAAACAATATAAACATAATTAAACACTTAAACTACCGTATACATTTAAAAGTATAAACACTCTATTAATTGCTGATATTCGAATACATATATATGCAATTGCAATTATTATATATATATAATACTGACAATTGCAAATAAATAAAGCATGTAGCTGTTTTTAGTACAAAATGTTTAGTTATTTTGCATAATATTTGGTTCTCACTAGAGACGCAACACAACGACGTAACAAAACTTAAGGGATTTGACGATGGGCTGTCGCATGTCATTTGTCAACTCGCTATAAATAAACAAGAAACAATGTTACGGTAACTGTGTTTCCACGGAAAAATATGCAAATATAAAAAGTTATAAAACAGAAAATAAACGTTGTGTAAGTGAAAAACTCCATCTAAAAAATGAAACGTTGCTATATGGGAATTAGTTTCCCCACAAACCACAAATATTCTTCAAAGATTATCTCTATGCGGAAACACAATAAGTATTTCACATCTGGTAATGGGTGTTTAAGATAATGGGTTATGGGTTATCACTATGTAATCCAGTCTAGTTCAAGATAAATACAAGACAGGCAGACAGACGAAAACGTAGGTACAAAATACATATATATGATGGCAACACAGAAATAAAAAAAAACAGTTATAACTATTAGTTGTTTCTGTTTATATACCTGTATTGTACGGCATACCCTATGTAATAAGAAATAAAAGTATAATATAACAATAACAATGATACTATTGTAATACTAAATGCAAAAAAAAAATTATGTACAGATGATTTAATATAGAAACATCTGGTTGAGATTATATGTCTATGTTCCCATAAACATACGGAATACATCTTCAACTGATGACAAACAATGCTGTGTCTTTTTAATTTTAAAAGGAAGTAAATAAATGTTATTTTGAGTTGAATTGAATTGAAAGCATGATCAAAAGAAATATTTTCGGAGGACAAGTTATTTAAAAATTCATTAACAGACATTACTGTAGACAAACATGTTACTGTAAAATGTTCTTTAAGTATTAGCCTACACCAATGTATGACTTAAAACAGACTTTGATCGTCTAAAATCAAATAGAAAAAGATGATAAGTAAAACACAGTATATAAATAAACTCTGTCATGAACTGAAATAACATAACATATTAATAACGAGTGATTAATAGCAAGGATATTGCATTGAAACATTGAATGTTAGTGTTTTGTGTTAACTGAGGTAAAGTTTATGCTTAAGATTGATTATAGTGTGTATTTAAATTCATTATCACTTTATAAACTTAATATGTGGTTCCATACCGGTATCGTTTATATTATATTAATGTGTATTAAATTTGCGAATAAATATAATTATTACTGTACATTGAACATAAAAAGAAATATATAATACATAATTATATTACATGGTATTACAATGTTGAAAATCATACATTATCAAAGCAATGATTATCCTTTATCATTGTGATTATTAACTTTCGTCTAAAGTATTTTTATATTTTATGAATACTATTATCCCATTATGAGGTTCTGAAACTGATCAGACAAAAAGCATGAACACTTTGAAATGTATATTCATGTAACAGATAAGTTGATGTTTGTAACCGTGTTTATCAAATGTGTTATCTACTTTTAGTTTAGTTCAACATCTTGAAGGATTTGTTTAATCCAAAGAGAAATTAATCAAAGTAGACTACTAATGTAAGAATGTATGCCAATGGTTATAATGGAACATGTTACACAAACAATGCAATTGGTTGTATTTTTGTTCGAATTAAGATCACGTGCCGTGTGGTACGGTAATTAGTTCTACCTAACAGAAAAGTGACGATATGTAATGATAATAAATTTAATGATAAAGTGATGGTAATTAATGTTTCTAATTTGTCTCGTGTCGTCTCTATATAAATTTGTTTCTAATTGAACTCTGATCAGCACAGATTGTATATCGATCCTCCCGTATTCGGACCTCACATATTCGGAAAACGTTGATAACTTCTTTTTTAATCCAAAATATCCTTCTAGATGTTGAACTAACTAAAAGGAAAACACATTTGATAATTAAATTTGAAAATGAAAATGTATTCTTTATGTTTCCTTCTAATCTTTGTTACAGAGTCTTCTATTATGGAAATAAACGGTGGAAGTAAGTTACACAAATACGCATATAATATTATCTAAGTACAGTAATAAAAACCAAACCGAAGTATGTCCACAAGAAAGAAGAAACTCTTGAAAGGATGTGTCACATAAATCACAATATCTTAATTCAAACAAAAATAAGTCAAAACACAACATGAACTATAATAATGAAAGTCGTATGCACCATGTTCAACTACAATCAATACTCCTGTAAAATACCTAATTACTGACTCCTTTTCAGATTATAACAGCTCGTTCGGGATAATGAACTAGCTAAAAAGTAGATAACATTTGATAACCAAACCCGCAAACCTAATAATTTTTTACTGATCCTAATGTTAACATGAATATCAATTTCAAAATGTTCCTATGTTTTTGTTTAATTGTTTCAGGACCTCTTAAGAAAATAAACGCTGAAAGTAAGTTAAACCTGTACATAAAGTCAAGTTATAATTCCAATAGTAAACCTACCTGAGGTATGAGAGTACGCCTTCGTCGCAAACCAGCGTTTGGTATAATTGAACCCTGCTCAACTTTTTTTCCCGGTAATCCCTAATATCCCCTTATAACAATAAAAAATATAATTTCACATTATATCAATGCCTTTTAACAAGAAGCAAAATGTATCTGTTTCTGATGGAATGCTGATAATATATCATTTGAAAACAGGAAACATAATAAAAGAAGTGCATCCAAACACCCGATTCTGTAGCTGTTATTACACTCAACGTGGAAGACTGTCGAAAGTCTACCAGAGACCTATCTGACTGTATTAAGTACTTTTAATACACGATATCGCTGTCATTAGGTTCCTATCTGGAGACAATTTGTAACGTTATAGACTATATTCAATATAAAATCCACTCGGCAACCAGAATAGTAGCAGGTTATGGTATTGCCATGCAAGAAAGGCCTAGCCTAGGCCTAGCCTAGTCAATTATTGTACGAATTACGTAATTAGTTTAGTAGCTCATCTACCTTTTTAGCAGGGCATATGAATATCGTAGCTAGGCTAGGCCTACTAGCGTGAAATCAACCAATTATTTGGGTGGTATGAGGGGGTGGGTAGGAAGTTAAGTACGAGTTGGCATGGGTACGAGTCGACCAGGGTACACCCACTAGCCCTACTAGAGCATAGGCTATAGTCCTGCGAGAATGCGAAATCTGGCCTAGATAGGCATAGGCCTACATTAGGTACGCCGCAAAAAAAGCTATCCTATGAGCATAAAAAGGCCTCGTAGTAGAGCCAAAGGTGTTAGCCCACTACTACGGATCACTAATTAATCTATCTAGGCCCAGGGCTAGCTAGCCTAGGCCTATAGAGTAAATTTTAAATTAAGTCCTAGGCCTGGTTGGTTGGTTGGTTGCTCTAGTTAGGCCTGGGCTTCAGTAATTTGGGCGGTCGCATTTTCGAGAGAGGTGAGGTAGGTTAGCCCAGCTAGGCTAACCTAACTTGTAAGTAGTATTCTAGCCCATCCATGATGCCTGATGGGTACGAGTTGGCAGCCATGGTACGGGTTGACCCGTATTCTAGCTAGGGTGTGCTGGTCAACCCGTACCCAAACCAACCCGTATGTAATATAAATGTACTTTTAATAGCATTAAACATGGGTAGAGGCCAGCCCGTGATGAGTACGAGCCAGCCCATGATGTGCAGGAGTGGGCCAACATTTTGGGTATGAGTAGACCAAAATTTGGGTACGTTGTTGGCATGTGTACGTGTTGACCTGTATCCTTCTAGCTAATCTTACTAGGCCTAGAGTAGAATAGGTCTATGCTATACCCAGACCGGTTACCATAATGGTCTATTCATTCTGTTTATACTGTAGCTTTATTGATAGCTGGGTTGGGGCGGCTTTTTCTCATTCTAAAACAGATTTCCTTATCATAATAAAATAATATATGAATTTAAATGTAATATTGTATTTGTATACATAATTATATTAGTAATTGCCATTGCATTTATTATAATTATATATTATACGGTTACCCCTTAATTATACTATAGTATAATTTCCTTGTTATATTTTACAATATTTTCTTCATAGTTCAACAATTATCATACTGAATCATCACACACCAAGTCTCATAAATCTCTACTGTATTTCTCCAAGGTACTCCAGCTACATGGTATTGCCTTGAGGCTAAACTACAGTAAACGATATACTGGCACTACCATCATTCCTGGCCCGTCAACCTGGACCACATTACAGTATGGTCCAACACATAAGTACAGTAGTCGTACTACCGATTCAAAATAGTGAATTACACCCTGTGGTCAAGGCTTTATTTGTTCTTATGCTTATTTCCTCCAAATACAGAGTACGTAGGGCTTTCAATTTGCTTTTATACCTGTTAATTTAAAAATCGTTTATGCCTATTGTTGCATAAAGTATCAAATTTAGAATGTAAAAACTGGGATGATCACCCTAAATTTTCTTTTTCAATTAACAATTTTATATTTCACAGCTGAAAAATGCACTAAAGCATCATATAGAGATTTGTTATTCATAACTGTTAAATTGCATCCCAATACATGGTACCTATTGGTATTAATATCTAAAAATACAAAGGCGGTCAACACAGATAGTTTGATATATACAGTACTCTCTTATAAATAGATGTTTCTCTCCAAACTACTCCAACTACCTACTTAGCATACTACTGTACACTTTGTAGACAAGAAATAAATTGTATCCACCTAGAGGACTTATGGTAGTACAGTCGATCGTCCTGTCACTGGCCCGGTCAACATAATGTAATATAATGTTGTGTTGAGGTACTAATGAAGACTCTTACTCGCTTGACTGTCGTAACACATATATTGTTTATTCAGTATAATACTTCAGTACAATAATGATTCGGTACAATATACCATTAGGATAAGGATACAGAGGATCAGTGATGCTGTCGGTGAGGTGTGAAGTGTGTAGGTCTGCTTCTGGAGAAGTGGCTGTAAGGTGTAGATGTTCTTCTGAAGAAGTGGCTGTGAGGTGTAGATGTTCTTCTGAAGAAGTGGCTGTGAGGTGTGTCTGGGCTCTTTAGAAACTTGGGAGTATATTGGCTCAGTTCATTTGCATAATGTCATTACATCATTTATGGAGCTAATGATTGGTCCTAAGTTGATCCAGGGGTGTTTAAGTGGGAATGATTGATCTTATCTGGGGAGGTTACAATGATGAATTGGCCCTGTCGAATCTCTGCTTAAAACTGTCAATATCTAATTGTTTTACGATGGGAACAGTCACAAAGTTAAGCTAAGTGTTTTCTTTAGGGATTCTATTATAAACTAAATGGTCATTAAAACATCTGGACAAACTCTCCTCTGGACTTTCTGGGTCAAGTTTGTGAACCTATTTGAATTCTGATACAAAGGTCAATTTCTTAAATATAAAAGTATATCGTTATATTACATCCCTCTGTTTCCCTTTTTTTTTCTTCTAATCTATTTTTAATATAAAAATGGTTATAATAGTGGCATGCAAAATTAAAGTTATATAAAAGAAAAAAAACATTATTATACATATAAGCAAAAATTGAGTTAGCCAAAACCATTGACTCTGAAGTGTAACCTTATCACTTTCACTCTCTCTCTTCTCTCTCTCTCTTCTCTCTCTTTTAAAAAATGAAATTAAAAATGAATTTGGTATAAAAATTCGCGTAAATCAAACATAAATCAGTTGAAAATAAAAATACAAAACCTAAAAATAGTATGTTACATTGAACATACACTCATCGCGTTCTAATGGTCTTCAAATATAAATCAATCAATTCAAAACATAAAACTCAAGAAACTGTGGCTGATTAGCCTAAAATCAAAATATCAAACTTAATCACTTAAAACTTTAAAAGAAACAAATGTGTGTGTCCCGTTGACACAAACTTATCCACAATATATCGTTATCGTCACAACTTTATCGATTTAAGCATTTATATTTACAGGTAATTACGATTTCAATCGGTCGACAAATTCGACTTTTGTACTCAATGTCAAAAAAAATTACAATTAAAAGTACTAAGAAAATCTCCTGTTTTTGTATTAATGCTTGAGATTAACGACTCAAAGGTTAAACAAAATATTTGTTACAACATGATTGTCGTTCTTTTCAATATCTCAATATATCGATCATTCAAAATTCAAAATTAATCTTTATCAAAAAACTCGTTACAAAATCAATACTTAAACATAAATTCAATTCTCTTTTAACTGAAATCACATCATTACTAAACAAATCTCATCAAATACGTAGACTATGCTATCATTAATTTAGCAAATGTCGTAATTTAAAAATAATCTTGCAAAAAAAATTAAATCAGTAATTCGTTGCATTATACAAACGTTTTATGAATCGTTTTGGCGATCCACTTATCGGTATCTGTTTATCATTAATGATCTCTTTAATCAATTTATCTGTATCGTTATATCTGTCAATATTCCACCAAAATTTGCGATCATTAGATTCGTGTTTTGTTTTATCAGTGTTGCGTTTGGCTGAAGTCGGTTTAGAATATGAAACTAAAACTTGGAAATGTCCTGCTTTAAATCTACCTCGGTTTAATTTCATACTTGAATCATTAGGTGCTGTCATAATTAGATTAGTTTGTTCCTTTATTTGTTCTTCTTTCATTTGGAATGGGGCTGCTAATCCCATGTTATTCTCTACACAGTCAAAGTAAGGTTGTAAGTTAATGGGTTCTACTTTAGTTGGATGTGTAAGGGTATCTGATTGCAATTGGGTGGGTGTCCTATCATGTTCGTCTACAAATTCAACATTGGTTTCGTCATTTACTACATTAATGGTGTTTTGGATTTTCTCGTCATTATCATCAGTGGGTTCATTCAACAATTGTTTAAGTTTTTGTAGATGTGTAAAATTTTTGCGTTCTTTAGGCGTTCTCATAAAACAGGGTTTCAGTCTGTTATAATTGAATACGTCGCGAAGTATTTCTCCTTTAATCGTCGCTAGGATGTAGTGTGTTCTGTCTAGTACTTCATGAATTACTAATGGTCCGACCCATTCTGCGGCGATTTTCTTTGAATTTGCCGTTAGTGATGATGATGTTGGCTTGTATAAATATACGAGTTGTCCTACTGAGTAAATTGGACTTTTTTCTAAGCGTTGGGAAATTTTTGAGTTTTGGACGTTTTGTTGTGTTCGCTGTAATTGTAGCATTGTCTGTGAAATGTTTTGAAATTTCTTCTTGAGGTGTTCAAAGTATTCTTCATAGGAATGAGACAATCCTGAAATAGGGTTAAATGCTAATGAGGTCAAACTTGGAGGTTGTCGCCCAAAAACTAATTCGTAAGGGGAGTGGTTTCCTAGATGTGGGGATGAAAACGAGTTATAAGCATAACATGTTGTTGATACAAATCTAACCCAATCTGTTCCGAATTGGTTAAGGTTGACCTTTAACAGGTCCGATACGGTGCGGATATGACGTTCAACTTGTAAACTACCGTGATTGTGGACGCTGATGATTTTCCTATCAATATTAAGGGTGTTACATAATAGTGTTAATAATTTTCCTGTAAGGGAGGTTGCTGCATCTGAAATAAGACGAGATGGGGGTCCAAAAATACTGATTACCTTTTGAATTAGTGCTTCACAAATTGTTTCGGCATCAATGGATTTCAAGGGTACACAAATCAAAAATCTAGTTATCTCATCACATACTACCATAATATGTTTAAAACCTGAAGGCGATGTTGGCATACTCTTAAAATCTAGACTGAGTGTATGAAAGGGACGGTAAGTTGCTGGTACTCTATCGTGTAAAGGACGTAATTTATCGGTTTTGGGACGAAATTATTGACATCTAAGACACGCTTGGGTATAATTGTTGACTTTCTCGAACATAAGAGGCATGTAAAATAATTTCCTAATAGTAAGGTAAGTACGCATCGTACCTTGGTGGCTACTTAACAAATTGTCGTGATACTGAGAAATAACAGTCTCGGCTAAGTTTTCAGGAACAGCTAATTGCAATACAAATTCTCCACCTTTATCTTGGAAAAATAAACGGAATAGTAAACCGTTGCACAATATGTACTGCTCTGACTTATTCTGAACTGCACGAGCTGCTTTCTTATCAGCTGGAAGGATATCATGAGCTAAATAATCGTAAACTGGCTTAAAAAATGGTGAAGTTTCTTGTTCAACACGTAATTGTTTAACATCTACTGGGAGGTTATAATCTCTAATTATCTTTCTTTGAATAACATCCATTAATCTATCTAAGTCTTGTTGATTTGGGATGTGTGCTGATTTAAATTCAGTTATGTTGGGTACTAGTGGTTTGGGCGATGTATACAATTCAACTGGTACATTTCGATGTGTAGTGTCTTTGCTTTGCTTATTTTTGTCTACTAGTCGTTCCTCTGGAGGTTGTCGAATGTTTACATTACGTATTGGGGGTGGTGTTACGATAGGTGGCGTTATGATAGGCGGTGATCGTTTGTTTGTTGTCTCGTGATTATCTGTGGTGTAGCGGTAGGTTGAGGTGTAGGTCGCGTGTTTGTTGTCACTGGATTTTGATTAATGACAGGTGTTTGTACTGGTTTGGGTTTATGTAGTTCAGGTATATTTATTCCCATTTTCTTGACGTATGACCTTGTTACTGGTCTGCAAGTAGATGTGTTTGTAATCGGGTTAAGAGATTCAGTCTCTGTAATATTACATGCAATGGGTACAACTTGATCAATTTCGGAATCGTCATCACGAGGGGCTCGGGAGAGGAAATCTGCTAAAACTAATTCAGTTCCTTTCTTATAACCAATTTGGAAAATGTATCCGGACAATCGTAATATTAGTTTCTGTAAACGGGGTGTACATGGCTGATCTTTTGAATTCCAAATTTGTACAATTGCTGAGTGGTCTACGAATGCATCAAATTCGCAACCCTTTAGTAAGTGTCGAAATGCTGAAACGTTAATGTAAAGTCCAAATAACTCTAATTCTGTGACGCTATATCGTTGACAGGCTTGTGGTAAGATTTTGGAATAATAACCTATTATGTGTTCTTTACCGTTTACTGTTTGTGTTAAATATGAACCTGTTGCGGTTCTTGAAGTGTCGCTATATAGCGTAAATCTACCTTCTTTTCTAGGCATTTGAAGAGTAGGTCGTTTAACCATTAATTGTTTAATTTCGTCAAATGCTTTCTGGTGTTCAGTAGACCAAACAAATTTTCGGCGTTTACTTGCGAGTGTATGTAACGGACGTAAAATTGATTGTATTTGAGGGAAAAAATAGGATACATAATTTACTGCACCAATAAATCGTTTAGTTTCTTTATGGGTTCGTGGGACTGGCAAATTTTGGATAGCTGCACACCTGTCGCCTAATGGTGTGATGCATGCGTGTCCTGAAGAATTAATCAGGATGGTGTGTCCCATATATTGCACTTTATTCTTGAATAACTTACATTTCTTTGGACAAATTCTAAAACCATTTAATTGTAGGGCTTGTAAAACGGAAACGAGGTGCTGCTTATGAGCAAATTTGTCTTGGCTAAATAAAATAATATCATCGTGATGGGCGATACAGAATTCTCTAGAATTTGGGATTTCATTTAAAATTTCGTCAATCTTTGCTTGAAATATACCTGGCGAAACGTTTAATCCTTGTGCTAATCTCTTATAATAATAATGTTTTCCACCATGATATGAAGCTATACCTGTGTATTGTTGGGCATGTTCGGCTAATGGTACACAGTGGAACGCTGATTTCAAATCAATTACGCTAAGAATCTGTGCATTAGCGTTACCTATTGTTTTCAAAGTTTCGGCAATTAATGGGAATGGGTGATTAATACGTTTTATCCTGGAATTTAGATAGCGAAAGTCTGTGACAACTCTTTTATCTTTTGAATTTTTCTTTGAAACAAGAAGGACAGGGGAAGTATACGATTGGTGTCCTACTGCTAAGATTCCTAATTTGACTAATTTGTTCAATTCGGCCTCAATAACATGTTTGTCTTTGTCTGTCGCGAAGTATGGTCGAATAAAAAATGGTTCATCGTTAGAGAGGTGTATGTCAGCTTTGAAGTTTGGGCAGCTAGATAGTTCACCATAAAGTGAAAATGCGTTTCTGTTTTGTTGTAAGGTTTTATACAAATCTTCTTTTTCTCTATGTGTTAAAACGCTGTCTGTTAAATCAACTTGTTTTCTAATTATTTCTTCCTCGGTTAAAGTTAGCAATGGGTCTGTACGTTCTAAATGTGGGTACTTGTTTGCGTTGTCATTGGTCAACTTTATTCTATCTATTGGTAGGTCGTTAGTAACTGTTAAAAGGTTGGTTAAGTGAAGGCTCGCGATAGGTTGATGTGTATTTAGAGATACGTTTCTGTTTGTGTTGTTAGTGATATCAATGTTGGTTTCTCCTCTGTGTAATTTTACTAACATATCTGATGGACAAAGTTTTGAAATATGGGTGGTTGCATGTAGAACAACATCAGAATTGCGTACAAAGGCGGGAACCCTTCCTTTTAATTTAACTGTTTTAGTATCACCGGGTTTAAAAAAAATCTTGTGGACAGGACGAAAGCTAAAAATCTTTGGTCTAATGCGAAATGTGTTTTCCTTAAAATTTAAAGTACCGTCGAGTTCAGACAATGTTTCGGTTCTAAGTATCAGGTCAATACCTGTCAAATTTTTTACGATTAACGCTGACATTTTAAATTTGTGTCCTTGGATATATAATTCGAATAGCACTAAGTGGTTGGCATATAAGAAGTCACCGTTACCTAATCGAAATTTAGTTGTGTTCACTTTAACTGGCTTTAAACGCGATAAATAAAGTGAGGAATTAACGTACGATTGTGAGATTATAGTTCTAGTTGAACCACTGTCAAATAAAGTTAAAACATTTCTACCATCTGGTAAATTTCCTTTAACGTCATTTCTGTCGTTAAGTAACAAATCAATATTATCTGAATTCCCTAAGTATTTTGCCTTAAAATTGTCGTATTTAGTATGGGGGGCCAGATTATAGGCGGCATCTAGTCCCCTTTTTAAAAATCCTGCTGGTGGCTAGGATAGTAATTGTTTGACTGTTGGTATGGGTATGGTGGGGGATAATTTCCGTAAGAACGGTTTTGTTGTCGGCAGTGCCTTGCTATGTGGCCTGGTTTCCCGCAGTAATAACAGGTTGGGGGAGGTTGTCTATATCTTGGGGTCAGTGGGGTCTGGAATCGGGGTTTGTATGGGCTTGGGCTTCGGTTTCGTCTTGGGGTATAATGTCGTGGTACGTGAGACCATGCCCGGATTGATTTGGAAGTTTTCTCCCCGGGTATCAAGCGTGCGAGGCTTGGCTCAAATGAATGCAATATCAAGACCAACAGAAAGACAACAAGTTGTTGATTGCCGTTACCAGACCATTTATTGTGTACAACTCAACGTCACTCAGAAAATAAAGAGAACGAAGAAAGGAAAAAACCCTGCAAATATACAAACAAGCGTTACATAATTTCAATAACAGTCAGTTTATAACTTCACTTTACCACTGTATTACCACTATACTTAAACAAACACACTGTGTACAAACTGGTTATCATTAAGAACAATACAATCAATTAAACGTCATTACAAATGATTAATACCTGAATCAACTTGAATGATGTATTTACTAACTAAGAACGAAAGATCGTACAGCAATCAACCATTTCTCTATAAATTGAAGTAAAGATTTGAGAACATTATTTGCTTTATTTAAGTTGTATGCATGCAATTTAGTATAATAAATTAACAGGCGAATGATCCGTCCATCATGTAATATAATTCTTTTTACTACTTACAATGGTAACTTCAACAACGGCTTAATAATATATATATACAACACGGTAACAAAAATCACATCTTCCTGTGTTTGCAACAAAAGCTTTTCTGACGCGCAGACAGAAAAACCAGGTAGTTAACCAAAACATCACCTATATGCAAATGCGCCAAACACAATGCTCGCAAAACAACTAGCAGCAAGACACTTATATGCAAATACGCAGAACGCACACGAACAACAACTGATCCATGACATGTTCCCCGCTTAAAATCCTTTTGTCCCCAAAAGGAGAACCTATAAAAGAGAAGAAACATAAAAAATACAAAAAAATATAGATTCACTACACCTTCCCCGCTTGAGATCCTTTTGTCCCCAAAAGGAGAAACAAACGAAAATAAAGAGGAGAAGTTAACCAGCAAATGTAACAAGGCACATAACACCAGGTATTGTTCCAAAACAGATTTAGGTAAACGAAAAGGGTTACTATGAGTTCCTTGGGTACTACGAGTAGACCTTCTAAGAGGAACTATTGGCTCACTATCACTCAATACTGGAGGCAGGTCACAACTAACAATAACACCGGGTATATCATCATCCGACTCAGAACTAGAACCACTATCATTGTTGTAATGATGTTCAGACCCTTCACCATTTCCATCCAGAGAAACCACACCATGTGGCAAAACATCGTCCAAATCACAATCAAACTTTTCCACACGAGGATCCAAACCATTCAACATTATCCCAGGAGGTAAATCTAAAGCAATATCTGGTTCTGAGTTGATACTTCTATCTGCTCCAACATCCGACGATTCCCTGTTCAAAGTAGTAAAAGAGTCACAGTTAGCATGAGAACCAACATTTACATTAGGTTTAATAGATTCATTTAAAGATTGGAAAGGAACAACTATATTTATGTGTTTTAATGAGACAAGAACGTTGGACTCGTCTTCATCGATTCTCAACATTACTTCAGATCTACTTATTTCGGGCGCAGAAGGATGCTCATCTACCAGTTTTCGCAACTCATGTAGACCACTGAAACCATGCAACTGGCGTAAAATATTACATCCAATAAGAATCGGATAATTTACTTGCTTATTCTTAACGGCGATGTCGGAGACAACCAGAAAACTACCCTTAAGTTGCTGATCAGCAATCACAACGGGAATTTCAATGTACCCTTCTATGGGTACCTCAACCCCACAGACCCCAATAACATTCATGAACAACCCACCAACACTACCCAGTTCACCACATTCAGGCTTTAGTATGTTATGGTATATGGATGATGGAATAATTGATGCCTCAGCTCCGGTGTCTAAAATACACCCAAGTTCAGCGGAACCAACACTCATAGTAGTACAAGGACTTCTAGCAACTAATTTCTCGAATAACACGGTATTTTGAACATGTGAATTAGGTATAGCATTAGAAATATTTGTATCTGCACTTGCAACAGGGGCACGGACATCCTTACTCTGGATACCTGATGACGATTGCGGAACAACACTCTGTTGAGAAGGATTTATAGATGAGTTATAATTGACATTTTGGTTTCTACTATACTTAGTAGGACAAGCATACGCAAAATGACCTGGATTTTTACAAGTCCAACACAAACCAGGAGGGACACTACATTGGTTTCTACTATGACCTTCGTTACCACAATTGAAACATCTACGAGAAATATTAGAACGAACATCTGAATGGAATTTAGGACGTTGAGATTGCAATAATGCACCGAATTTGTTATCAATGGTCTCATTGATTTGCTGCTTAAGAAAAGATTGTAATTCTTGTTTCATCTCGGTCAGACCGTAATCTACACACTCTACCCCGTGAATTTTTGGTTTAGTATTTACTCGTTCCCCTTTAAACAATTCTACAACCTCCTCCCTCATTTCAAGAAAGGTCTTCCCTCTGAACGCCAACTCAATTCGCTTTAATTCTCTTTTAACCCCATGGTCTCCGACCCCTTCTACTAATCTCTGCTTCAAAGTAGTATCCTGGAGGTGTTTTAAGGCTGCCTGCTCATTCCTATCTGATGCCTCAACCAACTGTGTGTATAGTTTGAGTAACTCTAGACTATAATCAGCTATTGATTCTCCCTCTAACTGACGCCTAGAATAAAAAGAAGAACTATATCCTGAAACAGTTTCTTCTGGACCAAACATAAATTTTAATATACCAATAGCACGCTTAGCATCTTTACTATTACCGGACACCATCATCTGACACCGGACTTCATCCTTTGCCTTGCCACCAAGATGACTTATCAAAGTATCATATTTTTTCCAATCTGTTAAAGAATAATGGTCACAATAGGCTTCGAAATCAATAAGCCAATCCCTTAAAGAACTCTGCCCAGGAAGTTTAGGTGTACCAAAAAACTTGGATAATTTAACAGGTGGAGGAGATTTTTGGGTGGACAAACCCTTGAAAGCATTGGTAAGAGCGGATATCATTTCACTAACATCAGTTGTCTTCGCAGCACTACCACCCCCTTGCGCAGTCTGTTTTTTAGGCGGGGCCGCGCTTTGACCACCACCAGTCGCCATAACGAGAAAATGTGACTTTCACTAATGAATTATTTACGAAGGTAGCATATAATATATTAGATATCAATATTTCTCTATGGATTTTAAACAGCATATAACAATCTCACTAACGTTCTGTAATTATAGTTACAATATTAAAGTAGCATATATCAACATTTAATTATCGCAATGTGCTTTAAACAGACTATCGTTTAACAATATTATTACACGTTATATAACACAAGTTTACCATAACATCACTAGGCAAATCCTCTAAATAATCGGCTACTGCATTCAAACTACAATATCACTTACGTTATATCAATGTCAATTATTATTATAAATCAATAATTGCGTAAATACAATACATCAATCTACAGTGATCAATAAATCCCATACAGTATATAGAAATCTATATAATTAACATAAAGAAAATACATCAATTAATGATAGTTCAATATGTATACATCTTATCTGTATCGCGGATTCACCGACAGTTGATCCAGGGCTTTCCAATCACTGGTCACTCCAAAGAATATACCCGCTAATCACCATCATCTGCCGCTAAACGTCATTCTTGAATTGCGATCCTGTCCGTGACGCCAATTTGTCGTGGTACGTGAGACCATGCCCGGATTGATTTGGAAGTTTTCTCCCCGGGTATCAAGCGTGCGAGGCTTGGCTCAAATGAATGCAATATCAAGACCAACAGAAAGACAACAAGTTGTTGATTGCCGTTACCAGACCATTTATTGTGTACAACTCAACGTCACTCAGAAAATAAAGAGAACGAAGAAAGGAAAAAACCCTGCAAATATACAAACAAGCGTTACATAATTTCAATAACAGTCAGTTTATAACTTCACTTTACCACTGTATTACCACTATACTTAAACAAACACACTGTGTACAAACTGGTTATCATTAAGAACAATACAATCAATTAAACGTCATTACAAATGATTAATACCTGAATCAACTTGAATGATGTATTTACTAACTAAGAACGAAAGATCGTACAGCAATCAACCATTTCTCTATAAATTGAAGTAAAGATTTGAGAACATTATTTGCTTTATTTAAGTTGTATGCATGCAATTTAGTATAATAAATTAACAGGCGAATGATCCGTCCATCATGTAATATAATTCTTTTTACTACTTACAATGGTAACTTCAACAACGGCTTAATAATATATATATACAACACGGTAACAAAAATCACATCTTCCTGTGTTTGCAACAAAAGCTTTTCTGACGCGCAGACAGAAAAACCAGGTAGTTAACCAAAACATCACCTATATGCAAATGCGCCAAACACAATGCTCGCAAAACAACTAGCAGCAAGACACTTATATGCAAATACGCAGAACGCACACGAACAACAACTGATCCATGACATGTTCCCCGCTTAAAATCCTTTTGTCCCCAAAAGGAGAACCTATAAAAGAGAAGAAACATAAAAAATACAAAAAAATATAGATTCACTACACCTTCCCCGCTTGAGATCCTTTTGTCCCCAAAAGGAGAAACAAACGAAAATAAAGAGGAGAAGTTAACCAGCAAATGTAACAAGGCACATAACACCAGGTATTGTTCCAAAACAGATTTAGGTAAACGAAAAGGGTTACTATGAGTTCCTTGGGTACTACGAGTAGACCTTCTAAGAGGAACTATTGGCTCACTATCACTCAATACTGGAGGCAGGTCACAACTAACAATAACACCGGGTATATCATCATCCGACTCAGAACTAGAACCACTATCATTGTTGTAATGATGTTCAGACCCTTCACCATTTCCATCCAGAGAAACCACACCATGTGGCAAAACATCGTCCAAATCACAATCAAACTTTTCCACACGAGGATCCAAACCATTCAACATTATCCCAGGAGGTAAATCTAAAGCAATATCTGGTTCTGAGTTGATACTTCTATCTGCTCCAACATCCGACGATTCCCTGTTCAAAGTAGTAAAAGAGTCACAGTTAGCATGAGAACCAACATTTACATTAGGTTTAATAGATTCATTTAAAGATTGGAAAGGAACAACTATATTTATGTGTTTTAATGAGACAAGAACGTTGGACTCGTCTTCATCGATTCTCAACATTACTTCAGATCTACTTATTTCGGGCGCAGAAGGATGCTCATCTACCAGTTTTCGCAACTCATGTAGACCACTGAAACCATGCAACTGGCGTAAAATATTACATCCAATAAGAATCGGATAATTTACTTGCTTATTCTTAACGGCGATGTCGGAGACAACCAGAAAACTACCCTTAAGTTGCTGATCAGCAATCACAACGGGAATTTCAATGTACCCTTCTATGGGTACCTCAACCCCACAGACCCCAATAACATTCATGAACAACCCACCAACACTACCCAGTTCACCACATTCAGGCTTTAGTATGTTATGGTATATGGATGATGGAATAATTGATGCCTCAGCTCCGGTGTCTAAAATACACCCAAGTTCAGCGGAACCAACACTCATAGTAGTACAAGGACTTCTAGCAACTAATTTCTCGAATAACACGGTATTTTGAACATGTGAATTAGGTATAGCATTAGAAATATTTGTATCTGCACTTGCAACAGGGGCACGGACATCCTTACTCTGGATACCTGATGACGATTGCGGAACAACACTCTGTTGAGAAGGATTTATAGATGAGTTATAATTGACATTTTGGTTTCTACTATACTTAGTAGGACAAGCATACGCAAAATGACCTGGATTTTTACAAGTCCAACACAAACCAGGAGGGACACTACATTGGTTTCTACTATGACCTTCGTTACCACAATTGAAACATCTACGAGAAATATTAGAACGAACATCTGAATGGAATTTAGGACGTTGAGATTGCAATAATGCACCGAATTTGTTATCAATGGTCTCATTGATTTGCTGCTTAAGAAAAGATTGTAATTCTTGTTTCATCTCGGTCAGACCGTAATCTACACACTCTACCCCGTGAATTTTTGGTTTAGTATTTACTCGTTCCCCTTTAAACAATTCTACAACCTCCTCCCTCATTTCAAGAAAGGTCTTCCCTCTGAACGCCAACTCAATTCGCTTTAATTCTCTTTTAACCCCATGGTCTCCGACCCCTTCTACTAATCTCTGCTTCAAAGTAGTATCCTGGAGGTGTTTTAAGGCTGCCTGCTCATTCCTATCTGATGCCTCAACCAACTGTGTGTATAGTTTGAGTAACTCTAGACTATAATCAGCTATTGATTCTCCCTCTAACTGACGCCTAGAATAAAAAGAAGAACTATATCCTGAAACAGTTTCTTCTGGACCAAACATAAATTTTAATATACCAATAGCACGCTTAGCATCTTTACTATTACCGGACACCATCATCTGACACCGGACTTCATCCTTTGCCTTGCCACCAAGATGACTTATCAAAGTATCATATTTTTTCCAATCTGTTAAAGAATAATGGTCACAATAGGCTTCGAAATCAATAAGCCAATCCCTTAAAGAACTCTGCCCAGGAAGTTTAGGTGTACCAAAAAACTTGGATAATTTAACAGGTGGAGGAGATTTTTGGGTGGACAAACCCTTGAAAGCATTGGTAAGAGCGGATATCATTTCACTAACATCAGTTGTCTTCGCAGCACTACCACCCCCTTGCGCAGTCTGTTTTTTAGGCGGGGCCGCGCTTTGACCACCACCAGTCGCCATAACGAGAAAATGTGACTTTCACTAATGAATTATTTACGAAGGTAGCATATAATATATTAGATATCAATATTTCTCTATGGATTTTAAACAGCATATAACAATCTCACTAACGTTCTGTAATTATAGTTACAATATTAAAGTAGCATATATCAACATTTAATTATCGCAATGTGCTTTAAACAGACTATCGTTTAACAATATTATTACACGTTATATAACACAAGTTTACCATAACATCACTAGGCAAATCCTCTAAATAATCGGCTACTGCATTCAAACTACAATATCACTTACGTTATATCAATGTCAATTATTATTATAAATCAATAATTGCGTAAATACAATACATCAATCTACAGTGATCAATAAATCCCATACAGTATATAGAAATCTATATAATTAACATAAAGAAAATACATCAATTAATGATAGTTCAATATGTATACATCTTATCTGTATCGCGGATTCACCGACAGTTGATCCAGGGCTTTCCAATCACTGGTCACTCCAAAGAATATACCCGCTAATCACCATCATCTGCCGCTAAACGTCATTCTTGAATTGCGATCCTGTCCGTGACGCCAATTTGTCGTGGTACGTGAGACCATGCCCGGATTGATTTGGAAGTTTTCTCCCCGGGTATCAAGCGTGCGAGGCTTGGCTCAAATGAATGCAATATCAAGACCAACAGAAAGACAACAAGTTGTTGATTGCCGTTACCAGACCATTTATTGTGTACAACTCAACGTCACTCAGAAAATAAAGAGAACGAAGAAAGGAAAAAACCCTGCAAATATACAAACAAGCGTTACATAATTTCAATAACAGTCAGTTTATAACTTCACTTTACCACTGTATTACCACTATACTTAAACAAACACACTGTGTACAAACTGGTTATCATTAAGAACAATACAATCAATTAAACGTCATTACAAATGATTAATACCTGAATCAACTTGAATGATGTATTTACTAACTAAGAACGAAAGATCGTACAGCAATCAACCATTTCTCTATAAATTGAAGTAAAGATTTGAGAACATTATTTGCTTTATTTAAGTTGTATGCATGCAATTTAGTATAATAAATTAACAGGCGAATGATCCGTCCATCATGTAATATAATTCTTTTTACTACTTACAATGGTAACTTCAACAACGGCTTAATAATATATATATACAACACGGTAACAAAAATCACATCTTCCTGTGTTTGCAACAAAAGCTTTTCTGACGCGCAGACAGAAAAACCAGGTAGTTAACCAAAACATCACCTATATGCAAATGCGCCAAACACAATGCTCGCAAAACAACTAGCAGCAAGACACTTATATGCAAATACGCAGAACGCACACGAACAACAACTGATCCATGACAATAATTTCGGGTGGGGGAACGTGAGCGTCGAGTATCATCATTAAGGGATCGTTTTGTTGTGGCTATATCTAACTTAAGAGAATTGATCTCATGTTGGAGCGATTCGAGACTATTATCTGTTTCCTTATTGACGTTGAATGAAACTTCCCGTGTGGCATCATCTACGGAAAGGTCAAGGTAATTTTGTGTGCTATTTACGATAGTGTCAATAGTGGCATCGATTGGGGTGGACATGGCTACAGCTGCTCTACATTTTGGTGGAAGGGTCGAAATAAATTTATTCTTTATCTGCTGGTCAGCGTATCCAATTCTGTCTGCGGCTTGTTTGATTTTGGTTAAGTGTTTTTCGGCGTTGTCGCCAGTGGTGTAAGTAATTGAATCGTATTCTCTTTTGTGCGCATAGATTGATTTGTTTTTACTAAACATGTTGGTGAATTGGGTTTTTAAGGATTCCAGTGAATCGAACTGCTTTCCCTCAATCCAGAGTCTAGCTTGGCCCTGAAGGCTACGTTTGAAAATACTTATTACATTAATTAATTAGGCATTGTTTACAGGGTTTTCTAAAGTGTGGGCCTCAAGGTAGTCGGTAAACGATAAGTAGTGTGCACTACATTGGTCGTGATCGGTTATGGAACCGTCATATCTTTTGGGAAGGAAATCGGTTTGTCTTAGGTGGGGCACGGGGTGAGGATTGTCGGGCTCATTTAAAATTACTTCGTTATCAACAACGTCGACCATACTTTATAATATTAATTAATCAAAATATCAAAAACAATTTAGTGTATATATATGTAAACTCTCACTTTTTCAATCAAGGTTACAAATCAAAAATCAAAATGGTTTTGACTTACCCCAAATGCTTCGGATCCAATTAAAAATGAATTAAAGGAATGCAAAAAGTGTTCAAAAATGTTTAAATGTTGAAACAACGAATTAAAGAAATGTTAAAAGTGCTCATCAATGTTCAAATTTTCAAACAACGAATTAAAGAAATGTTAAAGTGCTCATCAATGTTCAAAATGGTCAAAAAGGTAAATGTTAAAAAAACGATCGAAAAAAAAACGGCGTGAAGTTGAAAGTGTCCAAACGAAACAGTTCTTGTCCGCTTGCTTCTGTTTTGATTCTTCTTGGGTCTTCCTCGATTATCTTCTTTGTCTTTATCCAATGGTTATAATTTCATAAAATTTCTGCTTGTCTCGATCTCATTCAAATATAATTTCAGCTTGTCTCGATCTCATTCAAATTTAATTTTAGCTTGTCTCGATAAATATAATTTCAGCTTGTCTTTTGTGTCTTCCTCGATTATCTTCTTTGTCTTTTGTGTAAAAGTAAATTTCTGGTTTTCTCCTTTCAAACAAATATGGTTATTTTTGTCTTCGTTTTCGTGTCTTGTTAAGTGTTTATTTCTTGTTGTCTTGTTATTCTGTTTTCTCACTCTGTTCCTTATGAAATTTGGGTCTTCCACCATGTAATATAATGTTGTGTTGAGGTACTAATGAAGACTCTTACTCGCTTGACTGTCGTAACACATATATTGTTTATTCAGTATAATACTTCAGTACAATAATGATTCGGTACAATATACCATTAGGATAAGGATACAGAGGATCAGTGATGCTGTCGGTGAGGTGTGAAGTGTGTAGGTCTGCTTCTGGAGAAGTGGCTGTAAGGTGTAGATGTTCTTCTGAAGAAGTGGCTGTGAGGTGTAGATGTTCTTCTGAAGAAGTGGCTGTGAGGTGTGTCTGGGCTCTTCTGAAACTTGGGAGTATATTGGCTCAGTTCATTTGCATAATGTCATTACATCATTTATGGAGCTAATGATTGGTCCTAAGTTGATCCAGGGGTGTTTAAGTGGGAATGATTGATCTTATCTGGGGAGGTTACAATGATGAATTGGCCCTGTCGAATCTCTGCTTAAAACTGTCAATATCTAATTGTTTTACGATGGGAACAGTCACAAAGTTAAGCTAAGTGTTTTCTTTAGGGATTCTATTATAAACTAAATGGTCATTAAAACATCTGGACAAACTCTCCTCTAGACTTTCTGGGTCAAGTTTGTGAACCTATTTGAATTCTGATACAAAGGTCAATTTCTTAAATATAAAAGTATATCGTTATATTACAATAACCTACGCCTAGATTATTACCGTAATTAAAGTACATTATTACAGAGATTTTTTGTTGTTGCAGAAATCAAAGTTATGTGTATAGAAAGCAGTACTCGTATTAAAAACTAAGCAGGTTATATTCTTGTACGCAAACTGGCAGGATATTTTGAATATTTGTTGTTGTTGAAATGATGAAATCCTAACTTCATTTTCCACGAGCTGGAGAGTGACAAAGACATATTACGACCCTTTTATTTAAATTTATTTGGATAGACCTCCATGTAAATTCATTTAAGGCTATAAGATTGTTTTATATTTTAATATGTGATAGTAGATAATCATTGTGCATAATGAGGACTATGAATCTAATATTTACTTGCATTCTCATCTTTTTAAAATTGTATATATAATGCTGGTAATGAGTTTACTATTGAAAAAGTCATGTTTCCACTTAGCTCAAATTGTGGCACACCTCTAACCTTGGTAGAACTGACTGTGTTCTACATGAGTACATTTATTATATCACCTTTTAACATAAAGTATCCTCCTGAAACAAGTTTGTACTGTACTTCATCTAATATCCATTACTTCAGGAATGATCTGAGGCTAGAAGAACGAATTTCTGTACATATAATTTATATAAAAAATAAACCAATGTTTTCCTGATAACTTAACCCCTGGGTTGATGACTAACAAAGAAATTATTGAAATTGTGTTCTTACAATATAGGTGTACTGTATCTACAAATGCATACTAAATAATAATATTATTATAATAAATTAATATAAAACTAGAGAAGGCGCTTTTCGACAAGAAAATGAATGTTTTTTTATGTGTGTTATTTTTCCGCTCGAGTTTATTCAATTTACTGTTATACACTGTTACATACTATTTTATTGGGAAGTAATTATTTCTGTGTGAATCTTCTTGAAGTTGTTTGAAAGCCTATCCTCTTACTTCTTTTCTTCAGAAAACTTCTAAATTAGGACTTCAAATGACAAAAATACACCTCGCATCACCAACTTCCAACACACCAGATTCTGCCCACACACACTTCATCTCCTGAACTAACATAGTACAGTATAAGTCAAATTAATTGATTTAAATTTTTTTTATTGAAATCAATCTGCCTCAAAATATATTATAATAGTAACAATAACAGAAAGGTAGATAGGTATTTTAATAATTTTTAAATTAAAAAATGTAAAAAAAAAAATGAATAAATGTTTATACATACATTATAAAAGTAATAAAATAACTACTATTTTAGTAATGCATACACAAGTACAGAATATCAGAAATCAATGAATTATGTGTCTAAATATGGCATTATTAGGCTAATTTGCTTTGAGAAAAACATTAATGCCATTGGCCTATACAAAAATCCAATGCAATTAGAAAAAATAGTTACATAAACAATTAATACTAATATTGGTAGGCATAAAATAAAAGTGTATATAAACTTCCCTTAAATATAAACAGTATAGGGCCTTACCAATTTATTTAATACATAATATATGAACTATATTACCACAAAATAAATATAAATGAATTTATAAGGACACGATGATTATCAAAAATAGTCAATATAATTTAATATTATGTTCATATTATTATAATTATTATATCATAAATATTTTCAAAAACATAGTTTGGTAACATTTAGTTTCTGTTAGATATCAGACCTTTAATATTTGGAAATAACCTATAATAATTATAAAACATTCTTGTTTTCAATGCCATTATGCGGTTAAAAACAAGTACAGCAGCATGCATATGTAGATACATTACACCTATATTGTAAGAACACAATTTCAATAATTTCTTTGTTAGTTATCAACCTAGGGGTTAAGTTATTAGGAAAACATTGGCTTATTTTTTATATAAATTATATGTACAGAAATTTGTTCTTCTAGCCTCAGATCATTCCTGAAGTTAGACATACATAAAAAATTGTTGAACTATGAAGAAAATATTGTAAAATATAACAAGGAAATTATACTATAGTATAATTAAGGGGTAACCGTATAATATATAGTTATAATAAATGCAATGGCAAGTACTAATATAATTATGTATACAAATACAATATTACATTTAAATTCATATATTATTTTATTATGATAAGGAAATCTTGTTTTAGAATGAGAAAAAGCCGCCCCAACCCAGCGATCAATAAAGCTACAGTATAAACAGAATGAATAGACACATTATTGTAACCGGTCTGGGTATAGCATAGACCTATTCTACTCTAGGCCTAGTAAGATTAGCTAGAAGGATACAGGTCAACACGTACCCATGCCAACAACGTACCCAAATTTTGGTTTACTCATACCCAAAATGTTGGCCCACTCTTGCACATCATGGGCTGGCTCGTACTCATCACGGGCTGGCCTGTACCCATGTTTAATGCTATTAAAAGTATATTTATATTACATACGGGTTGGTTTAACTACGGGTTGACCAGCACACCCTAGCTAGAATACGGGTCAACCCGTACCAATGGCTGCCAACTCGTACCCATCCGGCATCATGGATGGGCTAGAATACTACTTACAGGTTAGGTTAGCCTATCTGGGCTAACCTACCTCACCTCTCACATGTCCTTAAAAGTAGGCCAAAAATGCGACCGAAATTATTGAAGCCCATGCCTAACTAGAGCAACCAATCAACCAGCCAGGCCCACTTAATTTAAAATTAACTCTATAGGCCTAGCTAGGCTAGCTAGCCCTAGATAGATTAATTAGTGATCCGTAGTAGTGGGCTAACACCTTTGGCTCTACTACGAGGCCTGTTTATGCTCATAGGATAGCTTTTTTGCGGAGTACCTAAGGTAGGCCTATGCCTATCTAGACCAGATTTCCCATTCTCGCAGGACTATAGCCTATGCTCTAGCAGGGCTAGTGGGTGTACCCTGGTCGACTCGTACCCATGCCAACTCGTACTAAACTTCCTACCCACCCCCTCATACCACCCAAATAATTGGTTGATTTCACGCTAGTAGGCCTAGCCTAGCTACGATATTCATTATGCCCTACTAAAAAGGTAGATGAGCTACTAAACTAATTACGTAATTCGTACAATAATTGACTAGGCTAGGCCTTTCTTGCATGGCAATACCATAACCTGCTACTATTCTGGTTGCCGAGTGGATTTTATATTGAATATAGTCTATAACGTTACAAATTGTCTCCAGATAGGAACCTAATGACAGCGATATCGTGTATTAAAAGTCTTAATACAGTCAGATAGGTCTCTGGTAGACTGTCCTTCAGTCTTCCACGTTGAGTGTACTAACAGCTACAGAATCGAGTGAATATAACTATTTCATTTAACACAAGTACCAGTACCAGCTGTAGGTAAATGTATTGGCCCTTGGAGAATTAACCTAAAATCTATATAGATTTTTATATAAATACTTGGACATTACTGTATAAATACGTATTAACCATTTTTGGTCGCCATTTTAATCGAAATTGTTCGGTAGGCTACTGTTAGCTATAACACACATGTATACATAAACGTATTACTGTGCGTGTGAGTAGGCCCTACTGTTAGATATAAACGCACAATATACAAATAAAATGTATTACTAACAGGTGCTTCTCAACGTTTGCATTAATTATTAATTACAAAGATATAAACGTTGTGATGGTGTATCGTTACATGTACTATGCTATTTCAATCTACTATGACAGTGACAGTTTTAACATTATTTATATTATATACATTAGTATTATATCGCAAATGTGTTACTGTATCAAGTGGTATATTAATTATAGGCCTATAAAACATGAACAAGATTCGTTACTGAGTAGATAAAAAATATATTTAAAAATTGTTCTTCTTTGTACCAATATCCACTTCGCTATCCCTCAACCCTAATGTTAAACACAAAACACAAATTTGGTTTGTTTAAATGAGTCCAAATAAAAAATGTTGACTCTGATTTTGTGACAACTTTCGGAAGTAATTCGCATGGTGCTAATTTTAGTTGACTACACAAATCATCGTGTGTATTTATTCGTTTTTGCAAACGACAATAACTATTATAGTACACTCCTGCGGTAGGCATACGTACATTAAAAACAAAACATTTTTGTTTTTACGCTGAAATAACTGTGTATTCGAGAACCATCTGTGGGCAAATATTATATTTATGCTCTTTTACAAATCTTATTTAAACTTTTAAGCACTTCATCATAAATATTATTCGAAAATTAGGTGTGTATATTTTTTTCTAATGACTTCTGCAAAATATAGGCCGACATGACTTACATGATTTAATATTGGCATTAGGCTCAACAAACCACAGTGGATCATTAATTTTAAGGGAACAGTCTAATTACTAATAACAAATAGCAATCAACGTAATACGTCATCATCTACATACACATTATGTTTAATTATGAGATAGGCGAACACAGTTCAAACATGTTTGTTTAAACATTTAGCTGACTATTAGCGTACATTAAGTTACCATCATCTTATGTATTACATGACCATAACACAGTGACGTGTATCTTTATAATGTAATTGATTAAGTTTGTACCACGTGTCGTTCAATAATTGTGCTATGGTACAAGTTCTATATAATGTTCTAGTAAATGATTCTATAGCTCGTGCAGTGTTTTCTGATTCTGATAAAGTTATGCATCATAGTGTCCTCCGTCTATAACTTTTCTATCATGTGGTCAAAATTCGAGAATCCTTTTTGAATTCCCATTGATTCGAATATTTTTGGTTTATCACAAGATTCGAATCGTTTTCATCATTTTCTTTATTTAATTATAATACGTAGGCTATAATATGATGACAAAGGTTACAGTATTTCATAAACTATGATGGAAATTTTAAAAGTGCAGCTGCATAAAGGCTTGGCAAATTTTTTCGGAAATTAGGTTTGTATAATAAAAAAAACTCTTCCTATCTGAAATATACACACAATTATACTGTTTCCTAAACATACTAAGCTTCATTCCACTGAATTCGTTGGCTCGAACACACGGTAAGTATCACAATTTTCTTAAGGCCCGGACGATATTACTGATCTTAGGCCAACTAATAATGGCGTAATCTGAAAAAAATATTGTTTATATTATATAAATATATATATATTTTATTTAACATACATTTTAACATAATAATTTCCCTGGTTTAGAAGTAATAAACTTGTTTCAATCAGACCCCTCACAAAACAATATTAGAATTAGTTTAATAAGGAAAAAGGTAAACGAAATATTTTAACTTCAAATTATATAAGTAAGTAGAGAGAGTGAGCAGAGAACATTAATTATCTTTACTCATGCAAATAAAAATTTGACATATAAAAATATTTTATACATTTCCTCAACATTGTTAATGTTTTACAATCAGTAAGTATATCATCTAAATCATTCCACAGAGTTGGTCCACAGAAGGTTATACAGTATTTAGATTTGATCAATCTAACAAGTGGTACGTGGATTTCAAAAATTATATTTGTTAATGACAGTAGCTGTACAAAATAATTCAAGAATAGGTTTGGGTAGTGAGCCCTTTATAAGTTTAAACATAACAATAGAGATTTGAATGTTATGAAAATAAGTGATTTTAAGAAATTTGATTTCGTAAATAATAGTTCAGAATGAAAATCAAATGGATCTAAATGCATAATTCTAATTACACGTGTTTGCAACTTTAATAGTTGATCAAGATGGGATGGATAATCATCTGCTCAAATAAGGTTACAATATGGTAAATGGGGGAGTACAAGTGTGTTATAAAGTTGTATTACACTATTGTGAGGGGAAAAAAGTTACACCAATACTATTGGAAATCGTATTTGCTATATAATGTTGATGACCTGTCCAATTTAGATGTTCATGTATAAAAACACCCAGGAATAATATTTCACATATTGCACTCCACAATTATTGAAATGATGAACAATTCATTGACATGTACACATTGTTGCGGTCACTAAGATAACTCTTAAACCATTCAAGTGCAATACTATACCTCTAATGCCATAGTATGAGACCGTATCTAGTAATATTAAATAATTCATCACATCAAACGCTTCCTTTAGATAAGTCAAGAAATGAGCTTAACAAAAGTTTATTGTTTTCGAAAAATGTAAATAGGTATATAATTATTGATAGGGTTTCCCTTTTTAAAAACTGGAACAACTTTTGCGATTTTTAATTGGGTAGGTACAATACCTGTAGTGAATGAAGTATTTATAACATATGTTAAATTACTTAAAATAAAAGTTGCTAGGCCTACCTTTTATTTAATTAAAATGACAGGAATCTATTTAGATGTTATATAAAACAAATAATGAATGTTTTATATTCGTTTAATGGTACAAATAATGGCATTTGGTGAATGATGAAAAGTTATATATCAACGAGGCAAGGACGAATTGATATATAACCTTTCATCATTCACCGAATGCCATTATTTTGTACCATTACACACACAAACATTCATTACTTGTATAATACTCAACTCGACTCTACAGTAGATTACTGTCCATCATTATTTTATTTATGTACTTGTTCATACAAAAGTAAAACTTTTTTTGTTTCTTTTAGAAACATGAAGATTATAATTGCTGTTCTCCTTGTTGTCGCTATAGTACTAATTTATGTATATGCGGATACCGACCATAGTACGTTGTCAGATTTTCCACTAATCTTAGGCCGTGTTTCTCCCTAGTCATAACAAAGTGATCGGTTAATTTTGTAACCAATCAGATATTAATTAAAATAAATAAAGTGCGCATGATCAAACATTACTATAGCCAAGTGACCAATCACAACGCTACAATTTGTCCTTCAGGTCAAAGGTTAACACATATTATCCAATTATTATCTGGTTTGAATGAAATTTTATCGGTTAATTTTTCTCTAGCGGAATAGGTTAACCCCGTTTTCACAAGAATGTTATCGGTTAATTATCAGTTAATTTGTATCGGTTAATTATCGGTTAATTTTTGGCTTAGGAAACACGGCCCTATCTGTAGTTATTGATGTTTTTTAACGTTTTTAGAGTTCCGAACATATTTATTATTTTGTTGTAACGAGAAATATTCCCGTATAGATATTATACGCAATGTTTACCAAAATATCCGTCTAGGACATAGAATATTGGTGGTAATAACAATTTGGATCATCGGCTTAGTTACGTGTTGCCATTTTAAAAAACCACGTCACCGTATTTACATAAAATGTGTAATATAATACAACAAAGCCAATACATAAATGTTTCTGAAACGTCAATTTGGAAGTCGAAAAAGATGGGAAATAGTTTACAATCAAAATAATTTAACTTTGTTTTTCTTTCTTTTTTTTCAGTTTTCGGACAAGTTACAGTAAAGTCAAGAAATCGGGTATTATACATTGATAGTAATAGTCAGTTATGTGCAGTAATACATTACTGAATGATTGTTTGACAATTCTAAATCCATATAAAACTTTTATATAAATATGTTGCCATTAAATTCCTTAACTAAAAGTGAATGCTGCGTTTTATATGTATATTCTGTACAGAAATAATACCTCCCATCACGCTCTATTGCTTGTCAGAACCGAAAGTTTATAGTTTATCTACAAAAAAGTGGCCTAAGACGACCTAGGCCAAGATTAAATCAATTATTGCATGATGCGAGGATTGCAAACGACATAGTCAATGGGATGTATTTTGTTATTCAATGAGAAACATTTCTATACTAACTTGTTCGGCACAAATTGCATCTTCTTCCTCGAGTAGCTCGCACTGGACATGTGGCTATTTAGACCAGAAGTTTTGCCGGGTAGCTAGAATAAAAAAACTCGGTCCGATAATGGCTATAGTTTACTCTGCAAGACCTATATACTATACTTTATATTTGAAAGTTGTTATTCATTATTATCTTCTAATATATAAATGAAAATGTATACGAAAAATAAATGTAAAATTGTATGGGCGTTTTTTTTTTAGACTTCGAATAATCATCTAGAGATCAAGGTAAGAACAACGGGTAGTATTAAATTATTATGAGGAAATTCTTGATTATAAGCTGATTATGATTAATATTATACACTTAATGATTCCGTATAACTAAGTGGATAAAAAACAATGACAAATGTGCCACTTTTTTGGAATTTTCATATTTACATTGACGGACTGAATCGAACTCATTACACAACCTTTAATACAGAATTGTTTAATTTCTCCTTTTATTTATTATGTTGATCTTACTCTCTTTCCTTCCTTTTTTTTATATATCGTCTGTGACATAATAATGTTGATAATTACAAATAATTATATTTGTAACGTACTACAGTATGTGTGTTGTATTTTACGTGAGTGATTTCATATATTGGCGATAATGGTATAACACACCTTTACTCCACACCCATCTATTATAATTCCATGATATATCATAGATAACGTATTAATAATGTTTATGTTTTGTACCACCGGATACTATCATCTGTCACGCCTGCAATTCAGAAGCCGGTTGTCATGGTAGAAGATGTGTTAATGGTTGCTGTCAATAGTAGTACGTCATAGCCCTTACTTCACACACTTCACATGAATTAACTACCGAAACAAGGCACTTAATAATTCTTCTTCTTCTATAATATTATTGTATTATTTTAGTGTTAACTTCTTGATGTATGCGTTAAATAATATTCAATAATTGGAATCGGAGTCTGCAGCTGTCACTAGATATATATTAACTGATTATTGCAAGTCAATGAGATACAAGTCTAAATATATACTTTTACAAGTTATCACTGTCACTAACATATTCGTATCTGAAGACAAGGTATAACGTGAATATATCGTAAATTATAAAGGTTAATGCTTTTGTTGTGTTTTCTCATTGTTGAAAAATAAATTAAAACCAATACAGACTGCTTGCGTGTTTCATTCTAAATATATTAAAAATGTATGACTCTAATTCTCTTCAATTATTTCATCCTATATACTATGTTAATTCTATAAACTAGAACATTGTTACAGCATTAACAAAGTTCACGAGGGTTTGCCATTCAGTGTTTCTAACAGGAAATAAGGTGTAACAACACTCCTTCTTCTGTGGTAAAAAAAGACCAGAATATTTTCTACAAAATGTTACCAAATTATCAATGTTTCCAGTTAAAGAGCAATACACCAATAAATCCATAGTGGCATAAAAATAAATAAAAGCATAACAAATTTGGGATCGCATGGGTCACATCAGAGAGACTATGATCTTTAAGATGTATTGGAGAAAATGTGCGTATTAGTTAAAATATGCATTCTTTAAATATTCAAATATTCGAAAAAATATTAATATTATAGAAGCAAAAGTTTGCTACATCTGAAATTAAAATAATAAAGAATAGAAATGTTAAAATACGCATATGAATGCTGTGTTATGAATGCTGTGTTCTGAATGGCTCTCACAATTCATTCAATAAATGAGTAAACTTTAAAAATTTGGAATTGAAATACAGCAATCGTGTTTGAATTTTAAAATTTTGTAAATTAGGTGTGTTTATTTGGGAAAAACAAAACTAAAGGCGTAGACTTGCCCAAAGTCTGTATTATTCTTTTTTTTTAAATTAATTTTTTCTTATTTCGACCGCGATTTTGTCTGAAAATACAGACTTGTGAAACACGTATAGAAATCGATTTGCAGACCGCAAACATCCGATAAGAAAGACGTAGGATGTCATACCGTATTTGGCTATATGGGGCGGGCGGTATGTAAATATGGATTTCGAATCAACCAATGATCATTTTGTTTCAAAATGAAAAAGATCGAGTACGTACAGTGCTGAAAGTACGATCGAGACTGTTGAATATAAAATCGCAATGCCAAGTTTTTTTGTTTATTAATTGTTTAGTCCATGGCCTAGGCCTCTTTCGTAGGTCCTACTCAACTCGCACGTATGCCTTGCCAAATAAAACGCCAAAAAAGTAGCCCTACATACCACTACCGGCACATAACAGGGCTACACTACCACACAGAACAGGACAGGGTCTTGGTGGGAATTAAATCAAAATTATCTCCGCGTAATAAATGATCCATGCAATGTTTGATTTGCGGAGAAGCTAGCCTATCATATCAAGACGAGTTTTCATGTTCTTGGGAAAAATCCCATCAAATGTTTACCAGACTACTAGGCATATAAAATATTTTCTAGCCTTCAGAAACTTTCATAAATGTACCCAAGTACACATTGTCTAAACGTAACATAGCGCATGCGCATCATCGTAGTTGTTGAGTCTTTGAAATTCTGAAATATGAATATTAAAACGGTGTACGAGTGAGTAGCCAATCGCATGCAGCTGAAACTAGTCAACCGGATAATCGTATGCACCAAGAATTCTTGGTGTCAAACCACGTGACTTGTGCGTGTTTTCCCAGACGGAGTATCCAAAATCAAGTAGTATACGTGTGAAACGCCATATGTACCAATATATTTATCTTTTTACTAATATTAAGACAAAACTCCGTCTGGAACCCAGACTACTATCGGCGGTAAAGGATGTAGTATTAAAACAACGGAAACTAACTACAGTATAAACAACAAAAATACATCAGCTTCATTCGCTCGTCTTTTGCAAGAACTATGGCAAGTCTCAGCTGTCTGAAGTGTTCGAAATAGAGTATTATTATATCATTTTTTATTATATTATGTATTGTATTTTAATGATTTATACCTTTTTGTATTATATTACTTGGTTATATTATATTATATTATAAACATTTATGTAGCAAAATATATTATACTGAATCTTATTCTAATATATTATGTTAAAAGTATAACAAAATATTTACGTTTTGTATTATATTATTTGGTTTTAGCATTATATTATGAACATTTGCCATTATATTATCAATAAAATTCATTATATTATACTATAATTATATTTTATATAACACCTAAATAAATTCATGTCATTTGATTGGACGATTGTGGGTCACATGGCGTGCAATAGTATACAAATAATGAATGTTTATGAGTGTAATAATACAAATAATGGCATGAGGTGAATGATGAAAGGTTATATCAACGAGGCAACGCCGAGTTGATATAACCTTTCATCATTCACAAAATGCCATTATTTGTACCATTACACGAATATAAAACATTCATTATTTGTTTTATATAACATCTAAATAGATTCCTGTAGCCTAGGTCTTCTACTAGGCCTAGGCTGAAACACAGCAATACGAAACTTTGACAGGCAACTGTAATTAATCCAGGCTAATTATGTTTTTGCCAATGATTCCACGTCTTGTAGAGATGTTCCCATTAATTAATCAAAATCCTAAAAACGATCTAAAGCTAATTTAAATGCCTTTTTGAATGAAATTAGTACATATATATCTCCAAACCGTACACACAAATCTGCTGCTGCATATCTCACGGTTGTGTTTACAAACGAAACTGAGGCCGAACGACAGGTGGCGCTGTTGTATTTCACAGAAAAAATATATACTAGATTTTTTTTCATCCGCGAAACATTTTTTTTGTCGTACACAAAAATGTTTAAAAAGGTACTATTAAACGATCGTTTAATAGTAGCACGCCATGTGACCCACATTCGTCCAATTAAATGACAGGAATGTATTTAGGTGTTATAACACACTATTAAACGATCGTTTAATAGTACTTTTTTAAAGATTTTTGTGTACGAAAAAACGCGGATGAAAAACAATTTATTACTGTATACAAATTACTGTGAACTACAACAGTACCACCTGTCGTCTGGCCTCAGTTTCGTTTCGTTTCGTAAACACCAGCAGCAGATTTTTGTGTACGATTTTGAGGAGTCGCAAACGCTTCTCTGATAGCTAAGCTACCACCTCAATAGACATGATATCCCAACATTCCCCGTCAAAATCACTTTCTGACATAGCAACAAAAACAAAGGTTAAAATAACCAATATGATAATTAGGCACCTGCCAAGCCCACACAGTAATAAAACCTACCGTGCGCCGTGATCTCAATAACTAGACCCCAAAATCAAAACCAAACCGACTTCTAGTATCACAGGCAAGCCTATACACAAGCCTAAAACAACAACACAGTGTACTGGCTCGACGACCGCCAAACCTTGTTCACTATAAAATGCCTCTAAACCTAATAATCCGACAGGAGGAGGGATATCACCACCCGAAAGGGGACACATTGTCATCCAACTTTTCTAGATCAGAATTTTCCGTAGATTACGAACATGGAAGGTAATCGATCAGGATAGGAAGTGTTTTCAAGATATAAGGGTCAAAGTTAAAAAATGACCAATATAAAAACATGCTATATCTCTGTAAATTCTGGACCTAGTAAGATAATTTTGGTGTCAAATTGTTCACAATGTATATGTTCATATTACCTCTAACAGAACTTTCTTTGTAAAATTGACTGGAAACCCCATTTTTAGCAATGTTGAACTTTGACCTCTTTTAGCTATATCTAAGTAACGGCAGGTCGGAGAGAATTAAAAATAGGAGCAAATTGTTCCCAAAATATACATTTATATGCAGTGTAACAGATGACATTGCTTAAAAATGACCGGAAGTGTGGTTATTAACCTTTCACATAATTGAATAAGGTTATAAAAACATAAATTAATAAATATTTGTCGTAAGGAGCCAATTTTGGTATCAAATTGTTCACAATATATATGTTTACACTTGCCATAATGCAACATTTTTTTTTAAAAGTGACTGAAACACTAGTTTTCTGTAATTTTAACCTTTGACCTGTTTTCTCATCTAAATAACGACATGGCATAGAGATTTCTAACGGCAAATTGTTTAGGTCTGTAATAGATATTCTTATTCAATCTAATAGATTATACTGCTTGAAAAATTCAAGTGTGATTATTGCTTTGAAATCCTGTACATAAGAGCCTATCGGGCAGATTTAATGCAAAGAGGTGTGAAAGGGGAATACTACTACTATAGAGTACAATGTCTTTCAGAAACATTTGAGCAATTTCAATCAGGTATCCATGTATCTCCAATAAACGGAATGTACGGTTCATAGAGAATTCAGAAGTTACCCTTGGTTTATTTTTGCAAATCCCTATGGGTTCCTTTTAAAAGGATTGTTGGTGCACAGATCAGACAGGCTTTTCCCATGGCTTAATATTGGAACCTACAGTTTTAGTTACCCGATATATTTCTAACACAGTAACTTATATAGCCAAATGCATTGATCCGATACAGGGGCCAAATGTAGAACTGAACATACAGTAGAGAAGGGTCTAAATAAATGACCTGCTGTTGTTTCATTTTAGGCAAAATCCAAATCGGTTCCTTAAGGATCGAGAGTGCACAGGCAGCTTTATTCCATTTGGCTGTATATATAAACCCACATTGTCACCCCTTATATTTCCATTATGGGGCTTAATGTCCATCTATGGAGGAGCGGCCTTTGGGGGGTTAATTTTGGCAAATCCATAAGTGTTCCTTAAGGATCGAGAGTTCACAGGCAGCTTTATTCCATGGGCCGCGCCTGTCTATATGAACTCTCAGTGTCACCCCTTATATTTCCATTATGGTGCGTAATGTCCATCCATGGAGAATGACCGGCCCTTGGGTTAATTTGGGCAAATCCATAAAATGTTCCTTATGAATGATCGAGGGTGCACAGGGATATTTATTATATCTCTATGAACCCACATTTTCACCCAACATACAGTATTTCCAATATAGGGTCTCTTTTAGAACCACATAGAGAACCCCGAAAGGCCATGAAGGATCGGTCCTTGGGTTCATTTGGGCAAATCCATAAATGTTATTTAAAGATTGAGGGTGAACATTTTAGTTTTATTCTATAGTTCATCTATGAACTATTTACCCCATATTAATTTCTAATATTGGGCCTTATGTAGCACACCACATAGAGATCCCAAAGGGGTCCTTAGAGGGTTCATTCGGGCAAATCCATATGGGTTATTTTAGAATCTTTTGTGTACAGAAAAATCTTTCCTCTATGGTCCAAACTATCTGTGGCTATATAAAACTTGTGGTCTGTCTTCGTAGTGAGTTGTGGATTGAGTTTGGCCACATGGATCTGCCTATGCCCTATCCTGTACGATTTTGTATTCTCTGGTTCTGATGATTAGTAGTTTATTTTCCTAAAAACGAATATTGTAGCCCTAATAAATGCAACTGTATAGTGGCAAATCATTGAAGGTCAGCGTAACATATTAACATCATAACATTTTAACCGCCATAGGCCTACTATTAATAATATTAATAATTTTATTATTTATTTTACAGTATTATATTAATACATTTAAAATAATGCGCACTAGAAAAAATATAAAACGTGATTACATTTATGAACATCGATCTCATAGTTTGAATAACTTTGCATTATTTAGTATATCACTTGTTCAAATATTGACATTTGACATTTAATTGAAAAGTATTTGTTTTATAAGGCGACTGAATAGATACCTATAACCATGCAAATGTATTAAAAGACCAAAGTGAACTTCAATAAATTGGTTATAATACATATGTATATATAAATTATTATAATTGGTCAATTTTGAACTTTGACCCCTTATCTCTTCCTATTCGCTTCCTATCCTGATCAAAGTCTGATTTGCTTAAATACAGTATTATAATTATATTAATCAAAATTATAATGAAATAACATAACTTTACTAATCAAATAATCTGATTACTTGTAAAACCATCAATATCATAGTTTGGATGACTTTGCATTTATTTGTTAACTAATACATGTATTAAAATGTTGACCCTTGACCTTATATCAACTGATGAAATTGACCTTATGTCAACTGATGAAATGATGTATTCGCTATTTTACATTTCATATGATTGATTAACAGGATGAGAAAACATCCACTTTTTATTAAATATAAGTTTTTATTTGGTTTTATAGGTACGTTCTATGATTGGTCACTATTGACATTTGACCCTTAATTACAAAATATTTTTTTTTTATAAGGTGATTGAATAGACACTTATAATCATAAAAATTTAATAAAAGACCAAATTGTGCTTCAATAAATTTGTTATAACTAGATGGTACGCTCGCTTCGCTCGAGTACCATCTAGGTCATGCCCACAGATGGTTCTCGAATACACAGTAATTTCAGCGTAACAAAACTGGCGATTTCAAATGTACATACCGCAATACATTGTCGTTTACAGAAACGAATAAATAGACACGATGATTTATGTAGTCAACTAAAATTAGCACCCCGGGAATTACTTCCGAAGGAGAAACTTAGCACAAAATGAGTCTAAATTTTTGATTTGGACTCATTTAAAGAAACCCAATTTGTGTTTTGTATGTAACATTAGGGTTGAGGGATGGGAAAGCGGATAGGTACAAAGAGGAACAATTTTTAAATATATTCATTATTCACTCAGTAACGAAATATTTTTTTCATGTTTTATAGGTCTATAAATAATATACCTCTAAATACAGTAAAACATTTGCGATTTAATACTTTGTTTATTTTATTTATTTATTTATGTATTTATTTCTTTTAAATATTCATTGTACATTAATTTTTCCCGTGTAGGGCAAGAGATTCCTAATTATATTAGAGAACATTCTTTATTCAGTTTATTTAAAACTGTCACTGTCATAATCGATTGAAATATTAAAGTACATTTCACGATACACCACTACGACGTTTATATTTTTGGTAATTATTAAATAATACAAACGTTGAGAAAGAACTGCCAGTATAAAGTTTATTTGTATATAATAATGTGTTTATATATCTAACAGTAGAGCCTATTCACAATCTCAGTAATAAAGTTTATTTGTATATATTTTTATATTACATCTAACAGTACGAACATTCACAGTAAGAAATGTTCGATTCAAATTAGGACCAAAAATAGTTCATAGGTATTTACAGTATTGTCAAAGTATTGCAAGTTTATTCTCAAAGGGCCCATATATTTACCTACCGTATGTGTTAAACCAATGACTCATAAATTTACTTACTTGTGTTAAACCAGACTCTGGCAGACTGAGAGATTGGGATGTTCCATTCATCGCAAATCAATACATTTGTATAATCGTATATTAAATCTATCAAAATAGTATTTTTTTAAGAAAATCGGCCTGTCTTCAACATTATGATGCTGTATTCTAGCTGTTCAACCAGTTTTGAGCTATTAAAAACAATTATCGTAGGAGGAGATAGGAAAATGCAAAGCCTCCTCGCATTTATGTGGCGGGTATTTTTCAAGATGGACATCCATTAGACAGTGTATACCACGATCGGAAAACACCCCTATTTGGGGAAAATCGTTGAACATAATTCGTTTTAATCGTCAATAACTAATTATCTAACATAATTTAATTAGTAAACAGGGTTACATCAGGTGGTTAAAATCAGTACCGAAAGTACGAACCAACTTTATATACCATCGAGTAAAAATTCTAGAAGTAAGGCGCGATTTACCGAATTTTGCCCTTACGTAAATTTATATATAGATACATATACATAATACATTGTTGTAATTGGTCAATTTTGAACTTTGACCCCTTATATCTCGAAAACGCTTCCTATCCTGATCGATTACCTTCCATATTCGTAATCTACGGAAAATGCTGGTCTAGAGAAGTTGCATGGCAATTTGTCCCCTTTCGGGTGGTGATTCCCACCTCCTGCCACCGGACTATAAAACCAGCTTAGAATTAGCAACACAAATTACCATCAGTTCGATCTACAACTACAATTCCGTACTTTGTTCCCGGATGACCCCTAAATTGTTACGGGCTCGCTCGTTAGTCTGAAATCAACAATAATAACATAACAAAACACGTTGTATTTGTCGTCTATCTTTATTCATCCTCTCTTTCTCTCTACATGGCTCACTTCCGTGTGACAAACCAATCACAAGATGATACAGTTCTAAAATTAGAGAAAACTCTAAAACTATACTAGAAAAACGAAAACTTACGTTTTTTTACCAAGGTAACAGTAATAAAATCTCTGGCAATTTCGAAATTAATATACAATGCTTGCATGCTTGACGTACCATAATATATCCTTCCAAAAGTTGACACATTGTTATGTAGATTTTTGTGGGGAGGAAAAAGGGAAAAAATCAAAGAAAAACTCTTATAAACACAGTAGATATTAGGTGGTATAAATATGGTAAATGTTAATGTCTTAGTTGACTCTTTTTAGTTGAGTTGGGTTAAGATACTCTTGAATCCTAACCCAGGTATTTGGAAGTGTATTTCAAATTACTATATGCATCCAGTTGATTGTATTGTAAATTGTAGTAAATTAAATACTGAAGCGCATACTAAATTAAAAATATGCCAGTATTGTCTATGAATATGTTGAAAGCAGCTTTAAAGTTAAACAATATTGTATATTATTTAGAACCGCAAAATAAAAAGAAATTAAGTCCCAACACTTATGGGAAAACAAATTATTGATGGAAAATCTCTATATTTCAACACCTGGTTAAACTCTGGATACAAAACAGTGTCACACAGCCGCAACTACGGCTCTTTCGGACATGTAATTTCTGTTAACCACCGGTAAACAACGGTAAATAGCCGCACCTGTACAACTCGTAAAATAAATGTAAAAAGTAAGTTTAATAATCACGTTTGGCAAAACAATTCTTTCCTTTCTAATCCAAACCCCAACCAAAAAAATCACCGCAAAAAAAAAACCCAACCAATTCTCCCACAATGATACTGTATCCTTATTCCCCACACAATTAATACAATTCCCCAAATTTCCCAATCCTTCCAGACAAAATATTAACCATCTTCTTATTGTCAAATAAATCCCCGAACCCACAAGCCCCCCCCCCCCCCACCACCACCACCCTTCCAAATACAATAATATCACAGGATGAATAATTCAACGAGTACTAAAGGTCACAATATCGTTCCTTCTTGCATTCTCTCCTGTGCTGACACCAAAACAAATTAAAAAGATAAAAGTTAAAACGATTCTGCATGCAACTAAACAACTCCCACGCCTCTGCTCCCGTTCTGCTGGTGTTACCAATTATAATTATTCCCCAAACTGCAACTATTTTCCCGACCAATTATTTGTTTCTCCTTTTCCACGTTAAAGTTACTCTTCAATACTTCAACAATTCTTTAAATGCAACTTATTCTGCTATTTCCAACAGTTATTTCTTTCTTCAATTTACATACATAATTTCAATTAATCCTTAGTAATCTCAACAATTAACAGTTCTACATTTAAGTACAGCATTATAGTATTACTTCCATTTCACTATTTATTTTACTTTACATATCTCATTTCATTTCCTTTATGCTTCTGCTTTATCACCACAGCAATTACAATTTCTTCTTTACTGTACGTCTTAGTTTCTCATATCAATTGTAATATAATGTTTGGGTTGTTGAGGTACTAATGAAGGACTCTGACTCGCTTGACTGTCGTAACACATATATTATTTATTCAGTATAATACTTCAGTACAATATACAACTATAAGTATACATAAGGAACGCGGAGGATCAATGATGCTGTCGGTGAGGTGTGAAGTGTGTAGGTCTGCTGTGAGGTGTGTGCTCCGTGAGGTGGCTGTAAGGTGTGTGTTCCGTGGCGTGGTTGTAAGATGTGTGCTCCGTGAGGTGGCTGTAAGATGTGTCTGGGCCCTTCTGAAACTTGGGGGTATATTGGCTCAGTTCATTTGCATAATGTCATTACATCATCTGTGAGGGTAACGATTGGTCCTAAGTTGATCCAGGGGTGTTTAAGTGGGAGTGATTAACGGTATAATAAGGTATTTCTGTGATGGATGACACTGTCAAATCTGTACTTAAATAGTGTCAATCACTCCTGGTTTTAACGATGGGAAAGTCACAAAATTAAGCTAAGTGTTTTCTTTAGGGACTCTATTATAAACTAAATGGTCGTTAAAACATCTGGACAAACTCTCCTTTGGACTTTCTGGGTCAAGTTTGTGAACCTATCTGAATTCCGATACAAAGGTCAATTTCTTAAATATAAAAGTATATCTTTATATCACATCCCTCTGTTTCCCTTTTTTTTTTTTCTAATCTATTTAACATATAAAAATGGTTATAATAGTGGCATGCAAAATTAAAGTTATATAAAAGAAAAAAAACATTATACATATATGCAAAAATTGAGTTAGCCAAAACCATTGACTCTGAAGTGTAACCTTATCACTTTCACTCTCTCTCTTCTCTCTCTTAAAAAAATGAAATTAAAAATGAATTTGGTATAAAAATTCCGGAATTTATATAAAATTTGAAACAAAAAATGTATATAAAAAAAACAAAAGTGTTCTTCAAGATCGACATAATTGTGGGTCCGTTGCTTTGGAGGCATGCTACACTCGGATTACCGAAATATAAACATCACAACGGTTGGGTTTCCCTAAAAAACATCGGTCAAGAAGTCGACTCTCGTTAATTATTTGAAATAGAAAAAAAATTTATAAAGGATAAATTGAAATCAATCATATAATAATCGATAATAATGGGATGTAGTCCACGGTATGTCCAACATGTAGGTAGCAGTGTAAGGCATCTCATTCAAATATACCATACCGCAATTCAAGCATTGGTATTTCTTGTTTATTTGTTGGCAATTTTTGTGAAACAATGTTCCGCAGCATTTGTTGATTGTACAATCAGTATGAAAGTTTTTAATTTCGGGGTTACATTGACAAATTTGGCAGGGGGTATCTTTGTATTTATTTTCCAGGTACTGCATGTTACGAATGTGCGAATATAGTTTTTTCTTATATTTAGTTACAACATATCCAAATGGTGAGTGTTCGCTAGGTTTTAATTCGTCTTGGGGTATGATGCCTGTTTGTTGTCGGACTCTTGAAAAAAATGTTGTGCATTGTGGGGCTTTGATGTTTTTTGTAATTGCTAAGAGCAGGAGGGTCATAGAATAAATATGTTGTCTGTGAAATTCATGTGTGTTTTGTATACAAGTGGCGATGCCGTCTAGATTAATGGAAAGGTTGATTGTGGAAAAGTCAAGTAGGGCTGGTTCACTCTTATGCTTCCAAATGTAGTCTATAATGGGGGAGGACATTTTGTCGAAACAACATAAATAACTGCCAATGTGTAAAAGGGTATTTAATTTGAGGTTTGTCAGTTGGTCTGCTGGACGGATGTCGCAAAGGAATAATAAAACTCTTTTCAAGGAATCTAAAGTAAATGGCATCATTTTGGTAATATGGAGAATTACGTTTTGTTCGCTTTGGTAAAGGATTATCTTCTTTATAAGGGCACATTCTGTGGACAGGGGCGTCATTTGAATTTTGTGTTTTAAGCATAACTGTGTAACGTCAAGCTTTTCGGATTCCATTTTAGGGGGAAATTTGGAATTGACTAAAATTACGATAAATAAAATTAAAATGTATTTAAAATAAACAATATTAAACTAAATAAACGATATAAAACTCAAACAATAAAATTTTAAGTTCAACTATTATAACAATCTCACAAAAGTAAATTAACTTATAATTCGACAGTAAATACTGTATATTTGATACGCTCGTGCGACTTATTTATAGTCTGCCCATCCGGTTGTTTATATATATAGCTCGTAATTGGCTCTACTCCTCCCTCGAGCGTTAATCAAACGTCAATTGGTCAAATTTAAAGAACTTAAAGAATATGTACAATGAATATATATCAAATAGCGCGACAACTTATCGCGTTCTAATGGCCTTCAAATATAAATCAATCAAATCGAAACATAAAACTCAAGAAACTGTGGCTGATTAGCCTAGAATCAAAATATCAAACTCAATCACTTAAAACTTTAAAGAAACAAATGTGTGTGTCCCGTTGACACAAACTTATCCACAATATATCGTTATCGTCACAACTTTATCGATTTAAGCATTTATATTTACAGGTAATTACGATTTCAATCGGTCGGCAAATTCGACTTTTGTACTCAATGTTAAAAAAATTACAATTAAAAGTACTAAGAAAATCTCCTGTTATTGTATATCAATTAATTAATGCTTGAGATTAACGACTCAAAGGTTAAACAAAATATTTGTTACAAAATGATTGTCGTTCTTTTCAATATCTCAATATATCGATCATTCAAAATTCAAAATTAATCATTATCAAACTCGTTACAAAATCAATACTTAATCATAAATTCAATTCTCTTTTAACTGAAATCACATCATTACTTAACAAATCTCATCAAAAATACGTAGACTATGCTATCATTAATTTAGCAAATGTCGTAATTTAAAAATAATCTTGCAAAAAAATTAAATCAGTAATTCGTTGCATTATACAAACGTTTTATGAATCGTTTTGGCGATCCACTTATCGGTATCTGTTTATCTTTAATGATCTCTTTAATCAATTTATCTGTATCGTTATATCTGTCAATATTCCACCAAAATTGGCGATCATTAGATTCGTGTTTTGTTTCATCAGTGTTGCGTTTGGCTGAAGTCGGTTTAGAATACGAAACTAAAACTTGGAAATGTCCTGCTTTAAATCTACCTCGGTTTAATGTCATATTTGAATCATTAGGTGCTGTCATAATTAGATTAGTTTGTTCCTTGATTTGTTCTTCTTTCATTTGGAATGGGGCTGCTAATCCCATGTTATTCTCTACACAGTCAATGTAAGGTTGAAAGTTAAGGGGTTCTACTTTAGTTGGATGTGTAAGGGTATCTGATTGCAATTGGGTTGGTGTCCTATCATGTTCGTCTACAAATTCAACATTGGTTTCGTCATTTACTACATTAATGGTGTTCTTAATTTTCTCATTATTATTATCGGCGGGTTTATTCAACAATTATTTTAACAATTTAAAAAACAATTTTAGTGTATATATATGTAAACTCTCACTTTTTCAATCAAGGTTACAAATCAAAATCAAAATGGCTTTGACTTACCCCAAATGCTTCGGATCCAATTAAAAATGAATTAAATGAATGCAAAAAGTGTTCAAAAATGTTTAAATGTTCAAACAACGAATTAAAGAAATGTTAAAGGTGCTCATCAATGTTCAAATTTTCAAACAACGAATTAAAAAAAATGCGAATGGTGTTCATCAATGTTCAAAAAAGTAAATGTTAAAAAAAACGATCGAAAAAAAACGGCGTGAAGTTGAAAGTCTCTAAACGAAACAGTTCTTGTCCGCTTGCTTCTGTTTTGATTCTTCTTGGGTCTTCCTCGATTATCTTCTTTGTCTTTATCCAATGGTTATAATTTTATAAAATTTCTGCTTGTCTCGATTTCATTCAAATATAATTTCAGCTTGTCTTTTGTGTCTTCCTCGATTATCTTTTTTGTCTTCATCCAATGGTAATAATTTGATCAAATTTCTGCTTGTCTCGATCTCATTCAAATATAATTTCAGCTTGTCTTTTGAGTCAAAGTAAATTTCTCTCCTTTCAAACAAATATGGTTATTTTTGTCTTCGTCTTCGTCTTCGTGTCTTGTTAAGTGTTTATTTCTTGTTTTCTCACTCCGTTCCTTATGAAATTCGGGTCTTCCACCATGTAATATAATGTTGCGTTGTTGAGGTACTAATGAAGGACTCTGACTCGCTTGACTGTCGTAACACATATATTATTTATTCAGTATAATACTTCAGTACAATATAAAACTATAAGTATACATAAGGAACGCGGAGGATCAATGATGCTGTCGGTGAGGTGTGAAGTGTGTAGGTCTGCTGTGAGGTGTGTGCTCCGTGAGGTGGCTGTAAGGTGTGTGTTCCGTGGCGTGGTTGTAAGATGTGTGCTCCGTGAGGTGGCTGTAAGATGTGTCTGGGCCCTTCTGAAACTTGGGGGTATATTGGCTCAGTTCATTTGCATAATGTCATTACATCATCTGTGAGGGTAACGATTGGTCCTAAGTTGATCCAGGGGTGTTTAAGTGGGAGTGATTAACGGTATAATAAGGTATTTCTGTGATGGATGACACTGTCAAATCTGTACTTAAATAGTGTCAATCACTCCTGGTTTTAACGATGGGAAAGTCACAAAATTAAGCTAAGTGTTTTCTTTAGGGACTCTATTATAAACTAAATGGTCGTTAAAACATCTGGACAAACTCTCCTTTGGACTTTCTGGGTCAAGTTTGTGAACCTATCTGAATTCCGATACAAAGGTCAATTTCTTAAATATAAAAGTATATCTTTATATCACACAATGTTCACCTCCCTTTCTTGCTTAACATAACATAGCCCTCCTTCACTGTCTCCTCTCATATTTCATATCCTTCCAAATTCCCTCAATTGTACACATACCACCACCTTATCCTTCTCCACCAATCAGCAACTCACACCCTAACTTAACTCTTATACCTCTCCTCCAATCAGCAACATTCACACAATCCATTTCTGCAACACAAATACTCTCCTTTACTGGCTTCACACAATAGCTTCCTAAAACAAAAGAAAGGTGCAAATAGTGAAAACAAAGGGAAAGTAAAAATGTATTAGCAATATATATATATATACAACTTTATGTCATTTGTGACAAACAGTAAATAAATTAATTAATTTCAGTCTTTAATTTTCGTATATATAAATATATAAAGAAAGAATATATAAGGAACTAGAAACGACAGAAACAAACAAATCTGCAAATATTTGGTGGAGTCAATTTAAAATGAAATTATAAACCTCATAAATATTGAGTATTCGTATAACTTTTATACTGCTGATCAGAAATGGAAAAATAGTAGACAAGATATTTGACCTATTGAATAATTAAATATATATGTGCTGGAGATCTCTCTCCCTACGATTAACGATTGTATTTTATATTAGCGTGAAATATGCTGTATAAGTATTAATATTTAAAATTTGTAGTCCTTTTTTATTTTAAGTTATTTTAAATGTAACCCCTGATTATGTTTTTAGACAATTTTAATAACTAGATGGTACGCTCGCTTCGCTCGCGTACCATCTAGGTCGTGCCCACAGATGGTTCTCGAATATACAGTAATTTCAGCGTAACAAAACTGGCGATTTCAAATGTACGTACCGCAGGACTATAATACATTGTCGTTTACAGAAACGAATAAATAGACACGATGATTTATGTAGTCAACTAAAATTAGCACCCTGGGAATTACTTCCGAAGGAGAAACTTATCACAAAATGAGTCCAAATTTTTGATTTGGACTCATTTAAAGAAACCCAATTTGTGTTTTGTATGTAACATTAGGGTTGAGGAATGGGAAAGCGGATAGGTACAAAGAGGAACAATTTTTAAATATATTCTTTATCCACTCAGTAACGAAATATTTTGTTCATGTTTTATAAGCCTATACTTAATATACCTCTAAATACAGTAAAACATTTGCGATTTAATACTTTGTTAAAACTGTCACTGTCATAATCGATTGAAATATTAAAGTACATGTCACGATACACCACTACGACGTTTATATTTTTGGTAATTATTAATTAATACAAACGTTGAGAAGGAACTGTCAGTATAAAGTTTATTTGTATATAATAATGTGTATTTACAGTATTGTCAAAGTATTGCAAGAAGTTTATTCTCAAAGGGCCCATATATTTACCTACCGTATGTGTTAAACCAAGGGCTCATAAATTTACCTACTTGTGTTAAACCAAACTCTGGCAGACTGAGAGATTGGGATGTTCCATTCATCGCAAATCAATACATTTGTATAATCTTATATTAAATCTATCAAAATAGTATTTTTTTAAGAAAATCGGCCTGTCTTCAACATTATGATGCTGTACTCTAGCTGTTCAACCGGTTTTCAGCTATTAAAAACAATTATCGTAAGAGGAGATAGGAAAATGCGAAGCCTCCTCGCATTTTTGTGGCGGGTATTTTTCAAGATGGACATCCATTAGACAGTGTATACCACGATCGGAAAACACTCCTATTTGGGGCAAATCGTTGAACCTAAATTCGTTTTAATCGTCAATAACTAATTATCTAACTTAATTTAATTAGTAAACAGGGTTACATCAGGTGGTTAAAATCAGTACCGAAAGTACGAACCAACTTTATATAGCCTACCATCGAGTAAAAATTCTAGAAGTAAGGCGCGATTTACCGAATTTTGCCCTTACGTAAATTTATATATAGATATATGAAATCCGCAATATTCAGCATGTCTGTATATATTATAATGTATGTAAGGTCATATGTACATTTTTTTAATTTATTATTAAATATACTATGTCACTAAAAAACACCTTTAACAATAATCACAAATATGTACTCGTCACTTGCATGTGATAAGAAAAGATGGAGAACATGACCTTTGTTTTTAATTTTAATGATACAAGAGAATAGGCTTATACATAATATGCCTTATGTAGAGAAATAGTATATAATGTATACTATTATTTCAATAATGTGTACAGCAAACTGAAATAAAAGTGGGACGAGCCCGGCCCATAAAAGACGCAAAAAATAGATAAACATAAACAAAGCTGGAAAGGTTATTTTTTTTAATTATTTTTCAATACCAGAGCCTTTTGACAAGACAATGACAGTTGTAAAAAAATAACTAAATATAAAATGTAAATAAAATGTGCAGTACTGACACATTATGATAATACAATAATGAAATATAGGACTTTAGTAAATATTTTGAACACGGAAATAATTAAAAATGATTAGGACTAAGACAAATTCACCATCAGAGAAAGAATATACTGAGGACCGCAATAATTTCAACAAGTAAGAGATAGTTTTGGAGAAGATATCTGAAGGAAGGAAGAGTAAGATGTCTGACTAAAATGAAGAATTACAGAAGGATGGTGCATTGAAGTTTAAAACAACTTGTTAACAGATGGTATCCTTTCTGTGTTTTATTAAATATTATATGAATTAATGAAGTGAATATATCCACATGTTTAAATAACCTTTTAAAATGGTATTGTCTTTTGAAGAATTATCTGTTAATGAAAGAGGAAACAATAAGTTTCTCTTCTTGTTAAAAATAAATTAATTAATGAAGTGAACATCTCCAGATGTTTAACCTTTATTTGGCATGGTCTAGTTACTGTTAATATAAAAACGTTGGTAAAATTGTCTGCAATTGCCTGATAATGAGTTATGGTAATGATTTGGTTAAAAACAGTAATAGCCTTATGAACTACAAAACGATATAGACACTTTGTGGATTCTATAGACATTTTATGGATTCGGATACAAAAAAACCTTTGTTGAGCTAATCATGTGTTGTCAACGATTTTGATCTTTGTACCAAACAGATCCTCAAATGCAGCCGAAAAATCAATTTGTTTTGTATTGTTTATTAATAATAGGCCCATATTTAAAAATAAAAATAGTATGATCAATGATGCTGGATCTTTTTTAAAAACCTAGTTGATTTTCAATTAAACATTATCTAGGCCTATTATTACTATTATTACTCACTACTCAGCTATTACTCTAAAACTATTCTGCCCCCCTATGGCAAAGGGAAGTATGGGACATTTTTTTCAAAAATGAGTTATGGGTTGTACATGATTCAGGAGATCATTCTGTACATTTTAAACTAAAAATCATTGCCAGAAACCTTATATTAAGCGAGATATTAATATCATAATTAGGAAGTTCGTCCACTTTTTGACAATAAAATCAAGGCAAAGGAAGTATAGGATAAGATTTTACTATTATTTAGGCGCTAGCCAATCAGATTGCAGTATTATGGCTGTCTAAGGGAAGTATCTTTTTCCAATCCATTGATTAAACCATTTATTTACTGCATAATTTAATCCAAAATAAAGATGATTCTACCCAAAATACCAACAAATGTTTTAATTTATTAGTGTATGCATTTGTTTTCTTAGACTTCAGAGTGTTACTTCAAATAAATAAATATGTAAATCTGAAATGTTTGGCATATGTTATAATTATACAGTATCAAATAAAAGTTGACAGCGTAGATATTAGGTACTGAATCATGACAATTTTTAATTAAATATTGGCCGGTATTTAACTTAAAATATATTAAGTAAAAGTGGAAGTATAAAATAAAACAGTACTGAAACACAAATCACATAATATTTTAAACGAGTACGACTACGAGGGATAAAGCACACGCTTTCCTAAATGTGTAGTAAATATTTTATGTTTTATTAAAAGTCCGAAATTAGTATTTCATCTTATATATTGTTAATACCATGCAACATTTTTAACCATCCAATTTGTGTTGTGACTGACACTGTTTTAAAATAACAAGCGTTAGAGAGTAACATTATTTTTTGTATTGTAGTTTTTTGTATTGTTTGTAGCACTCATCAGGACCTCGCCTAGTCTTATTGTTAAAAACAATGAATTGAATTGTCCCTGTTTTTATCGTTTGTTCCACCAAATGAATAAAAAAAATCAATAAAAGCATCATATTCCATTATAGTAATTATGATGATTGAGAAATATTTGCATGTATTTTGAGTAAATAATTAACATTTTGGGGTATGATATAATATTTTCTAGAGCGAAAAAAAAAATATTTCAGGAGATTTTCAAGTAATTATGTTTATGTCTATTTTATGTAAATCAAAGTTTGATATACTGGTTGTGAGTAATAATTAATGTAGAGAATACTGCTTACCATTAATTTATAATTTTATTTTCCATTTGACCATGATTTACTACAACTCAAATTCAGAATCCCTACAGTGAACAATCCCAATTTTTTCTAGGTACCAGAGATCAAATTGATACGCCCTCATCTTACAGTATTTTTATTCACGAGGCGGGATCTCCGAAAAGATACTTTTATATATATAAACAAATCAGGCAAAGAACATTAATTCTAAATATATATATATATATATATATATATATATATATATATATATAAATCATACTGTAAATTATAGAAACAGTGCTCATAATATTCGGAACATGATCTCATAATCGCGTCAAGCATAGCTCATTGGCGAAAGTTCCGTATTTTTTAGTTGTATGAAAAAATGTCTCTGGCGGGATTCGAACCTGCAACCTCTCGCTTACAGGGCGAGTATCATACCACTAGACCACAGAGCCATGTATGGTATTATCACAGATTTCACCCACCAGATACATTCTCTCATACAACAAACGCCCTCACAATCAGTGGAGGCTTAACAAGTCAGAATAAATTCCAACTTTAATTCGCAACGGCTTTTAAAATAATATTGTGTATATGTAAATCAATGATGTTGCGTAGCACTGTGTAAATTATATATAAATCATACTGTAAATTATAGAAACAGTGCTCATATTCGGAACATGATCTCATAATCGCGTCGAGCATAGCTCATTGGCGAAAGTTCCGTGTTTTTTAGTTGTATGAAAAAATGTCTCTGGCGGGATTCAAACCTGCAACCTCTCGCTTACAGGGCGAGTATCATACCACTAGACCACAGAGCCATGTATGGTATTATCACAGATTTTAACCCACCAGATACATTCTCTCATACAACAAACGCCCTCACAATCAGTGGATTGTGAGGGCGTTTGTCTAGTGGTATGATACTCGCCCTGTACTGTTTCTATAATTTACAGTATGATTTATATATAATTTACACAGTGCTACGCAACATCATTGATTATATATATATATATATATATATATATATATATATATATATATATATATATATATATATATATATATATATATATATATATATATATATAAATAAAATAACAGCAGAAAACTTGGTTACTTCATTGTTTTAATCACTACAAATTTGTTTCGTACGACCAGCATGTAGCTGGCCGCACTCTTCAGGTGAAATATAAAACATAAGTGACACAGTTGTCTCATAGTGCTTAATAGAAGTGAGTCATCGGGAAGTCGTATACAATAGCCTATTGTTTTAGATAAACTGTTTGGATCTGCAATTTAGTAAGAATTTTTTCCTATGTCTACAAGTAGAGACTAACTCGTTCTTACGGTTCAGTGAGCATAGCTCTGGTTGACATATAATAACATACTTTTCATATATACATAAATTACATCTTTTGTTAATATTTGAGTAAGGTTTGCATTTCTTTATAATTTTCCATTTAATTGAGTAATTTGTTTTAGAGTCTTTAAGTATCCATATATATTTACTGAGTTCCGTTGCATTTCTTAGTTTTTCGTTCCGGAATGAAGACGTATGGTTTCTGTATCTAGTTTTAAACTTGTTTTCAGTTAGTCCGACATATGTTTCTTCCGACCTTTCACTAAGCCTAATAACAAACCAACCTACGTGCACCATGACAGCAACCATCCTCCATCTATTATCCGAAACATCCCACTTGCTATAAATAGACGCCTTTCCGACATCTCATCAGACAAAGATACATTTCATGCATCTGCACCCCTATACCAGGAAGCCCTCAAAGAAAGTGGATACAATCATCAACTTGAGTTCAATGCTGAACAGCAGAAGCCCAAATAATCACGTACCAGAAACATAATTTGGTTTAACCCACCATTCAGCAAAAACGTAGCAACCAACATCGGCCACAAGTTTTTAGCTATAGTAGAAGATTGTTTTCCTGCCGGCAACAAGCTCAGAAAAATATTTAACAAAAATACCTTGAAACTAAGCTATAGTTGCATGCCCAGCGTAGACAAAGTAATTAACGCACACAACAAATATGTGATAGCCAAAGAAAAGTCTACTGAAACCAACGCGAAAACAAGCGGATGTAACTGCCGCAATCCCAATGAATGCCCGCTCCCAAGTAACTGCCTAACAAAAGGTGTAGTTTACCAAGCTACAGTAAAGAGAGAAGATTCATCAAAAGAAGAAACATATGTCGGACTAACTGAAAACCAGTTTAAAACTAGATACAGAAACCATACGTCTTCATTCCGGAACGAAAAACTAAGAAATTCAACGGAACTCAGTAAATATATATGGATACTTCTTAAAGACTCTAAAACAAATTACTCAATTAAATGGAAAATTATAAAGAAATGCAAACCTTACTCAAATATTAACAAAAGATGTAATTTATGTATATATGAAAAGTATGTTATTATATGTCAACCAGAGCTATGCTCACTGAACCGTAAGAACGAGTTAGTCTCTACTTGTAGACATAGGAAAAAATTCTTACTAAATTGCAGATCCAAACAGTTTATCTAAAACAATAGGCTATTGTATACGACTTCCCGATGACTCACTTCTATTAAGCACTATGAGACAACTGTGTCACTTATGTTTTATATTTCACATGAAGAGTGCGGCCAGTTACATGCTGGTCGTACGAAACAAATTTGTAGTGATTAAAACAATGAAGTAACCAAGTTTTCTGCTGTTATTTTATTTATTTATGCTCTACCTTGGTATTGAGCACTCTATCCAAACGATCTGAAAATTTCAACCTGAATATATATATATATATATATATATATATATATATATATATATATATATATATATATATATATATATATATATATATATAGTGGGGATTAATCTAATCATGTGATAATTAAATACTGCCCCCTATAGGTGTTACTGCCCCCTATAATTGTAACAGTCTTTTTTCAAATGATTTGCTTTCTTTTGTATTCATGAACCGGTCAAGGAAGCAGATAGTTTTGTCTCTTATTTAATTAAAGATCTGATTAAAAGGACCATACTGATCTCTATTGTTATGCTAAAAACAAATTAAAACCAAATACACCACCGGACCGTGGTAAAAGTGAGAAAAGGCGTGTTTTTCCTTTTGTGTTGTCGTCCACATCCTTAAAATTTGGTGTCAGAAGTGGGATCGTGGATCGTATTTGGCTTTAACATTAGAGATCAGTGATGGCAAGCAAGGCATCGTTGCGAGATGTGCAGAGGACGGTTGATGAGCTAAGAGCCGAACTAGAAGCAACTAGGCGTGCTGCCCATGGGAATGGAAACACAATATATGTTCTCCCAGAGAAGAAGATGAGACACTTTGTGGGAGCCGAAGGGGAATGTGTAGAGTCCTTTGTTGAAGACATCAAGGCAGCTATAAAAGTCAGAAAATTGCGAGGACAGAATGCAGCTGATTTTGTTGTTTCTCACCTAGATCATAATATTAAGTTTGAGGACAAACTCAGCTTAAACAGGGGAGTGTGGGGATTAATCTAATCATGTGATAATTAAATACTGCCCCCTATAGGTGTTACTGCCCCCTATAATTGTAACAGTCTTTTTTCAAATGATTTGCTTTCTTTTGTATTCATGAACCGGTCAAGGAAGCAGATAGTTTTGTCTCTTATTTAATTAAAGATCTGATTAAAAGGACCATACTGATCTCTATTGTTATGCTAAAATCAAATTAAAACCAAATACACCACCGGACCGTGGTAAAAGTGAGAAAAGGCGTGTTTTTCCTTTTGTGTTGTCGTCCACATCCTTACATATATATATATATATATATATATATATATATATATATATATATATATATATATATATATATATATATATATATATATATATATATATATATATATATATATATATCAGATACAGATACTGATACAGATACAGATACAGATAAAATATCAATTTGATCTCTGGTGCGCGTGCGTACAACTGAGGACTAGTGCTGTTCCAACCGTACCACGCCGAGAATGTTAAAGGGTCGTTATCCGATCGAGTTCGATCAATACAATGAAAGCCCCAGTGGTCTAATGGTTAGGACATCTGCATATCAAGCAGGCGGTTCGAGTTCGAGTCTCTGAGGTACAACTGAGGACTAGTTGTGTTCCAACCGTACCACGCCGAGAATGTTAAAGGGTCGTTATCCGATCGAGTTAAAGAACAATACCATGAAAGCCCTTGTGGTCTTATGGTAAGGGCAACTGCATATCAAGCAGACGGTCCGAGTTCGAGTCTCGGTTGGGGCGACTTTTTCTCATTTCCCAGATTTCCTCATCTTTATCGTTTCAAATATTAATTAAATAATTGTCAGTGTATAACCAGGCGGTTAGGAATTTAATTCTATGCCTGTTGTGTTTATATATACACAAACATTAAACCTCATGTTTCCCGTTTATGAAGACTGATGTTACCTCCAGTTATTATTAACTTATGTGTTTTAGATCATAACAGAGTCCGTCGAGAAGAAGGTGAGTTACTAACTAGATCACTTAAACTTAAACAATAAAGCTTTTATGATTTAATAATAATAATAAGTTAAATTAAACTAATACGGAATTATAATAACATTTAGGCATACTATTTTAAAACAAGCAACGTCATCAATTTTGTCATGAAATTCACCACCACGCTTAGTCGCTCAAAACACTGTATTTGATTATAATCATTTTAATTATCGATACCCTGATCAATGCTTCAATCCGAACAAGTTTTCAAACATAAAACTAACCTTTGCTAATACTACTTTTTGTCTTTTGGATTTTTTCAGTACTTCCTTCTGGATTAAACGCTGCTGAAAGTAAGTCACGCGGATAATAATACATATAGTATACATGCTTACTATTATAATTATTTTATTAAAACAATTTTTAAAACTGAATCGTAGCTACCGCTACACCTCCGCTGTATTTAAAAATCACACAATACCTTCCCGAACCACATAACAGGATTACAACTCGGATATATCGGAAATGTCTGCATTTGAATAAGAACAAGCTGAACCACAACGTAACTAAGAACAGTTTTTATTTTCACGTACGGCATAATGCAGGCATAAGCCCATGTGAATGTAAACTATTATGTAGAGGCGTTGTTAACCCCACTTACTAACGCCATAGCGTTATTCACAGAGTACTTTTAACACGTATAACTAGATAAACATGGAATTGTGCGTTTATCACCATGTTCATTAATATAACGAACGCGGCCGAAGGGATGTTAATATCTGTAGATTGCCTTAAGCCACACCGGTCTTAATAGTGCGTACGTATGCACGTACTTTGCGATTTGATATTCTGCGTTTTAACTTCAATCGAGAGACAAGATTGTGTAGACTTATTCAATATCATGATTCATTTTTAGGATACAGCAAACACTCTAAGCCATACATTTGTTGTTTAATATTTACGCATAGTCTAGTACATTTTATTCTTCCTAAGTTGTTTATGTAGGCATAATCTTGACGGTTGTTACCTTTCATGATGGCTCGAAAGTTTCCATTTTTATCTCAATCTTCCTTTGTATTTCATGAACGTTACATTTCAAAAGTGGATACATGTTGAATTTAGATTTCCCAAAATGAAGTCTTTGACAGTAAAAATTACAATAAGCAATTACAATACAAAGCACAATTATAGATTACAGTAAATCTAATCTAATAGGTATTGATATAAATTAATATTAATCATGGTATTGCTTATGTTTTCAAGACCTCCCCTTGGTGGATTAAACGCCGGAGGTACGTCGCATACAATCCATAATTCATACGCCTAAAATACGAAGAAAACTGGATAGTGCACCATCGTGTATAGGAAATCAATACTTCGATATTATTGTCCTCGTCATCATCAGTCCTTTGCGAAACAGGACGAGGAGCAACAGGATGGTGCTCATGAATAATTTATGCATGAGCTTAAACAAAATGGGCGTGAAATTCTGTCGTCTTCTTTTTGAGGACGAAAAAGTTGCCATTTTCCCGTTTACGGAGAACGACTAGAAACAATGTAAATATAATCTTAAATATACAGTTCAAATTACACCTTAACGTGAATTTGTTTAACTTCTAATTTAATTGTTTAACGAAATAACATTGTTATGGGTTAAAATGGTGGTGTTAAAAGAAATACATTTTGGGCGGTGTTTGAATACGAGGCCCCTAGCTTAGGCCTATTCCTGTATCACCAAAACCAAGCGAAGGGCCCCGCGCGGCAAGACGAGAAGGGAAAGCGGTAATGTCGGTCGTCGTCGTCTTTGCGCAAGGGTGCGTAACTAATTAAAGGACTACGCCGACTGTATAATTACGATTTTACGCTTTAGCGAACACAGGATGTTTGTCGCTGCCCCTAACGTCCTGTTTCGTAATTAACTTAGTGTTGATTCTGTGGACGTGTACGATTATATAAATATAGGAAAATAGTTATACGAATACGACAACAAAAACAGATACGTTACATTATTAATAACTAGATGGTTCTCGAATACATAATAATTTCAGCGTTAAAAAACTGACGATTTCAAATGTACGTACAATAATACATGTTTACAGGAACGAATAAATAGACACTAATTTATGTACTCAACTAAAATTAGCACCCTGTGAATTACTTCCGAAAGAGAAACTTGTCACAAAATGAGACCAATTGTTTAAGTCAAATTTAAACAAACTTAATTTGTGTTTTGTATGTAACATTAGGGTTGAGGGATGGGGAAGAGGATGGGTGCAAAGAAGAACAATTTTTAAATATATTCTTTATCCATTTAGTAAAAAAATATTAATTGTTTTCATGTTTTACAAATAATATACCACTAAACACTAGTAGATTGAAATAGCAGTACATGTAACGATACATCACTACGACGTGTATGTTTATATAATGTAAAACAATTTGTGAAAACCACCTCTATTCGGGGAAAATCATAAATTCGATTTAATCGTCAATAAATATTAAATTATCTAACTCAACTTAATTAGTAGGTCTAATGGTTTTCAATGGTTTCTTAGAGCCAAGTCATACTTAAGTTGGTTCCTACCCTACCCACCAAAGTTGTTTTGCGTTTAGGGCATATGATGCACCGTAGGCCTATCAGGGTCTACTATGGCTTTACAACGCTACTCATGCCAGTTAGGGAAGGGTGATGATGTGGGTGGTTTAACTGCAAAAATAAAGATTTGTACATAATATACGGCGACTGAAAACTCTAGCACTAGCTCATTATCCGTTTAAAAAAAATTATATCCAATCTCTGCAGCACAGATTGAATAAAAAATGGATCGAATTTCTGTTATGAGTATACAGTACTTTCCTTTACGACGCCTGAGGGAATAGACACTTGTGGAACGACACAGAGATTGGAATGTTCCATTCATCGCAAATCAATATATTTGTATAAACGTATATTAAAGTATCTAACTTAATTTAATTAGTAAACAGGGTTACATCAGGTGGTTAAAATCAGTATCGAAAGTACGAACCAACTTTATATACCATCGAGTAAAAATTCTAGAAGTAAGGCGCGATTTACCGAATTTTGCCCTTACGTAAATTTATATATAGAAGACTAGATGGTTCTCGAATACATAGTAATTTCAGCGTAAAAAAAATTGCGATTTCAAATGTAGGCCTACGTACGGCAGGACTATAAAACATTGTCGTTAGTACAGAAACAAATATATAGACACAATGATTTATGTAGTCAACCAAAATTAGCACATAGAAACTTGTCACAAAATGATTCCAAATTTTTTATTTGGACTCATTTAAACAAACCCAATTTGTGTTTTGTATCAAACATTAGAGTTGAGGGTTGGAGATGAGGATAGGTACAAAGAGGAACAATTTTTTAATATATTCTTTATATTAAATTATTCTTTATATTTCTTTATTAGCCATCCATTAACGAAATATTTTTTTTTATAGGCCTATAAATAATATACCACTAAATAGAGTAAACCATTTCCGATTTAATACTTTGTTAAAATTGTCACTGTCTCATAGTCGATTGAAATATTAAAGTATATTTAAAGACCACTACTACGTTTATATTTTTGTAATTATTAATTAATACAAACGTTGAGAAGCAACTATCAGTAATAAAGTATTATATTATTATGTGTTTATAATCTAAAAGTAGGGGCTACCCACACTCACAGTAATCAAGTTTATTAGTATATTTGTTTATATTATATCTAACAGTACCAACACACTTTTGATTCAAATGGCGATCAAAAGTGGTTAATACCTATTTGCAGTATTGTATAGCATTACAATAATATTTATGTTTATTCTCCAATGTTCCATAAATTTATCTACTTGTGTTAAACCATGGAGGTTTGCAAGTATGGTTAAACCAAATAATTTGGAATGTTCCATTCATTGCAAATCAATACATTTGAATAAACGTATATTAAATCTGTCAAAATAGTATTTTTTAAAGAAAGTCGGCCTGTCTTCAACATTATGATGCTGTACTTGAGCTGTTCAACCGGTTTTGAGCCATTAAAAACAATTATCGTAGGAGGAGATATGAAAATGCGAAGCATCCTCGTATTATTGTATGCGGGTATTTTTCACGATGGACATGCATTATACCGTGTATACCACGATCGGAAAACACCCCTATTTGGGGCAAATCGTTGAACCAAAATTCGTTTTAATTGTCAATAGCTAATTATCTAACTCAATTTAATTAGTAAACAGGGTTACATCAGGTGGTTAAAATCAGTACAGAAAGTACGAACAAACTGTATATACCATCGAGTAAACATTCTAGAAGTAACGCGCAATTTACCGAATTTTGCCCTTATGTAAATTTATATATAGATACATTCTGTCGTTTTCAGGAACGAATAAATTGACAAGGTGATTTGTAGGTTGTCAACTAAAAGTAGCACCCTGGTAATTACTTCCGAAAGAAAACAAAATGAACCAAAATTGTTTAGTCAAATTTCAACAAACACAATTTGTGTTTTGTATGTAACATGAAGGTCGAGGAATGGACAGAGGATAGGTGCAAAGAGAAACAATTTTGAATATTATTTTATCCACTCAGTAACGAAATATTGGTTTTCATGTTTTATAATAATAAAACTAAACATAGTAAAATATTTGCAATTGAACACTTTGCTGAAACTGTCATAGTCGATTGAAGTAGTACATAAGTAACGATACATTCATTTTGTGAATGTTATTATGTTGCATGTAGGCCAAATAGTGTAAACAGGACCATTTTAGTAGCAAATTAACTACTTTAGTACGCCCTCATTGAACATATTATATTAAATATATCGCATATTAAAATGTATTGCATGTGTTAAAATCTAGCAGTTCACATTTTTCTTTCTCTTTTATTTCAGAACCTTCTACAGGAAAAAAAATTAAGTAAAGCATAAAATAATATTTGAGTTTATTATGTGTATATATAATACAAATTATTGTTTAATATTTAATTATAGTGTATTGTGAACTTGCACAGCATCTCGATATCTGATTCTAGTTTTAAACAGTATGAAATATGTTGTATATTTTTCTTGTTGTTACTATAATAATGAATATTTATAAATCCAATACAACTACATATTTTATTGTTTACACATTCGACTAGTAGGAATATTATTATTAATGCAAATGCTATCCTTTCTGTGTTTTATTAAAACTATATATGAATTAATGAAGTGAATATTTCCACATGTTTAACCTTTTAAAATGGTATTGTCTTTGGCAGAATTATCTGTTAATGATTATAAGAGAAAACAATAAGTTTACGATGTTGTTTTGTGCCTTTTTAATATTGTAATATCGTATAAATAAAAACCAATAATACTACTGGCTTAATTATATTTGTATGAGTATTATTGCAAATTCAAATGTTATTCTTTTTTACTTGTTGTTATATGAAATATATGAATTAATGCAGTGAATATAACCACATGTTTAAACTTTTAAAATGATAATTATAATTATCTTTGTTAATATCAACAATTTTGTACAGTATCTATTTAAACTATTTAATATTCAATTTAATTGTTTGCAAAGGAGAAGATTGTTGACAATCTTAATATGAACTACAGCTACTGTAATACGTTTGTCAAGCCAATCATGTATTAATTTATAAAGAAAGTATCAAACGCCGTCGAAAAATCTACATAGCAGACATACAGATCTCATTTTTTAATTTGTTTAGTATTAATATATTTAAAATGCAAAATAATATGATCACTCGTGCCGGATAGTTTTTGAAAACCAATTTGTTTTTCGAGAAAGAATTTTTTTTAATAGCAAAATTACTATTAATATAACTATTACCTAATAGTATTGAGCAGATGAGTTCGTATAAATTAATATTAACTGCAATTACTAGGATACTCCATGGAATTTGTGATCCTTTTTTGCGAACAAGCGTTAGCAAACTTAACTTACTAATAGAATAAACCAGAGACGTAATGATAGTGGTTACGCAAATTTTTAACATTTCTTTGCGAATTCCATCTGAAGCAGTGCAGACGTACCATTTTTAAGTTTTCGCACATATTTGATGAACTCATCCGAGTGTTTAGCATAATCCATATTATAATTTGAATAATGGAAAAAAGGTTTGTTATTGTAAAACTCGTCAGTTTGTGAATGGATGACGGCCTAATAAATATCACTGGTATGTGTATTACATCTAGTTACATGTAAATTGTTTTTATTTCATTTTTAAATTAATTTAATTTGTAATTTTTTGATAAAATAAGATTTCCAATAACACACACAATAAAACTATTAGGTGAACGAGCCCACGGTACTCGACATGTTGGCCGACAGCCATTGTTCTTCCCGTAGTGAAGCTAAATTGGCGATGGATTTCTGAAGGGTACTCAATTATTAATTTATTAACAATAGTAATAGATTTTTTCACTATATTTATTAATTATTATGTATTAATTATATTATATATCTCTTCAAATTTTCACATTCATAATTGGAGGAGACATTGTCAACATTGACACTTACACGGTGATGATGACGTGTTTCTCTAGATGAACTTACCTTTGGTGTTAATTGACCAATCACGTGAAAGCGTCGTTTGCTTAATCTGTATCTTTTTTATATTAAGGATTTGACGATTTAGTTTATTTGAAGCTGACACTTTAACTCAATCGTATTGACGTTGTAATATTATCATGTCAAGTAAAATGTAAGTATTTCTTTTTTAGGTACTTCTGTCTTATTAATTAAATTTCGTTCTATGTTCATGTTTTGCTGAACTGACAAAATAAAGAATGATATACAATATATTTGATATTGTGGATATTATTATATAGTGTGTGGAGCCAATAAGAGGAAATGACAACCTATGATGTCCTTCGTTAACATTATGCTTGACGTAGTATAAGTATGGATTGTATAATGTTTGTTTTACACATTTTTTCAATTTTTAAAGGGATTTTAAGAAAGTATTTCCGGTTTTTTTTGCGTGGATTTATTTTTTTTAAAGAAACCTGTAGTGTAATACTTTCTTTTAAACGCTAAGCAAAGAGCTTTAGTTTGCTTATGATTGAACTTTAATAATAATGTTTCTGTGAAATTAATATGTTAATGACTTGTCTGTTAATATCTTTTAATTTAGTTTTTAATTTATGAAATAGCACATTTTATTGATAATCATATACGATTTTTCTTTTAATTATTGCAATTTAAAAACAACGAGAATTTCATGATGGATAATCTAATCTATCTCATCTACTCTCTTAGGGCCCTGTGGCCCAGAAGAGTGCAGTGGTCTATGTCCAGCTTCTTCTGTTTCTGGGAACTCACTTGGCCTCGCTCCATGATTTCCACGTAGTTCTCAGACGTCCAACTTTGTTTTCGCCCATCAGGTGTCCATGTCAATGCTTTTTTGCAATCGCTGTCATCTTACATTCTTAGCACATGTGCTATCCAATTCTATACATTCTGATTTTAATCTGCGGAGTTCTCTAAATTTCCATCTTATTCCTGTGTTTCCATTCTCAGTTGTTCTCGTCATCATCCAGTCCAGAACTCCTTCATCAAGTATTGTGTATTGAGTTGATTAAAACGGTCGTGAATTCCAACCCTGGTACTAGGTCAAGATTGAACCGTGGAAGGCAAGCATGTTAACCACACGTTATGGCTAAATTTTTATGAATAAAGATGGGGCTGAATTGCAGGCTTTAGTGTTTAAGGATATGGCTTCATAATGTGTGTGGGAACGTGAATAACGGCTAATACCTGTATAATTAAACAAACATGGCTTTTACGTCAAACCATGTTTGTCTGACATATAGTTGCTGATAAAAGTGGCAAAGAGTTTCATTTATTATTTATTCTGTAAACAAATTAATTTTTATAGGAAGCCAATCCCAGCAATGACTGAGCTTGTTGGCCAGTGTTTCCTTTTCATGGCCAGGAAAAATCAGATCTACTTCCAATGTGCTTGTATAGCTATGACAAGGATAGCCTTTTTCTGTGAAAATGTTAAACACTACAAATATTTATTTCACAGAATGAAATCGCTGGTAGTTGTATTTGTTATATTGTTTGTGTTTCAAGTCCACCACTTGGCCATGGCAAGTAAGTTATTGTTTTATTAATGTAATGTATGTTTTAAAAAGTGTATAATTTCTCAATTTCTGCTTATTTTTAATATATTGTAAAACATATAACACCTAAATAAATTCCGGTCATTTGATTGGACGATTGTGGGTTACATGTCATGAAATTACGAACTATTTAAAGATCGTTAAATAGTATTGTTCCGTTTCTTCTGTGTATGAAAAAAAAAGTTGAACGTGAAATCCAACAGCACCGCCGTTTTTTAAACAATGAAAATACTGTATCGCGACGGAATTTTTGGAGAGATACGTATAAATTTAGACAAAATAAATAATTAATTTAGCTTTAATGTTATCGCAGCTTTTCTAACCTAGGCGCTTTAGCATAGCTAGGCCTAAGCCTATGATTGTTTGGTTATTCATTGACATTATTAACACTACAATTTGTGTGCTTATAATTTTAATATATTAGACAGAAATATATATATATATATATATATATATATATATATATATATATATATATATATATATATATATATATATATATATATATTGTTTTGCAATGTGAAATCCTACTGTTTCAAATTATCCAATATGGCAAACTATGTCTATAATTGGAATGCCGCGTCGTCTAATGATTAGGTCTGTCGTTTAAAGGTCATTGTTATACAAAAAAAGTCTTGTTCTTCTATTCGTTTGACGAAAGATAAAATCATTGTTTATTTTCCCCTAGATAAAATGTTTGTACCATTTCGACTTATAAACATGAATTTGTTTAACGTTCACTTAAGCGCGAAGTCGTATCGATGTTGAATGTTTAGGCTGTCCGTTTACTTGGAAGGTTTATATAGTATCCAAAACGAAGTCTTTGACAATAAAAATGTTTCTCTAAAATAAGCAAAATATATTATAGATTGTTCTAATTTAAAAAGCTTTACACTTTAAAGTTAATATTCTTTTTATTGCTTCAGGACCTCCTGTTAAAAAAAGTGGATTAAACGCTGATGGTAAGTTTAAAAAAAACTAAATATACATAACATACAATATATTATGATTTGTAAACTAGTTTGATAGTGTAGATTGTAGATAGAGATTTACTCTACAAACTGAATGAAATGCACGTCATGGTGCAAGCAATCAATATTTCTAAATCAATTTTATCATCATCGGGGATGATCCTGACGAGACGTATATAAGGCCTAAAAAAATTGTGTTGGCCACGCCAGACCGACCCTAAATGGACGAAAATGAATGTCGACTTTTTTTTGGGGGGGGGGGGGCGGGGGAGCCAAACTGCAATTGTGAAACGAAATGGTGAACAATATTGTCTTATTTGCCAAATTGGCGAACATATTTCACCTCTTCCGGACGTAAAAAAGAAGCGTGCAACCAACCGTGAATCAATCACGTGATAACCAGAATACGCGATTATCAATTTTGAGGGGATCCAAGTTTTAATTAAATAAACGCTTTGATTACACAGTGGTTGAGACAGGTTTTTAATAGTTATCACGTTTTTAAACACCCTCTTAATTAATGGACTCTACCAATGTTGATCTGCAGCATGCAAAGAACAACAGATCGTACATCGCACGAGGTTGTTGATGCGGTGATTTTTGGTTTCACTGTACAGTAGTACTACGATCCGTTTACGAATTTGTTAAATGATTTAAAAGGCATGGATTCGCCAAGGAAGTAGGCCTATATGTTTAATAAAAAAATTACCTAAGATTGTCGTAAGCTCTTTTGTTCAAGCTTGTTATTTATATAGCGATAATCCATCTGTTCCGGCATGTACGTAGCCTAGGCCTCTAGCCGGCGGACCTCTAACCCATTGACCCCTAAGTTTATTTTGCTCCCCTGGGACCCAAAAAGCATATGTCATATAATTAACCCTAACTTTTTTTCTAAACACAGACATTAAAAAAATTAAAAAACAAAAATAATGCAAAGGACATTTTATTTCCAAATATGTTATCAAATTTGTGTTACAACTTATTTTTGCGGAGTATGGATTATGCAAATTTTAGAAATATTTTAGGAAAATTATTAAAAATTTGTAATTTATCTTTGACTACCAAATGCACAAAAATTAATAAATATTTCATAATAAAACTCATCTCTTCATCAGAACCTATTTCTTCTCTTCAAAATAAGACCAAACTTGACCATTATGAATGACCGGTTTCGAAATTATGAAGAAATTAGTAGACTGACTCATCCGACGATGACCATATGGGGCCTAGGCCTATCGGGAGCCGCCCCGAGAGCGTCGTCGTCGCCGCTGTTTGTTCACCGGGAATGTTAAAAAAAACATCCCGAAAGCGACTTGGAATTCGGGATTCTCACGCGCACCGGCATCCCTCGGGAGCTTAGTCCGCTGTTTTAGACGTGTAGCTTGCAGAAAATTTGACGAAAATGCGTCGAAAACTTATGAAATTAAAACAAGTTTGGTATCAAAATGTTTGTCAAAAGTTATGCTTCAATAAACTGACCTTTGCGCAGAGTTTGAACAAATATTTCATGCCCATAATGCATCTGACATGTCAGGGTTCATATTACAATCAAAGGTAAACAATATGGCGCGGCCCTTGTGAGGACATCTTCACGACTTTTCTCCGGTAGAAAAATCACATTTTTACATGGAAATATGACGATTTAGACACTGTAACTGATACATAATCTTTATTTATTATACATTTATTGTATACAAGCTTCAAAATAGTGATTATCAGAAATAAAGATGGATTTTAGACGATTTTACGTTGTATGTTTAGGCCTAGATTCATTCAACGCGCCTGTCGCGTTTCGAACAGCGTGCTTCGAAAAACGGTTATATTTTCGAATTTTATTTTCAAACTAACTTCAACAATTGTTTTTATATATTTAGAAGCATATTTTTAAAAAAGAAGTTGTGAGTATTTTGTATAATTTGTTGTTACGATTCATGCACAGCAAACTGCGCATGTAAATTCGATTTACTTTTTTTTTGTTGATAATTTGTTTACAATGACCTTGACTTTTAACTTTTTGAGCGCTTTAAGCGCTTATCGTGGTGAATCGGCTAAGCCTATGCCTACTCCTCGATCGATCGATGTCTCTGGTTGGGGGAATTTCCCCGCGATAAGAAATCGCCGAAATATATGGCTCATAATGGCCTACATTTTAATGTTATATATCTTAAATGCCAGTGTAATTATGTATGGATAAAACAATATAAAACTCAATATGTTTCATCTAAAATAATATAATAGGCTATGTTAACTTGCCGCTTGCGTAATGCAGCATTAACACGGTAATAGGCCTAGTTTATTTCGACCTTGATTTTTTGTTGGAAATGGTAGCTAGAGCCTAGGGCTAGCCTAGGCCTTTTTGCCTAAAAAGGCTAGGCCTACGTTTATTTAATAAACCTTATTAAAACTTTTTTTGAAACAATTATAGCTAGAATGAGCCTATGGTGCTATGAAAAGTGTTTAAAAAGTCTTTTTGTATCATTTGTGTAAATGGTTTATTATTTTGCCGGTAACACATTTTTGGTCTGAAAAAAAAAAAAAAAACTTTTCCTACCGACCTACCCATTTTTGGGATTTACCAAAAACGTGGCCAACACAATTTTTTTTTTTGGCCTAATGCGAACAACTGTATTTATACTGTGAACGCCAACTTAAGAGCTCAAACGGTATCAATATAGAAGAAGTTTTAACACCTACTCTAAATTATTTCCTCAATATGGGCCTAGGCCTAGACTTTTTGTGTAGAATTCAGGCTAGGCCTACTTGCCGTCTGCCTTCCTTTTCAAAAAAATGTATATAGAGACGACACGAGACAAATTAGAAACATTAATTATTGTTATGTCTAGTTATTGTGCCAGTAGGCAAGATGATACATTTGTTATCAGTACTCCTCTTCCTGTATTATCAGTTGGTTTACAAATACCACCTGTACCTATACCAATTTGTATGAGTCATAATAAAATAGTTGTTAAAAAGAGTAGTCGAAGTGAATACATGTTTTTTGAGTCAGCTTTACAATACATTACAATACATTACTACTGTACCAAGGTACTGAGGGTATATTACAATACATTACTACTGTACCAATGTACTGAGGGTATTACAATACATTACTACTGTACCAAGGTACTGAGGGTATATTACAATACATTAATACTGTACCAAGGTACTGAGGGTATATTACAATGCATTACTACTGTACCAATGTACTGAGGGTATATTACAATACATTACTATACTGTACCAAGGTACTGAGGGTATATTACAATACATTACTACTGTACCAAGGTACTGAGGGTATATTACAATATATTACTACCACCACTGTACCAAGGTACTGAGGGTATATTACAATGCATTACTACTGTACCAAGGTACTGAGGGTATATTACAATTATCATCAGTCAGCTTTACAGTACATTACAATACATTACTACTGTACCAAGGTACTGAGGTATATTACAATACATTACTACTGTACCAATGTACTGAGGGTATATTACAATACATTACTCCTGTACCAAGGTACTGAGGGTATATTACAATATTACTACTGTACCAAGGTACTGAGGGTATATTACAATACATTACTACTGTACCAAGGTACTGAGGTATATTACAATACATTACTACTGTACCAAGGTACTGAGGGTATATTATAATACATTACTACTGTACCAAGGTACTATGGGTATATTACAATACATTACTACTGTACCAAGGTACTGAGGGTATATTACAATACATTACTACTGTACCAAGGTACTGAGGGTACATTACAATACATTACTACTGTACCAAGGTACTGAGGGTATATTATAATACATTACTACTGTACCAAGGTACTGAGGGTATATTACAATACATTACTACTGTACCAAGGTACTGGGGGTATATTACAATACATTACTACTGTACCAAGGTACTTGGGGTATATTACAATACATTACTACTGCACCAAGGTACTGGGGGTATATTACAATACATTACTACTGTACCAAGGTACTGAGGGTATAATTATAATACATTACTACTGTACCAAGGTACTGGGGGTATATTACAATACATTACTACTGTACCAAGGTACTGGGGGTATATTACAATACATTACTACTGTACCAAGGTACTGGGGGTATTACAATACATTACTAATGTACTAAGGTACTGGGGGTATATTACAATACATTACTACTGTACCAAGGTACTGGGGGTATATTACAAAACATTACTACTGTACCAAGGTACTGAGGGTATATAACAATACATTACTACTGTACCAAGGTACTGGGGGTATATTACAATACATTACTACTGTACCAAGGTACTGAGGGTATATTACAATACATTACTACTGTACCAAGGTACTGAGGGTATATTACAATACATTACTACTGTACCAAGGTACTGGGGGTATATTACAATACATTACTACTGTACCAAGGTACTGGGAGTATATTACAATACATTACTACTGTACCAAGGTACTGGGGGTATATTACAATACATTACTACTGTACATAGGTACTGAGGGTATATTACAATACATTACTACTGTACCAAGGTACTGGGGGTATATTACAATACATTACTACTGTACCAAGGTACTGGGGTATATTACAATACGTTACTACTGTACCAAGGTACTGGGGGTATATTACAATACATTACTACTGTACCAAGGTACTGAGGGTATATTACAATACATTACTACTGTACCAAGGTACTGAGGGTATATTACAATACATTACTACTGTACCAAGGTACTGGGGGTATATTACAATACATTACTACTGTACCAAGGTACTGGGGGTATATTACAATACATTACTACTGTACCAAGGTACTAGGGGTATATTACAATACATTACTACTGTACCAAGGTACTGAGGGTATATTACAATACATTACTACTGTACCAAGGTACTGAGGGTATATTACAATACATTACTACTGTACCAAGGTACTGAGGGTATATTACAATACATTACTACTGTACCAAGGTACTGGGGGTATATTACAATACATTACTACTGTACCAAGGTACTGGTGGTATATTACAATTATCATCACTTTATTATTACATTTGTTCATTTCTGGTTTTATTCATTCTACTCATTGCAATATAACATTGAATTGAGAATAAGTTACATATACAAATTGCACAATATTAAAAAACAGTTAAAAAAATTAAAATCTATATGTTAAATTTAAACATCAATGTGTTCAAAAAGATTATAAAATTTAAATATCATATATATCATATCATCATATTTATCATAATTATGTATCTTCACTTTTCTGTTAGGTAGAACTAATTACCGTACCGCACGGCGCGTGATCTTTATACGAGCAAAAATACAACCAAATGCATTTTCTGTGTACCATGTTCCATTATAACCATAGGCATACATTCTTACATTAGGCTACTTTGATTAATTTTCTTTGGATTAAACAAATCCTTCAAGATGTTGAACTAAACTAAAAGTAGATAGCACATTTGATAAACCCGGTTACAAACATCAACTTATCTGTTACATGAATGTACATTTCAAAGTGTTCATGCCTTTTGTCTGATCAGTTTCAGAACCTCATCTAAATCCAAATATCATATATATCATATCATCATATTTATCATAATTATGTATCGTCACTTTTCTGTTAGGTAGAACTAATTACCGTACCGCACGGCGCGTGATCTTAATACGAGCAAAAATACAACCAATTGCATGTTCTGTGTACCATGCTCCATTATAACCATTAGTACATTCTAGCATTAGTAGGCTACTTTTATTAATTGCTTTTTGGATCAAACAGATTCTTCAAGATATTAAACTAAACTAAAAGTAGATAACACATTTGGTAAACACGGTTACTAAACATCAACGTATCTGTTACATGAATATAAATTTAAAGTGTTCATGCTTTTCGTCTGATCTATTTCAGAACCTCCTAATAGAATAATAGTATTCATGAAATAAAATAATACTTTAGCAGAAAGTTAATAATTTCGATGATAGCGGATAATAATTGCTTTGATAATTTATGATTTTCAGCATTTTAATACCATGTAATATAATTATGTATTATATATTTCTTTTTATGTTTAAAGTACAGTAAAAATTATATTTATTCGCCAATTTAATACACATTACTATAATATAAACGATACTGGCATGGGACCACATATTACGGTTACAAAGTGAATAATTAATTCAAATACACACTATAATCAATCTTAAGCATAAACTTCACCTCAGTTAACACAAAACACTAACATTCAATGTTTCAATGCAATATCCTTTCTATTAATCACTCGTTATTAATATGTTATGTTATTTCAGTTCATGACAGAGTTCGTCGAGGTGAAGTAGGTGAGTACACCATTATTATTCTAATTTATTACTTTGATAATCATAATATTTTATAATAATAGGCCTAATCAATATTACAACGTCACTTACATGTTGGGAAATGAGTATGCACATGTTATAGTTTTCCTCTGCAGCTTTAGCATTATGAAATTATGCCACATTATAAGCATAGCATCTTAATGCATGCTTTTGATGTATAGAGCCTTAATGTCGTGAAACATCTAAGTGCTCTACAAACTTGTGAGAAAAAAAACCTAAACCGCAACGAAGTATGGATACGCCCTAAGCGCTATCCTGCAGCCTTTTCTAATTGAACTCTGGTCTCAGCACCAATTATGTATCGATCATCCCGTATTCGCACATCCCGTTATCGGAAAACGTTGATAACTTCTATTTTAATCCAAAATATCCTTCTAGATGTTGAATTAACTAAAAGGAGATAACACATTAGATAATTAAGGTTAAAAAAGACAATGTATCCTTTATGTTTCCTTCTAATCTTTGTTACAGAGCCTTCTTTTATGGAAATAAACGCTGAAAGTAAGTTACAAAAATACGTATATACTATAATCTAAGTAATAAAAACCAAACCGAAGTATGTCCACAAGAAAGAAGAAACTCTTGAAATTAAAGGATGTGTCACATAAATCTCAATGTCTTAATTCAAACTAAAATAAGCCAAAATACAATAGAACCGTAATTTCGTTCAACTGCAAGCAACACTCCTGTAAAATACCTAATTACTGACTCCTTTTCAGATTATAGCAGCTTGTTCGGGATAATAAACTAGCTAAAAAGAGATAACATTTGATAACCAAACCCGCAAACCTAATAACCTAATCACTTAGCCTGGCGTTCATACCTCTAGACCACCGAGCTTGCGCTGATGGCTTGTGGTTAGATTCGAGCCCAAGTAAGCAGCGGGTACTGCACCAACAGGATTGTAATTGTAGTTTGAGTAATTAGATGTTTTGCCCTACTCTGACGTAATTTGTACTTTATACTAAGTACATTTGAGAAAAAATTCACAAGTATAGTTCTCGGATGGTCAAGTATTCTCAAATGTACTTAGTATAAAGTACAAATTACGTCAGAGGAGGGCAAAACATCTAATTACTCATTTCCCTGACACAAAAACTACAATTAAAAGTAACTAAATGTTATTTTGAGTTGAATTGAATTGAAAACATGAAAAAAATCAAAGCACAATATATTATTAATCTAATTTGAAAACTTATACACTTTAAAGTTATTTTTTTCTTTATTGCTTCAGAACCTGCTGCTAAAAGATATGGATTAAACGCTGAAGGTAAGTTTAAAAATTTAAAAAAAATATGCATAACAAGCAGTATAATTTGTAAAAAAAACTTCCTTTGTCAAACTAGTTTGATAGTGTAGATTGAAGAAAGAGCTTTACAAACGTTATCGAATGCACGTCATGGTGCAAGCAATCAATATTTCTAAATCAATTCTATCATCATCGGGGATGATTCTGACGATAGGTATTTATGCGTAGGAACTGTAATTATACTGTGAACGTCGACTTAGCTCAAACGGTATTCAGATTCAGATTCAGATAATATTTATTTAGATAATAATGAATGAATATATACAAAATAGAAAAAAGATATTAAAGTGAACATAGATAAAGCAGTAATTGGTAGTCATTATTATCATAGATCCCTTCTAGAAGTTAAAAACTTGTCTCGTAGGGACCCATAACAAAACACATTACTAAAAAAATAAAAATAACCTAGAATATATAATTATATAATTTAGGATAAAAAATTACAGTATAATAACATAACTAACATCTTCTTTATAAAAATTATTTAAATTATATTTCAATAGTTTCATGATAATTATAAATGAAATAACTACCGATATTGGTAAATGAAAAAAAAAAATATGTATACATAAATTATAATTCCAGTATATATATAGTATATACTATATACATTATATATAGTATAGATTAAAGATTGCAATAATAAACAACAACTAATATTTTGTGTAAGACATAAATAGTATATGAGTATAAATAATGATAATAAGCATATTAACTAAGCAGTATAATATTTAGATATATAATGATTCTTTAACTTTTTTCGGAAAGTAAATAATGATATTGACGTTTTGATATTTGGTGGGATATGATTCCACAAATTAGGACCTGATATAGTTATAAAAAATTTAGTTTTTGTAAGTCTAGCAAAAGGAATGTTTAAATGAGAAGTTCTTAAATTGTAATTGTGAAATTTGGTACGTTTACAGAGCATATCAATCATAGAAATAGGAAGTTGGTTTTTAAAATAATTAAACATAAAACTGGCAACTTGAACATTGTGGATATCCGTTAATTTTAATATACCAAGACGTTTAAAAAGGGGTTCAGATGAGGTTCTATATGGTGAAAAAGTAATAATTCTAGCTGCACGTTTTTGTAATTTAGTTAATCTAGCAATATTAGAAGAGTAATCTGCAGCCCAAATAATGTTACAATACTAGAAATAAGGAAGTACAAGTGTGTTATAAAGAGAAATTAAAAATATTTAGAGGGAAGAAGTGCTTAAGTCTGTTAATAATACTAATAGATCTTGATATTTTTTTCGAAACGTAATTTTGATGACTGGTCCATTTGAGGTTTTCATGAATATATACACCTAAAAAAAGTGTTTCAGTTTTGCGTTCAATTTGAATTCCGCCAAGAAGTATATTTAGGTCATCAACTTTTAGTTTACGTTGAGAATTGTGAAAAATTTAATAATTTGTTTTAAGAGTATTAATAAGTAATTTGTTTGAAATAAACCAGTCCCAAAATTTTGTTAATTCATCATTGAATGTAGTAAATAATAAATCAATATTGGAATTAGAGTAAAATAAGGTGGTGTCGTCGGCGAAGGATATTACTTGCAATTTGTTACTGACATTAGCCAGATCATTAACATAAATAAGGAAGAGCAATGGCCCAAGCACATATCCCTGTGGCACTCCGCAAGTAATATCCATCGTCGACGATGTACAAGATCCTAATGCAACATATTGTTTTCTATCTTTCAAATAACTATTAAACCAATTCAATGAAATACCTCTAATTCCATAGCACTCAAGTTTTTTAATTAAATTATTGTGATTAATAACATCGAAGGCCTTTGAAAGATCAATAAATAAACTTAATAAATTTTCTTTTGATTCAAATGAATTTGTAATATTATTAATAAGATCTAAAACGGCATGGGATGTAGAGTGATTTTTTCGAAAACCATATTGGCGTTTATTAAGTATATCAAATTTTGTGAGATAATCAGAAAGTTTAGAATACATGAGTTTTTCAATAATTTTGGAAAACACTGAAAGTAGTGATATTGGCCGGTAATTAGATAATTGACTTCGTTCACCTTTCTTGAAAATGGGCACAACTTTAGCTAGTTTTAAGTGTGTTGGAAAAGTGCCAGATAAAAAAGATGAATTTATACAATGGGTAAGTTGGTTGATGATTAAGGGAGATACAGATTTTAAGACACGAGCAGTAATACCGTCAGATCCAGACCCTTTATTAGAATTTAGATTGTATATAGTTAGGTTAACATCATCAATTGAAACTGGGCTAATATAAAATGAGTTGGCAAACGCAGAATGAAGATAAGATAATGGATCAGTTATATTAGTTGGCATACTATTAATAAGATTAGGACCAATTGTAGAAAAATAGTTGTTAAACGATTCACATATCTCTTTTTGAGTTTTGTAAATATTATCACCGTCTTTAATTAGATTCGGGTGCTTGTTATTATTATTACCTTTATTTAAAACAGAATTTATTACAAGCCATGTGTTCTTCAGATTACCTTTATATCTATCAAACTGGGAAGTATAATAATTCTTTTTAGCAGTGCGACAAAGATTAGTGAAAATATTATTATATTTTGTATAGTTTAATTTGTCATTATTACTACGTGTGTGCATATATTTGTTATAAAGTTTATGTTTCCGAGAACTACATTTTAAGAGAGCAGATGACATCCATGGTTGTTTAAACGTTTTATTTGATTTTATACTACTTTTAACCAAGTGTCTGGAGTGGATATTTGTAAATTTTTCAATAAATATATCAAAACTCAATCTTGGGTCACAATCAAATATCATAGACCAGTCTTCACCTTCTAAATCAATCGATAAGGCATTTAGGTCGTTTATACGAAATGAATAGTTGGCGCTATTATCATCAAGGTTTTGATCATTAATTTCTTGATCAATGAACTGAAATATAGGAAGGTGGTCGGAGATATCATTAAGTAAAACACCAGCAACTATTTTATAGTTAGATTGTTTGGAATAAAAATGATCAATCAAGGTGGCCGAAGTTGAGGTAATCCTAGTTGGTTTTGAAATAGTTGGAAAAAAAATGGGAAATTAAGGTATTTAGGTAGGTGTTTGTTAATTTATGGTTATGGAATTTCAATAAATCAATATTGAAGTCTCCCATGAGATGACAATTTTTGTTTTCATTGTTAATTTGGGTTAATACATTATCGACGGATTTAGTAAAATAATCTAGCCCTCCACAGGGGGCTCTGTAAATAATGCCTATAATATCATTTTTTGTCTTTGAATTTTCAATCTCAACAAAAAGTGATTCGGAAAGGTCGTCTGGTAATTTTAAGTCATTTCGAATTGTAATGCTAATATCATTACGTATAAAAAATGCAACTCCTCTGCCAATTTGATTATTGCTTCTATTGCTTGCAAAGAAGGAGTAATTATTAATGAAAGGAATAGGGGAGTTTTCATTAAGCCATGTTTCACTGATACCGATTATGGAAAATTTGTTATTAATTGAATTCAAAAGGCATTCGAGATCATTAACTTTATGCGTAATACTTCTAATATTAAGATGCAGGAGAGATAGTTTAGTATTAAAGGATGTATTAAACTTAGAATTAAATTGTGAATAATCATAAAAGCTGCATTCATCTAGGGTAACCGACTGTGAATTGAGATTATTAATTAGTTGATCAAAAGATTCATCATATTTTTCATTTTCATTGTAATTAACTGGATTAAAGGTTATGTTAGAAATATCATTGTTGTTAGTAAGTTCAGAGTTCACATTAAAGTCATAAAAAGGAAGTAAGTGAAGATAATTAACATTCATTAACAATAGCTGCGTATAGCGTTATCTAAAAAAGAAATACAGCAATAAGCATGCATGAGACTGTATACATTAATACATAATTAATGAGAAGCAAAATAAACAATTCTTGAAATAAAAATATATTATAGGTAATATTTCGGTTGACGGTAAGTAGAGTCAAAGTAAAGTTAAATTATTGCGACGACTAGAATTACTCAGTAGCTACGGGGGCATGTGCTTCCTTGAGGTTCGGGTAGTATTTGGCAAGATGATCCATGTCGATGAATGTGCGAACATAACCATTTGCATCTATGTAACGCAATTTGTCAAGGTGGAGCCAGGCCTTTACTTTGTTGGAATGCAGGTATTTCATCGATGAGTATAATGCCTTTCTTCTACTTATCACTTTGCTGATAAAATCATTATTTACGTAGATGTTATTATCTTTAAATTTAGGTCTCACTTTTGGAGCTGCCTTGCGTACTCTTTCTTTAGTAGAATATCTGAGAAAGTATGCAACAAGTGGTCTCGGTTTATCCCTGGTGGTATTACGTGGTCCAACTCGATGGGCTCGTTGTATATCATCATTAGCGATTTTGATGCCGGTGGTATTGGAGATAAATGAGGAAAGGAAATTAACAGTACCTTCACTATCCTCCGCTTGTTCGGGTATGCCAGTAAACATCAGATTGTTACGGCGTTGACGTCCTTCTAGGTTGTCAATTTTGTCACGTATCTCTTCTATGCATTCCGTAGTGGATTGCTGCGTATCCTCGGCAATATCCTTCAGCTTAACATCCATGAAATCAGAATTTTCCTGCATATCGGCGTGCAAATTCCTCAGTTCTTTTTGTAAACCGGTGATTTCAAGATTGAGGGTGGTAATGTCTTTTTCCAAGGAGACAATCTTGGTGACTGCGTCGCATAATGTAGATATAATATCAGCAATGGTTTTGCAGCCCATGATTGACTTGATGAGAGTCGACAGCCAGGTGTTCGGTTCAGCGGCGCTAATATTTAAATTAGAAATATTTGGCTCTTTGTTTTCCACGTTGGCCATTGTAGATGTTTAGTTAGAATAAATAACAAAAGTGTACCTATATTTAATGCAACCGATAGAAGAAGTTTAACACCTACTCTGAATTATTTCTTCAATATGGGCCTAGGCCTAGATATTTTGTGTATAATTCAAACTAGGCCTACCTGCCGTCTGCCTTCCTTCAGAAAGAAATTTATATAGAGACGACACGAGACAAATTAGAAACATTAATTATCATCACTTTATCATTAAATTTATTATCTTTACGCATCGTCACTTTTCTGTTAGGTAGAACTAATTACCGTACCGCACGGTACGTGAACTTAATTCGAACAAAAATACAACCATTTGCATTGTCTGTGTACCATGTTCATTATAACCATAGGCATACATTCTTACATTAGTAGGCTACTTTGGTGAATTGCTTTTTGGATTAAACAAAACCTTCAAGATGTTGACCTAAACTAGATGTAGATAACACATTTTGATAAACACGGTTACAAACATCAACTTATCTGTTACATGAATATAAATTTCAAAGTGTTCATGCCTTTTGTCTGATCTGTTTCAGAACCTCATAATGGAATAACAGTATTCATAAAATAAAATAAATACGATGATAGCGGATAATCATTGCTTTGATAATTTATGATTTTCAACATTTTAATACCATGTAATATAATTATGTATTATATATTTCTTTTTATGTTCAATGTACAGTAATAATTATATTTATTCGCAAATTTAATACACATTACTATAATATAAACGATACCGGTAGGGGACCACATATTACGTTTACACAGTGAATAATGAATTCAAAAACACAATGGAATCAATCTTAAGCATAAACTTCACCTCTGTTTAACACAAACACTAACATTCAATGTTTTAATGCAATATTCCTTGCTATCAATCACCCATTTTTAATATGTTATGTTATTTCAGTTCATGACAGAGTTCGTCGAGGTGAAGAAGGTGAGAGTATACTATATTATTCTATTTTATTATTTTAATAATCATAATCTATATATAAATTATGGTTAATTCTGACATAAATTAGACGAGCATAAAAAAAACTTCGGTACAAATCTCTGCCTTGGATGCCTACCTGATCTATCTCAGATGTACCTTGAAATCTAAATTTGACAACAATGGATTTTACTATTACGATATTGTTCCATATTTCTATCTTAGAAACATATTATAAAGAGTTTTTTAACAAAATTTATGATTTCAACGGTAGATTTTCAACTCAATTTAAATTCTACGTGGTCAAAGTAATTTCCGGGTTCACAATGAGTTCACTTTGCAACAACCTGGTTTCAACTAAGTTGGTCGTTATATAGTCATAGGCTATAGCCATTTTAGATGTTTTTGTTTATTTTAGGACCGGACCACGCGTGCGAAGGTACAGTAGTTAAAAAATAAAAATTATACTGCAAATTGATAAAGATAAAATTAAATATACGCCATAAAGCATCGAAATATATTTTGGGGAATAGTATTAATAGTTTACATAGGGAGATTTGATTTTTTTTAAATCGAGTGAAATCCCGATAGCCGAGTTTTATTGAGTAAGCTGGCAGGAATAACTGTAAGCTATCTGTGTCCCGTTAGTACCAGGATGTCTAAAATGTCTTCTTTCCTGGGCTGAAACGGCCCACTTTGTCGCAGAAGTTAATTTCAAAAGATGTTTAAATTAAATAAAGTATTAATTAGTAGGACGGTATTTATTTGAATAAACGCGTCTCCTAAAAAAATCAATTTGAATAATAAACGCATATCCTCATTTATAATACACAACAATAAAGTATTATATTTATAATAACACAATTATACTTTTTGTAGTAGAATTCATCTCACTGTTATCTACAATTTACCAAGCATCTGTTATTCTTTTTACCACTTTTCATATCTATTAGAGGATTTTATTTGATTATAAAATAATGTTACCATATTATTAAAACACAAAATTAAACATATCCCTCGAATATGCACCTACCTAAAAAATGATCTCCGCCTCCACACCTCCAACCTATAATGGCCCTACCAAACAATAAACACTACACTTTAAAATATTATTAATCATCTAAGACAGGTTTAGTTTTACGATCTGTCAAGCATTTTCAATAATGGTAACCGACAGAAAACGTACAAGGAGAACGTCCTTTTAAAACATGTTTACCCGTGTCATTCCATATTATTCCGAAAACCATCGTCTACACTTCCTCTAGAGGGGGAGCAAGCGAAGCGAGCTCACCCTCTAGTATTTTATAATTATAGGCGTAATCAATATTACGACCTTACTTACATGTGGGGAAATAAGTATGCACATTTTATAGTTTTCTTCTGCCGCTTTAACATTCTAAAAGTTTAATGCATGCTAATTTCTTTGATGTCGTGAAACATCTAAGCGCTCTACAGACGTGTGAGAAAAAAACCTACACCGAAACGAAGTATGGATACGCCCTCAGCGCTAATCAGCCTTTTGTCTAATTGAACCCTGGTCAGCACCAATTGTGTGTATCGATCATCCCGTATTCGCACATCCTGTATTAGGAAAAGGTTGATAACTTCTTTTTTAATCCAAAATATCCTTCTAGATGTTGAAATAAAAGGGGATTTGATAATTAATGTTGAAAATGACAATGTATTCTTCATGTTTCCTTCTAATCTTTGTTACAGAGTCTTCTATTATCGAAATAAACGCTGAAAGTAAGTAATAAAAACCAAACTGAAATATGTCCACAAGATAGAAGAAACTCTTAAAAGGATATGTTACATAAATCAAAATATCTAAATTTTTTTTAAAAAGCCAAAACACAATTCAACCGTAATTATGAAAGTCGTATGCACCATGTTCAACTACAATCAATACTAATGTAAAATACTTAATTACTGATTCCTTTTCAGATTATAAAACAGATCGTCGGGATAATAAACCAGTTAAAAAGTAGATAGCATTTGATAACCAAACCTGCAAACCTAATAACTTATCCAAATGTTAACATGAATATCAATTTCAAAATGTTCCTATGTTTTTGTTTAATTGTTTCAGGACCTCCTAAGAAAATAAACACTGAAGGTAAGTTACAACTGTACAATAAGTCAAATTAAAATCCCAATAAAAAACCTACCCGAGGTATGGCAGTACGCCTTCGTTGCAAACCAGCGTTAGATATAATTGAACCCAATAATAAACCTACCCGAGGTATGGCAGTACGCCTTCGTCACAAACCAGCGTTTGGTATAATTGAACCCAACTAGATGGTACGCTCGCTTCGCTCGCGTACCATCTAGGTCGTGCCCACAGATGGTTCTCGAATACACAGTAATTTCCGCGTAGCAAAACTGGCGATTTCAAATGTACTATTATATAATACATTGTCGTTTACAGAAACGAATAAATAGACACGATGATTTATGTAGTCAACTAAAATTAGCACACTGGGAATTACTTCCGAAGGAGAAACTTATCACAAAATGAGTCCAAATTTTTTATTTTGACTCATTTAAAGAACCCAATTTGTGTTTTGTATGTAACATTAGGTTTGAGGGATGGGAAAACGGATAGGTACAAAGAGGAACAATTTTTAAATATATTCTTTATCCACTCAGTAACGAAATATTTTTTCATGTTTTTTGGGCCTATAAATAATATACCTCTAAATACAGTAAAACATTTGCGATTTAATACTTTGTTAAAACTGTCACTTTCATATTCGATTGAAATATTAAAGTACATGTCACGATACACCACTACGACGTTTTATTTTTGGTAATTATTAATTAATACAAACGTTGAGAAGGAACTGTCAGTATAAAGTTGTATATCTAACAGTAGAGCCTATCCACAATCTCAGTAATAAAGTTTATTTGTATATATTTTTATATTACATCTAATAGTATGAGCATTTAGGAAATGCTCGATTCAAATGAGGACCAAAAATAGTTAATAGGTATTTACAGTATTGTCAAAGTATTGCAAGTTTATTCTCAAAGGGCCCATATATTTATCTACCGTATGTGTTAAACCAAGGGCTCATAAATTTACCTACTTGTGTTAAACCAAACTCTGGCAGACTGAGAGATTGGGACGTTCCATTCATCGCAAATCAATACATTTGTATAATCGTATATTAAATCTATCAAAATAGTATTTTTTAAAGAAAATCGGCCTGTCTTCAACATTATGATGCTGCACTCTAGCTGTTCAACTGGTTTTCAGCTATTAAAAACAATTATCGTAGGAGGAGATAGGAAAATGCGAAGCCTCCTCGCATTTTTGTGGCGAGTATTTTTCAAGATGGACATCCATTAGACAGTTTATACCACGATCAGAAAACACCCCTATTTGGGGCAAATCGTTTTAATCGTCAATAACTAATTATCTAACTTAATTTAATTAGTATACAGGGTTACATCAGGTTGTTAAAATCAGTACCGAAAGTACGAACCAACTTTATATACCATCGAGTAAAAATTCTAGAAGTAAGGCGCGGTTTACCGAATTTTTCCCTTACGTAAATTTATATATAGATAATAATCCTACCCGAGGTATGGCAGTACGCCTTCGTCACAAACCAGCGTTTGGTATAATTGAACCCAATAACAAACCTACCTGAGGTATGCAGTACGCCTTCGTCACAAACCAGCGTTTGGTTTAATTGAACCCAATAATAAATCTACCCGAGGTATGGCAGTACGCCTTCGTTGCAAACCAGCGTTTGGTATAATTGAACCCAATAATAAACCTACCCAAGGTATAGCAGTACGCCTTCGTTGCAAATCAGCGGTTGGTATAATTGAACCCAATAATAAACTTACCCGAGGTATGGCAGTACGCCTTCGTTGCAAACCAGCGTTGGTATATTGAACCCAATAATAAACCTACCCGAGGTATGGCAGTAAGCCGTCGTTGGAAACCAGCGTTTGGTATAATTGAACCCAGTAATAAACCTATCCGAGGTATGACAGTACGCCTTCGTTGCAAACCAGCGTCTGGAATAATTGAACCAAATAATAAACCTACCCGAGGTATGGCAGTACGCCTTCGTTGCAAACCAGCGTTTGTTATAATTGAACCCTGCTCAACTTTTTTTCCCGGTAATCCCTAATATCCCCTTATAACAATAAAAAATATCATTTCATATTATATCAATGCCTTTTAACAAGAAGCCAAATGTATCTGTTTCTGATTGAATGCTGATAATATATCATTTGAAAACAGGAAACAAAATTAAAGAAGTGCATCCTAAAAATATCTTAAAATACAATATTGTGTGTAAAGCGATTTAATCAGTAATAATCCTATTAATGGTGTTGTTTATAATGACAATCAGGCCTATCATGTAATTTGTATAAGGCATAACAGTGCAAACAACATAATATCACATGGGAATAAGATTTCGCATAACGTAGTTATTATAGTTGATATTGTATACGCATGTTAAAATGATATTAACTTTTAAAACAATTTCCATTTTCTTTCAGTAGGCCTACCTCCTAAAGGAGTAAACTAAACCAGACTACGGTCTTCGTGGAAACAAGTCCTGTAACCTGTCGCATTTATAATCGTTTTGGTGACTTAGATAATTTTTTAATTCGGTATTTGGGACTTTTATTAAGTATTCACCTGTTTGAAAGGTTTTAAAACGTACTGTTTTTATTAATTTGAATGTTAATTAATGTCCCGTAGCCTATAAACACTGTAGAGTTACTTTATGCAAATACTGATTTAAACAAAATGGATTGTTAAAAATAATTATGAACATGTTATGCTGTTGTCCTTTTGTCTATTATATAAATATTAAACAATGAAATGAATAATAACTCCATGTTAAACCTTTTTGAAGGGAAAATTGACGATGAAAATATCAACGCTTGTTTTACAACAACGGGAACGTCGATATAGATATATCCCATTGCTGTCAAACAAGCGTGTTTTTCCAGAAGTAATGAACCACTATAAGGACGAGTCCGATGATAAGCAAGTATAGTCTACTCAGGAAAGAGTAAATACTACAAGACAGTAGACTAAAACAGAAACAAAAAAATGCAGTGGAGATTGACTGACAAGTTGTCTAGGGACGTGACAAAAACCATTACCATTACCATTGTTGTATCACAAGGGTCCTGGAGACATTATTTTTTTTCAATCCAATTAAGCCAGAAATCATGAATAATTTATTAGAATAATTATGACAAAATATGGAGCATTATAGGGGCACTATATAAGCATGTATAGAGATTAAATAGTTTGTGTAAACAGCGTTTGTCAACCGAAATGTTTGGTCTATAGTAGTAAATACTTTAACATATTACACTGAAGCCCTCAGTTCGAGTTCTTTCAAGAACATGTTTTTTTTAATAGTTGAGAGAGATTATTTAGGGGGTTAGGTTCAGTATATTTAGGAAGTAGGCCAGCTATCTTTAATTCTTTTGCATCTATATATAAAGTATGGTTAATTCTGACATAGGCGAGCACAATGCAAAAACTTTGGTACAAATCTCCGCCTTGGATACCTACCTTATCTATCTGAGATGTACCGCGAAACGTAGATTTGATAACATTAGTGTTCACATCGACGCTATTGTTCCATATTTCTATCTTAGGAAGATATTATAAAAAGTTTTTTAACAAAATTTATGATTTCAACATTAGATTTTCATCTCAATTTCAATTCTTCCCGGTCAAAGTAACTTCCGGGTTTAAGATAAGTTCACCTTGCAACAACCTGGTTTCAAATATTTTCTCTCTTTTATACACAAGGGAGCAGTTAAAATAATAGATTTGATCCTAAAGGTGACTGGAAACAGGCACTTTCCATCAATCAATACAGTGTTCCTTTGGAAGACGAAAAAAAATCAGATAGTAGGACTGGAGCTTAAGTTTGCCATTATTCATAGCCATTTCAGTTTTTTGTTTATTTTAAACATACCGCGCGCGTGTGTGAAGGTACAGTGGTTAAATAATAGAAATTATACTGCAAATTAATAAAAATCAAATTAAATATACGCCATAAAGAATCAGAATATATTGTGGGGAATAGTATTATAAAATTACATAGGGAGATTTGATGATAAGACATTTTTCGAGTGAAATCCGGATAGCTGAGTTTTAAGTTTGCATAGAAAATAATTAAGGTAATGAATTATTCATGATTTCTCTCTTAATTGGATAGAAAAAAAAATATAATGCGTCCTGGAAAGAAAAAACGTCCGTCTAATTATTGATATTCTGCATTACGTTTGAAATTAAAAAATTCTATTAACGTAGGCCTATATTATTATTTGTACTGCTGCTTTTGTCATCGTACCTAATCCATCCATATCTACACCAGACAGCTCAGTATCACCTCCATCACGATCATCAAGAGGAATAAACTATGCCTAAAGAACCAATTACCGAAAATACCCTACCTCGAATATGCTACCGCTTTTATTTACGGTAGGGCTGTATAACGTAATAGCATTATGTTAGCCAATATATTGTTTAGTCTCAGGAGATGCCTAATCTTGTATTATTAAAGCATTACAATGGTGTTGGTCTGTTTTTTTAACAATTCTATTATTAGGAATTTCTCACAAAAAGTGCCACCTGACTACTTAGGTTCATTTGGAATTCTGTTTTAATCTGTTTTATACAGTACATTTTCTATACCGATATTCTTCTTTATTATTATAATTATTATGTCTCTTTTTTTGCAAGATATAAAATTGATATGACTTTCAACACCAACAACAAATATAAAACAACTATGGTATGATACATTCAGTAACAGAAACATTTAATTGGTTGTCAAATAGTAGACTATTACACAAAATTGACAGAACTGAAATAAGAAACGATCTTAGATAGTGCATCTTTATATATAATAACAACCGTTACATTCGTTTACGAACTGTTTTCCCCAAAAGGCCAATTTAAGGCTCTTCTCCGATACCACCTAAAATAGAGAAAGCATGACAAATAACATTTCAATTGACACAATGGATATGAATATTTTCATTTATCAAGGTAGTATAACGTTTTAAAAAGATATCTAATCAACATGACTTCCTTGTTTAGTTAACAGTGACTTGGACCGGTCGTGAAACTCCGTTGTTTACTAAACAAGTAAAATTTGAATTGACTAGATAGATATGAATATTTTCATTCATCATTAAATTATGCTTTAATTTTTTTTTAAATTTCAACTTCTTTGACCTATAAGTACATTACTTGTTCAGTTTTATAGAACTATTCTTGGTCGTTGTTGTTTGTTCTGTTGCTTGTCTTATTCATGTTAATTTTACCAACTACAATAAAACCAGCAGACAAGAAAAAGACACAAGATGCAATCAATGCACCATTTAGAAAAATAATCGATTGTAGCATATTAATGTATAAGGCGTGGGGTTGTAAGGTCATCGATATATTGATTAAAAACGATCAAGTTTGACAATATGCATTCATCTTTGTAACTTACTGTCAACATTGATGTCATTCCAGATATAACGAGTTCCTGAAACAAAGAGCAAAATATGAACAGTTTCAAACAGTTTATTAATTACATGCTTGTTTATCAAAATAATGCTCTTAACTTTAATTTACTCACGTGCATATCGACGAGCTCTGTCATAATCTGAAAAAGAGTTGTTTCAAAATATGAATAACAATCATGGTAGGCCTACATTTAATTATGTGTATTGTATATTATTTACTGTACGTTCCATCAATATATCTGTTTATGTTTACACCGTGTTTCCTCAACCAATAATAATATTAACCGATAATTAGCCGATACATATTAACCGACAATCAAATTGTTGCGTTTTGATTGGGAACTTGTTGTTTGGTTGAACCAATCATTAATAACTATTTAATCTTGTTTGTGTATTTTATGGTAAAGAGGCATGCTTTATGTCGATTTATTGCTGATTGTAATAAGAAATAAAATGTCACCCTAATACTCAGATCATCCTGATGGTGACATTAAAATTATATATGAACTATGTCACACTTAATTTTTAATTGTTATAGATAATTGTTTGACATCCATCTTTTTTACTTACTATTATTTATCATTTCATCCCAAGAGGGAGTTCCTGAAAAAAGAGCAAAATAAATAAAAAAATAAATACATACATACATAAATAAAAAAATATGAACACGAATTTAATATAAGCCATTTCATCACAGTTGAAGCAACGTTTAGTTTACTTACGTGCTTGTCGACGATATCTGTCATAATCTGAAAGAGATTTGTTTTAAAATATGATTAACTGTTATAGATTGATGTCATTCCAGATATAACGAGTTCCTGAAACAAAGAGCAAAATATGAACAGTTTCAAATAGTTAATTACATGCTTTTTTATCAAAATAATGCTCTTAACTTTAATTTACTCACTGGCATATCGACGGGCTCTGTCATAATCTGAAAGAGAGTTGTTTTAAAATATGAATAACAATCATGGTAGGCCTACATTTAATTATGTGTATTGTATATTATTTACTGTACGTTCCATCAATATATCTGTTTATGTTTACACCGTGTTTCCTCAGCCAATAATACTATTAATCGATAATTAGCCGATACATATTAACCGACAATCAAACTCTTGCGTTTTGATTGGGAACTTGTTGTTTGGTCGAACCAAACATTAATAACTATTTAATCTTGTTTGTGTATTTTATGCATGCATATTTAGGCATGTTTTTTGTCGATTTATTGCTGTTTGTATTTTTTAAAGAAATAAAATGTCATCATAATACCCAGATCATCCTGATGGTGACATTAAAATTATGAACTCTGTCACACTTAATGTTCAATTTTTATAGATAATTTTTTTACATCCATTTTTTTACTTACTATTTGTTATCATTTCATCCCAAGAGGGAGTTTCTGAAAAAAAGAGCAAAATAAATAAAAAAACTAGAATTTAATTCGTCACTTTGACGAATTATAGGTGATCATTATTATCATTTTATTGACATTAATTAATTAATTACTGAAAATAATTTGTTTTAAACATGCACGTACGTTATCATACGATCGGAAAATGATGATACATTCCATCCTATTATATGCTTATAGTGTTGAGTTGTGCCTATTATATGCCATAAACAATATACAGTAAGATAATGAATTGAGCAAAAAAATATAAGGATTGGAAGAAAATTTGACACGTAGAAGCGCAATGCGCGGTCTTTGAAATTTGTATAACTTTGACTAAAGAAATTTAAAAACTACTTTTTAACTTCAACTGGCCATATGATAACATCACAACATCCGATAGGCTTAATTTTAATATGAATTCATATCTACATTTCATCAGCTTTCATAATAAGTTATAATCTTCAAGGTCACCTTTAATTCTGAAGAGCTATAAGATATTCAAATGTATGGTGTAGCTGAAATTACACGACCTAGGTTATTCAAGTTTTTACGCGTGATGACGTCATCAAAATAAAAATGTTGACCACTCATTAGAAGAAACATTAATTGAGCAAGCACATACTAAAAGTTGTGCGAAAATCGGGCTCAAATAACGGAGATGCGCTCTATTGAATGTGATAACCCACACAAAAAGATAAAAATTCCTAATTTTTAAATTCAAGTGGCCATTTGATGACGTCATACCATTTTGTACGTCTAATGTGTATATACATTTGTATCTACAACTTATTGGCTTCCATAATAAGTTAAAAAAATTGGGGGTCATCTGCCATTCTGAAGAGTTATATTCATTTTAAAAAGTCCTTATTTTTTACCATTTTTAGCACTTTTGTACAATTAGTGTGCGCATTTTGTCATTTTTAACGTGCTCGTATAGCGTTATTTTAGGTCGGAATGGACTCAAAATTGGTGAATGTACTAAGGATTGTGAGTAGAATGTGATTTATACATCAAATTTTATTTTTTACGCATTTTAAGAATCGTGCGCACAAAAACGCATTTTGCGCAGTAATTTTTTGAAACGCGCAAATGGCCTAATTCATGCTCTAAATTGATCAAAACCTAATTTTGCGCGTTTTAAATTTTTAACGCGCGATTTCACGTGCATGACCTTGAAACGCGCAACTTTTTATTTGCTAATATTTTTACCCTTGACCTGAAGTTTACCTGTAGTGAATTTCATTAATATGTCATAATGAATTATGGAGATATGATTGGTAATGTGATTTCACAAAATGGCGTATAAATGACGTCACGGATAAGTGATCACGCTGGAAAGCTGATTAGGATTAAGTTATATTATTTGAAAGATATTCTGAAATTTTGGTAATCATTGACATTAAATTTTTGAGATAATAGTGTACAGAAACAATAAAAAGAAAAAAAAAAGAAAAATAATAAAGATTTCATACAATAACAATAGGTGATCATTTTATTCTAAATGATCACCTAATAAATACATACATACATACATAAAAAATATAAGCCGTTTTATCACAGTTGAAGCAACGTTTAGTTTACTTACGTGCTTGTCGACGAATTCTGTCATAATCTGAAAGAGATTTGTTTTAAAATATGATTTACTGTTATCTTATGAGGTTTAAGAATTAATTTATTTCGTATGTTTAAGTATATATAAATAAACACAAGAGGCAAAGAACATTAATTCCAAACCGCCCGGTGATATACTGAACTTTAATTAATTAATTTGAAACGATAAAGATGAGGAAATCTGTGAGAATGAGAAAAAGTCGCTCCAACCGAGACTCGAACTCGGACCGCCTGCTTGATATGCAGATGTCCTAACCATTAGACCACTGGGGCTTTCATGGTATTGTTCGAACTCGATTGGATAACGACTCTTTAACATTCTCGGCGTGAATATATATATAACGATTGTTTGACTTTATATTATTATTCTAATTATTACTACCATCTGACTTACTTTCAGTCGTTCCATAATTCCATACAGCAGGTGGAGGAGGTGGAGGAGGAGCTTCTGAAAAAAAAACAGCACAGCAAAATATGAATACTTTGAAAATAATGATTTGTATTTTATGAAATATGATGTATGGATCATTTAGAGAAGACTTTTTGTGAAGGAAGTAGGCTTTTGTTTGAAACTATTATAATATATATTCTCATTTTATACAGTCATACTTAACTAGATGGTACGCTCGCTTTGGTCGTGCCCACAGATAGTTCTCGAATAAACAGTAATTCCAGTGTAAAACAAAAATGTTTTTTTTTATGTACGTACCCCAGTACTATAAAACATTGTCGTTTACAGAAACGAATAAATAGACACTATGATTTATGTAGTTAACTAAAATTAGCACCCTGGGAATTACTTCTGAAAGAGAAACTTGTCACAAAATGAGTCACATTTGTACCCATTTAAACAACCCAATTTGTGTTTTATATAAGAGGCATGGCATCACAAAATCGGCATAGTGTCGGAATTAATATTTTATTTTTATATATTCGTAATCTATATTTAATAATCTTTAAAATAAGCCGTTGTTTATTAAAATTGGTTTATTATATGAAGAGGTATTAATGAAAACATACGAGTCACTTTCTAGCTCAGGAAATCTTCATTTTGAGAAAATAAACAATGAAGTACCGACGCCGATTAGCTTGGCCTAGCCAAGCCCGCCGATCAACGCGACAAGACTCTCTGTCCAAACTGCGCTATTTTCTTCTCAATAACGGCAAACTAGTCGAAAATATATCACTGTGCGGAACATAATATTATATTTTTTGTTCTTTTTAAAAATATATGGATAAAAATAACGATTAACTTCCTAAATATTCAAAAATATGTTGAAACGATCATTCGAGAAACTACGATGGAAGCCATGCTTTTTCATCATAAACAAAAGCGTCAGCCAATAAGAGAGCGTAATTTATTTCTATAGCCAATCACAGTCAAGGATTCACAAATTCTGACTAGATAAAAAAAATCCCATAGGTTGTTAAAAATGATGGTAGCTTATTATATTTTCGAACAGATAGGTACCAAACATGACGTGATTTGGGTTAGCGGTTTGTTTACAAAAGCGCCGTAAAGAAAGTTGATTTTTGAGTGAACAAAACGAAAATTTCCTAATCATTTTCAATAGAAACGACATAAATAATTGCAAAATACACATACTTGTGATATTTTGATAGAGAGAGTTTGATATGTTAAAGATAAGTGTTTATAGTATCGTTTTTTATTGAAATTTTTAAATTGATAGGTTAGGCCGTTTTTTCACATTCTGATGAACTTCAAGGCTAAATATCTCAAAAGTTCGGGTTGCGACTCTGCGCCGCTTTTCTGATGCCAGGCCTTTATTACAACCATCAAGAAAAGAAAGCTATATTTTTTTGGTCATATCATAAGGAAGGAAAGTCTTCAAAGGGGACTACTAGATGGTAAAATAGACGGGAAAAGAGGCAGAAGTATTCCACGTTTTACCTGGACAACCAACAGAAAGGAATGGACCAAAATGATCTATGAGAAGTGTGTGAGACACATCAAGCAAAGAACATTAATTCTGAACCGCCTGGTGATATTCTGAAATTTAATTAATTAATTTGAAACGATAAAGATGAGGAAATCTGTTAGAATGAGAAAAAAAGCCACCCCAAACGAGATTCGAACTCGGACCGTCTGCTTGATATGCAGCTGTCCTAACCATTAGACCACTGATGCTTTCATGTTATTGTTAAAACTCGATTGGATAGCGATTCTTTAACATTCCCGGCGTGGTATGGCGGAACAGCTGCACTAGTCCCTCAATTGTACGCACGCGCACCAGAGATCAAATTTATACGCCCTTATCTATTCAGTATCACGAAGCGGGATTTCAGAAGAGATACTTATTATATATATATATATATATATATATATATATATATATATATATATATATATATATATATATATATATATATATCTAACAGTACCCACACTCACAGTAAGAAATTTGCGATTCTATTGCAATACTATATCTAAAGGTTTCAAGTTTATCCTTAGACCCATGAATTTACCTACTTGTGTTAAACCAAATAATTATATTGAGACTGAGATATTTGAATGTTCCATTCATCGCAAATCAATACATTTGTATAAACTACAAAATTTAAAAAAAAAATTAAATCTATCAAAATAGTATTTTTAAAGAATAAATGTAACATTATGATGCTGTACTCGAGCTGTTTGTTATTAAAAACAATTATCGTAGAAAAATATAGGTAAATACGAAGCATTCTCGTATTATTGTGTGTGAGGGTAATTTTAAGATGGACATCATTAGACAGTGTATAACACGATCGGAAAACACCTATACCGTATTTGTTGCAAATCTTTGAACCTAAATTCATTTTAATTGTCAATAACTAATTATCTAACTCAATTTAATTAGTAAAAAGTGTTACATCGGGTGGTTAAAAGCAGTACCGAAAGTCGAACCAACTTTATATACCATCGAGTAAAGATTCTAGAAGTAACGCGCGATTTACCGAATTTTGCCCTTACGTAAATTTATATACTAGTAATAGATGATGTTGTAAATCCTGGCATAACGTGTATTAATTTATTTAGTGTTTATATTATAAATATGTATTGTATATTAATAAATCTATTCTTAATAAAAGACACAGTCATAGCAGTTTATAGTTATATATTCAGATATTATGGGTATTGTGAAATTAGAAGTTAAATAAAATACTTGAACTTAAGAAATATTTTGATTACTCTAATACAGAAATATGGTAAAATAAAACGATATTTAAAAAAAGTATTTACTTACTTGCACATTGCACAAACACTACTAAAAATAAAACCAACAAGCCTCTGTAACAAAAATACAATATTATAAATAATATATATTATATAAATATATTATCACTATTTGAGGATTTCTATAAAAGCCTGTTTTCCCACTAGAAGAATTTGTGCAAAGTCAAAAGCGTTGAGATATGCGTACGCATTTCCATCTTGCAAATCCCATTTTGCGATGGCAAACAGCTCAGTTGCAGACAGCAGGTGGAAGTAGCTATTCGCTCAAACAGCTGATGTTTTCGCTTGGCTTGATTTATTTATCTGTGAAAACATTTGTATTAGTAGTTTCTAATTCAATATATAACTGGTTACTTGCCGCATTGCAGATATATAACTGATTGCTCCGTATCTACAACGGAAGGTGTGTTATTTTTGGTTTTCAAAACCAGACCTAGAATATATTATTTAACACCTATATACATTCCTGTCATTTGATTGGATGATTGTAGTCACATGATGTGCAATAGTATGCATTATTAAACGATCGTTTAAAAGTACTTTTATCGTGTACGAAAACAAATATTTGTTCGCTTTTGGGCAATATTTTTATTATACTATTGCTTTTGAAATACAACAACGCCACCTGTTCTGTACTTTCGCCGCGAAGATTGAATGTTATGACTGGTTTCGCGATGATAGTACATTTTTTGAGAGACATTATGTGTACTGTACTAATTTAGATCAAAAAGGCATTCAAATTAGCTTTATATCGTTTGTAGGATTTTGATTAATTAATGGGAAAATTTCTATAAGACGATGAGTTCCAGTTGCCTGTCGAAGTTTCGTATTTGGTATTGCTACCTTTCCGCCTAGTTAGTATTAGGCTAGTCCTATGGATTTTAGCCTTGCTAGGCCTACGATTGTTTGGTCGTTTGTTAATACGATACATGATTAACAATACAGTAGGTGTGTTTATAAAATCCATATAAATGTAATATGACCAAACCAAATGTTACTGCTTCAATCAATGTGAATCAAATGTCGGCCTTGGATAGGCCTACCTTTTATTTGATTCAAACGACAGGAATCTATTTCGATGTTGTATAAAACAAAAACGAATGTTTATATTCGTCGAATGGTACAAATAATGGTATTGGGTGAATGATGAAAGGTTATATATCAACTCGCTTTCACCTCGTTGAAACCTTTCAACATTCACCTCATGCCATAATTTGTACCATTACTCTCATAACTTTTATTATATGTATACTATGCCACCAAAATATAGTAACATAACAATATCAGTAAATCTCACAGGAATCAATATGGAAAGTATGTATTATTGTACTAACTAGATGGTACGTTCGCTTCGCTCTAGGTCGTTCCCACAGATGGTTCTCGAATACTGAGTAATTTCAGCGTAACAAAACTGGCGATTTCAAATGTACGTACCGCAGGACTATAATACATTGCCGTTTACAGAAACGAATAAATAGACACGATCGCTCGCGTACCATCTAGGTCGTGCCCACAGATGGTTCTCGAATACACAGTAATTTCAGCGTAACAAAACTGGCGATTTCAAATGTACGTACCGCAGGACTATAATACATTGCCGTTTACAGAAACGAATAAATAGATACGATGATTTATGTAGTCAACTAAAATTAGCACCCTGGGAATTACTTCCGAAGGAGAAACTTATCACAAAATGAGTTCAAATTTTTGATTTGGACTCATTTAAAGAAACCCAATTTGTGTTTTGTATGTAAAATTAGGGTTGAGGGATGGGAAAGCGGAAAGGTACAAAGAGGAACAATTTTTAAATATATTCTTTATCCACTCAGTAACGAAATATTTTTTTCATGTTTTATAGGCCTATAAATAATATACCTCTAAATAAAGTAAAACATTTGCGATTTAATACTTTGTTAAAACTGTCACTGTCATAATCGATTGAAATATCAAAGTACATGTCACGATACACCACTACGACGTTTATATTATTGGTAATTATTAATTAATACAAACGTTGAGAAGGAACTGTTAGTATAAAGTTTATTTGTATATAATAATGTGTTTATATATCAGTAGAGCCTAACCACAATCTCAGTAATAAAGTTTATTTGTATATATTTTTATATTACATCTAACAGTATGAACATTCACAGTAAGAAATGTTCGATTCAAATGACGACCAAAAATAGTTAATAGGTATTTACAGTATTGTCAAAGTATTGCAAGTTTATTCTCAAAGGGCCCATATATTTACCTACCATATGTGTTAAACCAAGGGCTCATAAATGTACCTACTTGTGTTAAACCAAACTCAATCAAATCAATACATTTGTATAATCGTATATTAAATCTATCAAAATAGTATTTTTTTAAAGAAAATCGGCCTGTCTTCAACATTATGAAGCTGTACTCTAGCTGTTCAACCAGTTTTCAGCTATTAAAAACAATTATCGTAGGAGGAGATAGGAAAATGCGAAACCTCCTCGCATTTTTGTGGCGGGTATTTTTCAAGATGGACATCCATTAGACAGTGTATACCACGATCGGAAAACACCCCTATTTGGGGGTAAATCGTTGAACCTAAATTCGTTTTAATCGTCAATAACTAATTACCTAACTCAATTTAATTAGTAAACAGGGTTATATCAGATGGTTAAAATCAGTACCGAAAGTATGAACCAACTTTATATACCATCGAGTAAAAATTCTATAATTCTAATTAACCGAGTTTATCGAATTTTGCCCTTACGTAAATTTATATATAGATAATAGTGATATTGGATATTGGATATTGTCACTAGAATATGATATATACTTACAGTTTAGTTGACATAATAATAGGAACGCTGCAGTACGAAGTTTTTGACATCAGCTTTTAATAAAATAAATTGGTGATTCAGTTTTATATAAACTTATACTATTTTAATCAATCTGTTATCTACCCTAAAAACCATTAAATCGACGCAATAAAACTGTTTAATAAAATGATGGTTACCATTTTCAAAGGTTTAACACATGACGTTTTCTCTTTTTTTTATACCAATAATAACATGGTTTTATTTTCATCAATTAATCTAATCTACTTTTTTTTAGAAAGTGAAACAAAGAGCCGAACAGAATACATGAATACTTTGAAACGTTATATTTCGTCTGGTTTTATCTAAATAACAAGTTTAGTTAAATTACACACATGTTTGCCGACGGATTCTCTCACGGTCTGAAACGCAGTAAATCAAAGTAACAATAACAATATGAATAGTTCAATATTATGCCTATTGTACTTGTTTTTCAGTTTTAATAGTAATGGTTTTATTTTATGTTACTTAACATCTTTAAAATCAACTGGGCTTTCTTCATAAGATCAGAAAACATATGAACACTTAAAATATATTTTTTTTAATAAGCGTTATTAAATTCTTCCGTAATCTGAATATAATTAGACATAGGCCTACTAGAAATACAGTAGTATTATATGAATCGTTTGTTTCTGAACGTGTAGGTTTTGCTTTTATTTCGCTTAGTTATTTATTATTTATTTTACTTGATTAATGTTTTTTTATGCATTTTTATGGAGTTCAACGAAAAAGTGGTAATCAGAAATAACGACAGACGTTTGAAAATTGGTAATGCAATACAAATGTTTATAATTCATATATCGAATCAGTATACCTCCTCGGGTTAGGTAACACCAAATACAAACACATTATTTTTTTCATATAATTACTTGTGGATTTACATAAAAAGATAAACGCTATAAGTATGCAATAAGAGATAAAATCGTTGCAACATGCTTGTTCTTACGAAATACGGGAAATATCTACGTCCTGGTTCCATAATCCATTCGGCTTATTGGAATATTGAGCCAGAACGTAGATATTTCCCGTATTCCATGAACAAGCCGGGTGTAACTAATAATATTATAAAACCAAAAATGTGTAATTTTGATTAATTATTAATTAAAATATAATGCAAAAAAAAACAGTAAAAGTAAATAATTTGCAAATCAAATGTGTTTTTAGTAAAGTAAGGCCCATCTTCTGTAAAACTTTGAATATTTTTGTTGAAGCTACAACGCCGATGTATATCTCTTCCACAACTATTTAAAATACAATAAATATTTTTGTTAATGCAACATATAAATGGGATTATTATTAATTTATTAAATAATTATGAATCATACATTTCTTTTAAAGAAATAGTTACAATTCTACATTATCGTTGGTTTAAATGTCATTACGTAAACAAGTGCTCACTGTCAATACACGAAAAAGAAAACTAACATCGTAACCATTAATATGCTTAGAGAAAGTCAAGTCAATATATTACTGTATAAATTCTATTATATATTCTCCATAAAAAACAACGTTACTAACAGGTGTGTTTTATTATATGAATAGCTTAACAATGAGGATTAAAAATCACAAAGTAGATTTATGGAAATAAATGGTAATATGTCCACAGACGTAAGTTATCTCATCTTTTTATAAATTATTTTAAAACGTTTTATGAAATCAAAAGCACTTTTTGAAATGGCAAATGTCACTTTTTTCATAAAATATCAATTCCATCATCGATGTGGACGTGAATATTGTTTTTATTTGAATCTGATTCACTACATGTAAGCAGTATTCTTGTACAGTCATGTCAAGTAAACTGTAAGTAATTTTCGATTACGTAATCTGCTTTAAGTATTTGTAGGTAAACTATTGACTTTGAATGGATTGCCGACCTAGAGGTTTCTAATATAAATCTTCTATTTGTAATGGACTACTGTTATAAAGGCGGGTACTATATAAATAATTATATTACTTTTTTAAATAAATATTTATTATAATTATTATATACATAAAATCTATTATTTTATCTGCTAATTGTACTCTAGTTTTACTTTTTAACTTTTTTACGTTTTGATTTCGCTTTTCGCTTATCTTAGTTTGTATCTCCATTGAGATCCAGCCACTAATACCAACATCATCAATTTGCCATTGAATTTATAATTACATTATTTTTTTATATAAACTTTTTCATATATTCAATAGCTTGTTTGGTGTTAATTGCAAAATTGAATTAACATTTTGTTCAATTTGCTTATGTAGGCAATCGCATGCGCATTTAGACATATTGTTAATTCATTCACAATGCATCACACTTGATAAGTATCTATATATAAATTTACGTAAGGGCTAAATTCGGTAAATCGCGCCTTAAAATATACAAAGATGGGAAAACTCAAAATAAGCTCAAGAGAGCTTTAAGCTTGGTTTCTCAAGCACAAAATAACTACTACTGTATGTTTAGATAATTAATGCAACTTTATACATTCAGGGAGTAAGGAAAGTAATCGGCACCAAATCTGGTGTTGTTTAGTTAGCCGATTGGTACACACATATATATATATATATATATATATATATATATATATATATATATGTGAACTTTATTCAATCAATCGTACATTTCTTATAATGGTAACCACAATAAGATATAATATTACAGTAGATTTTTACAAAAAAACAAGACCAATATAAATATTAATTACAAAATATATACAATGATTATTTACAGTAATGATAAAAATAAAAATTAATTGTTTATATTGAATATTATTGGAAACAGAAGTTGAATAATAAAATACAGGAAAGTTTAATTAGAGGTTTACAATCAATGGAAAAGATGAAAACATATAATATTGTAAGTATTAAAAGTAGCAGTGTTTAAGGAGATTACTGTATATTGGCAACGGCCTACAGTTGAACATGGTTTTAAGCAAAAGTTATATATCGATTGATTGAATCGGGCATCACCATAAGCAAAGCTTTAAAATGTGATGTCCTATGTAACAATTAAAAATTGGAAAAAATAAATAAATAAAAAAATTACAATGAAAACAATTACAATTAGTAAATAGTTACCTTCCTGTGTATAGAATATCTATGTCAAAACCTCTTCCAAACCGCTACCATTCCACCCAATTACCAAGTAGTCTTTTTTCTTTATTTTACAGAAGCTTCCAATTGTTGGTGGTTATATTTTTAGTACCGGTAGTTTTGTGTTTCTATGCTGAGTCTGTCTTCGGTAAAAATATAGAAAGTAAGTGGTATTCTTTAGTTATTTTAAGCCATCCTACATGACAACGTATTCCTTTATTACATTTCACACCATGGTAGCAAAATCCGTTGGCATGAAGGTGGCTAGAGATAAAACATTGCAATAAAGACAGCAAAAAAATAACATTGTTAAAATGTAATAAAATTGCAAACCTACTGCAAAAAGTAGTTTAAATAATTATCGACAAACTATGTAGACTTGTCGACAAATACAGCAAAAACAAATAAAACCAATACATTTTGTCAAATGTTGTCAATTACAGTAACGGTTTTTAAATTTATCTTTACAGAGATAATTCCAGAAAGAGGTGGAGGAGGTTTCGGAATTGGTAGGTAGAAGAAAGAGAAACAATCAAACATAAACTGAAAAAGTGAATTCATTTCAGTATTGCTCGATCCATATTAATATTTTAAAATGACTTTGAACTAATGATCTATAATTATTTTTTTGGGGGGATAATCTACAATTAATGTGTTAATATTCCTATTGTAAATAACGCTAACGGTATGTTATCAAATAACGTATAAAAGAGAGAGTTATGTTGCAATGCCTTATCATAATAATTAAATACACCAACTAACTTCCTCTTCCATAATAATCTGCATAAAAACGTATACTATACCGTATCTATTGGCCATAAGCCTATCTTTACGGCCTTAGCTTTAGTAACTAAACTCCTATTAACCTAAAAACCCATCTCACAAAACCTCCTTTTCCAGAACCATCGCCATGTTGCACATCATGGCTGCCTTTAACTTCCATAATGTAGGCCTACTGCATTTTAGGTCATACCAGTGATGACGATCATCTTGATACAACGTTATTTTTCTTCAGCAACAGACTACATAAAGACCAATCAATTTAATTATAGCATATTATAAAAGAAAATAGAAAACCTCACTTCAGTAACTATGTACAAGTGGATAACATAATAAAGGAACAAACTAATTATAGGCCATTATTTGGCACCATAACAGAATGTTTAAAAAATGATAGTGAAGCATACATGATCGTGTGTATTCTTGTTTTATTGCATTTCAGAAGAACATGGTAGCAGAATTCGTCGGGATGGAGGTGAGTAGGAATAAAACATTGCAATAAAACAGTCAAAAAGAGCAGCGTTAAAATGTAATAAATTTGCAAACCTACTCCTAAATAGTATAAACAATTATCGACATAGCTATGTAGAAATGTGACAAATACATAGGAAAATACTATAAAGTCAATGTATATTGTCAAATGTTTCAATTAAATACAGGTTTTTTTTCAATTCTTTACAGAGATATTCCAAGGAAGAGGAGGTCAAAAGGGAGTTAACCGAATTGGTAGGTTGAAGAAAGAAAAATACAAACTGAAAAAAATGAATTCATTTCAGTATTTCTTCGATCCATTATATATTTTTTTTAATGACTTGGAACTAATAATCTATAATTAATGTGTTAATAATCCTATTGTAAATAACGCTAACGGTATGTTATCAAATAACGTATAAAAGTTAGCGTTATGTTGCAATGCGTTATCATAATAATTAAATGCACCAACTAACTTCCTCCTCCATAATAATCTGCATAAAAACGTATACTATACCGTATCTATTGGCCATAAGCCTATCTTTACGGCCTTAGCTTTAGTAACTAAACTCCTAACCTAAAAACCCATCTCACATAACCTCCTTTTCCAGAACCATCGCCATGTTGCACATCATGGCTGCCTTTAACTTCCATAATGTAGGCCTACTGCATTTTAGGTCATACCAGTGATGACGATCATCTTGATACAACGTTATTTTTCTTCAGCAACAGACTACATAAAGACCAATCAATTTAATTATAGCATATTATAAAAGAAAATAGAAAACCTCACTTCAGTAACTATGTACAAGTGGATAACATAATGAAGGAACAAACTAATTATAGGCCATTATTTGGCACCATAACAGAATGTTTAAAAAATGATAGTGAAGCATACTTGATCGTGTGTATTCTTGTTTTATTGCATTTCAGAAGAACATGGTAGCAGAATTCGTCGGGATGGAGGTGAGTAGGAATAAAACATTGCAATAAAACAGTCAAAAAGAACAGCGTTAAAATGTAATAAATTTGCAAACCTACTCCTAAATAGTATAACGAATTATCAACATAGCTATGTAGAAATGTGACAAATACATAGGAAAACACAATAAAGTCAATGTATATTGTCAAATGTTTCAATTTAGGCAACGTCTTTTTCAATTCTTTACAGAGATATTCCAAGGAAGAGGAGGTCAAAAGGGAGTTAACCGAATTGGTAGGTTGAAGAAAGAAAAATACAAACTGAAAAAGTGAATACATTTCAGTATTTGTTCGATCCATATTATGTTTTTTAATGACTTGGAACTAATAATCTATAATTAATGTGTCCATATTCCTGTTGTAAATAACGCTAACGGTAAGTTAAATTGATTAAAGTATAAAAGTTAGAGTCATTTTGTAATGTGTTATAATAATATTAAATGCAATAGATAACTTCCTCCTCCTCCACCATCATTTTCAGTATATATATATATATATATTGTGTATATGTAAATCAATGATGTTGCGTAGCACTGTGTAAATTATATATAAATCATACTGTAAATTATAGAAACAGTGCTCATATTCGGAACATGATCTCATAATCGCGTCGAGCATAACTCATTGGCGAAAGTTCCGTATTTTTTAGTTGTATGAAAAAATGTCTCTGGCTGGATTCGAACCTGCAACCTCTCGCTTACAGGGCGAGTATCATACCACTAGACCACAGAGCCATGTATGGTATTATCACAGATTTTCACCCACCAGATACATTCTCTCATACAACAAACGCCCTCACAATCAGTGGAGGCTTAACAAGTCAGAATAAATTCCAACTTTAATTCGCAACGGTTTTTTAAATAATATTGTGTATATGTAAATCAATGATGTTGCGTAGCACTGTGTAAATTATATATAAATCATACTGTAAATTATAGAAACAGTGCTCATATTCAGAACATGATCTCATAATCGCGTCGAGCATAACTCATTGGCGAAAGTTCCGTATTTTTTAGTTGTATGAAAAAATGTCTCTGGCTGGATTCGAACCTGCAACCTCTCGCTTACAGGGCGAGTATCATACCACTAGACCACAGAGCCATGTATGGTATTATCACAGATTTTCACCCACCAGATACATTCTCTCATACAACAAACGCCCTCACAATCAGTGAAGGCTTAACAAGTCAGAATAAATTCCAACTTTAATTCGCAACGGTTTTTTAAATAATATTGTGTATATGTAAATCAATGATGTTGCGTAGCACTGTGTAAATTATATATAAATCATACTGTAAATTATAGAAACAGTGCTCATATTCGGAACATGATCTCATAATCGCGTCGAGCATAACTCATTGGCGAAAGTTCCGTATTTTTTAGTTGTATGAAAAAATGTCTCTGGCTGGATTCGAACCTGCAACCTCTCGCTTACAGGGCGAGTATCATACCACTAGACCACAGAGCCATGTATGGTATTATCACAGATTTTCACCCACCAGATACATTCTCTCATACAACAAACGCCCTCACAATCAGTGGAGGCTTAACAAGTCAGAATAAATTCCAACTTTAATTCGCAACGGTTTTTTAAATAATATTGTGTATATGTAAATCAATGATGTTGCGTAGCACTGTGTAAATTATATATAAATCATACTGTAAATTATAAAAACAGTGCTCATATTCGGAACATGATCTCATAATCGCGTCGAGCATAACTCATTGGCGAAAGTTCCGTATTTTTTAGTTGTATGAAAAAATGTCTCTGGCTGGATTCGAACCTGCAACCTCTCGCTTACAGGGCGAGTATCATACCACTAGACCACAGAGCCATGTATGGTATTATCACAGATTTTCACCCACCAGATACATTCTCTCATACAACAAACGCCCTCACAATCAGTGGAGGCTTAACAAGTCAGAATAAATTCCAACTTTAATTCGCAACGGTTTTTTAAATAATATTGTGTATATGTAAATCAATGATGTTGCGTAGCACTGTGTAAATTATATATAAATCATACTGTAAATTATAGAAACAGTGCTCATATTCGGAACATGATCTCAGCCTCCACTGATTGTGAGGGCGTTTGTTGTATGAGAGAATGTATCTGGTGGGTGAAAATCTGTGATAATACCATACATGGCTCTGTGGTCTAGTGGTATGATACTCGCCCTGTAAGCGAGAGGTTGCAGGTTCGAATCCAGCCAGAGACATTTTTTCATACAACTAAAAAATACGGAACTTTCGCCAATGAGTTATGCTCGACGCGATTATGAGATCATGTTCCGAATATGAGCACTGTTTCTATAATTTACAGTATGATTTATATATAATTTACACAGTGCTACGCAACATCATTGATTTACATATACACAATATTATTTAAAAAACCGTTGCGAATTAAAGTTGGAATTTATTCTGACTTGTTAAGCCTCCACTGATTGTGAGGGCGTTTGTTGTATGAGAGAATGTATCTGGTGGGTGAAAATCTGTGATAATACCATACATGGCTCTGTGGTCTAGTGGTATGATACTCGCCCTGTAAGCGAGAGGTTGCAGGTTCGAATCCAGCCAGAGACATTTTTTCATACAACTAAAAAATACGGAACTTTCGCCAATGAGTTATGCTCGACGCGATTATGAGATCATGTTCCGAATATGAGCACTGTTTCTATAATTTACAGTATGATTTATATATATATATATATATATATATATATATATATATATATTATACTGAAAATATAAATTATACCTGGCCATAAGCCTAACTTTCTGGCATTAGATTTAGGTAACTAAAACCTAACCTTAAAAACCAATCTCGCATAACCTCCTTCCCCAGAATCATCGTCATGTTGCACAACATGGCTGCCTTTAACTTCCATAATGTACTGCATTTCAGGTCATACCAGTGATGACGATCATCTTAATACAACGTTATTTTTTATCAGCAACATAATTCATAAAGACCAAATAATTTAATTAGAGCATATTATAAAAGAAAATAGAAAACCTCACTTCAGTAACTATGTAAAAGTGGATAACATATTAAAGGAACAAAATAAGTATACGCCATTATTTAACATAATAACAGAATGTTTAAAAAATAACAGTGAAGCATACATGATCGTGTGTGTTCTTATTTTATTACATTTCAGAGCATGGTAGCAGAATTCGCCGGGATGGAGGTGAGTAGGAAAAAAACATTGCAATAAATCAGTCAAAAAGAACAGTGTTAAAATGTAATACAATAGCAAACCAAACTCCTAAGTAGTATAAATAATTATCGACATATGTTAAAAATGTGAAACTACATAAAGACAATATATTTTGTCAAATTTTTCAATTACTGTATACAGTAATGATTTTTCAATTTACCTTTACAGAAATATTTCCAATAGGTGGTATCGGAGTTGGAAGAATAGGAGAAGGCTACGGAATAGGTAGGTGGAAGAAATAGAGACACTCAAAAATAAAAACTGAAAAAAAAATTATTTCATAATTTATTTTAGCATACATTTAGTAGAATTGAATAAAAAAACATTGACCTGAACAATAACAACAATAACAACAACAATAAAAAATAACAAAAATGATAATAATAACGATAATAATAATAATAATGGTAATTGGCATCTTTTGCCGCTCCTTGGCGCAATCTAGCTATTTTTTGTATTGTTATGTCTGTATTATGTGTTTGCCGAAATTAATAAAATTTAAAAAATAAATAAATAAATTATAGACCATTATTTTGCATCTTGACAGAAAGTTGGAATGAAATATAACAACAAGTGAATGATTAAAGATTAAGAATGGTAATATGCCTATATGTAACTGAACGACCTAACCCTCTAAATAGCTCTCACTCGCGGAATCCTTCGGGATGATGGTGCGTAGGCATAAATAATTTTTTTTAAATGCAGTTGGAACAGAATATTGCAAACCTACGAAAGGATGTGGTAAAATTATCCTATTAAGTGAGTTTACAAATCACAAGCAACTTGAATATTTCATCGCGTCATGATTGGTTGGAATTTCTTTTTTGAGTTTCACCTACTTTGGTGCGTCAAGCGGTAGCTGATCTTTTGCATTTTTACCAAGTACGACGTGATGGATCGTCAAAACTGACGATTATGATTGGTCAATCAAATATCTGCTGGTGCTGTACGCCTTCCACGCCGTACAGCACCAGCACCGCGGTGCACCGGTGTACATACAATTAATTCAGATGTCGTTTTTACCACATGCAAATTATATTAGGGTTAAGAATCTTATCTTGTTGTACTATAAATGTTACACTAATGATTTTCCCTTTATCCTGCTTCAAGGAAAATTTGAAATTATAGGTAGGTGAACTGAGACATAAAATGAAAAAGTGATTTTCCTAAATTCATTTTGGTATTGCTCGATCCCTATTAGTATTTCAAAATGTTATGAATTATTAGATTTTTACAATAATCATTTGTTCGCAACATTTGCTATGTTAAGCACGTGGACTTTTCTCTTTTCTACTTGTTGTATCAGGCATTCCTGGTGCCCTAATGAACACAAACTTTGAAAGCGGCAAGTTTTTGAATATATATATAAAAAAAAAAAAAACACACTAAATTAATAATAATAATATAGACTAAATTAAGTACCATTGATATAAAAATTACACTTAAAACTAATTAAAAGTTAGCATCGAAGTAAATATTTTGGTGTTAATGATAAAAGAAAATACAGTATAAATAAAATAGAATACTTTTACATAAACAATTATTCATCACTCAATCATTAATTTACTAAAGCTTCGTTCCCACTAGGACGAAACGCTAGGTCACCACGAGTAAATTATTGACCAATCACAAACAATCGGTGTATCAACTTAAATATCTGTGTCGAAGTGAGAGGCGAGGAAACACGTCCCAATATCACAATAAATAAACATGACGTAGTATTTTGTGTCTACTATATCGTAACATGAAGAGATTATTCAAGAATGGATACAAATTGTCAACAATAATACAATTTTCACAATTTCCATAAACTGTACTGTGTGAATAATTTTAACTACTATATCATTATTGTATATACATTTTAATCTAATTAATTAGTAATGTTTCACTTGTATTTTTAGATGGTAACTAAAGAGTTGACTTACACTGAATCATCTGCAGATCTGTTTTAACCAAATCTCTATTACTAATTGTGTCTCTATACTTGTTCTTTGTAGTTATACACAACCCTGGCTGAACTACATTAATGTTGGTCTCCTCTGGTTGTAGTAGAGTACACTAGTTCTTTTAAATTCCTATTCAACTTTGTTCATTTAAATTCTAAAGAAAACAATGGTTTAGGCCTATGTATTTTGGTTTCGGTATATAGCGGTTTTACAGTGGTGTAACTTTTTGATCGTGCATGTGTTCATGTTTATTAAGAGTGTTATTTTATTTGGTAATTAAAATGCTTCTGTAGCTACAGCGTATCTGTCTTTATTTTCATATACTGTACTCGCAATTCCATTTCTTATACTGACCATTATTGCATCAAAGAACATTTTAGAGGCATATTCATAGTTATAAAGCTACATTCACACTTGTTCCGTTTCAGGGAATGAAAGACGTTCAAATGTTATTATGATTTTCCATTGTTTAACGTTCCGTAAAATGGTGTGAATGTAGCAATGTTGCCTTTGTATAAGTCTTTGTTATAAAACACCTGGTAAAAGATCATAATATGATGAATTTATGCCATATTATGGCATAAATTATGAACTGTTTAATGTTCGGTTGTTTATTTCAAAGGCCAGTCAAGTAATAGCACGTTGCGACTCCAAAATCAATCTCTGGTAGAGACCGTTGTCCATACATACAAATTGAATTTGATTACTGTGTTATATGATTTGCATTTATTATGATGCATGCATAATGTGACACTAAAAATAATAAAATATTTTAACTTAAGAAATAAATGAGGATTTTTTATATCTTTTATTAACAATGAAAGAGTGACGCGGATTAGCTGGGCCTAGCATTGCCTGCCTGATCAACGTGTCTGCTGAAAAACTCGCCATTTACTCAATAACTTGAAAATATGTTCACTATGCAGTACATAAAATTATACTGTAGCTTTTTTCTTTAAAAAAAAGAAGAAAATAACGATTACATTCTCAAATATTCTGTTTCTAATCAAGGAGCGTATTTTATCTTTATAGCCAATCAGAGTCAGAGATTCACAAACTCTTGGTAGAAATGTTAGCAACTTAACACCATACCAATTTCAACTGGCTACTTTTATTTTAAAAAGATAAAGAGGTTGTTAACAATTATTGTAGATTGAAATATTATTTTGGAACAGATACAGGTACCAAACATGACGTCATTTGGGTTAGTGGTTTGTTTACAAAAGCGCCTTGACGAATATCTATTTTTAGTGAACAAAAATACAACTTTCTAATAGATTTTCAATGGAAACGACTTAAATAATTGCAAAATACATAATAAATAAATAAATAAATAAGACTAAATTTAATATTTTTTATGAACAAGAGTTTGATATTTTAAAGATAAGTGTTTAGATCATTTTGTATTGAAATCGCAAAAGTTTTTTTATAGATATACTCTGCACCGGTTTTTCCATTGCCTTAGATGAGTAAGAAGGTTAAAATTGTTAGCGATAACTTGAAGATTTGGACTAAAGATAAATCCGCTACAAAAGATATTTTAAAATGTGAATTAAAGCGTCTTTTACCCTGGGGTAGGAAGGAAAGAACATAGTGGTTTCTGCAAGAGACCGGTGGAGTCAAATGTTCAATGTCCAAAAATAGCAGTGTCAGGAGATTGCCATCTATCTGATAGATTGTGATTAATTTACTATTGGTAATCATAATGCATAAAAACGTAAAACAAAATAAAGCAGAAAATATATCGACGAGAAAAAAGTATAGTAAACAGTACATTCAGTTAATTATCCGTATAAATATTTACATAATCGAATATAATCCACACATGGAAAAACTTTGAGAGATAACCACAGTATACATTTTAGTAAGTATATTATCCTCATTTTATACACAATATAAACATAATTAAACACTTAAACTAAACATTTAAAACTATAAACACTCTATTAATTGCTGATATTCGAATACAAATAATACTGACAATTGCAAAAAAATAAAGCGTGTAACTGTTTTTAGTACAAAATTGTTAGTTATTTTGCATAATGCTTGGTTCTAACTAGAGACGCAACACAACGACGTAACACAACTTAAGAAATTTGACGAATCACAACCGATGGACTGTCGGATGTCATTTGTCAACTCGCTCTAAATAAACAAGAAACAAAGTTACGGTAACTGTGTTTCAACGGAAAATGATGTGCAATTATAAAAAGTTAGTTTTAAAACAGAAAATAAACGTTGTGTAAGTGAAAACCTCCTTCTAAAAAAATGAAACGTTGCCATACGGGAATTACGTTTCCTCACAAACCACAAATATTCTTCAAAGATTATCTATATAGAAACACAATAAGTATTTCACATCTGGTAATGGGTGTTTAAGATAATGTGTCATGGGTTATCACTATGTAATCCAGTCTAGTTAAAGATGAATACAAGATATGAAGACAGACAAAAACGTAGGTACATATATATTATGGCAAAACAGAAATACAAACGGTTAGTTGTTTCTGTTTATATACCTGTATTGCACGGCATACCCTGTAAAAAGAACTAAAAGTATAATATGAGAATAACAATGATACTATTGTAATACTAAATGCAAAACAAAATTGAACAGATGATTGAATATAGAAACATCTGGTTGAGATTATATGTCTATGTTCCCATAAACATACGGAAGACATCTTCAACCGATGACAAACAATGCTGTGTCTTCGACCGATGACAAACAATGCTGTGTCTTCAACCGATAACAGACAATGCTGTGACTTTTCGATTTTAAAAGAAAGTAAATAAATGTTATTTTGAGTTGAATTGAATTGAAAGCATGACCAAAAGAAAAATTTAGTTATTTAAAAATTCCTTAAAAGACAGTATTGTAGACAAACATGTTACTGTAAAATATTGTTTAAGTATTAGCCTACACCAATGTATGACTTAAAACAAACTGTGATCGTCTAAATTCAAAAGTCAAACACAGTATATCAATATTAACATGGTGTCCTGAAATCCCCTGAGGACGCTATGTTATTTCTGTTGGTTACACTTTCCTGAACAACATTGTTTGTCATCGATCGAAGATGTCTTCCGTTTCGTTAAAAGGCGTATTTGCAAAACTTTTATTAAACATTTAAAGGCGTATAACATATCGACCGAACAAAAGGTGGTGAATGATACTAGGGCCAATGGTATTAAGAAGGTAGATTACAATTTTCTTCTAAAAAAAAATACGATTTACTCATGGAACGTAGGGGTAGACTGAGGCCGCAACGGGGATCCACTGAACGTCATCGTCTCACCTTCCTCCCAAGGAGCATACGAGACTATAATGAAAGGTATCAAAGAAAGAATTTATTACGATACACTTTTATACACTTATGTATTAGGCATATCATTTCTCTTTTAAATACGGCATTGTTATTAGACAGCAACACAATTTCCCAAGTTGGGATGATTAAAGTTTTCTTGTATCTTGTATCTTGTATCTTGTATTGGATCAAAAATGGTTAATTTTCTCATTAACTTTATTAATATTATGATGATAGCTATTCAATTTTAATACAAATCCTCAATTTCTCCAAAGAATGGCTTGGAACATTTTTCTTACAGCAAGTGTCAGTTAGTTTCATTATTATTTCATACACCATGTAAAAACAATAAGCACACTTAAACTAAATATATTTAAAAGTATAAACATTGTTTTACTTAATGGTATTCGAATAACAACAATAATGAACATCGTAAAATACTCTAGATAAATAGATTTTTATAGTTTTGTTTACATTTTTTTAATGTCAGCCGTCTGTTTATTCTATTAGGAATATGCATATATATATTATTATTATTATTATTATTGCATCAGTTTAGATATAAAATAGTGTATAAATTCGATACATGAACCATTCGTAATAAACTGACGTTCGATTAACCATCATGGCAGCTGCTCAATTGTAAGTACCAGCTAAAGCGTCTTTCACATCTGCTACGGTTCCGGCTGCGGCTAATACAATCCCATCTCACTGTTTTCACATCTGCTCTGGTTCCGGCTGCGATTAATACAATCACATCTCACTGTTTCGTTTTCACACTGCTATACGCGACTAGCCGGCTACACTATGCGGAAATCTATACGTCAGAAGTATCCGCGTGGCCCGTCATCTCACTGTTCAGTTTTCACACTGCTATACGCGACTAGCCGGCTACACTATACGCACATCTATAAGTCAGAAGTATCCGCGTGGCGCGTCGTATAAACGAAAAGCCGTAAATGCTGTATGTACTGACGCGAACTGGATCTAAAGCGGAAGCGGAGTAGGTGCTTAAATATTCACTGACCTTATTAATCCTATGTTTGTTTTCAAAATAATATTTTGAGTACAATTTTCAGGAGATTACAAACGTTGGTGGTAGTATTTTTGGTCGTGTTCTTCTTGCAACCTGAATTTGGGCAATGTCAGAGGAGTAAGTCTTTAAGCCGATTTTCACTCTAGGCAAATGTGTTCGCGAATCGAACGCGAAAACAAAAATCAAAGCAAAATATATTATTAATCTAATTTGAAAACTTATACACTTTAAAGTTAATTTTTTCTTTATTGCTTCAGAACCTGCTGCTAAAAGATCTGGATTAAACGCTGAAGGTAAGTTTAAAAATAAAACAAAATATGCATAACATGCAGTATAATTTGTAAAAAACCCTTTTTTGTCAAACTAATTTGATAGTGTAGATTGAAGAAAGAGCTTTATTCTACAAACGTTATCGAATGCACGTCATGGTGCAAGTAATCATTATTTCTAAATCAATTCTATCATCATCGGGGATGATCCTGACGATAGGTATTAATGCGAAGGAACTGTATTTATACTGTGAACGCCGACTTAAGAGCTCAAACGGTATCAATATAAGAAGAAGTTTAACACCTAGTCCGAATTATTTCTTCAATATAGGCCTAGGACTAGAAAGAAATTTATATAGAGACGACACGAGACAAATTAGAAACATTAATTATCATCACTTTATCATTAAATTTATTATCATTACTTATCGTCACTTTTCTGTTAGGTAGAACTAATTACCGTACCGCACTGCACGTGACCTTAATTCGAACACAAATACAACCATTTGCATTGTCTGTGTACCATGTTCCATTATAACCATAGGCATACATTCTTACATTAGTAGGCTACTTTGATTAATTGCTTTTTGGATTAAACAAATCCTTCAAATGTTGACCTAAACTAAAAGTAGATAACACATTTTTGATAAACACGGTTACAAACATCAACTTATCTGTTACATGAATATAAATTTCAAAGTGTTCATGCTTTTTGTCTGATCTTTTTCAGAACCTCATAATAGAATAATAGTACTGTATTCATAAAATAAAATAAATACGATGATAGCGGATAATCATTGCTTGGATAATTTATGATTTTCAACATTTTAATACCATGTAATATAATTATGTATTATATATTTCTTTTTATGTTCAATGTACAGTAATAATTATATTTATTCGCAAATTTAATACACATTACTATAATATAAACGATACCGGTAGGGGACCACATATTACGTTTACAAAGTGAATAATGAATTCAAAAACACAATGGAATCAATCTTAAGCATGAACTTTACATCTGTTTAACACAAAACACTAACATTCAATGTTTTAATGCAATATTCTTGCTATTAATCACCCGTTTTTAATATGTTATGTTATTTCAGTTCATGACAGAGTTCGTCGAGGTGAAGAAGGTGATGGTATACTATATTATTCTATTTTATTATTTTAATAATCATAATCTATATATAAATTATGGTTAATTCTGACATAAATTAGACGAGCATAAAAAAAAACTTCGGTACAAATCTCTGCCTTGGATGCCTACCTGATCTATCTCAGATGTACCTTGAAATCTAAATTTGACAACAATGGATTTTACTATTACGATATTGTTCCATATTTCTATCTTAGAAAGATATTATAAAGAGTTTTTTAACAAAATTTATGATTTCAACGTCAGATTTTCGACTCAATTTTAATTCTACGTAGTCAAAGTAATTTCTGGGTTCACAATTAGTTCACTTTGCAACAACCTGGTTTCAACTAAGTTGGTCGTTATATAGTTATAGGCTATAGCCATTTTAGATGTTTTTGTTTATTTTAGAAGCGGACCACGCCTGCGAAGGTACAGTAGTTAAAAAATAAAAATTATACTGCAATCAAATTAATAAAGATAAAAGTAAATATACGCCATAAAGTCCGTTAGGACCAGAATGTCCGCCCATGTTGCAAGCCGTCTAAAACGTCTTTTTTCTTGGGCTGAAACGGCTTACTTTGTCGCGGAAGTTAATTTCAAAAGATGTTTAAATTAAATAAAGTATTAATTAGTAGGATGGTATTTATTTTAATAAACGCCTCTCCAAAAAAAACATCACTTTGAATAATAAACGCCCATCCTCATTTATAATACACACAAATAAAGTATTATATTTATAATAACACAATTATACTAATTGTAGTAGAATTCATCTCTATTATCTACAATTTACCAAGCATCTGTTTTTCTTTTTACCACTTTTCATATCTATTAGAGGATTTAATTTGATTATAAAATAATGTTACCATATTATTAAAACACAAAATTATCCCTCGAATATGCACCTACCTCAAATGATCTCCGCCTCCCCACCTCCAACCTATAATGACCCTACCAAACAATAAACACTATCCTTTAAAATATTATTAATCATCTAAGACAGGTTTAGTTTTACGATCTGTCAAGCATTTTCAATAATGGTAACCGACAGAAAACGTACAAGGAGAACGTCCTTTTAAAACCTGTTTACCCGTCTCATTCCATATTATTCCGAGAACCATCGTCTACACTTCCTAGAGGGGGAACGAGCGAAGCGAGCTCACCCTCTAGTATTTTATAATTATAGGCGTAATCAATATTACGACCTTACTCACATGTGGGGAAATAAGTTTGCACATTTTATAGTTTTCTTCTGCCGCTTTAACATTCTGAAAGTTTAATGCATGCTAATCTCTTTGATGTCGTGAAACATCTAAGTGCTCTACAGACGTGTGAGAAAAAAACCTAAACCGAAACCAAGTATGGATACGCCCTCAGCGCTAATCAGTCTTTTGTCTAATTGAACCCTGGTCAGCACCAATTGTGTGTGTCGATCATCCCGTATTCGCACATCCTGTATTAGGAAAAGGTTGATAACTTCTTTTTTAATCCAAAATATCTTTCTAGATGTTGAAATAAAAGGGGATTTGATAATTAAGTTTGAAAATGACAATGTATTCTTCATGTTTCCTACTAATAATCTTTGTTACAGAGTCTTCTATTATGGAAATAAACGCTGAAAGTAAGTAATGAAAACCAAATCGAAATATGTCCAGAAGAAAGAAGAAACTCTTAAACGGATATGTCACATAAATCAAAATATCTAAATTTTTTTTAAAAAGCCAAAACACAATTCAACCGTAATTATGAAAGTCGTATGCACCATGTTCAACTACAATCAATACTAATGTAAAATACTTAATTACTGATTCCTTTTCAGATTATAACACAGATCGTTTGGGATAATAAACCAGTTAAAAAGTAGATAACATTTGATAACCAAACCTGCAAACCTAATAACTTATCCAAATGTTAACATGAATATAAATTTCAAAATGTTCCTATGTTTTTGTTTAATTGTTTCAGGACCTCCTAAGAAAATAAACACTGAAGGTAAGTTACAACTGTACAATAAGTCAAATTAAAATCCAAATAATAAACCTACCCAATGTATGGCAGTACGCCTTCGTTGCAAACCAGCGTTTGATATAATTGAACCCAATAATAAACCTACCCGAGGTATGGCAGTACGCCTTCGTCACAAACCAGCGTTTGGTATAATTGAACCCAGTAATAAACCTACCCGAGGTATGGCAGTACGCCTTCGTTGCAAACCAGCGTTTGGTATAATTGAACCCAATAATAAACCTACCCGAGGTATGGCAGTGCGCCTTCGTTGCAAACCAGCGTTTGGTATAATTGAACCCAATAATAAACCTACCCGAGGTATGGCAGTACGCCTTCGTTGCAAACCAGCGTTTGGTATAATTGAACCAAATAATAAACCTACCCGAGGTATCGCAGTACGCCTTCGTTGCAAACCAGCGTTTGGTATAATTGAACCCAATAATAAACCTACCCGAGGTATGGCAGTACGCCTTCGTTGCAAACCAGCGTTTGGTATAATTGAACCCAGTAATAAACCTACCCGAGGTATGACAGTACGCCTTCGTTTCAAATCAGCGTTTGGTATATTGAACCCAATAATAAACCTACCCGAGGTATGGCAGTACGCCTTCGTCACAAACAAGCGTTTGGTATAATTGAACCCAATAATAAACCTACCCGAGGTATGGCAGTACGCCTTCGTCACAAACCAGCGTTTGGTATAATTCAACCCAATAATAAACCTACCCGAGGTATGGCAGTACGCCTTCGTTGCAAACCAGCGTTTTGTATATTGAACCCAATAATAAACCTACCCGAGGTATGGCAGTACGCCTTCGTTGCAAACCAACGTTGGTATATTGAACCCAATAATAAACCTACCCGAGGTATGGCAGTACGCCTTCGTTGCAAACCAGCGTTTTGTATATTGAACCCAATAATAAACCTACCCGAGGTATGGCAGTACGCCTTCGTCACAAACCAGCGTTTGGTATAATTGAACCCAGTAATAAACCTACCCGAGGTATGGCAGTACGCCTTCGTTGCAAACCAGCGTTTGGTATAATTGAACCCAATAATAAACCTACCCGAGGTATGGCAGTACGCCTTCGTTGCAAACCAGTGTTTGGTATAATTGAACCCAATAATAAACCTACCCGAGTTATGGCAGTACGCCTTCGTTGCAAACCAGCGTTTGGTATAATTTAACTCAATAATAAAGCTACCCGAGGTATGGCAGTACGCCTTCGTCACAAACCAGCGTTTGGTATAATTGAACCCAGTAATAAACCTACCCGAGGTATGGCAGTACGCCTTCCTTGCAAACCAGCGTTTGGTATAATTGAACCCAATAATAAACCTACCCGAGGTATGGCAGTGCGCCTTCGTTGCAAACCAGCGTTTGGTATAATTGAACCCAATAATAAACCTACCCGAGGTATGGCAGTACGCCTTCGTTGCAAACCAGCGTTTGGTATAATTGAACCAAATAATAAACCTACCCGAGGTATCGCAGTACGCCTTCGTTGCAAACCAGCGTTTGGTATAATTGAACCCAATAATAAACCTACCCGAGGTATGGCAGTACGCCTTCGTTGCAAACCAGCGTTTGGTATAATTGAACCCAGTAATAAACCTACCCAAGGTATGACAGTACGCCTTCGTTTCAAATCAGCGTTTGGTATATTGAACCCAATAATAAACCTACCCGAGGTATGGCAGTACGCCTTCGTCACAAACCAGCGTTTGGTATAATTGAACCCAATAATAAACCTACCCGAGGTATGGCAGTACGCCTTCGTCACAAACCAGCGTTTGGTATAATTCAACCCAATAATAAACCTACCCGAGGTATGGCAGTACGCCTTCGTTGCAAACCAGCGTTTTGTATATTGAACCCAATAATAAACCTACCCGAGGTATGGCAGTAGGCCTTCGTTGCAAACCAGCGTTTTGTATATTGAACCCAATAATAAACCTACCCGAGGTATGGCAGTACGCCTTCGTTGCAAACCAACGTTGGTATATTGAACCCAATAATAAACCTACCCGAGGTATGGCAGTACGCCTTCGTTGCAAACCAGCGTTTTGTATATTGAACCCAATAATAAACCTACCCAAGGTATGGCAGTACGCCTTCGTTGCAAACCAGCGTTTGGTATATTGAACCCAATAATAAACTTACCCGAGGTATGGCAGTACGCCTTCGTTGCAAACCAACGTTGGTATATTGAACCCAATAATAAACCTACTCGAGGTATGGCAGTACGCCTTCATTGCAAACCAGCGTTTGGTATAATTGAACCCAGTAATAAACCTACCCAAGGTATTACAGTACGCCTTCGTTGAAAACCAGCGTCTGGTATAATTGAACCTAATAATAAACCTACCCGAGGTATGGCAGTACGCCTTCGTTGCAAACCAGCGTTTGGTATAATTGAACCCTGCTCAACTTTTTTTCCCGGTAATCCCTAATATTCTCTTATAACAATAAAAAATATCATTTCACATAATATCAATGCCTTTTAACAAGAAGCCAAATGTATCTGTTTCTGATTGAATGCTGATAATATATCATTTGAAAACAGGAAACAAATTAAAGAAGTGCTTCCTAAAAATATCTTTAAATACAATATTGTGTGTAAAGCGATTTAATCGGTAATAATCCTATTAATGGTGTTGTTTATATGACAATCAGGCCTATCATGTAATTTTTATAAGGCATAACAGTGCGAACAGCATAATATCACATGGGAATAAGATTTCGCATAACGTAGTTATTATAGTTGGTATTGTATACGCATGTTAAAATGATATTAACTTTTAAAACAATTTCCATTTTCTTTCAGCAGGCCTACCTCCTAAAGGAGTAAACTAAACCAGACTACGGTCTTCGTGGAAACAAGTCCAGTAACCTGTCACATTTATAATCGTTTTGGTGACTTAGATAATTTTTTAATTCGGTATTTGGGACTTTTATTAATTATTCACCTGTTTGAAAGGTTTTAAAAACTTACTGTTTCTATTAATTTGAATGTTAATTAATGTCCTGTAACCTATAAACACTGTAGAGTTACTTTATGCAAATACTGATACCCACCATTTTATTTACGGTATGGCTGTATAACGTAATAGCGTTATGTTAGCCAATATATTGTTTAGTCTCAGGAGATGCATAATCTTGTATTGTTAAAGCATTACAATGGTGTTGGTCTGTTTTTTAACAATTCTATTATTATTCTATTTCTCACAAAAAGTGCCACCTGACTACTCCCCAGGTAAAAATTCCAGTTGGACCAGTTGGAACTGGAACCAGTTGGATGATGGAAATTCGTTTTTTTCCAACTGGTCCAACTGGTTCCAGTTCCAACTGGTCTCAGTTCCAACTGGTCCCAGTTCCAACTGGTCCCAGTTCCAACTGGTCCCAGTTCCAACTGGTTCCAATTGGTCCAACTGGTTCCAGTTCCAACTGGTCACAGGAATAATTTTTAATTGAAAACCAGCTGGAAATTTTCCAACTGGTCTGGTCAATCCTAGTTGGAAATTTTCCAATTGGTCCAAAATTCAGTACTGAAACAAATACACAAACAAGAGAACTTGTTTAATTGTATACTTTATTAACTTTATTAATGTTATACCTTAACATACACAGCCATTACACAAACATCTTAATAAATAATAACCAGTATACCCTGTATTCCCGTTGCTTTTTACAAGTACATTTTATTTAGTAATAATATAGAAGCGACTATGAAGCGACTTGCTTATGGCCTTCTTAATATTTAGTCATGTCTCAACAATTGATCTGAAAAGTAATCAAAAAGAAAAAAAAATTATAGATATTGTATTTATTAAATTAAAATTATTCAATGTCGTCTATAAAAAAATGATTTTAACTTACCCTTCAATTTTTTACTGTGCTTTTGCAGCATTATGACTGGCTTGGTTAGTATTTAATACAGCCGCCACAGCCTTGTAATTGTGTTCAAATAATCTGCTAGAAATCATCTGCAATTTGAATGAAAGATATAATAATATAAAAATTATGACTGAAAACAGCATGGATTACAGTAGGCCTAGGCGAGATTACTTTTTGGTAGGCCGAGATAAGAGTACAGAACTGGCAATAATTTTGAATTTTCAGAAGATGGATCATTATGAATATTATTTATTTGTATTATTAAAAGAGGGCCTATCCCTAAATGAAATAATTATTATTAAATCATAAATGTATAATTACCTCAGGCTATGCCTAGGCATATATTTGCTTTTGTAGCCTTATTTGTATAGGATAGGGTAGTACAGTAGTAGTAGGAGGAGAGGCAGGCCTACTAGTACTACTAGGGCCTAGGCTAGAGAGTAATACTAGCTAGCCTAGGATAGGAGGCCTACCTAGCTAGCATTTTAGCGGCCGTAAATGATGAATGTAAAAATAAATGTAATTCAGCAACCACCAAATTAACATAGGCCTAGGCTAGCCATAGTGAGAGGCCTAGCCATCTGTTGTAAGCTAGCTTTTATTAGCTAGGCCTACTACTCTAGCAGGCCTCTACCCAGTAGGCCTGCAGTGGGTTTACGATGAAATCGGTCGCGTCTGAAATCGGTCGCGTTTGAAATCGGTCGCGATAAAATCAACTTCCGGTATTTTGTATGGCGCGCCGCTAGAGCTATACGTTTGAAATTGGTCACGTTTGAAATCGGTCGCGCTATTTTGTATGGAGCGAGATGCATGCTAGCGGGATATACATTTTCTTCGTTTATATAGTTTATTTAATTGATATTTTTTAGGAACTAGATTATTTATGTGGATATTTTTTATTTTGGTTAATAAATATTTATTATCATTTTTTTTTTATTTCACATGTCTCGGAGAAGAAGGACTGTGTCTTTTCTAAATGGCCATTTCTAAACACGTTTAAATATTTTATTAGGCATATAATAATTTACCTCTATTTTATTATGTACTGTGTAATTAATATATTATATAGAGAATATACGTCTGTGTCTTTTATTAATCAAACAATATAATAATAGCCCGTAAAGCCAGCGTATCCATTTTTATACTTATGCATACTGTGGCAGATATATCATATCCATGTCGTTAAAAACTTACTATTGGATTACCTTACCGTATTTTAATTTCTATTTTATTTATGTCCGTACGTTATGTAGGATAATATTAAGTTTAGGCCTATAAAATAATGAATATTGTTGAGGCAAATCACGTGTATATTTTTATTTCTAATGTTTAGGCCTAAAATATTTTCTAGTAAAAAATGATTATTATATGCGGATCGTTAAAAGGCGAGTTACTGAAATAAACCCCGAAATAGGCCATTAATCATATCGTGGATGCGCCTTCTATGATCATGCAGACGTTAACTGCACGTTATTTTGCTGACGGGGATTCCCTTAAAAAAAAAACACGCACTAGTGTGTCAAATCATGGACAAAACACGTACGGCGATCGTTGTCCATGGACATGTAAAGATGACGTATAATAGGCCTATTACTAATAACCATACGTTTAAAACATCTATAGGCCTGAACGTGTTTTGTGAAACCTAGTTCCATGGTGAAATGATGTACAGTATATAATTTACGTACTTCGGCAATACTATAGTTTTTAATTTTGAATATCTTTTATTTCTATATATTTTCTATACATTTATAATAATCACTAGGCCTATCATTGTACAGTTTAGATTGATATATAACGGCATATTATTTTATTAGTATTATCCTAAAACCATGCTCACGTAAGAGTGGCGGATATCGAACGTAAAAATCATCGTCATACATCATCTTCCTTTATTGCATAAACCTCATTGAGCTGGTATCCACTTGCAGGTATAGAACTAGTTTCGTAATTAACTGTGATAAAAAAAAATACGCAATATGCGCGTCTACTTGTTTAATTCAACATTTTTAAAACTTTAAACAGTGGCATGCTAATCTTTTCAAAAACTTAAACAATATTCAATAACACTTTTTAACCCGATTTTCTAAACGAACACATTACAATTATTCATTGACACCTGTAAGATAAAATGAAAACACAAATTATTTATAAATAATGAGATAAATATTTATATTTAAGCCTACTGTACTAAAAAAATAATAACGATCGAGGTAAACAAAATATTAATAGTATTAGTTAGAAATTCTATATTCAAAATTAACTAAAAACATAATTAGCGTTTTCATTAAAAATGTATCGTAGTGCGTCCCATGCAAAATAGCGCGACCGATTTCAAACGCGACCGATATCATTAAACGTATAGCTCTAGCGGCGCGCCATACAAAATACCGGAAGTTGATTTTATCGCGACCGATTTCAAACGCGACCGATTTCAGACGCGACCAATTTCATCTGACACCCTGCAGTGCCCCCTAAATAAAACAAGGCCTAGGCCTAAGCCTAGAGTCTAGGCCCCTATTATATGCAATAGGCTAGCTACTGTAAGCCTACTAGGGATGCTTTTTTGTCGATCTCCGGGAGTGATAATACTTAGAAATTATACATCAAGCCAGGCCTACCACCTTTTTTATAAAACAGCAATTTGTTCCTCTGTATCCATTCGGTCCTGATTGCCACCGTCGCCATGATATGCAGCCGATATGTGTGACTGCCGTCCAGCCAAATGTGTGATTAAAAACACTTTCCTGACATTATCACTGAGACAAATAAATTGTACAACCATTTTGGAATAGAAAAACATCAAAATACTGCAAAATAGAGTCATATGTACTGGAGCAGCTAGGCAGGAACATGCCTCAGTTTAATCCAACGATTTCTTGCCAGGACGCACAGTAATAGGAAGCCGTTTTGGACAGTTGGTCGTTAAGAGAGCAATGTTTTGATTGGTTGATACGAGAATTACACTGGTGTGCGCATGCTCGTCAATTATTTCAAAAAAAAATTTTACTTTCGTTTTAATTTTTTGTGTTTGTAGCAATAATTGAATATTTTACACAATAATAATTGAATATTTTACAAATAATGATATTAATTAAATTGACATATTTGTATCAGTTTGTCATAAGTCATTATGGGACTATGCGCGCACTAGCTCATATCCTTCCTCCCGGAGGAGGATCCCCTTCTTCCCTACCATTCCTTTCCCTCTCATCCTACCCCACCCCCCTTTCCCCCCCCCCCACTTCCCTCTACCCTTCCTGCCCTCTCCTTGCACACAATTGGTTATAAAAGCCAGTTGGGAAATACCAATTTACCTGGTTGCAAAATCTGTTTTGGACCAGTTAAGAAAACAACCAGCCTATAGGCCTACTGAGTAGTGCTTGAAAAACCAGTTGACCTGATGGGGGAAAAACAGTTGGAGACCAGTTGTGGAGACCAGTTGGGAAAACCAGTTGACGTTATGGAAAAAAAACAGTTAGAAAAACCAGTTGGGAAAACCAATTGGAATAATCAACCAGTTGGACCAATTGAAAACCAGTTGGAAAACAGCTGACCAGTTGAGAAAACCAGTTGAAAAAACCGACCAGTTGGACCAATTGAAAACCAGTTGGAAAAAATAGCTGACCAGTTCAGAAAACCAGTTGAACCAATTGGAAATCAGTTGGACCAATTGAAAACCAGTTGGACCAGTTGAATACCAGTTGGACCAATTGGAATTTCCAACTGGTCTCAACTGGAATTTTCACCTGGGTCTCATTTGGAATTCTGTTTTAATCTGTTTTATACAGTACATTTTTTTCCATACCGATATTCTTCTTTATTATTATAATTATTATGTCCCTTTTTTTGCAAGATATAAAATTGATATGACTTTCAACACCAACAACAAATATAAAACAACTAGGCCTATGGTATGATACATTCAGTAACAGAAACTTTTAATTGGTTGTCAAATATTAGACTATTACACAAAATTGACAGAACTGAAATAACAACCGTTACATTGGTTTACGAACTGTTTTCCTCAAAGGCAAATTTAAGGTTCTTCTCCGATACCACCTAAAATAGAGAAAGCATGAAACATTTGAATTGACACAATGGATATATACTCTAGTAGGTAGATTAACTTTCGTATATGCACTTTCAGGTCCAGAGAATTTGACTTCAGAAATTGGTTTAGGATGATCAAACAATCATTATTGGCTTGGTTACACATTTTGAAAATGTGGCGAAATGTCAAAAGGTCAGGGTGAAAGGTTATCAAACTAAACACAAATAGGTCCTTAAATCTCAACAACCACTGGTCACAGTGAGGTAATTTTTGTTTCAAATTGATCAGAAGGTATACATTTATATTCAGTCTAATGGGAAATTTTAGTCAAAATTACCGGAAATGCTACTGACCAATTGAATTTGGTCTTAAATTGTTTGAAATAAACATTTTGTTATTTGCGGGTGTTAATTCGAATAAATACTCTAATTTTAATAATTATAATTTGTTTCTCAACTGATAAAAGGTACTTTACATGATTCGTTTTCTTCTTTATGCTCTTTAACGAAATGTTTCTGTCTTTTAGAATAGTGACAGTGTCATAGATAACATTAAATGGATCTTCTCCAGGTGCCAGTATAATGAAATAAAACAATGACATATCATTATCCTGACACGATTGCACTCATAATGGATCTTCATTCTATCATCTGTTTGTTTGTGACTACAATTTGACAACAATTTTTGCATATTTTTAAATGCCAATACATAGTTTCATTACTATTGTACAATATGTCCAGCTTTCCTGAAAACACCCTTGTGTACTGTAGTACATTGTTGTAGTATGAATTTATCATGATAACTTCTGATGCTTTTATTGTCAATGCATTCAGTACCTAAAACATGTCAAAGTTTCTAGTGGTATCATTCGCGGTACTATATACGTACCATTTATTTGTATCAACAACAAAATAATACAGTATTTCTTTCACAAGAATATTTCTATAAACTTATTTGATACAAAACGGGTATGCAATGAGCCGAAGCTCTTAAACGCATTACCCTATAGTATTGATAATAAATCTCCAGAAACATATATTGTTTTATTATCTACACTGGGAACAGACGTGTATAATATACACCGACAAAACTTATACATATTATGTATAAGTTTTGTCGGTAACATTCAAAAATATTATGTAACAGGGATACGGAATAATGACAATGAATTGGTCTATAGTTGTCTCTGATACCTTTTATTACATGATTGTACTTGCACAAGGATAGAATGAGGTTTAATCCAGTTATTATTCTTATTATATTTATTTTTTTTTATCTTGGGTGTATTTATTTGATTATACATGTTACCATTACTACACCCAAACAAAATAAACGCCTTCCCTGAATAAATAAATGCCCGTTTAACTATGGTAAGTTACTTCTAGCATTTTTAACTGTTGAGCTCGAGTATTTATTCGAATTAACACCCGCTTTGGATAAAAGCCTCCCTCAAATAAACGCCACCATTTCCTCCAATAGGACACCATGTGGGATAAACGATCAGCCACATGCATTTACAAAATAATTGTATCACATTAACTACCATAATCTACAATTTACCAAGCATTTTGACATAATTTTATCATTTTTTGATATTAATTGTGCTGTAGTTTTATACATCTAGGTGGTATTTATTTGATTATACATGTTACAATATTATACCCCAAATAAATATGCATCCCCTCCCCCTAAAAACCCTTTTGAACAATAAATGCTTGGGGCGTTTAATCGGATACACAAGGCGAGTTACTTTTAGCATTCTGTAAAGAACTGTTGAGCTTGACGTTTATATCAAAATGTTCTCGTGGACAGCAATAACTAGTACTTGAAATTGAAACAATTTAAAGTATCAGTTATTGCATAACATTACTGTTTAAGGATAAGTTGAGTAGAGATTTGTTTTTGTTTGAAACATTAGTAATATTATTTTTTGTTCATCTTTTTACCACATTTTCTATTACAATGAATGTAAATATGTATATTTCGAACAATTTGATACCAAATTTAAGTTTCTACGACCAATACTTACAGAGATATGAAGATGCCCTGTGGATCAAAGGTCAGAAATGGCATTTCTGATCATTTTTACTAAAATGCCCCATTAGACGGAATATAAATGTATGCCATCTGAACATTTTGAAACCAAAATTGACTTGCTGCGACCAGTGGTTGCCGAGATACAAATACCTTTATTTATTTGTTCATATAACCCTTGACCCTGACCCTTTGACCTTTTGTAACATTTTTAAAAATGTTTAACAAATAACAAAATATATATTTCGAACAATTTAAAACCAAATTCAAGTGTCTACGACCAGTAGTTATGGAGATAAATAGATGCCCAGGGTTGTGGGTCAAAGGTCAGAAATGGCATTTTCGGTAATTTTTGACTAAAATGTATACCTTCTGATCAATTTGAGACCAAAATTACCTCGCTGTGACCAGTGGTTGTCGAGATTTAAGGACCTATTGGTGTTTAGTTTGTTAACCTTTCACCCTGACCTTTTGACCTTTCGCCACATTTTAAAAATGTGTAACCAAGCCTATAATGATTGTTTGACCATCCTAAACCAATTTCTGAAGTCAAATTCTCTGGACCTCAAAGTGCATACGAAAGTTGATCTAGCTACTAGAGAAATATGAATATTTTTATTTATCAAGGTAGTATAACGTTTTAAAAAGATATCTAATCAACATGATCGTGAAACTCCGTTATTTACTAAACAAGTAAAATTTGAAATGACTAGATGGATATAAATATTTTCATTCATCATTATAATTATGCTTTAATCTTTTCTTTAATTTCAACTTCTTTGACCTATAAGTAGGCCTACATTACTTGTTCAGTTTTATAGAACTATTTCTGGGTCGTTGTTGTTTGTTCTGTTGCTTGTCTTATTCATGTTAATTTTACCAACTACAATAAATCCAGCAGACAAGAAAAAGACACAATATGCAATCAAATGTATTTGTAAAATAATCGATTGTAGCATATTAATGTATAAGGCTTGGGGTTGTAAAATCATCGATACATTCATTCAACACGATCAAGTTTGACAAAATGCATTCATCTTTGTAACTTACTGTCATCATTGATGTCATTCCAGATATAACGAGTTCCTGAAACAAAGCGGAAAATATGAACAGTTTCAAATAGTTTAATTAATTACATGCCTGTTTATCAAAATAATGCTCTTAACTTTAATTTACTCACGTGCATATCGACGAGCTCTGTCATAATCTGAAATAGAGTTGTTTCAAAATATGAATAACAATCACGGCGGGCCTACATTTAATTATGTGTATTGTATATTATTTACTGTACGTTCCATCAATATATCTGTTTATGTTTACACCGTGTTTCCTCAGCCAATAATACTATTAATCGATAATTAGCCGATACATATTAAACGACAATTAAACTGTTGCGTTTTGATTGGGAACTTGTTGTTTGGTCGAACCAAGCATTAATAACTATTTAATCTTGTTTGTGTATTTTATGGTAAAGAGGCATGATTTATGTCGATTTATTGCTGATTGTATTTTTGAAAGAAATAAAATGTCATCATAATACCCAGATCATCCTGATGGTGACATTAAAATTATATATGAACTATGTCACACTTAATTTTCAATTTTTATAGAAAATTGTATGACATCCATCTTTTTTACTTACTGTTAGTTATCATTTCATCCCAAGAGGGCGTTCCTGAAATAAAGAGAAAAATAAATAAAAAAAATAAATAAACACATACATACATAAATAAAAAATATGAACATGAATTTATATTTAAGCCGTTTTATCACAGTTGAAGCAATGTTTAGTTTACTTACGTGCTTGTCGACGATATCTGTCATAATCTGAAAGAGATTTGTTTTAAAATATGAGTAACTGTTATAGATTGATTTCATTCAAGATATAACGAGTTCCTGAAACAAAGAGCAAAATATGAAGAGTTTCAAATAGTTAATTACATGCTTTTTTATCAAAATAATGCTCTTAACTTTAATTTACTCACTGGCATATCGACGAGCTCTGTCATAATCTGAAAGAGAGTTGTTTCAAAATATGAATAACAATCACCGTAGGCCTTCAATTTTTATAGATATTTGTATGACATCCACCTTTTTTACTTACTATTAGTTATCATTTCATCCCAAGAGGGCGTTCCTGAAATAAAAAGCAAAAGAAATAACAAAATATGAACACGAATTTATATTTAAGCCGTTTTATCACAGTTAAATCAACGTTTAGTTTACTTACGTGCTTGTCGACGAATTCTGTCATAATCTGAAAGAGATTTGTTTTTAAATATGATTATTATCTTGTTATATCTTATGTGGTGTAAGAATTAATTTTATTTTGTATGTGTAAGGGCCTGTTTCTGCTGCAACTGCTCAAAATACGGTATAAAAATACGGTATAAAATACGGTATTTTTTATACCGTATTTTTTAGTACCCCGTTTCTGCTAAAAATACTTCTTGGGTGGTCGTGTTAAATTTCATCTTTATTACCCAAGCGGCCATTCTTGAACAGGAAGTCTGTGTTTGACCTAAGTATACTGAGCGTGCGCACTGTAACTCAGGAATTTCCACTCTCGATGTCTCACATGTGTTACATGTCCCGACGATAAACATGGTAGACGTAACAAAAAACTTCGTAGTTTTGATTGCGGCTAGGCGACCTCGTAACCCAATTGTGTCTTTAGACTGGTGGAACGAAACAGTTTGCAACCGTTACACCGCCCATTTGTGGAAAGAAAATGTCCGTATGTCAAAAGGTAATTATTATTATTATTTATATTTATTATTATTGTTGATTATAACAATTAGAGGCCTTAAATAATTTGGCTGAAAGTCAAGTAAAGTAGGGTACGTACTCGTAGTACTAGCTAGTATAGTAGGCGGCCGGGCCGCGATTTTTTTTTTCGTACATAAGTTGGGGACCCCCTCATGAAACGTGACAAAATAAACATGAATAATTCATCAGTTAAATTTGTTGTTCCGTGTGCACCCAAGCGTATAGCAACAAGAAGCGATTACACAACTGCGATACGATACTTTCTACAGTAGGCCTAGGATTCTAAGTCAATTTACGCGATTGCCTTCGCGCACTCTTCTTCACACAAAATGTGTCGAGTCGAGGCTAATCGACAGCTAGGAAAGACATTAAACTAAGTAGTAATTCATTGGACATAGCCCAAAGAAAGCTTAGACCCACAAGAATAAAGAATGTTTATAATTTGTGTACTGTATTTGTTTTTAATTCTGCTATTTTATTATCAAACAATGCATGTAGGTCTACTCAAAGGAACTTTAAAAATGCGCGTATATGAACACATGAGATGGGTTTAGATTAGATTAGACCCACGAGAATAAAAAATGTATTTTTGTGTAATGTTTATTGTTTAATTTTGCTGACTTATTACTCGGATTGTGTCATACCTATAACACACACACACAGCTCTACTAGAATAGACATATGTTTAGAGACTAATAATTAGGCATAGGCCTAATAGTATTAATAGAAACTATAATTTTAACACGTAATTCTTTAGTAATGAATTATATTAAAAACACTATCATAAACTAAAGGCTGATTATTTCGACAATCAACACAAAACGCCGCTATTCTTCTATGAAATCGCACGCCGCAACAACAGCGCGGAGATAGGCCTAGAATTGTACCGCACTTGTGTAATCACTTCTTGTTGCTATACGCTTGGGTGCACACGGAACAAGAACATTTAACTATGAATTATTCATGTTTATTTTGTGACGTTTCATGAGGGGGTCCCCAACTTATGTACGAAAAAAAAAATCGCGGCCGGGCCTCATGCTCTAGAGGATTAACCTCTAACCCCATAACTAAATATTAATAAATAAACTAGCTTTTAGGCAGGCCTAGCCTGTAAAAATGTTTTCTAGGCTATGCCGAGTCTTCTACTACTTACTAAAATTACTTTGGTACAGTAGTAGTACTACTACTGCTGCACTGCACAGTGGCTACTAGTGCTACGTAAACGATGGGTTGCTTTATTATTAGTTTAGGATGATCAGTTGGTTGATTAGTGGGATCAGTGAAAGGGCTAGAGAACTACAGTACTTACAACAATGGTGATTTATGAAATAAAAAACAATATTAACTTATTTAAAATTTTGTTTAGACACTTTTACTGTTCTATGTGGAATACTGCGGCCAAGTTTACAAAGAGAAGCAACAAACTTTGGTAATGGGATGACCGTAGAGCATGTAGTTGGCATGACGCTTTGGAGACTTTCAACGTGTTGCGACCTTCGCACAATTGGAAATCGCTTTGGTGTGCACAGGTCTACTGTCTCCAGATCCATAAAGCAAGTGTGTCAGGCAGTGGTAGACCTCATGTACGATGACTACATTGTTTGGCCAGTAGGAGATCGCTTGACTACTACTGTAGCAGGCTTCAATGAACTGCATGGCTTTCCTCAATGTGCAGGTGCCATTGACGGATCACACATCCCTATTCTTGCACCTAAAGAGTCAAAAGCTGACTACTTCAATCGCAAGGGCCACTACTCTGTTATACTACAAGCAGTAGTAGATCATAAATTAAGGTAACTTGGCACTACAGTACTGTGTGTGTTATTGCATGGCTAACAATACATTTTTTTGTAACTATGATGTTTCAAATTAAAATTGAACTTATTAATCAAATCAAGTATTGTATTTTGTTTTAAACATAGTCTATTTGTTAATTGTGTAATTATTTTGGTAATAACCCTTTTGGTTTCAGATTCACAGACACATATGTTGGATGGCCTGGGAAGGTACATGATGCCAGAGTTTTTAGGAACTCTTCATTATTTGAAAAGGGTCAAAACGGTCAGCTATTTCCTAGGGTTAGTGGTCGAAACAGATTATGTTTTATGTACAATAAATCCCCGAGCAGTTAACATAATTAAAAACTGACATTATTAACAGCATCACATTTTAAAAAGAAAATCAGTGAAAATGTCTGCATACTGACTGATGAGGAGGTTGTATGCAAATTAAATTATTATTCATGAATAAATTTACAGAATAAAAACCTTATTTCTTATTTTTACATATTTAACAGACTACTGTTAACATGGAGAATGTGGAAGTGCCGATTTTTATTATCGGTGATCCATCATATCCGCTACTTCTATGGTTGATGAAGGGTTTTCCGCAACGAGGAAATGAACACCAACGGCACAGGCTATTTAACTACAAACTCAGCAAGGCCAGAATGGTTGTGAAGCGTGCGTTTGGTCTTCTAAAAGGAAGATGGCGCATTCTGATGCGTAGGAATGACTCGCACGTGTCCAAGGTGCCATTGATGGTCAATGCTTGTTGTATATTGCATAACTTTTGCATAGAACAGAATGACTTGTATGATGACATACTACCAGAATTACAAGAATTACAAGAAAATGATGTAGCAGGTGACAACGACCCACAACCAGGTGCTGTAGATATTAGGAATGCTTTACTTAACCACCTGACATAGACTTTCCATTATTTAATAAAATATTTTATTTGTTATTAAATTATTATTACTTTCCGTTCTATACAAACATTATTATTAAAGACACTTTTCCTGCAATTTTTGATGTTTTGTAAAAAATAATGCATATATTTAAAAATATTAAACCAGGTCATTCCTTGTCCTAAAAGACACAAAAATGAAGAGAAAAAAAAAGAAACAGGACAATCCCAATTGCATTAAAATGTTTACTTTTTATTGAAAAACACTAATTATTATATAAATAAGTTTAGAGTTGGACGGAAGCAAGTAACCCTGAATGAAATAAGTTAAAGCAAGAATGTGTTATTGCACATAATGATGTTATTGCATTTTTTGAGTTGTAAAGGTATATTACTATATAAAGTGGAGTTAAGTAATATGAAATACTGTACCACTGTTTTTATTTACAATGTTGAGAGTGAAAGGCATTTTGGTTTACTAATGCTATAACTAATAAAACATGCTATGTTTTTTTTCTAAAATAAAGCAATATCTAAATCTACAGAATAAAATACAAATATCTAATATAATTATAAATGTGGTTTTTTACATTATTTACATGTTGCTGAGAAGGAAAGACAAGTTGTTTGGAAACAAAAACATGAAATCTACAGAATAAAGTATTCAGGTGCTTTGCTGATAGTGTGATGTGGTGTACTAGTGGGAGCTGGTGTACGAGTGGGAGCCGGTGTACTAGTGTAATGTGGTGTACTAGTGCGAGCTGGTGTACTAGTGGGAGCTGGTATACTAGTGTAATGTGGTGTACTAGTGCGAGCTGGTGTACTAGTGGGAGCTGGTATACTAGTGTAATGTGGTGTACTAGTGCGAGCTGGTGTACTAGTGGGAGCTGGTATACTAGTGTAATGTGGTGTACTAGTGCGAGCTGGTGTACTAGTGTAATGTGGTGTACTAGTGCGAGCTGGTGTACTAGTGGGAGCTGGTATACTAGTGCGAGCTGGTGTACTAGTGCGAGCTGGTGTAATGGTGTAATGTGGTGTACTAGTGGGAGCCGGTGTACTAGTGTAATGTGGTGTGCTAGTGGGAGCTGGTGTACTAGTGTAATGTGGTGTACTAGTGCGAGCTGGTGTACTAGTGCGAGCTGGTGTACTAGTGTGAGCTGGTGTACTAGTGTAATGTGGTGTACTAGTGCGAGCTGGTGTACTAGTGCGAGCTGGTGTACTAGTGTAATGTGGTGTACTAGTGCGAGCTGGTGTACTAGTGCGAGCTGGTATTCTACAATGATGAGCTTGACTTTCTGACTGTTGTTGGTTTGTTGGGTAGTAGTTTTGATGTGTAGGTCTATGCATTGTGTGGTGGTGGTATTGTTGTGGTTGTGGCGGTGGTTGTTGTTGTTGTGGTGCAAATAACTGCATGATCTGCATCATCCTCTGATGGTCTCTCTGTCTGTCTTTTTGTCGGTTTCTTTCAGCCTCTCGCGCCATGAGTTGCATCCAATCCCGGTGGTGTTGTGCTGATCTTTCAGAGTGCCGCATATATCTTTCTTCTTCCTCCCTGTCTTGCTTCGCCATCTCTTTTGAAAGCATTTCAAAAGATTCCTGCAATTTTGTTTTTTTTCGCTTTCGACAGGGCTGCTCATTTCCTAACAAATTATAGAAAATAATTGTAAAAAACAGAATAAATTCCAAAATGAGTTGGAAGCTATATATCAATGTTCCAATTTGTGTTGGAAATTATTAATTCTTCCTTATATTGGGGTAGATTAACTTTATAACAAAAAGACAACTTTAGGAAAACTAATATAAGGAAGTGGATTAATTTAACCACTATTTCGTTTTGTTTTACTTAAGTTAGGTTTAGATTAGTTATTTTACTAACCTTCATTCTCTCTAGCAAGCCTTTGTTGTTCTTGGTGAGGATTGGCCTGTCCAGGAATAGTATCGTCTTCAACATCCTGATCAGGTAGTGGTATATCATCAATGTCAGATTCCTCGTCATTTTGGCTATCATCTGCAGTCACTGGTACAATTTTATAAAAAATGTTAATTTCAAAATTTTAAACTTCAGTAGAATATTATTATTAATTTTGTTGTCAAATGAACTACAATATATTGCTCTTTTTAAAAACCATGATGACCATTGCTGAACACAAATCTAGTACTACTGTGTTAATCAGGTTGCATATTTATTTATACCGTACTTCACTAAAAATTATTTTTAAATTAAACCTTGAAAAAATAAGTAAATTCTTACCAACACTATCATTCTCTTCATCAACATCTTCGACATGTGGGCCGTCCTCATGCTGCTGTTCTTCCTCAGCTCCTATATTTATTAACACAATCCATGGAAAATAATATTGTTACTGTACATTTAGCATGATTCCTCTTTTTTAATTTATCCATGCCAAGGCTAGGCCTATAATAGGTAGGCTATAAATGCCTACTACTATAGAATAGTCTATTAGTAGGCTATATAGCTATAGGCCTAGTTATTTAATTATAAATTAAAATGTACATACCATCGGCAACTCCTACTGCCTGGTTCCTATCCATTAGATAGTGAGGGGCAGCTATGGCCCGATCTCCCAAAATTCGGTCCAAAACCTCGTAATGAGGACAAGTAATTCTGTCCCTCCCAGACTTCGAGTTGTTGTCCTTTGCAATGTTGTATTGCTTTCGGAGGGTTTTAAGTTTCGTGTTCACTTGCTTCGGAGACAAATCTACATTGTATTCCTGTTTTATTTTGTTCGAAATTTCTTTATAAATAGTGCTGTCTCTTTTATTACCCATTAGTTTTCCTGAAAGTTTCGCTTCCCCCCACAAATTAATAGTAAAAACGGTAACTTCTTCGGTCCACATTATCGCACGTGTGTTAAACAACTGTCGCAGCGACAAAAAATCAAAACACAACACGATGTTGACCTCATGTCACAGGTAAAAAAAAATACGGTATTTTTTATTGGCAACAGAAAAGGGTACAGAAAATACGGTATAAATTTGTAAATACCGTATTTTATCCACAAATTTTGTGGGGAAAATACGGTATACAAAATACGGTATTTATTTTATGAGCGCAGTTTCTGCTGCCAAAAAAATACCGTATATATACGGTATTCAAAAAATACCGTATAATATACGGTATTTACTTGGCAGCAGAAACAGGGCCTTAGTGTATATATAAATCGTGTTGTTTCGTGCCCACAAATGGTTCTCGAATACAATACACGTACCGCAGGACAATAATACATGTCGTTTACAGGAACGAATAAATAGACACGGTGATTTATGTACACAACTAAAATTAGCACACTGGGAATTACTTCCGAAACGATAATTATCACAAAATGAGACCAATTATTGTTTGAGTCAAATTTAAACAAACTTAATTTGTGTTTTGTATGTAACATTAGGGTTGAGGGATGGGGAAGAGGATGGGTGCAATTTTTAAATATATTCTTCATCCATTTAGTAACGAAATATTAATTGTTTTCATGTTTTACAAATAATATACCACTAAACACAGTAAAACATTGCGATGTAATACTTTTTTTAAACTGTCACCGTCATAGTCGATTGAAATAGTACAGTACATGTAACGATACAGCAGTACGACGTTTATATTTTTAAATTACAGTATTAATTAATAAAAATGTTAAGAAGTAACTGTAAGTAATAATGTTTATTTGTATATGTTTATATAACTAGATGGCACGCTCGCTTCTCTCGCGTACCATCTAGGTCGTGCCCACAGATGGTTCTCGAATACACAGTATTTCCAGCGAGAAGAAAATGGAGATTTCAAATGTACGTACCGCAGGACTATAATACATTGTCGTTTACAGAAACGAATAAATATACACAATGATTTATGTAGTCAACCAAAATTAGCACCCTGAGAATTACTTCCGAGAGAGAAACAAAATGAGTCAAATTTTTTTATTTGGACTCATTTAAACAAACCCAATTTGTGTTTTGTATGTAACATTAAGGGTTGAGGGATGGGGGAAGAAGATAGGTACAAAGAGGAAACATTTTAAAATATATTCTTATTCACTCAGTAACGAAATATTGTTTTTCATGTTTTATAGGCCTATAAATAATATACCACTAAATACAGTAAAACATTTACGATTTAATACAGTACTTTGTTAAAACTCTCACTGTCATAGTCGATTGAAATAGTAAAGTACATGTAACGATACACCACTACGACGTTTATATATTTTTAAATTATTAATTAATACAAACGTTGAGAAGCAACTGTCAGTAATAACGTTTATTTATTTGTATATTATATGTTTATAATCTAACAGTAGGGCCTACCCACACTCACAGTAATAAAGTTTATTTGTATATATTTTTATATTACATCTAACAGTACCAACACTCACAGTAAGAAATTTGCGATTCAAATTGCGATCAAAAGTGGTTAATACCTTAACAGTATTGTACAGCATTGCAATACTATTTATGTTTATTCTCCAAGGGGGCCCATAAATCTAAATTTATACCTGTATGGTTAAACCAAATAATTTGGAATGTTCCATTCATCACAAATCAATACATTTGTAAAAACGTATATTAAATGTATCAAAATAGTATTTTTTAAAGAAAATCGGCCTGTCTTCAACATTATGATGCTGTACTCGAACTGTTCAACCGGTTTTCAGCTATTAAAAACAATTATCGTAGGAGGAGATAGGAAAATGCGAAGCCTCCTCGCATTTTTGTGGCGGGTATTTTTCAAGATGGACATCCATTAGACAGTGTATACCACGATCGGAAAACACCCCTATTTGGGGCAAATCGTTGAACCTAAATTCGTTTTAATCGTCAATAACTAATTATCTAACTTAATTTAATTAGTAAACAGGGTTACATCAGGTGGTTAAAATCAGTACCGAAAGTACGAACCAACTTTATATACCATCGAGTAAAAATTCTAGAAGTAAGGCGCGATTTACCGAATTTTGCCCTTACGTAAATTTATATATAGATGTAAAACAGATTGAAAAAAAATGGATCGAATTTCTGTTATGGGTGTACTTTCCTTTACGAGGCCTGATGGAATAGACACTTGTGTAACAGAGATTGGAATGTTCCATTCATCGTAAATTAATACATTTGTATAAACGTATATTAAATATATCAAAATAGTATTTTTTAAAGAAAATCGGCAACATTATGAATCTATACTCGAGCTGTTCAACTGGTTTTCAGCTATTAAAAGCAATTATCGTAGAAGGAGATAGGAAAATGCGAAACATCCTCTTATTATTGTGTGCGGGTATTTTTCAAGATGAACATCCATTAGACCGTGTATACCACGATCGGAAAACACCCCTATTTGTGGCAAACCGTTGAACCTAAATTCGTTTAAAATGTCAATAACTAATTATTTAACTCAATTTAATTAGTAAACAGTGTTACATCAGGTGGTTAAAATCAGTACCGAAAGTACGAACCAACTTTATATACCATCGAGTAAACATTTTAGGAGTAACGCGCAATTTACCAAATTTTGCCCTTACGTACATTTATAAATAGATTATGCTAATTATTACTACCATCTGACTTACTTTCAGTCGTTCCATAATTCCATACAGCAGGTGGATGAGGTGGAGAAGGAGCTTCTGAAAAAAAAACAGCACAGCAAAATATGAATACTTTGAAAATAATTATTTGTATTTTCTGAAATGTAGTAAATTAAAATATTATGTATGGATCATTTAGAATAGCCTTTTTGTGAAGGAGGCTTTTGCAATTATAATATCCTCATTTTATACTGTCATACTTTAACTTAACTAGATGGTACGCTTACTTTGGTCGTGCCCACAGATGGTAATTCCAGCGTAAAAGAATGTGTTTTTTTTTTTGTACGTACCGCAGGGCTATAATACATTTTCGTTTACAGAAACGAATAAATAATATAGACACGATGATTTATGTAGTCAACTAAAATTAGCACCCTGGAAATTGTGTTTTATATATAACATTATTGTTGAGGGATGGGAAAGAGGAAAAACATGTAAGATTATGATGTTGTACTCGAGTTGTTCAACCGATATTCAGTTATCTATATATAAATTTACGTAAGGGCAAAATTCGGTAAATCGCGCGTTATTTCTAGAATGTTTACTCGATGGTATATAAAGTTGGTTCGTACTTTCGGTACTGATTTTAACCACCTGATGTAACCCTATTTACTAATTAAATTGAGTTCGATAATTAGTTATTGACGATTAAAACGAATTTAGGTTCAACGATTTGCCACAAATAGGGGTGTTTTTCGATCGTGGTATACACTGTCTAATGGATGTCCGTCTTGAAAAATACCCGCAGACAATATACGAGGATGCTTCGCATTTTCCTATCTCCTCCTACGATAATTGTTTTTAATGGCTGAAAACTGGTTGAACAGCTCGAGTACAGCATCATAATGTTGAAGACAGGCCAATTTTCTTACAAAAATACTATTTTGATAGATTTAATATACGTTTATACAAATGTATTGATTTGCGAAGAATGGAATATTCCAATCTCTGTTCCACAGGTGTCTATTCCTCAGGCGTCGTAAAGGTAAGTACTGTATACTCATAACAGAAATTCGATCCATTTTTTTTTTCAATCTGTGCTGCAGAGGTTGGATATAAATTTTATTTTAACGGATAATGAGCTAGCGTTTTCAGTCGCCGTATATTATGTACAAATCTTTATTATTGCAGTTAAACCACCCACGTCATCACCCTTCCCTCACTGGCATGAGTAGCGTTGTAAAGCCAGTAGAGGATAGGCCTACTGTGCATCACATGCCTTAAACGCAGAACAACTTTGGTGGGTAGGGTAGGAACCAACTTAAGTATGAATTGGCTCAAAGAAACAATTGAAAACCATTAGGCCTACTAATTAAGTTGAGTTAGATAATTTAATATTTATTGACGATTAAATCGAATTCATGATTTTCCCCGAATAGATGTGGTTTTCACAAATTGTTTTACATTATATAAAATACACGTCGTAGTGATGTATCGTTACATGTACTGTACTACTTCAATTGACTAGGACGGTGATAGTTTCAACAAAGTATTACATCGCAATGTTTTACTGTGTTTTGGTATATTATTTGTAAAACATGAAAACAATTAGGCCTAATATTTCGTTACTAAATGGATAAAGAATATATTTAAAAATTGTTCCTCTTTGCACCTATCCTCTTCCCCATCCCTCAACCCTAATGTTACATACATAACACAAATTAAGTTTGTTTACATTTGACTTAAACAATTGGTCTCATTTTGTGACAAGTTTCTCTTTCGGAAGTAATTCCCAGTGTGCTAATTTTAGTTGAGTACATAAATCAGTGTCTATTTATTCGTTCCTGTAAACGACATGTATTATTGTACGTACATTTGAAATCGTCAGTTTTTTAAAGCTGAAATAATTATGTATTCGAGAACCATCTGTGGGCACGACCTAGATGGTACGCGAGCGAAGCGAGCGTACTATCTAGTTACAAACAATTATCGTAGAAGAATATAGGTAAATACGAAGCATTCTCGTATGATTGTGTAAGGGTATTTTTCAAGAAGGACATCATTAGACAGTGTATATCACGATTGGAAAACACCCCTATTTGGGGCAAATTGTTGAACCTAAATTCGTTTTAATTGTCAATAATTAATTATCTAACTCAATTTAATTATTAAATAGTATTACATTAGGTGGTTAAAAGCAGTACCAAAAGTCGAACCAACTTTATATACCATCGAGTAAAAATTCAAGAAGTAACGTGCGATTTACCGAATTTTGCCCTTACGTAAATGTATATACTAGTATATATAGATGATGTTGTAAATCCTGGCATAACGTGTATTAATTTATTTATTGTTTATATTATAATTATGTATAATTGTATAATAATAAATCTATTCTTAATAAAAGACACAGTCATAGCAGTATATAGTTATACCTCTAGATATTATGGGTATTGGGAAATTAGAAGTTAAATAAAATACTTGAATTTAAGAAATATTTTGATTACTCTAATACAGAAACAAGGTAAAATAAAACGATTTAAAAAAAATAAATTACTTACTTGCACATTGCACAAACACTACTAAAAATGCCAAAACCAACGAGCCTCTGTAATAAAAATGAAATATTGTGTAGATCACTCTTTGAGGATTTCTATAAAAGCCTGTTTTCCCACAAGAAGAATTTGTTGGAAAGTCAAAAGCGTCGGGATAGGCCAACGCATTTCCATCTTGCAAATCCCATTTTGCGATTGAAAACAGCTCAGTTGCAGACATCAGGTGGAAGTAGCTATTCTCTTTTTTAAAGCCATATTTTCTATAGCATTAATTTTGTTTGTTATGTGTAGATAATGATTTTTTACGCAAACGTAAAAGCTGATGCTTTCACTTCGCGCGAAAATTGGCAATACTTAAGTGTAAATTAATAAAAGTTTAGCGTGATTTATTTATCTGAGAAAATATTTGTGTAAAAAGGCATTGATGTATGAATTTCGATTGGTACCACCAGGTGTACATTGTTCTTTATTGTTGTGTTAAGTGGTCTTATCCCTGAAAGTAAATTTCTATCTTCAACCTCATTTCATAGATCAATACCTCGTGGCAATAGTAGTTTCTAATTCAATATATAACTGCTTACTGACAACATTGCAGATATTTAACTGATTGCTCCGTATCTACAACGGAGTTGTGTTACTTTTGGTTTTCAAAACCAGAACTAGAATATATTATATAACACCTATATAAATTCCTGTCATTTGATTGGATGATTGTGGTCACATGACGTGCAATGGTACGCATTATTGAACTATCGTTTAATAGTCCTTTTTATTGTGTACTAAAAAAAATACCTTTTCGCTTTTGAAAATATTTTTATCATACTATTGCTTTTGAAATACAACAGCGCCACCTGTTCTGTACTTTCGCCGCGAAGATTGACTGTTATGACTGGTTTCGCGATGAAAGTACATTTTTCGGAGAGATATATGTGTACTAATTTAGATCAAAAAGGCATTTAAATTAGCTTTAGATCGTTTGTAGGATTTTCATTAATTAATGTGAACATCTCTATAAGACGATGAGTTCCAGTTGCCAAAGTTTTGTATTTGGTATTGCTACCTTTCAGCCTAGTTAGTATTAGGCTATGCCTATGCGTTTTAGCCTTGCTAGGCCTAGGATTATTTGGTCGTTTGTTAATACGATACATAATTAACAATACAGTAGGTGTGTTTATAAAATCCATATAAATACAATATGACCACAAATTAAATGTTACTGCTTTAATCAATGTGAATCAAATGTTGGCCTTGTATAACCTTTTATTTGAAAAACAATAAAACAAAAACAGTGAATGTTTATATTCGTGTAATGGTACAAATAATGGTGTTTGGTGAATGATGAAAGATTATATATCAACTTGGCTTTGCCTTGGTGAAATATAATCTTTCATCATTCACCTCATGCCATCATTTGTACCATTACTCTCATAAACATTTATTATTTGTATACTATGCCACCGAAATATGGTGCAATAACAATATCAGTAAATCTCACAGAAATCAATATGGAAAGTATATTATTGTACTAATAATAGTGATATTGAATGTTATGTCACTAGGAGGTAACACAACATTATATGGTATATACTTACAGTTTAGTTGACATGATAATAGGAACACTGCAGTACGAAGTGTTTAACATCAGCTTTTAATAAACTAAATTGGTGATTGGTTTTGTTTAAACGTCTTCTATTTTAATCCATCTGTTATCTACCTTTAACAACCATTAAATCGACGCAATAAAACTGTTAAAAAAATTATGGTTACCATTTTTAAAGGTAAAAACATGGCATTTTCGCTTTTTTATACCAATAATAAAGTGATTTTATTGTCATCAATTAATCTAATCTACAAAGAGCCGAAAAGAATTCATGAATATTTTGAAACGTTATATTTCATCTGGTTTTATCTAAATAAAACGTTTAGTTAAATTACTCACATGTTTGCCGACGGATTCTCTCACGGTCTGAAACGCAGTAAATCAAAGTACTAAAAACTTTTCAAACAATACGAATAGTTCAATATTATGCCTATTGTACTTGATTTTTACAGTTTTAATAGTCATGGTTTATGTTATGTTACTTGACATCTTTAAAATAAACTGGGATATTTTCTAAAAACATATGAACACTTAAAATATATATATTTAAATTAGTGTTATTAAATTTAAATTACTTACTCGCCTTCATCCCGATTCTGCCATGATCTGAATATAATTATACATAGGCCTACTCGCAATACAGTAATATTATATGAATCGTTTGTTTATGAACGTGTAGGTTTTGCTTTTATTTCGCTTAGTTGCACTTGATTATTGTTTTTATGCATTTTTATGAAGTTTAACTAAACAAGGCCAACAGCCATTAAGTTGCGTGCTACAATGCATAGTGATACCGGACCGACAGACAGACCGACAGACCGACAGACAGACCGACAGACCGACAGACCGACAGACAGACAGACAGACCGACCGACCGACATAGTGAACTATACTCACCGGAATTACTGAAATGTTTAAAAACATTTATATTTTTTTAATTTACACGTGCGTAGCCTGTCACTTTCGACGTGCTCGTATAACGTAATTTCGAGTTGAAAAGTAAGTCAAGAAAACAGAAATCGGGCAAAAAGAGTGGGCAAGAACATTTAACGCGCAGTGCGCGCGCAAAAATATGCGCACTCATGGCAATTTTGTAAACGCTTAAAATTGCCTGAAATGTACTCTTATTTCATCGAAAATAAATTTTGAAAATTTTAAGCGCGCGTACGCATGCGTTACATGCGCTACGCACGTAATTGTATTGCCATATGATGATTTATGCCCTGAAATTTATGAGTACCAAATTATATTTAATTGTGATTCATGGTTGTGAAGATATGATTACAAACGTGATTTCGTTAAATCGTGCGTAGACCGCGTAATTTTTTATTGCGCATCGTGAAAACATAACCACATTGATTCCTGGCCATAAGGAATATACTGTGAAAAATTGACCTAGCTAGATTAAACTGATATGAAGATAAGGTCAGAAAGCGATAAAACGCATAGTGATACCGGACCGACAGACAGACAGACAGACAGACCGACCAACCGACCGACATAGTGAACTATAGAGTCGCTTCCACGCGACTAAAAAAGGTAATCCGAAAAAATGCAATACAAATTTGTGTAATTCATATATCTAATTAGTATGCCCCTCGGGATAAACGGTAACACTAAATACAAACACATTTTATTTCACATAATTACTGGATCAACATAAAAAGCTAAACGCTATAAGTAGGCTATGCATGCACTAAAATAAAATTATATTATTATTAGTATATTTTTTTATTTCTAACACACATATTATTTTCTCTTATATTATTATCCAAGCAAAATATGTGTAATTTTGATTAATTACTAATTAAAATATAGTGCAAAAAAAACAATTGAATTAAGCAAATAATTTGCAACTCAGATGTGTTTTTAGTAAAATAAGGCCCATCCTGTAGCCTAAAATTTTAGGCTATAGGATGTGAAGCTTCAACGCCGATGTTAAAGTATATCTCTTCCATAACTATTTAAAATACTATAAATATTTCAGTTAATGCAACATATAAATGAGATTATCATTAATTTTTTAAATAATTATGAATCATAATTTTCTTTTTAAAAAAATAGTTACAATTCTACATTATTTTTGGTTTAAAATTACTATGCTTAGAGAAAGACTAGCTTCAATATATTACTGTATAAATTCTATTATATATTCTCCATAAAAATAACGTTACTAACAGGTGTGTTTTATTATATGAATAGCTTAACAATAAGGATTAAAAATCGATTATGAAATAAATGGCAACAGGCTCACAGACGTAATTTATTTCATCTTTTATAAACTGTTTTAAATTAAAACATTTTCTGAAATGAAAAGCACTTTTTGAAATGGCAAATTTCACTTTTTCTTAAAATATCAATTTCATCATCGATGTGAATATTGTTTAATTTATTTGAATCTGATTCACTACATGTAAGCAGTATTCTTGTACAATCATGACACGTAAACTGTAAGTAATTTTCGATTACGTAATCTGCTTCAAGTATTTTTAGGTAAATTAACAGTTCAAGAAACTATTCGATGTCATGACCACTTGATTTTGATTTAGGACTTGATTGGATTGCCAGCGTAGAGGTTTCTAATCTAGATCTTCTATTTGTAATGGACTACTGTTATAAAAGCAGGTACTATATAAATATATTACTTTATTATATAAATATTTATTATATTATATACATAAAATATATTACTTTATCTGCTAATTGTACTTTTTTTACGTTTTGATTTAGCTTTTCGCTTATTTTAGTTTGTATCTCCATTGAGTTTCAGCCACTAATACCAACATCATCAATTTGCCATTTAATTTATTATTATATTATTTATTATATAAAACATTATCGTATATTCAATCGCTCGTTTGGTGTTATTTGCAAAATTGAATTAACATTTTGTTCAATTTGCTTATGTAGGCAATCGCATGCATATTTAGACATACTGTTTATTCATTCGTTTTATTTCACACTTGATAAGTTATTAGAGATTCTTATTATTCTTAGTATTAGATAAATAGAAAGCCGGGAAAACAAATAAGCTCAAGAGAGATTTAATTCTGGTTTCTCCACAACAAAATAACTACTACTGTATGTTTAGATAATCAATGCAATTTTACACATTCCGGGAGTAAGTGAGGTAATCGGAACCAAATCTGGTGTTGTTTAGTTGCCTTCCTGTGTATAGAATGGCTATGTCGGAACCTCTTCCAAACCGCGACCATCCCACCCAATTACCAAGTAGTCTATTTTCTTTATTTTACAGAAGCTTCCAATTGTCGGTTGTTATATTTTTATTACCGGTACTGTTGTTTTTCTATGCTGAGCCTGCCTTAGGTAATAATATAGAAAGTAAGTGGTATTCCTCAATGTTTTGAAATACGTAAAATGTAGTATTATAAAATGAAGATGAATGAAGCATTTGAGCTAATATCACGTGATTGCGGGGCGCCCTCGCAATCATCTTTTGACAGCGTGAGCATCTCATCCTCTTCACCTCACGCTGTCAACAGATTACCACGCCAGTTTTTGGCTATGTAAAATAATTTTCACTTTTACATTTACCAGTTCATTTTATCCTCATACACTTATAGGCTGTGTGTACTCACACAATATACTTTGACTGGAATTTATCTAACACCTTATCTTACCCCCATTTTGTTCGATTTTTCATACTTTACTGTAATTATGTTGTCTGGTTGCCTAGGCTCAACTCATTTGTTTCCGGTTTGAGCGAAAGCCTCGCTTTCCATCATGGCTTGGGTAATTCGTCCGACTCCATACTTGGTTCACATCGACCTTTGCCTGACTTCCGAATCAGTCATCACTATGATAATATGTTCTTTGGGGGGTGCCCGGCCTAAAGATAAACGACCTAACTAATTTTGTAAATCAAGTGGAAACATTCAAGCCAGATATTTTGATAATCGACCTCGGATCGAATGACCTAGTTAAAAAGTAAGGTCTGCTTTAATGCACGGAGCCTCTTATGCTAACTTATGCCATTAAATAACAACAATCTTATTATCTGTTACTACTACTGCAGTCACTGTGGACAATCCGGAACCGGATTTTAGAGGAAAATAAATACATAATTAAACAGAATAAACAAAACAAAATGCCAGGCAATACACTGTTGACACCATTTATTATTTTCCCATTGTTTTACATCCAAAAGAAATAAATAATAACTTGTTGTTTTTCTTTCTTGATGCTACGCTAAACTGGCAAATATTTTGCACACATCTGAATGGTTTATATAGTTAGTATAGCATTCATCTTATGACTCATGCTGGTTCCCCAAGTACATCATTCATTATAATTATTAAGACTCATGCTGGTTTCCCAAGTACAGCATCATTATGACTCATGCTGGTTTCCCAAGTACAGCATTCATTATGACTCATGCTGGTTCCCATACTACCACCACATAATTGACTTATGCTGGTTCATACGCCGACATACGCCGGTGTTTTATCACTCATCCTCTTAAGTACAGCATTTATTATGACTCATGCTGGTTCCTATACTACCACCACATAATTACTTATGCTAGTTCATTAACTACCCCAACATACCGCGGTGTTTTATCACTCATGCTCCTAAGTACAGCATTCATTATATGACTCATGCTGGTTCCCCTACTACCACCACATAATTACTTATGCTGGTTCATAAACTACCCCCACATGCGGCGGTGTTTTATCACTCATGCTCTTAAGTACATCATTCATTATATGACTCATGCTGGTTCCCATACTACCACCACATAATTACTTATGCTAGTTCATTAACTACCCCCACATACGGCGGTGTTTTATCACTCATGCTCCTAAGTACAGCATTAATTATATGACTCATGCTAGTTCCCCTACTACCACCACATAATGACTTATGCTGGTTCATAAACTACCCCCACATACGGCGGTGTTTTATCACTCATGCTCTTAAGTACAGCATTCATTATATGACTCATGCTGGTTCCCCTACTACCACCACATAATTACTTATGCTGGTTCATTAACTACCCCCACATACGGCGGTGTTTTATCTCTCATGCTCTTAAGTACAGCATTCATTATATGATTTTCTTACAGATACACCATGTCAGGACGGAAAAGAACTAACAAGAGGTAAAAAATACGGCACCAAAAAATAACCGTGCCAGTACCTGAACTTGACATAAATAAAGAATTAAAGGACATGAGGCATATCGTCAAAACCCTGGTAACTTCTGTGGTTGAGATTAATGTCGGTAAGCCGAACCTACCGGCAGCTCTCTTCCTCAAACCCCTACCTTGTCAAAAAATTCATCGAGCTGCACAATCTGCTCGACTTCAACAGCGCAGCGGAAGCTTTGACGCTAACGTTCACTGGTACCTTTGAACTTGTGCCTAAGCCCAAATGCCGCATCTTAAACGAATACAACTGGCACTAGGCCTTTCACGACTTTGCCACAATTTTATTTAAGTAAATACATGCAGGACATCTTAAATTATTTTAAGTATATTAAATACCTCATGCGCAGGTTATATGACTCATGCTGGTCCCTCTACTATCACCCCATACGGCGGTGTCTTATCACCCTCCTCTAAGTACAGTATTTCATTAAATGACTCATGCTGGTTCATTCACTACCCCAATGCTGACTCTTTGTTTCCAATCTTTTATTCACTCCTTTAACATGGTTGCAGGGCCCTTTTCCACTGCAACTTGATGATATCTGTCCACACACATTTTTTTTTCCGTCTTAATTGCACAAAGATTTTCTTACAGATACAACATGTCAGGACGGAAAAGAACTAACAAGAGGTAAAAAATACGGCACCAAAAAATAACCATGCCAGTACCTGAACTTGACATAAATAAAGAATTAAAGGACATGAGGCATATCGTCGAAACCCTGGTAACTTCTGTGGTTGAGATTAATGTCGGTAAGCCAAACCTACCGGCAGCTCTCTTCCTCAAACCCCTACCGTGTCAAAAAATTCATCGAGCTGCACAATCTGCTCGACTTCAACAGCGCAGCGGAAACTTTGACGCTAACGTTCACTGGTACCTTTGAACTTGTGCCTAAGCCCAAATGCCGCATCTTAAACGAATACAACTGGCACTAGGCCTTTCACGACTTTGCCACAATTTCATTTAAGTAAATACATGCAGGACATCTTAAATTATTTTAAGTATATTAAATACCTCATGCGCAGTCATCCAAATTAATGGTACTTTTACGACTGATAATTTCGAATGGCTAGGGAGTACACACTTTGCTCTTGGTCATTGGTTTGAGCCGACCTCCTCCATAAACTAGACGCAACGAGCTAACCATAAACCTCTAAAACATCCAACCGTGGAGCGTCCACTCGGCTTCTGTATCTCCTACCATAACATATTCAATAGATGTGTCCAGACAAACTGTCAGTACCGCCACTCGTTTTTCAGTGCTCGGGATCCCAATAATTCCGACTAGAATAAGCGCACTCCTATCTGGTTAAAAACACCACGCTTACTTAACCCAATGTTTCGCTCATGGCTTCTACCTTACATGGGGCTGCTTTTACAGCAAATAACTCCCAAGCTATCATCAACAACCTTCCGGAAATTCCGTACCTGAAAAATTTCGTATCCTCCACAACCTCTCCTATCCCTATGACTCAAACGCTGTCAATCACAACATCCCTGGGTTTTGCATAACAGTTTATTACGAAACAATTGCCAACGCAATAGACATAATTGACATACACAATCACCCAGCATTCATGGCTAAGACGGACACCAGTAACGCATACAGACTAAAGGGTCTTTCACACCTGTTCCGGCACAGTTCCGGTCCGGCGAATCGAACATCAATGTTTTGTTTTCACGCGGCTATGCGCCAATCGATATGCGCGTAGCCGCGTGAAAACGAAACATTGACGTTCGATTGGATTTTCCGGCGCCGAACCGGAACCGTGCCGGGACAGGTGTGAAAGACCCTTAATACATTTACATCCCACTCAATATCACCTCACAGGTTTCACGTGGTTAGGCTAGTATTACTACGATAAAACGCTTCCCCAAGGCGGCGGATCTTCGTGTCAAATATTCAATAAGTTTTCTGACGGAGTGAAATATATCCTTACAAAAAAGTTACAACAGCCCAATTTCACCAACCACCACCATTTCTTTCCTGGGTATTGAACTTGATTTACAGAAAATGTAAGACAGGCTTCCATCTGAGATAATACAATTACGTTACTCCCTTTGAAGTTCAAAACTTCCTCACACACTTCACTCAACTACATTGAGAGCCCTTCAATCTCTTTGAAAAGCTACAATTTGCCACTTGCATACCTTCTGGACTGGCGTTCATAAGAAGGCTTTATGCCCTAACGGCCGGTCTAACTAACCCCTTTTCAACTATTCACCTTTCTGACTCAGCAAAGGAGGATCTCTAAATGTGGGCTGACTTTCTTAGCAAACACAATGGCGTTACCATTTTTCACCCCCACAAAAATTTGACTCGCAGCGTTTACATTTCTCCTCTGATGCCTCAAATACCGCACTTTGTGCGACCTTCCAAAAGTTCTGGATTCAAGGCCGCTGGCCGGAATCTTGAAAAATGTTCGACATCATGGTTCTCAAAATTTACCCCATCTATGTCATGCTTTCGTTTTTTGCAAAACAGCTAGCCAACACCCATGTAGTTTTCCACTGTGATAACCTAGCTGATGTATATGTGCTTAACAAAAAATCGTCATCAAACGAAAAGGTTCAGTTTACAGCCAGGCACATCCCTGGTAAGCAAAACAGGATATGTGACGCTCTTTCTCGTTTTCAGGAAACGGAAGCCATGCTAGAGGAGCACAGTATGAACCGCACACCGCTAAAGATACCAAAGCACTTACAACCAATCTACTTCGGACCACTAAACAACTGAAGATCCTCACACGAGAGATACTGTGGAACTCATTAAGCAAAGGAACCGCTAGTAACTATAAAAGCAAATGGCACCATTTTAACCAATTCAGGAAATCACTAAGCCTTCCGCTACCAGCAACTCCACAGACAATTGTTCTCTATGTAAGTAAGCTGACTAAAAATGCACTGGCGATTTCCACGATTCGAAACTACCTTAGCGCAGTGTCATTCGTGCACAGGGTATCATTTATGGAAGACCCTACCGCAAATCCAGCAGTCAGCATTTTATGCAGAGGAGTAGCGAAACAAAAAACGAACTCTCCATCCAAACCGATCAGACCGCCGGTCACCTCCGACATTCTTGTAACGCTAATTGGACATATGCGAGGTAGCATGAAATCCAAATACGAATTCATCCTCTACAGAGCCTTGTTCATAATATGTTACTTCGCATGCCTCAGAGCCAGTGAAGCAGTAGTCTCCAAGGCCGCAGAACACACACTAATGCTAACTGATATCACAGTACATGCCACTAAAGTGCAAATAAACTTCAACTCTTTCAAACACTCTAAGCGTTCCTCACCTCCTTTCGTCTTGCACCAAAAAATCCGGAAGCCCAATATATGTCCAGTGTCGTCAAGGTCAGGATGCGACCACCGAAGGCAGGCCCGTTCTTCCTGCTTGAAAATGGAACACCAGTAAATAGGAAAATGATTTCCTCGTCGCTTAAACAATTAGCTCGCCATGCTAGTCTGAAACATACACAGTTTAACACCTTCATCAAATCACTTGGACACTCTCACCAAGACATTATGACTTTTGGACGATGGTCGAACTACATAACTTTGTCAAATACAGCATTGTAAACATGGGTGCTGGCTGGTTGGCATATTTCCTAAGCATGACTGGGCATTAAGCGTCAAGCTTAAACAAAGTTTGATACTTATTTTTTCTGTATATCGTTTTACTTTTTTCATTTTTGTTTTCTTTCGGTGACAGCATAGGTTGCACCGCCAATTATAATCATATGTTCAATCGGAGTCAACACGTTGCTCCAGGTAGACTAATAAGTTATTTATATGTTTTCGGTGTCAACATGGTTGCACCGTTTATTAAACTCAATTCTCAAACGCGTACTAAGGCAGGCTAATGGAGATTGTTTCTTTACATTTTTCGGTGTCAACATTTGGTTACACTGCCTACCTAATTAAAATGTTTAAATGTGTACTGGAGTCAACACATGTTGCTCCAGGTAGACTAATGTAGGTGTTTCTATACGTTTTTCGATGTCAATATTTGGTTGCTCCACCTATCAGATTCTAATGGTCAACCGGGTACGGGAGTCAACACATGTTGCTCCAGGTAGACTATGTATATAGTTTCTATACGTTCTGGGTGTCAACATATGTTGCACCAACATCGGAATGGCTTGTCATCGGTTCTACCTGCACTTAATTTGGGCTGCTTCGTTGGCCCCTTCGTTGCCAACTGTGTTGGCCCTTTCAGAGCATCCCAATGCTCCTTTGTTATGTTTTCCTTTTATGTGCATGCTGCAACGATGACTTGCCATTCATATTAAATAACTTTACAACCAATACTTGTTTCCTTGTATTTGTTTATCGGGCTCACATGTGTCAAAATCACGTGATTGCGGGGCGCCCTCGCAATCATCTTTTGACAGCGTAAGCATCTCATCCTCTTCACCTCACGCTGTCAAAAGATTACCACGCCAGTTTTTGTCTAAGTAAAATAATTTTCACTTCCCTCCCTCCACTCCCTCTCTATTTTGTTTTCAATTACGATTTTGAGACATGTAATTTGGCCCTTTCAGAGACTCTCAATGTTCCTTTTTTGTGTTTTCCTTTTATGTGCATGCTGCAACGATGACTTGCCATTCATATTAAATAACTTTACAACCAATACTTGTTTCCTTGTATTTGTTTATCGGGCTCACATGTCTCAAAAATATATCTATAATGCAATTTATATTCTGTTTTTTTTTTAAATAACGCTAATTAAGTTATTATCATATACCTTCTATTATACAGAACCTACTAGACCAGGGCCAGGGCAATACGGTGAACTATATATGACCATTTATTATTCTTTATTGCATTTCAGAGCATGGTAGCAAAATTCGTCGGGATGAAGGTGAGTAGGAATGAAACATTGCAAAATAACAGTAAAAAAAGAACAGTGTTAAAATGTAATAAATTTGCAAACCTACTCCTAAATAGTATACACAATTATCAACATAGCTATGTAGAAATATGACAAATACAGAATGAAGATTATGTATATTGTCAAATGTTTCAAATTAAGTAACGGTTTTTCAATTTACCTTTACAAAGATATTCCCCGTTGGAGGAAGAGGTGGTCGAATAGGTAGCGGAATTGGTAGGTGGGAGAAAGAGCAATACACACTGAAAAAAGTGAATTCATTTCAGTATTTGCTCGATCCATATTTTAAATTGACTTGGAACTAATAATCTATAAATAATGTGTTATTATTAAATAACGTATAAAAGTTAGCGTTATGTTGCAATGCGTTATATTAATAATTAAATGCACCAACTAACTTCCTCCTCCTTAATAATCTGTACAAAACCTTATACTATACAGTATATATTGGCCATAAGCTTATCTTCACGGCCTTAGCTTTAATAACTAAACCCCTAACCCTAAAAACCTATCTCACATAACCTCCTTTTCCAGAACAATCGCCATGTTGCACAACATGGCTGCCTTTAACTTCTATAATGTACTGCATTTCAGGTCATACCAGTGATGACGATCATCTTGATGCAACGTTATTTTTTCATCAGCAACAGACTACATAAAGACCAAACAATTTAATTATAGCATAATTATTATAAAAGAAAATAGAAAACCTCACTTCAGTAACTATTTAAAAGTGGATAACATAATAAAGGAACAAACTAATTATAGGCCATTATTTGGCACCATAACAGAATGTTTAAAAAATGACAGTGAAGTATACATGATCGTGTGTATTCTTGTTTTATTGCATTTCAGAAGAACATGGTAGCAGAATTCGTCGAGATAGGGGTGAGTAGGAATAAAACATTGCAATAAAACAGTCAAAAAGAACAGCGTTAAAATGTAATAAATTTGCAAACCTACTCCTAAATAATATAAATAATTATCGACATAGCTATGTAGAAATGTGACAAATACATAGGAAAACACAATAAAGTCAATGTATATTGTCAAATGTTTCAATTTAGGCAACGTCTTTTTCAATTCTTTACAGAGATATTCCAAGGAAGAGGAGGTCAAAAGGGAGTTAACCGAATTGGTAGGTTGAACAAAGAAAAATACAAACTGAAAAAGTGAATACATTTCAGTATTTGTTCGATCCATATTATGTTTTTTAATGACTTGGAACTAATAATCTATAAGTAATGTGTCCATATTCCTGTTGTAAATAACGCTAACGGTAAGTTAGATTGATTAAAGTATAAAAGTGAGTCATTTTGCAATGCGTTATAATAATAATTAAATGCAATAATTAACTTCCTCCTTCTCCATTTTCAGTATATATACGATTTATTATACAGTACCTGGCCATAAGCCTAGCCTTCTGACATTAGCTTTAGGTAACTAAAAACCAATCTCACATAATCTCCTCCCCCAGAATCATCGTCATGTTGCACAACATGGCTGCCTTTAACTTCCATAATGTACTGAATTTCAGTAAACCTCACTTCAGTAACTATGTAAAAGTGGATGACATATTAAAGGAACAAAATAATTATACGCCATTATTTAGCATAATAACAGAATATTTAAAAAATGACAGTGAAGCATGATCGTGTGTGTTCTTATTTTATTACATTTCAGAGCATGGTAGCAGAATTCGTCGGGATGAAGGTGAGTATGAATAAGACATTGCAATAATGAATTGCAATTGCAATTGTGAATACCTCACTGAACACAAATTTCATGAATATTTTGCATCGGATAAAAACCAAATTTCATTACTACACTTTAATATCCGTAGCATGAATACAAATTTTGACCACCTTTATAATTCTTTTTTATTACATATTGATTCTGCTCCTACAATTGTTGGTCTCACAGAGACTTGGCTATCTGATTTTTTATATAACCTTTACTCACTCCCCGGCTATAATTTGTTAACAAACCCTAGACATGGCGATCAACGTGGAGGTGGTGTAGCAATATACTTGCCTTGTACATTCGATTGCCAAGAATTATCTGAATTACAATTTATGAATGACATATTGGAATCTATATTTGGAGAAATCAGATGTCCTAATAAAAAAAATATTGTCGTTGGAGTCGTGTACAGACCACCACAAAGTAACATATCATTATTTAACACTGACATTGAAAACATTCTCTCACATCAAGCATTAACAAATAAAAATGTGATTATTATGGGTGATTTTAATTTAAATTTACTACATCACGATGAAAATGCACGCATTAGTGAATTTCTAGATACATTAATTTCATTTTCACTTATTCCACTTATTACCAAACCCACACGTGTAACTGTTACAATATATTTAGCAATATCCACCCTTTCCCGGTCTCGGGAATTATTGTATCCGTTATTTGCAAAAACCTCGCTAACGGTTAATCAACATTGTAACTGTCATTGTAATAAGACAATTTACTCTTTGAATCCCCAATCGTTGGCTCACTTTAAAGAACGTTTGGCAAACTCTGATGTGCAATTATTTCTAGATGAAAATGACGTTAACAAGTCTTTTGATGTATTTATGGAAAGACTTAAATTTCTTCAAAATTAATGTTTTAGTCAAAGAAGGGCAAATCGCGTCAGAAGTCGTAAAAAAATCCCTCGTATGTCATGGATATCAAGGTCTATATTAAAATCAATAAATAAGAAGAACAAACTTTTTTATAAATTTAAATTTTCTAAAACACTCGAATGTAAGACGAAATATAACAAATATAAAAATATTCTTACATACTTAATACGTTCTGCTAAAAAAGACTATTTTTTTCGGTCGATTCCAATCCGTATACAATGATATAAGAGGAACGTGGAAAGTGATAAATCCTGTATTTAATCCCGACCAAAGTCGTAAAAAGATCGGAAAATAAAAAATGGTCAAACTATCGATGACAAACAGATCATAGTTGAACACCTCAATGAATATTTCTCAAATATTGGCACTTCCTTAGCACAATCGATTCCAACTACAAACAAAGCTTTTCATAGTTATAAGAATGATTCGAATAAAAACAGTATTTTTTTCGTTCCAATAACTGAAATGGACGTTATTGATAGTGTAAATACCCTTAAGAAAAAAAAGTCCTGGATTAGATGGAATAAGCAATGATTTAATTAAATGCATTATTCCCAACGCCTTTAACTCATATATATAATCTCTCAATATGTAACGGGTGTGTCCCTAAAAGAATGACAATTGCGAAAGTAATTCCTTTATTAAAGAAAGGAAGTCCTCAAGAAGCATCAAATTACCGACCAATTTCACTATTGACATCATTTTCAAAAATTTTAGAAATGCTTGTATATATGCGGACTTTACATTTTTTAAACCAGTGTAATTTTTTTTCAAACATTCAATTTGGATTTATAGAAAAGCACACTACGTCACAAGCCATTTTACACTTCGTTGACATGATTACATCAGCCTTAGATAACCATATGCATAATTGGTATTTTCCTTGATTACTCTAAAGCTTTCGATACAGTTAATCATAAATCTTACTGCATAAATTATCAAACTATGGAATTAGAGGTGTGACTCAAAAATGGTTTAGAAATTACCTTTCTGATAGGCAACAATTTGTATCATTAAATAATTTTGAATCAAGCTGCAGACCTGTTACATGTGGTGTCCCTACGGTTCGATTCTGGGCCCACTTCTCTTCATAATTATGCAAATGATTGCAATAATATATCTAATGTCATGTCGTAAATACTGTTTGCGGATGATTCAAGTCTGTTTTATTCACACGATGATCCAGATAGTCTTTGTGACATCGTTAATCAAGAACTAAAAAAAGTTACTACTTGGATACCATGCAAACAAGCTTTACTAAATATGCTAAAAACCTATTTTATGTTGTTTAGTAACAAATATAGTATGTTATAGATATTATTTTCAACAATGTTCCTATTAATCAAATAACCAACTCAACATTTCGTGGTATATTTAATGATGACAGACTTGACTGGAAAGCCCATGTTAATTACCTTTGCAAATTATTATCAAAACATGTTGGCATGATGCATAAATTGAAATCAATATTTCCTCAAAAAGTATTAAATATTTTATATTCTACTCTTATTTTATCGTACTTAAATTATGGTGTTCTTGCTTGGGAAAATGCTTCAAAATCAACTATTACTAAAATTGTATTAATCCAGAAACGAGCTGTCAGAATTATCTCCAGGGTAACTTTTCGTGCTCACACCCAAGATCTCTTTCAAAAAAATAAAATATTAAAAATTGAGGATCTCTATAGATTTCAATTAACTGCCGGACACTTACCCCTATAATATCCAGTAAATTCACTCAAAATAAACAATACCACACTCACCAAACAAGACAAAAAGATCAGTATCACCTGCCATTTACTAGTCTTAAAATGAATACCCTTGTATACACTGGACCTAAACTCTGGAATTCTCTTCCTGTATTTCTTTAAAAATCTCATAACTGTGCTTTATTTAAACGTCAATTTAAACTATTATTGGTTGAAGGTTCTTTGTAAATTCTTTTATTATTGATTCTTTTATTATTGATATATTTGGATATTTCTTAAATAATTTATATAATCTTTTTTTTACTTGTTTTTTTAGTTTTAAACATGTTAAACTTATGTGTTAGAGAAAAGATATTAGTTAAATTGTTGTTTTTTTTTAGAGTTTCTACTGATTGTGTTATTTTATTTATATTTTATTTATTTTTTTTTTTTGAGGAGCCTATTCACCACAAGCTTTGCTTTCTTTTAGGCTCCTCCACTTTATATTTACATATTTGTAAAGTGAAATAAATAAATGAAATGAAAATTATGTGTTTGCCGAAATTAATAAAATAAAAAAAAATAAATAAATAAAGTATAGACCATTATTTGGCATCATGACAGAAAGACAAGGACAGCTTGGAATGAAATATAACAACAAGTGATCGATTAAAGATTAAGAATGGTAATATGCCTATATGTAACTAAAAAAAAAACCTCTAGATAGCTCTCACTCGCAGGATCCGTCGGGATGATGGTACGTAGGCATAAAGAATCTTTTTTAAGCAGTTGAGCATTCTTTCCATGTGGTAAAATCACCCTATTAAGTAAGTTTACCAATCACAAGCAACTTGAATACTTTTGTGCGTCCAAGCGGGAGCTGATCGTATGCTTGACCAAGTACGACGTGATGGATTGGTTAATCAAAACTCGTACAGCATTGAAGGCGTACAGCACCAGCACCGGTGTACTTACAATTAATTTAAATGTCGTTTTTACCATATGGAAATTATATTAGAGTTACGAATCTTCTCTTGTTGGACTTGTTCTACGCATCCGTACCGTAAATGTTCCAATTACATTAATGATTTTCCCTTTATCCTTACAGAGATGCTTCAATGAAAATTCGAAATTATAGGTAGGTGAAAGAAAGAGTATAAACAATGAAACATAAAATGAAAAAGTGATTTTCCTAAATTCATTTTGGTATTGCTCGATCCATATTAGTATTTTAAAATGATGAAATGGCTATATTTTTACAATAATTATTTGTTCGCAACATTTGCTATGTTAAGCACATCTTGTTATATAACACGCTTCAGTACTTTTATATAAATGTATACCTAAATACATTGTATTTGTAATGTACGAACTGGACAATTTAAAATATTTACCGACCAGAATGTTTCTAAATAAAATAGGACTTGCTGAAGACAGAGTTATGTTTGTCACAACGACGAAAATTTTCATGTTCTAATGTTAGCTATATTAGGCCTTTCCCCAAAAAACATGAAGCATTAAGATTAATAAAAAGATGACTTTATATATAGACCATTTCGCAGTTTTAATAATTTCGCCACTTACATACAAAATAAACAACAAAATAAACCATTAAATTCAACCAAAAAATCAATGACTTCCAGACTTTGGTTTGCTTTAAATTACAGTTGTTTTAGGTAAATATATTTTTTATTTCAATTTTTGGTCAAGAAAGAGAACAAATTAATTACAGTATGTGAAATTAAAATGGCATATTCAAGAGAATAAAACTTTCAATATCACTTTAGGAGTCACTCTGGTATGATGTTAATAAAACAAATAATAAATCAGTCCTATTGTGCAGCTGTAAGTAGAAAGAGTGCAAATGACTATCGCAAGTCATATAGCTACGAGTCAGTTTACTGACAGATGCAGAATTGTGTTTTTAAACCATGTTAAACTAAAGTAAGAAATCGGTAACCAGCATTTACTGATTTATATTACCTCATTATATTTCTGGGTCAATTGGAATTGATTAATTGAATCGAAAGTTTAAAAATGTTTTGGAATGATTGGTGGTTAGGCGGATTAGAGGACCGAGATCTGATCTTTGTAAATGTCACACATTACTGTATACATTATTGATACACTAATTGTTTTTATTTCAGATCATGACAGAATCCGTAGGGAAGAAGGTGATTATAACCAATAGTTATGTTGATAGTATTTATTACACATAAGTATAAACTTAACATAACCAATCATTTTTGTGCTGGTAAAAATGTGTTTAACTTTTCTCTTTTCTACTCCTTGTATCAGGCCCTCGTGGTCCCCCAATAAAGACAAACTTGGAAAGCGGTAAGTCTTTGAATAATATTAAAAAAACACAATATATTAATAATAATATAGTCAAAACAACTTAAAAGTTGGCATCGAAGTAAATATTTTGGTGTTACAGATAAAAGAAAATATAATTAATATCGAATACTTTTACATACACAATTATTCGTCACTCAATCATTAAATTACTAAAGCTTCATTCCCACTTGGACGAAACGCTAGGTCACCACGAGTAAATTATTGACCAATCACGGCACGGTTTATCAACTTAATTTTAAGTGTCGAAGTCAGAAGCGAAGAAACACGTCCCAGTATCACAATAAATAAACATGACGTAGGTTGGTCGTCAGTCATAGCAAATCGAAAGAGGTTATATCTTTTTTGTGTCTACTATATCTTAACATGAAGAGAATATACAAGAATGCATACAAGTTGTCATCAATAATACAATTTTCACAATTTCCATAAACTGTACAGTGTGAATAATTTTAACTATTATATCATTATTGTATGTACATTTTAATCTAATAAATTAGTAATGTTTCACTTGTATTTTTAGATGGTTACTAAGGAGTTGACTTACACTGAATCATCCGCTGTTTAACCAAATCTCTGTTACAAATTGTCTCTCAGTACTTGTTCTGTGTAGTTATACACACCCCTGGCTGAACCACATTAATGTTGGTCTCCTCTGGTTGTAGCAGAGTACAGTAGTTCTTTTAAATTCCTATTCAAATTTGGTCATTTAAAATCCTAAAAAAAAATCAATGGTTTAGGCCTATGTATTTTGGTTTCGGTATATAGCGGTTTTACAGCGGTGTAACTATTTGATCGTCCATGTGTTGTTTATTAAGAGTGTTATTTTATTTGGCAATTAAAATGCTTCTGTAGCTACAATGTATCTGTCTTTATTTTCATATACTGTACTCGCAATTCCTTCATCATTGGTTAAGATTTTCTTATACTGATCATTATTGCATCAAAGAACATTTTATAGGCATATACATGGTTATAAAGCTACATTCACACTTGTTCCGTTTTAGGGAATGGAAGACGTTCAATTGTTGTTATGATTTTCCATTGTTTAACGTTCCCTAAAATGGTGTGAATGTAGCAATGTTGCCGTTTTATAAGTCTTCGTTTTAAAACACCTGGTAAAAGATCATATGGCATAAATTATGAACTGTTTATTGTTCGGTTGTTCATTTCAAAGGCCAGTAACGTAATAGCACGTTGCGACTCCGAAAATCAATCTGTGGTAGAGAACGCCGTCCATACTAAAAATTGAATTTGATTAATGTATAACATGATTTGCATTTTTTAATAATGTGACACTAAAAATAAGAAAATAACTTAAGAAATAAATGTGGATTTTTTTTTTATTTTGAGAAAAATTAACAATGAAAGAGCGACGCCGATTAGCTGGGCCTAGCGTAGCCTGCCAGATCAACGTGTCTGCTGACAAACTCGCCATTTACTCATCAATAATTTTAAAATATGTGTACAGCCAAATCAAAACCAGGCATTTGTCGTAAATGTGACATTTTGAGTTTTAAAGATATTTGTACAGAGCACATAATTTGCTTCAAAATACTGAAAAAATTATTCAATTTGGTCAAGTATTTTTAGAGTTATGATACAATAAGTAAAGAAATACAAGTAAGAATTCATTTTTATTTAGCAGTGAAAAATGCATTCAAAGATCAACAATAGTTCAAACAGGAAGTTTAAATGTGCTGGCAGACAGCGACTCATGTTCACCTTGACAACGCTAACTTCTAGTATACCTATGACTTTGAAATTTAGCACAAATGTAACTAATACATTTTTCTATAATCATTGAAATTTTCAAAGAAATCCAGTAACATTAACATTGTCAAATGAGACTTCAAATAACAACATACGTTAGTAAACTTTTTTTTACTAAACTTATGTTATGTGTGAGGCTTGTAATAACTATAAATAAGTACTATTAATAAAGTGACAATAAAAATACAACACATAGAAATGAACCAAAATTAATGATACACAGACAGTTGATTGTGTTTGATGTGTTTAAATTTATTTACAATTGGTACACTTTAAATTATAACATTTTGGTCATTTCAGGCTGCGTGTTACAACAGTATTATCATCTTTTGTGCCGGGTCTTTTAAATACATACATATTTTTCGATACAATTATTTCACGGTTTTATTCAGGGTTACGTTGCATAATAGAATACATGTGTCATGTATCATCAGAATCAAAGTCATTTTTGTAAAGTTATATTAAGCACCGTATCACCATTATTGGAGTTGTTTGAGAAGAGAAAGTAGCAACAGCATCACCACCACTGTCAAAACTATTGGTATACATTACAGTATTACCAATCAAGATCTGAAAACAGAATGAAAAATTAAATTAAACTTTTTTAAACACATTTAAAAATCTTTTTTTTTTTGGGCTAGGCCTAGACCAAGGTATGCTAGGTGGTTTTACTAGGCTAACTTGAAGTACTAAGCTGGCATACAGTTCATCTCTTATCTTATGCCTAGGCTAGGCCTAATATTTTGATCAAAAGTGTTTCAGTGTTCACCAAACTGAGTGTGTCGCGCTAGAAAGTCATTTCGTACTTTCTAACCTCTTGTTGTTTATGATTCGCTAGCGAAGCCAATATTTCTACTTTTCATATTATATAAATCATTAAACTATTCTATGTTGTTTTATTATTATCTAGGATGCATAAATAGCAAGTATAAATTAATATTGAATGTTTTTTACAGTAAGAATGTTTTGTTAAAACCTTACCGCTTCCTCAGTGTACTTTGAATAGCTGTTAAAGGCAAATTTAACGCTTCAATGACTTGAGCCACTCTGTTAGCCAATCAAATTGCCTGTTTCAGGATTCCGTAGCAACAAGACTGGTTTGCTTATACCCAAAAGGTTATTAAAGAATGTGTTTGATTGGCTATACTATTATTTTACATGACCTACAACCTTTATCTTTGGAAAGATTTTTTCACGAGCTTTCTAAAAATACCACACATTAAGGGGTCTTCTCATAATCAAAGAGGTAAAAGTTGGTTAGAAATAGACACAAATTACAGAATAGAACTTGATTTTTTCACCAAAGACGAAAAAGGGGGGTCTCATTAAAATGTTATTTTCATTGATTTATACTTATAATTTCTTTAAAATACATAGATTTTTGGAATCTACGGTAAATTTTCTGTAAGATTATTTAAAAAACTAAAAATGGTCAAGATATAGGTTTTACACATTCAGAAGCATTTTACAGAAATCCCTTGCTGCCGACAAACGCCTGGTTTTGGTTTGGCGGTACACATATTGTCACTACTATGCCGTACATAATATTATATTGTATTTTTTTTCTTTAAATAAATAAAGAAAATAACGATTAAATTCCAAAATATTCACATAATGTTGAGAAGTTCAAACTACAGTGGAAGCCTTGATGTTTCCAATCAAAGAGCGTAATCTGTATAGCCAATCACAGCCAAAGATGCACAAACTCTTGGTGGAAATGCTAGCAACCTAACACCAAACCAATTCACTGGCTACATTTATTTAAAAAAAGAGAAAAAGATTGTTAACAATTACTGGAGCTGAAATATTATTTTTGAACAGATAGGTAGGTAACAAACATGACGTGATTTGGGTTAGCTGTTTGTCTATAAAAAGCGCCGTAACAAATGTCTATTTTTAGTGAACAAAAATACAAATTTCTAGTAGTGTTTCAATGGAAACGACTTAAATAATTGCAAAATACATACTTTTGATGTGTTTACATAAACAAGAGTTTTATATGTTAAAGATAACTGTCATTTTGTATTGAAATCTCAAAATAGATAGGTTAGGCCGTTTTCTATATAGACTCTGCACCGCTTTTCCGTGGCTTTTAATGAGTAAGAAGGTTAACATTGTTAGCGATAACTAGCAATTTTGACTAAAGATAAATCCACTAAAAAAGATATTTTTAAGAACCAACTTCGTTAAGATACAGACGTTTTAAAACGACCACAAGTGGTTAAGTAGAGAAACAGACAGGCAGACAGACGAAAACGTTGGTAAATAATAAATTTCTAAGGTGGCAACACAAAAATACAAACAGTTAGGCCTATAACTATAAGCTGTTTCTGTTTATATACATGTATCATACGGCATACCCTATGTAATATGAAATAAAAGTAGAATTATATGCGAACAATAATAATATTGTAATACTAAATGCTAAACAATGATGTAGAAATGATTGAAATATAAAAACATCTAATTGAGAGAAGTAAATGGGGAGTTTCGGAGAAGGGGTACGTTCTGCAGTGGAATGCCAAATCCTGAAGAAAGATAGAATTAATTTGTTATCGTATCAAAACATAATGTAATGGAAAGAATTACCATGGTAGTGAAGTATACAATCTGTGCAAACGTGTATTTAATGTACATTTGGAAACAAACATCCTTGCAGGTGTTTAATAATACTAATAATAACAACACCAACAACAGCAGCAGACACAGCAACAGCAGCAGCAGTAGCAGCAACAGCAACAGCAACAGCGACAGCAACAGCAACAGCAGCAGCAACAGCAACAACAACAACACTAGCAATAGCAATGACGACGATGACGATGACGATGACATGCCGATGGCGATGACGATAATAACAACAACAACAACAACAGCAGCAACAGCAACAGCAACAGCAACAGCAACAACATCAGCAACAGCATCAACAGCAGCAACAGCAGCAACGGCAGCAACGGCAGCAACAGCAGCAACATCAGCAACAGCAGCAGTAGCAGCAACAGCAACAGCAACAACAACAGCAGCAGCAACAACAACAAACGTTGATCGTTGTGTTTCTAGTCGTGTTTTTATTTCAGGCTAACTTTGGACAATGCCAATTTGACGGTTTTGCTGGTGGTGTTGGTAATGGTGATGGTAAGTTAGTATCAAATGTACTAAGCTTTTAATTTGCTTTACAATTTATTACTATATACATTATTGATTACATAGGCCTGCAGGCCTAAAACAACAATTCAAAGAATAAAATTCAACTGGGAGTCATTGGACTTATTTTTAAATTCACTGTGTATTTTGTCTTTTTATAAGCGACATTTTGTCAATATATCAAAACGACGACGATGAAGATGACGATGACATGACGATGGCGATGACGATGACGATGGCGATAATAACAACAACAACAACAACAGCAGCAACAGCAACAGCAACAGCAGCAGCAATAGCAGCAACAGCAGCAACAGCAGCAGCGGCAGCAACGGCAGCAGCAGCAGCAGCAACAGCAGCAACAGCAACAACAGCAGCAACAGCAGCAACAGCAGCAACAGCAGCAACAGCAGCTACAGCAGCAACAGCAGCAATAGCAGCAACAGCAGCAACAGCAGCAACAGCAGCAACATCAGCAACAGCAGCAACAGCAGCAACAGCATCAGCAGCATCAGCAGCAGCAACAGCAGCAACAGCAGCAACAGCAGCAACAGCAGCAACTGCAGCAACAGCAGCAACAGTGTATACGTGAATAAACGTTGAAAGTGGTGAGTCAAATATCCATAACTTACACTCACTTAAACGGTGAATTCAGACTGAAGATAGGCAACAATTCACTGCCTCTGATTTAGAAATAAAATATGCAATAGTGTTATACGTATTACATTTAGAAACAAGTTTAGCATCGTAACAATACTATATTACATTATGCAAGTATCATAATTGGTAATTGGTGTTTACACTGTTGGCTTGAAATAAAGAATACATAGAATAAATAATATGATGTCAACAAATTTATCATTTGTTTATTGTATTTCTACTTTATACTGTGAGGTCATATAGACATTCATCATAACGGTAGATTTGCCCCAAGTCTGTAGTTATTGACTATTTTATGTTAGTCCACCAATATTAATAAACTCCGTTTAGAACCTAAACTACATCCTTGATAACCATGGAGTAATGAATTGATTCACCCTATGTTGATTGTATTTTTAGATGGTTACTATTTATCTTCATAAACCACTGAGGATCAGAGAAGCGAATAGAAACGTATAAGTTTACATTATCATTTTTGTTTTAATTCTTGTTTGATTTACTTTTTATTTTATTTCATTAATGAATGTTTACCTTAATTAATATTACAAGAGAAAACTGAATATTAAAACTAGACAATGATCAATTATAAGACTACTGTAGTTTAATAGGCGTTAATGTCCGGTATTTGGCTGTTTTAACCACTTCTCTCGACAAGGCTTAAGCTTGGTTCCCACTAGGACTTGTCAAAACGCAAGACGTAAGTACAACGAAAGCGAGTTAATCACAAGCGACAGTTCGGATAATCCATCGCTTGTAATTGGTTAGATTGCTTACGTTGCCCTTACGTCGTTGCGTTACGTCCTAGTGAGAACCAAGTTGTATGTATAATAGCCGCGTGAACATTTTAAAAATTGCTTCGACATGTTTTCGGTGATATTTTAATCTTGGCTTACACTAAAAACAAACATTAAATTAAATTGTTTTTATTTTTATAATTTAGTTTGATTACCATTTTAAAAGTTCAACATCTGGCGTTTCTATTCATTAAAATTATATTTTTATCCATAACAAAATAGTTTCATTACTAACTTTTTTTACTGAAGCCATGTTGACATTGTTGAAATAAAAAGTATTAAAATATTGTCGTATTCATTATTTAAATAGTTAATTAAAACGCACCAGTTCATTGGTTACAATGTAAACCAAAATGTATGTGAGTAAATGTGAGAACCGTCTGAAGGCCAATTTACACAGACGATGATAAGATGAGGAAATCTTTAAAAATGAGAACAGGTCGCCTTGACCGAGAGTCGAGCCTGGAACCTTTAGCTTGGTATGCAGATATGTATTTGTATCTCTTAATGTACGTGAATTCTGTAATTCGAAATTGGTCAATGTATGAGATATAATTCCGTATTACGCCCATTTACTCAGTTAAGCGGATCAGAAGAGTAATATATTCCGTATTACCTGTTTGATGTTTCTTCGCGGGCGTTGTTTATGTATTGCATTGCATTTTTATCGTTGAGCGCGCGTATGCGTTGATTTCAACCATCGAATATGAACCCGGCCTCATGGAATATGGAACCAGAACGTAGATATTTCACGTATTCCGTGAACAAACAGGTGTCAATCTTGACCGTAAATTGTCGTGGCAGACGCATGTTGACTGTTTAACCAAGCGCGTTGTACCAAGGTTGTTTTTTCTTAAGCAACTCAAGAGGTCTGGCCTAGATAGACTGGAACTGCTCCGATACTATCAAGCAGTGATACGACCAGTTCTCGAATATGCCTGTGCTGTTTGGTCCCCGAGTTTATCCAAAGCACAATCTGACCAAATCGAACATGTCCAAAGAAGAGCGTGTAACATAATATGCCCCGATGGTACCTCGTATGCTGATACCCGCAGATACCTTAACATCATCACTCTATCTGAACGCCGCGAGAAGTTGTCAAGAAAATTCTTTGATAAAATGAAAAAAAGAAGATCATATATTACACTCTCTCTTACCTAAACCTCCAACACACAACCATCAGCTCCGACGCGTTAGATCGTTCACCCTCCCCAAAGTCCGGACACAACGCACAAAAAACTTCATTACTTTCCACGGAGTTTTCAATGATTGGTGAATGATCAGTAACTGAGTTATGATAAGCAAATTGTGAACCTCTATTGGTTTGTGTTACTGGATGTACTATGATGGCCATTGAAAGACTGATTTGTGGACTATGATATATTTTAGTATTACTTGTTTGGACTGTGTTATACTATGTGTTTACATATTTACTATTATATTTATGTCAACTTCATCACTGCTTACTTGATGCAATAAAGGAAATAAATAATAAATAATAATAATAATAAAACAGGGTGTAACTAATAGTATATTATTGTATGTTTGGCTGGGCAGGGAATATCAGTAAAGGGGATAAAGACCGAATTAAAAAGGTGCTGGGTAGAGCGGGTAAAGTAGGCCTACTGTAACTGGTTCGTCTGTGCAAACGCTTGACTCTTTCTACAGCGAACATCTTTCCGATCTTCCATACTATTATTGGAAGACACCAATCATCCTCTTCATAACGACAGTATCGGCTCCGTTATAGTTAGAAGTGGTAGAATGGGGATGGTAAACGCGCAGACGGACCGTTACAGGTACACGTTCTACCCAGCCGGGATACGGCATTATAACAAAAGATTTGTTAGATAGTTCTTTTTTTTAACCTTATATTTATTTTAGGCAAGCCAAGATAATTTATGACCACTGTAATTTCCCTTTATATTGGACAATAAATGAATAATGTATATCCTAACCATTAGACCACTTTAATGAATTGTTAAAACTCGTTCACCGACCGGTTTAGAATTTGTTCTGTGCCTGTGGTGTTGCCTGTGTTTATATATAAAAGTATCTCTTCGGAGAACCCGCTTCGTGAATACAATACTCAAAGATGATGGCGTATCAATTTGATATATGGTGCACTCTCTAGGGACTAGTGCTGTTCCGCCGTACCACGCCGAGAGTGTTAAAGAGTCGCTATCCAATCGAGTTTGAACAATACCATGATGAACATTCTTTGCCAGAATACCCATATTTTACAACCTATAAACAAAGTTTATGGTTTATGGTTTATGGTTTTAAATTTAAATAGCGCAAAATACAAATAGTCTCTATGCGCTGTTTAGCACAAGTGTGAAAAGGATAAAATGTTGATGTAAAATAAACCACGAAATAGCCTAAAAACCGAATAAGTTGAACAAGACAACCGAAAAATTCCGAAAACGAAATCTCACATCACCACACTGTTTCACTAACTTGTCAAGACAAGCTAACTATTTATTCACAAGTGTCATAGTGATGTGAGTTAATTATCCTAGCCTGAGAACTTACTCTCCATATCAACAATGACACATTAACATAATTATAGCAATGAAAATTATTTTAATGTCTATTTTTTCAATCCTTAGGACTTGACTCCATCCATTTGAAGACTTTGAAAATATATATTTCTTTTTACGTTGTTTTTTCTGTAATAATAAACAAAGAAATAGAAGTTATACGGTGTCATCGGCAATAGACAAAAACAACGGCGGACAAAATATTTTGTCTTACAGGTTAAAAAAAACTAGTTGCTTAAGATCTTACCTGGTAATCATCTCAGCCTCTTCTATAGTTTGTGGGAGTGGCACATTTAAAGTTTCAGGCAGAAGAAGCGCCACCAGTCCTGCAGTCACTGACGTAAAACTGAACGCCACCAATGGCAGCGGTGCCCATAATTTTTCGAGGAAAAGAATCGGAGCGGCAAGCACCCCAGCCACTGGTGAAAAGAAGGAGCATATTCCTAAGCCGGTGCTCCTGTGTAAACACATAAAGTCATGTTGTACTTCAGATGAGTTTACTGTGTATCAATTATGTTTTAAATAACATAAAGAAACCCAAATTGGACTGACAATAACAAAAATATAATAATGTATCAATATTAATAGATTTAATAGTAAAATACTAAATTTTGAACAGTCATTTTGGACTAGTGTTATCAAAATGTGTGTAGTAAAGAAAAACGTTATTTTACGAACTTATCTACATTGTGAGAATCGATGTATATAACTTGCCTCATGTTCGTTGGGAAAAGTTCTACAGTATATATGTAAACAATTGAAAATGCAGCTGTAACAAAAAAATTTCCAATCATTGCCAAAGATATCCTAAGAGTTGTATTGCTGAATATGCACAGGTCAAATGTATTATTATATTACACGTTGCCCAAATAATTCATATTGAATATTCGATGTCGACCAGAAAAATACAATTTATATTGTTAAAATTACCTTTGTAATAATACTAATTATTATATAACAGAATATATGATTACTCTCAGTATATTACCATTATGCTCGATTATATACCACTCAATAATTTCCGAAACAGAGCTTGTAAAATCAACTGTTAATTTATTCTCAGTATAATTTTCGAATCCAGTCGTGTGAACCATAAATGAACAGTCTTTAGTTACAACCCTCTCAAACAGTGGCAATCTCACAGTTTAACTCTACTTTAGTTACATAATGCACCCTGGTACGTCACAAAGTTACTCAATTGACCATGTGAATCAGGTGTACAAAGAATCCATATATTGATGAAACAGGCAGAACCACCTGTGACAAGGGTGCCTGCTAGTGAACATCGTCTGCCGAGCTTCTGAATAATGAACCAGGCGAACAGGTAGGCCAACAACTCGGTAAAACCACTTAAGAAAGTTCCAATGTATACGTCGACGTTTAGACCCTCAACACATATGTTGAACCATAGTAAGCAAGGTTAACGGCAAACCTATTTAAACATTGGTCCAATCACAATTAATTAGTATTATGTGATCTGTGAGAACATTATTATCAGTTAGTAATATCACTTAGTAACATACAAATGTCATTCACTTCACTAATAATCAAATGAGAAATACAAAAATAAAACCATGCATGTGTCGTACCAACTATATGTGATGTAAACCGCTTTCCTTCTCATCTGTGGATATCGAATTATGATCATTGGGCTTGTCTTGCTACTTTCACTTGAATCCTTTATTAAAGAAATCAATTTTACGTCACTTTTTTAATAACTTTTTTTTTATTCAAACGAAAATAAATTATGCCTAGTGACTCGCTGTTGAAACATAACCATGAGCATCAACCACAATCGGGAAACCATTCCCGTGGAACAAATATAAATATTTCAGCTTACATTTCCAACTTCTAAATTGTCCAATATGTCATCTGGTAAAACCCCAGCTTTTTTCCTTCCAATTTTTTTTACAACAAGCTTTGCTTATTCACTTCGGCCTTTAACAAGAAGCCACCGTGGTGACTCTGGAACAAAACTGTAACAACGATCAAACTAATTATTAAAAAACTAACTAACTAAAATTATCTGTATTAGATTATCTACCAGCCACCAAATAAATATTACAATATCAATTATTATTCGACCATTTATTTTCTTATATATTTATAGAAAATTGGCAACGATAACCAACAGCGAATCCACTAAGAAAAATAATCACAAGACGCAGTACTTAAACCTAGGCAATCTAACAGGGTGGAGATCGAAAGGTTTATCTGCGACACGATCAGTTCCACGCCCTTTAACAGACACCGCGCGCAACGGAGAATATGTACTAGTACTAGTACTGTCGCAGCCAGGCATAAGATCAAAGGACTGTTACGAGTTCCTATCTTGACAAGGCGAGCTCGGTTTCATGGTGTTAGATTGCTTAAGTCTTCAGTTTTTTTCAGAGTTGTATTTAATAACCAACTCCGTTTCTATCATTGTTCTTGTGTGTATTCCTCTATGAATGAAACATATCTTATTCAAACCAAAGACACGATAAGCATAATGTGTTACAAAATCTCCAGAACGTGGGTTAATAAGATTGAATATATAAATGTTGGGATGATATTAACACTCACAATATTTATTTACTCTTTCACTTTCCATTTTTAATTCATGAAATACAATTATAATTGGTTCTTACAAGTAAAGCAACAACAGAGGGGACTGGGAAATGCCGAAAGTCATGAGAAGCTTGTCCCATGATCTAATGAAGTAAGAAATCGGAGCTAACATCATTATGCCCAAGCACCAATAGCTCGACGCAATGGTAGACTAATGCAACTAATTCGGTAACTGAAAATATCACAGAGAAAACAATATTTAACATTTTAAGATAATTTATCCATTTCTTCAGATCCGAAATATAGCAATAATGTTGAAATGCAGCATTTTTGTATTTGTGTTCTATGTATAAATACTTTCTTGTTCTTGCAACGATTCAAAGTATTAATGATGTTTATGAAATAATAGTATTATTCCTACCGTATGTGAAGACTGAAACATATAAGCCAACCTCAGATATGCCGTTCAGGAATCGGAAAATAACATACATAACATATGATTTCGAAAGACTGCATAACACCGTTAATGATAAAACCAGTGAAAATGCTAAAAACACTCCATTTTTTCTTCCAAGACTAAAAATTGTAATTTATAAAATATGATAATATGCAATGAAATGAATGAATTATTATTACATCCATCAAATATCGGAATTATTGAAAAAATATATGAAGCGCCAACCATGACAAAGCAATACTAAATACAATATGGGATCGTTTTCACTATATAATTAAGGTACCTACTTTCATTTTTTTTAACTTACCAATCACAAAGAAGTCCAAATAAAATCGAACCAAAGAAAAATCTTGCTATGTACAATGATGACGCCAATGACACCATATAACTGTCTTCACACACCAGGTCAAACTGTGAAAATAAAATGCATATTATTTTTGACAGTGCACACTCACAAACATACACGTGCGAAGCGACACGCGTCAAGCGTCAAATAGCGCAAAACTAGCCAAATTTGTATATGAAGCAACATGGAGTGAATTCACGCCCGAAGCATTCGCGAGATACGAATTCACTACGTGTAAGTTGTAAATCTATTGGCACCTACACGTCATATTCAAAGTCACAGAACAACGTTACGTCACTGTGATAGGTACGATATCAAAATACAATAAAATATAGTATAAAAAAAATTACAAAAGATAGAAATGTTCAATTAAAATTAAACAGTTTTGTGTTCTCTTCTTTTCCAAAAAAAAATCTATCTACACACCAAACATTATTATTGACTGTCATTGTAACTTTCTTTATGCACATATTTTTAATTTCTACTTTAAAGGTAAATGCTAATGGCTTATTTTATTATGTTAATAATCTGTTATTGTTTAATAAGTATTATAATATATTGTTAAATATCGATTGATGTAATTATATGATATATACATAGAAGACAGCTAATTAAATAATAAAGATACTACTGATCATTCCCTATACAAGCTCCATAACTACGACAAACAGAACAATATGATAATATGACGATAAAATGCTTTATTGTAATTAAGGATATGTAAATTAAACTTTTTAATAATTAATGATATTGGACAAATTAAGCAGTAACCAGTAAGTATTTAAGTTTTGCTTCATATTTATACCAGCATTTAGTGATAATATTATAATTATTGTTCAAAGGAAATGTTGACATTTTAATTTGGGTCAATTATTTATCTACAGGCTATTTAACACGTTCATTGTGAGTGTTATTTATACAAGTCGGATTTTCATATTTTGCATCATAGTTCATCACAGTTAAATCGCGCGCATATCTACGTAATCCGAATTTATTTAACATGTTTATAATGTTGTTGCTCAGACAATTTTTTTTATAGAAATAGCAATCTTCATGTTGAACATTTGAATAAAAGGCGGTTGCCTTAATTTCACATACTAGAGGGTTAGCTCGCTTCGCTCGCTCCCCCTCTAGGAAGTGTAGACGATGGTTCTCGGAATGATAATGTTCTCCTTATACGTTTTCTGTCGGTTACCATTATTGAAAATGCTTGACATTCGTAAAACTAAACTACTTTGTTTTACAGTGTTTTAGATGATTAATAACATTTTAAAGTATAGTTTTTATTGTTTGATAGGGCCCTTTGGGGAGGCGGAGGTCATTTGAGGGAGGTGATTATTCGAGGGATATATGTTAATTTTTTTAGTTTGAATAATATGGTAACATTTATAATCAAATGAAATCCTCTAATAGATATGAAAAGTGCTAAAAAAGAAGAACAAATGCTTGGTAAATTTTAGATAACAGTGCGGTGAATTCTACTACAAATAGTATAATTGTGTTATTATAAATATGTGGATGGACGTTTATTAGATAGTTGGGTGAGGAGGGGGTTATTATTCAAAGTGATGTTTTATTGGAGAGGCGTTTATTCAAATGAATACCATCCTAATAATTATTAATACATTATTTAATTTAATCATCTTTTGAAACTAACTGCCGTGACAGAGTGGGCCCAAGAAAGAAGATATTACGGCTTGCAACATGGGCAGACATCTCGGTCCTAACGGGACACAGAAAGATAGCCTACAGTTATTCCTGCAAGCTTACTCAACAAAACTCAGCTATCGGGATTTCACTCGAAAAATGTCTTATCATCAAATCTCCCTATGTAATTTTATAATACTATTCCCCACAATATATTCTGATTCTTTATGGCGTATATTTAATTTGATCTTTATTAATTATTATTAACTACGGTACCTTCACACACGCGCGGTATGTTTTAAAATAAACAAAAAACTTAAATGGCTATGATTAAAGCTCCAGTCCTACTATATCTGATTTTTTTTCGTCTTCCAAAGGGACACTGTATTGCTTGATGGAAAGTGCCTGTTTCCAGTCACCTTTAGGGTCAAATCTATTATTTTAACTGCTCCCTTGTGTATAAAAGAGAGAAAATATTTGAAACCAGGTTGTTGCAAGGTGAACTTATCTTAAACCCAGAAATTACTTTGACCGGGAAGAATTGAAATTGAGATAAAAATCTAATGTTGAAATCATAAATTCTGTTAAAAACTCTTTATAATATCTTCCTAAGATAGAAATATGGAACAATAGCGTCGCTGTGAACACTAATGTTATCAAATCTACGTTTTGCGGTACATCTCAGATAGATAAGGTAGATATCCAAGGCGGAGATTTGTACCGAAGTTTTTGCATTGTGCTCGCCTATGTCAGAATTAACCATAATTTATATATAGATGCTACACTCTATGTAGTAAGTATACAGTATATACTGTTAACTGTATTATATAAAATATATCTCAAATATTCAACACGCAAAAACATATTGTCTTCATGTCTTAATGACACTAAGGGCATTTTCTTTAGCTTCAAATGGTATAATTGTTTTTTTGTCTGCATGTTTTATAACCTACGTGCACGTGGCGTGTGTCGTGTGGATAACTAACTCGCCAAGGTAGTCCTTAAGTTTGGTGTCAGGGGTCACATCTTGATGAATAAACAATAAACAATCTTACCTCAGACACAATAGTGGAATCATACCGTGATCGATCGTAGGCCCATCCATTTTCACAATCAATCAGTTTAGTCGTACAGTATTATCATTTGCATACATTCTACATTGTGTTTCGTTAATGAATAGCGTGCCCTCATCGTCTGGTGGCAGTCTTATCATGCTATCGTTTCTATTCCAGCAGTCACCGAAATAGAGCTCGCTGCAATTCGCTGTATCTGGATGCTTGCAATGGTGATCCATAGTTCCACCGATAAACACGGTTGATATGTTAACAAACGAATTGGAAAATACAAGACAGCATATGGACAATGTCACCAGTTTGTGATATTGACCATATTCACCAATGTATTTAAAGACGTTATCAACCTTCATAGCGTTGGATTAGTACGGATGCGACTGTCGGCAAGTGTTGTATTAGTAGCATTGTTATATAAACAACAACTGCTACTCCCGGTGCAATGTCACACCTAATACATGTTCAATAAGGTAACGGATATATATACAACTAATGAATAATTCATGTTTTCTGCATCCTTACCTACAAAAAGTATATTATTAGCATCACATGAGTATCGAAGAAGTCATAAAAATACATTGTCTTGTCTGTCTTGTCTGAAACTAGATCAGATTTCAAGAAAGGAAGATTACTATCATTTAATGTTAAATTTACGACGGGTGTGACGTCACTTACAAAAATATAATGTTTTTACTTCAAAATTCTTCTACTTCAAAATTGTATTGATTTAGCAGTTGTCACAGAGACTTGGCAAACACCGCAAATAACAGATGATGCACTGATGATTAACAACTTCAATATTTATACCTATCATAAGATAAGATAAGATAAGATAACTTTTATTGATCCTCAAAAAGGAAATTCATTGCTCGTCATAATAACAAGAAAACACAATAAAAACAAATATAGCATAAAACCATTCATATAAAAACATCAAAAATACAAGATTAAATTATCTTCTTGACTTTCTATTGTACTGGATGATACCGGAGGGAATAAAGGATTTGGCATTATCGATTTGTTTTCACACTGAGGAACCTCAATCTAACACTTGGATTAAGTTGGTCTATGATCACTTTGTGCAGAGGATGAGAGACATCCGACTCAATGCGTTCAAAATCTTTCTGGAGGTGTTCTAGGTGCACATCGGTAATGGAAGGCAGTTCCAGACCAATCATTTTACCAGCCCGACGGATGAAAGTTTCAAGGCGTCCTTTATTCCCTCCGGTAACATTACCAGCCCAACAGGAGAGGCAGTACGTCCAAACACTACATATAACGGAACTATAGAACGAAAGTAACATCAAATCACAGGAGTTAAATTTATATAAAGTTCTCATACAATACATTCTGGGATTACATTTTTTGCTGATGAAGTCTATATGGTCTCCCCAACTCAGTTTATCATTGAAAACAATACCTAGATACTTGTACTGGTCAACAATTTCAATTTCTTTACCTTTGATAGTGATTGGTTGAAAATTTAATTTATGTTTAGTCCTAAAATCAATGATCATCTCCTTTGTTTTCCATGCATTTATTTGGAGATAATTATCGTCACAAAATTTAACAAATATTTGTATTTCGCTACGATAATGTTCATCATTGTTTGAAACTATGAGACCAATAGTACAAGTGTCATCAGCGAATTTAACAACGGGGCAAAGCTCATCATTTAAAGATCTGTAATCGGCCGTATACAAGGAATATAATTTAGGTGCGTTGACAGTACCCTGAGGAACACCGGTGTCAGAGGTTACGATTTCTGACTTAACACCATTAATATTAACAAATTGTTTTCTATCACAAATTAAATTTAAAACTAAACGAACAATCGGACGGGGAAACTCCATATTCAACATTTTGTCTGCTAGGATATGGGGTTGTATGGTATTAAACGCAGACTGAAAATCAAAATACATAACACGTGCCGAGTGGCCTTTCTTTACATTATCTAGATGTGAATACAATTTATGTAATTTAAAATATATCGCATCACTGGTACTACGGAGTGATCGGTAAGCAAATTGCAACGGGTCTAACACTTTTTCAGCATAAGGTTTCATAATTTTTAAAATAATACGTTCCAATATTTTCATCGCGACAGACGTGAGTGCGACGGGTCTCAAATCATTCATGCTGTTAATCTTAGGTTTCTTAGGTACCGGTATAATGCATGAAAGTTTCCAAATATCCGGGAACGCATGATAAGAAAGACACATATTGAAAATAAATGTAAATATACCATCAAGGTTAGGAGAGCAGACCTTAAGTACTCGTGGTGGGATTCTATCCAGCCCAGCAGCCTTCGATGAATTGAGTTTCATGAATTCGTTATGTACATCAGAAATGCTTATACTAAATTTGGGATCATCTTCAGTCACCCGACACGAGCTAAATAGAGCCTTTCTTTCTTTTTTTAAATCATGAACATTAAAACGGTTATAAAATTCATTTAACTCATTAACATATTGCACAGTAACAATCGGAATCGAGGTGGGTGTATTACCACCGTTTGTGTAACCACTCATAAGTTTCATACCCTGCCAAACTTGTTTCATATTATTAGACCTGAAGTTATGTTCAACTTTTTCCTATAAATGTTCTTCTGTTTCATTATTTCAGATTTAATCTCTCTAGTCAATATTTTCATACGATTAGAGTCGCCCATCTTAAAAGCTCTACGTTTCTCACACAACAGTAATTTAACGCCTTTCATGATCCATGGCTTGTTATTAGGGTAGATTTTCACTTTTTTAACTGGAACGCATTTATCAATACAAAAGTTTATGTATGAGCTCACTGCATAAGTAATACTATTCAAATCTTCATTCTCCGTAAAAATATCCCAATCGGTAGATTCAAATTCCTCGGGGCTTCCTCGGCTTCAGGAGACCATTTACGTACATTAATAATTGTTGGTTGGCAGGTCTTATTTAACGGGCGATATTTGGGACTGAGTAAAATCAAATTATGATCAGATTTGCCCAAGTTCGGTAATGGGGTCGAAATATAGGCATCCTTCACACTTGAGTAGCATAAATCAAGAATCGCGTTGTCCCTCGTTTTACATGTAACATGCTGATAATAAGTGGCCGTTGTTTTCTTGAGCTTGCATCTGTTGAAATCACCATTGATAATTACAAGCGCCTCAGGGTGACTACACTCAATACCTTCGATTATTTCTGCGATCTCATTTATAGCAGGCTTTTCAAGCTGTTTGTTAGGTATGTATACCATAACATTGATAACATGCGAGAACTCTCTCGGAAGATAGTAGAGGCGAATACCAACAACTAGCACTTCCGAGTGTGGCGTACATTTATGAAGCTTAAGCGTAGAATTATTTTGATGACAGTATTTCTCATTAATGTAGAGGCAAAGACCACCACCGCCATCTTTTTTCGCTTCGGCTGTACGATTCCCAGATTTAAAGCGAACTACTTGAATATGTTGATCACTATGCTTATCGCTCAGGTGGGTTTCCGTGAATGCAAGTAAGCTGGCATTCCTAAAATCCTGAAGTGTTCGACGTTTGCTCTGAGTAAATCGACTTTGTTATTCAAAGATCTAACGTTTCCAAATATTAAAGATGGTATAAAAGGGGGTGTCACGAAACCTAAGACCACGAAAGCTAAGACCCCCTAAGACCTAAGGTCATGAAAGCTAAGACCCAAGACCTAAGATTACAAATATTTATCTTTCGCACCTGCCTTGTATTTTAACTCCCAACATTTATTCCGAATACCACACCTTAGAATTGGCACTTTCATGAAAAAGAATCACATAAAAAGTAACAAATACATTTTTAAATTGATGATTTTACAGACGTTTTTCTCGCACACAAAATGACTAGCCTACAGCACACTAGAAGTAGGCCTACCCCATGTTCAATTTTTTTGTTTCTATGGAACGTCAAAAGAGCAAAAATTATATAGAGGGCTGAAAACTCTGTGGAGTCCATCTACAGTGTGGATGGAACAATGTAAAATTAAAATTGTAATGATAATAGTATAATCATGCAAGTACGAAGAAATAAATACTGGCAAATAAATTTTAACTTAAAAACTATGATAAGTTTTTTTTTTTTCGTTTTCTTTCTTTTTTATACTTGTACTATTATTGTTGCTCTTTTGGCGCTCCATATAAACAAAAACATTGAGCATGGGGAGCTCGAGGAGTTACATTACAGTATACAAAGAAACACGTCTGTAAAATCAGGATGGGAAAGGATTTATTTATTTGTTATTATGTGTTTCTCCTTCTGAAAGTACTTATAAGTCCTAATTTTAAAGTGTGGTATTCAGGATAAAGTTAGTCAACAAATTTGGAGTCAAAATACAAGAAAGGCAGGTGCGTAAGAAAAACATCCTCTGAACCAACACATTGGAGTAAATATATACCAACAAACAACCCGTCAAGTTTGTTTGTTGTAAAGAAAAAATATACATTTACTCAACGTGCGAAAATAATGTGAGTTTATCTATGTTTTGCGGTATTATTAAATTATATTTATGGTAATAAATGAAACCTACTGTGTTTAAAATTATGTATGGATAAACAAAGTATTGTTTTTAAGCTGTAGTATATCTTAGAATTTGTAATCTTAGGTCTTGGGTCTTAGCTTTCGTGATCTTAGGTCTTAGGGGGTCTTAGCTTTCGTGGTCTTAGGTTTCGTGACACCCCTATAAAAGGCTTACATTTCCTTCGTTGTAGTCGCTTCCTGACCCCACCAGCCTTGCCCCGTTTCCGAGGCCTGCGACGTTGTATCTCGGATGGTAATTCAACGTGTGCCGATAGCGGTGAGATCGACCTCTCGCCCATGGAATGCAAATCAGATGACGTGTACGCAATTCCACCGCCCGGCTTACTCAATCCACACAGTAAGAACAGCCAAAATATCAGCAAGAAATACAGAAATTTCAAAACTTTCATATGGAACGCCGTTTACGCAACATTTCGATGATATGAATTATGACGCGTTATGTGAATGAAATGCATCGATATGAATTGAATGGTGCGATATATGAATGAAATGTTTTGAATTAAATGCTTTAAATTGAATATTTTGAATGAAATGTTTTGAATGAAATGTTTTGAATAAAATGTTTTGAATGAAATGTTTTGAATGAAATGTTTTGAATAAAATGTTTTGAATGAAATGTTTTGAATGAAATGTTTTGAATAAAATGTTTTGAATGAAATGTTTTGGATTGAATGTTTTGAATAAAATGTTTTGAATGAAAGGTTTTGAATGAAATGTTTTGAATGAAATGTTTTGAACGAAATGTTTTGAATGAAATGTTTTGAATGAAATGTTTTGAATGAAATGTTTGAATTGAATTGAAAAGTCAAACTATTGGCGGCGTATTTCATTCTCGCTCGCGATTTTTTTTTCAACCTCTTAAGCCTGGGTACTCTCATCTCCTTTCCACGCTGCCTTTACAGAGAATCCTAACAGATCTGGGTATGGAAATATGCATTCAACTGTTTAAGGTCTGTTAGGATTCTCTGTAAAGGATCCATATTGATGACAGCGTGGAAAGGAGATCAGGGTACCCAGGCTGCGATTTTTTTTTTCGTACATAAGTTGGGGACCCCCTCATGAAACGTCACAAAATAAACATGAATAATTCATCAGTTAAATGTGTTGTTCCGTGTGCACCCAAGCGTATAGCAACAAGAAGCGATTACACAACTGCGATACGATACTTTCTACAGTAGGCCTAGGATTCTAAGTCAATTCACGCGATTTCCTTCGCGCACTCTTCTTCACACAAAATGTGTCGAGTCGAGGCTAATCGACAGCTAGGCAAGACATTAAACTAAGTAGTAATTCATTGGACATAGCCCAAAGAAAGCTTAGACCCACAAAAAGAATAAAGAATGTGTATAATTTGTGTACTGTATTTTTTTTAATTCTGCTATTTATTATCAAACGCATGTACTCAAAGGAACTTTAAAAATGCGCGTATATGAACACATGCGATGGGAAGATTAGACCCACGAGAATAAAAAATGTATTTTTGTGTAATGTTTATTGTTTAATTTTGCTGACTTATTACTCGGATTGTGTCATACCTATAACACACACACACACACAGCTCTACTAGAATAGACATATGTTTAGAGACTAATAATTAGGCCTAGGCCTAATAGTATTAATAGAAACTATAATTTTAACACGTAATTCTTTAGTAATAAATTATATTAAAAACACTATCATAAACTAAAGGCTGATTATTTCGACAATCCACACAAAACACCGCTATTCTTCTATGAAATCGCACGCCGCAACAACAGCGCGGAGATAGGCCTCACTTCACTTCTTGTTGCTATACGCTTGGGTGCACACGGAACAAGAACATTTAACTGATGAATTATTCATGTATATTTTGTGACGTTTCATGAGGGGGTCCCCAACTTATGTACGAAAAAAAAAATCGCACCCAGGCTTAGGCATAAGAGGTTGAGAAAAAAATCGCGAGCGGGAATGACATACGCCACCAATAGTTTGACTTTTTAATTCAATTCAAACATTTCATTCAAAACATTTCTTTCAAAACATTTCATTCAAAATATTTCATTCAAAACATTTTATTCAAAACATTTCATTCAAAACATTCAATTCAAAGCATTCAATTCAAAACATTTCATTCATATATCGCGTCATTCAATTCATATCGATGCATTTCATTCTCATACCGCGTCATAAAATTAATATCATCGAAATGTTGCGTAAACGGCGTTCCATACTTTCACATACAACATAATGTATAAATCAAATGACTTCTTCCACAATACAATACAGTCCAAATATACGAAAATAACGTCAAAAAATGAGTAACAACAGTGAGACAATGAGACGAGCTGTGTCGCCGTGTTGCACAGCGCCACTGGAGGTCATAGAACGCATAGGAAGGGTGGTGGAGTGGCCGTATATGTTAATTCTGAATTTCTGTCGCGCAGAATACCTGAAATAGTAGTACCCGAAGAGCTAGAGTGTGTTTGGGTTTTTATAAGACCGAAGAGGCTTCCTAGAGCTGTATCCTCTATTATAGTTTGTGGAATATATATATTCCACTTAATTCTTCTGACCAACAACTACTTTTGGATCATATTATTAAATCTCTTTATTGATTGATTGACCATTTTTACACCAATATTATTGATACAAAAATACATTCTTGTGTATTTATTTTTGATATATCCGACCACCTTCCTATCTTTCATATAGTAGATGAAAAATTATACCATACTGACACCGACAATGTACCATCTCGTATAATAGATATTGATGCTTTGTGTGGTGATTTGGTTGAGGAAAATTGGTCTGAGGTTTACGATTGTGACCAACCCGTATCTTTTGATAAATTTCTTAACACATTCTATAAAATTCATAATAAACATATTAAAAATAAATATAATGTATCAAATAAAATGAAAGCAAAACAGTCTTGGATGACACCTGGCTTAATTAAAAGTAGCAAAAAGAAACAAAAACTTTATAAAAAATATATTTATTCTCATGATATTCAACATAAAAGTATATACAAAAATTATAAAAATATGTACACTAAACTCTGTTGAACCGCAAAAAGAATGCATTATATATCAAAATTTCAAAATGTAAAATGTAACCTTAAAAAGACCTGGGCTATAATAAATTCTGTATTAAGACCAGAAAATCGAAACAATTTCCCATCCCTCATAAATAACGGTTTTGAAACAATTACATCAACTAAAGAAATATGCGATTCATTTAATAATTACTTTTCAACAGTTGGTTCAAATTTAAATAATTCTATGCCTGACCCTCATATTGATCCAATCTCATATTTACCAAATCCAATTTCTCAATCCTTTTTTATAAATCCTGTTACAAAAGAAGAAATAATAATTATTGTCAACAATTTAAATCCTAATAAAGGATCTGGTGACGATAATATCACTTCACGTACGATCAAACAAATACTGCCGTACATAATTGACCACCTTACCTTCTCTATAAATTGTTCATTCTCATCTGGTGTATTTCCAAATTTATTAAAAATAGCTAAAGTTTTCCCAATCTTTAAGAAAGGTGACAAGGGCCAAGTTAAAAATTACAGGCCTATCTCCCTTCTTAGTGCTTTTTCCAAGATCTTAGAAAAACTCATGCACCAGCGACTCTATGATTACCTTACTAAATTCAACATTCTTTATACTCACCAATATGGCTTCCGTCATAACCATTCCACATCCCATGCAATTCTGGATCTTGTTAACAACATCACCTCATCTCTTGACAATAAACAATTTTTACTCTCCGTTTTTATAGACTTGTCAAAAGCTTTTGATGTCATTAATCATAAAATTCTTCTTGGTAAATTATTTAATTATGGCATTAGAGGAATTGCATTAAACTGGTTTGAAAGTTATTTAGTAAACCGTAAACAGTATGTTGCGTTAGGCTCATTTAAATCATCAGTGGAGGCTGTAAATTGCGGATTGCCTCAAGGGTCGGTTTTAGGACCACTACTATTTTTAATTAATGTAAATGATCTTTCTAGATCAAGTGACACTCTGAAAGTCATATCCTTTGCTGATGATACTACGATTTTGTTTTCTCAATCTGATATCAATGTCTTGTATAACACCGTCAACACTGAACTAAATAAAATGACTGATTGGTTCATCTCAAATAAGCTTATTGTTAATGTACAGAAAACTAATTACATTTTATTTCGTACTCAACAAAGACAAATTGATTTCTCTAATCTTAATATTTACATTAACAATAATATTATTGAACGTAAACCCAAAGTACTATTCCTCGGAGTTTATCTACATGAATACTTGAGATGGACCAGTCATCAAGCGTATGTATCTAAAAAGATATCTAAAGTAATTGGCATCCTTTTTAAATTAAGACACTTTTTTCCACAACATATCTTACTCTTGTTATATAACACCCTTATACAACCTCATCTTCTTTATTGCAACATTATTTGGGCAGCCGACTACCCATCAAATTTAGAAAAACTTAATAAACAAATTAAACGTGCTGCCCGTATTATTACTTTCTCTCACTATCTCGCCCCTTCCCAACCTTTACTTAAAAAACTCAATATTCTTAGTCTACATGATCTATTTACAACACAAATTGCTTCCTTTATTTTTCAATTCTTTAATACCAAACTCCCTGTGACAATGTCTAATCTATTAAGTCATCATACAAAATCACACAAGTAATATTTACGTATCGACAATAAATTTCAGCATCTTTATGTACCTCCTTTTAGACTGAAAATTTCCGAATATTTTGTTTCTGTTTCAGGACCGCGAATCTGGAATGATCTTGATGATAAACTAAAGCATTTTAAATCTCTTTATACTTTTCGTAAAAATTTTAAAAAATATCTTATTTCTTTATACTAATTTTAATATTATTATGATTGTAGTACACTGAAAGTATCTATTTTTATTTCATCGTTTTTGTTTTTATTTATTATTTTATGTAGTAAATTGTATTAGTTTAAATGTATGTGTATTGTTTCTGGGGTCTTTCTCGAGACAAGAAACTTGTTTTCTTCTAGAGAAGACCCCAAATGATGGCTTATTACTATGTTTTCATTTATGTACACACCTATAATTATATTATACTGTATAATGCCATTGTTGAATAAATTAATGTTTTTTGAACTTGAACTTGAACTCGTGACAGTCTTAAACTTAAACACCCAGACGCTGGCTTCATTATTATGGGGGACCTGAACAGAACTGACCTAGCCCCATTATGCCGTGCACATAACCTAAAACAAATTGTGAAAGAACCAACGCGAGGGGATGCAATACTAGATATTATAGTCACCAATCTAAAGCATTATTATTGCGATCCCCGAATTGTGTCGCCGATGGGTGCTACTAGCGATCATATTTGTGTTCTGTTGTCAGCAACTACAAGGACGAATAGCAACACAATCCAAAAGCGTGTAATCAGACCAATGAAAGCGAAAAGTGTTGAAGAATTTGGCCGTTGGATAACTACCCATGACTGGAACGAGGTTATTAACGCGAGTACTACTGAACAGAAAACGCAATCATTTTATTTGTCATTGACTTCTGCTATGAACACTTTCTTCCCGGTTAAATCCATTAAGATACATCCAACTGATAAGCCATGGATTTCGCAACAAGCAAAGGATCTTATAATGAAACGTCAACACGCTTTTACTAATCATGGTAAATCGCTGGAATGAAATTTCTATAGGAATATGGTACAAAGAGTGATCAAGAAAGACAAAATGAACTTTTACAATGAACGTTTATTAAACTTAAAAGCCACTATTCCCCATAAATGGCACCAAGGCGTGCAGATGTTACCTAATAAAACTAAACCCCAACCACTTATTAGTGTAGAGGATATTCCGCAGGATGACTATCCTGGTATAAGTATTTTTGTAAACAACCATTTTGCTATAACTTCCCAAAGCAGACCAAGTATTGATTTATATTACATAGCCTATGTAAATACGCGAACGTGATTGGTTGAAACTGCATCACATACCGCTGCGAGGATCGTAAATCGTATATATCCTCGAGAACGATGATATTGACTGTGTAATTTTCGCGTAATTATCGAGTCCCCTGTCATTAATCATATAAATTCTCGAGTACGATGATATTGACTGTGTAATTTTCGTGTGCAACACTCGCGTTTGCCGATAAATAAACAAGGTCTTGCGATGCAAACTTGCGATGCAATTGTCACTCCATCACAAGACAACGCTTCATGCGCTGCGCCACGGAACTTGCTTGAAGAAGTTAGTCAACTAAACTATTTAAACTATGCATACATAGCGCCCTCATTTGTTATTAGTCCTCCCTAGATGCCTAGATGTGATGAAAGACCGTTTGTGATTGGTTAATACTCACAGTAGTAACCGATACGCGCGCGACGCACTGAACATCCGGTGATTCGGCTCGATCGAAGAAGACAAATTATTATTTATTCGGCCTACCTGATAATAATATTATTATAAATGTAGGCTTATTGATAGAATTTCTTCTGTTATTATTTAAACGACGTAGGCTAGTGAATATTTTATTTCCATTAATTAGTAATTATCTGTTTATTATTCTTCGAAAGGTCTGGGCAGCTTGTTTACATACAATACAAAAAGGAGGCCTAGCCTAGCTACTCGACCCAGCAGATATTCTACTTGTTGTTGGCTATGTAATATAACAGATATCGCATTTTATATCGGTAAAATATAAGATTAGACATCCCCTCGGGAATGATATTAAGTTCTCGGGAAATATATAAGCATTTTTTTAGTTTTAGCTCGAACTACGACTAAAGTCCGGTTTAAGAATACGGGCGTAAGTAACATGAAACTAAGACGTGTAAAGTATCAACAACCCAAATGCAGAGTTGAAAGATATAGAAAAAGTGCAATACCATACCTTATCTCGCTTCTAAATGAATAATCATTATATATCACCCAGTACAGCTATGTGATTCTTTTTGGCCCTGTTAGGTGTTTTTTTTATTTTAATATTTTAAGCTAAACCTTTTGAATGTTCCTGTATACTCTCTTAATGCAGGGAGTTGTTACTCCCTGCTTAATGTAAAAGAGTGAGAAACCACTCAAACTAGAGTGAACTTCCACTCTTTCAAAGAGTTAACTGAGGGACAACTCGTTTTGGAGTGAAAAAAAGAGTGGTCACCAAATCACTCTAAAATGAGTGAAACCAACTCTAAAAAGAGTGAACATTTTCAACACTCTTTTAACAAGAGTGGAAATAATACACTCATAAAAGAGTGAAAGTGACCCACTCTTTCAAAAAGAGTGAAAATAATCAACTCATAAATGAGTGAAAAGAAACCACTCTTTTTTAGGAGTGGTATTTTTAGCGTATTCTTTTTCTACTTGTGTCTTCCGTCTGCAAGGCTGCTTTTGAGATCCCAAACTTGGTAGTAGCTATAAAAACATGCATTTAAAACACAATTGTATAAGATGGGAATATAACTCCCTAACAGTTGGTTTGATGTTTGTTGTAATTTCGTATAAGAGACCTTCAAAGAAATTGAAAAAGGTCACAAGCGGACTGGCAAATGGACATTACATATAATGAATTTTAAAAAGTCGATCAATTGCCTGAACAATTGTGTTACGGTACCACAAGGAATAGATGTTGCATCAACAATAATAAAAAAAACTCTGTAGGTTCTTTAACATCACCCAATGCAAGGATAAATGGCTGTGCATATGTCTGGTCTTTACCTGCTGAAAAGCTGTCCACATCTGTCCCAGCCTGAAAAATATAAAAATACAGTATAAAAAGCTGAAAAATATGAATTTATCACAAATCCTCCGATACTCAAAAGGTACTGTAGTCTATATCACATAATAAACACTACCATTTTTGTAGCCTAGCCGGGTCTATAATAATAAAGAGTGGTTGAATAAAGTGAAAACAATAAAGACAGGTCAACCCGTCGTACCGTACCCATGCCAAAACAATTTGGGTATGGGTCCGCCTATAGGCTAGATACGAGTTAGCATATGGTGGGGACGAGTTGGTTTGGGTACGCGTTGCCAGCACCCTCCCTAGTAGGCCTAGGCTAGGCCCTAGCTAGTAGGCTAGGCGTTAGCACACCAGGATTCACACGCAAATAAAACATATTACAAAACAATCATAATCATTTCTACAATACACGGCAACAAAAGCTACATTTTAAATGTAAATTTACCATTAAATATCCTGATTAAATGTTGATCTTGTTCACCAAATATCTGGTGTAAAAATTCCTCCATCTCGAAATGCGGCGGCAGGAGAAAAAGAGAGAGAAACAGTCAATCGGCCGGCCCGCGGGCGCGCGCGAGAAGACGATGAAAAGTTATGAAATGCTTGCATTTGATTGGCTGCCTCGATCAAATGTTTTCACTCCCGGAGTCGAGTGGTGGGTGTTTACAGTTTGAGCGGGAATACATGCACACTCGTTGAAAGAGTGGTACGTTTTATGCTTAATAATTATGGCAGTCGCTCAAATTTGAGTGGATTACCACTCATTCAATAGTGAACATCAGTTCACTCTAAATTTGGAGTGGAAATATCACTCGTTTACATTAAGAGAGTAGTATTTCTTGTGTAAATTGCATCTTTTTTTATATATAATTATCATTGGTTTTATATTTTTATACAAATTTTAATATTGGGAAAATGTAAATATCTTTGTAATTCAGCTTAGTCTGCGATGATGATAGTGAAATAAATGAAATGAAATGAAAAATTTTAAAAGGGATGTGAAATGTTATAATTTACCGATACGATATTTGTTACATTATTTAGCCAAATGTCAGTAGATCTGGCTGGGTAAGCATATCTGATTGGTCGCTCGCTGGCTAGCCTGCCTTAGTTACGCATAGCCTTATCATCTTATTTTGCTGAAGAATGACCAAAAGCAAATAGGCCTAATTACTAATTTTTAATATTTTAAAAATAAGTATATGTTAATCCATCCATGTACCAATCATCAAGGTCAATGAAAAAAAAAATTTAAAAAAACATCTGGCGTTTCTCATGTAATTATATTTTTATGAATAATGGAATAATTCAATTATCATTTATTATTAATTATTATTACTAATCCGTGATAAAATTTCGAAATTAATAGTTATTAAAAATAATTTGTTTTATTATTCAAACAGTTAATTAAAGGCATTAGTTATTTCATACAAATCAAAATGCATAGCTAAAGTTTGAATAAAAATGTGAGAACCATCTTACTATTTATTTAGGGCTATAAATACGCCTAATATATTATTTGATAAATATGACTATATTCTTCCTAAATATACAAATAATTTGATCAAGAACTCTATTAAATACCATGGAGCTATAGTTATAGAATTCAATCCACGTAGATATAAAAATTACATCTACAACTTTAACATTTAAGAACAAAAACAAAAACAGAAAAAGAACAATTTACTATTATCTAGTGATAAACGTTAAATATTATAATAGTATTTTATACGACCAGATAATATTGGATACATTGATTTAAAGTAAAGTTTAGCTTTATAATCTTTTATATTGTATTAGTTTATATAATAATGTTTCCCCTTTCGTATTTAATGTTATAATGTTGGTGGGTCGAACTTTTATTCACAACCTGTTATTTTGTTTGATTTTGTTATTGTTTCATTAATGTCGTCAGTTACCGTTTTATAGTTATATTACAATGAAAACATATTAAATGCAAAACATTTTGAAACTTGGTGCGACGGGGACAAAGACTATATAATAATGAGCAAATGTTGTTTGTATTAATGTCTCACATATAGACGACGTCCATATAGTATTATTCTCATTAAAACATGTTGGTAGTGTTCATGTTATATTTATGCAGTTTTCGTAGTGAGCATGTTTGTCCGGATGATGATTACAAGTAAGTAAACAAAAATAAAATTATAAACATACTGTACATTTAAACAAACATTTAATGTTCAAATTAAAAGAATTATAGAAAGTTGATTAAAAATGTTCTAATTACTTTCAAAAAAATACCCACAAATTAGCAAAACTTAGCTGCTTGACATTTTCGCTGTCCTGCTTGAACAGCTTCTTCAGAAGAAATGACAATTAATAAGAATGTCATTAAACAGATTGACCTCTAGAGGGCCAATGTCTGTGACATTACAACAGTCTTGTAGATCTCTTGTGGTAACTTTAGTGTTTTATTTATTTATGTTTCTATTAATATGCCTTTATACTTACACTGCTGCTGTATGTGACACAGAAACAAAGTTCATTGATTGTATATTTTACATTCAATTTGAATTAATTTGTAATAATAATAATAGCAGGGAAGAGTGTAATTTCACTTTGTTCTGATATTAATTTACAGGCCTATTGATATTTGACATAACTATTAGTAGTTTTAGTCATGATTGAGAATTAATGTATTCCTAATAATATATCTTATGTTGTAACTATCATGCTTTTTAATTAACTTAGTTAATGCACCTTTTTAATTAATTTTGCAGCTCTGTTATATTTTTGTACTTTTCTTGTATTGTATATCAAAACGAATTTTCTTTTCGGAAATGAAAATCAACTATGAACTATGCGCTTGATCAACCAAAATAAAGTTAAATACATTAATGAAAAAGTTTTGAAAACAACATGATTATATTTAACATTGTTATTTACATTCTTTAGGAGGTCTACCTATTCCTGTAAATAAAAAAAAAGAAATTAAGAAAAGTTAAATGGAAACAATAATATCTTCATGAGTTAAAAGATAAAAACAATTGGAAATAATTTTTCTCGAAAAAAAAATACAAAAGGTTTGATATTATGTAGACTTCAATTATTGTTCCATCGCTTTCATCTTTAATTGAATTTTAAATTCCATGCCATACAAAAACGTGAATTAAGCACTCGGATTTTGGTCGTCGGTGCGTAGCAGTTATTATAAAGTAGCAATCATGCACAATTATTATTTATTATAAATCGGATCTAGCAGTACCGCAGTAGGCTTACTTTCTTAACCTAAATAATACCAAGGTGTGGTAACATAGCTGTATTTTCCCCACGTTCACAAGTATAGGTTAACACATTGTGTAGGAATTATCTAAATTGCTGCACTTAAGAATAAGTACAACAGTACAACATTGAATATGATATTATTTTTAAGTACCGTAGGTTATGTGCCTTACGTTGGTAATTATTTTTACCATTCAAAGGTTATAATTATGTTCTACGTATTTTTTGTACAGTTTGTTTTGTTGTAGGCCTACGTCCTGTTTGTATTTGCTTCAAGCTGGATGAATACAGTTCATTATCTTATAAAAACTACTCACCTTCATCCAAACATCTAATTCTGCTCTTTTCTGAAATAAAAAAAAATGTAGCGATTAATAAGGATAAATTGGTGTATGACGTGTCCCATCTCAGTCAGATTGATTGTGGACAGGATGGGATGCTTACTTATGTATTATATTTTTACTTTTTATAAATTAAACCCGATTAACATCAGGCCAATAATGTGTGATAAGCGACAGTTCGGCGGTTGACCGCCGTCACTCGTGATGAGTTAAACACATTCCCGACCGTTGTATTTCGATTATTAAAGTTCTGGTAACTTTAGGCATAAATGAGTTACTCACCTTCATCCCGACGAATTCTGTCATTATCTAAAAGAGAGTAAATACATAAAGGGTTCCAGCAAGCAAGCAACAAGGTTACATCACAGTAAAAATTCAACATACCTTAATTTGAATTTTCGACATTTCTTCGTCAGAAGAAATCCTAAGGACAAATATTTTTTTTATTTCAATTAATTAGGTTTTATTAACTTTTAGTTAATTACTCACCGACATCCCGACCAATTCTGTCATGATCTGAAACGCAGTAAATAAAAGTATTAATGTGTGACTTGTTTTCAAACAATAAGAATAGTTCGCCAGGAGTTTGTGGAGAATCATGTTCTTTACTTTCATTTTTTCAGTCATACTTTTCATACTTGTGTAGTCGAATCTCTTTGTGCAACTATTTATTTGTCTTTTATATGTGTTTTTGTTTATTTCTATTGATATTGGGTATGATAATTGAGTATGTATTAGGCCGCCTATTTTTTCGTATTTACATTGTTTTTCAGTGTTTAGCCTATAGAAAATAATATTTCATTAATCATATTTGTTACTTACATCCATTGTGTATTCCAGGCGGAAGAGTTTCTGAAACAAAATATTTTGCATTTCAGCTGGTTTGCAATATTTATTTCTGAGTTTTACAATTCTATATATGTATGTTGCTTTGGTTTGGTTCCGCAACTATATGCGTATGTAAGGTCTTTGTAAGAAAACACACGTTCCTTGTTATCTTGTTCTTCATGAGTTTCTTTTCTTTTGTTTGTGGTGGTCCAGTGACCAGTGATCTGCTCTTTGTAATAATATTCATTACTTTAAAATAATGCTTATTCTTGTACAAACTTCGGGTGTCTTGTTTTAGTACGTATCTATACGTTTTATTGATAACCCAAAATATACAATTAGATCAGGGTTGGTGATCATCATGCCAAAATACGCAATACCTTTGTCAAAATACGTCAAATTGGGGGCGCCACCCTTTGCCAAAATACGCAAATGCATTTGTTCAATTACTTTGAACTCGTGCTTGTTCTTCTTTTCTCGTGCAGCAAAACATGATATTGTATTTTTTTTAATAGGTTCTGAAAAATGCCTAATCTAAATTATCATTATTTAAGTACCTGAAGGTCTGTGCGATTATAATAGATAAATATATAAAATAAAATAAATAGTATGGTAATGGATTATTAATTAAATTGTATTAATGGATAATACGGTACCGGTATGTTATAAAGAAAGGACTATACGTAGAAAATAATATGTATATGATGATTTGTTAGTTAAATGGAAATTTAATTTAAGAGTAATATGCATGGTATAAAATAAGAGTATACACAAAAGGAAAAAAATAATAGAAAATGTGATAATCTGAGATGAACACAAAAAAAGCATATTTTAAACAAGCAAAAATTCTGAAACATGCTGAATACGCATATATGAACTACAAAACTTAAAGAAGTATCCGAAAGATTACCTACTTTTAATTTTTTGACCAAAGCCCGAGTCAATATAAAACAAAAATGCAAGCACGAACAATGACAAGCTTCTGTAAAAGACATAGCTAGATAGTTTTAGTTTGTTACCAGATATTGATTGATCACTTTATTATTTATTTATTTGTTGTTCACATGTACTTTGTATAAATTACAATTACGTCAAAGTAGGGAATATATATAGGTTACTGAATTTTTAAAAATACTGATCGTTTCATAAACTTGATCCATTTTTCTAGATTGGATGTTGGTAAAATGTTGATGTTTTCCCAACATGTTTCACTGATATTACACCGCATGAGCAGCTCAATTGTAGTTTAGACCTATTATCCATGGTAGGGTTTATCATACTATTAGACCATGCAATAGAATGATAATATACCTTCGCGTACGTAAAAGTACACATGGTACATACGCACATAGACTACGGTATTAAACCGGGTACTGTATCATTTTGTAATGTATACTTACAGTTTACTTAGCATCATGATGCAAGAGCAATGTTAACGTAGAGGTCGATCAGTTTCGATAATGAACCTTCAATTAAAGTCATTACGATGTTGACATGTATAGGTTTACGTCATTTCAAACATGTGGAGATGTTCCCTTAGTTAAATAAATAAAAAATACAAATAACAAAGGTGGTATATATTAAAATTAATAATGGACTGTTTAATTTGAATAAACTATTATATACATATTCAATCAATAAAACGGTAAGTTAATGTTCTTTCAATTTAGATCATGGATTTTAATTCACATAATTTCATCTTTATATATTATTTACATAAAAAAATCAAGGGAATGAAATATGCACGACGTATACTTAAACATTAAGTTAAAATGATGGTAGTTGAATGTATTTGTCAGTCTAAAGTTCACTTACTTATGGTACAGTTTGACCCTAATTAAAGCATTTAATTATCTGAATAAATTCAACTATTGTAATAAAAATTAAAGTGCAATTAATTTAGTTTTAGTGTGATAATTATTTTAATGTAGTAAAAACAATAAGATGGCTAATTGAAATTTTAAATGAAAAAGGTGATAAAATTAATGAAGTGAAAAACTCCACATGTTGAACGTGTCAATTATGTGTATGTATATTTGAACGAGGTTATTCAATCTACTAAAGCTGATCGTACTTTTAATCATGTTGGGTAAACTGTAAGTATTTGTTAAGTGGGTCTATCTATTTAGCGCTTTTATTATTGATAATAATATCAATAGGCCTACTACGAGATGCAATGAGTGTCTATGTAACAAACCATATTCAGAAAAAATAAGATTATTCATTGGTAAACAGATACACTGATGCTTACAATTAAATACTTGCATCTCGTAGTATAAATATTGATATATTGTTATTTTGCAGTCACGTTATTTCGATATACTAATTAGGGTGTGAAGCAATATGATATTTTATGAAACATAAATGTATGATATTACTTGTTTTGTATTTATGTATGTTGACATAGTATAAAGTCTACTTTAAAGTCAGCAATTCAATTGTATATCTTTATTTATCTCCTGAGTGGTAATTTATAAAGAAGAATGCATGTACATTAGTGAAACAATACTAAAAGTTATTTTCATGTTTTTTCGTAAATAATATACAACTAACGTATTATGCCTACTATTTTAAGAAAAATCGATACATTGAAGATGTTGAAAAATCTAGTAAGTATAATATGTTGCAATTCTCAATGCTTAATTTATTTCTTTTTTTCTATTTTGTTTTATTTACAGGAGCCTGCTATCTTTTGTTGCTGTATATTTGATAGGTTTTATATTTCATTCTAACTTAGGTTTTGGGAAAAGTGAGGGTAAGTAATCATAAATCATTGCAGGTACACTGTCAATACCATTGTGATTACTATAGCGCTTAATGCCTAAAGCTTCAAATTATGTTATCGAATCAAACACGCTGATAACTCCCGTAATGATGTAGCTAGTTCTCAGAGCAATTGTGTTTAACTCTAAGCCAGATACTGTGTAGCCAATAAAGTTTGTTGGAAATTTCGAGTTGGTCTCAAAAGTCCTGTTCAACGCAGGACACATTTACTATTATCAGGGTGGTATTTGATTAGGTGGTTTAATCAAGGTTTCACTCTTCCAATTGCTGTTATATTATCTGAAATCAACAATTTTTTTATTTTGTAGGTGAAAATAACAATGACAATATAAGGTACTAATTAGGGCCTATTCTCCTTTGCTTGATTGGATATTCGATCTATTTCATCATTTTTATTCACATTTTGCTTTATATTAATAAAAAAAAAGAACAAAATCTTGCTGTGAAATAATAATGTATAAGAAAATGGAAAAGAAAAACAGATGCATTACACATTCCTATGTACGTTTTAACGCGTGGTTCATTTATTTACGAACATAACAATTTAAAACAACTGAAACTAAACCTGACATAATTTCTTCTTTCAGATCCAGGTGTTATTCTTTCTGGAATAAATAAAGAAAGTAAGTCAAATCAGGGAGTTGTAAAATGTTACAACTCCCTGGTCAAATACAGTCAAATGTTATATTTGTTTACATTTTTAAACTAATAAAAAATCAAAGGTTTAATATTTTATTTATATCGTAATTCATGTTATCAAAGTCATAATTATGAAATACAAACAATCTTATTTACCGAATCATTAATAGTTTTTATTCATATCAATTTCAGGTCATAACACAATCCGCCGGGAAGGTAGAGATATGTGAATAACTACACATTCCTGATCGGAATAATTTTAAAACACGAATAAATTACTTGAAAACCTGTAAAAAAAAATAATGATAAATTAAATAATTACAGTTACAGTTATTTGTAAAATACCTTAAATTTGTCACACCCGTCAACAAATAATAAATTAATATTTCTAAATTTCTAATAAGTAATTTATAACGGTATTTTGATTAATTTATTATTCGAGACATTTTATTTTTTAATAATTTATCAAAACTTATTAACCTAAGTTATGTTATATTATCATGATTATCATTAATAATATTGATAATACATACAATCATTGCAATTTCAAATGATCTGCTTTATTATATTCAATAGAATGCACTCCAGAAGGCAATCAGGCTGGTGATAAGTATTGGTAACTATGTAGGAATTAAACAATAAAACCGTAGTATCATAAAGTGATTCGAGAATTAGACTAAGAATCAAAATTATGCTTGATGATCTTAACTAAAATAAATTTATAATAAACAATACATTTGGACGTGTAATAAAAAAAAATATTATAGTTATACATTGCACATATTCACAGCACTTAGATATTTTGCAACATGCATATTCTAATCTAGTGTAGTATAGTATAATTTATCTAAGCCAAGAAGGTATAGTAGTCGATCACTTGTATTATATCCATGAGCTTTAGATTGGTTGTGTGACCCTAGACATTGATTAATTGATTTATACTTATTATTTATTATTAATTCAATTTTATTTAATTTTAATATACATATATAATGCAAATACGTTACTGGTCTCTCTAACGCAAAGGCAATGCATATGTCAACTTGTCAATTACGGCCTGACGTTCTCAATTGAGAACGGCTAACCAAACAAGAACCTCACACAATTAGGTGACCTACGGCCTGACGTTCTCAATCGAGAACGGCTAACCAAACGAGAACTTCGTGAAATTAGTTTACCCCTTGTAATCATAAACAATAATTATTTTTATACTTTGTCATACTCAATTTAACCCGTGTACATTATAATTAGGCTAAGTTAATAATTATTATTAGATTATGTTAAATGGTTAAAAAATGTATAACCATAGTTTTGTGTTATAATTCATTTGACAATATTGATAAGACAAACAAATAATTGATTGAATTACAAATTTAATTTTACTATTCTCTGGTTAATTACTATATACTTTTGATACTATTCATTAGAATGCACTTCAGATGAAAGAGTCCGTCGGGATGGAGGTGAGTCTGGAATGATTTAGCTGTATACATTTATTTTAATACTTTGAAAAATCCGATGCGTTTGTAATAGGCATCCAGTTTTTAATAGAATTTTCAATAGAATTATTTGAAAATAGTATTATTAGAAAAACGTTTTTACATATTCATTTTAAGTACCGTTAAATGCATTTTGTTGACACAATACCAATTGGTGTGTAACTACCGTGTTCAAACCACGGAGATAAACAGTTGTGTCGTCATACTCTACTCCTACCATTTGCATTTAATAACCTATAATTGCTACCGTATAAACCTCAGTGTGTCCAGAGTTTGAAGAGGGGAACATTTAAGTATTCAACTCAGTTGATTTTAAATTCACCCGAATGTGTGCACACTTTCGAATGGATAAGCTCGCCGCATTTGAAGTTTTGAAACAACAATAACAAATTATAACTAAACCTAATCATAAGTAAAATATGTAATTATGTCAAATGTGTACCACCAACTTCCTATAACATACTATTCTTCCTAGGCTATTTGTTTTACAACATTCCAGTTAAGACAATTAATTGATGGATATTCTAATTATTTCTTTTATTTTATGTAAGGAAGCAAGCAGGTGAACAAAATAGGTAAGATTTTTAACTCAATTTTAGAACAAAGATAAATAAGTAAGTTTAAATAAATCTATATAATATTATGTCGTACACTTCAATATTGTATTTAAGTTTTTAACTTTCAAGGCAATAAGTAAACTGATTATGTTGAATATAAATACAAATTGTGATGTTTTTCAATAATAATAATATGTTAATTGAGAAAATACATAGGCCAGTTGCACAGTATGATAATGAAGGTCTATAGAAAACACCATTATTATTTGTAGGATATTGAGTGGCAAAAAAGAGAGTTTAGGTTACAAGGCATTACAGTATTAAAGATAATATAATAATTGTCCCCTTGACTTTTTTTTAAATTAGTTTGTTGAATATTCCATAATGATTATTCACTTTGACCAAAAGAACTAATTTAAAACTGACTACCAGTAGGCCTAAATGGGTTGAATTTGTTTTGTCTTTTAAGAGTAAAAACAATTTTTATTTCAGAAGTGATTAACTAAAACTACAAAATGGGCTATTCAAAATTAAATTGTAGTAATATTTATGTGGGTTTGTGGATGACAATACATCTTTAATAACTTAAATATTGTAACCATAATTATTCTTATTTTTAAATTTATAAAACCTTAATATCAGTTTAATATTATACTTTTATATACTAGGGCTACCACACGAAAATTGTAAATCGTCTAAAATAGGGTTGATAATTCAAATATTTCGATTATTTTAAGTTTCTTTTGGCCGCCGCCGCCGTCGGTAAATTATCACGTGTAACGTCATCGGTTCATGGTAGATCATTTGAAGTGGGTCTATGTAACTGTTTTTTCGACAACTTCACAAAAGTATTTATTATAGACCTACTCTCTATATTAGTATGCATCAATAATAGACGTACATTTCGACAAAGCTAGTTTCTGTTTAAAACCAATATGGATGAATTTCTTTGTTGAGTGAAATGATTATCATTACAGCTTGTAAATATGTAGCTTTATCCTAATGTATTTTTTTTAGTAGGTCTACATCACTTATTATAATTTTCTCAAGTGATTTAAATTGTTGGGGTTCTGAATGGTGAATTGGTTAGAAATATAATAATATAAATAAAAACATCACAAATTTTTTGTGAGCTGACACCTTTCATATTCGAAAAATATACTCGTTTCGACGAAAATCACAGTCGTAGCATAAAAAATGAATATAGTTGTTAATGTATATTATATTTTATCACATTTTGCATTTAATCAATAATGTATATGCTAGTATTATTTATAAACTTAACAATGTTAAAGTACGTATCAATTGAAATAAAATTATGATTTTCTACCGTATTTGTAACTGGTAAACCTGTAAAATGGGCCATAAGGAATAAAAAAGAAAAACAATCAAATTGAATAATGTTGATAATTTCTTCTTTAAAAGATAATCAAATAAATAAATTATGAATTCGAATTGTTGTTTAGTTTTTTTTTTTGTCGTAGAACGAACCCATAAGGCTAATTACCCAGTGGTGTATTACATTTTTTTTTAAACACAAAACATTAATATATATATATATATAATTATGTTCTGCGGTACATTTCATTTCGAAACCTGAGCTGCACTGACGAGATAAGATCGAAACAATACATTTTTATTCACGAGGCATATCAATTTGATCTCTGGTGCGCGTGCGTACAACTTAGGACTAGCGCTGTTCCGCCGTACCAAGCCGAGAATGTTAAAGAGTCGCTATCCAATCGAGTTTGAACAATACCATAAAAGCCCCAGTGGTCTAATGGTTAAGACATCTGAACATCAAGCAGGCGGTCCGAGTTCGAGTCTCGTTTGGGGCGACTTTTTCTCATTCTCACAGATTTCCTCATCTTTATCGTTTCAAATATATTTATACTATCAATTATACCCGCCCCGTGGCGGGTTTTAAAATTCGTTTAAAACCTTCTCAGTACATGAAAGCCGACGCCAGTAGGCCTACATATACTCACCAACCCCCACCTCTCTTTAATAACACCTCACACTCTTTTTTAAAAACAAATTCTTCCCAGTACAAATTTAATTCAACTTCAGTTTCAAAATGAGAGAGAATACATCTACGATAGGTCTATGGTTTAAGTACGTTGTAAACTGTGTAAATAAATGGGTGTCATGGCTGATTATTAAAATATCTAATTTGATACTGCTGCCCCCTAGCCTTCTTTCTCCTCTCAATATCCAAGCCACAATCAACAGACCTTAATACCTCATCCCCTGGACAGTTCAAATGTAGTAGCTTTTCCTATTACAATTCCAATCCTATAGGCTACTTCATTACGCCAGTATTTTCGGTCCTCCTCCTCTCCCTCTTCAAAGGGAGGTTCCAGTAAAAATTATGTTAGCCATCACTCATAATCCCTCAGTGGCAGTTTTCAAAAACATTTCCAATACAGTTTCGGTCTTGGTTATAGGCCATCCTCACCCCGAACTCCCAGCCACTTTCCAGGGATAATTAAAATACTTTAACATTTTCCAACCACAATTCCTGGTACAATTGCGATCATTTTGTTATCCCATATGTATGGTTACGACGTACATGCAGATATATAAATTTGTATAACGAACAAACATCGAAAGTTATGAAAAAAAATCCCTTTGTGATTAAGGGTCAAATGTCAATATTGACCAATCATAGAACGTACCTATAGTCCGGAAGCCAAAGGGTTTAACCTTGCAATGTTTTCTATAGTTTTTTTTTTATGGATTTTGATTCTCTATACCATCAGAATGAAGATTTTTTTTACTGGACGGCTGTCAGCATTGAACAATTTGCATAATTAGCATAAACAAAATGGCCGCTATTTTTTTATAAAACATGCTATATCTCTGGAAATACTGGACATAATGAGATAATTTTGGTGTCAAATTGTTCACAATGTATATGTTTATATTAGCTCTAACAGAATTGTCTATGTAAAATTGACCGGAAACCCCATTTTTAGCAATTTTGATCTTTGACCTCTTTTCGCTATATCTATAAGTAACGGCAGGTCGGAGAGAATTAAAAATAGGAGCAAATTGTTCCTAAGATATACATTTATATTCAGTGTAACAGATGATATTGCTTGAAAATGACAGGAAGTGTGGTTATTGACCTTTGACATAATTGAATAAGGTTACAATAACATAAATTAATAAATATTTATCATAGGGAGCCAATTTTGGTGTCAAATTATTCACAATATATATGTTTATACTTGCCATAATGCAACATTTTTTTCAAAAAGTGACTGAAACACCTATTTTTCTGTAATTTTAACCTTTGACCTGTTTTTATCATCTAAATAACGACATGGCATAGATATTTCTAACGTTTATGATAGATATTTTTATTCAATCTACTAGAATAACTGTTTGAAAAATACAAGTGTGATTATTGCTTTGAAATCCTGTACCTAAGAGCCTATCGGGGCTGATTTAATTCAAAGAGGTGTGGAAGGGGAATATATACAGTACAATGTCTTTCAGAAAAATTTGAGCAATTTCATTCAGGTATCCATGTATATCTAATTAAACGGAATGTACGGCTCATAGAGAGTCCAGAAATTACCCGTGGTTCATTTTGGCAAATCCATATGAGTTCCTTTTAAAAGGATTGTGGGTACACAGACATGACTTTTCCCATGGCTTAATCTTGGAACCCACAGTTTTAGTTACCCGATATATTTCTAACACAGTAACTTAAATGTAGCCAAATGCATTGATCCGATAGAGGTGCCTAATGTTGAACTGAACATACAATAGAGAACCCCAGAAGGGTCTAAATAGATGACCTGTTCTTTCAGTTTAGGCAAAATCCATATGGGTTCCTTAAGGATCGAGAGGGTTTATTCTATGTGCCTGTCTATATAAACCCACATTGTCACCCCTTATATTTCCATTATGGGGCTTAATGTCTATGGAGGACCGGCCCTTGGGTTAATTTAGGAAAATCCATATAAGTGTTTCTTAAGGATCGAGAGTGCACAGGCAGCTTTATTCCATGGGCCTCGCCTGTCTATAGGAACCCACAGTGTAACCCATTATATTTCCATTATGGGGCTTAATGTCCATCCATGGAGGACCGGCCCTTGGGTTAATTTGGGCAAATCCATAATTTTCCTTAAGAATCGAGAGTGCACAGGCAGCTTTATTCCATGGGCTGCGCCTGTCTATATGAACTCACAGTGTCACCACTTATATTTCCATTATGGGGCTTAATGTCCATCCACAGAGGATGACCGGCCTTTTGGTTAATTTGGGAAAATCGATAAATGTTCCTTATGGATGATCGAGGGTGCACAGAGATATTTATTATATCTCTATGAACCTACATGTTCACCCCACATACAGTATTTCCAATATAGGGTCTCTTGTAGCCCACATAGAGAACCCCAAAAGGTCCGTGAAGGTCAGCCCTTGGATTCATTTGGGCAAATTCATAAATGTTATTTAAAGATTGAGGGTGCACATTTAGTTTTATTCTATAGTTCATCTATGAACTATTTACCCCATATTAATTTCTAATACAGGGCCTTATGTAGCACACCACCAGGGAAGAGTTAAGTGACACCACATAGAGTTTCCGAAAGGTTCCTTAGAGGGTTCATTCGGGAAAATCCTTATGGGTTATTTTAGAATCCTTTGTGTACAGGCAACTCTTTGCTGTATGGGCCAAACTATATGTGGCCACATAGATCTGCCTATGCCCTATCTTGTGGACGAATTGGTATTCTCTGGTTCTGATGAATAGTAGTTTATTTTCCAAAAACGAATATTGTAGCCCTAATAAATGCAACTGTGTAGTGGCAAATCATTGAAGGTCAGCGTAACATTTTAACATCATAACATTTTAACAGTCATCTATATATAAATTATGGTTATTTCTGACATAGGCGAGCACAATGCAAAAACTTCGGTACAAATCTCCGCATTGGATACCTACCTTATCTATCTGAGATGTACCGCGAAACGTAGATTTGATAACATTAGTGTTCACAGCGACGCTATTGTTCCATATTTCTATCTTAGGAAGATATTATAAAGAGTTTTTTAACACAATTTATGATTTCAACATTAGATTTTTATCTCAATTTCAATTCTTCCCGGTCAAAGTAATTTCCGGGTTTAAGGCCCTGTTCAGACCGAAGGCGTTAGACCGTTTTAGCGTACGACGCTAAAAGAATGTGTGTCTGAACAGTTGGGGATTAGCGTACAACGCGTCGTACAACGGTTGTAGCGTTGTAGTGGAAAACGGTTGATAGTACCATTTTAGCGTACGACGCTACTGTAAGTCAACGTTGTATCCAATCAGAACGTTTCCTGTTATGACGCGAAACAAGATTTGACCTAGGCTGACATCTTGTATCGTCAATGTGTGAGATGGATTTCAATAACAAAAAGGGCAGAATAAATAAGGCCTAACTACACTAGAAATACAACTGTTACAAAGGCTACAAACTACTATCAACTGATTAACATTATATTTTCAAACAAATGACTAAATACTTGCACCTTGTATTTAAACATAGGGACTACGATCCCATCCGATTTTAGGCCTAGCTAGGCCTAGAGCCATTCACGCATTTCATTCAAGCTAAAAACTAGCGTGGGACATCAAGTCACTCATTCATCATACAAGGCAGACTAGACTGGACAAGTTTAATGCTGAAAACCCCCTAACTCCTAAAAAATTCAGTAAACAAACAAGAGAGCTGGGTCCCTTTTATTAGCAAGTTAAGGGTTATTAGCAACCGACTGCACTGGACTCTGGGTGGGAATATATATCTTTGACTGGACTGGATAGACTAATCACAATCAATTTTTTCTTCATCATTAGGAGGCCTGCTTTATTTTCGCAACACAAGAGCCTGGGGAAAATGTTTTTTTACTACAAAATAAAAATAATAGAAACAGAAATTTGGCTTTACTATATTTTTCTTAAATAAATGCTGAGGTATGCTTTATTTACGGCAAATTTTGTCATAATTGTAGGGCTGAGATCTAGGCCTATATACAGTGGAAATAATGATTAAAACATGTGGGTAAGAGCACATGAATATGCAACTAGAAACAACCTGAATGACGTACTTCCGTTGTAACGATAATCGTACGCTATGGGTCTGAACACCTCGTTTTTTTTCTCTGCGGTTTGTAACGTGACCTTGCTAGTAACGTTGTACGCTAAAACGGTCTAACGCCATGGGTTTGAACAGGGCCTATGATAAGTTCACCTTGCAACAACCTGGATTCAAATATTTTCTCTCTTTTATACACAAGGGAGCAGTTAAAATAATAGATTTGACCCTAATGGTGACTGGAAACAGGCACTTTCCATCAATCAATACAGTGTCCCTTTGGAAGACGAAAAAAAAATCAGATATGGTAGGACTGGAGCTTAAGTTGGCCATTAATCATAGCCATTTCAGTTTTTTGTTTATTTTAAAACATACCGCGGCGCGTGTGTGAAGGTACAGTCGTTAAATAATAGGAATTATACTGCAAATTGATAAAGATCAAATTAAATATACGCCATAAAGAATCAGAATATATTGTGGGGAATAGTATTATAAAATTACATAGGGAGATTTGATGATAAGACATTTTTCGAGTGAAATCCCGATAGCTGAGTTTTATTGAGTAAGCTTGCAGGAATAACTGTAGGCTATCTTCCTGTGGCCCGTTAGGACCGAGATGTCTGCCCATGTTGCAAGCCGTACCATAATTTCTTCTTTCTTGGGCCCACTCTGTCACAGCAGTAAGTTTCAAAAGATGATTAAATTAAATAATGTATTAATAATTATTAGGATGGTATTCATTTGAATAAACGCCTCTCCAATAAAACATCACTTTGAATAATAAACACCCCCCCCCCCAACCCAACTATCTAATAAACGTCCATCCACATATTTATAACAACACAATTATACGGTACTATTTGTAGTAGAATTCACCGCACTGTTATCTACAATTTACCAAGCATTTGTTATTCTTTTTTAGAACTTTTCATATCTATTAGAGGATTTCATTTGATTACCATTATTATTAAAACTACAAAATGTAACATATATCCCTCGAATAAGCACCTCCCTCAAATGACCTCCGCCTCCCCAAAGGGCCCTACCAAACAATAAAAACTGTACTTTAAAATGTTATTAATCATCTAAAACACTGTAAAACAAAGTAGTTTAGTTTTACGAATGTCAAGCATTTTCATTTTCAATAATGGTAACCGACAGAAAACGTATAAGGAGAACATTATCATTCCGAAAACCATCGTCTACACTTCCTAGAGGGGGAGCGAGCGAAGCGAGCTCACCCTCTAGTAATATTAATTTTATTATTTATTTTACAGTATTATATACATTTAAAATAATGCGCACTAGAAAAAATACCATAAGTTCACTGATCAAATAACGATCGATCTCATAGTTTGAATAACTTTGCATTATTTAGTATATCACTTGTTCAAATGTTGACCTTTGACCTATGTCAACTAGTGTAAAGATGAATGTGCTCTTTGATTGTGTATGATTGATGTCAGAATGATAAAACATAACATTTGTCTTAAATAAATAAGTTTTTATTTGATTTTATATGCAAATTTTGTGATTGGTCAATATTGCCATTTGACCTTTAATTGCAAAGTATTTGTTTTATAAGGCGACTGAATAGATACCTATAACCATACAAATGTATTAAAAGACCAAATTGAACTTCAATAAATTGGTTATAATACATATGTATATAATACATTGTTATAATTGGTAAATTTTGAACTTTGACCCCTTATCTCTCTTCCTATTCGCTTTCTATCCTGATCGAAGTCTGATTTGATTTAAAAAAGTATTATAATTATATTATTCAAAATTATAATGAAAGAACATAACTTTACTGATCAAATAATTTGATTACTTGTAAAACAATTAATATTTTGTTTGGACAACTTTGCATTTATTTGTTAACTAATACGCGCATTAAAATTTTGACCTTTGACATTATGTCAACTGATGAAATTGACTTTATGTCAGCTGTTGAAATGATTTATTCACTCTTTTACATTGCGAATGATTGATTCACAGGATGAGAAAACATTATAGGTACGTTCTATGATTGGTCAATATTGACATTTGACCCTTAATCACAAAGCATTTTTTTTTTCATAAGGTGATTGAATAGACACCTATAATCATAAACATGTAATAAAAGAACAAATTGTGCTTCAATAAATTTGTTATAATACAAATACATAATACATTGTTGTAATTGGTCAATTTTGAACTTTGACCCATTATATCTCGAAAACGCTTCCTATCCTGATCTTTTACCTTTCATATTCGTAATCTACGAAAAAATTTGGTCTAGAAACGTTAGATGGCAATTTGATTCCCACCTCCTTCCTGCCACCGGACTATGAGGTAATCCAAGAGACCGATACATAGCTGGATATGGTTAAAGTACTTTGCTAAATATGTAAATGAATAGGTGTCATATTGGTTAATGATTAAAATATGTATATCTATATTTTCCCAAAGCCCTTCTTAAGGATAATTCAAATACTGTAAAACATTGGTAGTATCATTTTACAATTCGATAGCCTACAACCCCGAGCCCAAGCAAAAATGAAATCACAAACCCCACCCTCCCCCTCCCACAAAAACCCCAGGACTCGGGGAATTTTTTTAATGTAGTTAATTTCCGGTACAATTGCGATCATTTTGATACCTCATATGTATGGTTACGTGCAGAAACAGAAACTTGTATAACAAACAGACATCGAAAGTGGGGAAAAGAGGGTCATTTTGACAACACGTTGGCCCCTAACTTAGATCCTAGCTGACGGATGATGTTGAAATGTAGTTTAGAACCTTCCCGGTACAAGTTCGGTCATTTTGATGCCCAATATGTATAGGTATGTGCAGTAACACAAATTTGTATAACGAACAAACAGACAGACAAACTCGCTCACTTATATAATACTAGCAATTATACCCGCTCCAGGGCGGGTTTCAAGATTAGTTTACAGCCTTCTCAGTACTTAACACCCGACGGCAGTATCTGTCTATACTCACCCCTCTTCAATAACACCCCATACTCTTTCTTAAAAACAAATTCTTCCCAGTGATGGACAAATTCAATTTAACCTAATTTCCCAACCCCACTCTCCCACAATTGACGTTTCTTTCCTTGGAGAATTGGTGATGTAGTTGAACACAGTAACAGTAAACAACATGTGTATGTTCACACATTTATATGTTCACACATGGATTTCTGTAATGAGACAATCCAAGAGACCGATACATAGCTGGATATGGTTAAAGTACTTTGCTAAATGTGTAATCGAATAGGTGTCCTATTGGTTAATGAATAAAATATGTATATCTATATCTATATTTCCCCAAACGCCTTGCTGAGGATAATTCAAATACTGTAAAACTGTTGTAGTATAATTTTACAATTCCATAGCCTACAACCCCGAGCCCTAGCAAAAATGACATCACAAACAACCACATTCCCGGTACAATTGCGGTCATTTTGATACCCCATATGTAAGATTATGTGCAGTAACAAAAATTTGTATAACGAACGAACAAACAAACAAACAGACAGACAAACTCTCTCACTTATAATATAGATAGATAGATATATTATTTTACTGGCATCAAATTCCGTCCCATCATGCATCGCTTACGCTATTTGGTCTGATCGGGACTTTTTTTCAGACATGCAAAATACTTTTTTTCATTTTACCACAATTTACACCGACAATGACACGATTTTCAAAAATCTCTTTTGCCTACATTTGAAGAATAAAGTATATCTATGTCTACTGTATTTATAATCAGTGCATGAGGTCATTTTTTGAAAATGTTTTCAATAAAACTAAGCCTCGCACCACTTGACTGTCCTTGTTTATAATCTATTCTTTGATTACTATCGATCCAGAAAACGAAACGTTCAAATAATATTCTCAGCCTCACCCCTTCCTTTAAAGTAAACTATTCAAACTATTTTATTATTTTGTTTATCTAAAGCTGTCATCGGCATTCTTGTATCATCATGTCGAGTAAAATGTAAGTACATTGTAGGTTATTGTTGCATATCCTATACTCCCAAGCTAACACATACATGGTTATTATCATGAGATTTCGTTTCTCCAAAAAGTTAGAAGTTACTCACAGGATTATTATCTAATATTATATCGTTTGGCTAAACATTTTTAGATAAATATTGACCGCAAGCATGTTTGCCATGCCCAAACCTAATGTAACATTTTCTATTTCAACTAAGTTATAACTATTAGTGTATATACTCCCGATACTTGAACATTCTTCATTTTAATATATATTTAATCTTTCTACATAGCAAAAAAACAAACATATAAGTATAACAGGGGAGTAGCGGAAAAGCAAAAGTATAAAACTGTCATCTTGTGATGTGCTTGACCAGCCACTGTCAACTTGAACGATACAATAAAACCGACATTTAACAACTTTAGAAAAATACATAGAAAAATATGGTATAATAAAATGTTAACAAAAGTGTAATAAAAATGCAATTGCTATCTGAACAATCTGATTGTGTAAAAGTTAAAAATTCTGATTGTGTAAAAGTTAAAAATTCTGATTGAATAAAAGGTAAAAATTCTGATTGTATAAAAGTTAAAAATTATGATTGTATAAAAGTAAAAAATTCTGATTGTATAAAAGTTAAAAATTCTGATTGTATAAAAGTAAAAAATTCTCATTGTATAAAAGTTAAAAAGTTAAAAATTCAAAGTATGTACAATCATGTTAATAAAAATATGAAAAGTTAAAAAATCTGTAAAATGTTGCTCTAAACTGTGTTTAAACTTAAAAAACGACTCTTCAATAAGATTGTTTCTGATCGTAGCACCAAGTTCTGAAAACATTTTAGGAAACCGTACTAATCCTGAGTATTTAAAAGCATCAGTACGAGCTCTACCATGATGAAAGGTGAGTATATATAGGTGTCGGTTATTAACTAAAAAAGAATCAACATATTCACTCATAAAATCAGATCGTGGAGAAATTATTATATTGGCAATGAATGTCATGTTTAAGAAATCACGCCTATTCTCTATTGACATTAGACCTAGCCCCTTTCTTCTATCTATATAATGTTGATCTAAAATAACCTTTCTTTAAGATCATGCAGGTAGCTCTCCTCTGAACGGATTCTAGCATATTTATATGTTTTTTACGGTACACCCACCACACTGGAAAACAATTCCGGTTATCTTTTTTTCTAAACAGATTGGTAATGAAGTCACTGTATGCTGTCACTATATAGTTTATTACATTTTATTTTCCTTTGAATATTTACTATTATAAAATTATAACATCCTAAAACTTATCATCGGTTATATTTTTTTTAATAACATTCTACAATTTTTATATTATTGAAATCTATTTATCGATGCGCCTGTTTACTCTATTTCCTAATACAATCACCAACCGATCTTTGACGAAATATCATAAAGCTGATCTTCTTTTTTTAATATTATGAAAATATATGAAACGTAAATTAATCCTATATATTTAAAATTAGCTATTAATTGTATTATTTACTCATTTTTTTCTTATGATTAAGCATACTTGTTTTTATTTATCTGTGTAACTATTGCTTTTGGCAATGTGTACCGTATATTCTATTCACAGAAACTTCTTAACTTTATGCCTAGTTGTTGTATTTGTAGTATTGTTGTATTTATTATTTATAGTATTATTTGAGTCTGTACTGAAAATGAGAATGGTAAGATGCGAAATGTATGCCAATTACGATTGATTCTGTCCCCTGTCAGAAATGATGTATGGAAACTTGACAGAAATTGGTGGTCATAAAAACGTAAATTAAAAAAAAGACAATCAATAGAATTTTGTAAACGAAATGTATATAATAGATTAATTTCACCTGTAATGATATACAAACTTTGGTACTAATCATAAGAACGTAGGCCTATTGAATAACCTTCTTTATTACTCCATGTCACTTTACTTATTTCAGATAATGAAAGAATCTGTCTGAATGAAGGTGAGTAGATAACTAGATGTAGGTACAACAACCTAATATTTGCAATAATGTGCATGCATTAAATAATGTTGTGCTGTATTTTACTTGAAGTTTTATAATATTTTATTGTAAGTGTTTTTAATGCCAGAAGCTTGTTATGTTTTAAATTTCTATCCAGTTCTTACAACCAGCAACCAATTTTGTTTTATACTTGTTTAACTAAAAATATAAAACTTTTAATCTGCCCTTTTAAACATATTAAATAGATTCAGTCAGGTACATGCTGGTATTTATAAAAGTGTTACGTACTTATGATATTTCTTTTATTTTCAATCTTTTTGGCTTTTCGTATCAGGCTGTTTAATCCTTTTTTTATGGGTAGCTACAGGAACATGCACAAGTTTATTTATAAAATATAGAGGGAGCTGCTCATGACACCGGCATTGACAAATTTTCCATGGTTTAAGGATCTAAAAAAATTGGTAGTTGTAAAATAATTAGACTCAGTAAATATTATTTAAAATATTGCGGGTCGTTTCCCTGATCCCACCTAGAAAAAATTAGCTAGGGCTAAAAGTGTTATCTGAACCCTTTGTTAGGTCAAACCTAACGCAACCACGGTTTTAAAACATGGTTTTGTCGACGTCGATATAAAAAAATGAAAAAAAATTATTCACTTCAATACGTTCATATTATTATTCTTGTTTTTTTTTCAACACCTCCTAAAGGAATAAACACTGGAAGTAAGTCGCAACAATAAAAAAGTCCAACTATAATTAACTTACTGTAATATCCTTATTGTTTTAAAGCTCAGGTACAGGCATGAATTTTAAATATAATATTTGGTTAATTGTACATAAATCAAATATGTTGGACAGGTAGGTAAACCCAACGCTGCTTTAATTCAAAATATCCTTCTTGATCAGATTTACACAATACATGCCATACGTTAGAATTGAAATCTTGACTGTTTTCCTGACCTGTAGTTTTACATCCGTAGACGAACATATTTACACATGCCAGGCTGATTTCTGCCAAAGAAAACAATTATTTTGTAACATCAAAATAATATTATTATTATTTTAACAAAAACCTTTAAACAAATTGATTCAATCCATTCAAAGTCGTAACTCTTTATGGTTCTGGGTTTGTTGATGTACTAAGCATGCGCATGTACGTGTGAACGGATTGTATAATTAGGGCGTTAGAACGTTATAACCCTCAGCATTCAAGACTACTGAACTTCTGTTTTTACAGTTATTAATTACATCATTGACTGTACAAGCCGCCATGGTGGTACTACGACGACTGTCAAACCCATAATAATAGTATTCGTTTCTTAGCTAATAATATTTTCTAATGCCTTAATTGTTGGTTTTCAGGAATTAAATATTATAAAATTAATATTAACAGGAACAAAACATGAATCCAATCTGCCCGGTGATATACTGAAATTGAATTAATTAATTTGAAACGATTAAGATGAGGAAATCTGTGAGAATAAGAAAAAGTCGCCCCTCCTTATTCTAATCGTTTCATAAAATTATTAATATATACATGACAATGAAAATGATGAAAATAGCATAATAACAATAATTACTTTGCTTTAATTAATTTGCCCAATTATAAATTATTTTTAAATATAGGCTCTATTGTATAGAAATAAATATAATAATAAAATATAAATACATCAAGTAAAGTCTCACTGATTATTGGTGCCAAATGATAATCATAATTAGGCCTACATTTCTGATATAAAAGTTATTGAAACATGCGATTTATGTTGTGGGCGAACGACTGCAGATCTTTGATTTACTAGCTGCTTATTTTGTGTATAGCATTCTGCGGTGCTGACGACACGACGGTAGGGGCGCTGCGTGGTTGCTAGCCAAGCAACGCCAGAGAAATAAAGAGTTACGACATTGAATTAAAGTCACGTGATATGCAGATCAAATTGTGTCAAACTTGACTTTGTTAATGCATGTAAAGTATAAGAGCAACAAAATACTTTCAACTTTTTCTTATATTAAAACAATTTAATTGGACATTTTACGGTGAAATATCGATGTGCTCCGCGTACAGAAGTACAAAGAATATTACCAAATTAGTAATCCAGTCTTGTTCAGGATAAATAAAAAATGGTAAATTTCGAAGGTGGCAAAACAGAAAATACAAACAGTTGTAACTGAATATGAGCCTTTTTTCTATTTATATACACCGTACTACATGCCCTACAGTATGCAATAAGATATAAAGGTAGAAGTATACTTGAACAATAATACTATTGCTAATACAAAAATGAGATATATAGAAATGAGTAAATGGAGAGCTTTGGATTGAAGAATTAAGAAAAGAATACTATTGATCATCATCGTATCAAAACATGTATTTAATATTACATTTTGACAGACAACTGGTGTAAATTAATAAAATAATTAATCCCATTTTAAACAATAAAAACATAATAAAAACACGTCAACAATACATTAAAAATTATTCATAAACATTGTTTTATTTAATGATATTCGAATAATAACAATAACGAAAATTGTAAAATTACACATATAAAACTGTTTTTTTGAATAATCTTGTTTAAACATTTTATTCATGTTTTATATATTAATCAATTCCTTACAGCAGGTGTGTATTATCATACATTCTTTTAATTCCATACACAATATAATAATAAGCACAAATTAAATATAGGCACTATTTTATGTAACTACATTTGAATAATATTTAATAACAATAACGACAATTGACAAAATTGATTATCACATGCAAAAAAAATATTTTAAATTCGTGTATAAAATATTACTTATATCTCATTGTTGTGTTGATTTAACCTTTTAAAATGTTAATGTATTGGGGTGACGATATAAAAGTGTCTTTTAAGATGAGCACCAACCATTAGTACGAAATTGACGTTCACTATCAACATGGGAGCTAAACTGTAAGTAGGCTTATATTATAAGATATATTGCCTGCTTAGAGGTTAAATATAAGATTTGACATCCCCGAGGGAATATATTTCCCGTAGCGCTAGCTGAGAGAAATATATTTCTCAAGAACATTACATCATTCACAAGGGGATGTCAAATCTTATATTTTACTGATATAAAAGGCGATATCTTTTATATTACATAGCCAACAACCAGTTGAATATCTACTGTTGCTGGGTCGGGTGTAGCTAGGCCTCTTTTATGTAATAAGCCTGCGAAGAATAATAATGGTATACAGATAATTACTAATTAATGATTTCTTGGCAATTAAATATTCACTTAGGCCTAGGTCATTTAAATTGACGGAAGAATTTTCATCAACGAGCCTACATTAATGATAATAATATTATTATCAAGTAGGCCGAATAATTAATAATTCGTCTTCTTCAAGGAGCCGAATCACCGCATGTTCAGCGCGCCGCGTGTACCAGGTTCATACCGTGAGTATTAACCAATCAAAAACGGCCTTTCATCACATCTAGGGAGGGCTAATAACAAATTAGAGCGCTATGTATGCATTGATTAATTTCTTTAAGCAAGTTGCGTGGCGCAACGGGTGAAACGTTGTATTTTGATGATGGACATCATCGCGAGTTCAAGTCTCAGTAGATGACTTTTGTTGTTTATTTATCGCCAAACGCGAATGTTGCCACACGAAAATTACACAGTCAATATCATCGTACTCGAGAATTTTCAATTCAATATCATATATACCATTGGATAGCCGAGTGGTTAGGACACTTGACTGTCGTACAGATAGACCCGGGTTCAATGCCCGACAACTCCCAGTTCACTCAGCTGTAAAATGAGTACCTGGTTGAAAATACTAGGGAGAAAAAAGGCGGCATGGAAAGGAACTGGCCACCCTACCACATAATGCCGAGGCTTAGTACAATGAGCTCCTAACAGCTCATTCCCCTACGTTCAGAGAACACGGGACTCACCTCACCTCATATACCATTTACGATCCTCGCAGCGGTAGTCATGTGATACAGTTTCAACCAATCACGTTCACCTATTTACATAATGCCATGTAATTAATATTACACTATATTTTACTTTAAATTATGATACGCTGATTAGTAATGTAAAGTCGGTTCGTCTCAATTAACAACGCATTCATCTTGTCGGTAAACTAGAAACCTAAAAAGTTATATCGAGTAGAATGTCTTTTCCAACTTACTCAAAAGGTATTGCAATAGGGCCTATGGGGACGTATTTTTTGCAATTTATTAAGTAATGGTAATACATTTAAGATAAAAAAATGCATTTCTTGACATATTTGCACTGTATACCTTACTGCATTACAAGACGCAATCCTATATATATAGGTAACTTTATTCCAAAAAATGTAACAAAACCACGCACTGTGGATTTACAAAATCTGATACGTTCTATACACAGGTTTTAAATTGTTTTGCGATGGTGCTGTCATTTTGTTCCAGTTTGCCACGTAAAATACAATATTGTGTAGCTTTTTATTTGTAATATGTATTGCTATGCGAAATAGAACAATACATTAACACAAACATTAACCAAATATATCTTAAACCTACAATTTAAAAAAGCATGACATATCAGAATGATGATAGCCGTTTATGCTGGAATGCAGGTTCCTAAAAAGGTCCTTCCGTGTTCTAGTTTAATAAGGTTTAAAATCAGTTTTCAGTAAATATTTGTAGTATGTGAACAATATTGATTCTAATTTTTTTTAAACTGAACTGTTTTAACTATTTAATTAAACCTCTGTCTACACTATCAAACTTGTGACAAACCAAAAATGCAATGTTCCCATATATGGACATGATGATGTCATATCACTGCAATTCATGAAATGGGACTATCTTTAGTCCTGGACTATCCTTTGTCCTGGACTATCTAGTCCAGGACTAATGATAATTCTGGACTATCATTGATATGGTATCCATGGAACCTTGACTAACTAGTCCTGGGGCGGATTGCAAGACTTTGTCTTAGGCTTAGATATAAGTCCTAAGCCCCTTGCGAAAGTCTTAGTTAAGCCTCTCAGCAAAGTCAATTGCAATATAGCGGTCTTAGTTACTAAAGAATTTCAAACAATCCAACCAGCCTTTAGTTACCGACAAATAAGGGCGCTATACCAACAAGTGCATATAGAGTAATTTAACAAAAAGGAGTAGCGACAAGCTCCTCGGTAGGACATATTGAGGCCATGTTAATGCATTAATGGACACACTGCTTATTCAATAGCGTTAAGATTAGGTAAATACTAGGAGATTTTAGAAAATAATTAAAAATATTGGCAACAAAATTATATGTAATGTGATAGTAAATATTGGTTAACTAATACATTTTTAAAGTTTACTAATAAATATTTCAACAAAATAAATTTTAAATATGCTACTATATGTAGTCTTTTCTTGGTCAAAATGGTGTAGCACTAGGCCGCGTATTATATGGAGAATATGCGCACAGCTTGTTGGTGCGGTTGTTGACCGCTAACAGTGATTGATCGTCAAGTAGGTGTTGGCCTATATAGATTTTATCTATTGAAACAATTGGTAGATAAAAATAATAATACACATGTCTTATAGTTCAATACCCCTTTTCTACACTAGTATCATAAATCAATTCACAGCAGTACTTAAAGAAGTTAATTTTCCCATGAAATTAAAGGGGGGTTCCGGGTTTAAAATGAATAGTAAAAAATGTAAAATATATTTGTTTGTCTCTTGAACGGTAAAAGTTTCAATTTATATAAGCGCCCAGTGAAGCAGAACGAAGGCTGTGAAATCAGGCCAGATTACAAGTGCAGCTACGGCAAAATCACACTGTGGTTACAAAATAGGAAATTCGTGAAATGGTCCATCTTCCGACGACTCGTTATCATAAACCATATCAATTAATTTTGTAAAATTATACTTATCTGATGTAATTTTAGTCGGTCTTCCCATTTATAAAGTCAATTTTTTATGAAAATTCATCAAAACAGTGAAAAATTAGATATGTTTGCACTTTACGTTTGCCGATTTTCGCACCGACTTAGGGAAAAATCAAAATCAATGAAGCGTAACGTATACTGTACATTCCTGCTGAGGATCGAGCGAGACGACGATACACGTGCTCTCTCTGCTGCCCATGTCTGGCATCGTCACGTGATAAGCAGATACAACAATACCAAACTGGTCGAGTCGAGTGTACACCCCGTCTATAATCACAACATGAACGATGTACAGTATTTGATTGAAAGTCGACTCGACCTACCGGAATGGTATAGATAATATAGCTCGAATGAGAGAGTTGGAATATTTGTGTAGTGCAGCCTCTATAGTAAAAGGCCTGGTAGTATCAATTCGCATAGGGTCTACTACACTAGCTAGCTCAATTTTTAACTCGGCCGGATCGGCTAGGTCTCCTTCCTACTACCTGGTCTACTTGCTTGATGCATGAGTATCCGCTTTTTTGGAGAGTAAACTAAACCTATTTATTTTAGGCCTACTTAGACGATCGGGACACCATACGTGTGGACGGCGATCGGACCTTGTTTTGCTTCAATATTTACAGCCGATTTTGTAGAATGTTTTAGGTTTAGATTGTTTAAGAGTTTGGTTGATAGGATGGGTTTTGTTATTTATGGGCCAATCGTCTAGTAGTAGACTAGCTAGGCCCATGGGCCCCATTGTTTTAACGTAGCCATCGTGGCATGGAATCCCTAGTCAGAATGGCTCTCGCCCATATTATTATTAGGCTAGGCCTAGAGTAGTATTGTACGTGAAGCCGATAATACGATCTGTACTATAGAGGTATAAAAATAGTATAATTTATGACTCCGTATCTGTACTAAATTTTTTATTTCATTAAATGTCAAATAAATATATGCTACTACTGTTATTATTACACTTTAGGCCTAGCTTAGAAAATCTACAAAAAATGTATTTCACAATGATCACAATGGTGGTCGTCGTTTGACAGGGGAGAGAGATGTAAATTAGTTGACAAACACAACGTACATGACGTCGCGAGTTTGGAATCCACTGGTGACGTGATTTTGTGAATATCTCATGAATATTAATGAGCTTCCCTAAGCTGCTAAAAGACAGACTTTCCATGAATTTACCCTAAAATGTATATGAAATTTAATTTTTTTAATTTCTCGTTATTACTTCTTCATTCTGAAATGTCTATATTGTTATAATATTTTTTATTTAATAAATAAACGATATTTAAAAGCAATTTTAAACCCAGAATCCCCCTTTAAGAGCGCTCGCGTCGTGTTGTTAGCGTAAGCCTGCCTGGAGGAGGCTTGGAATCTAAGTCCTCGGCTCTGAAAATCTTATGCTTAAACTTCTTATTGCAATGGTCTTAAATCTATGACCCTCGTTGCTAAAGGTTTCATCTTGGGTTTAAGTCTAAGACTGCGGTTAAGGCCTTTATTGCAATCGGCCCAGGTTAAGTGGAGGACTAAAGATAGTCCCCTTTCATGAATACCATTTCTAGATAGTCTAGGACTAATTTTCAGAGATAGTCCAGGACTAAAGTTAGTCCCCTTTCATGAATACGATACGATATTTGGACACGTCAAACCAGTTTGATATTTGTGTAGACAGAGCTTTAAACATACAGATATATTTTTCTCAGGAGATTGCAAACGTTGGTCGTTGTGTTTTTAGTTGTGTTTTTATTCCAGGCTGAATTTGGGCAATGTCAGGAAAGTAGTAAGTCTTAGACACAACATTACATATACCACATGCCTAATTTTTTACAATAGTAATACATAATATTGTTTTGAGACTAGCAAGAGTCGATCTTTGCTTATCTCTATTTTATTGTCACATAATTATCAGTTACTTACTTTAACCAAAAAATTTGTTGAAAACAAAACATTAAAGATAAATTTTCACCTTGATTTTTTTTAAATGTGTCATTTTAATGTCACATATTACATTTTTACCATTTGACACTCAAATTGTCCTTTGGAACCTGTTATAACCATATAGTAATATATTATATGCATATTTTACAAAACGTCAAAAAATGACAAGGAAAGTGTCTTTAAAAAAATATTTAGTCAACCCTTGGTCATTGGGTTAACTGTATCTTTTAAGTGAATTCATTATTTTGGTTCTTTTTTTGTTTGTTTTTAATGTTCTTTTAAGTGAATAACGATTGATTTAATTCAAATTGTGATTACTTTAAAAATAGGCTTTCTCTATTATTTAATTAATGCTATTTAAGGCAGTCGCTTAAACCACTAGTCAGGTTAAAAGCTGTATAATATTATGCATAATCTTTCATTTGAACTGTAAGTTATCGTGTTTGTATTTTTCAGTTAAGAAACGATATGGTAGGAATGAATGTGAGTATTGTATTTAAATATTTTTTAACTAGTGTGTGCAATCTAAAACTCGTCACGTATTAAACGGCCTACATCGCGGAAAATACCAGCGTTACTTCCTGCCCCTCACCAATACATCCTGATCTATAACTACATCGTATAAAAATGTATGGCCTAAATGGGTCGTAGTTATCATAATTTTAACAAATAGACCCCTTGCCAAATAAAACACACTATAATATTATGCATAATCTTTCACTTGAACTTTAAGTTATCGTGTTTGTATTTTTCAGTAAAGAAACGATTTCGTCGGGATGAATGTAAGTATTGTATTTAAATAGGCTTTTTACCATACCTTGCTTATCTACCCTGAAATAAATATTATGTATTTATTTTCTTCTGATCTTTGTTTCAGTACCTACTCGTTCAATAAACTCTGAAAGTAAGTATACTAAACATGTTTGTAATACAGTAGCATACACATAATGAAAGATTGAGAAAATTATTTTATATAAATTATTACAATACAGTTTACATGTATTATTTGAATTATATCACACCTACAAAAGTAAAATGTTATACAATTAATTATCTGCTCCCATCTTGAATCATTGTCAAAGTCTACGCCTGAAAACTATGTCATTCAACGTGACAGTACTCCAATTTTGAACTCGGAATATAACAGATATAGACGACGCTATAGGTTGATTTTCAAATGAGGATCATTCAACAACCTCAGGCGTGGTAGAAAATGTTTACAAAAAGCACAACGTGCAGTAGATACAGAGTATAACTTTTTTGTTCAATAGAACTAAATAGAATAATATTATAAGTTCGTGTATTTACAAATTGTTCGATTAATGTGGGGTTTTTCTTTTAATTTTGTAATAGCAAGACCAAAATCTCGGAAAGAGGGTAAGTTTTAAAAAGTCTTAAAACAAATAAAGGTTAAGGAGACTTTCCATCTGGGGAACACATGGCTTACTGTAGTCCTTTTAAACCTCAAAGAACACGGAGTTTGCGGGTTACTTAACTATGATAGGCTAACGTATTACTTTAAATCATAACTTTTTTTATTTAAATATGGCTTCATACAATTAATAATATTTAAATATTTCGATTATTTATAGGTATTCCGAATGTTTAGTCGTCGCAGCAGCCACAGTGAGATTGACGATGGAGATATTATAACACTTCAATATTCCATTTGGATCCGCTCGGTTTGGGTGACTTTCTTTGTTCAATTATAATAATTAGTATTCATTCCCATGAAAATGACCCGGAATGATGTAAGACCTTGTTCATGCTTTGAATATAGATGTTTTTCTTGTTTACTTAAATACACACAGAACTTGAACATGTTTGTTGTCATTATTCAACACTAGTTTAGGAATTTATTTATAACATTACGGTTAAACGGACATGTTTTTTAAATATATCTGGCATAAACTAAGGATTTTCTTCATACGCAGATCAATTTGTTTTGTTGTGGGGATATTTAAAAAAAAAGCCCCTGTTACAACCGATAATGTAGAAAACGCCAGCAAATGTCGAAACAACCGTTAATGTAGTAAAACCTCCATCTAATGTAGAAACACCAACAGCTTAGTTAGTAAGAGGGCCCTTGATTGTCAGCATACGCTGATTATAAATAAATGTAAGTATTAAAATAAAATGAAAGTAAATAAAAATCAACACCAGCTAATGTAGAACGGTCAACAGCTAATACAGTAACGGAATTTGCCTTCCACCTAATGTAGTTACTGTCGCCAGCTAATGCAGAAAATATTATATATTTTACAAACCTATGTCTAAATCATGTGAAAATGCATTTCTTTACTTAGCTGCTCTCAGTCTATCCCCTTCTCGTAAACGACTGACTTTTAAAACGCGGCCATCTCTTAAGTGACAACCTCTGTTAAAGGACAACCAACTCTCGTAAGTGACCACCTTTTTCTGACGAGAGGTGTGATCGCTTAAGGTGGTCAATTATGAGAAGCGTTCCATTAACAGAGGTGGTGGTGGCTATCAGTCGTTTGTGAGAGAGATGCATTTGCACATGATTTTCTAATGTTTGTTAAATATATAATATGTTATAAATTAGCTGGCAATAGTAACTACATTAGTTGGGAGGCAATTTGTGTTACTACATTGTGGATTGTTCTACATTAGTGGTTGTTTCGATATTAGCTGGCGTTTTTTTACATCAGCGGTTGTAACAGACCCTTTGACCGAAGAAACTTCATATAATACATTTCACCCTAGGTTTGTAGTAGTGTCACATTCCGGTCGGCATATGCAAAACACTTTTTTCAATCTACAGTCAGAGCTTGAAATTTCAATCTTAAGCAAATGATTCCTGTATCACACAGAATTGGAAAACAGATAAAAACCTCTGCAACAAAACATTTAAGGAGTTGCACTATATTAAAATATACCAAGATTACCTTTATTTATGCATTTTTACAATTTAAACTAATAAATGATACAGACACAACAACAACAACATTTGCAAATCATGTTGCAACTATTGATTTCAAATTTCGAGAATTGTTGCATCTCCATTTTGATTGTGTAAGATTGCAAATAACTATCTACCAAATATGATATGAACCTAAGATGCAGAATTATCTGGTAATGGACGTGATGAGTTTTTGAAAAAATAAGTGGCAGACGCATCACGTCGTTTTTTAGTTTTTTTTAAATATTGTTTTATTCATTTCGACAGAATAAATATACAATGCCGAGGATAGACAACAGCAATATTAAAAAGCTCTCACCAGTTAAGGTGTGTCTATCCAATTCCCTAACTATATCACAAATATTACTACCGATTCAACTAAAATGAAATAATTCCATCAAATCAAATCTAAATAAACATTTATTTCCTTCTAAAACAGAAAAGATAGAAACAAAATCAATAACAACAATGAAAGGTAAAAAGGTTTCAAAAAGGAAACAAACATACAATTTAGAATTTTCATCAGACAATCATATAAGAATGTCAAAATTTCTATCTCGAAATAATTATGTATAATAATTAAAAAAATAGTAAGCTGAAAAAAGGTAGCCACATCCAAAATGCAAGCCTGAGTTGGAGGAGCCATATATTAACTTTGTTAATTTCTTTGAAACGCAATCACAAGCAGGTACACACCCACACTCACACCGGTACACAGATCAAACAGTTCAGATTCAGAAAACGTAAACGTTGTAAATAGTATCTAGAAATAATGTTGTTTTTTTTTTATTTAGAAGAAAAAAGTTTGTTGTTAGATAGAACACGAATTTCATCAGGTATATTATTCCAACAAGTTCGTCCATTACAGCATCTGACAGATGAAAATGTTATGTATGCATACACTTTAAATTTCTAAGATTCAAACAAGATTAATCATTTTCTCTATTTCACTTATTGATAATAATAACAACAATCATAGTATGTTGTTATAATCTTCTTTTTGGCGATCCAAGTTCAGAATTTATAAAACTTACTCTCTCGAGTTGGTTTCAAACTTATAGGACGCAACGCAAGCGAATTGACCAATGACAAACGACAGTTCAAATAATCCAATTTTCATATCAACTTGGAATATCCAGAAGAAAATAATTAACCAGATCTACCTAAATTTATTGACGTATACATTTCAGTACAATTTCTCGACTTGTATTTGGAAAATACAACAGGTGCAATTAATTATCATTCCATAGACAATAAAACACCTCAATCATACTTTATTCGTTTATACAAAGTTTTATTGAATTATATTTGAATAATAACAATAGCGACTATTGTGATATTGTAAAATTTGCTTCAAATAATTATGAAAATAGTTGTTTAACCTTTGTAATTAAACATTTTCAGTCGTGAATATATTATACAGGTTTAAAACGATATATTTTTATGCAAAGTTTTATTGAATTAAATTCGAATAATAACAATAACGACTATAGTGATATTGTAAATTTTATTTCAAATAATTATGAAAACCTTTGTAATTAAACATTTTCAGTCGTAAATTTATTATACAGGTTTAAAACGATATTTAAGCATCGGATTATCTGTATAATATCAAAGTGTGTCTATAAAGTCTATATAAATATTACTACCGATTCAACTATAATGAAATAATTCCATCAAATCAAATCTAAATAAACATTTATTTCCTTCTAAAACAGAAAAGATAGAAACAAAATCAATAACAACAATGAAAGGTAAAAAGGTTTCAAAAAGGAAACAAACATACAATTTAGAATTTTCATCAGACAATCATATAAGAATGTCAAAATTTCTATCTCGAAATAATTATGTATAATAATTAAAAAAATAGAAAGCTGAAAAAAGGTAGTCACATCCAAAATGCAAGCCTGAGTTGGAGGAGCCATATATTAACTTTGTTAATTTCTTTGAAACGCAATCACAAGCAGGTACACACCCACACTCACACCGGTACACAGATCAAACAGTTCAGATTCAGAAAACGTAAACGTTGTAAATAGTATCTAGAAATAATGTTGTTTTTTTTTTTATTTAGAAGAAAAAAGTTTGTTGTTAGATAGAACACGAATTTCATCAGGTATATTATTCCAACAAGTTCGTCCATTACAGCATCTGACAGATGGAAATGTTATGTATGCATACACTTTAAATTTCTAAGATTCAAACAAGATTAACCATTTTCTCTATTTCACTTATTGATAATAATAACAACAATCATAGTATTTTGTTATAATCTTCTTTTTGGCGATCCAAGTTCAGAATATATAAAACTTACTCTCTCGAGTTGGTTTCAAACTTATAGGACGCAACGCAAGCGAATTGACCAATGACAAACGACAGTTTAAATAATCCAATTTTCATATCAACTTGGAATATCCAGAAGAAAATTATTAACCAGATCTACCTAAATTTATTGACGTATACATTTCAGTACAATTTCTCGACTTGTATTTGGAAAATACAACAGGTGCAATTAATTATCATTCCATAGACAATAAAACACCTCAATCATACTTTATTCGTTTATGCAAAGTTTTATTGAATTATATTTGAATAATAACAATAGCGACTATTGTGATATTGTAAAATTTGTTTCAAATAATTATGAAAATAGTTGTTTAACCTTTGTAATTAAACATTTTCAGTCGTGAATATATTATACAGGTTTAAAACGATATATTTTTATGCAGAGTTTTATTGAATTATATTCGAATAATAACAATAACGACTATAGTGATATTGTAAATTTTATTTCAAATAATTATGAAAACCTTTGTAATTAAACATTTTCAGTCGTAAATTTATTATACAGGTTTAAAACGATATTTAAGCATCGGATTATGTATAATATCAAAGTGTGTCTATAAAGTCTATACAGCAACCATACAAGATACAATATTACTTATTTAACTGATGTCCGCTATCATCATGTCAGCTAAACTGTAAGTATTTATTGACATATAATAATTTGACTACTGTAATCTTGCAATGGTGGAACCACGATGATAAATCTGAAGACACTTTTTTATAAATTTGTATTAACTATAGATTGAGCGATTTGGGTTTAGCTTTGCATGTATATTATTTTGTTATTCTATCATATAATTCATGTAAATCTTGAAAGCAACATTATGTTAAAAATGTCTTTATTTATCACACATAATACAACTATACCATTTTATTAAAGGATTTAAACATAATATCAAAATATTTTATATAGGCCTAATCTTTTGACCTTAAACTGTGTAATATCATCGTGAGGTAATTTCCCGCATGATCGTAATCAAACGGTACTGGGTTTGATCCTACTCATATTATGAGTTGGATTTGAGTCTTTGTCGTTAGGTGGTCTTTGTAATCGTCACAAAAGATTAAATTATGATAGGTCTAGTGTTCGGAAATTTGGTAGAATAAGAAGGCATAATGCGACGGGAATAAGAATATGATTTCTGGCCAAAACCTGGCATCCGTTTACTAAGTGTTATTTAGAATACCTCTGTTCATTAACTTTTGAATAGCTTGACACAAAATGTTTATCAAATCTACCCTTACTTGCTTATTATGCTTTGACGCAATTTTCCAATTCATTTCATTTATTGCGTCTTTTATAAATAATAAAAATCACAAGATACAGAGTACTTAAAATAACATTATTGGTGATTGGTGGATCAGCAAGAACTTTAACAGTAATATTATATAACATTTTGTGATCGAAAAAGGTACTTATGTGAACACAAATGCTTCTAGATATTTTAATTTTGATTTATTTACATATCACATTTAGAAATATTTTGTTTGTTGTAGTTTATGTGGGTTAGATTTATAAAAAAAACTACAGGTATACATACACATTTTTTTCAGGAGATGGCAAACGTTGATCATTGTGTGTTTAGCCGTATTTTTATTTCAGGCTGAATTTGGGCAATGTCAGTGTAAGTATTGGTTTCTGTCGCATATTTATATGTTATTTACCCTTGAATGTACCAATAATGACTTTGCTGTGTCAAAATTATTGTTTTGCTATGTTATATCCTCTTCTTGTTATATTATTACTCGATATTTCTTTTCTCTACTCTTTAGTGTGATGCGGATTAAAAAATATCTTTGTATTTTATATTTCAGATCCATGGGAAGAAGAATGTATTGACCTGAATGGTAACACTAAAGGTAAGTAAAATGTACAAGTTGTATAAACAACGCGTGTTATTGTTTAATTTATTCTACATATTGCACTTTATTGATGTCTTTGCGCAATCCATTATCTTATTTTAAGGTAGGGCTGTATACAATCGTTTAGTAGGCCTAGACGATGACTCTAAACTTTTAAGGTTTAGGTGTAGCTATCAATAGTTTATCAATAAAGAACAATTTCCAGTGCTAGTGGCCATTGTCTTCTCCACTCATACAAGGAAAATGAAACTGATTGGCTTTCCTAGTCTCAAATCTCTATAAACATTCTTTAATGTCAGATATATTATTCGGGGCCTAGACCCCCGTCGCTGTGACGCCATACTGTGTAGTGCATACCCGAAACAAAGCTGTGGCCTAATATGACAGCAAATAACATTGTTAATAAATATTACTATTTCCTTTATTACTGAAGTATATTCAATTATGAGTATAGGCCTATATACTGTGGTTTATATGAAAAGGCCGGTTATGGAAAATATTGTCAAAATATGGTAACTGAAAAGTGATGAAAAAGGAGATTAGAAATATATCACTGAATGATTATTGGAGACGCGAGAGCAGCGTTGTCCAAAAGGTTTGTACCACGCCCTCTCAGTTCTCAAAATAGATTCGTGTTAAACGTTGACTGGTATTGGTCCTTTAAAAACTGGATTTTCCTTTTAGGTTTTATGTACTTAGTGGGATTTGTGCTATATACAGTACATTCAAGTGATATTAGTATCATTATCATTATTTAAATACCGTATAACTGAAATGGTACAACTTTAAACAAATCAAGCGTGGTATACCCTTTGCTGTGTTAGAGCTGGTTGTCTAATATTGTAACCAAAATAATTATATCAAAGGAGATTTATGAGTATATAATTAGATGTTTTTTCTCATAGTTCTTTGATCGATAATCAATAGTTCAATAAACTATTATCATTAATATATATTGGGAGTATTATTATTGTTATTAGGCCTACTATATAATAAGTAATAATGTTGTTACTTTATAATTTCTATAATTTCTGTTAATATTTCAACAGAATGCATGTCAGTTTATAACAGAATCCGTCGAGGATTAGGTGAGTACCGTTCATGGCAAGATACATTTGATATCAGTTGCAGATTGCTGTGCAATCGTGTGGTTTACTGCTTTCATTTTGTGTGATGTGTTATTTAAATTACAATGCTGTTTGAGATAATAATTGTATACAACGTACTAACATTTAAAGCGTACATCGTTGTAAGTTACTATGAAGACTTTACTATGTTATTATTATTATATGAACTTGTAATCATCATGCATTTTTTCCCTTCTATATTTAGATGGTGACCGAATCCTCCGTGAACTAGGGCGTAAGTAACTAGACAGATTTAGCAATTTCATAGTTTATAATAATTATCAAAAGGTTACATAAGAACCACTAAAGTATTCAAATATTACTAAGTACATAAATTGCATTCATCATAATATTTGCAGTACAATACACAATATTCTATTACTGAAACTGATACGGAGGTAAGTATAATGCTTAATGCAATTAACTACGATTTGGTGGTAACCACACATATGGGATGCTTTAGGTTGAACTGGACCTCTAGTGTGTCATCACATTAGTCAATAAAGCAACATGTTGTTATTAGGTATGTGTAAGAGGTCAGGCAAATTGTTAGAAATAAACATGTGTTAACATGTAGATGATTACATATCTTCTTTTTTCACATAAATCAGCAGTAAGAGGGCCGAGGCCAGGATAAAGATGAAGTGGACATGGCAAACGGTAGTCTAGCATTGCACACAAGTAGGCCTACTGTAGTGGCATCAAACATACCTACAAGTATCTACCAGAAGAACGAACTGTGTTTTGGTTAATGTTCAAAACATTTTGTTTTTTGCCAACATTTTTAATAGTATATTACTGAGCAAACAATTTGAATAAATAGAGCCTTATACTATACTTCTAATCGTGTGAAGTCCTTGTATTGTTATTACTTAGAACTGACATTGCTTTTTCAATTTCTTTTTATTTCGGAAATATCATCCATATTAATAAACGTATAATCAGAAAAAAAAAAAAAAAAATTGTAAACTCTAAACTTAAGTATATAGAATGCTTCTCCATCTAAAATACATTTTGGAGAATTTTGCAAACACAAGCAACAAGGACGTTACCACTATTCAACATACGTTGCATAAAACTATAGGTAGATTTTCGCATGTACTCATTAAAGGAAGGGACACCATGTTCAATAAACATTGCACTGGCACTACTACTTCTAGAGACATTAAGTATACGGCGCAGAGCATTATTGTAACATACATTAAGAGATCTAATATTCTTCATACGATAGTTACACCAAAGGGCTGCACAATACATACTAATACAGTAAGATCTAAAGAGACAACATTTAACATTGGTAGAGCATTTCATAAATTTGCGATTGAGTGAGTTGCTTCTAATACATAAAGATCTGTATTGACTTTGAATGTCAGCCTCATCACTGCAATCACACATAAGAATATGACCAAGGTAGGTACGATTCTCAACATAAGCAACTTTTTTACCAAAAAGTTTAGTAATAGAATTACCTTCAAGTTTGCAAGTACGAGGACATAAACACATACAAAAAGATTTCTTATCATTAAATAATAATAATAATAATAATAATAATAATTCAACATTTATTAGTTTCTATCAATGGTATAACAATACAATAAAAAAGAATGATAATTTATAATGAGAAAATACAAAAAATACCATTAATAGAGGATCTTGCAAGAAGAGAATACTTGTCACGCAAGACCCATAAACAAAAGAAAAAAATACATTTGTATATAATTATTAAATAAAATAAAAAAAAGTCATGACAAAAACAGTTTGAAGGTCTAGATTGAGTACAATGATAACAAATTACTTTTAAGTTTTTTACGAAAAGTTGGGAGAGAGGAAGAGTTAACAATACTAGTATCTAATTGATTCCAAATTTTAGGGCCAGAAACATAAATAAAGTGAGAAGAACTAGTTAATCTAACAAAAGGAATAGTTAACTGAAACTTATGAACAGTACTTCTTAAATTATGACCATGGTTGAAATCAGCAGTGTTAAATAAATTCATCATGGGAGAAGGAAGATTGTTAGAAAAATATTGAAAGACAAAAGAGGCACTTTGCAATTTATGTATATCACCTAACTTCAGTAACTTAAGTTCATAAAATAAAGGTTCAGATGGAGTAATGCGAGACGTACAAGTAATATTTCTAATAGCACGCTTAATCAGCTTATTAAGTTTATCGAGATGTGATGGATAGTCAGCAGCCCAAATAATGTTACAATAATAAAGATGAGGTAAAATTAAAGAATTATATAATGAAAGAAGGATACGCCGGGGAAAAGTGTGCTTAAGATTATTTATAATCCCAATTGTTTTAGAAATTTTATTTGCAATATGATTCTGATGACTGGTCCATCTCAAGTTTTCCTGGATTAAAACACCAAGGAACATAGTCTCTGACGTTTGTTTAATGTTATCTCCATTAATAAATATATTGTAATCAGTAAGGTCTAACGATTGACGTTGTGTATGAAAAAGAATGTAATTGGTTTTCATGGAGTTTATAAGGAGTTTATTTGAGATGAACCAGTCATTATATTTTGACAATTCATTATTAACTATAGAAAATAAAACTTTTAAATCTGAATGAGAAAAAAATAGTGTAGTGTCATCAGCAAAGGAGATAACATGGAGGGTGTCACTGACTCTGGATAAGTCATTTACGTAAATTAAAAAAAAGAGAGGGCCAAGAACCGACCCTTGTGGCACCCCACGTGTCATCTCCTCCTCCGGTGACATACAATTACCAAACGAGACATATTGCTTCCTCATACTTAAGTAACTACGAAACCAGTTTAAGGTAATACCCCTGATTCCATAATTGTTAAGTTTATTAATAAGTATACGGTGATCTATAATATCGAAGGCCTTGGATAAGTCGACAAAGACAGATAACAAAAATTTTCTTTTTTCAAAGGAGTTTGTTACATTATTTATGAGATCAAGGATTGCATGTGAAGTGGAATGACATTTACGAAAACCATATTGATGAGCAAAGAGTACGTTATTGCAATCCAGGAACTCATAGAGACGGGAGTACATTAATTTTTCAATGATTTTGGAAAAGGTACTAAGTAGTGAAATGGGTCTGTAATTTGAAAGTATATCTTGTCTACCTTTCTTGAAAATTGGAATAACTTTTGCTAACTTTAAATAATTGGGAAAACTACCTGAAGAAAAAGATGAATTAATACAGAACGTAAGGTGATTAATAATGAATGGAGAAATCAATTTAATAACGTATGGTGTAACTCTATCATCGCCACCTCCTTTCTTTGGATCAAGATCATTTATAATTATCATCACTTCATGTTCAGTTACAGGATTTATAAAGAAAGAATGGAGAAGGGGATCAGGAAGATATGATTTTGGATTAATTAAGGAATCTGGCATTGCATTTTTAAGTGAAGTGCCAATTTGAGAAAAATATTTATTAAATTGATTACAAATATCTATTTCAGATGTAATGGTATTGTCATTTATTGTAAGTTGTTTGGGATAGTTTCGACTTGACTTATTAGGGGATAAAACAGAATTAATAATGGAACAGGTTTTTTTTAAGATTGCCTTTGACCGTGTCAAATTGTAAAGAAAAATAATTCTTTTTTGCAGTGCGGCAAAGCTTATTAAACATATTGTTATATTTTGTGTATGTTAGTTTGCGATTAGGATCTTGTGATAAAATTTTTTGTATAATTTTTGCTTTTTTTTACTACATTTTCTAAGACCAGGCGACATCCATGGTTGTTTAGACATTTTAGTTTTGGGTACAGATTTATAGGTGGTATGTTTGTCATGTATATTATAGAATTTTAATAAAAATGTGTCAAAAGCGAGATTAGGTGTGGCGTTATAAACTTCAGACCAATCTTCGTTTATGATGTCATTACAAAAGGCATTAACATCCTGTATGCGGGGAGACTGTCTATCAGTAGATTTGTTATAATGGCATTGGTCATCATGAATAAGTTGAAAAATGGGAAGATGGTCAGAAATATCTGTAATAAGAACACCGGAGGAAATATTAAAATGAGTTTGGTTGGTATAAAAGTGATCAATTAGAGAGGCAGTTGTTGTAGTTATTCTGGTAGGTTTCGATATAGTGGGATAAAAAGAATGTGAAAGAAGTAGATCAAGATAATTTCCAGTGCTGGGATGATTATGATATTTAATTAGATCAATATTTATATCCCCCATAATGTGACACTTCTTATTTTCAGAATCAATTTTACTTAGAACACTGTCTAGTGATTCAGAAAAATGGTCAATACAACTTCCAGGTGGACGGTATATTATACCGACAACAGTAGATTTTTTGTTATGGTTACTAAGCTCAATGAATAGAGATTCATAAGGCAGAGGAAGCAAGATGTCATGTCTGATTTTAACATTTATATCATTATGAACAAATAAAGCAACACCACCACCAATTCTAGTTGACCTATTTTTAGAGAAAAAAGTATAGTTATGTAAGGAGGAAGTTTGCGAGTTATCATGTAGCCATGTCTCTGAGAGACCTACTATTGAGAAATCAATGCTTAAATTGTCTAACAGAGGTATGAGTGGGTCTACTTTAGTTTTAATACTTCTAATGTTCAGATGAAAAAGGGAAAGGCTAGTATTGGAATCATTTGTGAAGGTTGAATTAAACTTGTCACAATCATAATATGAGCAGTTATCAAGAGTAGTTGATTTCGAGTTTAATTGGTCGATTAAATCTGCTGACTGCTCATCAAAATTATCAAGGCTGTGAGTTAACGGATTAAAGTTAGGTAGATTCGAAGTTACACTATCAATCATTATACAGTTGAAAAATTAATATTATATATAATGTACATGACGCAAAAAGATAAGTAAAATAAATAAAATAAATAAAACATCATTCTCTTGCGAAAACTCTTCACAAACATGTACCAATTGCTGGAGACCAGCAACTGAGGGGGCAAGTAGAACAAGATCATCCGCATAAATAAGATGATTCAAGATAATGTTTTTAAATTGGCAACCCTGGCACAAACCACTTAGTCTACAATTAAGAGTACTGATATATATGTTACAAAGGAGAGGGGACATAACCCCACCCTGTCTAACTCCATTAGATACTGTAAATGCTTTTGAAACAGAGTTTCCTCAACGTATCACAAAACTCTGTTTCTCATACCAACATTTAAGCAATTTAACAATACAAAGATTAATACCATTGTTAATGAGCTTATTATAAAGAATCCAGAGATTGACTCGATCAAAAGCCTTACTGGCATCTAGAAAGCCGGCAAAAACTGGACTACCATTTCTATTGTAGTAGTCAATTACATGTTTTAATACAAAGATACACGTATCAGTCGAGTGCTTTGCTTTAAATGCAAATTGGTAGTCATTGAATTCCAGTGAGTTACCGCAATTACTGATCAAAATAGATTCAAACTATAATCAATCAATCTATAATTACCTGCATAAAAGAAAACGATTCTACTTTAGTTAATAGCAAATAGAAATTAAAGAAAGCAAATATACTTTCTATAAACATTTATACAGTGAACACCCTATTGATACAGCCAAGGCTGAGGAGGTTTTAAAGGGTGCTAAACTACCAACTTTAGCTGAAAGTGATAAATTAAAAATAGAAGGGAAACTCACATTTGAAGAAGTTAGTAAAGTCCTCAAACAAATGAAACATAACAAAAGTCCTGGCACAGATGGTTTTTCAGTAGAGTTTTTTAAAGTTTTTTGGAAAAGTCTGGGACAATTTGTTGTTAACTCATTATGCATTCGATACAGGTCATCTCTCAATAGTCAAACACAGGGTTTAATAATACTATTACCTAAATCTGATAAACCACGTGAATTGATTCAAAACTGGAGACCTATTTCACTTTTAAATGTTGTATATAAGGGTGCCTCATCATGTATAGCCGAAAGAATAAATGTGTTTTAAATCTTCTAATTAATGAGGACCAACCAGGTTTCATGAAGGGTAGATATATAGGTGAGTGTACTAGAACAATGTACGACATCCTAGTTTACACCGAATGTAAATCAAGTGTTCTTGTAAATGGTTACCCAACACCTTTTTTTAATATATACAAAGAGGATGACGTCAAGGCGACCCTCTTTCACCATATTTATTTATTTTATGTATTGAGGTGTTAGCAAAAAATATCAGATCAAATGAGTACATGAAAGGTATTAATATAGAAGGCACCGAGTTTAAAATCAGAATGCTAGAAGAATTTAAAGAGTTAGATAGTTTTTACAACATATCTGGTTTAAAGGTTAACTACCAAAAAACATGTGGATTGGGAGCAAAACGCATTGTAAAGAAAGAATTTGTAAAGAAAAAGATTTCTATTGGCCAGATGATGGACACTTTAATCTTCTTTGCACCATGTATTGTGTTTACTACAAATGCCAGAACTAAATTATATTAAACGTATGACATCTATACAAAAATCACTAGCCCAATGGTCAAAAAGATATCTCACGCCTCTTGGAAGGCTTACAATTGTAAAATCTCTAATTATTCCAAAAATAAATCACATAATTCTAACCATACCAAACCCCAATACAAATTTTGTTGCAAAGCTCAATACATTACTTTTTAAATTTATTTGGAAATCTAGTTAGAAAATAAGTAGAAAACAAATTTGTAAAGATCACAGTCAAGGCGGTTTTAATATGGTTCAAATAGAAGATTTTTTTCAGTCCTTAAAGTTAACATGGATCCGGAGATACATGCTTTCTTCGGGTAAATGGAAATCTCTTTCTAATTTTTTTGTTCCTCTTATGAGTGGTATAATGTCGGGAAAAAGTGTTTTTTTTAACTTCTGAAAGGAATGCCTTTTTGGAATGATGTTGTAACTGCCTGGAATAATCTGAATCAAAGTAATTACCCAGAAACAATTTTAGATATCCCAAGAATATTTTTGTGGGGAAATAACGAAATAAAAGTTGCCAATAGGCCAGTGTTTTAAAAAAAATTGGTATGAAAGGGGAATAGTTTATATTAACGATGTATTAAGTTCAGAAAAAAAAATCTTTTTATGTCATGGGAACATTTCAAAAAACATTATAATATTCAATGTAATTTTTTACAGTACCAAGGTATAATTAATTCAATAAAATATAGTTACAATATAAATAATTTGACTAAACTGCAAACACCAATAATTCCTTTTCATTTAGATATTTTTATTATAAATCCAACAGGGTGTAAAGCTTTTTACAACAAATTTAAAGAAAATGTTTTTGTCAGACCGAAAAGTATGAGAAAATGGGAAGAAAAAATTAATGTCAATAAAACAGATTAGGAACTGAAACAAATGTACAAACTTCCTTTTAAATGTGTCAGACAAACAAACCTACAATGGTTCCAATATAGAATAAATAATAGAATAATTGCAACAAATGTTTTTTTGACAAGAATCGGTATTCGACAAAATGAAGCATGTACTTTCTGTGACAATGTACCTGAAACACTTCCTCATCTGTTTGTAAGCTGCAAATATGTAAAACCACTTTGGTCAAATATAGAACACAAAATTAGTATTTCCTTTAAAAAAAATAACTTTTACAATTGATTCGATTTTGTTTGGAGATATTTCACAATGTTTTTCTGTTTAATACAATTATTATTGATGACAAATTTCGTTTTTGTAAAAGCACAAGTTAACGGAGTACTTACTCGAACGTTTCGATCTCTATCAGAGATCCTTCTCAACTGACTGCGGAGTGTTAATGCAGCTTGGTCATTCTTGACGTCATCTGTTGATGACGTCGTACGCCTCCGGTTGTAGGTTGGAGGTTGTGTGGGGCTCGGCCAGGTGATGTGTCTATCAAATCATTGTACAAATGCGAGAGTTCGTGGGCTCCAGTGTCCCGGTTCATGGTCTTCTCCTTATTTCTCCTTATATGTAATGATTCTCTAATCTGTCTGTCTTTGCGTTTAGGCTCTTTGGTTAAGATGGTAGCCTCCCAGTTTGGTACATGATTGTGTACACAATCATGTACCAAACTCAACAGTCAGTTGAGAAGGATCTCTGATAGAGATCGAAACGTTCGAGTAAGTACTCCGTTAACTTGTGCTTTTACAAAAACGAAATTTGTCATCTGTACAAAATCGAAGCTAAATGAAATTCTTTCAAGACAATTATTATTCTTACAAAGTATTTAATTTATAAATGTAGAATTGGTAAAACTCTGCCAAGTATTAAGGCTTTAAATATTTATATACGAAATTATTTAATGATGTTAAGGTATATTGCAAGACAAAATGGAGAATCAAATGATTTTGAGAAACAATGGGTAGACTTTATTAATTTATTATAATATTAATCTTTTTTACTGCTGGTATAGACACGTCTTTTTGTTTATTTTTTCCTTTTTTAATTTTTTTCTCTGTATGAAATATGAATAATAATAAAAAAAAAACTATAAAAAAAATTTAAAAATAGATTAAAACACCTTAGATAATACAGACGCTAAAGCAATAGGTCTATAATTATTCTTATTAGTAATATCACCTGATTTACTCTTAACAATCGGCACTAGAATAACTTTAACAAGATCTTTAGTTACATGACCATGACACAGCATAGCATTAAAGCATAAACTCAATAGGATATTAAGTCGTTTACTACCATATTTAAGATGTTCACCACCCAAACCATCAAGTCTGGGTGATTTTCCTACAGAAAGTTTATCAATGCAATTAGATACAAGATCAGGAGTGACATTAATACCAATCTCAGGCGGACAGTATTCTAGAGTCTGCTCTACAAATGCTTTATGAGTCGTGTTATCCACACAGTTAAACAGATTATCATAACGTTTGGCCCAATGGTTACATATGTTGTATTCACTACTAACATTATCAATAACTTCAGAGGTATTAGCTCTAGTATCATTCATATGCTTAACACCTTCCCGAAAACCTTTTTAGTCCCTATTACTGTAAGACTGAGCTAATTTATCAGCTCTCAGTTGTTGATCATTATGTTTACACTTGCGTAACGCCAACGAGACATTTTCATAGAATGAAACAAGGGCCCATTCCTGGGTTTGCCGTGAGTTCTCCATAATAAGAAGGCTTCACGAGCAACAGAATGCAGATCAGAAACATAATCATTCCAGCCTGGCACAACATTATATGACTTAGACCTAGAGGGCTTTAAATATTCACTAGATGCACGTTTTAGGCAAGCAACAATATTGTTATACAGGTCATCAATAGCGGTGACTCTCATTGCTACAATTAATATTATTACAAGTTAGTGCATCAGTACAAATTTTAACATTACTTAGTAAATGATCAGTACATGTAGCATAATATTCAATATCAGCGGCGTTAACTTTAGCCCAGTTAACGTAGTCATGTTTAGATTCAATTTCATTATTAGCACCTTTACATTGTTGTAAGCCTATAGAGATCGAAAATTCAAATAACAAAGGGAAATGATCAGATCCTAAAATATAATACAAAATATCTACTTTAGTTACACAAGCATTGGCTCCATGTGTACACACAATATGATGCAACCAACTAGTGGTTCCATGGGATTCACTTAAAAATGTAAAGTTATCTGAATCAAACCCTAAGTAAGATAAATCTGACAGTATCAAATCGTTTTCAGAGACAAAGTTTACAAGCTCTTTGCCAAATTTCCTATTTATGTCAGCATTAAAGTCACCGCAAACTACAACTTTGTTACTGTGAAATTCATTAATAATCGTTTGAATTTTTCCTAGATAATCAACAAACTCAATGAAATTATCAGCATTATCGTCATAGGGAAGATAAACATTAATAAGAAGGGATACATTAGATCCTTTACCTATTGTGATTCCAATCAATCTTTTGTCATTAAAATCAATGCAAGAGATAAACTTAGATAACGTCTTTCTGTAAAAAATGGCTACACCACCATAAGGGCGACCCAATAGTAAACCATCAGAACTGCAGACCTGTGAAACACGAACGCAATCAAAATCAACATGACTTAAGTATGAACAATTCATCATCACTAAGCCAATGTTCTTGTATGGCACAATATCATTGTCATTGCATAAATCGTAAACTTCTTTTTTTGCGAGATTTAAAAGACTTATATTAGTTATCAGTTATAGGAAACACACCTCAGCTTGGATAATGACATGTTAGAACCATCCTCCATCATCACGTTTAGTGTTTCTTGTATAATAATACCGTCTTATTATTGCATTCAATGGCCATAGTTCTGTATCATAGACATCACTTATATGAACTGCATCACATTTAATCAGAAAAGAAGCACAGTCAATAACTTTACAGGGCAACGAAGAAACATCGGCATCAATGTCCTTAGTGGTTTTTAAATGCAATTTAATATCATCAGTGGTATTATCGGGAGACATGTTACCCAGGTAAAACTTGCATGGAGGAGGCGGTCTACCCTTGAGTGCAATATTTACACCAGTTCCACGTTTAATAGCTCTAGCTAGTTTTTACTATGACTAAACTCGCTATTGATGTTTAGCTCAGAGACTGAAGCATATACATGTGAACTTTATTCAATCAATCGTACATTTGTTATAATGGTAACCACAATAAGATATAATATTACAGTAGATTTTTACAAAAAAACAAGACCAATATAAATATTAATTATAAAATATATACAATGATTATTTACAGTAATGATAATAATAAAAATTAATTGTTTATATTGAATATTATTGGAAACAGAAGTTGAATAATAAAATACTGGAAAGTTTAATATAAACTATAATGATGCAACCAACATATAAATAGCCAATGAATATTATATTATTTTACAGATCATGTTTAGCTGAAGAATTATATTTTTAGAGTAAATAATATACAGGCAAACTAAATAATTAAGAAATTGTCCATCCTATACCGGGAATCGAACACGTGCCGCTGCGCACACATTGGGCCAGAATCAAGTGTGTGCCAAAAGTCCAAAATGGTAAAGGTGGAAATTTAAGTTATCTTTGGAAGAAAACATTCTAAATTATATAAATCCGCAAATGAATTGGTGGGTTTTAACAGTGTCTTGTAACCATGGAAACTGAAAGAATTTGACTTACAATGAAGAAAACAAATTCTTTGAAATATTTATGTCACATAAAACTGTCACATAATACGGAGTAAAATTGAAATTTTCATATTGCTTTATTTGGGGGATAAATGTCACCGTATGTATGTAGGCCAAAAAAAAACACAAAAATCGTATTTTTCTTTCAAATAAAACCACTAAAATAATATAGTTTAGATTCCATCTGATTCCCGTCCTAATTTTGATATCTTGAGAAAAGCATCCTGAAAAAAATTAATTCTTAAAACATTTTTATTGAATATGCCATTAAAGATGTCCACTTTGACCAAAAATTGGATCGAAACAAATAATATTTAAAACTGTAATTTAAAGCAAAACAATTGTCAAATTGGCTTCCAGCCAATGGTTTCTTTTAACCATTTATTTTGTCATTTTATAAGTGAAAACATTAAGTTATTAACTTTATTAAAACTACAAAATAAAAGTATTGATCCTAATTGTTCATGTTTTTGTCGGACAATATATTTTTAATCTGTACGTTAATACCAAATTTGACTCCAACAATCCACGACATTGCATATATAAAGCGATTTAAATATACTTCCAATATTTTTAAACGTTTTGTTATCACAAGCTTGGCAGAACAAAGAATGTTTTGATACACAGAGACTTAAGAAAAAGCATACAACATCATTTTCTGGCATATAAACATGTTATTGGAAAAATGAACATTCTAAACGTGTAACCTGCATGTGATTGTGGATATGTATAATTAAAGTTAGACGCAGATTTTATTATTCTAATATCACATGGATGCTCAGAAAAAAGCCCATGGCAGGTGTAAAACACCGCCAAGAGCATCCCATGTAAATGCAGGGTGGACGCAAGAATGTTCACTCTTCCAAAAGAAAAACACGAACAGATTTATTTGAACCAAAACAGTAGGCCCCGCTCGGCGAACTGGTATGATGAAGGATAGAATGCACTGCCAGTTATAATACGGTAATGCAGAAAACACTGCCTGAGCTGATGGCGAGAACACGTTAATTGCTGAAACAGAAGGCACTGCCTGAGCAGATGCCTGTAACCTTAATACAAACAGGAAGGCACTGCCTAAATAGATGCCTTTAACCTTAATGCTAAACAGAAGGCACTGCCTAAGCAGATGCCTGTAACCTTAATACTGAACAGAAGGCACTGCCTGAGCAGATGCCTGTAACCTTAATACTGAACAGAAGGCACTGCCTGAGCAAATGCCTGTAACCTTAATACTAAACAGAAAGGCACTGCCTGAGCAGATTCCTTGAACCTCAATACTAAACAGAAAGGCACTGCCTGAGCAGATGCCGGAACCATAATACTAAACAGAAGGCACTGCCTGAGCAGATGCCTGTAACCTTATACTAACTAACAGGCACTGCCTGGGCAGATGCCTGAAAACATGTGCGTGTCGAGCTGACAGAATATTAATCATGGCTTTGAGTACATGCCTATGGGGTCATTAACAATTTGTAATGTTACTTGTTACTTAAAGTTATGCAATGTGGTCGTATATATTGTTTGTACGCATCGCTTTTCCATCTACCAGTGGTCATGATCTCCATCTCACTTGCTCCCATGTTATGTAGTTGTGTAGCCCTACCAATTCTGAATGAGTGCGTATTGAAACGTGTGTAATCTAAAGTGGTATGCGAAGCAGCTTTTTTTAAGAATGCAGCTCAGGTGTTTCCGTTGTAAGGGCAAACCTGTTTGGAACACAAAAAATTGTCCAGTAGCTGCTGGTCTAATAGACCTGTAACGTTTCAGCGCCTCAACGGGGCAGAGCGGGATGCCACGTTTTTCTTTGATGTTACATTTTTTGCGTTTGCCAATGCGGTGCTTGTATGAACGGAAGCATATAGTAATGCATGTGTCATTGATTTCTATATCCTTTTCTAATATGACATGTTGTGGGTTTGTGGATAATACAACCTCGCTTGCTCTCGTGCAGGCGTAGTAGCAAATGAGAAACAGTGCTTTGTACATGAGCATGTCATACTTATTTCTTGTAGCGAGGTGGAGGTGCGCTAGAAGCTGCTGTAATACACTGGTGCTAATAGGCAGCAATGGTTTACGAGTCTGTGAATTGGAATTGGTGTACTGCTTGCTGACACCTCTGAGAATAATTGAAATGTTAGGGGCATTCGTTGGGTCAGGCATATTGTTTATTTTATGTGTGAATGATATAGAACTTAAATATGTTCTGATTGTACTTGGCGACATGCCCAACTTAACGAAAACGATAACCTCAATTCAGAAATTGACTTGGGTGAAATCAAACAAGCATTGAAAATGCAGAAATCAGGAAAATCTCCTGGTATGGATGGTATGTTTTTAGAATATATCTTAAATGCACCCAATTTATTATTTGATAATCTAAAACTTATTTTTAATTCAATTTTTCAGTTGGGCCAATTCCCAACACAATGGGCGACGAGCATGATAATTCCTATTTACAAAAAGGGCAAAAAGAATAAGCCAGAAAATTACAGAGGCATTGCTCTTATTCCGATACTTGGCAAAATGTTGTTACACATCCTTAAATCAAGATTAGACCACTTCACTGAAAATAACAACATTATTTATCAAGAGCAAGCAGGTTTTCGTAAGGGTTTTCGCACATTCGACAATATTTTTATTTTAAATAGTATCATTGCAAAATATTTAAGTAAAAAACGAGGTAGGGTATTCTGCTGTTTCATTGATCTCAAGCGTGCCTTTGATAGTATAAATCATAGTTTTCTTTTACTTAAATTAAAACGAATAGGTGTAAATGGTAATATGTACAATATAATTCAGTCTATGTATAACAATTTGTCTGCACATGTAAAAATTGGTAACAAAGTGACATTTCCATTTGACTGTTCTATTGGAATACAACAAGGTTCACCTTTATCCTCTTTACTTTTCAACATATTTATGAATGATTTAAGTTATGATCTAAATCAGAGTAGAGATAGCGACAAAATACAAGTTGAAGACAGCTTTATCAATCATTTATTATACGCTGATGACTTAGTATAATTTGGAGATACGGTAAGGGGCTTACAAATTTTAATAAATAAACTCGAACATTTTTGTGACACATGGGGTCTCAGTGTAAACATAAATAAATCAAAAATAATGGTATTTAAAAAGGGTGGGAAACTAAAATATTTTGAAAAATGGTATTACAGGAATATTCAAATGGAGGTTGTTACGACTTATAATTATTTAGGAGTGGTATTTAGTTCAAATGGCCAGTGGAACAAAGCACTTGAATATAATTGTCAAAAAGCAAACAACGCGTTATTTTCCGTTAAATCTTTTATTAGTCGAAATATGAAATATTTACCAGAAAATACATGGAATTATATTTTTGACACAAAAATATTACCAATTTTAATTTACGGCAGTGAAATATGGGGGTTTTCTTACCAAATAATTATTAATAATTTCCACACGCGTTTTGCGAGGTTTATTTTGAACATTGGAAAAAGTGCCCCTAGCGCAGCCGTAACTACAGAATTAGGCAGAGTTTCCTTGCATGTCGATTGTTTAATTTCAATTATTCGTTTTTGGTTGCATATTATTGACATGGATAAAAATAGATTTATTTTTAAATGTTACAGTTTTCAGTTAAGAAAAATTAACAGAAATGAATATTGCTGGGCTAGTCAGGTAAAACATTTACTTTGTTCAACCGGCTTTGGTTATGTTTGGTACAATCAAATGATTGAAGACAAGAAATTATTTATTAAAGAATTTAAATTACGACTGATTGATTTAGAAAAACAAAAATATTTTGAACAATTTTTTTACATTCAAAACTAAAATATTTTAAGTATTTTAAAACGAAAATTGAAATAAGTTATCATTTGTTACACTTAAAAGATTGGAAACGTAAAAATATATTCACAAAATTTCGTTTAGGAGTGTTAGATTTGGAAATAGAAAAGGGAAGATGGAACAAAATCCCACTTCAAAACCGTTTATGTAAATTATGCAATATGAATTCTATTGAAGACGAATTTCATTTTATGTTAGTCTGTCCATATTATTCCGAACTTAGAAACTTATATATTCCTAATTTTTATCACACGTTCCCTTGTTTAAATAAGTTTTATTTTTTAATGTGTAACACTAGAGTAGTCCAAGATTTAGCAAATTTTGTTTATTTAGCTTACGAAAATAGAAAATATTATTTTGCAACCCAACCAGAAAATATTATTGTATGATTTGTATATAAGATATAAGGGCCAGAGGCCTAAATATTGTGGAAATAAAACCCCGTTAGGGGAACGAACTCGAACTCAGACAGATGGCAAATGAACAGAGAAACATTTTCCAAGGAGACAGGTAGATTGGAAGATAATGTATGTTTCATCAAAAAATTATAAAACTTCTGCCAACATCTACGGTACGTTGTTTGTGTACCTTGTGTTACTGATGCATGTATCAACTTCCATTTAACTTGTGGAAGTTTTCTAGTTTGAGGTGATGTGGAATCTTTAATGGTGACTCGTGCATCTGGAATTGTTTAGTCTTTGTTGACCTGCCAACGAGAAATCGCGTCACTTAGAATGTTCTTATGGCCAGGAGGATTCAAACGTGGCATCAAAAGCTTGCTTAGATGAGTCAGAAAAGAAGTGTAAACATTTTGAATCCTTTTTCTGTGACTTACTGATAAGGGTGATCCCATTGTATTGATTAAGGAACATATCCCATATCTTTAAATCTTCGTGCAGTCAAATGTATGTTGTTTGTAAGTAGAATTAACATAAGTGGTCTGATTATGTTCATGACATTAGCATTGCTGCTGGTCTTACTGTTTAAATGGTAGACATTAGCCATGATGTCGGTGTAAGGAACTGCAGATCCCTAAGTGTAATTTCTTTTCGAGTTAACCATTTTTGGATATCGGCCTGGTACTTATGCAGTTTATAAAGTGGTAATCTAGCAACCATACATTTCGTATCTAGTTCAATACCTAAAAAGGTTAATTTTGTGGTGGGGCAACTGTTTTGCGAGGTGATAAAGGTATACCTATTGTTTCAGCAAGAGTGAGAAGAGAATTTAGTGATCTCTGGCATTCATTTCGATTGTTCCCAATAAATAGAAAGTCATCAAGAACTTTAACTACTTGTTTGCATTCAAGCTTATCTGTTAGGATCCATTTTATTGCATCTGAGAATGATTCAAAAATTTTACATGACGACCCACAACCTTGTGGTAGGACTTTGTCGTAATATATTTTATCATCCCATGAGAAACCTGTGAGGTGGTACTGTGAAGGATGTAGGGGTATTAATCTGAATGCATCTTTAATGTTTGTTTTAGCTAAGTATGCTGGGTAGGTTGTTTTTTTTAATAATATCAATTGCAGTTGATATTCGTTCATAGTGTACTGTTTTATGTTGTTGTGGTATATTGTAGTTAACAGATCTTTCGTCATAAGGAAATGATAAATTATGCATCAGTCTAAACTTTCCTTTCTCTGACTTTTCTCTCAGGCTCAATGGTGATGATTTAAAATCTCTCAGTGGGGGTGTGTTAGAGGGCCCTGCAATACGTCCTAATGCTAACTCAGTGTGTATTTTGTTTGTTATGATTTCTGGACATTCTACCGCTGTAACGGAATTCTTAGCAGTAAAACCTATCTCGGGCCTTTCATATTGAGCAGAAACCCATGTTTAAACCCTGTGATCAAATATTCTCTGCCTGCATACCCCTTTAAAAGGCAGGAGAGTTTATTTGTCCTTATTGGTGTTGGGAGTTGATTGTCTGTGTTGTGTGTATGTTTGTTTTGGCATGCTTGATGCAGTAGTGTGCTTTGCTTTAGGCATTTGTTGTTGTTGTTGGATCCCTTTCCTACATCTAAAATAGGGGTGTGGTCGATCATCGTGGCAATTCCAACATTTGTGCGAGAATTTTCATTGCATGGGTTGCATGCATCTCTGTGATTGGGTGTGGTAATGCCTACAGTATCCCGTTGGTATGTTTGGGTCACTGGGGCCTTGAAACCGAAATCTATTGTTGGTATGGTTTGTGCCCTTGAAAATGCTATAGGGACGAAATTTCCCCTGGTGTTGTGTTATTATTGTGTGTATTAGGTCACATCTGACCGTAGCCCAGGAGCACAGCGTATGTTCCCTAGCTCGTCTAAACCCTTCATCGTAAGACCTCCATGTGCCTTGGTTATTTTGCATCAATGTTTTGATGTGTTTCCCGTATGTGAACAGATCTTGCATGTCTCCTGGGTGAAAGGTTAGATGTATGGTTAAAAAGTCGAAAAAAGCCAAAGTCCATTCGTGTTCTGATAATTGGCGTTTCCGTATTTTTTGAACAAGTTGGAAAGTCCCATTATACTGCAAGGTGTATGTGTCGTTTGTATCAGGGTTTGTTAGCTCCCAGAAGTCTATAAAATTTTGATCTTTGATTTTGATTTTGATTTTTTTTTTCAGGGACCAAAACACCCGCCTTAATGCCTCCTGAATAACGAAGGAGGTTTTCCGTGGCATCCCCATTAACAATTGTGAAAGGGAGGGGTGCTGTATTAAGGGGGTTGTCATTATGGTTATAAGGGCCTGTTGTTTCATCTAATTACAAGCTAGTGTTTAGTGAACCTTCAGAGGATAGTATGTTTTCAATGGAGTCCTGTGAAGGTTCGTCAGACTTACTAATCTTGTTTAGAAATTCAGTCAGTTGAGTAATCATTGTTTGCATCTCAGTGAGTCGGTCGTGGACGTCTGCACTGGGAGTACTGGTGGTAGTTGAGTTTGATTTTTTATTTGGTTGCCTGGCATTGTTAGATTTTTTCTGTTTTTGGCAAGTTCTTTAGTTTTCTTGGCAGCCCTCTTAACCATCTTTCCAACCTGTAAACTAAATGCTGTGTTAATGAAACGTAGTAAACATGAAGTAAATACATTTATACCAACAGATCATTGCACATAGTAGGCCTATGTGACCGGGGACAATCTGTGTTTTCAAAATATACAATACAGGTCGTGGCGCAAAGTGGCCCGATGTGACCTGTGACAGTATGTGGTTTGAAAATTATACAATACAGGTCGTGGCGCAAAGTGGCCCGATGTGACCTGTGACAGTCTGTGGTTTGAAAATTATACAATACAGGTCGTGGAGCAAAGTGACCCGATGTGACATGTGACAGTCTGTGGTTTGAAAATTATACAAAACAGGTCGTGGCACAAAGTGGCCCGATGTGACCTGTGACAATCTGTGGCTTGAGAATTATACAATACAGGTCGTGGCGCAAAGTGGCCCAATTTGACCTGTGACAATCTGTGGTTTGAAAGTTATACAGGTCGTGGCGCAAAGTGGCCCGATGTGACCTGTGACAATCTGTGGGTTGGAAATTATGCAATACAGATCGTGGCGCAAAGTGGCCCGATGTGACCTGTGACAATCTTTGGCATGAGAATTATACAATGCAGGTCTTGGCGGAAAGTGGCCTGATGTGACCAGTGACAATCTGTGGTTTGAAAATTATACAATACAGATCGTGGCGCAAAGTGGCCCGGTGTGACCTGTAATCTGTGGTACCCTGAACAAATGAATTGCTTAAAAGTGTTTTATTTGTTTGTTTATTTCTTCTTTTTTTTATAATTTTCCATTTATTTATTTTTTTTAAATTTATTTATTGTTGTTTTTTTTTTTTTTTTATTTTTTTTTTTTTATATATTTTTTATTTTTTTATCTTTTTATTTTAAACGGGCAGCTGCTTGAAGCAGTGCAGTTCGTAGGGAAGCTTTGTACTTTTTCCTTCCCTCTAGTGAATTTGGGTGTATTCCATCAGTGGACCAAGAAGACACAGGTACCTGCCAAAAACCTGGGTGCAAATGGTAATAAAAATGTTCGGAATGATAAGTGGCAAAATCTTTTAATATGCCATTGTATTGAAATATACGTTCATTGAAATCCTCAATATGCCCATCATTGTGGTATGCTCTGTAAAGGGCTGAGCATAGAACGACTTCACGTGGGTGCCATAAAGTTAACATGTCAACCAGTAACGTTGTTATAATATGTTGTGTAGCCACGTCCAGTGGTGTATTAGATGATGATGTAAGATCGTTTGACCCTATATCAATATTCAGAACGTCTGGCTGTATATCTGTTATTATTGTGTAATACTGAGGCTTACGGAGGTCTTCGATCTTAAGCCCCGAAAACCCCTTAAAATGCACAGCACTGTAATGGTTGCTGACGCGTAAAACGTCAGGTATTTTTTTGGGGCCTAGAACCCCGTTGTTGCCATGGTGGTACGCCATGATGTGAAGCATACCTGATACAAAGCTGTGGCCTAATATGACAGCAGTTAACATTGTTGAAAAATATTACTATTTCCTTTATGGTTGAAGTCAAATTAATATGAGTAAAAATACTGTGGTTTATAAGAATTGGTGTTTAAGAAAAATATTGTCAGATGGTAACTGAAAAGTGACGAAAACGGAGATTAAAAATATCTTACTGAATAATTGTTGAAGACGTGAGAGCAGCGTGGTCCAAGAGGATTGTACCACGCCCTATCAGTTCTCAAAATGGAATAGTGTTAAACTTTGTTTTCACACAATTCCTGCTTATTTACCAAACGTTTTCGTATCAACTGAACTTGATAAGACAGATGAAAATGTGCCAGGAACATCATCCCAGCTAAGAACTAACTAGAAGAAAAGAACCTCATTTCATTTTACTTCACTTAACTTAAAATAAAAGCCTATAAAAGCATAGCTTGTAAGTAGTGAATAAACAAAAATATAAAATACTAGCATTTAGTACTCTTCTTCGACAGGTTTGAGCCTCGCTTATTAACAGATTTCAACCGCGGCGAGAAAACGCAAACGTATATATGATATGCGTTAATTTAAGTCTCATTTTCCACATCTCATTTCCATTGATACGTAATACACAAAAGGTTGAAAGAAAGTTTAACATAACATACGTCTAGTAGAGTAAATGCTTATTATAAGTATGCAATGAATGCTGTCAGTAAAATTCATTGTAACAAAACTAAATATAGAACATTTTACACTACATTTTAAAAACACGTTTAAGTTGTTGGTACGGTCCGTAATATGAAGTTTAAAAACTGTTATTTAAGAATTCAAAAGTATTGCTAGAACATTTTAAAAATAATTTTGAAAATTATGGTACGTCCGTAGATATACAAATAATTAAATATTATTATTTAAATTTTGATTACCATACAGTAAAAACAAAATGTTTCCTTACAACAGTAGCCGTTTGTTACTGAAATACAATGCACATACAATTAACAAATAAGATACAAAATGTGGCGCTTGTGGAAGAATTATAAATTACTCCATGGGCCTATGTACATATACAAATTTAACTGTAGGACTTTCATTACAAAAGTTTACTTGGATTGAGACAAGCTAACATAAGCTATATGGGGACAAAATGTTAATGCATTTACATACTTTTTGATTACAAATTTGGATATCAAGAGTAAACAAACTATGATAGAGACGCCAAAAGGTAGATGTATAATTACGATTCTGTACCAACGATAAGATTAATGCTTCGATAGTACAAAGACATTTGCATTCCTATAACTGGTGTAATCAATGCATTCTTCTTTTGCCATAGCACAATATTAAACAATAGACCTAAACACATCTAAACAGATATTAAATTTAATATAAAAGAATTTATTGATATTGGAATGATAAAAGAATTACTGCTTACACGATTGATTAACATAATATTCAAATTTGTTTAAATAATTTGTAACAAATAATTACCATATAAATAATGATTCTGTGTACTAATTTAGTCTTTTGAAGAGACAGCAGCTGTAAATTTATTATATTATTTATCGAATTATTATTATTATTTAAATTACCATTTTTACTGTTGTTTTTAATTTGAACCAATGATGAATTGTAGTATTCGTTCAACAGCATCATGCAAGCTAAATTGTAAGTACCTGTACTTCCAATTCAATTTTGGTCAAAATAGAGGTTTAAAATGGGCCTTTCTTGTCACAGATAACAATACTGTATAAACATCATACATAGTAAAGGGATAAAAATAAAAATAGAACAATATTATTCAAATGTATTTTTTTTTTATTACTTATTACATTTTTAGTGGAATGGATGAAACGTTTTTTTTTTTCAATCCATTTTACTGATACATTTACCTAAAAAAGTTTCGTTAGTAGACTATTCGCATATCAGAAACTTTGATAAACCACAAAAGTTGAAGATAGAGTAATGTTGCTTTTGTACCTACACATTTTAATTTCTATTCTTTTCTTTCATTATTATCCATTCATGGCTGCCAAAATATTTCTTTTTCGGCAGTTTTCAAACTTTGATCCTTGTGATTTTGTTCGTGTCTTCATTTCAGTTTGTTTATGGACAATATCCAAGTAAGTGCCTAGTAATATTTTAAACTAGTTGTTTCCCTTACCGAGACACAAACATTATTTTATGATAAACCAATCTTATTATAAGCTTTAAACTTAAAACTTATTGACGGGCAATCTGAATGTCAACAAGTAAGCTTCTTGTAATTTTATTTCCAGTCGAAGCTTTGTGTTGTCAAGAAGATGCAGTAAGTAAATTATCAATTAGTTTTTGTAAAATGTATGTATAGTATTTTATAAACATGTACATAGGCCTATTAATATTTTCCGTAAAGCCGATTTTTCACTAGTGACGAATTTTTCGAATTAAAAGCAGTTGCTTCTACGCATGCATATTCTCTTTTTCGTCGAAATTGGTAGTTCGAATTGTTTTATTTTTTACGAAGTGAAACATTGTGCAACTAATCAGAGCTCATGAAATAAGCTATGGTGCGTTCATGAGTACTCATGACAATCGACAATCTGCTGAATAGACACAAGATGAACATCATAATTCACAGCTATTCGCTTTCTTGCGGTGGAAAGAATATAGCGGGTTTTTTTTCTCTGCAAAACGTTTAATCGTGCGAACAAATTCGCCTAGTTGAAAAGTGGCTATTATACTATACAAATTAATCACCCACAAACAATGCGTGTACAATGTAGGCCTAACATCACAAAGGTACCAATACAGTAAACGTTAACACTGAAAGGTAAACTGATTTACTATTTACTTGTCTCATGTCTTTTTATAATATATTTACACCTTCTGTTGCTTAGCTCATATTTGTTGTATGTTGCATAGGCTTCTTGAGACTAAAGCTGATCCTTGTGTTAAACGTTAAATAATTTAAAAAAACGAAACGGACACGAACAGAATAAAACAAAAATAATCACTTTTTCATAACTACGTTTTTTTAAATCAATTGTTATCGTCATTTTATTGCCATCGACAAATTTAACTAATTGTATTTTTAAAAATGTATATGAATGTAAATGTGGTTACTTTTTAACATCAAAATAATCTTATTCTTATGTATATACTGTTCAAAAGATATGTATTTTTTAACAATGTACCTTATAAATAAGAGAATTATATAAATGTGCATATATACATATATTATTATATGACAAAAAAAAATAATAATTTAAAAAAAAGCTAATCAAAAAGTTGAAAATATGAATCAATTAATGGTTTTGTAATCAGGCCTCCATCTATTACATTTACTTATTGTCCTCCTACATGATTTGTTTTTGTTTTTATTAATGTTAACAATGTATTTCAGGATACAGGTAAGTAATTACACGTTAACATTGTATATTTACAAAATAGGCATATATCATTTATATATAAATTTACGTAAGAGCAAAATTCGGTAAATCGCGCTCCACTTTGGAATGTTTACCCTATAGTAAGTTGATACATACTTTCGGTACTGATTTTAACACCTTAAACATGTTTATTAATTAAGTTTAGTTAGACTGATACATAGTTATTGACGATTAAATGAATTTAGGTTAAATTTTGGCTAGGATTATATTGATTTTTTGGTAGGTGGTGAGTGGATAAGGTTCTGTAATGCAATATGTAAATGTTAATTGTATGTGCCTTTTCCCAATGTGGGTTATGTTTTTTGGTATTTATCACATTTTGCATTTGTTTCACGTAATCTATCTTAAGCTTATAGACCTGCTAATGATGGGCACAATTATATCCAACTACTTAACATTATATCGCGTTTATGGAGTTCCTTGGTTTAACTTTGAAAAATTTTCAGTTCTTTACGTCAAAGCTTTATATCTTCGAGAACCATCCGTGGGCACGTACTATGGGGTACGCGAGTTGATCTAATGATGCGTAGGTTTGTAATATTTTTACTACTCTAGAGATACAAAGTGTGTGTTTTGTATCAGTATCACAGATTATAGCATGTTTCCGCTAGAAGAATAAATTTTTGTAAACATTCGATTTTATTTTAATTTATTTATTTCAAAAATAATTTATTAGGGTGGTTCATCGGGCCGAAGCTAATCATTAGGAAAAAGTAGTACCATATAAGTTTATAGGAAAACATCATAAAATAAAAAACGGGCAGTTGACATCAACAATTAAAAATTAATTGGTTGGTTGCATTTCTTTCAAAACAAAGTTGATATAATAATATCAATACCCATCATAGTGTTTATTATATTTTTTATCTTTTGTGGGTTCATACCACTTTTATTCATCAATTTAATTATGTTAATTTATGTTTTTAGTTTTGGTTAAAAAATATACCCATGCTGTTGTTTCTTTTTCTTTGCATTTGTATATTTCGTTTGTCATTATCTAAATAAATATTTGTATGTATTTTGTATTTAAAGGGTTGCTCTATTCAGACTCGGATAGAATGAGAGGAGTAGATGCGGAACGTGAGTAAATATCGTAATAGGCCATTCATTAATAGGACGATGAAGATTGACAATATCATACGCACATACATACATACATATATATATATACATTTTGTTTACACAAAACAAACTTGGTAGGAGTAAACTATGTAATATAAACATATGTTTATGAATGTATTAGTTCTTTAATAAATCATGTGGTAATTTATGTATTTCAGAGCGCATCATATTCCGAACAAAACAGAGTTAAAACCAATATTAGTACATTAGAGGCCTGATTACGTTTTTTAAATTGGAATTCATTGTACTCAAATAATTTGTTTTTTATTTTTAAAGTTGCACTTTGTTTTTCAGACAATAAAACTGAACCCGATTCTGGTAAGTTAAACTTATAACTGAAACGTGATATCCTTGGTTGCTAAAGATGCAAACCTAAAGCAAAACTTCACTTTTTTTATTATTTCAGCAATTTTGTATGAGAATTTGCATGATGTTAAGCTCTGTCTACACTATCAAAGTTTATGTTGCAAAAAATAAGATGTTTCCATATATGGACGGGATGATGTCATATCACTACCATATTTGGGTATATCACTACCATTTTGGGAACATCACACTTTTTTGTTAAAATATTTGACAGTGTACACAGAGATAAGTTAGGAATAAGTGAAGCAAAACAAAGGTTAGTTAATATGTATAAATGAATTTATTTCTATATCATGTTAAAATCCACACGGATAAAATACCACATGTGTATACAGCAATGACAGTAACTTTATCTTGTAAGACAGTAGCCCCACTGTAGCTCCACAAATGATGTTAATCATGTCAACTTTATCCTCTATGTAAGTTGCCCCAGACTGTAGCCCAGAAATGCACGTTGGGCCATACAAGACTTGCGAACAGAGCCAAACGACTATTTCACGTTGACTTGCAGCTGTTACACATTGGGATGCACACAAATACCATTGAAGCAACCTTATCTTGCAAGCCCCAGACAGGAGCCCAGCAATTCCCGTTTGGGCCATCAAGGTTTAATCATTCGAAGGGCCATACAGTATATTTCCTACATTTCTAGCCTATTTTAGGCGCTTTAGCCGGCCCAGCTATGTCTAGGCCTAGGATTCTTTGGTCGTTTACAAAATTAACAATACAGTAGTATTATAGGTGTGTTTATAAAATCTAAATAAATATAATATTTTTTATTTATAAAAATGTTTTGTAATGTAAATATGTAAAAAATATGCATTATAATATCCTGTCATTATCAGGACTTTTTCTATCTATTTATAGACTATGAACGCCGAATACAACTAGGTCGTCGTGAGTATATATAATTATAATACAAATTTAATTATTAACATAACATTTAAAAAAGATACGCAGTGTTTCATTGTTTCTTACACCATCAATTATACAAAAAAGATGACAAGGAAGCCATTGCTGTAATTTTTGTCAAACTAGTTTGATAGTGTAAACAGAGCTTAACGGATCTTAGTTTCACCATATATCAATGGTTTCATATCGTGAACCCCATGAAATGTAACTTATACGAAAAGATCATACATTAAACAAATTATCAAATTGATAATTAATTGTTAATATTTCAATTTGAATTATTATCAAAATCTCTAGTGGGTACAACTGTTAAGCCTAAAGGAAAAAGTAGTATTAAGCATCTTTCAAATGTGCTCCCATAACACGAAACCGACGACCCCTAATAGCCTAGCCTAGGCCTAAGTGCGGTATAACATCCCGAAGCCAAACATAGCCAACGCTCTTTAAACCATACCTTATATAATACTCGCAATTGATTGATTGATTGATTGATTGATACAAGCAATTGATTGAAAAAATACAGAAATATCGCCATTTGATAATGAATGTGTCGACACGAACAAACGAACAGATATGGAATGCCAGGAGGTCATCATTAAAACTGCATTCGACTCGATTAGCACACGAAATATCATAAACATGGCAAACCATGTCAAAACGGCCCCTTTTTCAGCGGCGGGTAAGGTTTGCTCAGTGGATTGGTCATCGTTAACCCAAATAATAAAATCAAATCAAATTCAATCAAGGCTATCTGTACGTTTGCCCCAAGATGGCGGCCAACGACATGACTACATTTTATGTTGCCAGATCTATGTAACTAGCTAGAGAGGATTTGTTCAGAATACATCATTTACTCTAATGGATTTTTTCTCCAAAAATGACCGGAAGTATCACTTTGATCTTTGACCTGATTATAATATAATTACCATATTTAAATTAACCTAAAACGATCGTTTTTTTTTTTAAATGTTCGCACTTGGTGAGTGGACCAATTTATGCAGTTCTAATGATGCACTCTTGGCGTTCCATATGTGTTCGTTTGTTCGTGTCGACACATTCAGTATCAACTGGCGATATTTCTGAATTTTTTTAATCAATTGCTAGCTTGCGAGTATTATATAAGGTATGGTTTAAAAATATTTGGCTATGTTCGGCTTCGGGATGTTATACCACACTTAGGCCTAGGCTAGGCTAGGCTATAGGGGTCGTCGGTTTCGTGTTATGGGTTGTCCAATTCTAGGTCGTCCAATTCGAGGTCGCCCAAATCGTTGGGGTCGTCCAATTCGGGGTCATCGCTTTCTACACCCCCCCCCCCCCCCACTGTAGGCCCACAAATGATGTTAATCATGTCAACTTTATCCTCTATGTAAGTTGCCCCAGACTGTAGCCTAGAAATACACGTTGGGCCATACAAGACGTGCAAACAGAGCCAAACGACTAATTCATGTTGCATTGTAACTGTTACACTATGGGATGCACAAAAATATCATTGACAGCAACTTCATCCTGCTAGTTTCAGCAGGCAGTAGCACAAAATGCACGTTGGTTCATGCAAGACTTAATCATGCAAAAAGAGCCAAACGACTATTTCACGTTGACTTACAGCTGTTACACATTGGGATTCACACAAATACCATTGAAGCAACCTTATCTTGCAAGCCCCCGACAGGAGCCCTACAATTCCCGTTTGGGCCATCAAGGTTTAATCATTCGAAGGGCCATACAGTATATTTCCTGCATTTCTAGCCTATTTTAGGTGCTTTAGCCCAGCTATGGCTAGGCCTAGGATTCTTTGGTCGTTGACAAAATTAAGGTGTGTTCTTGAAATCTAAATAAATGTAATATTTTTTATTTATAAAATATTTTGTAATGTAAATATGTAACAAATGTGCATTATAATATCCTGTCATTGTCAGGACTTTTTCTATCTATTTTTAGACCATGAACGCCGAATACAACTAGGTCGTCGTAAGTATCTATATAATACAAATTTAATTATTAACATAACATCTTAAAAAGATACGCAGTGTTTTCATTGTTTCTTACACCATTATTTATACGAAAAAGATGACAAGGAAGCCAGTGCATGTTGTAATGTTGTCAAACTAGTTTTAGCTTGACGGATCAATGGTTTCATTACGTGAACCCCGTGAAACGTAACTTATACGAAAAAATCATACATTAATCAAATTATCAAATTGATCATTATATAATTATAAATTTTTATTATTTCAATTGAATTATTACCAAAATCTCTAGTGGGTACAACTGTTAAGCCTAAAGGGAAAAGTTAGTATTAAGCATCTTTCAAATGTTCTCCGATTCGGCTCCGGTCTGGCTCCGGCAAATAAAATTGCATCTCAGTGTTTCGTTTTCTCGACGCTGAACGCAGCTATGTAATCGTTTTACTTGATAAGCAAGTATTCATCTTCCACCTCATTAAATTATTTTCTCTATTGCACTCATAAACATTAATTATGTTTTAGACTATTTCATGCTATGTAAGAATCATTCGCATGCGCTTTAATTATTTGTAACGATTATGAATCGCACAGCCATTGTTGAACTCAAAATTTGTGTTCAGATTATTTATTAATTGTCAAAATAGGTAGTTAATATCTGAAATTACAACGTTGCTATACCGAGAATGTACCAGATGAAGCAAATTTCAGAATTTAAAGTACAGAAAAAGTTGTGAACTAATTTACTAAAATTATATTTTCCACAATCAAATGTAAGATTGTTTTATTGTATAATCTTATAGTACTTTTTTTCTGTAAAACTAATTTCAGAGGGCAGAAGACGAAAACAGGGATAAAGTGAGTACATTGTACTGAAAGACGGATAACGATACCGTACCAGAACCCACTTTTATCTGACATTTGACCTTACATAGTGCAGGTCACACACATAGCATTAATTACAATAAAAATGAGTGAAATTATGTCTTTCCTTTTTTTTAGTTGGGTTTGGATACGTCATGAAAAATCGAACTTGTGAATGCCGTGTTGTACACACGTGACATGTCTAGATCTACTAAATGTGTTAGTTCTTGTATTCAATTTTTGCTTATTAATTTGAATGCTTAGCCTTTATTGGTACTGTATTAAATAAACCTATGGTTAATACGTAATTGTAATCCTCTATTGTCTGATTGGAAAATTTGCTTGCATTGCGATTTGTGTCTTGCATTGCGTTCTCAGTTGGAACCAGGCTTTAGAAGAGAATGAATTAGCTTATTAATCATCATATCTACATGATTTAGAAGAAACGGATATGACGTCTTGTCTACCTTTAGAAGAGAATGATGTTCAGATGACAAGATCTTAGATCTCTTACGTCTGAAACATTTATAAGAGATGTTCGGATAACGAGATCATTAACCTCGTCATTTCTACATACAAGGAAGATATCGAATGATCTGATTATCCAAATTTTAAAAAATATGTTCCTGACATACTACGTAACAAAGGTTATTTCCAAAATACAATACGCATGCGCATATTATTTTGTTTACAACAGGGCATAACTTGCGCTTTTCTTGTCGGAATGAAAAATATTCAAGTGATTCCACAGAGTATAAAAAAAAGGCAAACACATAATTACAATGTAATGACGTTTATGGTATCCATAGTCCATCACTTGGCCAAATTGAGCTGAACATAGGCCCTGTTTCTGCTGCCAAGAAAATACCGTATTTTTTTTGGCAGCAGAAACACCGCTCATAAAAAATACCGTATTTTCCCCACAAGATTTGTGGATAAAATACGGTATTTACACATTTATACCGTATTTGTTGTACCCTTTTCTGCTGCCAATAAAAAATACCGTATTTTTTTTACCTGTGACATGAAGTCAACATCGTGTTTTTATTTTCTGTTGCTGTCAGCTGTTTTACACACGTGTATAGATATATTCGGCGAAAATGTGGAGCGAAGACGTCACAGTATTTACTATATAAATCTGTGTGGGAAAGCTAAAATTTCCGGCCAATTAAAAGGTAATAAAAGGGACAACCACATTTATAAAGACATTTCTAAAAAAATAAAGCAGCAAGAGTACGGAATAGACTTGTCTCCAAGCAAGTAAATTCAAAGATGAAGCGCCTGCGAAGCAGTACAACATTGCAAAAGACAATAACTCGGGGAGAGAACGAATTATTTGTCCCCATTACGATGTTTTCTGTGCTCTCACAACATCTCTATCACTAGGGCTAGGCTGTTGAAAATGAGACGTAAAACTTCCTTTATTGCGACTTTTAATTATCGACCAAATAAATGAATGGCAATTTGGGTAAAAAGGATGAAATTTAACCCGACCACCCAAGAAGTATTGTTAGCAGAAACGGGGTACTAAAAAATACGGTATAAAAAATACCGTATTTTATAGCGTATTTTTATACCGTATTTTGAGCAGTTGCAGCAGAAACAATAATTGTCACTGGGCTACCTTGTGTATATGAGTTACACATTTGATAATAGTGCCCTCTGTTGACAAATAATATGTCTGTTTCACTGCACAAACATGATATATGATTATAGGAAGGGCCCAAGTCATTGTCTTAAACGCGTTCCCATTATGCCACAGAAGCGCGTATAATGATTATGACGTGACGTGCACGTGGCTTTTGCGATGCGGATAACCTAACTCGTCCGTAGTGACGAGTTCAAATCTAGTTAAAGTTACAATTCTTCTATATTTAGAAGTTGGCCCAGCTCACGCCGCCGCGGGCGTCGATATCTGAATGCTACATCCAGGGACCAATGCGCCTTTTTCACGAAACGATGACAAACAATGCCGTGCAACAAAGCGTAACCAACAGAAATAACATAGCGTTTTCAGCCTATGCTTATACACTGTGGTGTTTTTTTCGATGGATTTTAAGCAGTGAAAAAATATTTTTTTTCAATCACACAGTGATGTAGGCAAATCTTTTAAGAACATTTTACAGTTAACTGTTCAACATTTCCGTTGAACAGTTACGATTTTTAAATTAACATGGTGTCCTGAAATCTCCTGAAAACGTTATGTTATTTCTGTTGGTTACGCTTCGTTGCACAACATTGTTTGTCATCGGTCGAAGATGTCTCCCGTTTCGTGAAAAAGGCCTATACGTAGTTACAACAAGGCGATATCCTCCCTTTGTAAGAATCGGCAATTCATTGGGAAAGCGCAGCGTATTAAAATGTTCATTCAGAAGGCGAGTGCAGAGAGATGCATATTCATAATATGCTCCCCTAAAATGGGACGAAATAGGACGCCCTCTCTCAGTCTTTCTCACTACTTTCGCCACCCTTCGGAACTGTGAACAGGTGTGCAAGACCCTTTACAGATGATCGAATCAGGAGTGCGTTAGAGTGATCTCGAACACCATAAAATGCATTTTTATTCTGGGCTTCCCCCAGTGTATTTTCTCTCTACGATCGCGTACGTGTGCCCCCCCCCCCCCCCCGCAAAAATAATCCTGGATCCGCCCTGTAATCATGTACTATATCATTTTACATTTAGATATGAATATATAAGTTATTTTGTTAATTTTCTCTAAACACTATTGCGTGGACTTGGACCCTTCTTATATTCAGGTATTCAATTTTAAGAAATTTATCATTTTGCAATTATTTTGAAACTCTAATCCTCGTAAATTACTACAACAGACAATGGCAAAGAACTTATAACACAAGAATCTCCTGTTCTTCAATTTGCATTCAAAACACAGTAATGGAAGTACAGGGTTAAAACTTAGGTCAAACTGGGCGACGCCATTTCACAGCATGGAGCAGCGCCCGCTCCAAACTAAGAAGTCAAAACTATTAATTCCTATAGAGGGTTCAGTCAATTTCTCTATCCCCCTATAGTATTAGCAGATCCCCTCTATGATTTTGATTTTCTAATATGATGCGGGCGCACTACTCCATGGCTCATAATGGCGCCACCCATTAGCTCTATTCTATTCCACAATGCCTTTCAAAATTGTTACGCGCTTCATACGAACAGGAGATTCTTGATTGTGTTAAGTTCTTTGACAATGGTTATTAAAATATAAAAAAAGCACAGTTTACTTATTGATATCAAAATTTTAAAAAACGAATGACAAAAAAACATTTTTGTTCGGTTTTTATAGGTAAATTTACCAGTTTTAAATGTCAGCAGTTAATGTATGCCAATTTTTGGTTTGATGTTCATTTTTAGAAATAATTTTTTCCGCGTACGTGACAAGGTTTTCCCTAATATCTATATAAAGGCGCGCAAACACAAAAAGTTTGTCCTCTATGCACGCCGCAGTACAAAATCTGATTGGTGTGAATGCTGCACTTAACATCAATATTGCTACGGAGATGGCCATGGTCTATATAAAAAGTTCGTAAACTAAATATTTATTAAATTATGACTTATTAAATATTTTAAAAATTACCACTGGATCAAAGCTATGGAATGTGGAATTTCAAGAGGGCGTCATTTAGACTATAAAAGCAGGAACCGAGTAAACGTCAACATTATTATTGGTAGGTGGCGCTGTACACGAACACTTTTAATTACTTTCGTAGTGAAAAAACAGATAATAACCTGAAATGCCTCAGAAACGTACGGTATGATGTAGCCAACATTTTGACATTGTTTCGAATGATTTCAAGAGGGTTTGAAACGCTGAAAAACATACGAAACAGTATATATCTGAGCCAAAGAGTGAATTTTATGATTTTATTTAAAAGACCTGTGATGTCACAAAGAACGTCATCTTCGACTTGTCTTCGGAAGCAAGGTCTTCTGAGGCTTTGGGATGCCCGAAATTGTCACCCAAACAAAGTTTGGTCATGAAGAAGATGGATAGGACTTACGAGTATAGAAAAGATGATTGTTCGGTTAAAATGCTTATACGTAGAATATATGTTACAGATACAGATGTATATTACAAATTCTTTTATTATCAAATTGGTTGCTTATTTAGAATTAAAACAAAATAGACACTGAAATATAAAGAATACAGTATGCCTATTTACTGTATTTCCCTTTTACTTTAAATGCTGTATAATGTACCTTTCGGCACTGTATTATCTCGGCGTCATATCAGTATGTTATCCTACTTTAATACAGTACTTTGCATATCTCCAAGGCTATTCGGCGGTGGGTGACTTAATTCCGCCAAACATCCACATTACCAATCTAAAACCAGATACAGTATTTTGTTTTTTTTAAAGTAACTCACTATGCCATTCGAAACAAACATCGATAAAGCACATGATAGAAAGATGACGAAGTAATAGCCCGCTGTCTGGAAAAATGCCCTTAACATAAATAATCATTATGAGCTAAGATTGTATTGTAAATATATCAATACAATTTTATTTATTGCAAAATTCTCTATATGTAAATTTAAACAAAATAAACATATGTACATAAAAACAATCTTATTAATCTTTCATAATGAACTAAGCACAAGGAATGTGCAATATTGGTACTAAGATTGGTAAATATAATATACCATATTCATGTCGTTATAATTATATTTTATGCTCTCTGTTTCTTTTTTTTTTCTTGGACTTACTTATTATACTTGCAATGTTCGTTAAAGTCTATTTGAAATAAAAAGCAATGTTAAATGAAGAATACTATGTTAATGTTGCTTAAATAGTTATTATTAAGTAGTAATCATTAGTTAAGAGAGAGAGAATAGCATTGTTGTTGTTAAATGAATTTATTTGATACAAACAAATGCAACTGTAATAGCAGACTATGATTATACATATTTATAAAAAAAATACTAATAATCCAAAAATTGGATGGATTTATTGAAAATTAAATGTACAGTATTAACAGATAATAGATAAAAGTATAAAATATGCAGATGGATAAAAAAACAAACAAAAAACAACTATGTCAATAAAAAAGTGTTAATGGAAATGTGTTAAATTGTTTTTTAACAGAATACAAAAGAAAATATATGTATACGTAGGCCTATGATATATTAAAGAGGAAACAAGTAGAAGATGTATAAAAAAAAATATGACATTGAATGAATATAGGTGGTGGTTAACCACGAAAGGAAAAAAAATATGAGCTAAAATATACAACAACAATAAAGTATACTAAAGATTTGTATTTACGGGGTTTCTTTTAGAGTTTCTTTGTGTAAATTTGTCTTTGGCACCCTGCATGTATTTTATTTATTTTATATTATTATTTTGCTCCTAATTAAATTTAAATGTATGTATTATCATCTATTGTACTTTGGACAGTGGCCTACAAACTGTAATATTGATCGACTGATTTATTTGTTTTATTCAAATACTGACGTTTGTATTAAGCAGTTTAAATAAAGAATGATTATATATCTATGTTCCCATAAACATACGGAATACATCTTCGACCGATGACAAACAATGCTGTGCTTTTTTAATTTTAAAAGAAAGTAAATAAATGTTATTTTGAATTGAATTGAATTGAAAGCATAACCAACAGAAATTACAGTCTTGTGGAGAAAATTGTTACTGTAAAATGTTCTTAAAATATTAGCCTACATCAATCTACCGATGTGTCAAAACAAGAAGAATCCCATTCGGGCAACAAAAAACGATGCCCATATTATGCTTTGAAATATGGGCCCCATGTGGGTTATATATGGGCTACGTGGGCCTTCCCTCTGGGACCCATAGGTATATGGTTCTTGGGTGCAAAGATAGTGGAATCCCATATGGGAAACCCATATGGTAGCCATATTATATGTTTTCATAAGGGTCCCATATGGTTCCCATATGGGCTTGCTACCTGGGTATCAAATCAAAAGGAAAAAGATGATAAGAAAAACACAGTAAGTATTAAAACAGTGTCCTGAAATACCCCGAGGATGTTATTTCTGTTGGTTACGCTTCCCTGCACAACATTGTTTGTCATCGATCGAAGATGTCTTCCGTTTCGTTAAAAAGGCGTATCTGCAAAAACTTTTATTCAATATTTCAAGGCGTAGATATCGACCGAACAAACGGTAGTGAATGATACTAGGGCTAATAGTATTAAGGTAGATTACAATTTTCTTCTAAAAAAATACGATGTACTGTTACGGGCTCGCTCGTTAGGCTGAAACCAACAATAAGAACATAACAAAACACGTTGTAGTTGTCGTCCATCTTTATTCATCTCCTCTTTTACTCTAGAGGGCTCACTTCCGTGTGACAAACCCATCACACACCCCCACTTAAAGAAAGTTTGATATGATTAAACTTATAACTGTTTACTATAACATCTTAAATCTTTTCTTATACAGTAGTTATTTTAACAGGTCGTTGATATGAATTTACTTCAACTGCTTCTTTAAAATTTCACAAGTTATAATTACTTTAAATCCGTGTATGCCATTAATGCATCACTCTATCACAACTAACATATTATAATTAAATAAACACTTTTAAAATCAACAAAACTTTTAAAATCATTTCATGCATGTTTTATCTAAACTCTTGACAAAGCGTCAGCTACAACATTGTCTTTTCCTCTGATATGATGAATTTCCAGATTCATTTCTTGAACTGCTAAACTCCATCTCAACAGGCGTTGATTCTTGTCCTTCATTCTTGCCAAGAACGTTAATGGGTTGTGGTCAGTCCAAACTACAATTGGAAACGGAGTAGATCCAAGATACACTTCAAAGTGCTTTAACGCTGACATCAAAGCTAATGTCTCCTTCTCAACAGTAGAATAACGTTTCTCATGCTGGTTGAATTTTCTTGAGTAGAAACACACAGGCTTGTCAACACCATTCTCGTCTGTTTGCGCCAACACAGCACCAGAACCAACATCACTGGCATCAATCATCAACGAGAACTGTTTATCAAATTGTGGAGCCATCAACACCGGTTCGTTTGATAACATTGCTTTAACTTTAATGAACGCATTATTGCATTCCTCCTGCCACACAAAACTTGCATTCTTTTTCAGCAGATTCGTTAATGGAGCTACAAGCGTTGAGAAACTTCTGCAAAAACGTCGATAAAACCCAGCCATTCCCAGGAACCGCATTAACTCCTGCTTACTCTTTGGAACTGGGAAATCACAGACTGCCTTTATCTTAGCACTTAATGGTTTCACTTTTCCGCAACCAACTTTATGACCTAAGAACACAATTTCTGCACAGGAAAACTCGCTTTTCACCAAATTTACTGTCAACTTTGCAGCTGTCAACCTGTCAAACAATGCCTTAATTCTCTGCACAGGGACATCCCATGTATCACTATAAACAACCAAATCGTCTATATAAGCTTCACAGCCCTCCAACCCTGAAATTATACCATTAACCAATCTCTGGAACGTGGCTGGTTCATTCTCTAAACCGAAAGGCATGACCTTATACTGATTAAGACCCATAGGAGTTACAAAAGCTGACACTTCTTTCGCACGCTCTGTTAAAGGAATTTGCCAGTAACCCTTTAGAAGATCAAATTTACTGACAAACTTAGCACTACCCACACGATCAATACAGTCGTCTGTCCTCGGTATGGGATATGAATCTGTAGTAGATTTAGCATTAACCTTCCGATAATCAGTACAAAAACGATACGATTTATCTGGCTTCGGAACTAATATACATGGATAACTCCAAGCACTGCAACTAGGCTCGATTATATCATTCTTAATCATGTAATCAATCTCATTTTGTAATATCTTCATCTTGAACGGATTTGCTCTATATGGATTTTGTTTTATTGGTGAACAATCAGCTGTCTTAACATCATGCTCCACTAAGTTCGTTCGACCTGGAACATCCGAAAACAACTGCAGATTTCCAAATATCAAACTAACAATTTCAACCTTACGATCACGAGATAAATGACCAACTTTCTCTTCAATGTTTGCAAGGACATCTGAATTACTGAACTTAACACATGTATCAGGATCCCCAAACTCTTCAGAATTCTCTTCAACAACACACGCAACTGGTGTTGACGTACAGGTATCAGTATTATTTATCGCTGTGTATGGTTTCAACATGTTTATATGACACAGTCGCTTCTTCTTACGCCTATCTGAAGTATCTAACACATATTCAACTTCTCCTACTCTTTCTAATACTTTGTAAGGACCAGCAAATATTGCAGATAATGGTTGACTGAAGAGGCAACATAACTACACTTCACCTGAACTAAAGCTTCTCTTTTCTGATTTACTATCAAACAATCTCTTCATTTTACCCTGAGCCTTCACAAGATTCTTTCTAGCCATCTCACGAGCACGATTTAATCGATCACGAAATTCAGACACATAATCTAGTATCGATACAGACTCTTCTGCATTCCCTAACAGCCTTTCTTTGACTATTTTAAGAGGGCCTCGGACCGAATGACCATACACCAACTCAAATGGGCTAAACCCTAAGGACTCTTGCACTGTTTCACGAACAGCAAATAACAATAAGGGAACTCCCTCATCCCATTCCTTTTCACATTGAAAACAATAGGTTTTAATCATATTCTTAAGTGTTTGATGAAATCTCTCAAGTGCCCCTTGAGACTGTGGATGGTAAGCACTTGAATTTATATGGGCAACACCTAACTGCTCTAAGACTTGTTTAAATATCTTTGACATGAAGTTTGATCCTTGATCGGACTGAACAGCTTTAGGCAATCCTACCCATGTAAAGAATTTTACCAATGCTTTAACAACATTCTTAGCTGTAATACGCCTAAGAGGAATCGCTTCTGGAAACCTACTTGATGCACACTTTATTGTTAATATATACTCATTTCCATTTTTAGTACGTGGTAATGGACCCACACAATCAACAATAACCCTTGAAAATGGTTCACCGAATGCAGGAATAGGCTTAGGTGGGGCTACTGGAACCTTTTGATTAGGCTTCCCCACTACCTGACACGCATGACAGGATTTACAATAGTTAGACACATCTTTTCTAAGACCTGGCCAAAAGAAATGCCTGAGAATTTTGTCTACCGTTTTTTTACACCTAAATGACCTGAAAGAGGATCATCATGCGCAATACCAATAATATCCTGACGGTATCCACTAGGAATAACTATCTGGTGAATCTCATTCCAAACATCACTACTTGGAATATCTGGTGGCCTCCACTTACGCATAAGTATGCCATCCTTTATATAATAACAAACAGGAACAATAGACATTTCCTCTACAGAAAGAGCTTGCTGACCAAATGACACCAAATCAGGATCTTTACTCTGCTCTTCCACTAACCTGGACCGATTGAGAACTGTCGGACCGAAATCACACACTTTTGGGTGCTGTTGTTCAGCCTGGGCAGTGTGTGACTCGGGACCTGAGCAGACAGCCTCTTGGGAAACGCGATCCGTAATGTCTCCGTAAAAACTATCACATAAGTCAATACTCTCATCCTCATCTATGGTTTTATTTGCCATAGATCGTGTCACCGCACATGATGGAAACACATGATAATTCTTTCTCTAAACACACCGTGCTTTTGTCTTCAACAGGACTTTTGCACACAACCGGTTCTACTGTCACTCTGTCTCCGGCCAAATCATTCCCCAAAAGGAGTGTGACACCCCATACTGGAACACTCGGAACGACACCAACAACAAAATCTCCGCTAACAATATCTGTTTCAATCCGAATTACATGAAGTGGGACTTCCTTATAACCCCCTTCAACACCTTGGATGAGCACACTTGCTCCAGCAGAAGAGTCGTTTGAAAATGACAATGCCGATTCTATTATCAGGGATTATGACGCCCCTGTGTCTCTTAAGACACGAACTTTACTCAGATTCACATCGTTGATCAATGCTACAGAACCAGTAGAGAAGAAAGGCTTAAATAGCTTTCGCACTTTTTCTGGACCTGAAGATTGGATCAACTTCTCATTTTCATCAACGCTGTCACTTTCAACGGGACTGTATTTACTAACGTGTTTGGAAGTGATTGGGGTTTCTTATTATCCCCTTTAGCTTTGCTTTGAAACAACCAGCAATATGCCTTTATATGACCCTTTTTCTTGCAGTAAAAACAAGTTCTGACAAATTTACTACTACTATTAACTGTAGTTTTCTGCCTGCTTTGGACCTTAGAATCATCAACAAATTTTGAAACCGATTTGGTAATCACTACCTTGTGCGTGAGCACGTAATTATCGGCAACAGAAGCCGCTTTCATTAAATTATCAACTTTCTGCTCCTCTAGATGTGTACGAACTTCAGTAGGGGAACAAGATTTAAACTCCTCAACTAACATAAGCTCACGAAGCTTTCCAAATTCACCCTTTACTCCTTCCGAACTACACCATCTATCAAAAAGAATCTGCTTCTTACGTGCAAATTCTGTAAACGTTTGATCATAAGGTTTACCTAAGTTCCTAAATTTCTGACGATACGCCTCTGGAACTAACTCATAAGCTGACAAAACAGCAGTTTTAACCGCATCATAGCTTTCACATTGATCATCAGCCAATGCAGAAAATACCTCTTGGGCTTTACCCACAAGAGCAGTTTGTAACAACACAGTCCAGTGTCTAGCAGGCCACTTTAATCTATTAGCAATTTTCTCAAAAGCTAAAAAATATGTCTCTACCTCGTCCTCATTAAACTTGGGAACCCATTTAATATTCTGAGTAATCTCTGAATCATTAGGTGTAGAAACCCGTGTGTGACCCATTTGGTTAGCTAATTCTAATTTCCTTAACTCAAATTCATGTTTTTCTTTTTCCATTTCTCTTTGAGTTTGCATCTCTAAAATTTCTATTTTTCTTCTTTCAAACATTAATTTTTCACGTTCCAACTCGATTCTAGCCAACTCGACCTCATTCCCCGCAGTTTTTACGGATTCATGTGTAATTAAACCAACATGATTTCCAATCACATTTATCAAGTCATATTTATTCATGGAATCATTTATAGATGCTCCAACCCTAGTACCTAGGAGTCGCAAACGCTCCTCTGATAGCTGAGCTACCACCTCAATGGACATGCTATCCAAAAATTCCTCGTCAAAATCACTTTCTGACATAGTTTCTATTCGAAACAAACAAACAAAAACACAGGTTAAAATAACCAATATGACGATAATTAAGGCACCAGTAATGAAATACCTGCCAAGCCCACACAGTATTAAACCTACCGTGCGCCGTGGTCTCAATAACTAGACCCCTAAAATCAAAGCCAAACCGACTTCTAGTATCACAGGCAAGCCTACACAAGCCTAAAACAACAACACAGTGTACTGGCTCGACGACCGCCAAACCTCGTTCGTTATAAAACGCCTCTAAACCTAAAACCAGCTTAGAATAAGTAACTAAAATTACCATCGGTTCGATCTACAACTACAATTCCGCACTTTGTTCCCGGATGACCCCCCTATTTGTTACGGGCTCGCTCGTTAGGCTGAAACCAACAATAAGAACATAACAAAACACGTTGTAGTTGTCGTCCATCTTTATCCATCTCCTCTTTTACTCTAGAGGGCTCACTTCCGTGTGACAAACCCATCACAGTACTTATTGGATCCAAAAAATTGTAAATTTTCTCACTAACTTTATTGTGATGATAGCTATTCAATACAATTCCCCAATTTTTCTAAAGAATGGTTTGGAAAATATTTCTTACAGCAGGTGTCAGTTATTTTAATTATTATTTCATACACCATATAAAAACAATAAGCACACTTAAACTAAATATATTTAAAAGTATAAACATTGTTTTAATTAATGATATTCGAATAACAACAATAACGAACATCGTAAATTACGTTAGATAAATAGATTTGTATATTTATGTTTAGATTTTTTAAATATCAGCTATCATTTAATTCTATTTGGAATATGTATATCTATTACTATTATTGCATCGGTTTAGATAAAAGAGGGTATAAAGTCGATACATGAACCATTCGTAATAAACTGACGTTCGACATCTAACCATCATGGCAGCTGCTCAATTGTAAGTACCAACTAAAGCGTCTTTCATATCTACTCCGGTCCTGGCTGCGGCTAATAAAATCGCATCTCACTGTTTCGTCTTCACGCTGCTCTACGTGGCTAGCCGGCTATACTATGCGCGTGGCGCGTACTGTAAACGAAAAGTCGTTAATACTGTACTTGATCTAGAGCCGAAGCGGAGTAGGTGCTTAAATATTCACTGACCTTATTAATCCCATGTTTTGTTTTTAAACTAATATTTTTAGTACAATTTTCAGAAGATTACAAACGTTGGTCGTAGTATTTTTGGTCGTATTCTTATTGGAGCCTGAATTTGGGCAATGCCAGAGTAAGTAAGCCGATTTTCACACTAGGCAAATGTGTTCGCGCGAATCTAACGCGTCAGCTTAAGCCGATTTTCCACTAGGCGAATTTGTTCGCGCGAATCGAAAGCGTCAGCTTATACACATGCGTATAGAGGGATTTGGAAGATGGAAACATCTATACGCATGCGTATAAGCTGGCGCTTTTGATTCGCGCGAACAAATTCGCCTAGTGGAAAATCGGCTTTAGGCTTATACGTGTGCGTATTCATGTTTCCATTTTCCAAATCCTTCTCTGTGACGAATTCTAGTTCATTGAGCTCTTCGCTTCAGCTCAGAAGATACGCCATGAATATGAAAATCGCCTCTCTTGTAGTGGAAAACACGATTTTATTTTCTGCGATACGTTGAATTCGCGCGAACAAATTCGTTTAGTGGAAAATCGGTTTTAAGTATACAATTTGTTTCACTTTGTTTTTAAATATCCTTTGTATTCAAGTGTACACGCCATTTACCTTAATTACTATCTAACTCTTTCTAATTTGTATGACTCTGAAGAAAAAGGTTGTCGTGGCTTGGAAGGTGCAAGTAAGTATAAAATATATATATTTTATTATAACTCAACGCTCGAAAACCAAGAAACCATGAACAATCAACGATCGCGTAAAAGTGTGTAAATATTAGCGATCCGACACGATAATCGATATAAAATTATATTTATTTTCAACTTTAACGATTTGAAAATTCAACTCAACTTAACGTAACTCAACGTCGACTGGAAAACAGGGTATAGTAAAAATGAGAGGCCTTACTCCTCTAGCTCAACGTAATAGTTTCCCTCCACAAACAATCCCTTGTGCTCAGTGCGAATCTATATTCTCGGATACCTTCTCCGCTCTCGGAGGATTAAATGTTTACTTATTTTCTCATAGTACTTTATCGATGACCTATTATTATTACATTTTCAGTTTTATTGCATACTGCTATTGTTATCAAGTAATAATATTAAATAATGAATTGGTTATTAAATACATATACTTTAATTACATACTTCTATTTCAATGCAGGATGCATTTCAGCTTATAACAGAATCCGCCGAGATATAGGTGAGTATCGGTTGTAAAGATAAATCAGTTTGTGTTTCCTTCCTCTAAGAAAAGAATTTTAGAATGGAAATAAAAAATAAAGAAGTTTACAAATTGTTAAATAATCTCTTTGTCGATCTCTAATGTTGCATGTTTAATTTACTTATTTTTATACATGTTTTTCTTAAGAGACAATGTTTTATTTCTGTCAGATATAGATATAAAGCTAAGTCAGGTTCAGGCATATGTTACACTTTTTGGTTTAATGTACATAAATAAATAAATATGGTTAGGGCATCTGCATATAAAGCAAAATGTTCCAGTTCCGATTGATTACGGAGGCTATTTCTTATTCTCACAGATTTCATTATCTTTATCCTTTTAAATTAATAGGCCTATATATTTAGTATATTACCGGTTGATTTTTGTATATATCGATGTACTTTTGTTTCATTGTTATTCTATAGGCGTTGACCAAATCCATCAGGAGCAACGTAAGTAACTGCAACTTGTAGAAGGATCAAAGACAATTTAGGAAATCAAAATAATGTGCTTAGTTTAGTACAGTGTAAGAAGGTTACATAACATTTAGACATTTTGAATATGCAAAATGCTAAATTGTATATGTGGTACCTTAATTGAAAAAAAAATGTCGTCGTGAGGGAGAGGAAAAGTAGGTGTGGATGGTGTGTAAGGCGTTATATTTTCAAAACGTGTAATGAAATCATGAACAGTGTATAAGGCGCCAGTTAGATAAACTGAAGTCTAAAGCCTCGATCGCACTGGACCTAATTTGGTCATATTAACAGCGCCGGCGACTAAATTTACCAAGCAAAAATCCCTTATGGTTAAACTAAGCAATTCCGATGGTTAACTTGACCAACCACTACCTGCCCAATAGAACTTGAAATGTATCGGTAACATTAACTACGCTGGCTAAAACGTCCGATCCAAGCGCGTGCGACTCATGTTATCACACATGTTATATGTCAATCGTTGTTTTTAGCATCACGGTTACATTAGTACATTACATTACGTTAAAACGAACGATAGTCAAAGCTTCCGATGAAATTAGGTAAAGCTACCGTGATTAAATTTACCATTTCCAGTCCTGTGCCAACAAGGCTTTGACCATAAAAATGACTGGCAGATAATCGTTGACATAAGTATATATTTTGTTTCTATCTAATAGCCGGCGACCGAATCATTCGAAGTACACGTGAGTATCTGCAACTCGTCGAACGATCAAATACAATTTTTAAATAAAAATAGTTTAAAATATATATATATATATATATATAATAATATAGACAAAGTAAACCTTGTAATTCTATGGGTGAACATTTAATTGACGTTCTCTTGGACAGTTGTGGACTTTTACAGTGTAACACATTTCCAACACGTTTAGATAAAATTTTAGATTTGGTTATTAGCAGCCAAAATCTATCTGAAAATGTTTACACTGCTGATGACATATTTGATTCTGATCACTCATCAATACGAATTGATTATCATTTGTTTAATACGAGGTGCAATAATAATGTTAACAATTTTAATGATAGAATATTCTACAATTTTAAAAATATGAATCTGGATGATTTGTGCAATACACTAAATTATGTACCATGGAATTTAATTAATTTTAATGGAAATATTAACGATGCTGTTGAATTATTTTACGATCTTTTAATCGCTGCTATCAAGGACGTTGTCCCTAAAGTTAGAAAGAGAAGGAAACTACCTCCATGGTTTGATAAAGAACTACGTAAAGTATTGTATGAGTAAGAAAGGTGCTTCAGATTTATGAAGAAAAACAACAATCGTATGACTCAAAGTAATTTTAGTTTTGCTCGACGCTCATTTAAGAACCTTTGTTAAAGAAAATATAATAGTTATCTTAAATCACTTGCTGAACAAATTGGTTCGAATAAAAAGAGATTCTGGAGAGTTGGTTGAAATGTAAAAACAAGACTAGTGATTTTCCTTCGGTTATGTCACGGGGAAATATTTCTGTTGAATCAGACTCTGAAAAAGCATTTTTATTTAATACTTTTTTTCATTCCTTTTTTAGTGATAATTCTTTGCATGGAATGCAAGAATGTCCTGATCTTCCTGATTATTCAATTGATAATATGTCAACATTAGTAGTAGATCGACATTCTGTAGAATTAGCAGTTGGTAATGTTAATATTCATAAGGCCATTGGTAATGACCAAATTAGTAATACTCTTCTTAGATCAGCCGCATCTCCACTTTCATATCCTCTTTCCAAAATTTACCAGCTTTCAATAACCTCTGGAATTTTCCCTATGACATGGAAATTTGCTAATGTCTTGCCAATTCACAAAAGTGGCTCCAAAAAGGCAATGGAAAATTACAGTCCTGTTTCTCTGTTGCCTACTTTATCGAAATTGTTCGAACCAATTGTTCACGATGCGGTTTTTAAACATAAGTTCAGTTATTACTTCGGTTCAGCATGGTTTTATTCCTGGAAGATCGTGTCAGACCAACCTCGCATTGCTTCTTTCTACAGCATACAATGCTTTGAATAGTCAGAAGCAATGTGATGTGGTCTACACTGATTTTTCTAGAGCATTTGACTCGGTCCCTCATGATTTACTTGTTTTTAAGATTTCAAAGTTGGGTTTAAAAGGCAATCTTCTTAAATGGTTTTCAGATTATTTGACTGACAGGAAGCAGAGGGTAGTCATCAGTGGAAACTGTTCTGAGTGGCTTCCTGTACTTTCTGGGTTTCCGCATGGGTCAATTATTGGCCCCTTGCTTTTTAATTTGTATATTAATGACCTTCCTTCTGTTTTTAAGATTTCACAATCACTTCTGTTTGCTGATGACCTTAAGTTGTTTAAAGTAATCTCTTCACTTGACGACGCTCATCTGCTGCAAGAGGATCTAGATTCTCTTGTGGGATGGGCTGAGACATGGAAAGTTTCTTTAAAAATAAGCAAATGCAAATCTGTGTGTATCACTCTGAAAACAAAGCCTATTATAACCAAATATAAGTTGAATGATCAGGAATTAGATTATGTTAATTCTCAAAGGGATTTAGGAGTTTTAATTGATAGTAAGTTAAATTTTTGTTTACATTTTAATTATGTTGTATCTAAGGCAAATAGAATGCTGGGTTTGTTATGGAGGAACTGTAGATTCATGGGCAATGGTGGAGCATTAACATCATTGTACCGTTCAGTCGTGTGCCCCCACCTGGAATACTGTTCAGTCATTTTTAATTCAATTTCTTGTACTCAATCTCAGCGTGTTTATAATGTTCAGAACAAATTCATTAGATTCCTTACTCGCACTTGTCCTAATTATTATGTTTCTCTTATTCCTCTTGAAAATCGTAGTGTTGTTTTTGATATGGTTTTTTTTATACAACTCATTCAATTCCGTTTATGATTGTCCTATTGTTGCTTTGTTTAAGTTGAATATACCAACTTGTACTCGCAGCAAGTGTTTGCTTCACGTTCCTTGTGGTCGTGTTGAATGCACAAAACGAGGTATTTTTCAGCGGTTACCTAACACATTTAATAGGTTACTTGTTTGGATATTGATTTATTTTATGATAGTTTAAATGTATTTAAGGGTAAAATTGTTAAATCTTTTTAATGTTGTGATCATTGTTTATGTTTTTGTTGTTTATTTGAATACATTTTATAGTTTATTATGTTTAGATTCAACCTGTTAGTGGCGGTTTCATCGCTGTTGGTTGACAACTGAATAAAATAAAAATAAAATAAAAACCACTGGGAATTACTACCACAAAACCTTTTGGACTTAACATTAAGAACATAATCCCAGATCGGTAAAATTATTACTACCAAAATTTAAGTTTCAATATTAACCACCATTTAAGCTGTTTTTTAGTTTCATTCCAAAATTGTTTATATCTCTACCAAGCTACCTTCTTTGTTTTCTACTCTTATTCAGTCTCCACCCACCATTCACCACCCTTTCTCCTTTTGTTGTATTTCTTGTATTCCTGTCCACCCAAGCAGCACTTATGCTGCATATGACGTTATCCAAATTCCTTCACTTGCACTGATGAAGGGCTAGTGTTGCTCGAAAGCTCTGCTAACTTCTCTGGCTGTTTTACTTTATCGTTTTGATTTAGCTTAGAAAACCTCACTTCAGTAACTATGTACAAGTGGATAACATAATGAAGGAACAAACTAATTATAGGCCATTATTTGGCACCATAACAGAATGTGGTCGGGATGGAGGTGAGTAGGAATAAAACATTGCAATAAAACAGTCAAAAAGAACAGCGTTAAAATGTAATACATTTGCAAACCTACTCCTAAATAGTATAAACAATTATCGACATAGCTATGTAGAAATGTGACAAATACATAGGAAAACACAATAAAGTCAATGTATATTGTCAAATGTTTCAATTAAAGTACAGGTTTTTTTCAATTCTTTACAGAGATATTCCAAGGAAGAGGAGGTCAAAAGGGAGTTAACCGAATTGGTAGGTTGAAGAAAGAAAAATACAAATTGAAAAAAATGAATTCATTTCAGTATTTGTTGGATCCATTATATATTTTTTTTAATGACTTGGAACTAATAATCTATAATTAATGTGTTAATAATCCTATTGTAAATAACGCTAACGGTATGTTATCAAATAACGTATAAAAGTTAGCGTTATGTTGCAATGCGTTATCATAATAATTAAATGCACCAACTAACTTCCTCCTCCATAATAATCTGCATAAAAACGTATACTATACAGTATCTATTGGCCATAAGCCTATCTTTACGGCCTTAGCTTTAGTAACTAAACTCCTAACCTAAAAACCCATCTCACATAACCTCCTTTTCCAGAACCATCGCCATGTTGCACATCATGGCTGCCATTAACTTCCATAATGTAGGCCTACTGCATTTCAGGTCATACCAGTGATGACGATCATCTTGATACAACGTCATTTTTCTTCAGCAACAGACTACATAAAGACCAATCAATTTAATTATAGCATATTATAAAAGAAAATAGAAAACCTCACTTCAGTAACTATGTACAAGTGGATAACATAATAAAGGAACAAACTAATTATAGGCCATTATTTGGCACCATAACAGAATGTTTAAAAAATGATAGTGAAGCATACATGATCGTGTGTATTCTTGTTTTATTGCATTTCAGAAGAACATGGTAGCAGAATTCGTCGGGATGGAGGTGAGTAGGAATAAAACATTGCAATAAAACAGTCAAAAAGAACAGCGTTAAAATGTAATAAATTTGCAAACCTACTCCTAAATAGTATAAACAATTATCGACATAGCTATGTAGAAATGTGACAAATACATAGGAAAACACAATAAAGTCAATGTATATTGTCAAATGTTTCAATTAAAGTACAGGTTTTTTTCAATTCTTTACAGAGATATTCCAAGGAAGAGTAGGTCAAAGGGGAGTTAACCGAATTGGTAGGTTGAAGAAAGAGAAATACGAACTGAAAAAAATGAATTCATTTCAGTATTTGCTCGATCCATTATATATTTTTTGTTAATGACTTGGAACTAATAATCTATAATTAATGTGTCCATATTCTTGTTGTAAATAACGCTAACGGTAAGTTAGATTGATTAAAGTATAAAGTGAGTCATTTTGTAATGCGTTATAATAATATATAAATGCAATAATTAACTTCCTCCTCCTCAACCATAATTTTCAGTATATATACTTTATATTATGCAGTACTTGTCCATAAGCATAGCCTGGCCTTAGCTTTGAGATAACTAAAACCCTAACTATAACAACCAATCTCACATAACCTCCTCCTCCAGAATCATCGTCATGTTGCACAACATGGCTTCCTTTAACTTATCATTAATATAATTATTAATATTTTCCTATTTCAATTGAATTATTATCAAAATCTCTAGTGGGTACAACTGTTAAGCCTAAAAAAGAAAAGTAGTATTAAGCATCGTTCAAATGTGCTCCGATTCGGCTCCGGTCTGGCTCCGGCAAATAAAATTGCATCTCAATGTTTTGTTTTCTTGACGCTGATCTGTTTACTTGATAAGCAAGTATTCATCTTGCACCTTATGAAATTATTTTCTCTATTGCATTCATAAACATTAATTATGTTTTAGACTATTTCATGCTATATATAAGAATCATGCTCATGCGCTTTAATTATTTGTAACGATTATAAATCGCACAGCGATTGTTGAACTCTGACGATTATTTATTAATTGTCAAAATAAGTAGGTAAGGTCTAAAATTACAAAAAGTTGTAAACTAAATTGCTAAAATTATATTTTACACATTCAAATGTATGATTGTTTTATTGTATCATTATCTTATTGCACTTTTTTTCTGTAAAACTAGTTTCAGAGGACAGAAGACGAAGATAGGGATAAAAGTGAGTAAATTGTACCAAAAAATGTAAAATGATTCATTTTACATCGTTTCAAAGTACGATACCGCACCATAACGCACCAACGTCAACTGTAGTTCACTGTTAACTGACATTTGACCTTACAGTGCAGGTCAGACACATAGCATTAATTACAATAAAAATTAGTGAAACTATTATTTTATTTTATTTTTTTTTAGTTGGGTTTGGATACGTCATGGAAAATCGAACGTGTGAATGCTGTGTAGTACACACTTGACATGTCTTGATCTAGATCTACTAAATGTGTTAGTCATATTGTATTTAATTTTGCTTATTAATTTGCTTGCTTAGCCTTTATTGGTACTGTATTAAATAAAATACCTATGGTTGATACGTAATTGTAATCGTCTATTGTCTGATTGGAAAAGTCGCTTACGTTGCGACTTGTATCTTGCATTGCGTTCTCAGTGAGAACCAGGCTTTAGAAGAGAATGATTATTAATCATATCTACATGATTTAGAAGAGACGGTTATGACGTCATGTCTACCTTTAGAAGAGAATGATGTTCATATGACAAGATCTTAGATCTCTTACGTCTAAAACATTTATAAGAGATGTTCGGATAACGAGATCATTAATCTCGTCATTTCTACATACAAGGAAGATATAAAATGATCTGATTATCCAAATTAAAAAAAATATGTTTCTGACCTACTACGTAACAAAGGTTATTTTCAAAATACAATACGCATGCGCATATTGTATATTTACAACAAGGCGTAACTTGCGCTTTCAGCCCTGTTTCTGCTGCCAAGAAAATACCGGATTTAATACGGTATTTTATGAATACCGTATTAATACCGTATTTTTTGTTTGGCAGCAGAAACATCGCTCATAAAAAAATACCGTATTTGCCCCACAAAATGTGTGGATAAAATACGGTATTTACGAATTTATACCGTATTTTATGTACCCGTTTCTGCTGCCAATAAAGAATACCGTTTCTTTTTTGTCCTGTGACATGAGGTCAACATCGTGTTGTGTTTTTTTGTCGCTGTGACAGCTCAGTTGTTTAACACACGTGCGAAAATGTGGAGCGAAGAAGTTACCGTTTTTACTATTAATTTGTGGGGGGAAGCAAAACTTTCAGGAAAACTAAGGGGCAATAAAAGGACTATTTATAAAGTAATTTCGAACAAAAACAGGAATACAATGTAGATTTTTATCCGAAGCAAGTGAACACGAAACTGAATAGCTTCAAAAAGTAATACAACTTTGCAAAGGACAACAACTCGAAGTCTGCTAGGGACAGAATAACTTGTCTACATTACGAGGTTTTGGACACAATATTAGGAGATCGTGTACCATACCAAGTGTGTGTGACAACCGGTAGACATCGAGAGTGTGAATTCCTGAGTTACAGTGCGCACGCTCAGTATTCTTAGGTCAAACACAGACTTCCGCTTCAAGAATGGCAGTTTGGGTAATAAAGATGAAATTTAGCACGACCACCCAAGAAGTATTTTTAGCAGAAAAAAATACGGTATTTTAAATACCGTATTTTTATACCGTATTTTGAGCAGTTGCAGGGCCTTCCATGTCGGAATAAAAATATTCAAGTGATTCCACAGAGTATGAAAAAAAAGCAAATTCATAATTACAATGTAATGACGTTTATGGTAGCCATAGTTCATTACTTGGCCAAATTGAGCTAAACATAAAAAAATTGTCACTTATACATAGGGCTACCTTGTGTATGAGTTTCTCTCTAAGTACAATTAACACGTGATAATGTATTACAGAAAGGCCCAACTGCAGGACTTGGGCCTTTCTTACACACATTTGATAGTGCCCTCTGTTGACAAACATCAATCTTGCAACAGAGATGGTCATAGTCTATATAAAAAGTTCGTAAACCAAATTATTAATAAATTATGACATTAAATATTTTAAAAATTACAAAAGGCTATGAAATGTGGAATTTCCAGAGGACGGCATTTAGACTATAAAAGCAGGAACCGAGAAAACGTCAACATTAGTATCATTAAGGTAGGTGGCGCTGTACACGACTATCTTAAACGGAACACTTTTAATTACTTTCGTAGAGAAAAAACAGAGTTGGAAACGCTGAAAAACATACGAAATAGTATATATCTGAGCCAAAAAGTGTATTTTATGATTTTATTTAAAAGACCTGTGATGTCACAAAGAACGTCATCTCGGAAGCAAGGTCTTCGGAGGCATTGGGATGCTCGGAATTGTCACCCAAACACATTTTAGTCATGAAGAAGATGGATAGGACGAGTATAGAAAAGATGATTGTTCGGTTAAAATGCTTATACGTATAATATATGTTACAGATACAGATGTATATTACAAATTATTTTATTAACGAGATTCTGATTTTTTTTTTTCATTTTACAGTGAGCACTAGACCTACTATTATTTGTGATGACTCTGTACATTTATATTTAAAATTGCTTGCTTTTTTTTTTAGAATTAAAATAAAATAGACACTGAAATATAAAGAAGAATACAGTATGCCTATTAACGTTATTTTCCTTCTACTTTAAATGCTGTATAATGTACCTTTCGGCACTATATTATCTTGGCGCCATATCAGTATTTTATCCTACTTAAATAACAGTACTTTGAACATCTCACAGGCTATTCCACGAGAGGTGACTCAATTCCGCCAAACATTCACATTACCAATCTAAAACCAGATACGGTAATTTTTTAAAGATAATTTTATTTAATAATACTCACTATTCCATTCGAAACAAACATCGATAAAGCACATAGCCCGCTGTCTGAAAAATTTGCCCTTAACTTAATTAATCATTATGACTTTAAGATTTAAGATTGGCAGAGATGCGCTGTCTCTATTCCATCAGGCTATGATACAGTCCATATTAACATTTTGCTGTATTGTATGGCTAAATAGTTTATCTAAGAATAACTCAAATAAATTACAGAGAATAATAAAAATGGCTAAGAAGGTAATAGGTGCAAACGTCCCATCTACCCATGATATGCGATAAGGTTATTGAGAAAAAACTAAAATGTATAATTAACGACCAGTCTCATCCTCTTTTTAACTTTATAAATTTCAGTAGATCCGGAAGGATGATTCCTTCAATTAAGAAGACTGAGCGTCATAATAAATCATTTCTTCCGTGTGCAATCAGGCAATACAACAAGCAATTTAAAAGATAATTTGAGACGTTTTATATTTTATTCCTTATATAGAATTTTAATATTTATACTGTTCATAATGTTTTATACATAGCATTTTTTTTAACCTTGGAAGGCAAATTTCATTTACTGTGTATTTGACAATAAATTTTAACTTGAACTTGAACTTGAACTTGAGCTAAGATTGAATCGTAAATATATAAATACAATTTTATTTATGCAAAATTCTCAATATGTAAAATTAAATGTAAATTTATTTTTAACAGAAAACAACAGAATATAATGTATACGTAGACCAATGATATATAAAAGAGGATATAAGTAGAAGATGTATAAAAAATGACATTGAATGAATAAAGGTGGTGGTGGTTAACCACGAAAGAAAAAAAAATTATGAGCAATAAAGTATATTAAAGATTTTTATTTACGTTGGTTTTTTTTTAGTGTTTCTTTGTATTGTGTAAATTTGTCTTTGGCACCCTGCATGTATTTTATTTATTTTATTTTAATTATTTTGTTCCTACTCAAATTTAAATATTTTTATTATCTTTTATTGTACTTGGGCCAGTGGCTTACAAACTGTACTATTGAATGGCTGATTTATTTTTGTAATTCAAATACTGACCTTTTTATTAAGCAGTTTATAAATAAAGAATGATTATATGTCTGTTCCCATAAACATACGGAATACATCTTCAACCGATGACAAACAATGCTGTGTCTTTTCAATTTTAAAAGAATAAATGTAAATAAATGTTATTTGTAATTGAATTGAATTGAATTGAAAGCGTAACCAACAGAAATAACATAACGCGTTGAGAATTATTATTATAAGTAATATTTAAATATTCCTTAACAGACAGTCTTGTGGACAAAACTGTTACTGTAAAGTGTTCTTAAAATATTAGCCTACATCAATGTACATGTGTCAAAACAAGAAGAATTCCATATGGGCAACAAAATACGATGCCCATATGCTTTGAAATATGGGCCCCATGTTGGTTATATATGGGCTATGTGGGCCTTCCCATGTGGGACCCATAGGTCTATGGTTCTTGAGTACAAAAATAGTGGAATCCAATATGGGAAACCCATATGGTAGGCCTACCCATTTATGCTTTCATATGGGCTTGCTACCTGGTTATCAAATCAAGAGGAAAAAGATAGGAAAAACACAGTAAGTATGAACACAGTGTCCTGAAATCCCCCGAGGATGTTATTTCTGTTGGTTACGCTTTCCTCCACATCATTGTTTGTCATCGATCGAAGATTTCTTCCGTTTCGGTAAAAAGGCGTATTTGCAAAAACTTTTATTCAATATTTCAAGGAGTAGATATCGACCGAACAAACGGTAGTGAATGATAGGGTTAATAGTATTAAGAAGGTAGATTACAATTTTCTTCTAAAAAAAATACGATGTACTTATTGGATCAAAACTGGTTAATTTTCTCACTAACTTTATTTTTATTGTAATGATAGCTATTCAATTTTAATACAATTCCCCAATTTTTCCAAAGAATGGTTTGGAAGATATTTCTTACTGCAGGTGTCTGTTAGTTTCATTACCATTTCATACACAATAAACAATACAAACAATAATTACACTTCAACTAAATATATTTAAAAGTATAAACATTGTTTCACTTAATGTTATTCGAATAACAACAATAATGAACATCGTAAAATAGATTTTATAAATATTTTTTTGACTCATGAGTACATTTTTAAAATGTCAGCCGTCATTTTATTCTATTTCGAATAATGTATATCTATATAAAATAGTTAATTTTATCATTAACTTTATTTCTATTGTGATTGATAGCTTTCAATTTGAATACAATTCCTAAATTTTCCAAAGAATGGTTTGGAAAATATTTCTTACAGCAGGTGTCTGTTAGTTTCATTATTATTTCATAAACAATATAAAAACAATAAGCACACTTAAACTAGATATATTTAAAAGTATAAACATTGTTTTACTTAATGGTATTCAAATAACAACAATAACAAACATCGTAAATTACGTTTTATACGATTTTTATACTTATGGTTAGATATTTTAAATGTCAGCCACCATTTAATTATATTTTGAATATGTATATCTATTACTATTATTGCATCGGTTTAGATAAAACAGTGTATAAAGTCGATACATGAACCATTCGTAATAAACTGACGTTCGATTAACCATCATGGCAGCTGCTCAATTGTAAGTACCAACTAAAGCGTCTTTCATATCTACTCCGGTCCCGGCTGCGGCTAATAAAATCGCATCTCACTGTTTCGTCTTCACGCTGCTCTACGTGGCTAGCCGGCTATACTATGCGCGTGGCGCGTACTGTAAACGAAAAGTCGTTAATACTGTACTTGATCTAGAGCCGAAGCGGAGTAGGTGCTTAAATATTCACTGACCTTATTAATCCCATGTTTTGTTTTTAAACTAATATTTTTAGTACAATTTTCAGAAGATTACAAACGTTGGTCGTAGTATTTTTGGTCGTATTCTTATTGGAGCCTGAATTTGGGCAATGCCAGAGTAAGTAAGCCGATTTTCACACTAGGCAAATGTGTTCGCGTGAATCTAGCGCGTCAGCTTAAGCCGATTTTCCACTAGGCGAATTTGTTCGCGCGAATCGAAAGCGTCAGCTTATACACATGCGTATAGAGGGATTTGGAAGATGGAAACATCTATACGCATGCGTATGAGCTGGCGCTTTTGATTCGCGCGAACAAATTCGCCTAGTGGAAAATCGGCTTTAGGTTTATACGTGTGCGTATTCATGTTTCCATTTTCCAAATCCTTCTCTGTGACGAATTCTAGTTCATTGAGCTCTTCGCTTCAGCTCAGAAGATACGCCATGAATATGAAAATCGCCTCTCTTGTAGTGGAAAACACGATTTTATTTTCTGCGATACGTTGAATTCGCGCGAACAAATTCGTTTAGTGGAAAATCGGTTTTAAGTATACAATTTGTTTCACTTTGTTTTTAAATATCCTTTGTATTCAAGTGTACACGCCATTTACCTTAATTACTATCTAACTCTTTCTAATTTGTATGACTCTGAAGAAAAAGGTTGTCGTGGCTTGGAAGGTGCAAGTAAGTATAAAATATATATATATTTTATTATAACTCAACGCTCGAAAACCAAGAAACCATGAACAATCAACGATCGCGTAAAAGTAAAAATGAGAGGCCTTACTCCTCTAGCTCAACGTAATAGTTTCCCTCCACAAACAATCCCTTGTGCTCAGTGCGAATCTATATTCTCGGATACCTTCTCCGCTCTCGGAGGATTAAATGTTTACTTATTTTCTCATAGTACTTTATCGATGACCTATTATTATTACATTTTCAGTTTTATTGCATACTGCTATTGTTATCAAGTAATAATATTAAATAATGAATTGGTTATTAAATACATATACTTTAATTACATACTTCTATTTCAATGCAGGATGCATTTCAGCTTATAACAGAATCCGCCGAGATATAGGTGAGTATCGGTTGTAAAGATAAATCAGTTTGTGTTTCCTTCCTCTAAGAAAAGAATTTTAGAATGGAAATAAAAAATAAAGAAGTTTACAAATTGTTAAATAATCTCTTTGTCGATCTCTAATGTTGCATGTTTAATTTACTTATTTTTATACATGTTTTTCTTAAGAGACAATGTTTTATTTCTGTCAGATATAGATATAAAGCTAAGTCAGGTTCAGGCATATGTTACACTTTTTGGTTTAATGTACATAAATAAATAAATATGGTTAGGGCATCTGCATATAAAGCAAAATGTTCCAGTTCCGATTGATTACGGAGGCTATTTCTTATTCTCACAGATTTCACTCAACTGAAACCGCTTTATTACGTGTTACAAACGATCTACTACTTGCTTTAGACAAAGGTAATGAAGCGGTACTTATTCTACTCGACTACTCCGCAGCATTTGACACTATCAATCATGATTTATTATTTCAACGTCTTCATAAAAGATACGGCATAAGCGGAACCGCATTGAAATGGTTTATTTCATATTTTGAGAATCGTAGACAAGCAATCATTGTGGGTGATTCGATGTCTGATGAGTTCGCTCTACCCTGGGGTGTACCACAGGGATCCGTAAAAGGTCCACTCGATTTCATCTTATACACTGGACCACTCAGCAACATCATTGATTCCCACCCGGAAGTTCGTCATATGATCTATGCAGATGACACTCAACTATATTTAATCATGAAACCTACACATCACTCTGAATCTGTTAACAGCCTTGAATCATGCATTGCAGATGTTCGCTCATGGGCCATTCAAAATAAACTCATGCTCAACGACTCCAAGACTGAAATGATCCATTTTCATTCAAAGTTCCGTGAGGCATCATCATTTCCTTTGGTCCATATCGGAGATACTAGTGTCTCTACCTCCAGCTCAGCCAGAAATCTAGGCGTCCAACTAGACAACAGCCTCGGTTTAAAAGAACACATTCGTAATGTTTGCCGTGGTGCTTCCTTTGGAATTTACCAGATCGGCCAGATTCGTAAGTACCTTGACAAAACATCAACTGAACGTCTTGTTCATGCTTTTGTTTCATCTCGTCTGGACTGTAATAACTCGCTTCTGTACGGCCTACCAACTTCTTATCTGTCTCCTCTTCAACGAATCCAAAATTCCGCCGCAAGACTTATCACTGGCACTAAACGACATGAACATATTTCTCCCGTTTTACGTGACTTACACTGGTTGCCTGTTGATCAGCGCATTCGTTTTAAAATCCTGTTGCTGACATATAAGGCCATCAACGGATGTGCTCCAGCCTACATATGTGACATCATTACTCCGTCAACCAACTCTTCGCTTCGTTCATCCAGCAGACTTCTTCTAAAACCTGGACCCCGTTCCAGAACTCGGTTTTACGGTGATCGTGCTTTCGCTGTCGCAGCCCCAAAACTCTGGAACACTCTACCACTCGAAATACGCTCATCAAAATCTGTTATCACATTTAAAACTAAACTCAAAACTCATCTCTTCAGAGAAGCATAATCGCACGCTACTACTTGCACTGATCTTGGAAAACACAGCGCTTTGAAACCTTTGTCTCTTGCGCTTTATAAATGTTATTTATTATTATTATTATTATTATTATCTTTATCCTTTTAAATTAATAGGCCTATATATTTAGTATATTACCGGTTGATTTTTGTATATATCGATGTACTTTTGTTTCATTGTTATTCTATAGGCGTTGACCAAATCCATCAGGAGCAACGCAAGTAACTGCAACTTGTAGAAGGATCAAAGACAATTTAGGAAATCAAAATAATGTGCTTAGTTTAGTACAGTGTAAGAAGGTTACATAACATTTAGACATTTTGAATATGCAAAATGCTAAATTGTATATGTGGTACCTTAATTGAAAAAAAAATGTCGTCGTGAGGGAGAGGAAAAGTAGGTGTGGATGGTGTGTAAGGCGTTATATTTTCAAAACGTGTAATGAAATCATGAACAGTGTATAAGGCGCCAGTTAGATAAACTGAAGTCTAAAGCCTCGATCGCATTGGACCTAATTTGGTCATATTAACAGCGCCGGCGACTAAATTTACCAAGCAAAAATCCCTTATGGTTAAACTAAGCAATTCCGATGGTTAACTTGACCAACCACTACCTGCCCAGTAGAACTTGAAATGTATCGGTAACATTAACTACGCTGGCTAAAACGTCCGATCCAAGCGCTTGCGACTCATGTTATCACACATGTTATATGTCAATCGTTGTTTTTAGCATCACGGTTACATTAGTACATTACATTACGTTAAAACGAACGATGGTCAAAGCTTCCGATGAAATTAGGTAAAGCTACCGTGATTAAATTTACCATTTCCAGTCCAGTGCCAACAAGGCTTTGACCATAAAAATGACTGGCAGATAATCGTTGACATAAGTATATATTTTGTTTCTATCTAATAGCCGGCGACCGAATCATTCGAAGTACACGTGAGTATCTGCAACTCGTCGAACGATCAAATACAATTTTTAAATAAAAATAGTTTAAAATATATATATATATATATATATATATAATAATATAGACAAAGTAAACCTTGTAATTCTATGGGTGAACATTTAATTGACGTTCTCTTGGACAGTTGTGGACTTTTACAGTGTAACACATTTCCAACACGTTTAGATAAAATTTTAGATTTGGTTATTAGCAGCCAAAATCTATCTGAAAATGTTTACACTGCTGATGACATATTTGATTCTGATCACTCATCAATACGAATTGATTATCATTTGTTTAATACGAGGTGCAATAATAATGTTAACAATTTTAATGATAGAATATTCTACAATTTTAAAAATATGAATCTGGATGATTTGTGCAATACACTAAATTATGTACCATGGAATTTAATTAATTTTAATGGAAATATTAACGATGCTGTTGAATTATTTTACGATCTTTTAATCGCTGCTATCAAGGACGTTGTCCCTAAAGTTAGAAAGAGAAGGAAACTACCTCCATGGTTTGATAAAGAACTACGTAAAGTATTGTATGAGTAAGAAAGGTGCTTCAGATTTATGAAGAAAAACAACAATCGTATGACTCAAAGTAATTTTAGTTTTGCTCGACGCTCATTTAAGAACCTTTGTTAAAGAAAATATAATAGTTATCTTAAATCACTTGCTGAACAAATTGGTTCGAATAAAAAGAGATTCTGGAGAGTTGGTTGAAATGTAAAAACAAGACTAGTGATTTTCCTTCGGTTATGTCACGGGGAAATATTTCTGTTGAATCAGACTCTGAAAAAGCATTTTTATTTAATACTTTTTTTCATTCCTTTTTTAGTGATAATTCTTTGCATGGAATGCAAGAATGTCCTGATCTTCCTGATTATTCAATTGATAATATGTCAACATTAGTAGTAGATCGACATTCTGTAGAATTAGCAGTTGGTAATGTTAATATTCATAAGGCCATTGGTAATGACCAAATTAGTAATACTCTTCTTAGATCAGCCGCATCTCCACTTTCATATCCTCTTTCCAAAATTTACCAGCTTTCAATAACCTCTGGAATTTTCCCTATGACATGGAAATTTGCTAATGTCTTGCCAATTCACAAAAGTGGCTCCAAAAAGGCAATGGAAAATTACAGTCCTGTTTCTCTGTTGCCTACTTTATCGAAATTGTTCGAACCAATTGTTCACGATGCGGTTTTTAAACATAAGTTCAGTTATTACTTCGGTTCAGCATGGTTTTATTCCTGGAAGATCGTGTCAGACCAACCTCGCATTGCTTCTTTCTACAGCATACAATGCTTTGAATAGTCAGAAGCAATGTGATGTGGTCTACACTGATTTTTCTAGAGCATTTGACTCGGTCCCTCATGATTTACTTGTTTTTAAGATTTCAAAGTTGGGTTTAAAAGGCAATCTTCTTAAATGGTTTTCAGATTATTTGACTGACAGGAAGCAGAGGGTAGTCATCAGTGGAAACTGTTCTGAGTGGCTTCCTGTACTTTCTGGGTTTCCGCATGGGTCAATTATTGGCCCCTTGCTTTTTAATTTGTATATTAATGACCTTCCTTCTGTTTTTAAGATTTCACAATCACTTCTGTTTGCTGATGACCTTAAGTTGTTTAAAGTAATCTCTTCACTTGACGACGCTCATCTGCTGCAAGAGGATCTAGATTCTCTTGTGGGATGGGCTGAGACATGGAAAGTTTCTTTAAAAATAAGCAAATGCAAATCTGTGTGTATCACTCTGAAAACAAAGCCTATTATAACCAAATATAAGTTGAATGATCAGGAATTAGATTATGTTAATTCTCAAAGGGATTTAGGAGTTTTAATTGATAGTAAGTTAAATTTTTGTTTACATTTTAATTATGTTGTATCTAAGGCAAATAGAATGCTGGGTTTGTTATGGAGGAACTGTAGATTCATGGGCAATGGTGGAGCATTAACATCATTGTACCGTTCAGTCGTGTGCCCCCACCTGGAATACTGTTCAGTCATTTTTAATTCAATTTCTTGTACTCAATCTCAGCGTGTTTATAATGTTCAGAACAAATTCATTAGATTCCTTACTCGCACTTGTCCTAATTATTATGTTTCTCTTATTCCTCTTGAAAATCGTAGTGTTGTTTTTGATATGGTTTTTTTTATACAACTCATTCAATTCCGTTTATGATTGTCCTATTGTTGCTTTGTTTAAGTTGAATATACCAACTTGTACTCGCAGCAAGTGTTTGCTTCACGTTCCTTGTGGTCGTGTTGAATGCACAAAACGAGGTATTTTTCAGCGGTTACCTAACACATTTAATAGGTTACTTGTTTGGATATTGATTTATTTTATGATAGTTTAAATGTATTTAAGGGTAAAATTGTTAAATCTTTTTAATGTTGTGATCATTGTTTATGTTTTTGTTGTTTATTTGAATACATTTTATAGTTTATTATGTTTAGATTCAACCTGTTAGTGGCGGTTTCATCGCTGTTGGTTGACAACTGAATAAAATAAAAATAAAATAAAAACCACTGGGAATTACTACCACAAAACCTTTTGAACTTAACATTAAGAACATACTCCAAGATCGGTAAAATTATTACTACCAAAATTTAAGTTTCAATATTAACCACCATTTAAGCTGTTTTTTAGTTTCATTCCAAATTTGTTTATATCTCTACCAAGCTACCTTCTTTGTTTTCTACTCTTATTCAGTCTCCACCCACCATTCACCACCCTTTCTCCTTTTGTGGTATTTCTTGTATTCCTGTCCACCCAAGCAGCACTTATGCTACATATGACGTTATCCAAATTCCTTCACTTGCACTGATGAAGGGCTAGTGTTGCTCGAAAGCTCTGCTAACTTCTCTGGCTGTTTTACTTTATCGTTTTAATCTAGTTTTTCGCTTCTTTTTTGTTGTACCTCCATTGAGATCCAGCCACTGATACCCACAGCATTGTCATTTTTCAGTAATTTGCCTTTGGATTTATATATATATGTATACATAGTTGTAAATCAAAATTGAGAGTTAAATTCGAATAAAAAATATGTTACTGCAATTACAATAACCTCAATGAGTTCAGAAAAACTGCTACTTAGTCCTTATCTCACCAATTTCAAAATTATTATGCATATGTGCATATATTTTCTTTAGTCTGTGGCCTTTTGAATAATGAAAATTAAAGTACAAGAAGTATTTAGGAGTCTGTGGAAGTTTACCATATAGGCCTACCATGAACAAATAAAGTAGTTATCAGATGAAGTACATTTCAGAATTTAAAGTTAAACGAATCTATCATCGATTATTTTATTGTATAATTATCAATATCAATCCTCCTCTTGGTACGGCGGTATGTACATCTTATCTGAACGCATCTTTTTTCCTGGGTTCAAGTCCTGCCACATGTCAGGATTTTTTTCTAAGGACAAAATTACAACTCCACTCCCAAAGACTTGTAATAAGACTTTATTTATGTAGATCATCTTGTGTATATGTTTGTCTTGTGAACCTCTGAGGGTCCCTAATGATCAGCAATCAGCTGGATGGATCACCCTCATTAAATATGGTAAAAAAACATGCAGAGTATAATGCTATTTCTTTAAACTAGTTTCAGGCAAAGGCAGAAAACAAAGACGAGGATAAAAGTGAGTACATTGTACCCAAAAAATGTTATATGATTCATTTTTCATCGTTTTAAGACAGATAACGATACCGTACCATAACGCACCTACATCAATTGTAGTTCACTGTTATCTGACATTTGACCTTACAGTGCAGGTCACATACCTAATAACATTACTATACATAACATTATTTACAATAAAAATGAGTGAAATTGTTTCTTTTCTTTTTTTAGTTGGGTGTGTCATGGAAAATCGAACGTGTGAATGCTGTGATGTACACACGTGACTTGTCTAGATCTACTAAATGTGTTAGTCCTATTGTATTCATGTTTTGCTTTTAAATTTGCTTGGTTAGCCTTTATTGGTACTTTATTAAATAAAATACCTATGGTTGATACGTAATTTTAATCGTTTGTATTTTGTATTGAAACTCACACAATGCGACATGTTGGCCGTGATATTTAGCGTATTATTATTATATTATTTTCCAATTTATTACTGAAACAAAATTCTAGGTGATGTCTGTAGAAAATGTTTTCGAAAATACATAATGTACTAATAATCCAGACGCATCGATGTGTTTCCTACTAAACGCAAGGACATAATACTCCAACGCTTTTTATTGGAATAGTCGTTTGCGTTACGACTTGTTTCTTGCATTGCGTTCTAGTTGGATTCAGGCTTTAGAAGAGAATGAATTAAATTATTAATCATCATATCTACAGGATTTAGAAGAGACGAATGACGTCATGTCTACCTTTAGAAGAGAATGATGACAATATCTTGGATCTCTTTCGTCTAAAAGCTTTATGATGTTCGGATAACGAGATCATTAGCCTAGTCATTTCTACATTCTACATTCTTTAATTCAAGAAGATATGATCAAATGATGTGATTATCTTAGGCGGTTTTTATAAATAAGGAAGAATAATGAGAATAAAGTTAAAGACACATTCCCTACGTTTTTTAGATCTAATTTAGGCCTAAGATCACAAACTACAGTATATTTAATGTAAAAATAATACTATATGGTCCTATTGCGAAAACTTTTTTCGTCTTTAAATGGTAAAAAATGTGAAAAATAAGTTGAATCTAATAATTATAGCGGCCCGCTATAAATCCCAAAATGAATTGCGTGCGGATTGATATTTTTGTTTTTCTTTTGTAATTCACCCACTTTTCGATAGATCGTGAGGCCAAAACAAATGGAAGACTCCTAACTTTCCAGCGAAAATACCGTTTTTTCCCCAATTTGTATCAACGGAGTCTGGCAATAGAAAGATAATTAATGCAGCAACTATACAACGCCAGGCTAGTTATATAGCCAGCGTACGATGTTCGTACGTTACCGATGTTTACCAGCTAGGCCTACAAAACCAAGCCTACCTAGGCTAGGCCTAAAGACCGTTCACGAGAGGTCAATCAATGGTTTAGTGTTTTTAAAGTAATATATATGTATTATTCTTACAAAACGTCACAAATTGTAGGAAAGGTGTCTTTAAGTTAAGATTCAAACTTTTCAAAATATTTAAAAATAGTTTCCTGACGTACGAAACTGATTGAAGATTGTATGTTTACAACAGGGCCTAACTTGCGCTTTCCATGTCAGAATAAAAATCATCAAGTGATTCCACAAATGTAATCTAATCCATTTTTTTCTTCATGTTAACACAACCACCTATATACAGTAGGTTACTGTATATAAAATAGGATCTTGCCTTCAGGACGATTCGGCCCGGAGACGATTCGGCCCGGCCCGGCCCTGGACTTTTCGGCTAGGGACGATTCTGCCCTGAGACGATTCGGCACACATACATTTATCGGCTTTGATATGCATTTTATTAGCATAAAATAAGGTTTTTCCCCCAAAATTTATTTTCAGAGAGACTATGGGTTAGTACTACTAGGGATAAAGATGCAATAAAGCAAACAGTTTGAAAATATTGTCGAAAATGAACATTTTGTAGTCACGCGAACTATGTAAAAAGTTACGCCCTCTGTTGACCGCTTGACGAATGCACGAAAAAAAAAGTTTTCGAAGTACTAAATTGAATATAATATTACGTTTTTTTAGTAATTTATTTTATATATTATATCAACATTGTCAATATCAATAAAATACGGATTGTTAAACCCCTTTAAAAACTTGATAAATAAAAAAATGAATATGAATTTGGTCTGAAGTGAGACGTTTCGGGTCTCAAAGTGGGCCGAATCGTCCCACCAAAAGTGGGCCGAATCGTCCCACCAAAAGTGGGCCGAATCGTCCCACCAAAAGTGGGCCGAATCGTCCCACCAAAAGTGGGCCGAATCGTCCCGGACCGAATCGTCTCAGGGCCGAATCGTCCCGTTACCACTTATTTTCGTAACAACACAAGGGGCTGGGAAAATGTGTTTTTACTACAAAATAAAACATAAACAGAAATTTATACTTTTACAACATTTTTCCGAGGTAATTTTGTTGAAATGTTTTAGAGCTGAGATCTAGGCCTATACTGTAGAAATAAAGATGAAAAACGTGGGTAGGAGCACATGAATATGCAACTAGAAACAACCTAAATGGCGCACTTAAGTTAAAGGTAAAGGTAAAGGTATTTATCTTAGTCCTCAAGCTTAACTGGAAACTGAGAAAATTCGGATTAGGCCCTCTACGGACCCACGGCAGCAAGCAGTGCAGCCCCTACCAGATCAGCACACCGGGAGACGATCCCCTACTCATTTCGAATAGTGTACCAAGTTCTTTAACGTGCACTGTTAAGTACACGGGACCAACGGCTTTACATCCCATCCGAAGGACGAGGCAATGGGAGTAAAGCATCTTGCCTAAGGATACAATTAGTATGGTACAGATAACATCAAACCCATAATAATTATATAGGGACATAGACATTTGCAAAACCGTTTATCAAATACTTCAAGGAGTAGATATCGACCAAACAAAAGGTGGTGAATGATATTTGGTCCAAAAGTATTATTAAATATAGTTGTAACGATAATGGTACGCTATGGGTCTGAACACCATTTTTCTTTGTGGTTTGTATTGTAACCTTGCACCTAACGTTGTACGCTAAACCGATGACAAACAACGCTGCGCCTTTTCAATTAAATAAATGTTAGTTTGAATTGAATTGAAATCATAACTAACAGAAATAACATAACGCGGTGAGCATATTTTTGGAGGACAGGTTATTTATTTTATTTATTTTCTGGACAAAATTGTTAAAATGTTCTTTAAATATTAGCTGTCATATGGGTGGGGGGTAGGAGGCAATTTACGATAAGCAAACACAACAACGTGGTTCGTTTCTAGTCGGCCATGTTACATCCGTGTACTTTTATTTGTGTATCATTATGAGACATAGATGGCGGTGTATCGGTAATACATTATCATGACATCTTCCTTACTTTGAGTTCAAAGAACAGAATATTATTAATTATAGAATAAATCATTAAATATTATTAAGTCAGTGGTTGTGCTATATTATTATGCTAATTAGTAATAAATGCATTAAAGTATTGATACTGTATTGTTGGTCTTATTTATCGAAACAATAGCATTGTCATTAATCATGAGCCACAGAAACATTAACAAATAAACAATGTCCGAAAGTTCAAAATAACAAGTTCCATCTTAAACGATTAAGGTGCACAACGTTGCACAACATATTTTGTGTGTAAAAGTTCACAAGTCAAGTTTGTTGACTGACTTCACTCGTCGTCTAGCGGGAGTTCTGTAGCTCTGGTTTGGTCGTGGTGATGCTACGTCGGTTGTAGTATTGTTGGTTTCTGGAATACGGTTTTGATATTGTTCAGTGTCAGTGTGACCTGTGTTTTGCTGTAAGTTTTGACGATTTCTCCTTAGTTGTCCGCTTGCGGTCTGGACAATGTAGGATATTGGCTGATCTGTTTCACTTACAACATTTACTGGACTCGACCAAATTTCATCGTGGCATGTCTTAACACGTACAACGTCACTTGGTTTCAATTCTGGTAGTGATTTGGCACCGTATCGTTTGTTGTAAAAGTGCTCGTAACGTTTCTCTATCTTTTTCTTTTAATTTGTTTATGCTAGGCAATTCTGGTTGAAGCTTCTTTACATGTATTGGTAGTGTCGTCTTTGGTTGGCGTCCCATTATCAATTGTGCAGGGCTATAGCCTGTTGCTTCGATGGGCGTTGATCGATATATCATAAGTGTCAACGTTGGGTCTGTTTGTCTTAGCATAGTTTTCGCTGTTTGGACTGCACGCTCTGCTCTACCATTTGCTTGTGCGAAGTGTGGGCTGGTTGTTACATGGTGAAACCCAAATTATTCTGCAAATAGTTTAAACTGACATGAAGTGAACTGGGGTCCATTGTCCGGAGATGACCGTTTCATGGATTCCCCATCTAGTGTTTTCTTTGTTATTATGACGAGCAATGAATTTCCTTTTTGAGGATCAATAAAAGTTATCTTATCTTAATTTAGCGCAAACAGTTTTAATCGCTTCTACTTCTCTCATGCTTGTTGTGTCTTTTTTAAGGTTTGTGATTTCAATATATCTTGAAAAGTAATCGGATATTATAAGGTAGTGGTTGTTTTGGAACTCACATAGGTCGGTAGCTATTCGTTGCCAGGGTCGGTCCGGTAGTGGTGTTGTTATTATTGGCTCTTTCTTCTGTGTTCTCTCGTAGAGTTGACAGTGACTACATTTTTCAAAAAAGTTAGCTATGTCCTTGCTGAGGCCATTCCACCAAACACATGATTTTGCCCACTCTCTACATTTTTTAACACCTTGGTGTCCCTCATGAATTCTCTGTAAAACTTCCCTTATCATAACAGTGGAGATGTATATCTTATCATGAACGGTTATAATTCCATCATCAGTAGAGAAGTGACTTCCTAAACTATACAATGGTTTTATGCTATCAGGAAGGTCACTGAAATGCTTTGGCCATCCTTCTAATATGTCTTTCATGAGCGTTTGGCATTCACGTTTAGTTGCTTCCTTTATCCGCTTAAGTCTTGATGGAGAGACTGACCAGGTGTTTGTTATTGACTCTAGATAGTGTGCTACAGCTTGCTCTGTGTTTGATTCATTTGTGTTTATAGGGCTTCTGGACAACGTGTCTGCAATAACCATATCCTTCCAAGGTACGTGTTTTGCTTTGGGGTTGTATCTCATTAGCCTCATGATTAGTCATTGACATCTTATGGGAATTTTATCAAGATCAGTACTGTTGATGAGTGGGACTAGTGGTTTGTGGTCGGTAAGTAGCTCATATTTGTCTAGTCCACAGAGATACCGATGAAATCGTTCACTAGCCCATACTGATGCTAATAGTTCCTTTTCTATTTGAGCGTATCTGCGTTCATCCTCAGTCAATGTGCGAGATGCATGTGCTATCACTTTTAATTTGTTTCCTCTTCTTGCACTAAGACTGCTCCCAGTCCGAAGCTGTTAGCATCTGCTTACACGGTGATTGGTTTAGTTGAGTCATAATACGTTAGTGTCTGTCGGTTCTGTCATCAGTTTCTTGATTTGTGTAAATCCTGTACTTGACCTCATGTCCATGCGTTTGAGTCTTTTAACAATTCTGTCATAGGTCTGGCTACGTCAGATAGATTAGGAATGTAGCGACCCACGTAGTTAACCATACCAAGTATACCTATCAGTTCGCTGACATTTGTTGGTTGTTGGTGTGCAGATAGCTGTTGTCTTGTTTGGCTCTACGCTTGTGCCTGCTGCGGTGAATTTCTCACCCATGTATATAAGTTCTTTTTGTCGGATTTGGCACTTGGTTTTATTTAATTTAAGCCCAGCCTCATTAACTCATTTGTAAACTTGCTGTAACCTTTTGTCGTGTTCAGTCATTGTGCGTCCAGATATAAATATGTCATCTTGCACTACAACAATGCCTTCGACGTTCTGTAGCATCCTGTATCTTTCTTTGAAATATTTCGCTAGCACTTGTTATGCCAAAGGGCAGTCGTCTAAAAAGATATCGTCCCATTGGTGTTATGAACGTTGTGAGTTTTGAACTCTCTTTGCATAACGGAACCTGATAATAGCCACTAGTTGCATCTAACGCTGAGAATACTGTGGTGCCCGCCAACTTTTGTGTTATATCATCTATCGTTGGAAGAATATATCTCTCTCAATTCAATTCAATTCAATTCAATAAACTTTATTGTCAAACTCATAAATGGCTTGAAACTTTGACTGAAAGTACACACATTAAATTGTCTAAAAACATTGTCGCACAAACAGTAAAAAAGAATAAAATCACATAAAACAGAGAACAAGATGTTATATAAAAAAGTTAAAAGAGGACACAAAAAGTACAAATTGAGTTAAACATACAGATTTAAGATACTTATTGCAGTTATCGTTTCCACCTTAAATTAAAATACCTCATAGCAGATGGGAGAAAGGATCTACGTGGGCGTTCAGTTATTTTTTATTTATTTTATTTAATCGAAACCAACAGCGATAATTACCGCCACTAACAGGTTTGATATAAACAAAGCCAGGACTGTTTAAAGCACCTTGATTGGTCCTAACATTGATCAAGGGCTTCTCTCGTCCAGTGCCACCTTGACCAGAGGTCTGAGGCAGATACTAGATGCAGGGGCTGCCATAAGAGTCAGCAGTGCTGATTTCAAATGCCTAACGGGACCCAAGCTCCGTATACAGCACCCGTTATTCCCAGATGGTCTCCCATCCAAGCTCTAACCAGGCCCAACGTCGCTTAACTTCGGTGATCTGACGAGAACCGGTATTTCAACGTGGTAAAGCCGTATATGTTCCAGCGAGGATATGTAATGCGCCCAAACCGGCTTAACGTAATGTACTGGTTAAGGGGGTGGCTAACATCTGACATAATAACTTTAAGTTTATTTGTAAGTGCGTTGTTAACAACTTCATCTGATTTCTTAATATCGTTTCCTATTATCTTTTTGGCAGATTTACTTATTCTTTGTACTTTTTTCATGCATTGCTGGTTTAAATTGTTGAACCAAACTATGGCATTAAAAGTTAAAACAGATATAATAATAGATTCATAAAATAAAGTCAAGATCCTATTGAACACATTAAATTTCTTCAATCTTCTCAAAAAGTACAGTCGTTTATAACAATTTGTGGTAACTAACTTAGTGTTTTCCTTCCAATTAAGTTTATCATCGATTACTGTGCCTACACACTTAAAGTTACTCCCAACTTCCACTTCATCGTTTAATATACATAGCTTATCATGTGTTTTGTTACCGTACCTTTTCTAAAATCAATGATCATTTCTTTAATTTTAGATAGTTATTAGAACACCAAGTAGAAAAATAACTGAGATTATCAAAATATGACTTAGGGTCATCATGTTTTATCAGACCAACTAGACCGGTGTCATCAGCGTATTTCACAGTAAAGCATTTGGTTAAAACTAGATCATTTGAACATTTAAAATCATTAGTATATAAAAAAAATTAAATATGAGATAAAACACAACCATGTGGTGCACCAGTATTGCACATAAGTTTTTCTGAAATATTATCATTAAAACAGACGGATTGTTCCCTATCTTTAAAAAAATCATTGATCCATAAAATAGTAGCTGGATTTATACCCAAGACATTCATTTTCTCCATTAAAATATGAGGTTGCAAAGTATTAAAAGCGGATGAAAAATCTAAGAATAAAACTCTGGCATACGAATTTGGCCTGTCAACATGATCAAGTATTTTATGTAATAAAGTTGTAACTGCATCTTCTACACCCATTTTGGAACGGTAGGCAAATTGACAGGGATCCAAAAGACTCTCAGTCTTACTTAAAATCTCATTCTTAATTAATTTTTCGAAACATTTCATAGGTACAGCAGTTATGGCAATGGGCTTATAGTCATTGAGAGCTTCAGGTTTATTATTCTTTGACAGGGGGTGAATTAAGGATTTTTTCCAGATTCTAGGAATTTCAAATGTACGCAGTGAACAACGACGAAAACACTTGCGAGAGTTGCTCATTGCACTCTTTTAGCACCTTTCCACTGACTTTATCCGGCCCTACTGCTTTCTTGATGTTAATTTTCCCAAACATAAACTTGACATCAGATGTGTCAACCACCACAGGGTTGTCTACTATCTCGTTAACAGTTTGAGATCTTTTTGCACTAAAGTCCTTGTCGTCAAACCGAGTGTAGAAAGAGTTTAACTCGCTCGCCATTTTTGCCATTTCCTGCTTTAATATTATTACGCATCTTATTTCCATAACCTGTCATGTTGAGCATACTATTCCATACCTGCTTGCTGTTTCCAGACTTAAACTTTGCCTCCACTTTTTTTCCATACTGTTTCTTACTGCGAGCTACTTCTTTTTTTAATTCCTTCTGTATTTTTCTCCTTTCATCGTGGTTAGCACATTTTTGCTTTCTTTGCACTAATTTCTTAATATTTCCATTTAACCAAGGTTTATTATTAGGGAACAGCTTAATTTTCCTTTCCTTAATACTTCCAACACAAAAATCAACGTATCCGGATATCGCGTCTGTCGCATCATGAATTGTAGCACCTTCCATAAAAATATTCCAGTCGGTTGATTCAAAGCATCTTTTTAACTTTTCAATGTTTTCGTAGGACCACTCTTTTACAGACCTGATAATAGGTTTAATTGCCTTTATTCTCTGAACATATTTAGGCATCAGGTGAACAGACTTATGGTCAGAAGCGCCAATTCCTGGTTTTATCATGCATTTATAAGCCTTAGTAACATTGCCATAGCATTTATCGAGAATGTTCTCACCTCTAGTAGGTTTGTCTACATACTGGTGGTAGTGTGGTACTGCTTTATTTAGTTCGCACTGATTATCGCCTGCAATGATTATAACCGCGTGAGGTGAGTCATTTTCCATGTCTCTTATTAGATCATGTAAATTATCAGAGTTTTTCACAATTGCTGAGGTGGTAATGTATATGGCAGTAATAAAAATCTTAGGAAATTCCCTTGGGAGAAAATAAGGCCTAAGAGAGAGCGTAAGTACTTCGATATCCGGTGAACAGTATTGTCTGAAAATGCTTACATTAGAGCACCAGCGGTTATTTATATAAATGCATACACCCTCCCCCACATTCCTTAAGCGCATCTGGTGTCCTATCTCCTCGTACACATGTAAAACCATCAATATGGCTGTAACTTTGAGTGTCCTTATTTGGTTGGAACCATGTTTCTGTAACAACCATTAAACTTACATCTCTGTAGTCATTCAAGGTAGATACCTTAGTCGTAAGTTCATCCAGCTTCTCCCTGACAGATTGAGCATTGAACATTATGATCGAAGGAAGCGGTGGATTGAAGGTTCTGCGCTTCAGTCTTTGACGAACGCCGCCTCTCCTACCCCGCTTCCCAGGTTTCAATTCCCGCGGAAAATCATCCGCGAAAGCGGGCCTCTTGATAGACAATGGGCTAACCTGCAGTGATTTTAGGGCCTGACTGTACACCAATCTCCTTGATACTACACTTAAACACATCTAGAAATCACAAAAATCCACAAGACAGAGAAACACAAGTCACAGATATAGTTTGTCAAACATCAACAATTATCAAAAATCAATCAAAAAAGCGACTTAGACAACATTTATGCAGAGTGTGGGCAAACACGTCGCTAACGAGGCAGCGCCACCATCACCTGCACGGATTTGTTCAGTTGGCGTAAATCAACGCATAGACGAGCATCCCCAGACTTTTTTAGAGTTACCGCCATCGGAGCACACCATTCTGTGGGCTCAGTAACCTTTTCAATCACACCGGCTTCTTCCATTTTCTGTAACTCTTTTTCCACCTTAGGCAGTACAGGCAATGGTACTCTATTAGCAGTAATAAGCCCAATCTTTGACGACGTGTTGCGACTCAATAGATTACTCATAGTTCCTCTAGTCACATGAGCATGAAATGTGTAATTTTCATTGTTATAGGCTACCATGTTTTGACTGTAAACTTGCCTAGTGACACTAATTTTGTTGTTAGGCTCTTGAGAATAACGTGTGTTGGAGTTAACTTCGGTTTTGGCTTTAGCTGATTATATGCATGTTCGGATATTATTGTAGCATCAGCTCCTGAATCAATTTTGAATCTTTATCGTTACATGTAACAGTATCTAACAAGTACAACTCCTCAGGTTCGTCTGTCAATGATAGTTCCCCCACTCCTTTAGTGCGGCAACATTTTGCAAAGTGTCCCTTTTTGTTGCAGCGACGGCATTCTGCACTTTTCACTGGGCAGGTTGTACTTTGATGTACATATCCGCACCGGCCACATTGTTGGGTGTTTCTTCCACCAGTACGGTTATATTAATAGTTTGTGTTGTCATTACTTATTCTAGGTTCGCTTACTCTAGGTCTGTATCTGCTGGTTTGTCTACCACGTCCTACGCTTGCAATATCTGCTTCGACTTTGCTGGATTAACTAAAATCGCGAGCGCCCTCAAGCGTAAGCTTTGTCATGAGTTGAAGTTCCTTTGAAACCTTTTTGTCTTTTAGACCAACGACAATTCTATTTCTGATGTTTTTGCTGTTGACCACTGGGCTTTGAAAATCACATTTTTCAGCCATATCATATAGTTCACGCACGTACTCCTCGACGGTTTCTCCCTCATGTTGCTGTCGTTGGAAGAATTTTGCCCATTCGTGAATCACGTTTATTTTGGGGATAAAATGTTCGTTAAATTTATCTCTTACTTTAATGTAATTTTGTTTTTCCTCATCTTCGGTGAAGGTAAAAGATTTGAAATGGTTTCAGCCTCCATCCCCATCGCATATATTAAGGTACTAACTTGTATATCGCCGTCTTCCTTGTGTAGCTTTGTAGCCGTTCGATATCGTTCAAAGCGGAGGCGTCACTCGGGCCATGCCGCCGGTTGGGAAAAGTTAAAAATTGGCTGGCGCTGCTAATTTCGTCATGCCTTGTTTTCTGTATAATCGACGTCTTTCTATATGTGTCGATGATCAAAAAATAATCCCGTCGCCTTCTGTTTGTACTATTTATGTGTTTTTTTATGAATAAATACCTATATATATATGGGTGGAGGAGTAGGAGGCAATTTACGATAAGCAAACACAAAAAAATAAAATAAATACACCAATGTATGACTTAAAACAATTGTTCTAATCGCCTAAAAATGAAAAGAAAAAATATGAGTAAAAACCAGGGTATATTATAATTAAAAGCGATACCAATACAATGGAAAACTATAATCAAATACGAGAAAAATTGTTATTATAATATAACAGAAAATGTCATTAAGAATAGATATAAGGACATTACAACAAAGAGTATTTATCTCTGTTTTGTGGAGGAAATTTTTGTCCCTCCGGTTTGTCAATGAAAATGGGAAAAATATTTTGATAATTTGAATATTGATTGGAAGTCATGTTGGTTGTCTAAAGTTTGTAAAATGAAAGATAAAAAATGAATACACTTTAATTACAAACTGTTAAATAGAATGTTAGCAACCAACAAAAGGTTGTTTATCTGGAAACTAAAATATACTAATATATGTGGTTGATGTGGAGAGGTACAAGATGAGGCGCCTATGCCTTTTACTTGTAAATTTATTCAAAAATAGAGATTGTTTTAAAAGGTACCAATCATATAAACATGTCTTTTCAAAATCTGGTAATTGGAACAAGAAATATTTTTATTGATTGTATATATACATTTGCTGCTTTCACGGTTTATAAACAAAAGATACTGGCTGATGTTACAAATTAAAGTTATTTTAATTTATGGAAATCTTTTAAGCAAGGTATTCAGAATAGAATGTGATATAGTGTATAAAAGAGAGGAAAACATAAAAAATGGGAAAAAGTAAAAAATATTATTTTAGCAATGTAAAAATTTATAATTGTTAAACAATAACAGGCTAAAAACACGAGAAAATATTATTACGACACAATACTTAGTGTTCTAGTATGGTTTTTACTTTACTAGTTTTATTTACTGGTGGTATATTTTTAAATGCTTTAACTTTTTATATATGTAAAATACTCAAAATAAGAAAAACAAAAACAATTTTAGGCTGCAGAGATATTTTTCTACTGAAACAAAATTGATATAGATTATTGTAACAATTGTAAAGAATGAAATAAAAGACCAAAAAAAACAGGGTATAAGTATTAACATGGTGGAAATCCCCTGAGGATGCTATGTTATTTCTGTTGGTTACGCTTCCCTTCACAAAATTGTTTGTCATCGATCGAAGATGTCTTCTGTTTGTTTATGGGAACATAGACATTTGGAGCGGGGTTGGTGAAATCTGTCCATACTTTTGTGTCCATAATAGCTTACTTTTTGTCCATAATAGGGACTAGAGGGCGCTGTTGTTTGTCCATATTAGGTAACTTTCATAATTGGCTGTCCAAAATAGTGACTTTTTGTCCACAATAGGAGATTTTATTGGAGTAGTGCGCCATCCATTGTGTTGTCCATAATAGGTGATTTTTTTGGCGTACTCGTACGTACGTAGTTTATTTCGCGAGTACTAATTTGTTTTCTGTTCAGACTTCGAGGCTACCTAGGAGGCCTAATTAGTATAACTATATTTATTTAAGTCTCTCTAGCCTAGGCCTAGGCTAGTCCTGTTAGTTAGGCTACCTCTATAGGCCTACTAGTACTACTAGCCTAGTCCATTTGTTATTGTCCACTAATAATGAAATGTGAGATTTATTCAACAACAAATAATTTAATTTGAACTTAATTTTAGGTTTTGAATGTTAGTACGGACAGACATTGCGCAACTTACCATACTATTGCAAGTTTAAATAAATCACCCAACCCACCTGTTCTTTTACAAAAATAAAAAATACCCCATAATAATACTCTAATATTGAAGAAGTTTTATTTTTTTAAGATAATGAAAATGTAAACTGTTATTTTTAATGCATTGGTATTTCAATGTAATAGTTGTATTTTTTTTTTCTTTGGACTTTATTTTGTTTTGTTAACAGTAATAATAAAAATTTAATATTGAAAAAGACATCACAGTTCAGCACTTCATTTCACCATTTTAGGTCCTTCCCTATTTCAAAATCCTGGATCCACATAGCTCAAGTCAAATGACAAATCATCCCAGTCTGAAGTGGATCAACAGCAGCACTTCTCATCCATTTATTATATTGTTGTTTAATTAAATGAATCAAATTTAATGTTTAATAATAAGAAATAGACAATAAATCAAGTTTACATATACGCAGTGTACAATCAACACCTTTGTTCTGTATTCATGTATTCAGAACAGTTTATTCAAAATCTAAATCACATTATAAAATACTGAATTATATTAATTTTCAAAGTGTAAAAACATGGTTAAACTACAATTTTAAAAATAGCAAAGATAAATAAAATACACCATAATTATTATGTTTATTACTATAATTATTGATCGATGATATGATTAAAGTTATTATGTTGAAGTGATGTACTTTTCCATTTCAGCAGCATACTGTATATGAGCAGAATATCAAACATCTGTATGCCTATAATAAAAAAGGAAATATTTAAATACTATAATAATGTTTAAGTTTTGTATAATGCAAGTAACTTCAATCTTGTTAATGCTGAGACAACTGTTCATGTTGTATGGTGGGACACAGTTATGTTTAAATATTTTATTGCATTTAAAAAAAGATATGTAGGATTTTTTTACTAAATTTAAGTTTATACCAGTTGTCAGAGTCAATTATTACCATACTCACTATATGAAAACTGATATTAAATGTTTTAAAGATAAAGGCTTTATTGAATGAATGCTTTGATATAACATTTAATTTAATTTTATGTATTTTCTGCATGAATTTGTTAGTGGATTTATCTATTCTTTGTACAGTGATTGTAATGTTTATAATGAATGAAAATAAAAAAGAAATATCTACTTTTAATTTCTTAGCAATTCAAATAAATAGAACATTTCAAATCAGAATGTTAAAAATTAATTTTCATGTACTGTCAGTAAGTTTTTCTACTATGGTAATGACAATATTCAGTTTGTCTCTCTGAAAATGTTTGACTAAATTGTATCCTTCTTTTCGAGATTACTTTTGCAAACATATTGAAAAATCTCCTAAAAGATGTAGGTCTAGTGGGTTATATGTAAAGTATTTTTCTTGAATTGTAGGTTGGGCCTATCTGTTACTTACCCTAGTTAATAGAAATGTCCATGCTACTGTACTATAACATTGATCAGAAGATACACTGTACACAATCTGTAATACATGCAGAAAATATGGGAAAACAATTGAGATTTAAATAGATGACATAATAACATACAGTAACAATAGCTCTGGTTCTACTATACAGCCAACCTACTAACTGTCCGAACTGTCTACTCGCGAAATAAACTACGAACGTACAAGTACGCCAACAAAATCACCTATTATGGACAACACAATGGATGGTGCACTACTCCAATAAAATCTCCTATTGTGGACAAAGAGTCACCTATTTTGGACAGCCAATTATGAAAGTTACCTATTATGGACAAACAAGAGCGCCCTCTAGTCCCTATTATGGACAGAAAAGTAACCTATCATGAACAGTTTTCACCAACCCTATTGGACATTTGCAAAACCGTTTATCAAATACTGCAAGGCGTAGATATCGACCGAACAAAAGGTGGTGAATGATATTTGGGCCAATAGTATTATTAAATATATTATACTTTATTTATACTAAAAGGTGAGCTCGCTTCGCTCGCTCTTCCTCTAGGAAGTGTAGAAGATGGTTCTCGGAATGATAATTACTCAGGTAAAAAGGTTTTAGAAGGACGTTCTCCTTATATTTTTTCTGTCGATTACGGTACCATTATTGAAAATGACTGACATTCGTAAAACTAAACCTACTCAGTTCCACAGTGTCTTAGATGATTAATAACATTCATAACATGAATTGTACTACAAATAGTATAATTGTGTTATTATAAATGTAATACAATATTATTGTTATTATTATTATTATTATTATTATTTATTCAGGCAAAAAATACATTTTACAAAATATAATACAAATCAACAAATTAAACAAACACGACGCAAGAAGAAATATAAAATCATAGTAACTAGCTGCCAGGAAAGCACAAAAGCAGCCTAAGCCACTGTCACCAATTAGGTGTGTACCTCAAACTAATGACTAATTATTACAAATAATTGTGTGTAGACAGGTATGGTAGGATTTCTTTTTCTTGTGTGTATAAATGTTGATGGGCGTTTATTATATAGTTGGGTTGGGAGGGGGGTGTTTTATGGGGAAGTGATGTTTTATTGGGGAGGCGTTTATTAAATAAATACCATCCTAATGATTTAAACAAAGTGGGCCGTTTCGGGCCAAGAAGGAAGAGGTTTTAGACGGCTTGCAACATGGCCAGACATCCCGGTCCTAAAGGGACACAGATAGCCTACAGTTATTCCTGCCAGCTTACTCAATAAAACTCGGCTATCGGTATTTCACTGGATTTTAAACAAAATTTCTTATCATCAGATCTCCCTATGTAATTTTATAACACTATTCCCCACAATATATTCCGATGCTTTATGGCGTATATTTAATTTTATCTTTATTATTTTAGTATAATTTTAATGTTTTTTAACTACTGTATCTTCACACGGGCGGTCCGATCAGAAAATAAACAAAAAACTAAAATGGCTATAGCCACTAACAGCCAACTTAGTTGAAACCAGGTAGTTGCAAGGTAAACTTGTGAACTCATCTTGAACCCAGAAATTACTTTGGCCGCGTACAATTGAAATTGAGTTGAAAATCTACCAATAAAATCAGATTTTTTTTTTAACTCTTTATAATATCTTCCTAAGATAGAAATATGAAAAAATATCGTAATAGTGAAAAGTAATGTTATCAAATGTTGCGAAAAAAGATAAATATTAAATTAACAGATAGAATGTGTAACATGAAAATATACGAGATAATAAAACAAGAAGAATGGAGTGAAAGAATAAAACGAAAGAGACTAAAATGATATGGACACATAATTAGATTACCGGATGATACCCCAATCAAACAAACAATGAAGGAAACTAACAGGAAAGTTAAACGACTCGTAGGAAGACGAAGAAAAAACTTCATGAACCAAATAAAGAGAGACTTACAAGGACATGTAGACACTAAAACAATAACAAACCATCCTGCCATAAACAGAAAAAAAATAGAAACAAATTGTGGAAAGCGTAATGTCGGAAGACGGAAAACGTAGAGAGAGATATAATACAATATGATGTTTTCAAATTTACATTTCGCGGTACATCTGCGATAGATCAGGTAGGTATCCAAGGCAGAGATTTGTCCCGAAGTTTTTCCATTGTGCTCGCCCATATCAGAATTAACAATTACTTATATATAGATTATGATGATAGCTATTCAATTTTAATACAATTCCTCAATTTTTCTAAAGAATGGTTTGGAAAACATTTCTTACAGCAGGTGTCTGTTAGTTTCATTATCATTTCATACACAATATAAAAACAATAAGCACACTTAAACTAAATATATTTAAAAGTATAAACATTGTTTTACTTAATGGTATTCGAATAACAACAATACCATTTTTTTTAATGTCAGCCGTCATTTTAGTCTATTTGAAATAATTTATTTATTTATTTGTTTAACAACATATTTATACAGGATAATAATGTATATCTATTATTATTATTATTATTGAAAAATTGTTAATTTTCTCACTAACTTTATTTATATTGTGATGATAGCTATTCAATTTTAATACAATTCCTCAATTTTTCTAAAGAATGGTTTGGAAAATATTTCTTACAGCAGGTGTCTGTTATTTTCATTATTATTTCATACACCATATAGCCTAAAAACAATAAGCACACTTAAACTAAATATATTTAAAAGTATAAACATTGTTTTACTTAATGGTATTCGAATAACAACAATAATGAACATCGTAAACTACTCTAGATAAATAGATTTTTATAGTTATGTTAACATTTTTTTAAAGTCAGCCATCATTCTATTCTATTTAGAATATTTATATCTAGTATTGTTATTAATATTATTGCATCGGTTTAGATATAAAAGAGTTTATAAAGTGGATACATGAACCATTCGTAATAAACTGACGTTCGATATCCTAACCATCATGGCAACTGCTCAACAGTAAGTACCAACTAAAGCGTTTTTCACATCTGCTAATAAATCGCATCTCACTGTTTCCTTATCACGCTGCTATACGTGGCTTAACTATGCGCAAATCTTAAAGTCAGTAAGTATTCGCGTGGCGCGTCGTATAAACGAAAAGTCGTTAATGCTGTACGTACTGACGCGAACGTGATCTAAAGCCGAAGCGGAGTAGGTGTTTAAATATTCAATGACCTTATTAATCCTATGTTTTGTTTTCAAACTAATATTCTGAGGACAATTTTCAGGAGATTACAAACGTTGGTCGTAGTATTTTTGGTCGTGTTCTTATTGCAGCCTGAATTTGGGCAATGTCAGAGTAAGTATTAAAAGCCGATTTTCACTCTAGGCAAATGTGTTCGCGCTAATCGAACGCGTCAGCTTAGGCCTATACGTTTATACGTATACGTATTTATTTTTCCATTTTCCAAATCCTTCTGTGTGACGAATTCTAGTTCATCGAGCTTTTCGCTTTAGCTCAGAAGATACGCGATAAATATGAAAATCCCCTCTCTTGCAGTGGAAAACACGATTTTTTTTTTTGCGATACGTTGGATTCGCGCGAACAAATTCGTTTAGTGAAAAATCGGTTTTAAGTATACAATTTGTTTCACTTTCTTTTTAAATATCCTTTGTATTCATGTGTACACACTATTTACCTTAATTACTATCTAACTCTTTCTACTTTGTTTGACTCTGAAGATGATGATTGTCGACATGGCTTGGAAGGTGCAAGTAAGTATAAAATATATATATTTTATTATAACTTTACGTTACAGCAATGACGCATATTGTTAAATTTGTTAATTGTACATAACATTACAATTCTGGCGATGTAGCCTTAATTCGATGTACGTATGCACCGGCGGAGATCCTGAGGGAGGGGATCGACTGAAACGACCTATACATACATACAGAACCGGGATTCCAGGGCGTTTTTCCCACTGAATCCGAACCGGAGGCCACCACCAAGCCTAATGTTACTCGCTTCACTCGCAAAGTATTTTATTTGTATACGCTCCCCCCACTATTAAAAGCGGATCTGCGCTTTGTATGTATGTATACATCGATACTGTAATATGGTTATCAACTTTAACCAAAATTGGATTGAAAACGTTTATTTTCCTGAAAAAAATTTAATTTAAAGCAAAACATGTTAAAATTGGCTGCCAATCAAATGGTTCACAAATTACGTCGTCATGGTATGTGGAAAAATACGTACGCGCTGACCATACTTGAATCTTTAAAACGCAACATGGTTTTAACCTTTTTTGTACACTTTTAAGGTCTGATATTTCAAAATAACAGGTGTAAGTTGATTTAAATTATAACACAAAAACAATTGTATTTAATGTTTTCTTAGTGTAAGCATAGAATAAGATATCAGTGAAAAAAATGTCCTGCATTAGGCTGGGTTGAAGATCATCAAAACGCGTCACTTCAATTTTCACGAGGGCTCTGATGCGCGTGACCGGCCTTGATTTTGCAACACTTATGCAGCCCTGTCCAAGGAACGCTCGAAAAAACCAAGAAACCATGAACGATCGCATAAAAGTATGTAAATATTAGCGATCAGGCTAGATCATCGATATATTTATTATTTTCAACTTGAATGATTTGAAAAGTCAACGCTACTCAACGTAACTCAACGTCGACTGGAAAACAGGGTTTAGTAAAAATGAGAGGCCTTACTCATCTAGCTCGTCGTAATAGTCTCCCTCCACAAACAATGATACCTTCTCCGCTCGGAGAATTAAATGTTATGATACTTATTTTCTCATACCGCTTTATCGATGACCTATTATTATTACATTGTAAGTTTTATTGCATACTGCTAATTGTTATCAAGTCATAATAATAAATAATGAATTGGTTATTAATACATATAATTACATATTTCTATTTTGATGCAGGATGCATTTCAGCTTATAACAGAATCCGCCGAGATATAAGTGAGTATCGGTTGTAAAGAAAAATCAGTTTTTGTTTTTTCTCACAGATTTAATTATATTTATCCTTTTAAATTAATAGGCCTATATATTTAGTACATTACCGGTTGATTTTTGTTTATATATCGATGTAATTTTGTTTAATTGTTATTCTATAGGTGTTGATCAAATCCATCAGGAGCAACGTGAGTAACTGCAACTTTTAGAATTTATGAAATCAAAATAATGTGCTTAGTTTAGTACAGTGTAAGAAGGTTACATAACATATATACTTTTTGAATATGCGAAATGCTAATTTATATATGCGGTACCGTAATTGAAAAAATGTCGTCGTGTGGGAGAGGAGGAGGTGTGGGTGCTGCAAGGCGTTACGTTTTTATAACATGTAATGAAATCATAAACAGTGTATAAGGCGTCAGTTAGATAAACTGAAGTTTAAAGCCTCGATCGCACTGGACCTAATTTGGTCAAATTAACCGCGCCGGCGGCTAAACTGACCAATCAAAAAATCCCTCATGGTTATCATGCAAAATATCCAAGTGCGAACGATGGTCAAATCTTCCGATTACATTCGGTAAAGCTATCGTGATAAATTTACCATTTTCCAGTCCAGTGCGAACAAGGCTTTAACCATAAAAATGAATGGGGAAAAAACAGAGAATCGTTGACATACACATATTTTGTTTCTATCTATTAGCCGGCGACCGAATCATTCGAAGTACACGTGAGTTTCTGCAACTGCAAAGATCAAACACAATTTTGAAATCCAAATAGTTATATTTTAGGCCTCAATGAGTTCAGCAAACTGTTACATAGTCCTTATCTCACTAATTTCAAAATCATTATGCATATGGTGCATATGTTTTCACTAGTCTGTGGCCTTGTTTTGAATAATAAAAATTAAAGTAGGCCTACAAGAAATTATTAGCAGTTGTCTGTGGAAGTTTACCATTTATAAGTAATTATCAGATGAAGCAAATTTCAGAATTTCAAGTACGGAAAAAGTTGACTATCATCGATACCAATTATAATTATTTTATTGTATAATTATCATTATCACCTTGTACGGTGGTAGAAAATCTTATCTGACCGCATCTTATAACACAGAGTATAATGTTATTTCTATGAAACTAATTTCAGGCAAAGGCAGAAAACAAAGATGGGGATAAAAGTGAGTATATTGTACCCAAACAAATTTTATATGATTCCTTTTGCATCGTTTTAAGACAGATAACGATACCGCACCATAACGCACCAACGTCAATTGTAGTTCACTGTTATCTGACATTTGACCTTATTACAGTGCAGGTCACACACCTGCATAACATTATTACACATAACCTTATTTACAATAAAAATTTGTGAAATTATTTCTTTTCTTTTTTTAGTTGGGTTTGGATACGTCGTTGAAAATCGAACGCGTGAATGATGTGATGTACACACGTGACATGTCTAGATCTAGATCTACTAAATGTGTTCTTGTATTCATTTTTTGCTTATTAATTTGCTTGCTTAGCCTTTATTGGTACTGTATTAAATAAACCTATGGTTGATACGTAATTGTAATCGTCTATTTGTGTTTTGTATTGAAACCCACACAATGTAACATGCTGGCCGTGATATTAACGTATTATTATTATATTATTTTTCAATTACTGAAACAAAATTCTAGGTGATGTCTGTAGAGATTTTTTTTTAAATTACATGTACTACTATCAATGCAGACGCATCGATGTGTTTCCTACTAGGACGCCACGCAAGAACGTAATACGCCAACGCTTTTGATTGGAAAAGTCGCTTGCGTTACGACTTGTGTCTTGCATTGCGTTCTAGTTAGAACCAGGCTTTAGAAGAGAATGAGTTAAATTATTAATCATCATATCTACAGGATTTAGAAGAGACGAATGACGTCATGTCTACCTTTAGAGAATGATGTTCAGATGACAAAATCTTGGATCTCTCATCTTTATAAGATAGGTACGGATAACAAGATCATTAACCTAGTCATTTCTACATTCTTCAAGTCAAGTTATGATCAAATTATTTTATTATCTTAGGCGGTTTATTTTTATAAATAAGGAAGAATCATGAAAATAAAGTGTAACTTAAGATTCAACTCCTCAACATTTTTAAAAATTGGTTCCTGACGTACGTAACTGATTGCATTGTATTTTTACAACAAGGTCTAACTTAAGCTTTCCATGTCGGATTAAAAATTGTCAAGTGATTCCACAAATGTAATGTAACCAATAATTTTTTCCTCCATGTGGTTAACACAATTTCCTATACACAGTAGACTACTGTATATAAAATAGGATCGTGCATTCTGACATCTCCGTCATGGGGCCTGCTTATTTTCGTAACATCACAAGAGCCTGATGAAATGTGTTTTTAGGCTACTATAAAATAAAAACAACATAAACTTGTATACTATATTATAAAAAAAAATTATGAAGTATGTTTTATTTACAGCAACATTTGTCCAAGGTAATGTTGTCCTAATTTTTTATGGCTTAGATCTAGGCTTATTTTCTACAGCATATAATGGTGAGTAAGAGCACATGAATATGCAACTAGAAACAACCTTGAATGGCGCACTTAAGTTGTACCGATAACTGTATGCTATGGTTCTGAACACCTCATTTTTTCTCTGAGGTTTGTATTGTAACCTTGCTATTAACGTTGTACGTCATGGATCTCATCATCAGAACAGTAAACAATAAAATAAAATACTAACATTTCAAAAAAAGTGCAGAAAAATCTCCTTTCGGTACTCCATCCGAACCTCTATTTAAAAGATTTAACATCCTTAAAATAAAAGACCAATATATTGTTCACGTTGCTTTAACAATTAATGTATAAGTTATTCAACCATAAACTACAATTACCAATTCAACATGCGACAATTATCGATGCATTCATTTGCTTAAAGATTATGTGATTGTGAAAATAAAATTTATACTTAAATTATCATATACTTGTCAAATGTAAAAAAGCCTTACCAATTTTGGCCTAAATTGTTTTTCCAACAGATTAATTTTATTTAACTAGGTTTACAATATGAATCATTTCCTTTTAAGTAGATTTATTGAAGATTAAACTTACCGACCCCAACCAACTATAACTAACTTCAGCATGAAATAACGTGTTTCTTCGTAACATATGTTTACGGCTTCGACAAGTATCCAGAAAAGTGTTGTGAGAACAAAGTAATGTAGAAGAGTAGCTACCATAATGCCGCATTGTAACACGCTGTTCACTGAATGCCGGTATTTTTAGTGGGCCTCTTAAAATATTAGAATCACATTATTGTTGTGAAATGTTTTGGCCTTCCGAAAAAGTGCATTTTTTACCTAGGACAAAGGTCAAAGGCTCAAAAAGTTCAATTCAGTGACCCCAAAAAGTCAAACCGTTCATATACGGACCTCGCGTCCTGGGACAGTAAATTACCCCGTATGAGATACGGGCCACGTCTTCAAAAGGTTAACCGATAAATAACTGATAAAATGTATGTGGAAACGGAGTTTAACCGATTTCGCTCCAAAAAAATTGTCTTATTCAAATCAGATAATTTTCGGATAAATTCGGTAATTTTCGCGACTCTACAGCTCACTATTTCAGTCGGTTGGTCGTTTGGTCGGTTGGTTGGTCGGTCGGTAAACACTAACTTGAGCACGCGACTGCGGCCATGTATATGGCCTTGTTTACCTAAAGAAGAAATTGTTGCGTTGTGATTGGACACTTTGTTGTTCGGTAATGACTGATCATGCGCACTTTTTTTTCCAATTATCTGAAACACGGCCTTTACGCTTATCTCTGCCTTTGAAGTATACAATAAGGGTTCAGGACAATGAGATATTAAGGGGAGAATTCAACAAAAGAATTTTGGAGTTATAATTACTTATTTATCAACAATTTGTCCACCAGCAGGTTCTCAAAGGAGTGATTGTTAGTATTGAACGAATCATCAACTCCAAAAGTATAAATAATAACTATTTATGTGTTTAACTTAAACGTAATGAAAATAACAAACAGATACTACTTTTGCTTAAACATAACTATAAAGCAAATAAGAAGATTAAATAATTATCACTTCTTTGAAACATACATATTACTATGAAATACATGTATATATTCATAATGTATACAGACTAATGGCAAAATTAAGACTTTAACAGATGTAGGACTCTTTACAATCAATTATCTTCTCAACGGTTTATAAACAAATAAATAATTAATTGAAGAAGATAGGCCTATCTGATAATTCAATACACTTTTACAAACTTGACAACACAATCGAATGTGATTATTTTAGGTGAGTTTTATCATGTGTTTAGTAGAGTTGACATGGACAGGCTCGGGCTGACTGGCCCTCCCTTCCCCTTGAATTCCCCTCTGAATTTCACCACATCATGGTTACTCAAATTGTTCTTTCTTTTAATGACTTTGAAATTGTTGGGAACAATCATATCAATCACACTGCAACTTATATACAATACCGTGTAGGCCTACGTCAACAGTTATTAAATCAAAATTGTTGTAGAATAATTAATTCTTGTAAAAACAGTGCGGTAACAAACTGCTGGTGATATGATTGGGATTGGTCTATTCACTTCGTGTCAAGTAGCGAGGTAAACCGTTGCAATTATTTCTGAATTGTTATACACTTTCCATATTTACTTTGCTAGTAGTCATACAAACCATATAAACATGGTGTAAGTTGAAAAAAAAATCATTTTTTACACAGTAAAAACACATTAAAAATAAGAAATGTATGCATACCGGTATCTTAAGTTGAAGACACGTTATTTATTAAGTATGCTTTTGATATTGTTTATATTGTTCAATTTTTATCAGGGGATGCTTGTTTATTTGTTTTATTTGTTTAACAATGTGCTTTTCGTTTTAACATTAAATATTTGTTTAAACGATTACAACAAAATCATGTATGCCATCATAATATGATAAAATACAAAGTATGTATTAATTATTATATTTATATGTAAGTTTATATAATGGAAATAAAAGTGGGATAAACCAAAAAAGAAAGAAAAAAAACATATTTTTATGTTCTAAAAATAATGATATTCTCTAACTGCTTGAAAACATAAGCATGATGAATGTTTATGAGTGCAATGGTATAAAACAATTTCAAGATGTGAAAGATAAAAATATGATCTTTCATCTTTCACCAAATGAAATTATATATATAATAATATAATAAATGTAATCCCATTATTTGATAAGAGTTATGGTATGATGTTTTTCTCTTATATTGCGCATTATTTGAAATATGTTATAATGCTGTAAATAATAATACAATTAATAATATGACTGTTAACATGTTATAATGTTAAAAATTAATGCTAACCTGAACTTCAATCATGTGGCACAACACAGTTGCATTTAAAGAGCTACAGTATTCATTTTTGTGCAATAAACTACTATTCATCAAAATCAGAGAATAGGAGTTCATAGGACATAGTTAGATCCAAGTTGAAAAGCCCAGCTCAGCCCATCTCTCACCTTTAATTTCGAAAATTCACAAGTAGGTTAACTTCACTTCCATTTTATTTCACACTTTCTAAGACTCTGGCCATTCACTGACTGATCCCCATCATAGCACCAAAGCATTTTTTGTTTCATTATCAAGTTCTGGAAATATGTTTCGAATGTTTTGACTTACCTTGTATACACTTAATTGCTAGGTGCTTACATGTTTATAATGGTAAAGTAGTGGGAGTTTGTATTTTTCGTAATATAATTTCTTACTATTTTGTTGACTTTCTGGTATTTTTATTTATGTGTGTTTTTGTCACAAACAAAACGCTTTTACCAAGTAGGTAGGACATATACTGTAGGATAAATTATCGTCTGTTGTGAAGTTCAGTATTTGTAATATGTTGCGGAGGCTCCTTGGTACAAAGGTCGTGCCTTTGTGAGAAGCCTCGCCTCTGAGTGACATTTTGAATTTAAAAAAAAATTCTGTAAAATTATAGAAGTTTAGATTGTTTATCCAACACTTTGCACTAACATTGATCACGATTACTGTATTTAAATTATTATATATTTAAAACGTTCACCTGGTGATGTGATTTTACATTAATTTTTTAATCAGCAATAATGTAGTGAAGGAAAACCAATGAATATCAAGCATTTCATATACATAAATTGAACTGAATCAGAGAATTCGAATCAGTATCGACAATAAGAATTTTTGTAACTCGACTACTCAGACGGAATTGTTTGTGTCTTCGACTACTACGAACAAGTTCAGTGTTGAGTTGACAAGTGCGAATTGAGTACAAAGATGTTCCTCTTTAAATGCTTCGTAATATTGAATGTAATTCCGTTTTCTAGCTGTGATTCAATGTTTAGCTTCGTAAGTTATTATGAAGTCTCAACTGTAACTCCCGATCAAAGCAGCATTATTGATGGGCAGACAGGTATGAAGTTTGGTTGTTTCTTTCTGTGTAAATGGTCATAAGAAATAACATAGATTCCATTTTTGCGTTTTTCACTTACCTTCACCGCTTAATTACCGCTCGTCTGTATAAATTGGCATTTACGATGTGTAATAGCCAGGATATAACGGTCGGTTGGTCGGTAAACACTAACTCAAATTTAAGCACGAGACTGCAGCCATGTACATGACCTTGTTATCTGAAATATTACTTGGGCCTACAGAAATCGCATTAATTTTGTGTATAAAATTTATTCGCCATTTTTCGACACTATAATTTACCAAAGGAAAGAAATTAAACCAACGCGTTCAACGACCAACAAAACGCGTCCATCGCCATGTGTAACGACGTATTGTAAACTAATAACCCATAAGTTACTGAAAAAGTGTAATGTATTAAAAACGCTTTTGCTACTCGGAGACTGCGGCAATTAACAAACTCATAGAATAATAAATAACGACGCATACAGCATAAGTTCTGGCTTAAATAGTTTAATTATAAAATGAACATTCGCCCATGTAAAACTGCACATAAAAGTCATAAGCAAATGTAAGTTATATAGCAATAATTTTCCAATTCTAAGTAAGCACAATATAGATCCTCTGAGAAAAATAGCCCTATTACCATAAGTGTCTAAATATTGGACGGAGGGAGGGAAAATTGTCTTCAACTTAATGTGATCGTGTTAACAGAGAAGGTGCTTGATCAAAGAGGTCGAAAACCGCCTTCTCCGTTCTCAAAATAGAATTGTGTTCCCAACCCAATTATTGATTATTTTCTGACCGATTTGTTAGAAAATATTTTTAGTTTCAATAAGAGTGTATGTTGTTGTGAACGCTAACCATTCGTCTCTAGGCCTAATAATTCAGCTATCATGCGTCATAATGAAGCGCTATCCGTACTAAGTGAAATTGTTATTTTATTTGTAAATGGTGAATCACCGTACAGAAAATAGTTTGCATTCAATTATAACGAAGTTTTGGAAATGGTTAACGGTTATATGCACACCCGGATTATGTACAGTATTAGCTTTCATGTTAAACTAAGTAAGGATTGTCGTAATTAAACGACGGCCATACATTCAAATGCCCCTTTGTTCTCCCTATCCCATTAGTGCATTCGCGCCACTTTTTAACTAACAAATGGTAAATTACCTCTAGTAAGCGGCGACCCACTTAAAAAAGAATTACAAAAATACAATTTTAATGCTGATTGTATTACTTTATTTTGTTATACAAATAGCAGGAAGCAATATTATTCAAGACACATCACCTATTTAATTATAGTGTTATTTTTTATGTTAATCGTATGTGTCCTAAGCATGTTTTTGGCCGCTACGAAACATAATAACAGTTTTAATATGTTTCATAGCGGCCAAAAACATTTATTAATATACTTAGGACACATATGATTAAGATAATCAAACTGAAAAATGAAAGAATTCACGCAATTAATTGAAGTGACTTAACAAAAATAATTGTATGTGACTGTAACAAAAAAAAAAATCGGTAGCGCCTCATAGTTGACCGCTGAATATAGGCCTACGATACACAAGAGACACGGATTAATGCTTTAATTTCGTTATTATTGTGATCGAAACGCATTCGATTATAGAATACGACGGCGAGCAATGTAACATTTAACTTCAATTTTACTAAGTTCTGAAAGAATTACTAAAAGCTTTGAAATTCTTAATATATTGTTAAGTTATTCCAAGCAAGCTGCTCTTTGGTAGTAAGACTTGTTGCTCTGGTGATATCTGGTTGTGTTTAGCTGGACTGCTCCACTCATTTTTCTATCAGACTTCGAAAATGGGCCATTTTGTAGTTTTAACAAAGTTAATCACTTTCGTAGAGAAAACCCCGAAAAAAATAATGTTTTCACTTAATAAATGACAAAATAAACGGTTAAATTCAACCAAAAACACATTGGCTGACAGCAAATTTGACTATCTTTCGCTTTAAATTACAGTTTTTTTCAGGTAAATAGTTTATTTTCCGGTCCAATTTTGTGAAGTGAAGTGAATATTTATTATGTGACATTAAAATGGCATATTCAACAAATTATTTTTTCAGTGGACAATACATCTTTAATGGTTCCCATTCAACAACCAATCACACAAAATATCGAAATACTATATATCAATAAATTAGATATTTATTATTTCAGATCATCCTCTTTGGATGTCATCGAAGTGGTTGTCTATGAACGTTTTGATGTTAGATCCGAAACGCGTGGTAGTAGACCAAAACGAATTACCGACGCATAAAATGTTTGAACTTCTGGGAATTGAGTGTATCAAAGTTAACTTGCGCTTCGCCAACTCGCTAGGGGGTGGTTTCCACATTATTTATTGTTATTGTTTTTCAGAAGGATGTGTATGTCCAGACAATTGCGTATGTAAACATTCTAATAACGCAACCTACATTGATTGTTCATCGGGAAGTATATATGATATACCGGCCACACATCTATCTACGTGCAATGAATATAAGCCAATAGAAGTCTTGTAAGTATACTCAAAGAATATTTCAGAAGAATGAACAATCCGCGGTTTCCCCGGCAACTACAATGTTTTCCATGAGGTACATTGGGATTTAGATAACTTTTTATATGCCGGTCATATTAATCTATACTAAGGCCGGACGCGATTTTTTTTTCGTATATAAGTTGGGGATCCCTAATGTGGAACTACTTCCTAAATATAACTAAAGCTAACCCTCTAAATAATCTCTATCTCATATATCTATAAAGTAAAAAGAATTTCGCCATCGGATTCGAACCACATATATCGACATGTAGAGTTCATTGTCTAATCCACGTGGCTACACATATGGCTCGATAGAAAGCGTTTGCAATAGAGAATTGTAGTTAGTACAATTCTTACGCCATATCTTATAGATTTAATGAATATTCATGTTTATTTTGTTACTATTCATGAGGGATCCCCAACTTATGTGCGAAAGCAAAAATCTTGGCCCGGACAACCGAAAGTGTTTTCATGATTTAAAAAAAGCAAAACAAAAAATGCCATTTGGATATTGAATTGTTCGTTTTATGAAATTTATTTAATAAAAACACTGCCGAATAGACAGTTCGCGTCAACTATCGGGCGCGCTATTGTTGACGCGTTTTGACGAAGGATTATTTACCAATATTTCAATTTTTAACTTGTTTCTGGTAGAACAAAATATAGATTTAAATTTAAAAATTAATTAAATAATGTACTTTAATACACCTTAAAAGTTTCGTTAAAAAAATAAAGAATATTTTCGTTAAAAAAGGTGGTCTGACCGTTTTCTCTATTTTTACTAGCCATTATTTCACTTTCAACCGAGATTTGGAATCGGAACCTTTAGTTTGATAGTAGTAATAAATACTTTATCTTGAAAAGAAGCCTGGCGGCATTACAAACAAAGCGGGAGAGGGGCTTCTTTTCCTCAATAGGCATGTCCTTCAGTATTTTTTTTTTCAACAAAATGAGGTCTGCCAAGATAGTTTTGTCATCCGAAAAAAAAAATCCGTGTTGCATAGCATAACCTCCCTCCTCCTGTATTTTGGCCAGCCTCCATTTTTTTATATATTTATGAAGAAAATCGCACGATAATGACAAACAAAATCATATACGCCTAGCCCTAGACTGGGTGCAGGTAGCGTTTTTGGTCAGCTTATTCTGTAAATAAGTATCATATATATACAATTATTTTAAGTTATTTGCGCGCCATAACTAAAGGCCAATATGAACATGACTGGCGGCCGAAAGGAACTGTGACCATCTTAACTTGGAAAAATGAAATATCGGTAATGTTTTATCTATAGAGGGCGCTAAAATAAATAGAAAAATATACAGTATCAAATATTATTGAAAATATATATTGGCATTTATAATAGTAAACATGGGTATTAATTCGGTGTCAACTTATTAAAGCTTCATCTTATGGATCGATATTAGTATTATTCTATTCTCTTTCTCTATCTGGAGTATTAAAATCAGTAATTCCCACCTGTCATCGTGATCAATGTAAACATTGTATTATGAATATTTGAAGCTGGTTGTAAAAACTCATGTTGTCACATTTCTAAAATCCTGTTTGACCACTGACCTCAATATAACTGGAGTGGAGTTGTGGCTTGGTGTTATGATGCTTGGCTACCACTCCAAGGGTCCTGGGTTGAAGTCCCATCACATGTCAGGATTTTTTCTAAGAACCAAATTACAAATCCACTCCAAAGACTTGTAATAAGACTTTGTTTATGTAGAGCATCTTGTGTGTATATGTTTGTCTTGTGAACCTCTGAGGGTACCTAATGATTAGCAATTGCTGGATGGATCACCCTCATTAAATATGTTTTAAAAAAAAACTATTTAAATTTAATCCAAAGTGGTCATATCTTCGCAGGGTTTAGATTAAATGAAATAGTTTTAGTGTCGAATTATTTTTTTAATAAATTTATCGTAAATCAGTGTTAGATCTGCTTTGTTATTACGGTATGCATTAAAATAATATCGTTCAATATTTTCATAATTGCCATAGAAACATCCAATGCTAAAAAACATATTCAAATGCAAAATTCTTATAAGTTGTGTTTACTTAAAAGGGAATTGCAGTACGCGTTTCGTGAATTGACAGTGAATCTATTTGAAGGTTTTACATCATTGAAAAAACTGTAAGTGTATCACGTTTATATACTTTTAAATTGTTGTTTAGTGCTGCATATAAGTGAGATTGTAAGTCTACTGTACATTCATTCATTTTGTTTTATCCTCCCTTGTAATTGTTATCATCGTTTTAAGATTTAACAATTAACAACAACATTAAAATGTCATCAAAGTTGGTTGAGATTTATGGAACACATTTGTGTGAAATATTGTTGGAAAATCTTTAAAGAAATTCATAAATCGTTGTATTTTCCACATAAACTTTCTATTATCATCTTTAAGATAATAATACCCAGCGAGATAGATACTGTAACGTAGTCCGCAGACCATGTAGACGCGGGCTTTGTGGGCGTGTTTGAAAAGTTTCTGCGTTTACCTAGACCAAGTCTTAGGTTCGCAAATTTCAAAAACTAAAAACACCTAATTAAAACCATTAAAAAGGCGGCTAGGGATGCCCTTTTTAATGAATCTAGAAAACTGAAAGTAAATTGACAATCTACACATACAATATTATACATAAATGTTTCAGTTAATTTTACAACTAAAATTGAAAAAAAAACTTTGATCGACCATTGTTTACTGTTATGACGTCATAACCTTTGCTCTGTTTTTCGGACCGAATGGTAAAGATGTATTGTCCCCCTAAAAATGATTTGTTAACATATTTTTGTTGAATATGACATTTTAATGTTAGTATTTTTTTTCTATTTGGTAAACCACAACAAAAATAGACTTACTATTTTTGATAAGTTTCGGTTACTTGCATCGAAAGCCTTGTAGTCCATGGGATTTAGCTAAAAAATGACCCTTTTCTCACACAAATTGCAAGAAAAGGTTTTTTGGATGAAATGTGTTCTTTAGACCCTACTGAACACATTTATCAACGTTAGGACGTTTTTCGACAACGGGAAGTAGCCTAATTTGCATAATTCAAAATGGCCGCCATTTTCTATAATTACACTATATCTTGAAAACCGCTAGTCACAGATAATTAATTATGGTGTCAAAATGTTTAAAATATATGTTTTTATATTTACTTTAATGAAACTTTTTGTCCAAAAATAAATGGAAGTGCTATTTTTGACATTTTGACCTTTGACCTGGATTTATCATATCTCCTTAACCACTAATCGCAAAGACACAAAATAGGGCTCAAATTGTTCAGAAGCTATTATTTCATATTTATTATAATGACATGTTTTTACACAAAATGGTCGATTCTACAGCTGTTGACCTTTGAACTTTTAATTAAATAAAATTCCATAACTTTGAAAATATTGGTCTTATGAAATTATTTTTTGTTTCAAATTGTACAGACCATGTAAGTTTCTATCTAGTCTAAAGAAACATTTTGCACAAGAATGACCGATAGTACGGTTATTGACCTTTGAACTATATTTGCACAAGATTTGAACCCAGTATCACCTTTCTATCTATATACATCCTACATTAGGTCATGTGATTTGGCCCTCTATAGTTTAAAATTATCTGCCATCAATATGATGGATTATGATTACTGTATATAGATTAAAAAATGATATCTAAACAGATAAGATATTTGATAATTACCTGCCATCAATATGATGGATTATGATTATATAGATTAAAAAAACTATACATGAACAGATAAGATTTTGTATAATTATCTGCCATCAATATGATGGATTATGATTACTGTATATAGATTAAAAAATGATATATAAACAGATAAGATATTTGATAATTACCTGCCATCAATATGATGGATTATGATTATATAGATTAAAAAAACTATACATGAACAGATAAGATTTTGTATAATTATCTGCCATCAATATGATGGATTATGATTACTGTATATAGATTAAAAAATGATATATAAACAGATAAGATATTTGATAATTACCTGCCATCAATATGATGGACTATGATTATATAGATTAAAAAAACGATATATGAACAGATAAGATTTGTATAATTATCTGCCATCAGTATGATGGATTATGATTACTGTATATAGATTAAAAACGATATATGAACAGATGATATTTAATAATTATCTGCCATCAATATGATTATGATTATATAGATTTAAAAATGGAACAGGTAATCTACATTCGAGACTCATCCTCATAAAAAATCTCAACATTGATGCAGTTTCCATCCTGACATTCCTCACAGAAATCCGTACAGAATAAACCATTCTTCTTGCAAGAGCATCGCTGTGTGTCGCAAAATCCTTTACACCTACACCTAATAATGGACATTAAAGTTTCAGGTGCTGGTTTCTGATCCATCATTTTTGGTAATAGTTGACCCTTCACTATCTTCCATCCCCAGTCTGTTGGATTTAGATGATTATTATCTAACCAGATTTGTGTCTGATAATAAACACGATATGAGTGGTATTTTGCAGCATTGCTTGTTGGAGGAAGTTTTTTTACATCAATACCTTTGAGACTCTTAACAACTTTGGATTTAAATTTTCTGATCCGAAGTTCATCTAGTGATTGACTGTATTTGTCACTGGCGTACATGAATATAATAGCCTTTTCACCCGCCTCCTGTATTTCTGCATGTGTAGATGATTTTGAAATGAAAGGCACAGCATAATCACAAATGGATTTCTTCTTTAGTACCACTCCCTTGCCAATTGAGTAAAGACTTGATGTTGTGTCACATCCGCATAGGGCATGCAGGAACGGTAGGCATCTGCACATATCTTTGCCAAGTGTGGCTGACAGTTCTGAAATGTTCCAATTCGGATGCTTATTGTTGTGCTTTTCTGAGATCATATGTATTGCTTTGCTGTTAGCCTTCATGTGACAACAGAGGAGTACAAGTATATCTGTGTCCTCAGCGATGACATGCGTGACATGTGTCATTGCCATTTTTACTGCTTCTTTAACAATCAACAGATCAGCATCACCTTTTGCGTGTTTTGAAAGAATATTAGAGTTGTTCAGTGTTTCTGAAAGTAGATTAATGAAGGCTTGCTTGTTTTTTTTGTTGGCCAAAAAGGACTGCTTTTCTAACTTGAAGTGATGGTGTGGTTTTACTTGAACATCTGGTGATATAGTAATACCTTTTGACCGTTTCTTATGAGTTGATTCTTTTGTGGAAACTTCGTTCTCATATCCGTCAAACACAACAATTGAGTAAGGGTACTTCTTAACTTTGTTGACATATTTTAATGCAATCTCGCCATATGTTTCTCCCTTTTCCCATTGTATACGCCTAATTAATGATCCGCCATCAAACACTGTACATTCTGCATCATCCGCTATTACGTCTTTAGCTGAAGATTGGTACTTGGAGATTGCATCTAACAATTGCGGCTTATCAGCATTCCGTGGAATGCCACTACTGGTGAATAAAGAAGGTGGATACACAGACAGCTCATGACACATGAGTTCTTCTATGTTTATGTTTGTATTGTTAGCTATTACAAGTAAACGCTGGAATAAAGCCTGAGGATCAACTTCTATTTCAATGCCGTCAGCAACAATCTTTTGGCCCATGGTCTTTATCTGGTCCTTCTTTCTGAAAACAAACGTTGATGAAGCGTTACCAACCATCTTCTTGAGAATTACATTACCGATGTCTTTGGCATGATGAGCATTTGACTGTGGTGCTGTTATACCTGTAACAATGTTATAAAGATATTCGTTTTCGTCAAACGGGCTGTAATCTTGCAAGTATTCATGGATCTTATTTGTATCCTCTGTATCTTGTTTCCTTCTGGACATTCCAAGATCTTTGTTGGTGCTGGTTCTTTGAGAATTGTTTATCTCAAGTGATATCTGTGCGAATATTGGCATAGATTGTAACCATCGGGTACGCTGACTTTCATCCATCCCTCGTCCATGAGTGAGACCTCCTGCTGATTTTATGGATTTCATAAGCACTTGCTCAATGATGAGGTCGGACGCCAAACCAGCCCAGTATTTATCTGACCGCCTTATAAAGAAATTGCCATTTTCAACAAGTCGATTGTATAATTGATGATTTGAGTGTTTAAGTTCCGCGATATCTTGCAAGAATAAGTGTGACGATTTTGCATAGTTGTTATGCCCGGATGCAGCAAAGAATGGTATCATGTCCTGTAGTGCTTTAAAATATATCATTGGTTGGCTAGTTCGACTTGCTCTAATTGCTGACCTGATGATGTCCACCATCTCCATATACTGTATCCAGAGTTTTCCAGTAGGCATCTTCTGTATTTTCTGCTTGATGTTCTTGATGTTATCAATAACTATCATTAGATCAGGATCATTAACATCCAATACAGATTCAGAACACTCAATTACTTCATCATAAAGTTGAAGAACTTTATGAACAGCAATATGGGTACTCTCATCTTCTTCAGCCTTTTTCAGCACACATGCGTTCAAGGCAGCATCTACCAGTAAATGGCCACGTATAGCCCTTTCATAAGCTTTTCCTGCTAACATGTGACTGACTGTGTTGACACCATATGCAATCTCAAGAAGAGCGCGTAAACCACTTCCTTTCATGCAATTTCCAATACTACCGAGAAAACTCATTGCAGTATGGAAAGGGCCAAGTATAAGAAAGATGTTTCCAAGGCAGTCTTCCTTACTAATGATGTGTCTAGCCTTTAGCCACAATGGCTGATCAAAAGTAACCACAGGAGTAATTTTGTTCTTGGTGCATAGATCATTTACATATGTTAATGTCGTATAAACACATGACATGTTTGTTGGATCCAAATCCACCATAGGTAAAAAATGGAATGATGCTTTGCCTGGATTTTCACGTGGTGTTGTTGCAAGTTCCATATAGCCTGACCATCCTGGTCTATTAACTTTAATTGGATATGCTACTTTCCAAAGTATGTCAAGATTCTTTCTTTCGTCGTCAGTGTCTATCGTTTGTAATGTTTTGTATATTAACTGTTCACCAATCTTCCCCAGTCTTCTATATTTCACAATATCAACGCTTTTTGGTTTAACCTTCATAAATTGAGAATTCCTTACCACACATCGATTAAATGGCAGAGGTGGAGTGATAGAAGCCATAATGCCCATCCCATGGTAAGATTCCTTACCGTTTATTGTAAGTAAGTTGTGGTCAACATTATCGGCAATAAAGTGGCAAAATCGATCACCTATACATTCTAACTGGTCTTTGTTTTGGTATGAGGCGCACGCTTTAAACATCTTAACTTCGTCATATGACATACAAAATCCTCTGCAACTCAAGTCATCTACAAGATCGCTGGATCCATATTTCCAATGGACATGCATCGCCAAAGCAAACTGCATTGGAGCAATTATACCTCTTGGTCTAACTTGCTGCATGATGCATTGGCCAATAGCTGAAACCTTTAAGTTGTTTTCCATTTTGTTTTTTCCAAAGGTTTCATTAAGGAACATTCTTAGTGACTCTGGTAGATACTGCAGATTTTTGTTGACGTCACCAATTCCTACAATTTCTGGATAGACTTTATGGTTTTCAACTATTGACTTGATGTCACACTTGATTAGTGCAGCTGCCGTTAATAATATGCTTTCCTTTTTGTCTTCATCATTGATTTTCTCTTTATAGAATTTATCAAGAATTCGAGAAACACTCTGTATAACGGTAATGACATTCTTACACTTAATATTGCTTATCATCAAGCAATCGGCAAATTCTTCTTGGACCATCTTCTTCATATACGAAATACTGTATGGTTCAATTCCCATCTTTGTCATTCTTGATTGGAGATCGTACAATGTTACTAATTCCTCTTCTTCTTCTATTAAATTGGTTACAATAGACCTCAACGCTTGTTCTCGTGTAGTATCTGCCACGGAAATCCGCTCTCTCTCTATTACCACTATCAAATTTTAATGGCATTTTACGAGAGGTTCTAAAATTAGTATCACATGTCTTGTGGTACTTGGCCTTAGCAGCTGGCAAATCATGAACACATTCAATTCTACCCCTAACATTATTACCCCATTCATCAGATCTCTTTTTACACGCATTTAATACACTTTCCTGATATTCAAAGGTTACTACATTACAAACATCTAGACAGAGACAATTGTTTTTTTGAAGCACATTCGTACAACAAAACAAACACTGAGAAGGAAAGTCAAAAGCTGGCCTCTTAGATCTGAGTGATGGAGGAGGACAATTTTCTGTCGCCTTTCTTTTTTTAGCTATTTCAATGCTTTTCTTGTTGCAATGGTCACGTCTACATTTTGCATGAACTACTTGTTGCATATGAACATTAAATGATGTTTTTCTTTCTTTGTTTGCTCTGTTGATAGTGTCAACACCCACTTGAGTCAGTTTAACTGTATTTTCATAATCACGGTGAATTGGGCTTTTACAAAATACACACACATCTTCGTTAAAAGTAGAAGGATCCATTTGAAACCTAAATAGAAGTTATGAATAGTCAAAAGGTTTTTGATTTATGAAAGTACAAATTCGGACTAGATATATTATGGCGTAACAATATGTTTATTGTGCAACTTACGATGGCGTATTAATATCTTTGATCAAATATTAATCCGAAAGCCACAGTACATGCCATAGGCCTACCAATTGCTTTCTTGAGTGATGTTCCATCTGTTTACAATTAATCAAATCAAAACTGTATCAAAAGTTATGCAGCAGTACCTAACTATTAATTATAAGTATTATAGGTATAATAGGTTACCATGTAGGCCTACTAATTGGAACTACTTTATCATGCGTATTAGTATACATAACCACAATAAGTAATTTTAAAATATTTATTATGTATTGGCTTATTTACTTTTTACAATAATTTCAACAATTTTAGGCCTATACATAATAGTTATTAATTGTCTAAATAGCTAGGCCTGGGCCAAGCGTCTCCTCGATTTAACATTTAAGCATGTGGAGTATTTTCTCCTGAGTAACCTTCAAGACCTAGGCCTAAGTTCGAATTCAATATTAGATATACTTATATCAATATATATATACATACCCTAATATGTTTTTTAAATGGAAAAGTTCAATAATAAACTATAAAAACTGTTTAAATGCACTTACCATACTATAAAAAGTTGCAAAGTTGAAGAAAGAAGTTGATCAAAACTTTTTCTAAACTTTTTTCCACATTCCTTGGAAACGTTTGGGAATTGCAAAGTCATCACTAAAACTTTTTTAAACTATAGAGGGCCAAATCACATGACCTAATGTAGGATGTATATAGATAGAAAGGTGATACTGGGTTCAAATCTTGTGCAAATATAGTTCAAAGGTCAATAACCGTACTATCGGTCATTCTTGTGCAAAATGTTTCTTTAGACTAGATAGAAACTTACATGGTCTGTACAATTTGAAACAAAAAATAATTTCATAAGACCAATATTTTCAAAGTTATGGAATTTTATTTAATTAAAAGTTCAAAGGTCAACAGCTGTAGAATCGACCATTTTGTGTAAAAACATGTCATTATAATAAATATGAAATAATAGCTTCTGAACAATTTGAGCCCTATTTTGTGTCTTTGCGATTAGTGGTTAAGGAGATATGATAAATCCAGGTCAAAGGTCAAAATGTCAAAAATAGCACTTCCATTTATTTTTGGACAAAAAGTTTCATTAAAGTAAATATAAAAACATATATTTTAAACATTTTGACACCATAATTAATTATCTGTGACTAGCGGTTTTCAAGATATAGTGTAATTATAGAAAATGGCGGCCATTTTGAATTATGCAAATTAGGCTACTTCCCGTTGTCGAAAAACGTCCTAACGTTGATAAATGTGTTCAGTAGGGTCTAAAGAACACATTTCATCCAAAAAACCTTTTCTTGCAATTTGTGTGAGTTAAAAGTCTAAATCCCATGGACTATTGTTCACGCGAGTGACGTATGGACATCTGTCAATCCTGCAACATGACGTATAGGCCTACCAATACTGATTTTTTATTTCTCTTATTCTTTACTCTGCTCATGATCTTTCAACGCCTTTTGGTTTCTCTCTTGTTTTTAACTCTTTCAAAGCTCCAGTCAGGGTATCAACACGTAGACAGTGCTCTCTTAATGCGTTTCATTAATATGTTTTGAACGTGAAATTCTGTAACATGTATAACATAAATCATTTGAAACCAGATGAATGTTTTTGAGAATATTTTAATGTTACACAATTTAGTTATTTATTTTTAACAAAAACTGGCTCGAGAAAAAAACAATATACTCTGTATGCATAATCATAAAACTTCCTCGCGATCTGTGTGAAAACACCTTCTCAACCGTGACGAGTTGTAAACAAACCTAATTAGCATCATGCATAATGCGTACTCATGGTTTGAAATCTTTGTTTACTTTCGCTTGCGACGATTTCCCAGATGAAATGTAATCTAATTAATTTACCTGTTAATTACGTAAAATTGTTGTTTTTGGCTCGAATTTTCGACTTAAAGTGAATAACTTTAATATTACTTTGATATGGCCAATTTAAATTTAGAATATTTTTTTTTTCATTTTTTGTGTTTCAAGGGACAATACATCTTTAAAGATAACTATAAAAACATATAAAGATAAAACCTAAATTCACAGCCTGCACAAACTAGGATATACATAAAACAATTATGTAAGTGATCGTAAACGAATTTTACTGCTTAGAATATTTCAACAAAAACATCTAAAGATAAAACCTTTGGAAATTGCTAAACAAATTGGATTTGAAATGTGTACGGAAGCGTTACAAAAAAAACTGTTAAACTTATTCTTGCGTCGAGGAACCTGCAAAAGCAAGTTTAACGGTTTCATTCAAATATATTATAATATTGGATCATAAAAAAGACATTTTACCAATGTATTGTAAAGATCCAGGTGAACATTTCCCCTAAAGCTTTATATTTAACTTACTGTATAATTTCAACTTATTTTTGTTTTAATTTGAAGGGATTTAAGTCGTAACTATATAAGTTCATTACCAGCCAATATGTTTTCTGACTTGAAATCATTGGAATTATTGTAAGTGAAGTTTTCTCATATTTTATATTTAGCCTATGTAAACACGAGAACTTGATCGGTTGAAATCACTTGACTGTCGCTCTTTGAAAATAGGGAACGTTTGCATCGGGACGATAAACGAAGAGGACGGCAATATTAACAGAGCGTGACGGTTACTTCTATGACATAAGCGACGACAGTGATTCGCCGCCTCTACATAGTCCTCCAGGACGCGACAGATAGGCGTGTTTGAAATGATTCTGAGTTAGTAAAGCTAGGCTTTCAAAATTTAAATGGTTTAAGTAAAACACCGAGGATGCTATTAGGTTTTAGTGAATCTAGAAGAATCAAAATAAATATACAGATATATAAAAAATAATATAAAGATATACATAAAATATTTATGTAAGTGATCGCTAACGAATTTTACTGCTTAAATAATTTCAATAGCTTTAAATATGTCGATGAAGACGTATTAATTACACAGAATTGTATGACGGCATACACAATGTGTTAATTTCCTCAATAATCGTAAGACCAATCAGCTAGATAACTCTAGGAAGCGCTTCCATGACATTGTATGTGTTATTTTCGACTAGTTCATCGGATATGGTGAATGGATGCATCACTATTCCTAAGTGTCTTCTACAATAGAGAATCATTTTTTAACTACAATAACATTTGAGTCCTTGAATCTACACCTCATTTTCCTGTAATCATGTCTGCAGGCGGAATGTCGTCCATCGCTGTAGCTGAGCCGGTTAACCCAACCCCAAAGTCAGTTTACACATAAAAGACACAGAATACAGTTAAAGCGAATCAAAATGAATGTGAACTTTTCTAAATAGTTATAGTACTTTATTTTACAAGCACTTGATGCTAGATTATTTCCTGTACTCGAGTTCCGCAATTCGGTTCACCGAGTGCTGCACTCAGTAAGATCCATGCTTTGTAAACAAAACTGCACATTAACGAATGCGGGAATCGATATCTCTTTTTGATCATACGTTGAAACGTCTCAAAATAAACATGAACATTCATTAGTCATATTCATAAGGTAACAATACAATTCGCTAATTCAAACGGTTTCTGTTGAGCCGTCTGTGTAGTCTAGTGGATTAGACAATAGACTTTACATATCGATGTATGGAGTTTGAATCCCATGAGCAACTTTGTTTTTACTTTGTAGTGAGAAAGAATATTTAGAGGGTTATATTTAGTTATAATATTTAAGAAGTAGTCTCCAACTTATGTACGAAAAAAATCTAGGTAGTGCTCCAACTTTGGACACAGAGTAGAACAGTTATAGACTCGCTCTATTATGCTTGTTTGTGGGTTTGTTTGTACTTTATTATAATGAAATGCATTGAGAAGTTTTAAACCTCCCAGTGACATGTTAAAAATAATAATTATTTAATTTATAAACGGTGAAGATGTGAGAATTAGAAAAAGCCGTCCTAAAGATTTGAAAACATACACGGCTTTGAAACTTTGAATGTGTATTCATTATTTTATAGAAATTTGAAGTACAATGACATTAGTAATTTTTCAGCCAATGTCTTCTCTAACTTGACATCATTGAAAATACTGTAAGTGTTTTTTTCTATGTTTAAATCATTTAGTGTACATTTAGGACCTACCTTGCATGTGTATGATCTGTATTACGCCGATCCCTGTCTTTTTTCCTGTCGACGTTAAATTGTGGCGAATTGAGTTGAGTGAACCAGATTCACATGGCGGATATTCAGATCACACGTACGTTCGAATAATCACTGACGTTTTTTACCGATTGACAACAGAGAAATGGGTAAAAATCAACGCAAATCAGTTCTCCCAATTCTTAATGATGGGACAATTTGGTTGTTTTAGACTTTCGGATGCTCTGTACAGTGCTATGACATATAAACATATTACATGTAATGTAATTACATTGTGTATATGTAAGTCAATTGTGTTGCGTAGCACTGTGTAAATTATATATAAGTCATACTGTACTATCAAATTATAGAAACAGTACTCATATTTGAGTACTGTTTCTATAATTTGACCATAGGATTCATATTACATAACATATTTGTTTGAAAAGATATATTCATATACTTTATATAAAAGTGAGTGCAAACTTCACTCTAAACACTGATACCAAGAATCAAAGATTTGATCAAGAAACACTGTAGTTAAGGCTATTGATATAACCTCCCACTCCAACATTTTAACACAATTTGGAACTAAATATTGTGTTAATTACCATATATTTTACATCAAAACATTTCTAAACATTAATACCAAGAATTTATGATTTGGCTCAGGAAAACTGTATTACTATTCATATTATTTATATTCCTAAAATTGTCTTACTCTCCTTCATTACGTTGGTCTAGCACCCAAGGCTCTGGTTATTAGGCTGCCCATGCAATTTCATCTGATTACATTTAGCTTGTCCATTTTGTTCGTTCCTTATATCTAATAATAGCGTACCATGTTAACTATTAATAACATCACCATTAACAATATCATCACCAATATAAATACCATCACCACTATCAATACCATCACCACTATCAATACCATCATCACTATCAATAACATCACCACTACCAATACCATTACCACTATCATTATCATCCCCACTTCCAGCATTACCACTATCAATACCATCGCCACTACCATTACCACTATCAATACCATCACCAATATCAAACAATTCACTATAAATACCACATTTACCACTACAAATACCATTACCACTATCAATACCATCACCAATAGCAATACTATCACCAATAGCATACCATTACCACTACCAATACCATCACCAATAGCAATACCATCACCAATAGCAATACCATCACCAATATCAATACCATCACTACTACCAATACCATTACCAATATCATCACAACTACCAATATCATTGCCACTACCAATACCATTACCTCTGTCAATACCATCACCACTACCGATACCATCAACATTACTAATACAATTTCCACTATCAACCATCACCACTACCAATACCTTCACCATTACCAATACCGTCACCACTACCGATATCATCACCACTACCAATACCATTTCCACTATCAATACCATCACCACTACCAACACCATTACCACCATTACTACTACCGCTTCCGCCACCGCTAATGAAACCGCCGCCAACCAGTCACCACCACCAAATTTTTGAAAATCGTTTTATAGTATAGCCTTAATAATATCAATACACTTACTGTATTTTGAAGGAATTTGGGATTTAATTCAATACGTACCTTGCAAGGCGGTGCATTTGATGGTTTGATATCATTGGAAAAACTGTAAGTCTTTATTTAATATGGGATTTTTGTTTTATATTAGACACATTTTACATTAAATACAGATAATTCAGATAAATGGTTTTAAAAAAACAGCAAATAACAGATGTTAATACTACAAACTATGCTTTTTATGTTATGGGCCGTGATTTATGACGCCTAAGGAATCTATTTAAACACTAAAATTACTTTTTTGTTTCGATTTATTTTGTATTTAAGACAGAACCACAATGCAAAACATGTTTTTTTTTTACCTGATTACCGTATGTAGTCCTGTACAAATATGTTGTTAAATAAGAAATAAAATAAAACAGAATCATAAAATCATGTTTTTACATCAAAATCCAGTTTCTGGCAATACTTACAACTACAGTATCGAAATAATAATGTGTCATAAATATTATAATACCAAAATCTACTCTATTTTGATCATATTCAATACAAATGGTGCCCCTCTCCCCACTGATGCAAAATGTAACACATTCGCTTAGCCTTGAGGAGTCTATTATACAACATAATAAATTGTCATTGAATAGAATATAGCCAAAAAATGCAACCTGTCATATTAGAGCTTCAATCCCTTGTAAGGTGTGCATAATTTATGGCTCGATGATCTTTGATTTGAACTCGTCACTTTGAATTGTTAATTATCCGCACGACAAACGCCATGTGCACATCATACGTTAGAATATTCTCGCACGGAAAAAGATTATGCCATTATGACTTGAAGAAAAGTATATACAGTATCAACAGTATAATATTGTGTACAAACTACATACAGTGTAGCATACGTGAAATTTTCGCGGGAATTCGGCATGCGCAAAATGTCATGAATCATGTAGAAAATTGATTATTATAAATTTTTACTCGACAGAAAGTAGACCCTTAATATGAATAAAATTTTCACCAAATGTCAATAAAAATGACTTGGTTTTATGATCAATCATTGAAATTCATAACATTGCACTTAAGTTACGTTGCGCAACTATGACGTCATTAATCAATAGTAGGTGTACAACTTTCCGTGAATGTACGTAAGTTGAAAAAGTTACAAAATGTTTTGATTACACGTTTTAGAGATACGCGAGACACCAACAAGGGCTAAAAAGAAAGAAGAATAATACAGAAAAAAAGTTGATCTCATACAATCACAAGGAGTTATCCACACTATAGCGGATAACTAATAAACATAACTTAACCATTTTTCTTTTAAATGTATATTAAAGCTCCATTAATTCAACCATTTAATCATGTATTGTTTTATACTTCAGGTAAATAATTAGAATATTTGCATATTGAATTAATATTAAACATTTAAGATTATACTATATTAAATTATGATTATATTATTATAGTCACAGATTAATATTTTAATTTTTATTGTTTAATCCTTTTAATTCAAAGTGATTTAAGCTACAATGATATGACTTCAGTACCAACCACTGCATTAAATGGTTTGCCATCATTGAAATATCTGTGAGTGTTTTATTTTTATTTTAATACTTTATAATAAGTCATCGCATTTACATTGTATAAGTTAATATACAAATAATGAAGAATGTTTATGAGTGCGATGGTACAAATAATTTTGTACCATACTGGGTAGATGAAAGGTGAAGCAAAGTAAAAATATAACCTTTCAACTTTCACTAAAACTGCACGGATATAAAAACATTCATTATTTATTTTTTATAACATCTAAATAGACTTCTGCCATTTGAATCAGATTGAGTAAAATTCACATTGAAACAGTAACACCTATTTGGGTTTTTTGTGTAATTTTGTTGTTCTTATAGCCTAAATTAAATTTGGCAATAATATTTCCCTGCAAATGATTCAATATATTAATTAATTAATAATGGTAGGGAACTGATAGTATACTAAAGTTTTTTAATTTTAGTTACGTAGGCCTACAATTATGTTATGTTTTCTTTGAAAGAAATGTTGCTAGACAAACAAGATGTTGTACATTGCCAGCAATTGGATTTACTGGTCTGGTATCATTGGAAACTCTGTAAGTGTTTTCACATGTTTATCTGATGATAGCAACTATTTTCTTTGTATGTATAAATGCGGTATTCCGGTATTCATTTCAGATTGTGATGTGAAGAAAACGTCGAGTTGATTAATCCATTTTAAATTTTAACTTTTGACGCCTAAAAACTAGTTATACAAATAATAAACTTACAATAAACTCTTCTTCACTTTTAAGGATATTGTCTACTAACCAACTTACCGTACCACCCAATGCATTTGCAAATTTGACATCACTGACTAGGCTGTGAGTGTTTTTTTTTTAACCTACACTGATCTTTCGCATCTGTACTAAGAAGACGGTTAATCTATACAAAATATTAATTATTAATTTACACATGCATACAATTTATTGTTTCAATAATACAGAACTCAAACACGAACCCGACCCCACAAACAACAATCTGAACAAATCCGATGTCAAATCTTACTCTTACAAAGACTCTTATAACGTTGATAATAAAGTTTGCGGTACACCACGTATATAGTTCTGGAAAGAATAGCCAGTTCAAGCATGGATGAAAAAATGGTTCAAGCTAGTTTCAATCCCTCCCACTGTAATCAAAGCATATTGATCGAAACGTCGAGAAACTCAACATTTCTTTTCAGAACTATATATGGTTTACCGCAAACTTAATATCAACATTTGATTTCGCCATGCAAACCTTCAAACAATAGGTAGATAAATAACGTTATTAATATGAAATTGAACTATTGTAGAGACAATAATTATATATTTACTTATTGTGCATTGTTTTCACATTCAAGAGATTTGTACAGTAGCCCATTAAGTATTTTGACAACAAACTCATTTGCTGGTTTATCATTATTGAAACTGTTGTAAGTAAGCTATTTTTTTCTTTTCTCTTTTATTCTTGAATGTCTTCAATCTCAATGTATTGCTTTGTGTTTGTATAAAGTACGTTATGCCAACTTTTTGGTTCGTACTTTCGGTACTGATTTTAACGACTGATGTCACCCTGTTTACTAATTAAATTAAGTTAGATAATTAGTTATTGACAATTAAAACTAATTTAGGTTTAACGATTTGCCACAAATTGGGTCTTTTTTTATCGTGGAATACACTGTCTAATAGATGTCCACCTTGAAACAAGGCTATATACATGGGTGCAGTTGCGTGCGCAAATTTCAGCTAGTGTTTACAGACCGACCGACATAGTGAGCTGGAGAGTCGTGTTTGCACGTGACCAAAAATACTCGCACGCAATAATACGAGGATGCTTCGAATTTATCTATCTCCTACGATAATTGTTTTAATAGCTGAAAACCGGTTGAACAGCTCGAGTACAGCAGCATCATTATGTTCAAGACAGGCCAATTTTCTTTAAAAAATACTATTTTGATAGATTTGATATACGTGTATACACATTCCAATCTCCTAGTATAATTATTTGGTTTAACACAAGTAGGTAAATGTATGGGCCCTTGGGGGATAAACTTAAACACTTTAGATTTAGTATTGTAATACTTTGACAATACTTTAAATAACTATATTTGAATAATAAATGTCTTACTGTGAGTGTGGGTACTATTAGATATATAAACACATAATATACAAATAAACTTTATTACTGACAGTTGCTTCTCAACTTTTGTACCAATTAACAATTACAAATATAGATAATGAATATATTTAAAAATTGTGCCTCTTTGTACCCATCCTCTTCCCCATCCCTCAACCATAATGTTACATACAAAACACAAAAATTGTTTAAATGAGTCCAAAGCAAACATTTGGAGTCATACAGTTCATAAAGTTTCTCTTTCGGAAGTATATCCCAGGGTGCTAATTTTAGTTGACTACATAATCATCGTATCTATTTATTCGTTTCTGTAAACGACAATAGTCCTGCGGTACGTACATTTGAAATCGCCAGTTTTTAGTCATAGCTCACTATGTCGGTCGGTTGATCGGTCGATAAATATTAACTCAAATTTGCGCACGTGACCGCAGCCATGTATATGGCCTTGTTTTACGCTAAAATTACGGTGTATTCGACCATCTAGTTTGATACAATCGACAGTGAATTAGGAAATGGTTCAAATCATATTATTTGACTATAAATTCAGGAGTGGAAGGGGAGGGTAGAGAAGGACAGATTGTCTAAGTATCTTCTAAAAGCGTGATACCTTAAAAAAAGAACTGGCGCCCTGTTTTGCTCTTACAAAATATCAGATTAGAAAGTTTTAGCATTGTGTGTAAACAAAATTAAAAAAAAAAACAACCTTAAAATGACACAAACTAATATTTCAGTTAAATTAAATTTCCAAATAAAATGATTAATTCTTAATGCTAATAACAATAAAAAATATGACAATAAATAAGTCGTTGGTTTTCTATAATTAATGTTGAAAGTAGAACCCTATCCTGTTATTTTTTGTCAGTTATGTTTTTCACTAAAGGTAAAAGCTAGCCTTAATATCGGTATGTATTGTTCAACAAAGAAGGGATGACAAGATTTTAACATTATACAATATGTACAATTTCTTGTAAAGGCTGTGATTTTAGATCGAAACACTTTGTTTTTATAAGTCTAGAATAGGGGGTTGGTCTTTCTTTGACTATTATATCTGTTTTGCAATTTAATTGGCAGAAATTTAAAATTAGACACATGAACAAAGTATGCCACGCCATATATGCTCTTAATTGTTCGCAAATTGTTCCCAGTGTAATACTTCTGACGTAGGTTTAGAAAACTAAAAACAATAACAAATATAAACAATGTTTTTCATTTACTTTATTAAAGGAATTTGTACAATAACAGAATAAAGACATGGCCACCAAATGCATTTGCTGGTTTGATATCATTGAGATACCTGTACGTTAATCTTGCATGATTTTTCAATTTTTCACCGACTCTATATACAATTTTGAAATACTAAAGTCTTATTTATCATAACGTATTGTTTTTTCATAACTTATCTTTATTTACTGTTTTCATTTTATAGAATTTTGTCCTCCAATGGAATAAGTTCATTGCCATCGAATGCATTTGCTGCTTTGCCATCATTAAAATACCTGTAAGTTAATATTGCATCTATTTTTGGTTATCATTCCCACAAAAAAATACACGTTTTTCTGACTTTTAACTGACTATTGGTTTTGAAATATTGAGAACAAAAAATTAGTTTTGTGGTGAGAAATATTTGTGTTCTTAAAAATGTAATAATAAATAAGCTTGCGGGACGAGAGTTTATAGAGATTATACAACTTATTGAATACTTACATTAATTTAGTTTCAATAATGTTTGTATTTTGATGTTTTAGTTGTATGTTGAACCATGATTGATTTGAAATTGTACTATATGTAGGCTATATTAGTAAAGTTAGGCTATATAAATAAAATACCGTATTTATTCGATTAAACGTCTGCCCCCGGATAAACTCCCCCGTAGAACATCATTTTGAATGAACGACCTTTCGAATAAACGAGCTGGGGTCTTTATTTATTTACTAGAATAAACGCCCCGTCACATTATCTACACAATATTGTGTTACAACACATTTCTATCTGTAGTATAATTCATTGATTGACATGATGTGCAACTTACTAAGCATTTTTATTTTTTTATGTATTTTATCACTTCTCGATATTAGTTGTTACCATAATACACACAAAAAAATAAACGCCGCTCCCAAATAAACGGCTCTTTCGAATAAACGTCTCCTTAAAAATGATAAGTAATATGATAGGTAATATAAATATAACAGTTTTGCAGTCAAAACTTGTTACTTCAAGCTTTGTGACAAAATTACATAATCCTTTTTGTTTACTGTTTATTGTTTTCTTTTATAGAATATTATCCGAAAATGGAATAAGTGTATTGCCATCGAATGTATTTGCTGGTTTGACGTCATTAAAATACTTGTAAGTTAATCTTGCATCATTCTTTTTCCGTTTTTTCAAAATAAAACGCCCACAACCAAAAGCAAAATTATTCATTTTTTGTGGATGTGTTTGTATTTCAATTGACAACTTCAGTATTTAAGAAAAAAATTGATATTTGTGTTCTGTATAACAATTTCCAAGTAGTTTGTAGACGGGTGTTTGTACCGATATAATTTGTATAGGCAAAATAAACAGCCACTAATAAAAGAGACAACGCTACACTGACACTCGCCCCGATAGTATGCAGATTCGCTTAAATATACAAATTAGGTTTAAAAATTTAAAGGTTAAAAGTCACTAATCAGAAAGAGTTGATTTTATATTTATGTGCTCTAATATGACATACATTTGTGTCTATACACTAGTGTTTTGCATCCACAGCATAATAAATACACAAGATCATCATGTGTTGTCATGACTTCCATATTTCCAGCATTTAGGGTGTTAATATTGTTTTGAAGCACTGTTTTTAGTCGCGTGGAAGCGACTCTATAGTTCACTATGTCGGTCGGTCGGTCTGTCTGTCTGTCGGTCTGTCTGTCGGTCTGTCTGTCTGTCGGTCCGGTATCACTATGCGTTTTATCGCTTTATGACCTTATCTTGATATCAGTTTAATCTAGCTAAGTCAATTTTTCACAGAATATTCCTTATGGCCGGGAATCGATGTGGTTATGTTTTCACGGTGCGCAATAAAAAATTACGCGGTCTACGCACGATTTAACGAAATCACGTTTGTAATCATATCTTAACAACCATGAATCACAATTAAATAAAATTTGGTACTCATAAATTTCAGGGCATAAATCATCATATGGCAATACAATTACGTGCGTAGCGCATGTAACGCATGCGTACGCGCGCTTAAAATTTTCAAAATTTATTTTCGATGAAATAAGAGTACGTTTCAGGCAATTTTAAGCGTTTACAAAATTGCCATGAGTGCGCAGATTTTTGCGCGTTAAATGTTATTGCGCACTCTTTTTGCCCGATTTCTGTTTTCTTGACTTACTTTTCAACTCGAAATTACGTTATACGAGCACGTCAAAAGTGACAGGCTACGCACGTGTAAATTAAAAAAATATAAATGTTTTTAAACATTTCAACATTTTTAAACATGTTCAGTAATTTCGGTCAGTATAGTTCACTATGTCGGTCGGTCCGTCTGTCTGTCGGTCTGTCTGTCTGTCGGTCTGTTTGTCTGTCGGTCCGGTATCACTATGCATTGTAGCACGTGACTTAATGGCTGTTGGCCTTGTTTAATGGAGTGGTTACTAATGTTCACTCTAACTGTCTTATTTCTTGCTTTCAAGCTTTTATATCAGTGACGTAGTGATTTTTATTTACATTAATTTGTATTTGATTGCATAGCTGTGGTTAATATAATAAACGATATATTTTTTTCTATCGATTTTTCTATTTTATTATTACAGGAATTTACAATATAACGTTATAAGAACTATAGACCAAGGTGCATTCTCCCACTTTGCTTTGACACTTTCAATTCTGTAAGTAATGTACTGTACTCTATACCGTATTATAACATGTGTCCTTGCCATTTGATTGGTTAAGATTGATTAAAGATGTATTGTCCATTTGACTAATTCCAAAAAAATAAAAAATAAAAGATTTCGAAAAAACGTGGGTCATTTTGAAGTATCATAATAATTATTAACTATCACCAAAAATTTTTTGAAAAAAAAAAATGATTTAACTGAAATACAGACGTTTTTTTGTTAAAAAATAACTTTGACTTCCAGTCAAAGTTTTCAATCAAAACATAGCCCATAATGAAACGCGCGCTTGTTTGGCTACTCTGTATGCATAATCATAAAACTTACTCATGATCTGTGTGAAAATACCTTCTTAACCGTGACGAGTTGTATACAATCCTAATTTAGCATATGCATAATGCGTACTAATGGTTTGAAATCTTTGTTTACTTTTGCTCGTGACGATTTTCCAGAAGAAATGTAATCAAACTAATTTAATTACTTAAACTTGTTGTTTTTGGCTCGAATTTTCGACTTAAAGTGAATAACTTTAATATTACTTTGATATGGCCACTTTAAATTTAGAATATTTTGACCTTCATTTTTTGTGTTTCAAGGGACAATACATCTTTAAGTATCACGAGTGGTTCAGCCTAAATGTTCTAGCATGAAACTGGTGGAACGGACAAGTGATATTGAATGAAAACAATTTTGTAATTTAATGTTGACATTTAATGGTACCATTATATGTGTTCATCTTTTTCCAACGTCGACTCGTGACTGATTCGCGTTGTTCTAAAACCAACTTGGGCACGGTGAGCGACTTCCAAATCCAATCCACGTCCTAAATCAGAGTACTGTACTGCATCCCATGTAAACTTTTATATTGATTAAATATGGGAACAGCAGATTCAGTGAATAAATAAATACTTTAATATAACGTGTGACGTGTTTTACCAAACCGAAACAATGTTTTTATATTCGTTGAATGGATTCGTTGCAAGATTGTGTGTTCTACTCGACTACGCCTTACTAGAATAGTAGAAAAGGACAGTCAATCTTTCAACTAATCTCATTTATTATTTAAAATACTATCGTACTTGGACATCTCTTGGATGATTGAGTATGGCTTCTCACTTTTAATTTGCAGACAAATAGAAAACAACCAGTTGCAGACTTACAGAGATAGCACTTTTGAAAATTTAAAATACTTAAAAAAATTGTAAGTATTAAAGGATATTATTGAAGATTACATTGTTTTTTTTACTGGACTTAGAATGAGCTTCCTCCAAAATAATAGGCGAGCTATATGCCTAAACTTTAGTAAAACTCCTTGGTAACACTGTGTTTACTCTTTAAGGTACACGGATTTAGCGCGTTTGTGTTGCCTTGTCGGTGACATTGAAGTCTGCGAATCACCAGATGATGTATTTTCTTCGTGCAAAGATTTGTTAAAACGAGAAGTCTTACGAGTGTTGATGTTCCTTATTGGAATATCATCCATCATTGGTAATTTAGTTGTGATCATATCACGACGTTATAAAAAGGATGACAACACCGGTAATATCAACAGTAGTGCGAAAAGGGTTCAAACCACACTGATCACCAACCTTGCTGTGTCCGATTTGTTGATGGCTATTTATTTGGTAATTATAGCAAGTGCGGATGTTCATTACAGAGGACGATACTGGGTAGTTGCAAAGGATTGGAAAGACAGTTTCCTGTGTAGCTTTTCCGGGGCTGTGTCTACTCTTTCGGGTGAATGTTCGGTGTTTACTTTAATGGTCATGAGCGTTGATCGCGCTGTTAACATCGTAAACCCATTTAGCACCAGACGTCTCAACCGCAAATACTGCAGAATTCTCATCGGAATCGCTTGGCTGGTTTTCATTGTGCTCAGTTTTTTACCAGTTGTACACAAACTAGGCCTCATCGACATACCGTATTTCGGCGACAATTACTATGGAAAGCAGAGCGTATGTCTTGCACTTCCGCTAACCAGAAGCCGATGGCCAGGATGGGAGTACGCCGTTGCCATCTTTGTTGTGTTTAACGGAATAGGTTTTATCGTCATCGCTGTGAGTTATGCCACCATTTTTTTCTCGGTTCAGAGATCAGGAGCCACCGTCTGTAGAAGAAGAAAACGAAAGGAACAATTGAAAATGGCGAGGAAATTAGGGATCATAGTCTTTACCGATTTCTGTTGCTGGTTCCCGATAATCATAATGAGTTTCTGTTCAGAAATGGGGTGGTGGATTATTCCTGAGGAAATTTACGTTTGGGCAGCGACGTTTATCATACCGATAAACTCGTCGGTCAACCCTTATCTTTTCACAATTGTTTATATGTTCACATGCAAACATAAGTAAGCTTAATTTCTAAGTTATAAATAGAGTTATAATGGATATATATTTTTTTAAATTATGTATTTATTATTAACAATATAATATAGAGAACGTGTATATCTTATAGTGTGAATGCAGCAAAATTAAATAAAAGTGGAACTAGTCCATAAAAACCGTTAAAAAAATAATATTACATACCGGTATACATTAATCGATGTAGTTTGGTGGATTGTATTAGTTTTATGTAAGATTTGGTAGATAAGATGTACTTTTTATTTCAATTGATGTTGGTTTTTTTATTAGTATAATATATTCATTTATCGATGTTGTTTGGTGAATTGTATGCATTTTATGTAAGATTTGGTGGATGAGGTATTACTACATATTATACCTACTGATGGCCTGACATGATTTTATTTTCCTTTAAAAGACGAATTTTAAGAGCTTATGTGGGCTACTATGTCCGTTTTGATGACATACCATAAAATCTAAAAAAGAAGCCGACCTCGAAATGATATCCAATTTGAAAAGAAGTCGTTCCTTGGTTTGAAAAAATAATCTCGAAACGAAGTCCATCTCGAAAAGAAACCCAATTCTGTGGTTTGCAAAAGTGATCTCGAAAAGAAGCCCATCTTGAAAGCAAACCCATTTTGGGCTTCTTTTCAAGACAGTATTGGCTTTCTTTCGGCATAGACTGTATTTTGTCAAAGGAACAGAAATGTATGATCGTGTTATCTCTTCTCTCTTCTTATTTCAAGCCAACAGTGTAAAACACCAATAACAGGTTGAAAATAAAATAACTAAAATAAAATATGAGCCAATATAAATATATACAAAAATGTAAAAAAGATTATCTAAATAATTTATCATATCAATGTATGATCTTACGATCCTTAATTACGGTAACAATCAAGCCTTATATATTTAATTACGGTAACAATCAAGCCTTATATATTTAATTACGGTAACAATCAAGCCTTATATATTTAATTACGGTAACAATCAAGCCTTATATATTTAATTACGGTAACAATCAAGCCTTATATATTTATTCCACAAACGATTGTATTACACATGGTACATTATTGCATCTTCCTCAAATATGTAAGATTTAAAATGTCTCAAAAATATTTGTGTATATTAGCACCGCAGCAATTTACAAAATTAAGTAGTTCTAGTAACGGTAATACTGTTTTAAGCATGTGAATGTCAAACAGTGTTAAAGATTAGTTTGTCTGCTGTAGATATAGTGAGATTTTATAAAATTAATTTAGTGATAATATGCACATGAGTTATTGGTCGTTTAATGTTGTTGGTACCAAAATATATGACGAATATAATGAATAGACAAACGGCATGATATAAATTTGATTGTGGTCGGTCGCCTATGAGAGAGGCCGCGTTTATTCTCATTTAATTATTTCTTTAGAAAAAAAGGAAAAAACCTCTAAAACGTTTGGTATAAATTACTTATTTATATGGCCTTTTAAAAAATATTGATGTCATTTTTTTTCTGGTGGAAATAGCCCTATCTGGGCTTATTTAAGTTTCTCCAGCATAAGTGCATTGTACTTGTAGAAAAACTCTCATGTTATTACATAACGATAAAGCGTATCTTATGAAAAGAAAATTGAATTGAAATTGAATTTTTGTTTTTCTGTCAATTTTTGTTGTAGACAGAAAAAAAAACCTATAATGGACAAATAAAGCCCAGTGTTAATGGACAGATTTCACCAACCCTGATCTGTAATTTTGTCAACTTTATCATGTGATTAATTATTATGAGTACAGTACAAATTATTACTGCATGCTTGATATATTACTAATATGCTTTGTCCCACTAGAGAGACACAATGCACGAAGCGCAACGTTAGTGACCAATCATAAGCAATGGATTTTTCGAACGGTCGCTTTTGATTGGTCAACTCGCTTGCGTTGCGTCTCTAGAGTGGGATCCAAGATTGAGTGTATGTGAACATTTATTAATTTTCGATATTTAAATAAATCATTGATGTGAAATTATAATTTGTAATTTGTTTTTGTATTGTTATAATTGTCTGGTAATAAAGGCTATCGAGGGATCTGATGGTCAGATGTAAATATAATATTTCCGTATAATTATTACGCAAACGACCAGTAGGCCTAATAAACTATGCTTAGTTCTGAACAATGTAAAATGTATGTCACCTACTCCATGTCGGTTACTTAACTTAGCTGTTCTATGTTTACCACAATAGGTATATTCTACAACATTTTAGCAGACCTATATAATAAATATTTTTCCATTTCTGTCTTTGGAAGATATTATTAAACAAAATTTCTGATGACATCCTTAGATTTTTACCCGTTGGCGGGAACTCGTCTAGGCTAATTATGTTTTTTTCAACGATCCCATGTCTTTTAGAGATGTTTCCATTAATTAATCAACATCATATAAACGATCTAAATCTAATTTAAATGCTTTTTTGGTCTAAATTAGTACATATCATCTCTCAAAAATGGATAGAAAATGGTCTAGAAAACTCAGATCTCAGATATATATGATTTTTCTCGATCTAGAAAACTCAGATATCTGAGTTTTCTAGATCTAGAAAACTCAGATGGACAGAACAGATATCAAATGGATCGTTCCATTATTATTCAGAGGGTAGGTTATTTGAAATACTACAGTATTATACGTTTACTTACTAATATTGTAAATTGTATAGTAGTAGCGGCAGCTCTACGACTTAACTAATAAAGAAAATACAGTACACATTATCCTTTAAATGTAGGCTTAGCCTACATTTTTTTTACGGTAACGTGTATTGTATTTTTGATACAGAGAGACATACAACATCTTTTTCTGGCATATACAATTTTTATTTGAAAAATCAACATTCTAAACGTGTAACATGCATGTGATTGTGGATATGTATAATTCAAGTTAGAAGTTATTTTTCTAATATCACATGGATGCTCAGGAAAAAGCGCGTCTTGTAGTTCATGTGATATCACTTGTAGGTGGGCGGGAAAAGGGGAAGATTAGAAAAATATGTATTGTATTTTCTTTATGATTTAAGTTGTAGGTCACTTACACTAAACCAGACAATTCCAACCCAGGCTTTAGTCTGAAGCAGTTGACAGATTTTCGACGAAACGTCACGAAGGTAATCTTTCCTTATCGTTTATTTGTTTCAACATAAAAGTAAAATCCACAAAAAAAAGGAATTTAAAAAAAATTAAATAAGTTCATGTGCGTATAATACAAAACTGTAGTGTAACATACTTACGTACAAATACGGTGTGGAAGAACAGGTGCATATCAAATTAATTTTGCTTATTTTATACAAAATATAACATAATATTTAATAAGCACAGGCTTAGCTAATTTATGTACATTTAAATAAAGTACGGTAATTAGTTCATTGATTTTCAAATAATCACAATTAAAATACTAATTCGATTACCATAATATTCTGTAAATGTTTAAAATGATTTCAAAATTGTAATGTTGTTTTGTATTTGAATATAAATATCTTGAATTTTATATAAATAGAATTTAATATTGTTTTATATATAAATTTGACAATAATGATAACAATAGATCATGTATTACCATAATAGGAAAATGTTCATTGTAATTAAAAACATTTGTTATAATTCTTTTTATATGCTAAGTAAATTTTAAATAGCAGCCGTAAATAAATTTGGCAACAATACAGAACATGTATTACCATAATTACATTACATGCCGTTTCGACCTTTTATATAATAATTTTAATAATGTATATACTAATAATAATCTTAAATAATAATAATAATAATGACGTACTCAATTTTATGAACGAATAATATTTTATTTTGTGTTTTATAATATATAGTTATTTTTCTATACTGTTTCTAATTGTGCCTCTTTTACTTTTAATTATATATGTATATTGATTGTAAACAAACGTTAATAAATAATATGAAAATGTTGAATAAAATTTAAAAACATTTGTTATTCTTTTTAAATGTGAAAGTCAATTTTAAATAACAGCCGAACATTAATTAATTATTTTTCAACACTATTTATACATTATCAGTGCATCGGATTAGATGATTACAGTTCACAAGTACATCAACATAGATATCGAAGCTTGATATCAGCATGGCAACTAAACTGTAAGTACTGTACAGTAATGTTTCTAGAAGTACCTCATTGTAAAACCAGCAGAATTAGGTCGTCTCCAGTTCCCACCATGGTGGATATAATTAATAGGCACCACTACTGTAGCTCTTTTTTTAGATATGTTATAAGTGAATGTTTTAAGGTTCATGTATGTTTTATAATTTTATGGTACGATATCTAATTTTAATAAGATGTTTCTATTTTTATAGCAATTTTAACTAATTTTTAGTTATTTGTAATACAATTAATTTCAGTCCTTGACTGTCGTTTTGTAATATATTTTTATATACCAAATAAATAAATAATGAACTGGCAATTTTAATCAGTCTACACTGGCAAACTTTAGTTTACAAACTCTGAGTTTGTCAACAAAAAGCTAGTGTACCAGTTGATAAACTTAGAAACGATAAACTGTAAAAAGCTAGTTTGCAGAAATTAGGTCATTAATCTGCTTGCAAAACTAGCTGTGATCTCAGCAAATCAAATAGTCGTTGGGTGCTTTATGGTCATGTGATCCTCTAGTCAGAAAAATTATAGCAATCCAGTCTCGACAGGAATTACAAACAGTTCCAAACAAATATTTTCTAGTGTAGATTAGGCTTAAGTTTCAGTAAAATGACCTACAATACAATCTAACTTAGAAAACTTCTGTTACAAAACTCATAGTTTGCTTAGGTTAACAAACTATAACAATGTCCTCATCGAAAGACACGTTACGAGAAATTGCTATACATTGTTGCTGATTTGTTTTACTCATTTTGACAATGGAGGTACAAAATTTACCTCCATGTTTTGACAATAAATAGATCTGTTTCATCTAATACGTTTTCATCACATTTTATTGCACTCATGGTTGAGCAACATTTTAAACAAACGAATATTTATTTTACAGGAGTTTGCAAACATTGGTCTTCGTGGTGCTGAATAGGCTTTCGATGACTCTAAAGAGTCGATCTTTTGTAACGTGTGAATATTGTAAACCAAAAGTGTTGTTGCCTAAAATCAGCCGATTCTTGGTACTGTATCTATTTCCGAAGTATCATAGGAATATTTGGTATTACAACATCATCTACCTAGTAGTAACCTTACATGATACAGTCACCACATGTGATATAAATGAGATGCTGTATTACAAAATATTCCTACGATACTTCGGAGAAATATAATTAGAGATTCTAAATTGGATAGCGACTCTTTAACATTCTCGGCGTGGTACGGCGGAACAGCACTAGTCCTCAGTTGTACGCACGCGCACCAGAGATCAAATTGATACGCCCTCATATCTATACTATAAGTGAGAGAGAGAGAGAGTTTGTCTGTTTGTTTGTTCGTTATACAAAATTTTGTTACTGCACATAATCTTACATATGGGGTATCAAAATGACCGCAATTGTACCGGGAATGTTCTAAGCTATATTTCAACATCATCCGCCACATAGGATCCAAGTTAGGGACCAAAATGTGGTCACAACGTTCGTTATAAAAATGTCTGTTTCTGCACGTAACCATACGTATGGGGTATCAAAATGATGGCAATTGTACCCGGAAGGTTTTAAACTACATTTAAAAAAATTCCCCCGACTCCTGGGGTTTTTGTGGGAGGGGTGGGGGCGGGGGGTGGTGTGGTGGTTTGTGATGTCATTTTTTGCTAGGGCTCGGGGTTGTAGGCTATCGAATTGTAAAATTATACTACAAAAGTTTTACAGTATTTTAATTATCCTTAGCAATGCGTATATAGATTTACATATTTTATTCTTTAACCAATATGACACCTATTCATTTACACATTTAGCAAAGTACTTTAACCATATCTAGCTATGTATCGGTCACTTGGATTGTCTCATTACAGACATCCATTCCTGTGTGAATATACAAGCGTTGTTTACTGTTACTGTGTTAAACTACATCACCATGCCGCCAAGGAAAAAACGCCCATTGTCCAGTGGAAGAAAATCTAAGGATGTTCAACGAATGTCAGCTGCCAGAAAAAAAGGAGACTAATGAACAAACAACAGTTAGAATTGAAAGTGAGCGCTCTAGGATAGCTACTACAAGGCTTAATGAAACGCCTGAACAGACAACAACCAGACTTGAAAGTGAGCGCTCCAGGATAGCTACTACAAGGCTTAATGAAACGCCTGAACAGACAACAGACAGACTTGGATGCGATCGCTCCCGGAAAGCTACTACAAGGCGAAATGAAACACTCGACGAGACAGCTGTCAGACGTCGGAGAGAAACGGTAAGATCAGCTGAAGCACGCTCAGCTCCATACCAATGGGATACTACAACATCAACACCACCAGCTTTTGTATATCACGAACACCTGTTTCAAAACAAAACTGATATTGGCTCAATGAATGTAAAATGTGGTGCCATCCGATTCAAATTGGAAACAAAATCATTATGTTGTAATGATGGAAAAATCACTCTTACGCCAATACCATCACCACCTAAATATCTTATGTCGCTTTTGAATGGAATTAATGCTGATTCCGCTTCTTTTTTAGCTGACATTAGGCTTTATAATTCAGCCTTCCAAATGACCAGTTTTGGTTGTAAGCAGCGCAATATACAAGGCTGGAATCCAAACTTTACTGTTCAGGGCCAAGTTTGTCATAAAATTTGCAGTTTACGGCCACATGCAGATGCTACACCACAGTTTCTACAAATATACTTTGTGGATAATAACTTGGAATAACAAACCCGTCGATCATTATTCAGTTCTAAACTGAAACCACACATACTCCATACATTGAATGGACTATTACACCAACATAACAAATATATTCGTAATCTAAACATCGCCCTAGAAATGGTCAATAATATTGATGACCCTAACATGAGAATTGTGATTCATGAGGACAACCAGCATGCTCGCAGGTACAACCCACCTACTGGAAACGAGGTTGCCATTCTGATGCCCAACGAACCGTGTATGAATAGAGATATCGTTTTGCATGAACGAGAAGGAGGGTTACGGCACGTGTCAGAATTACACAGAGCGTATGATACACTTCAATACCCAATCCTTTTCATGCACGGAACTGATGGATATTCCATATATCTTCACACAGATGCTGGTCGTAAAATTACACAAATGCAATATTACCGATATCACATGATGTGTAGGCCAACTAACCATCTACTTTATTGTCGTAGACTGTTTCAACAGTATATAGTGGATGTATTTTGTAAAATTGAAACTGAACGTTTACAGTACTTGAGAAGAGAGCAAAAGTCGTTGAGAGCAGACAGTTATCAAAATTTCCGTGATTCTATCTTGGCTGAAGACAGTGACCCAAGAACAGTAGGACAACGAATTATACTTCCATCTTCATACACAGGGGGACCTCGATATATGCATGAGCGCCAGCAAGACTCCATCACTTACATCAGAGCATATGGTCGCCCTTCTTTATTCATTACGACAACCACAAATCCTAAGTGGAAGGAAATAGTAAATAATCTATTGCCAAACCAGAATCCCAATGACCGCCCAGATATTGTTGTGCATGTCCTTCATTTAAAACTGAAACACATGATGAACTTATTCAAAAATGGCTTCTTTGGAAAATTGCAAGCTTGGTTATATTCTGTAGAATTCCAAAAGAGGGGATTACCCCATGCACACATACTATTGTGGCTTCAGTCTGGATCAAAAATCAATCCCCAAGATATGGACTCCATAATTTCTGCTGAAATACCAAGCCCAACAACTGAACCAACACTTCATAATTTGGTAAAATCACACATGATTCATGGCCCATGTGGACAACTAAAACCGAATAATCCGTGTATGAAAGACAATCACTGTACAAAACACTTCCCCAAGGAATTTCAACAGAACACTGTTCAGGGAAACGACTCATATCCAAAGTATAAACGAAGTTCACCAGAAGATGGGTGACATGTCATTTCCATAATAAAGGTACTTGATGGTGAGATAATTCAAACAGACATCGATAATCGCTGGATTGTACCATAATAATAAAGAACTACTGCGCCACATGGGCTGTCATACTAATGTAGAAATCTGCAGTTCAATCAAATGTATCAAATACGTTTAAAATATGTACATAAAGGATCTGATCAGGCCATATTCTCTGTTCAGACAATGGAAGCTAATGACGAGATTACTCAATATCAAGAAGCTAGATATGTCGGCAGCATGGAGGCAGCGATGCGGATACTCGGATTTCCTATTCACCAAAGATACCCTCCAGTGTTTCAGTTATCTATACACTTAGAAAACGGCCAACGAGTTTACTTCACAGAAGAAAATGCACGTCGAATCGCTTTGGGGACCCCACCAAAAACTATGCTGACTGCATTTTTCACTCTTTGTCAAACCGACGACTTCGCACAATCACTACTTTATGTAGAAGTTCCCCAATATTATACATGGCATAACAAAGCTAAAAAGTGGAACCGTCGCAAACAAGGTGTACCATCCGAAAGCAGCCCAGGAGTTTTCAGGTCTCCATGTCTTGGAAGAGTGTATACGATTAGCCCAAAACAAAGAAAGTGTTACTATATGAGACTATTGTTACACGAAAAGCGTGGCCCTAAGTCATACAAGGACTTAAAGACCTTTAATGAAGTAGAATTTGACACCTATCACGCCACATGTCTAGCTATGGGTCTAATTGATAATGACCAACATTACCACCGAGCTTTGGAAGAAGCTGCTTTAGCAAATACCGGACACCATTTGCGAAAACTGTTCACAATGATTCTAACAGCTTGCGAACCAAGTGACCCATTAACATTATGGGAACAACATAAACATCACATTTCAGATGACCTATTTTATAAGGCAGGTTTACCGCCTGACCATGAAGGTAGAGAGACATGTATCATCCACAATGAATGTTTACATTTAATTCAACAAGAGTTACTGAGAATCAGTGGAAAATCAGTTGAACACTACGGTCTACCAGTAGTCCAGTCACAGAACTTTGAGCAACTCATCAACAAAGACTACATTTTTAGTCGCGTGGAAGCGACTCTATAGTTCACTATGTCGGTCGGTCGGTCTGTCTGTCGGTCTGTCGGTCCGGTATCACTATGCGTTTTATCGCTTTATGACCTTATCTTGATATCAGTTTAATCTAGCTAAGTCAATTTTTCACAGAATATTCCTTATGGCCGGGAATCGATGTGGTTATGTTTTCACGGTGCGCAATAAAAAATTACGCGGTCTACGCACGATTTAACGAAATCACGCTTGTAATCATATCTTAACAACCATGAATCACAATTAAATAAAATTTGGTACTCATAAATTTCAGGGCATAAATCATCATATGGCAATACAATTACGTGCGTAGCGCATGTAACGCATGCGTACGCGCGCTTAAAATTTTCAAAATTTATTTTCGATGAAATAAGAGTACGTTTCAGGCAATTTTAAGCGTTTACAAAATTGCCATGAGTGTGCAGATTTTTGCGCGCGCACTGTGCGTTAAATATTATTGCGCACTCTTTTTGCCCGATTTCTGTTTTCTTGACTTACTTTTCAACTCGAAATTACGTTATACGAGCACGTCAAAAGTGACAGGCTACGCACGTGTAAATTAAAACAATATAAATGTTTTTAAACATTTCAACATTTTTAAACATGTTCAGTAATTTCGGTCAGTATAGTTCACTATGTCGGTCGGTCCGTCTGTCTGTCTGTCTGTCGGTCTGTTTGTCTGTCGGTCCGGTATCACTATGCATTGTAGCACGCGATATAATGGCTGTTGGCCTTGTTTATACTGATTACGACCCAGACAAACAAGCGTTATTCGCTGCTGACAAAGAAAAATCTCTCACTGGTGAACAGAAAACCATTGCAACAGACTTTCTACATATGGTCAACAACAAAATCCCTGGAATCGTGTTTTTAGATGCCCCTGGCGGAACTGGCAAGACATTTCTTCTGAAGTATTTACTACACACAATTCGTTCGAAGGGGTGGATTGTGATTGCATGTGCATCAAGTGGGATTGCAGCTAGGCTTATTCCAGGTGGAAAAACTCTTCATTCGACCTTCAAAATTCCATTAGATGTTCAATACAGAGATCACCCAACATGCAGTATTAATAAAAACTCAGCCCTAGCTTCTATATTAAGGGAAACCAGAGGACTAATCGTCGATGAGGCTCTAATGACCCACAAATCAGCATATGAGGCCATGGATTACACATTGCGAGACATCACAGCAGTAGCGAGCACAACCATTCGGTGGTATTCCAACATTGTTGTGTGGTGATAAGCGCCAGATACCCCCTGTAGTGAAAAACGGTACTCGAGTCAATGTTATTGATACTGCTATTCAACAATCTTATTTATGGACTAACATCAAAACCTACAAAATGTCCACAAATATGAGAGTACGTCTAGCAAACAGCTCTGAAGAGTTTTCTGAATTTCTTTTATCAATTGGTGAAGGACGTTTTCAAGTTCTCCTACCTCCAGATACAATCAAGTTGCCAGCATTCATAAACCATTGTGCAAGTTCTAATGCTTTAATCGATGCTGTATATGGCCAAATTCTGAACCATTCTACTGACCATCAATGGTTTCTGGAAAGATCCGTCCTTGCTCCACTAAATGAAACAGTGAATCAAATTAATTATTCAGTCCTTACTAACTACCCTGGAGAACTAAAACAATTTAAATCAATTGACTCTACTTTGACTAATGAAGAAGCCGTACATTTTCCCGTTGAGTTTCTCAATTCTATCGACATATCAGCACTACCGCCTCACTTACTGTTACTTAAAGTTGGATGTCCCATTATAGTGCTCAGATCATAGGATCCACCTAATATAACTAATGGAACTAGATGTATTATCCACAAACTAAATCCAAATGTTCTCGAGGTGGTAATTTTAAACGGACCAGGAGCAGGAAAACGTGCACTTATACCGAGAATTCCGTTGACACCTTCAGGCGGTGACCTGCCGTTTACATTTAAACGCCTTCAATTTCCCATAAGACTGTCTTTTGCTATGACCATAAATAAGTCACAGGGTCAAACGTTCAGAAGTGTTGGCATACACCTAGATACAACGGTTTTTTCACATGGCATGCTGTATGTTGCTCTGTCAAGAGTTGGTTCACCTGAACACTTACATGTATATGTACCAGATTCAAATACGCGAAATGTTGTATATCACGAACTACTGATGAACTAGGCCTAACTGGAATAACTGAATACACACAAACTACTACCATGGAGGTAAATACTACATTGTTGCTCTGAGTGTTCTAATATGTATTACAAAGAGTCACTTTCTATCATTATTTCTATTGACAGTCAAGGTCTGATCCTTGAGTGTCATCAATGCAACTAACTCCCGGTATCTTTGCTAGTATATATATATATATGAGATCCAGCCACTAATACCCACAGCATTGTCATTTTTTTTCCAGTAATTTGCCTTTGGATTTATATATATATATATATATATATATATATATATATATATATATATATATATATATATATATATATATATATATATATATATATGTATCAATTTGATCTCTGGTGCGCGTGCGTACAACTGAGGACTAGTGCTGTTCCGCCGTACCACGCCGAGAATGTTAAAGAGTCGCTATCCAATCGAGTTTGAACAATACCATGAAAGCCCCAGTGGTTTAATGGTTAGGGTTAACTGCATATCAAGCAGACGGTGCGAGTTCGAGTCTCGGTTGGAGCGACTTTTTCTCATTCTCACAGATTTCCTCATCTTTATCGTTTCAAATTAATTAATTAAATTTCAGTATATCACCGGGCGGTTTAGAATTAATGTTCTTTGCCTACTGTGTGTATATATATATATATATATATATATTTACAATATATAAAATGCAATACAATTACTCAATTACTCTTAATTCTTTTTTTTTTACAATAAGAACATAAGTAAAAATATAAAATTCAAATAAATATAGTAAGCATTAAAAAATTCTTTTCTTACTCTTGTGTTACAGTTTATGTCTCATGGTTATATTCGTTGCTTACCGTACTTATATGTAACGTTTCGTTTTGTTTTTAATATTTATTTAATTTATTTTCATTTTTTTTTTAAATTCTATATAAAGATTTAACCACCTATTGGCATTGCACAGCGTTATATAAACCTCTGTAGAATATACCGTATTATAATAGTCGGTTAAGGTATATAACCTATTATTTTTTTCTGCCAAAAAGAGGCGAGAAAGTGAACTATAATTCCATTTCTTTACTTTTTTTCAAAATGTGTGCTTTATAAATACAGAAGCATCCAAGAGAGAACATGTTGTCAACATATCTGTTTCCGGTACCGAGTACAGTATTTTGAAAGTTTGCTTCAATTCCAAACTTATAATGTGGTATAAACATTAATGTATTTCCTTAAATCATTTGCTTCAGTACATTGGTAAAAGAAGTGTAAAATTGTATTCGACTTTATTTGGAATAATAAAACATAAAAGATAAAAAGATTAACATTAATCAATGATTATAAAAGTGGTGGAGTAAATGCTCCAGACTTCAGATCTCAAGTCAAGGCACTACAAATGTCATGGCTTAAAAGATTGTGCAATGATGACACTTCAAAATGGAAGTGTTTACCTAAAATGTATTTTAACAAAATAGGTCCAAGAGCGGTTATTGAAAATATATCAAATGTAAAATATAAAGAAACACATTACAGTAGTATGCCTTTATTATATAAATCAATGTTAAAGTATTTAGCTGAATTCAATCAATATTCTTTTAAAATTTCACTTTCCTATGAACAAATTATAGAACAACCTATATGGGGCAACAACTTGATAACACACAATGGTTTCTCACCCCTTTATAGGATTTGGATTAGATCTGGTATAACAAAGATGAAACATATTATAATTGATAACAGATTTATTAATACAAATGAATTACTATTTTTGTTAAATATCAAATCGAATTGGATTGCTGAATTTTCATGTCTACTAAAAGCAATACCACGAGAAAAGATATAATCTATTCTAAAATTGATAATGTAAAAGTTAACGAAGTTATATCAATACAGTAAAGTAAAATGAGTTGTAAAAACATTCGTCTCTTTATTATAAAAAAAAAATGCAAAGAACCAACCAAGAGTAAACAAAGTGGGAAACACATGAAACTGACATGGAAAAGAAAAGTAAATTATATTAAAGATAACAAACTTAAACAGCTAAAACTATTGCATTGTATTATTCCTACCAATAGAAGGCTCTTTAAATGGAATATTAATAATACAGACACTTGCCTGCGATGCAATGTAATAGATTATGGTGTGTATTTTTAAATTATGTGTAAGCCCAATACTGTAGGCCTACTACTGCTTTTCCATCAGTACTATGTACTACTAGATTAAAAAAACACACATCGTACCAAGTCCGCTTCCCTGATTCTCAGTGACAATACATACCCACTATCACATTAATATTTAGTAATATGACTTTTTATTTGTATCATATGTTGCGTCTGTATCATGGGTTAGGTTATGATATATGGTGTGAAAGGGGCTTAAGAAATACAAGTGATACCAGGGATGTTGTATTACCAAACATTCATTATACTGGGAAATCCAGATGGCAGTACTAAGCCGGGTTGGCCGACGAAACATAGTGTTATGTTTTATCGGTCGTTGTTGACAACAACCAAGAATGTCACCTCTTCCCAAGCATGTTAATTTCACCCCTTTATTATCCATGGTCCAAAATTGATAAAAACATATAGTGTGTTGTTATGTCTAGCTATGGTGCCAGTAGGCAAGATGATACATTTGTTTATCAGTATACACTTCCTATGTTATCAGTTGGTTTACAAATACCACCTGTAACTATACCAATTTGTATGAGTCATAGGGCCTGTTTCTGCTGAGCAGAAATAATCGATTATTAACCGTTTATTTTTTTAATCGATTATTTTTGGGCAGCAGAAACGGCGCAAAATAAAATAACCGATTAAAAATAACCGATTAAAAACACTCAATCCATTGCGTGTTTTAATCGATTATTTCTTGTTTTAACCGATTATTGCGGAGCAGTTTTGAGCTGCAACACAAATAGCGATTATTGACCTCACTTTGACCTCTAGAGTATGACAAACTTATTCACGTCACAAAGCATGCTGTTTATTTGCGCGATATCGACGACGACGATCAGCAAAACCACGATCGCGATGTAGGGTAGACCGAATAACAATCCGGGTAACAATCAAATGTTAAACATTTGATTTTTATTATTTTGTGGGGGAGAATTATACCGAGAGACTCCGGGATTCTGACGTGTTACAAGTACACCCGTTACATACCACCAGTTCAGGCTAACGATGTTTTACATGTCATTTGTTAGGCCTGTTGTCTGTTGACTTGTTTCGGTAGAAATATATAGCCTCTAGGCCTAGCAGGCCGAAGGTAGAACCAACGAACGGCGAAACGAACTTTTTTCGCCGACGTGTCCATATTAATATAACATCATTATTCTGTTGTATGTGGTACGGTAGTAGGCCTAGATGTTTATTTTACAAATAATATAGCTTTACGTAAGAGTAATTTTTAATCGTAGGTCTACATGTGAGAGTTTTAGGCAGCGATAGGATGTAAACAAACCAACTCTCATCGGCCTTTCATAACTTGAACTGCGCTGTGGGGGAATGATGACGTGATTTTAAAAACCGATTACCTGAATAACCGATTAAAGTCGTAGCAATTTTCAATTGCAACGCGATTATTTTTGTGGTTTGCGGTGACTGGAAAAAATCGATTATTTTGATTTTTTCAGCAGAAACAGACCCATATAGATAGTAGAATTGTGAATAAAAGAGTTGTTAAAAAGTAGTCGAAGTGAATACATCTATCTTTGAGTCAGCTTTACAATACTTTACATTATATTACAATACATTACTACTGTACAAAGGTACTGGGGGTATATAACAAATTGGCGACGAGGATGGGATTTTAAATTCTAAGTGATACAATGGCTGGAATTTCACCACCAGTACCGTTTCTACCTACTCCAGGCAAATCAACGTTAAAGTTTGAACAATGGTTTGAATTTTTTACAAATTATACTCTTGCGTCTGGAAGTGACCGATGGAATGCTGAAAGAAGAAAAGCACTATTACTACATTGTCTTGGTACTGAGGGTCAACGTATTTACAGCTCTTTACCAGAAAGAGAAATTGATCCAAATGATGATGTTAATTCATATGATGCAACTGTTGCCAAATTGCGGGCACATTTTAACCCAAGATTAAACGTTGTAGCGGAAAGATACAAATTTCGTCAACGTAGACAACTCCAGGATGAAACATCAGATGAGTACGTAAGAGAACTTCGACAATTATCAATTTCATGTAATTTCGGTGTAATAGCTGATGAAATGATAAGAGACCAGTTAGTTGAGAAAACTAATTCTTCCCGTATTCGCGAAAGATTACTTCTGGAACCTGAACTTACATTAAATACTGCCATAGAAATTGCAGGGCAATGTGAACATGCTGCAAAAGAATGCCAAATAATAGGTAAAGCTGAACTACCAGTACCTGTTGAGCAGATACGAAAGAGTAATTACAAACCTAAACAACAGCCAGCAAAATACAAATCCAGTGAGTACTGTTTTCGTTGTGGTTCGAAATCGCACAAAGCAAATGATGTCAAATGCAAGGCAAAGAAAGCTAAATGCAATAAATGCCGTAAGATAGGACATTTTGCTAGTGTTTGCAGAAGTGTTGAAATTAAAAATATTGATGAAACCATGTCTGTTAATGTGATGGTTAACAGAAAATTACGCACTGACGTATTGATAGGTCATTCAGCAAAAGTGAACATGACCATAGATACTGGTTCACCAGTTACAATTCTACCCAAAAGAATCTATAATCGATATTTTGTCAACAAAGCTCTACAAAAGGCGTCAATCAAACTGATGACCTACTCCAAGGAACCGATACATGTGCATGGATTTGTGAATTTACCAGTTACCCTTGCCAGTGAGCCAGAGAATAAAGTGCACGCGAAGATTTACATTGTAGAAAAAGGATCGCCTATTCTCGGGATGGACTTGATTAGCAACCTAAATATTAACATTGTGAAAGGACAAATTGCTTACGTCCAAGTTGCTAAAGATACTACTACAATTGATGATGCTGAATACAAGCAAGAACTGAAAAAAGAACTATCCGAGATTGTTCAATGGGAATGTGGGGCTCGCGAAGGATTTCGTACATAAAGTTATGGTCCGCGAACACTGTACACCGAAAATTCAGAAATTACGAAGCTTACCATTTACGGTAAGAGACAAAGTTGCTAAAGAACTTGATAGGTTAGAAAGCCAAGGAATTATAGAGAAAATTAATGCAAGTCCTTGGGTAAGTCCTATTGTCGTAGTAGGTAAAAAAATCCGGTGATGTACGTATTTGTATAGATTTAAGAGAAGTAAACAGAACTTGTAGTAGACCAATTTCCTTTACCTGATATTTCAGAATTATTCAATTCATTGCATGGTGCTACTGTATTTTCTACGTTAGATCTTAGATCTGCGTACCATCAATTGACATTACATAAAGAAAGTAGGGATTTAACTGCTTTTATTACGCATCAAGGCCTTTACCGTTATAAGAGAGTATGTTTTGGTCTTGCTTCCGCACCATCTGCATTTCAGAAAACAATGAGTTCAATCCTAATGAATGCAAAGGGGGTACGTTGCTATCTTGACGATATTGTTGTCTTTGGTAAAGATGAACATGAACATGAGTGAACATATGAGTTGGTATCCGATAATGGGAAACAATTTGTATCCATAGAGTTTGACAATTATTTAAAGGAGAGAGGTATTAAACACATTAGAACATCATTGTACTATCCTAAAAGTAATGGATTAGTTGAAAGAATGAATAGAACAATTAAACATACCATTAAAATGGCCAATGAAAATAATAAGAATTGGAATGAGGCCATGTTAGAATTTCTTATGATCTATCGATCTACACCTCATGCTGTTACAGGCATATCTCCTGCAGAATTATTACATAAGCGTAAATTAATTACTACACTAAATGTAAGACCTACAGATGGTTACCAAAATGGAATTAAACATACTGAGGTAAAGGAACGAGTTAAAAAGTTCCAAAGTAAAAGTAAGAAGTATTACGATGATAAGAAAAATGTGAGGAAACCACAATTTAAAGTGGGAGATTCAGTACGAATTAAGAATCCGAGACATGTTGATAAATCAAGTAATAAGTTCTATACTGGAGGAAAAATTAAAAGAATTGTTAGTAATGCTACATATGAGCTAGATGATGGAAAGATCTGGAATGCTAAATACCTAACAAATGATCTAACCACACAGAAACAGAAAGATACTGTTGTACCTACATTTGATAAAGATAGACCTAGACGTGAAGTTTATAAACCACGTTGGTTAATTGATTACACTCCCTAAATGTAACATGTGAAATTAGGAGGGGAGAGATGTTATGTCTAGCTATGGTGCCAGTAGGCAAGATGATACATTTGTTTATCAGTATACACTTCCTATGTTATCAGTTGGTTTACAAATACCACCTGTAACTATACCAATTTGTATGAGTCATATAGATAGTAGAATTGTGAATAAAAGAGTTGTTAAAAAGTAGTCGAAGTGAATACATCTATCTTTGAGTCAGCTTTACAATACTTTACATTATATTACAATACTTTACATTATATTACAATACATTACTAGTGTACAAAGGTACTGGGGGTATATAACATGTGTCATCGATGTATAACAACAAATACAAAAGTAAAGACATTCTAGGTGTTGAAAAGGTTGGATTGTATGTTATTAAACACGAACAAGTATTGTGTAAAACCGTAATGAAATAATTGAATATATAAGGCACGTGGGGTGGGTGTGCCGGATATGGAACTGTGAGAAGTTCTGACATGAACTTTACAACCTAGTATTTTGTCAGTGTCTGACTTTTTTGGTATGTGATAAGTACTAGGCCTACTATGTATTTATCGATTTACCGATTAACGTCAAGTCACTTTAAGGATGTTTGACATGACCTTTCCGACCTGATATTTTCAGTTTTTATTTTTTTGTTATGTCCTCACACACTTCTATGTTTGTACCAATTATTCCATTGGTAAGATGGAGTGAAATAAACCGTTTTTGTGGGGTTTTCGAGGGGGTCTGGAGACTAGACCCGACCCCAGGGTCAGACTTTTGTTTGATAGTATTAACAACTTTAAAGGGTCAAACCTCCTGGGTGGTATGAGGTAAATTCATATATGTTACTCTCAGTAACAAAACAATGATTCCAAGCGTCGTGATGGTGACGAATGATTAATAACATTTTTTTGTTGGTGGTTTTGGATACATGACTGGAGAATCGACCATTTGAATTAGACTTTTTACTGCATGCCCAAACTATTAAAAGAAGCTTAAATTAAAGTGTCCAAATAAACAAGACAATATTTATTATTTAATTTCTCAATAAACGTATGTTTTTTTTTCTTGTTAAATTGTTAGCGTATGGCTAGGTCTGTACCATTGAGTTGTAAATTGTCATTTTCAAACATCGTACAACAGACACAATGATGGAGAAGGGAGCAACGATACGGCGGTGTAGAGCCCTATAACGTGCGCAACAGCATATAAATCATACTGTTGTTAAATTATACAAAACAGTGCTCATATCCGGAACATGGTCTTATAATCGCGTCGAGCATAGCTCATCGACGAAAGTTCCGTATTTATAGTTGTATGAAAAAAATGTTTTTTGCGGGATTCGAACCGGTGTGACCTCTCGCTTATAGGGCGAGTATCATACCACTAGACCACAGAGCCCATTTTCACCCACCAGATACCTTCTCTCATATAACAAACGCCCTCACAATTAGTGGAGGCTTAACTAGTCAGAATAAATTCCGCAACGGTTTTTAAAATATTAGTGTGTATATATGTAAATCAAGAGAGTTGCGTAACACTGTGTAAATTATATAAATCATACTGTTGAATCATAGAAACAGTATTTAAAGTAGAAATCATTCAAATTCTCTGTCAGATTATGGGTTTTAAAGTGAACCGTGACGTCTGATTTTATTTATCTTCATTTTTCATGTGGGGAACAATATATCAATAAAAAACTTTATTTTTATACATTCAAATTTTATGTAATCTCTTGGAATCTGAAAATAAACCAATCAAGCCTAAAAAGTAAGCAATGCATTACACAGCCGCATGAGGGCCAGCATACATGATTTCACATGATATGATGTATACTTCCTACAGAGTGACAGTGCTCGCAATGTAAAAATGACGGAAAGTTCTCGGCGGTGTGGTTAGCTCGATCCTTGACACACTTCAGTCGGCCGGCGGCAGCACATAATTAACAGATAACTCATCATCGGCGGCCCTGCCCTGGATACTGTAGTTTTCTCTAGTCCCATTCACAGTAATATTACAGTGCTGGTAATTAATATTATGCGATTAATTGATCAGACTAAATAAAAATATACTATTATAAGAAAGGCCTGCTCAGTTGTTTCAGACTGAGACTCATAGAAGAGATAGAGGCTAGGCTAGGGGGCCAGGCTAGCTAGCCTGCCCTACTAGCCTATAGGCTAGGCCTAGAGGCTAGTAGTAGTAGTAAGTAGGCTAGGTAGGTACCTAACCTAGCCTCTAGGGCTAGCCTAGGCCTAGGCCTATACTATCTAAGGCCTAACTAACAATAGGCCTAGGTAGATAGGCCTAGAGGCCCCTTAACCTAAAGGCTAGGGCCAGGCCCACTACTAGTACTATAGCTAGCCCTGTAGGAACTAGGCTAGGCCTATCTACAGTAGTAGTAGTAGTAGACTAGCTAGTTAGGCTAGCCTGGGCCTAGGCGTATTGTTGTAGCCTATATGTATAGGCCAGGGCCTAGCCTAATAAATAGCAGTAGGTCTATCATAGGAAAGACTCAAGAGGCCTAGCTAGCTATTTAGGTGACGCACTGTCAAAGAAAGTATATACTTTTAACTTTAATAATAGTTAAGTTAGGCCTATATAAACAGTTTTTAAAAAAATAGGTAAGCTAGGCTAGGCTAATAATAATAATAGGCCTAGCCTAGGCCTATATTAAGTTTGTTATTTTTGTCCAAGCAAATGTTTAAATAATGCCTAGCTATAGGACTCCTTCCTAGGCCTAGCCTAGTTTGATTGTCGAAAATTAAAAAAACTTTTAATTAAAAAAGTATGACCTGAAAGTATAAAAGCTGATTGTGAGAAGACAAGATAAACTTGATTGAATTCATTAAATCATGCACCATGAACAGCTTATTTATTCCTGGCTATAATGAATACACTCTGAAAAATTGATAGCTAGATGAAATTGATCAAGACTAGAGGGTGAGCTCGCTTCACTCGCTCCCCCTCTAGGAAGTGTAGACGATGGTTCTCGGAATGATAGTGTTCTCCTTATACGTTTTCTGTCGGTTACCATTATTGAAAATGCTTGACATTCGTAAAACTAAACTACTTTGTTTCACAGTGTTTTAGATGATTAATAACATTTTAAAGTATAGTTTTTATTGTTTGGTAGGGCCCTTTGGGGAGTCAGGTCATTTGAGGGAGGTGCTTATTCGAGGGATATGTTAAATTTTTTAGTTTTAATAATATGGTAACATTTATAATCAAATGAAATCCTCTAATAGATATTGAAAGTGGTAAAAAAGAATAACAAATGCTTGTTAAATTGTAGATAACAGTGCGGTGAATTCTACTACAAATAGTATAATTGTGTTATTATAAATATGTGGATGGACGTTTATTAGATAGTTGGGTTGGGGGGGGGAATTATTATTCAAAGTGATGTTTTATTGGAGAGGCGTTTATTCAAATGAATACCATCCTAATAATTATTAATACATTATTTAATTTAATCATCTTTTGAAACTAACTGCCGTGACAGAGTGGGCCCAAGAAAGAAGACATTACGGCTTGCAACATGGGCAGACATCTCGGTCCTAACGGGACACAGGAAGATAGCCTACAGTTATCCCTGCAAGCTTACTCAATAAAATTCAGCTATCAGGATTTCACTCGAAAAATGTCTTATCATCAAATCTCCCTATGTAATTTTATAATACTATTGTATTGATTGATGGAAAGTGCCTGTTTCCCGTCACCTTTAGGGTCAAATCTATTATTTTAACTGCTCCCTTGTGTATAAAAGAGAGAAAATATTTGAAACCAGGTTGTTGCAAGGTGAACTTATCTTAAACCCGGAAATTACTTTGACCAGGAAGAATTGATATTGAGAGGAAAATCTAATGTTGAAATCATAAATTTTGTTAAAAAACTCTTTATAATATCTTCCTAAGATAGAAATATGGAACAATAGCGTCGCTGTGAACACTAATGTTATCAAATCTACGTTTCGCGGTACATTTCAGATAGATAAGGTAGGTATCCAAGGCGGAGATTTGTACCGAAGTTTTTGCATTGTGCTCGCCTATGCCAGAATTAACCATAATTTATATATAGATAATTGAAAAAATAATGCTATGGAAAGAATACAATAAAGATTTATATATAGCCTATATCTAAAACTTTATTTTACCTTACATACCTGCTAGTCCTACACCTTTTGTATCAAGATGGCAAATTCATATCAAATCAAAGCTTATTGTTGTTTTTTTACTAAATAAAAATGTTTTTCCATAGTAAAGAATGGCATACCGGAATATAAAACGCCTTGCCGTTGGTGGTCTACTCATAGGTGGTGGAGCAGCAACAGCAACTTATGTTCTTCTACGAAGTTCAAAGCAAGAATTGAATCGAGTAAGAACATCTTTAACAGGCCTAATGGAGTAACACTTTCACTTAACTAATATTCTCCCCATTCAACTTTCTATAACAATTACAAGAATATGAATGCATAAAGCAAAAAAAAAATGTAATTAAGCCTTAAACCTTGGTTTTTAGGCTACACCTTTGTTAACCAACAATGTATCCCCCCCCCCCCCCTAATGGCTATGAGCACTCACTGGCTAAACCCAGGAGCCCAGAGCCTTAAGAGGCCTAGAGCACGAGCAGCCCCATTGCAACTTCCAAGCGTTGGAGGGTTCTTAGGAGTTCTAAAACCAGGGGAATTTTTTCTGCATTATGCCGCAGACCTTGCAAGTTTATTTTTTATTTAGGTTTTTCCACTAAATACACATTATCCTTTTAATTCAGCAACGATTAACGCACGTTATAGCTGCTGAGCTACGTGATGCTAACAATCAGAACCAACTGCCAACACGTGAACAACAAGTACAGGCACTTCAACAAACCCACGAGTACGATGTCTTAGTGATTGGTGGGGGCGCCACGGGATCTGGAGTTGCCTTGGATTCCGCAACCAGAGGTGAGTAATTTTTATGGAGCTATAATATAAAGGTTTGATAGGTCACTTCAAGAAGATTTTGGGAAACAGTTCTTTGCAAATCGGGTTGTGGGTGAATGGAATTCACTACTAGATGAGATCTCTGTACCTAATGTGAAGTCATTCAAAGAAAAGATGAGTACCCTACCCTAAGGAATGAATGGTCAGTTATCAAGTATGTAGATATTCAGGCACCGATCCAGGCTGGCTAGCTTTAATAATAATCTCAAAATTCAGACTCTGGTATCTTTTCAACCCATCACAAGGTCTCAAAGCCTTTTGGCCACACAGTTATTGAGAACGGTCCATTATATATTTAAATATATTTTCATTGATTTAAATTCTGTTCACACCTGTGCGCAATTCAGCCAAGTAAGTTGGAACTTATTCCCCCATTTACATTTACAAATGTTGATTTTAACATTTTTTATTGATAGGTTTAAAGACAGCTCTTGTGGAAAAGTATGATTTTTCATCAGGAACTAGTAGCAGAAGCACCAAACTAATACATGGTGGTGTTCGATACTTACAAAAGGCTATTATGGGTTTAGATTATGAACAGGTACAGTATAATTGAAGCCCTCCATTGGGACACCCTATTTAGTGGACACCCTGATTAAGGGGACACTTTCCATGAAACAAACAATGGCTGATATATGTTTTGACACATGAGTGATTGGCCAAGCGGTTAAGATAGTGGAACCGTAATTATGTAGACATAACATCGGCAAGGATTCAAGGCTCACTCGCGCAATGGTTCTGGTGGTAGAACGAGTCTTCTTGGATAAGGACTATAAACCGTAGGTCCAGTGTACACATGTGCACTTTAAAGAACCTAATACATCTTTGAGGACGAGTAAGGGGTTACACCAGTTTACTAGTACTGTACATCACAGCCACTGATCACAACTGGGCCCTCTGGGATCCAGTCTTTGACTGAAGAGGTTACCCAGTATAAATAAAATATTTCAATTCAATTCAACAATACAGACAATCTCTATTGAGGTGACAATATTCTGTGTCTCAAATGTGTCCTCTTTATAGGAATTTAATGTATGTATATTTAGGTATTATTAGGTAAGTTTTTGCGTGTCAAGTGGCTGAGTCTTGAAGGCATCACTATGTTCAATGCTCTCCAGTTTCATAACAATTTATTTATATTTCTTTTTTAATTATTCTTATTTTAATTATTCTTATTTGGCTATAGAATCTTTACAAACACATTCATATAGCTTTTTTGCTTTTTTTAATGTCAATTAATAATTCTTTTATTTTGGAATTATTTCCTCCATATCAAAACTCTAATAACTGTAGCTAGAAAAAGAAAAATTGCATCACTATAGAAATACTCAAAGAAACTCCTTAAACTATAATACATTAAGAGTCAATGTGTAAGTTTTCACAAATACAGGAAACTTTTATTTTACAACTATTCAACCAAAACTATAAATAAATTTTCACTATGCTGTCTGATCATGTTTTTTTATCTTTCAGTATCGCTTGGTGAAAGAGGCCCTTCATGAAAGAGCAAATCTTTTGGACATAGCTCCACATCTGTCTTATCAACTGCCCATTATGCTTCCAGTTTATAGGTAACTAGCAATTGTCAAAATTAGTTTACAGCCTTCTCAGTACATAACACCCGACGCCAGTATCTGTCTATACTCGCCAACCTCCACCCCTCTTCAATAACACCCCATACTCTTTCTTAAAAACAAATTCTTCCCAGTGATGGACAAATTCAATTCAACCTAAGCTTCGAATTGAGAGGAATATGCATAGCTACGATGGGTCTAATAATGGTTGAAGCACGTTGTAAATTGTGTAAATGAATAGGTGTCATATTGGCTGATAATGAAAATATGTAATTTAGATACTGCGGTCCCCCAGCCTTCTTTCTCCTTTCACCACCCCAGCCACTATCAACAAACCTTAACTCCTCCCCTGGACAGTTCAAATTTAGTAACTTTTCCTAGTACAATCGCTAGTATTATCGCTCCTCCTCCCCCTACAAACACACCCCAGATACACTGGGTGATGTGTTGAAAAGCCGGTTCCAGTACAAATTTTGTTATTATCACTCCCAACCCATAATCCCTCAGTGGCAGTTTTCAAATGTAGTTTAAAACATTCCAAATACAGTTTCGGTCATGGTCATAGGCCTACATCCCCACCCCAAACTCCCATCCGCTTCCCAGGGATGATTAAATACTTTAACATTTTCCAACCACAATTCTGGTTTAAGCAAAATCCCCACTATCCTCTGAACCCAAACCCTATCTCCCAACCCCACTCTCCCAAAATGGGCGTTTTTCCCTTGGAGGATTGGTGGTGTAGTTGAACACAGTAACAGGAATGGATGTCTGTACTGAGACAATCCAAGAAACCGATACATAGCTGGATATGGTTAAAGTACTTTGCTAAATGTGTAAATGAATAGGTGTCATATTGGTTAATGAATAAAATATGTATATCTATATACGCCTTGCTGAGGATAATTAAAATACTGTAAAACTTTTGTAGTATAATTTTACAATTCAATAGCCTACAACCCCGAGCCCTGGCAAAAAATGACATCACAAACCACCACACCACCCCCGCAACCTACGCAACATAAGAAAATGCCCTTCCAATCATTTTGAAATCAAATCTGCAATGTTTGCAGCACTGTTGCATTATCGGTTCCCACTTTTGATTATGCAATAAAGCACTACGTCGCTGCTTTATGTCGCTAGTGGAAACAACACTTGTGGATAAGAAAAAAAAGGACTAATTTAATTGATCTATTTTTAACCCCCAGATGGTGGCAGGTGCCCTACTTTTGGGCAGGTATCAAGATGTATGACTTTGTTGCTGGAAGGCAAAATTTGCAGTCTAGTTACTACCTGTCAAAAACAAGAGCTCTTGAACTATTCCCAATGCTTAAAAAGGAGAAACTTGTTGGCGCTATTGTCTACTATGATGGTAATTTTTGTTTTCTCTTTTTGTGAAATTCACTTTCTTCTTTTTTTATTATATAATAAAAATAATGATTGTTTTATTAAAAGCCCTAAAAAATACATATACATAAATGTCTTGCTTAGATTCAATCTTATGATCTTTTAGTTCTAAGCTATAACTTACCTAAGAAAGCATGCATTACTGTTCAACTTTTATTTCTTTAGGAGCTCATAATGATGCTCGTATGAACTTGGCTATTGCCATGACAGCTGCTAGGATGGGTGCCACAATAACTAACCATACAGAAGTGAAAGAACTGATTAAGAAGAAGGATGAGAATGGCAAGCTGGTGGTTCGTGGCGCTTTGGTCAAGGATCGATACACAGGTTAGCATAATGATATTATTTATTGATGATGTAAAACAACTTACATAGCGCATACATTCATTGTTGGTTTGCAGGTGATATTGTAGCAAATGTGGAACTTGATTCAGTATAATAAGGTCTAACAAATATATATATTTATTTTGGCTTTGGGTTAGTAACCACAAGACAGTGGAACTGTAATTACATAGCCATAACATCGGCAAGGTTGCGAGGCTCACTTCGCTCTATGGTTCTGGTGGTAGAACAAGTCTTCTCGGATAAGAACTTTTAACTGTATTTCCAGTGTACACATATAGCTCATGTGCACCTTGTCTTTCTGTAGGGGTTACCTCAGTGTACTAGTACACACAGACACTGTCGCACGCAGTCACTTATCATAACTGGGCCCACTGGGTGAACAGTCTTTGACTGAAGAGTCTACCCAGTATAAAGAAATAATAATAATTAATAAATAAAAATACCACGTTAATTAAAAGGCAATCCTTTTGCTATTGGAAATAATAATTTTCTTTATTAACTATTTTTTCACCTAGGCCTGCCTTTTTGCATGAATGACCAGGCCTTGTTTAAATGAAACTGTATGCATAAACGATTTTTACCTTACGATTTGACCCAGTTGTAGTTTTTGGTAGTAAGATTTCATATTGTTGCACAAAATCAACAAAACTGATCAATTGATTCTGTTTTAAATTGATACATTTTCTTAATAGCCAAATTGAACATAGTTTTTCCTGTATTACGTTTATTCCTTTTATCTGAGAACATATAATGTGTAACTGACAACATATATTCTACCCTCTTTACACCTCTAATATTTTTTATTGAAAAAGGTAAAGAGTTTACAGTGCTAGCTAAATGTGTCATCAATGCCACAGGTCCTTGCACAGATAATATCCGTCTAATGGATGATCCTCAGAAGACCAAGATCTGCCAGCCTAGTGCAGGAATACACATTGTTTTACCAGATTACTACAGGTAGGTAATTGTCAGTTTAAAAAAAACCCTGCAGTAACTTCTCCCATAAGGATTCCTTCATGTGCTGCCACCAAATGGCACCTGTCCGTCTGTCCACAACAGGGCTGAATGGACTAGTACACTGGGGTTACCCCCTACTCTTCCGAAAGATGAAATGGATTTTGTTAGAGTGCACACCAGCCAGTTATGTACACTGGCTGGTGTACACAATAAGTCCCTATCCAAGAAGACTTCAGGTAGTAACATAACAAAAATTATTTAAACATTGTTTTAATAGATCCTTGACTATGTCACAGGGCATAAAAATCTGAACCATAAACCTTTCTCTTTGTAGTCCTGCTGCCATGGGTCTTCTTGATCCATCAACCAGCGATGGCAGAGTGATCTTCTTCCTTCCATGGCAGAAATCCACAATTGCTGGCACAACAGACAGTGCTTGTGAAGTAACAGAACATCCAGCTCCAACTGAAGACGATATTCAATTCATTTTGAAAGAGATTAAGAATTATCTAAGTCCAGATATTGCAGGTTAGATTGTGCTTTCAGGATATACAAGAGAGGTTGTGGATTAATTTACTGCATATATAGTAGAGGCTATATATGGTTTGACCTTGAAAAAATTCTAATAAAAGGTCTTTTGGTATTTTCTTGTAGCTTTAGGTGTCAATAATTACCAAAAAATTTTTGCAGCCTTCTAGTTGCTGCGTTAGTGAGATATTGAGGGTCAAAGGTCAGTGACCTTTTTGTGGCATTTGATGGCTCATAACTCCTCAACTCCTGGGTTTAAAAAGACAAATGTGGTTTCTACATCTATGTTTTAGTGGTCAAACAACAAAATAAAGTTTTTGCAAATTTCGGGTTACTTGTGCCAATGGTCAGATAGTCGGGTCAAAGGTCATTGACCTTTATTCATTAATAACTACTGCTAGTGTAGGACCTGAGTAAGATTTGTATGCATTCAATTTAGGAGAGAATATCTCAACTGTTATAGGATAATTTGACCCCAAGGAACAATATGGGATATGTGTCAAATTCGTTATCTGGGGCGAAAATGCCAAAATCGGGGTCAAGGGTTAGAAATGTGTGGTTCTTATATCTCGACAACCACTTGTCATACAGATTTGCTTTTGGTGTCAAATTGTTCAGAATATACATATTTATATTCGGTCTAACACAACTTTTACCCAAAAAAATGGCCGGAAATGCTTTTACTGACCTTTGACCAAAAAACACATTTTCGGGTTAAATATTTAAAATGTCAATGGACACACTGTATGGTATCAAATGGAAGCATATACAATATGCTACCCATTGCTACCCAACTTGTATTTAATTATGTGATGTTATTTTTGGAAAATATGCATATTTTATTAAATTTAGACAAAAATGAGTATAAATTAATGTAAGTTTATTTTAGGTGAAATAATTCTAGCGTTGTAATGAAATATTTGGTATCAAAAAGAAAAGACTTAGTTGTAGTTTATTAAGTTCTTTATTTGGTAGACCAAACAAAATGGCATTGCAGTAGTCTAACCGTGATGTTATTAGTGCATGGACAAGTTTAATAAGCGAGGAGTGTGTTTGCGAATTGATCTTATGTTACGAAGGTGGTAGGTATCAGATTGACTAATGTTGTTGATATGTCTGGACATAATCGTTGCTGAGTCAAATACAACTCCGATATATCTAACCTCCAACGATGATGTGATTGATGTTTCTAGCAATGGCCAATTTCTTGAAGTGTTTTGAATGAAGACATAAGATTTCTGTTTTACCAGGTTTAAAAAGAGCATGTTTTTAGTTAGCCAATCCTGAACATCAACAACACAAGCTTCGATAACCGATTTCGCTGGATTAAAGCTGATGTACAGTTGTGTATCATCTGCGTACACATGATATTGGACACAATGTCTCTTAATGATATCACTCATAGGCGAGATGTAAACTAAAAACAATACTGGACCCAGTAACTTGATCCTTGAGGAACACCGCATTTCAGGTCGATAGAGGTGGATTTGACATTACCAATCCGGACCTGCTGCTTCCTAGAAGACAAATATGACTTGAACCAATTTAGAGCAGATCCACAGATACCAATAGACGAGAGTCTTGCAATAAGAATGGAATAGTCCATGGTATCAGAAGCTGCCGACAGGTCGAGGTACACAGAAAAAAGACAATTACCTTTATTCAGAGTTAAAATAATATCATTATGCACCTTGAGAATGGCTGACTCTGTACTGTGGTGCTTTCTATATGCTGATTGAAGAGGGTCGAACAGATTATTGTTGTCAAGAAAATGTATGAGATCTAAAGCAACGCATTTCTCAAGGATCAATTAGATAAAAAAGCGACATTAGAAATAGATCGAAAATTTGCCATGCAAGTATGATCCAGTGAAGGTTTCTTTAAAATAAATGTAACTAGACCCAACTTCAAATCATCAGGAAAGGTCGTACCAGTTGATAAAGATAAATTAATAATAATTCTAAATACTGAAGTCAATTATGCACATTTTCCATAAAGTTATATTTCTAATTAAAAATTTCAATACAAGTTGGGTAGCAATGGGTAGCATATTGTATATGCTTCCATTTTATACCATACAGTGTGTCCATTGACATTTTAAAGAATAATTTAACCAGAAAATGTGTTTTTTGGGTCATTTTTTTCGGTCAACCAGCATCGGCCAACAGCTTAAGATCAACTTCTTCTAGCATGGAAAACTCACTTCCACAAACTACTATCGGTGGAGACTTCAGTGGTAGATGACATGGATATCGTCAAAATCTTCAACTTAACCACCAGATAAGCTCCGAGAGGTTCTCCGAGGCCGAGGTGTCAATTGCCTGCAAACAGATGAAATCTGGCAAAGCACCTGGTCTTGACGGTCTTCCCATCAAAATATGGAAATTACCTGGCACCCAGAAAGCTCTCACTTCTTTCTGCAATCAAATTCTTGATGGAAACAGGCCATCAGAATGGGGAATTTCGTTCATATCCCGAAAAAAGGTGATCTTTCAAAACCAGATAACTACAGGGGTATTTCATTATCAAAATTGGCTGCAAAGATCTACAATCGCCTGATTTTAAATAGGATACGTCCTGTGATTAATGAAGTTTTACGCCCCAACCAGAATGGCTTTCGTCAGGCACGATCAACAACTACGCACATTCTTGCACTGAGGAGAATTGTTGAAGAGGTTAAAGATGTATTGTCCCCCTGAAAAAATTTTTTTTTTCAATATTTTTGTTGAATAGGCCATTTTAATTGCACATAAAAGTTATTCACTTTGACCTCAATTTGGATTGAAAAAAATAATTTTTTACACGGGAAAATCGCAATTTAATGCAAAAATTAACCAACCGGAAGCTATTTGTCTGGAAGACAAATGTGTTCCGGTTTAATTTAACCCTTGACCTGAGTTAGCTCATAAATATTCATATTGTATGGATACATCATGTGGATGATGATGCTTTCCAAATCAACAGCCAACAACGATAGCAATGCGTGCGTGCGAGAGAGTCGAGTAGTGATGCGAGACGAATCTTGAAGAAAACACGAAAACTATAGCTAGCAGAATGCTAAGTTAGAATTACAGTTAGTAACTTTGATGTTGAATCTTATTCATTTAGGTGAGTTTTTGTTTCGCTAACAGGAGAGGCCTAGCTAGGCCTAGGCCCGAATTTGCTGCTACTGTACTACTAGTCTACTACTACTAGCACTGACAGTCTCGAGTAGCCTAAACTGCTGCCTACTTCTGTCTCTAGAAGTAGAGTGTAGTAGGCCTAGGCAGTACACTGCTAGCTAGGGCTACAGTAGACCACCACCAGAAGGGATGTATTTTTGTTTCTATCATGATGAATTGGTTTAATTGATTTTTAAAGATTTCAACTATCTATTCGGCAGTGAAAATTTAAAAAAAAAGAAAATCTAAATATTGTTTTGGATGTTTTAGTGATGCAATATTTTAAAAATATTTTCTTTATCAAATGCAATAGGTTCAAATTAACATTCCGCAAATAAACATTTTATGCAGATATTTTGACACAAATTTCTTTTTTTTTAGGTTGATTGATTGAACAATAAGAGCAAGTAGTGAGAAACATAAAATGTATCGTACAGTGGCAACATTCACAATTTATTGAAACGTTTCTTACTATTAAAATGACACTTTGTAATGGATGTGAGCGATCTTAGAAGACTATAGCTGTCGTAATTACTGCCACAATCAACACATTGATAATTAGTAGACAAATTGACACAAAACACAATACAGGAATTCAATAAGATATACTGTATATATATATTTTATTAACTCCTTTTGCACTGTAATATTTACAGTAAAATTATGAAGTGTAAGTAAATTTGAAGAATTTATCCTGTGTACTGTTGTAGTAGTTTTTTTTTATTTATTGAATGTTATGTTTACAAAATAATATACTGTACATATAATACAAACAAAATTATACAATATTTTACAAGCTGGACAAGAACATATTGGCCGAATGCAGCAGGAGAGTCGGAAATATTTTTCCTGCAATATCCAATCATATTCCAATACCGAGTCTATCATTGTTGTCTTTGGGTGACCTCTGTTCCAGTCTTCATCAACGTCTTTAAAAAAAGTAAAAGCAAAGTATGAAAATCTGGAAAAAATACATCATGCATATTTAGTGCAAAATTGTGCTAGTGAAATTGCTTACTTTGACATATAGTCAAATAAGTACATATACTACCTTTCTATGGTAATTAAAACACATTACTTATAATGTTATAACTTATAAAAAGAGAAAATAAATATTTGACTTACTACAGTACAGAGAACATTTGTTTGTGTTGTAAAATGGCTAAGCTGGCTTTTCCCCTCTGTCTACTTGTACAGTGCTGCTGGAAGGTTCTCCATTTCAGGCTTGTATTGCAACCATTTTCCCTGAAAAATGTTTGTTTTATTTTTATCATAAAAATTAGTTAAACAAGCTTCAACTGTAAATATATATGGTACAGCAAGCTGGCTGTATTTTCGGAATGTAGCTAAGATTGATGGCATATAGCCTAGGCCAGTCTATGAAGAGTACAATGTATAGGGCCTAGCTGGGCATCTTCTGCAGGGACCTGATTGTCACAGTCTGCTTGCTACTAGCCTAGTAATATGCAGCAGCATGTATTAATTATTCTAGGCCTAGCCCTGAACTGAAAAAATTCCAGGCTAAGTTAATTAATTTACCTTCCTGTTATTATTGCGTTATATATATTATTATATTTAAAATAACCGTCTAGGCCTACTTACCGAAAAATTAACAGCTCAGCTTTACATATTTATACGATCAGGCCAGGGAAACCCACAGTCGAGTAGCGTCGATCTCTGGTGGTGTTGTTGTACAACGTGCATCGTCCATTGTTAGATCAGATCTCTGCTGTGTGGATGCTCATTAACATATCATGCATATGTATGAGTTAGCTCTACCGGCCTAATTTCTGAGCCGACGAGTTCGAAAAAATGGTAAACTTATTTTGATTTTTTTATAAGCGAAATCAATATTTTTTTCGGATTTTTTTTCGGTGGAAGTGAATAACTTTATGTTAACTACAAAACGGTCTATTCAAAATTTGATTTTTTCCATCTTTATTTTTCATTTTTTGGGGGACAATACATCTTTAAGAACCATCACTTTCGCAAAGCCTTCAATTCCATCAATCGCAACATCATGATGAAGATCCTCTTAGCATACGGCATCCCTCATAAAATTGTAGAAGCCATCAGAGTAATGTATATCAATACATCAGCAGTTGTCCTCACTCCAGATGGTGAGACTGATTGCTTCAACATCGACTCTGGCGTAGTTCAAGGAGACCCTCTTGCTCCATTCTTGTTTATTGTCTGCCTTGACTTTGTAGTGTGATCAGCAACTACATCATCAGACGGTCTCACCCTCCGCCGTAGTAGAAGACATCCAGCTGAAGTACTACCAGACCTGGACTTTGCCGATGACATCGCCATTCTTGAAGATTCCATACATGCTGCCGAAAATCTACTGCACAGAATTCAACAAGCCACACAAGCTATAGGTTTATACTTAAACATCAAGAAGACCCAATTCATACATTTAAACCCCTCATCACCTTCTATAACTCTCGCACTGGATGGATCAGCAATAGAACAAGTAGAGGATTTCAGCTACCTCGGAAGCTACTGTTCATCCACTAACCATGATTTCGAAGCAAGACTTGGTCAAGCATGGGGTGCGCTGAACAGTCTTTCAAAAATATGGGCATCTCGTATCAACAAGTCCACAAAAATCCGCCTCTTTAAGTCAACAGTTCAAGCCATTCTTCTTTACGGCTGTGAGACATGGAGTCTTACTTCATCGCTCTCAAAATCATTGGATGGAGCATACACCCGCATGCTGAGGAAAGTCCAAAACATCCCATGGTCCTCACACGCCACCAACAAGACACTATATGCCAACCTTCCCCGTCTTACGACCATCATTCAAAGACGTCGCATGGGCCTTGCCGGTCATGTTATGAGAAGCTCTGAGCCTGCCTCAAGAGTTCTCCTTTGGGAACCAGAAGAGAAAAGGAAAGTGGGAAGACCTCAACTGACTTCGCTCGACATTCTGTTGAAAGATACCAAACTAGACCTGAGTGAACTGAGAAAGAGCATGCTTGATAGAGATGTGTGGAGACAAATTATCATGGCACCCACTTAATAGTGGGATGACATTAAGTAAGTAAGTTTGGTCAAAGGTCAGTAAAAGCATTTCCGGTCATTTTTTGGGGTAAACGTTGTGTTAGACTGAATATAAATATGTATTTTCTGAACAATTTGACACCAAAAGCAAATCTGTATTATTTGGTTGTCGAGATATAAGAACCACACATTTCTAACCTTTGACCCCGATTTTGGGCATGTTCGCCCCCGATAACGAATTTGGCACATATCGCATGTTGTTCCTTGGGGTCTAATTATCCTATAACAGTTGAGATATTCTCTCCTAAATTGAATGCATACAAATCTTACCCAGGTCCTAAACTAGTAGTAGTTATTAATGAATAAAGGTCAATGACCTTTGACCCGACTATCTGACCAATGGCACAAGTAACCCGAAATTTGCAAAAACTTTATTTTGTTGTTTGACCACTAAAACATAGATGTAGAAACCACATTTGTCTTTTTAAACCCAGGAATTGAGGAGTTATGAGCCATCAAATGCCACAAAAAGGTCACTGACCTTTGACCCTCAATATCTCACTAACGCAGCAACTAGAAGGCTGCAAAAATTTTTTGGTATTTATTCACACCTAAAGCTACAAGAAAATACCAAAAGACCTTTTATTAGAATTTTTTCAAGGTTACATAGGATAAATGTCACATATAGCCTGTACTAATAGACTCACTGGGCATTTATTTGACCCATCCAAGTGCTCTATTAGTTGTTTATTCGTGTGAATCTAATGTTATCTTTTCCACAACCAAGACCGAATAGATTTTCATTTTTGCTGAGCTATTTAATTTGCATGAGTGATCATCAACATCTAATTTCCTGACCTCTGATTGGTTGTTTAATTTTGTCAAAAAGTAGAAACTACTAAATTCACTGAAGCAAAAAAATCAAGAATAAAATTTGTTGCAGAAAGGGATTCGAAAGATGGTTGCTTTTGATTTATGCAAATAAATTTTCCTAGTGGAAAACAGGCTTAAGGGGTTAGTTAGATTTAGGACGAAAATGTGACAGGCAGTTTCTTAGTATACTGTACTTCTCCATCCCATACTCCCAGCCCTATAAATGTGACAGGCAGTTTCTTAGTATACTGTACTTCTCCATCCCATACTCCCAGCCCTATAAATGTGACAGGCAGTTTCTTAGTATACTGTACTTCTCCATCCCATACTCCCAGCCCTATAAATGTGACAGGCAGTTTCTTAGTATACTGTACTTCTCTATCCCGGCCATACTCCCAGCCCTATAAATGTTGCATGTGTCAACAGCACTTTTGATCAACTTTGTACCATATTTTTGCAGTGCTACTATTTTAATCGCATTTTAATGTATTTTTGTGATTTTATTTTTTAGTTCGACGAGGAGATGTGTTGGCAGCCTGGTCTGGTATTAGACCTCTCGTTAAGAATCCTAACTCAAATAACACCGAGTCATTAGCACGAAACCATGTGATAGAGGTCAGCGACACTAATCTTGTTACAATTGCAGGTAGGTAGTACAGTTTCGATACCTAAATTAATTAATCAATGCGATGATAATAACATTTATATCGTACTATTTCTACTAAGAAATATACAATAACAATAAAGGGCATAAAATACGCCTGTGAGAAAAGAGCTCTAGTGTTATTGTTGCAAAACCAAAACTCCATCCTATTGAGTAAAACTTATATTGAAGATGTACTTAGCAGTAACCTCTTTGGATTATTGAGATCAATAATATTACATATTTAGGTGGAAAATGGACAACTTATAGAGCAATGGCCAAAGATGCTGTGGATGCAGCGGTCAATTCATGCCAACTTGAACCTAAAAATGATAGTTTGACCGATGGATTGCTTCTAGAAGGTGCTGCAGGATGGACGCCTAACATGTTTATAAGACTGGTTCAAGATTTTGGTTTGGACAGTGAGGCAAGTGAATACTTTAATTTATAATGGATCAATGCATTAAAATAAATAAATTTATTATAAATATTTATTATTATAAAATATGATATTTTTATTACTGACAATCTTTGATTAATATTTCAACAAACTCAAGGATGTGAGACTGAAAATTATTACCCATACATTTTGGTGAGAACTGGTACACACTAGCAGCCTCTGTGAGAATGCTGATCCGATAGCTCGATTTGTCTTCTTGGCAAATCAAGATAGGCTATCCAGATCGCAAATGCTACCCAACAGAGTGGCCTTAATTGTCTTAGCTAATCTCTTCCATTGTTTTGTAACAAAGTGATTGCACAGTGATAAAAGACGGAACTAAAATAGACCATTATAACACCAAGTAGCATCTATCTTCTCTTTCCGAAAGACCTACTGGGTTCTTTTTAACTTTATATGAGCCATATATGTACACTGGTCCTAAGCCTAGATCCAAGAATACTTGTTTTAGCTCCAGAACTGATGGCCAGCTGTGTTAATATTGTGGCTATCTTTACGGTGACCTTTGACTTACCTCTCGGCCACTCTACATGCGGTATACAATAAAAATAACAATACACTAAACTTTAATTTTGAATGAAAAAAACCTGTAATCATCTTTTAATATCACTGAATCACATGCTTTGTACAGGTGGCCCAAAATCTTGCCAATACATATGGTGACAAAGCTGTAGAAGTAGCACGCATTGCCAACCTGACTGGGCGCCGATGGCCAGTGGTTGGTGTTAGAATCATGGAGGAGTTTCCTTACATTGAAGCTGAGGTCAGATTTGGTTTATTGCATACATCTTTATTGTAGCTTTTAAAGATACATATTGTCCCCCTAAAAAAAATTATTATTTTTCTGAAATTTGTTTTCTTTTTTTTTTCATGAGAGTGATTAACTTTATTAAAACTACTGCAAAATAGCCTATAAAAAATCTGATTTTATTAATCTTCAATTAATTTTTTTGGGAACAATACATCTATTTAAAGAAATACTGATCGTTTTTTTTTTTAGTTAACTTCTACAAAAAGTAAAAACATAATATAACAATAGTGATAGTTACATGTATTAATAGCATTTTAATCGAGAGATTGATAATTTGATTTATAACTCAAAATGGATTTATCAATCCAACTGTCCTGGGTTAAATCTTTAAATCTTTTGGCCATAAAAATATGTTACTAAAATCTGTAAATGTGACATTTTTGTGTTTGTTAGGTTTGTAGTCTTGGTTGTTATGCTACAACCATTGTATTATGTCATCATTATATTGTTACCTAATATAGAAGGCCTAGCACTGATTATTTTAATAAATTCCTTATGATGAAGGATAGACGAGTGTGATATTTAATTTAGAATACATTTTTTCATATTCTGTATTAAAATGAGGGGTTTTTTTTATAATTAGGTAACATACGCCTGTAGAGAGTACGCTAGGAGCGCGGTAGATGTTATTGGACGCAGGTTGAGACTTGGATTTTTGAATGTACAAGCAGCTGAAGAAGCCTTACCAAGGATAGTTGACATCATGGCCGAGGAACTCAAATGGAACAAAGCAAAAAAAGAGGTATGTGGTGTTTTTTATAAAAAGTTTTAGATGAGAAGCTCGTATCGAATCAAATCTCAAAATGTGATCAGGAAGCACTTCTTTAAAATACAGTGTGTCAGATATTATCGTGAAATAAAGAATAGAACAAAGACTATGCAAAACATTTTGTTCAAGAATGTAATTTGATAATTTGTTTAATGTTTTTGCAGGAAGAACTAAAGAAAACTAAAACATTTTTGTGCAATGAAATGGGACTATCCTGTCATGTGTCCCTATTGAAAGTTCCGTTAAACTTCAGCAAACCAGAAATTGAAAAGTATAGGAAACGATTTCAGTTGCTCGACCAATCTAAGAAGGGCTTCATCACTGCAATTGATGTTAGGAATTATTTAGAGGTACGTTTACTCTTTTCCTTATTGGAGGTCAATAGGGGTCAACTCCGGGACCATGTAGCACCTAACAGTAAAGTAGTTCTCCTCGTCTATAAATTTCTTCAATACAAAAACATTTACAATCTTATATTGTTTGAAGGTTTGCATGGCGAAATCAAATGTTGATATAAGTTTGCGGTACACCACGTATATTAGTTCTGAAAAGAACTATTGAGTTTCTCGACGTTTCGATCAATATACGTGGTGTACCGCAAACTTATATCAATATTTACAATCTTACTGATAAATATATGATACTAATATATAAATCCAAAGGCAAATTACTGAAAATATTGACAATGCTGTGGGTATCAGTGGCTGGATCTCAATGGAGATACAAAATAAAAGCGAAAAGCTAAATCAAAACGAGAAGTAAAACAGCCAGAAAAGTTAGCAGAGCTTTCGGGCAACACTAGCCCTTCATCAGTGCAAGTGAAGGAATTTGGATAACGTCATAGTATAAAGCTGGCAAGTGCTGCCTGGGTGGACAGGAATAAAATATATATATATATGATATTGAGGCTGTTTTTGTCATTGCCATATCATTTATTTACTTCTTCTTTTGAGACCTCTTCAGTCAAAGACTGTTCTACCAGAGCGCCTGTAATAATTAGGCCTATTATTTGGAATTATGTCTCTCTGATAATTTCCTGCTATGAAGTATATGACTTTTTTGTATCAAAGTATTAATTACTATATTAATCTGCATTTTTAGTAGATTTTTAACAGTATTTTAACATTGGCCTATAAAGATAGTATTTTAACATTGCCTTTTGCAATTTGATGTATTTGTCTTTGTTGTTTCATTGTCAAAACAAATTTCCATTTTAAAGTGGACTAATACAATTTCTTGAATCTTATGATTCAATAGTTATACTGTAGTACTAATAGTTAAAACTCAACATTTTCCGGGTACATTTTGGTTCTGTTTAGAGCATTGGTGAAACCATTCAAGAGGACCAGCTCAGGGAAATGCTTCAGGAGGTAGATTGTAACAAGAACGGTAAGATAGAACTGGATGAATTTCTACAGGTAAGATTACTTCAGATTTTGGTATACAATTTTTCATAGATTATTGTTCTTCCTCCCAAGGTGAACTAGATCTCCAGTTTATATATAAGTTCTTAAAAATGTACTGTATGTAAAACAACCCATTAACCACACAGTCCATACAACTATAAACAGGGAAGTTTTCCTTGCTATCAATTTTATAAGACAGTACCTTAGGCTTGTGTCTAGCTTGGAGAAACTTGATCTATATTGTGGTTTAGGAATATTTATTACTTTAGGTTGCCCTTCAGGACACAAAAATTCTAAATGGCCGACATGATTTTTAATTGCCCCGGAATGGGGGGGGACAGGCGATTTTGGGAGCACTGCCATGCTTCTCAAATGGTAGTTCGATAACATAAGATTACACCATATCACTCTGAATAGTCTATACAGCACCTGATATTCCAGATGGCGTCCCATCCAAGTTCTCTATCTTATCCAATGTTGTTTATCTTATCCAATGTTCTCTATCTTATCCAATGTTGTTTATCTTATCCAATGTTCTCTATCTTATCCAATGTTGTTTATCTTATCCAATGTTGTTTATCTTTGATGTTAGTCATTACCCAGTATTGTAGGTATTTCTTTTCGTTTTATTGAACATTTTGATTATTAAATGATTTTTCCAGCTTATGTGTGCAGTAAAGACAGGTGCAATGGCTAATGTTCGACTTGAGACAGCTCTCAGGATGGGAGAAAGAAAAGCAACAAAGTCATTACCATTTAACGGCGGGTTATAAATTAATACGTATATTTTGTAATAGCGTTAAGGTGTAGGTAGATTGTATTTACGCAGTGTTTAAATGATTTGTAATTTAACTAATTTATGATGGTTTAAGGGCAGGAATTTTAATTTATCACAAGAACGGTGCGAACTGAAGTGAGTTGCATGAAGCTTGAAAAAAAAGTAACAATGGAGCCACTCTAGCTTGCTTCTAACTTATTCACACATGGAGCCTTTGTGAGTTCAGAAATTCATCACATTGAAGTTTGAGAATCGACCGACGCTTACACATTTGTTTGATTTGATGTTAACACTGAAATTGTTCGTCGGGTCAAACCTGTTTTGCTTGACATGTATAACAGTGTTCAGTGTGAAATAGCCTTTAGTGATTGGAAAAATCGACAAAAGAGCCTTCTTGTGATTAAGTACTCAGAAGCAGATTTTGACATAGGTTGACAAATTTATGACCATTTTTCAGTGGTTTTTTTTTTCGAAATTCCTGAAAGTTGCAGCTGAAATTTTGACAACAAATATATATAATATTTTATAAAGCAAATGAAATAAGTTATTTTAGTACGCAATACAGAGACCACTATCAAACCAAACTGGGCACCCTGCGCTAACTGGATTTTGGAGCATGATTAAAAATACTCCATAAAATAAACATAACTTTGCACAATCACCCACCAATAACCCATCGGTGAAGAGACACGACTTTTAAGATACAGTAGTTATGCACTTTGCTGTGAATAGTATTATTAATATCTAGGTCACAATTTTTTATAATAATATATAGTACAGACTAATTGCAATTTAATTTACAACAGCTGTTTTTCTTTTCTTTTTTAACTTTGGTCTTTCCCTAATTAATGTGTATCCATATTATACACTGGTAAGAATGTATTGTACTGTAGCTTATTAAACATTCTTGTAAGGCACAATCACTTTTTTTATATTGTAACGTGTAATTCTAACAATATTGTAGCCAGAGGCTCATACTGCCATTTGGCAATCTACAGTAGCAACATAGATAGTTAATCCACTGTATTTCCTACTCCCAACTACAGTAATAAATTTGGATGAAAATGTTTGTATGGAATAAATAATTGACCAATTGTCAAAATGGGTGTCAAATTGTAACTAGCTAGAGCATTGTAAACCTTAATAGGACCACATTAAATTAAGAAAAATGAAAAACCAATTACATCAATGCACAAGATACAGTAGATACATGCACTAAGTTTTAGCATAGAGATATTATAATATCTCTATGGTTTTAGTAAGAAAAAGGTTTCCTTAATTTAAATTACTAAAAACATTTGAAATATGAATTAATGAGGTCCAGAACCATATGCATACAGTTTGAAAGTAAATATTTAAAATATCTTCTACAAATATTAAATAAATCCATTACCTATGGCATTTATACAATATTAAATTCAGATGTTTACTATTCTGAAATATATTTAACCAAGTAACATTCAAAATACCACATTATTCTAATCTCAGGTAGTGTGAATTATTGAAAATAGAATAGATGTTGAGTTTAACAATAACTGTTGTTTTAGACACTCCAATAATGTATACATAATATAGTACGCCTAAATATTCCAGGCAATATAACGTAATGTCAATCCCATGCAATTGCATATCAAAAAGCGAGCCACCATATAGAAAGAGACCATCCAATATGGCTGCATTATATCAGCCGTTCAAAGCTCTGCCCACTACTTATTCTATAAATAATAATAGTTATTGGATGTAGTGTTGGCATTCTATGTCACCTACTGTACTTGACTCTGTTATATAATACCTCAATGGTTTATTCAAAATTCTACTGGATTGTTTATAATTCAAATAATAGTTTGTTTTTAATATTAATGTATTCATTTATTAATTATTTTAACAACATTTTATAAATGTAATATTATAAAAAGTAATATATTTGAATTCTTACCATAACTTAAGCTCTGTCTACAATTACTTGTTTGCATAGCTATCCCCATTATTGGGGACATTTTGCCGTCATTGACATTATATTTACATAGCACAACAATGAGAGACATTCATTTTGATGAGACGGTCATGGAACACTAATTAATTTTTAAAAAAACAACTAAAAACCTGAGACCTGTAACCCCAGGTAGGGACCCTGACGGGTCATATGAGTTTTACAAAAAAACTATGGTGTGCCCAAATAATGGTATGACATCATGATGTTCATATATGAGCACATCACATTTTGTTATCACATAAAGTTTGATATGGTAGACAGTTTTACACTTGAGCCCGTTTTCCACTAAACACATTTATTGGGCCGAATCTAATGTTCACAGAGAGAAAGTTTGCGTCGCCCTTTATTAACTCACAATTTCCATGGTTGCTCATGAGTGTTGCTAGTGCTCTGGTTGTTTGTGCAATGTTTTACTTTAAAAAAAGTAAAAAATATATATCTATTAATTTTTGCTGAGGTGAAAATATCATGAGGACGCTTTTAATTCTGGTGAACTTTGCCTAGTGGAAAACAGACTTTAAAAAAAATCTTTCATTTTTATTAGATTGTGAATGTTTTTTTTAAAATATTTTTAATGTAGTCTACCACTCCATATCAAAATTCTTAAAAGGAAACCTTTTCCAAATCCCAACATTTAAAATGTTATGGAAGTTTCGTCAACTTGATATTTTTGTGTTGTTTTTATATTTAAGATGATTATTTTCATTATTTACAATTACAAAATACTTGTTTTGAGTGTGTGTTTGATAATTTAGGTTAATAAGTTTTTCTATAATATATGTATATTCATGTATTTCTTTATATAGACAGAAATAACAAATATAACATTTAATTTAATATACTGTAAACTTTGTATGTACTACATTTTGTTTTTATTCCAGGATTGTTTTTTATAATGTAAATCCATAATTTGGTGTTTGATAGAATAAGTACATTTTTTATAATACCGATATTATACCTGTTTTATACGGATGTCTTCTATAATATTTGAATGCACAATTATAAATTATTAGATGTTTGCACAGGGGAAAACAACAAAATGACTGCGTAATTAATACCAGCTGCTATCAAATAGCCATTTCAACAATGATTTTTATCTCCATGGTATAGTTGTCTATAGAATGAAACTACAGTGTATCTTCATTTATAAACTAAAAAAGTTTGAATAAAATAATGTGCACAACATTTTACAGTAAATATTCGTTTGATTGTAAGTTCCCATTAGTGTGTAATAACTTGATCGCAAAGCAATCGAGTTGGCCAATGACGGGCGACAGTTTGAATAATCACTTCTGATTAGTCAAATTACTTGTGTGAGCCAAGCTTTAGAAATGCAACTAGCTCAGGTACTATTTTTCTTGTCTGAAATAACATTTATAAAAATCTACAGTATATGCTACTAAGAGTACTGTAGGTTATGGCATATGATTTATTTAGTCTGTGACATCAATGTATTTCATATTAATTCAAGTTTCATTTATTAACATCAAATACACAGTAATAATTATTCTTATATTATTTTTAGTTGTCTTACAGTATGTATTTTACAAAGAAATTCATTTTCATGGGTAAACCTTTTAAGGTTTACATTACATAATTGATAATTTGGCCCTTCGAACATTCCAAAGACACAAATTTAATTTTAATTAAAGCAATTTAAAATTATAGACTGAGTTCGTATGTTTCCTTGTCTACTCCCTTCCCCCACCCTTGGACTTATAGTTTTTGCTATACAAAGACTAGATTTTTAATTCTGAAATGTTTATAAACAAAGATGTTATAATTAAAAGGCAATAAAGTTTGTCAACTGTTACATTAAAGTTCATCTAGGCGATTTCCTTTACAGCTACTTGAATGAAAATGTTCAGAAAAATATCTTTGTTGTGCATATTTCAAGCAGTCACAAACATTATTGCCTCCATTTTGTCGTTCCTATCATCCACTTTTAATTTATTAGTTGTATTTTCGGGCAGCTTATGCACGTGTGTATTTGCCCCAGATGTGAAGCATGAAAACAGAAGCGATGAAGATCAAGCTCATAACAAGAACAGGTACTGGACCACTAAAAAGAAAGACAAATAATATGAGGGTAATGCATTTGTTTAAAAAGCCAATAGATGTACTGATTATATTTATATCTTAATTTAAAACAAATAATTAGCTGGAATATTATTATATAACATAAGCATGTTTAAACCCTTCCTATTGTACGTCAACCAATTTTATAATAGAATGTTTAGTGTGTAAGCTCTTCAATATTTTTATTTGTGGTTTTTATCATTAAAATGTATAGGTAAAAAGACTTATATTTGGGTCAGTCAGTTTAATATTATAACTGTTGATATTGTTTTATTTTCAATATAGTATATAAGTCAGTATGGTAATTAATCTAATACTGTGAAAGGTATAGATTCATTTATGACAAAATAACAATTCCCTTAAAACGGTAACTGGCAAACATTTTAAAAGATGGTGGTTTTAAGGGAATTGTTATTTTAAGTTTTCTTTTTATGATTTCATTAATTTGTGTTTCTTACACTTTCAGTCCTGGTGAATCTTCATTGTAGAACCTCCACATTCCTGAACTTCCACCACCTGCTCCTGTGTTTCGTGCTCTTGTGGTTCCGGAACTTTTGCCTCTGAAATATTAAATTCATAATAGTTTTATCATAAAATATGTGAATGTTGTTTATATCATTAGAAATAATTTAGCCTATTGGTTTGTCTCATTGCCTAACCTTTTATCTGGCCAAGTCTCTGGAGGTCTCTTAAATCACATTCACATTTTATTTCAATTTACAGTCAATTTATATAGCTTGATCATGACAAAATATTATTGTTAATTTTTATGTCTTATTTTTTTGTAAACATATTTTCATTATTTGTATAATATTTTATTGATTAACTTTAATATTAATTGATATGTACAGTATAGCATATCAGAAAGAAAAAAGATTAATTTGAATTAATGATCTATCATACTCATACTGTTAGTTACAATACTTTCTCTATTTTATAATTGGTATAACATCTCAGAAAGCTAAAGATTACACTCTAAACTCATAGAATAATAAAATGATGGTGATATATTGTCAGAAACTGTTGATATTGTTTTCAATTCAATATTGGCCTAGGCCAAAATAATTCAATCGTATGTACCCTCTATTTCTAACTTGTGATCCACCGCTTTTTGGTGAAACTGCTCTTGATGGTGAGCGACTTCCAACAGAAGTTGATGATGCTGAAGGTAAAGCCTGAAGAAGTAAAGATAAATTGCGTTTTAACATTAAATACTGTAGGCCTAGGCCTATATTAATTATATTGGCTATGTTTATATATAATAATAATAATAAACAGTATTTATATAGCGCCTAATGGATCACTGACCCCTCTAGGTGCTTTACATTAGACCTTAACTAATGGTAATAAACTATCCCCCGCCGGACACCATAGGCTAATTCCGGTATTTCTTAGTCGAGGTTTCGGGGATGGAGACAATTATCAATAATGTGAAAAAAAAAATGTAATTAAGCTTAACTATATAGTGTCAAGCAAGACAATTTTCGAGCCAGAGTGCTTCATTGATTGAATTTATTGTCCTTACTTATAGGCTAAGGCTAACATATGGATAAATTAATATTAATTAAAATAAAGTGATTGAAACAGAAATTCTTATCTAAAAATTAAAATTTATAAATTAAAATCCTAAATGAAAATTTAGCATAAAGATACTGTCCCAAAATAAGAGAAAATTCAGACAGTGAGGTGAACTGAAACCTAAATCTTTTGTTAGGCCCTGCATAGGTAATTGAAAGCGTAGTGGTGGGGCTTGTTGGCATCGTTCAACGGCAACGCCATCCATGTTGATACGAAAATTCTCGGGCCTCTATGCCTAGATTTAGGGTACTTTTTATATACGATTTACACCCTAAATGTATGTAATTCAACTTTTAAAAAGTAACACCTGTATTCTCAAATTCTAATTAATATCAAAATGCGTGTAAATAAAATGTAATACTTTACCATTATAAATATTATGAAAGAATTAGACTTGTGTTTTTCCACGTATGTTTGTACGAACGTTGACGTGTCAGAAAGACTGAAAGAATCGGCGTTATGCAGTATGGAATATTTTCAACAAACGCCACGTGAAAATCGAGCTGGGCCGCTATTATTGGTCACTTTAGGAATAACTGTTTAAATGTTCAAAAGTACAGTACATGATTGTTAAAAAGTACACAAGAACGAAAGAGCATTAAAAGTAATGCGAATATATCGGCCTAAATCATGATTGAACAGTTAAGGTAAATTGTCATGATTTTTAGAGTACATTGAAATAATAATCTGTATTTTTTAAAACTATGTTTCATACACTGTGCTATGTTAACAATCGTTTTTATTCTAGGCCTTGAGATGTCTGAACATTCTCAGGGAGATGGAGAGATTCCGAGTCCCAGTGGTAGTGATGAACAAACTACCTGGACAGGCCTAGAGGGAGAAGAAGATTGCAATAGTAACAGTAGTTCAAGTACAAGCAATATAGAAAACCTTGATGAAGAATGTGCCTTAGAAAAATACAGTGCTAAATTTGAAACAGAAAATTCATCTGAAGAAATTAACGACACCAACTTGAACCTGGACCTGGTAGAACAAATGGATAGGTGCATTACCCTGGAAAACGAAACTGAACAGGACTCTGATGAAATAGTTGAGGTTGTGACCGCTTTAACAGATTTCAAAACCAACTCTGAACATCAGGTACCTGCAGATTTGTATACACAAAAAAACAACAATTAGAAGAAGAAACAAATACTTAACTTAATAAGAACAAAATGTGGTGAATCTACCAAAATTGAATTACACCCTCCTAAACAAAAGTAAATATAACCTTGCCGATATGGCTATGTATTACGATTCCACTGTCTTAACTGTTCGGCCACTCACTCTCAAGGGCCTTGTACTTGATTAAACTACACATTTGAATTCATTAATACTATACTAAATATCTACATTATATAAAGTTACTTGATATTATCTTTCAGCTACAACTTGCTAAAGGTGACAAAATAAAGGTGCTAAATAAAACAAACCCTGATTGGTGGTGGGCTGAGTTGAAAGGTCAAGTTGGTTATGTACCCGTCCGCTACATCAACTGTTCTTCGTCTGTTGGAATTGAACGGCTAAGGTGGCAGGATGATGAGTATTTTAATAGTTATGCAAATTTAGTGAGTTTTCCAAAACATATTTTCTTTTATTATTTCTTCACTAAGATGTACAGATACATCCAAAGACATAGACATAACACACATTCAGTGAAGGATGGTACCAACAGGTTAAAACGGCCCTGTCCCAATAGCACACATTCAGTGAAGGATGGGGCCAACAGGTTAAAACGGCCCTGTCCCAATAGCACACATTCAGTGAAGGATGGGACCAACAGGTTAAAATGGCCCAGTCCCAATAGCACACATTCAGTGAAGGATGGGACCAACAGGTTAAAACGGCCCTGTCCCAATAGCACACATTCAGTGAAGGATGGGACCAACAGGTTAAAATGGCCAGTCCCAATAGCACACATTCAGTGAAGGATGGGACCAACAGGTTAAAAAGGCCCTGTCCCAATAGCACACATTCAGTGAAGGATGGTACCAACAGGTTAAAACGGCCCTGTCCCAATAGCAAAATTTGACATTTATCGTCATTATACCAGTATACTATGTTGTAACACTAGTTCTTGTTCAGATCACTAAAGTTTAGCATTGCTGGGCCAGTATGACCTAGATGGTAAGCTGTCTGGGAATATTGGGTGCTCTAATTATAGACCTACAGTACTGTATTCAGAGAGTGATATGACATCATGGTGAGGATATCAGACTTTCATTTGAAGGCATTGGTTTGAGCCTAAATAATGGTCTCCATAATGTGCTGATCATGGTCTTATAAGTGATGCCCTCTGGGAGAACAGTCTTGTTCTGAAGAAATGAATTAATTTGATGTCGTTTTCATGACTGTCTACTATTTCGTTGATTATGTTAATAAATGTTAATGTTGTTATCTATGTTTAAATTTCTCATAGAAATTGCATCATGAAATGCTTCAGGATTCTGTTCGAACAAAAGCGTACCAAACTGTTATTGAGAACAATGCTAACTGGATAAAAGGAAAAGTATGTTTTTATTAAAAAACACATTGCGAACTAATGATGCAGTAGTCGTATTCACCATTCACATTTAGGCTAAAGGAAACACTTTTAATTAAAAAAATCTATCTAAGTGAATAAAAGGGATATACTTAAATAGATATTAAGGTAAGTGAAATACGTAATATTTAAGGGAAATATCTCAGTGTGATAGGTGGATACGGCCACTGGGTTTTAAGAAACCAGCTGTCTTTTGTATTTATAAATACCTGTACGATATCATTATCAAGCTTGGCACTAAATTGTTTAAGTAACCATTGAACAAGTTTGATTTAGTAAATTTACTGAATAGAAATCATTGTTTTGAATGCACAAAATGTTAATCTGTCATTAGATTTTATCTTGAAATTGTAATTCTATATTACTGTAGGTTGTGTTAGATATTGGATGTGGTACTGGTATATTAAGTATGTTTTGTGCTAAACAAGGAGGTGCTTCTAAGGTACAGTATATATATGATCAATGGTTTTAAATTTGTAGCGTATAATACAAATAGTCTCTATGCGCTGTGGACTTAGATATTACACTTTTCAACTACATGCTTCTCCCCTAAGGGTCATTTCAGTGCAGCCACTGTAAGGTGCTCTCTCATCTGTCCACGAAACAGTGAGTGTGAACTAGTACACCGGGGTATTCCCCTACTCGTCTCTACTAGTTTTTTTAAAGTGCACATGAGCTAGATATGTACACTGGACCTATAGTTTATAGTCTTTATCCGAGAAGACTCGTTCTACCACCAGAACCATGGAGTGAGTGAGCCTTGAACCCTTGCCAATGTTATGGATGGATTACGGTTCCACTGTCTTAACAGATCGGCCCCTCACTAACTATATGACTGATTTTTTCTGTTTTCTAAACTATACCCTAAACCAATACATTATATTAAACAAAAAGTTGTGTATATGTTTCATGTAATTATTCTAGGTGCAATTTTTATTAATGTGATACTTTTAAATATAGATTTTGATATACAACTTTTAAAAATGTACAGTATGTTCTGTCTAAAGAAGAAGATGTATAATTTGTCTTGAAACCAAAAAAAAAAGCCAATATTTGACTTATTTTTTACTTATTTTAATTTTTCATCATTGCTGAAATGAAATGCTGTTGATAAAATGTAGAAAGTGTAATTATTTTATTTTTTTGGTTTAGGTTTACGGTGTAGAGGCAAGCAATATTGCCTCCTATGCCAATGACCTTGTACAACGAAATAACCTTGAAGACCGCATTACCATCATTCAGGGCAAAGTGGAGGAAATCGAACTGCCTGAACAAGTAGACATCATTGTATCAGAGTGGATGGGTACGTTGTTGATTGTGAGTATGATTCCACTAATACAATCTATTTAATTGCATTTCAGTACTAAAACATTAGCAAACTTTCTTTTTCACATGGCTCCATTATCAATTCAAAAAGTCATTCTGGCACAGAATGACTTTTGGACTCAATAGTCACATACTTCAGTTAATAATACTATCTTAAATTAAAACATTGCAACCTTTTGTTTTCATGATGCCGGCCACTAGACACTGTGACTATTAAGTCAAAAAGTCATTCTTGTGCAGAATGACTGTTGGATATAGCTATGTAGATGCTTTCCACATCATAAAAATAAAAGGCCACTTTTATCCCAAATAAAACAAGAAATATTTCTTACAAAAAACGCTGCTCGCTTATTGAAAAATATTTTTTATTTCAACTGTTTATCATTTTATTGTCACATAATAGTTATTTTACCTGAAAAAAATGTAATTTAAAGCAACAAATACTTGTCTGTCTGTCTGTCAGACAATGGTTTTTGGGTTTCTTTTCTTTTTTTATATGTGAATAAATATTATTTTTTTGTTACAGAAGTGAATACTCAATTTCTGTCACTTTAGTTAATTGTATTGCTAAGGTCAAATCTGGGGGTCACTTCATCACCCTACTGTAGATATTTCAATTGTGAAGTATCCTATTACAAACACAAACTTTAATGGACTGTTTCGATAATAATTCAATGAATATCTGACAGTGAATATACCAGAAATGCTTAGGGATTTGTAATTTTAGCATGCATGACATGTCCTAATAGACTCTTTCCCAGACGTTTTTTGGGTCTACTGTAGCAGCTGGAATCAATAAATCATAGTGGAGTTTCCATTTTCACAAAACTGTCTGTCCTTAGAACTATAACTGCTGCTTGCTTTAGCTTCTGATTGAGTAGTCCTAATGGGACGTAGCGGGCTAGAGCAGCAGCGTGAAAAATCTAAATAGCACTGAAGTTAGTACAATATACAGGTAGAGAGCTGAGTACACTAATAAATACTGGTGAAAGTCGTTGCACTACCTGTCCATTTAAGCATCATCTTATATTAATTGAAATAGTTAATAAAATGAGGAAAATGACATTCAATATGTTATGCTTTAAAAGTGTATTAGACAAAAAAAAATAGAGCTTCTTGTAGTATTGAGAATCTGATGAATAGAAATGGCGTATATCTAAAAGTCTTTTTCTACAAATTGTTTTTTTGTTTGCAGTTTGAGTTGATGATTGAATCAGTTATAGTAGCACGAAATAGGTGGCTTGCTTCACATGGGGTTATGTGGCCATCAATTGCGAAGTTATTCCTTGTGCCATGCAAAGCAAATACAGAATATAGTAGCAAAATAGACTTCTGGCGCACGGTTTATGGCTTTGACTTCACGCCATTAATGTAAGTAATAGTGTGGGGAAACTAAACAGCATTGCATGCTAGACTATAAACTACATTTCTTGGCCTAATGAATGTTTTTTCACATACCTACTACAAGGGGCCACTCACAACCTGATATTTCTACAATCTATATTATAATAGCTCCAATATGTTACTCACTCTTCTTCTAGCCCGACCGATGTAGCACCTTTTAATTCCTCTTTATTGTTAAAGCTATTTTTAACTGTAAATTGATGCGTTTATTAGACCAATTTCTTGCTGATATTAATCCAATGAATGGGCACCATCAAGTTAATTTTTGGTCAATTTTTTTTAATAGTTTTTTTCACCCATTTCCCCAAATGATTTGCCCTTCAACTTCGTTTTCTTTATTTATAACGTTTGATTAGATTATGTAAACAGCTGTTTGTTAAACTAGTAAAAAGACAGACTTTAGACTAGACAGTGAGATCAATGCCACACAGCTGGCCGGAACACATTCGAGAATAATGATGAGTAAACTCATTAAATGACCAGACATGTTGTAATATCGCAGGTGGTCCGGTCGTATCGCAGGTGGTCGTGTCATATCTGTCATTTATCCCATAATTAATTGACCTTTAGCCACTGGGTTTATCAAAGCTATATAATACACTCCATAGTGGATAAAGCCAGTAAATTTCTCTCCGGTTTTGTTATTTGTTTGTTTTTGTATAAAAATGTATAGGTTTAATATATATAACTTTATTTCAAACAATCATAACACCATACCGTTTGTAATATTCGTAGCCAAGAGGCTAAAATGCAGTTACAAAAGTATAAAAATATATCTAAAAAAAGAGCTATACATTAAAAATTAATTTGCAAATTATCTAAATATTCTCATTAAAATTAATAGAACTTGTTTTAAAATTCATATAGTAGAAATAAGTAGTATTATTAGCAAGCCGTCTGCAGCCGTTATTATTAAACTTTGTAATTTTTATTTCAGAAAAACAAATTAGATTTTATATATTGATTTACTAACGTTGTCTTGCATACCTTATTTTAATTGCAGACCGGTGGCAAAGGATCGATTTTTTGGCAGGCCGATATTTAATCATTTAATTGATGCAGATGATATGTTGTCCAACATGGCAGTTATACTTGAATTTGACATGAAAGAGGTCAAAGTTAGTGAACTTGAGGTATATAAATGTTTGTTTAATACTTGAAGACTTGGGATTGGTGTGGTACCATTACCACATGAACTCATGTATTGTAATGTAAAGACAAACACAGTGTAATTGTGTAAATTCGCACAGACTGCGTTATTATGTTGTCATCAAGGCACGTAAAGAACCGAGACAATTTTACATTGATGTAACACAAAACTGCTTTCAGACGTTTTAATTCAATAAAAAATAAGATAATATATTATTGGTCCACCATGGAAATTCATTTTCTAAATGGCATACATACAAAAATACATATAAAAAGTTACAGATATATACAAACATATACAGACAATAAATTAAAAAAACATACATACAAAGCACATAAATTGCTTGTCTCTCTTGTACCCCTTTCACACCAAAACTCTGGAGTGTCTCCGGAGACACCCCGGGGTTTATGACCATTCAAAACGTCGAGAAACTCCGGAGATACCCCTTTCACACCAACCTAGCAACTCCGGGGTTTATAAAATAAAATTGTAAATGTCGCCCTCTATTTTGTTTGTTTACATAGCGACGATCATTACTTTCAAAGTCTCAGAAGTAATATAATGTTTTAATGATACTACTTATTATTTTTTAACCTGCTCTATATGTTGTACAAATATTTAAAGTATTTTGAAATAAAACTAAAGCAATGAGTGATCGTGTGAGGATGACCTTTTGACACGAAACACTCCGGAGTTTGATGTTGGTACCTTTCACACCAAAACACCGGGGTGTCCCCGCAGTTCGCTCTCCAGAGAATGTTCAGCTGTTCAACCCCGCAGTTTTAAACTCCGGAGTTGCTTGATTTTACCTTTCACACCAAACAGCGGGACGTCAACTCCAGTTTTGCTTTTGGTGTGAAAGGGGTATTGGACAATGCAGATTTCAATTGAAATCAATCTATCAATGAGAGCCTGATGTACTCATAATAAGGATGGTTAGCAAATAATGAATGATATTTTTGTACCAGTTGGGCTAAACTTTTTCTAAAGCTCTGTCTACACTCTCAAACTAGTGTGATATAGTAGTGATATGATTAAATATGGTAGTGATATGACATCATCATGTTCATATATGGGCAAATAAAGTTTTATAGCGTAGACAGAGATTTATAGATGTGAATCTAACATTGATGAAGGTATTCATTTCAATTTTTTTCAGAAGAGTAAATGTGAATTCAGATTTGTTGTTAAAAAGTCTGGAACATTTCATGGATTTGGATCATGGTTTGCAGTTGATTTCTGCTCACAAGATGACGAAAATGCTGAAGATGTTGTACTAGACACAGGACCAGACAAGCCGTAAGACTCATCTTATACAAAGATATTATGTCCCGATAATCACAAGAGCTTCCACATAGTGATCTGTCTCTCTCTCTCTCTCTCAAGTGTATACATTGTGGCACATTCAAGCAAATTCAGACAAAAGTTGCATAGGTAGTTTTGTATAGACAGCCACAAACAATGAAAGGCTGAAAAATCACAATTTTTTTTTTGTTACGGAAAATGATAGAATCAGTATTTAATTACATTACTTTGGTGTTTTTCTATTTTGAGACAAATAAATGCAGGAATTTTTGTGTTGTCAGTTGGTTAAAAAATTGTGTATGATTTTCATAAAACCTATAATGTTTTATGCTTAAATTGAAAATGTTCTCATGGGTTTTTTTTAATCAAAAAAATGAAACACAATAGTTAACAGTTAATGAACAAAGGTGCGAAGTTTAATTGAAATACAACAATTAGAATACCCCTTTACTAAGACGTTAACTTAAACACCCTGGTTTTTTTTGTACTTGTCATTTCCTTTTAGTTAACTTTAAAGCATTTTTCTCAAAACACTGATTGTAACAACCAAAACCTTAGACTGATATCTCTGGAAATAAACATGGTATCAAGATATTTATTCAGTATTTTAAATCTTGGATTATGTAGTTTTACATATTTTTGAAAATCTCAATTTGAAAATTCCAACTTATGTCTGATTTCGCTTGAGTGTGCCACAATTTATGATTTATGATCTACTATGCAACACACTTTGCACATCGGCATAGGCCATGCACTGGAAAAGTGTCATTGTTTACTATATACATGCTGATATTCAACATTTGTTTGGATATACAGTATATATTTATATCCTTTATGGTTTTCGCCATGCTTTTTTTTTATTTAGACTCGGATATCATTTTCCCAATTTGAAACCTCTGTAATTGTAACTTTAACTCAACAGTTCTTTTCAGAACTAATATACGTGGTGTACCGCAAACTTTGTATCAACTTTACATTGCCTACAATTTTTTAATGCACTCCAAATTCTCTGACGTGATAACCAAAATTGTCCAAGATTTATCCATTAAATTTTGTGATACAAATTTGAATGTTCTGTATCTTCACAACAAAGTTATTTTTAATGGTTATATCACATGTGACATTGTCTTATGATACAGCCATAATGCATAGAAATATATCATGGAGTTTATCAATGAGAACTAGAAGAATAGAATCCACTATTCAAACACTACTGTAAGGTAATACATTTTATATTTTATTTTTTCTTTTAGAACAACCCATTGGAAACAAGACATGTTCGTAATGGATGACCCTTGTAAAGTTCAAGAAGGTGATATAATAGAGGGCGCTGTAACTATTACTAGGAATCCTGATTGGAGACGTCATCTTAGAGTTACGTTCTCGTTTACAATTCAGTATAAGATTTCTGGTTTCCAACAGGTAAGAGTGGCCATTTTTAATTTATAATTTTACAACAAACCATATATCAAACATTCTATTTAAAAATGTATTGTCCCCCAAAACATTAAAAATAATATGAATAAAGTAATTTAAAATAAAAATAATTTAAATTTTTTTTTAACTTGAAACCCATTTAATTCCAGACAGTATTGACAACTAATACCCTTTTCACATCTGCAAAATGTAACAAGTTGTAACCAAGTTTGCATTGTGTGAAGACAATTATGTGGAAAATCTCCCAGGATTTCACAGGGGTCCTGTCACACTGATGAGAGGCTGCATTTCTGTGTTGCCCTGGTATTAAACTGACTAATCACAGTAATCAAAAGCACGCAACTATACTTTCCTCCCAAGATTTCACAAGGTGCGCGTATGCATAGGAAACGTGTATAATTCTGGAGATCAAACAATTTATGCAGATGTGAATAGGGTAGAAGTCTGTTTACACCATTTTTAATTGAGTGTCAATTTATTCTTTGCAAAAGCCCAGATTTAACTGAAATTTACATCCACATCCACCAGTATATTGTATATTTTATTCTGCATCTGAACTTCATTTATCAATATTACTCGTATTACTTTTTTTTAAGGTATTTGAAAAACTATTTTTACTATGGCGTTGATGATCATTTGTGAATGCTGGAAAGCAGTTCTTCTGTTGTACATTAAGTTACATAGAATGTAGACGGCACATTTTCTTCTCCTCTAAGGGGTCCCACCAAACAGGCTGAACGGACCAGTACACCGGAGTAACCCCCTACTAAATTGAAAAATGAACTGGGTTTTTTAGAGTGCACACGATCCAGATGTGTACACTGGACCTCCAGTTTTTTTAAAGTATTAGTGCATAGCAATTTTTAAGATGGTCAGTTAGTAAGTGATCGATTAATTTATCAATCTATTTTGCAATCTATTGAAATATTTATTAAAAGAGGTGAATATTAATATAATTATTAGAGTGTTATTGAATGATTTATTAAATTGTTGATTGATTGATTAATTAAGTGATGGAATGATTGAGTGATTGATTGAATGATTGGTTGAGTGATTGATTGAATGATTGATTGAGTGATTGATTGAATGATTGGTTGAGTGATTGATTGAATAATTGATTGATTGAATGATTGATTTATTGAGTGATTGACTGGTTGAGATATTGATTGATTGAATGAATGATTGATTGAATGAATGATTGACTGAATAATTGATTGATTGATTGATTGAGTGATTGAATGAATGATTGGTTGAGTGATTGATTGAAGAATTGACTGAATAATTGATTGAGTGATTGATTGATTGATTGGTTAAGTGATTGACTGGTTAAGTGATTGATTGAGTTAATTAATGATTGGTTGAATGATTGATTGAATGATTGGTTTAATGGTTGATTGGTTGAGTGATTGATTGGTTGAGTAATTGATTGAATGATTGGTTGAATGATTGATTGGTTGAGTAATTGATTGAATGATTGGTTGAATGATTGATTGGTTGAGTAATTGATTGAATGATTGATTGAATGATTGATTGTTTGACAGATTGAATGACAGTGGTATCATATGAATCTTGTTTTTAGATTTATAGCATAAAAAATAGGGAGATTTTACAACCTTACGAATACAATAACGAAAACGAAAATGATGTTTTGCATGGCAACAAAAACGAAAAGAGTTGCAAAAAAATATATATTTATTACTAGAAGTGAATATATTTTATTAGAATGTTGAATAATCTGCATGTTAGTAAAATGAGGTTAAGTTATCATGCAGTTAAATGTCACCATCCAAAAATCATCCTATCCCATAATAACAATCACAGGGTGGGTCAGGATGAAAGTGGTGAATATGACATTATGTGTTATATGAACCCTTTCTCAATTCACATGATTTGTATATTTTTAATATCATGTACACTATTGATATATTTTAACTTTATTGAAGAAATCATTTTAATGTTAGTTTACAGTCTAATGTATAATTTAATATCTATTACTTTAACATATAATAATATCTAATATTCTTATATATCTTTTTTGTAGTATGTATGTATTAGATGTTTATTATATTTTTTATTTGACTGCTATAGAAATATTCTGTTTATCATAAGTTTTCATCCTAAATTGTTTGGGTATCTCCAAGTTAACATTTCAGCTATTATAAGATACATAAAACTTTCCTGTGAAATAGTGGTACTTTTGAGGAACATTTTTTGGGTCCTGAATGTGCCCCCTTTAATGAAGGTTCAAGAGTTCTACTGTATAATCAATTGCTGTGGAGAAACAGAACAATTTTCATTTACAAACCCCTGTTGTTTTTCAATGGTGCTATAAAAACAATAATGATTGTGGTAATTATTTAAATTAATTTATTTAAATTAATTAACACTAATGAAAGAAGATGTAAAGGCAATCAGTATTAATACAATTGACATGATGTGCAAAAATAAGTTTAAAAAAAAAAGTATTACCTAAAAATAGTCAATGATGGGGTGCATTGGCTAAATGCATCACATGGGAAAAACAGTAATTTTAATTATAGATTTATTTTATTTGTATGCAAAGCATTGATTATTCATTCATTCAATGTTTTAAAATATAAATGTAAATTTAGGTTCAAAAGAAATAGTGTCAGATAGCATACTAACCTTGTGAACCTAAGAGAAGAAGGTCGTTTGGACCTTAGGGTAGAGAGGGATATTAGTTAACACAATGTGTAATTAGTATAGATGTAATGAGTAATAGTTGTTAGGATATAGATAGGAAATTAAAATATACCAAGTAAACTATATACCTGTTTTTGGTTTTGTATCTTACTATCTTGATTCCCACTAGGACGTAACGCAACGCAAGCAAGTTGACCAATGACAACCGACATTTTGAATAATCAATCGCTTGTGATTAGTCAAATCACTTACATTGCGTTACGTCCTTTCGTTGCATCTCTAGTGGGAACCAAGCATTAGGTGGATAATATGATGGAGCTTTGAATTTCCAATGACCTAGTACTTACACATACTGTGGATAGGATTCAAGAAACCCCCCCCCCCCCCACCCCACCCTAAATTTTGGAAATGAATGAAGCAGCTCAAATACTCAGTGTGTCATTTTTATGCCCTGGACCCCTCTACAGTATTTAAAAATCCTGGATCTGTCCCTGATATTGTACAATCTAGAATCCCCCAAAATTGTTTCAAGAACTCAAGTAAAGAAACATTCCCAAGTAATGGGTAACGACAAACAAATATGTACGTCCTTGTGCAAATATAGAGCTACTTATCATTGTCTGACAGCAATGAGTAGGGTATTGAGAATAAAAAAAAAAAAAAGACATATTAAACACATATGTATACCATAAAAAAAACACATTGTTTTGTAATTATTAATGTGAAAAGTATCTTCTGTGTGTTTGATGTGTTATAATATCCTCAAATTGTTGAATAATTTCAGTACAAAAGTACAAAGAGTTGCATGGAACCCAAATATGGTGAAATGGTATGGCAAAGAATGTGAAACTAAACCCACTAAATAGCACACATCCCTAGAAATTCACCTTCCGGATCCACCCTTGAAATGTTGACACAAACGATTTGGGATCAAACAACAAAAACGATTTTCTAAATACTGTATACAGTATTACGTACAGTACTTGTAAGCCAGCTTCAATTTAAAAAATCCAACAAGAAATATTTTCCTCACTTTTGCAACATGGTACACAGTTTATTTCTGCAAACTTGCAACGCGATAATTTCACATTGTATGATCACTTTCAAAATACCTGATTACCTTTAGCAATCCCCTTTGGAAGGTCGCGGAAAGCTGCCAACTGTTTAACAACCCCCTGCACGACTATTTACGCACACTTACCTATCGGCACCAATATACTTAAGAAAGCACTCACTAGTAAACCTACTTACATCACCATAAAAATTTAATCATTGCTTACTAATAAATTGTCAACATTCAATGTGTGTAATACTCTTGGGTATAAAATCATATTTTAATATAGAATTAAACCAATTCAACATTAGAAACTTGCTGTTACTTTAATTGCTTGCTTCTTTCGTTGGCCACAGTTTGCAATGTTTGCTAACAAATAAGGCTCATCATTCTCTGTATATTCATTGTTTTATCTTTACTTTACTATTTCATTGCATTTGATGCACTCATAACATAGTACCATAAAACCTAAAAAATAAGCCCACTATCTCAAAAAGAAGCCCATGTGGTTTGCAAAAATAAAAAATCCCATTTCAAAGCTGTAGTATGGGCTTCTTTTCAATAAATGTATGATTGTTATCATACAGTATCAATATATGACCTAACAACTCTTCTCAACGCTCAAGCCTCATATATTTATTCCACATGGTACTTTGAACATCCTATTGTAGTAGCAATTCACAGCATTCATTTAAAAAGAAGCCATCCAAGAGTCCTAAAATAAGAAACCCATGGGCTTCTTTTCAAGGTTTTGAGAAATAGCGCTGCCAGCTGGTCTTTATCTACAGTACCTTGGCGCTGGTGTACTGTAGTAGCATTTTAAAAAAATAAATAACAAGCTTATGGAAAGAAGCAAGTAAACCAAAATTTTATTTAAAATAAAATTTTATTTAAATTAGAAGTTACTCCATTTTTGTTACTTTTCCCAGGATATATAGAATCGACCTTGACATTAATGTTTTAATATTGAGATAGGTAATCACAGACCCCAATGGAAATTATATATGCATATTTCTTTTATCTAGGGTTACATAAATCCTATCATATTATTCATTGAAAATAACATGTTTGTGTTGGAAAAATTGGAATTTGACAATATATATTGTATATAAGAAAAACAGAATACAAAAATACAGAGTAAAATGCTTATTTCAATCTGGATTATTAAAAATAACAGGAAGACACAATATTGAAATTTGAGCAGTGATAGTTTATTTCATATTTTCTCATTTTACAATAGATTAAAATATAGTATTAAAATGAGATAACAATCAAGGTGTTTTAATACATGAATCAAAGTGACACATGACAGTATCTGATGGACTTTATTACCAGAAATTTATTTACATCTTAAATACTTATATAATATTATGTTTCGTCTACATCTTTTTTGCCCTCCGAGTGTTTTGACTTGTCTGATTTGTCAGACTTGTCTGATTTGTCGGACTTGTCTGATTTGTCCGATTTGCTAGATTTGTGCGAGTTATGGGACTTGTCTGACTTGACACTCTCATCTGAAAAAAATTTAATTCAATTTTTATAATATGAACAATTAAATGGTTACGATGATTAACCCTTTCACTGCGAAGCATTATTCCCACCTCTGTGCGTAATATATATTTTTAAAAAAACATGATATTTTAATAAATTGCAAAATAATACAAATTGAGATAATTGTGTAATTATTTTTGTGGTGGGTGATGGGCAAAGGGTTAGTCTACAGTTAGGTATAACAAAAAAGTAATTTGCATATTGATGACGTCATGTGACGTCATTACAGGTATTTTGGATTTCGTGTTTTTTATCGAATCAATGATAAAAACTATATTTTCTATAAGAAATTTTTATGGAATACGTTTTTCCAACTGGATATTGATGAAGATACGTATAACAAATAAAAATATTTAAAAAAATTGAATTATTTTTATTGTTTTATAAAAATTATGCACAAATCAAAGTTTTGGGGTAAAATCGTGAAAATAATGACAGTTTCCAAAAATTCACTATAGTACAAAAAATAACTATTGTTTCAGAATTTTTTTTTTGCGTGTTGTGATAAACACGATGTTGCCCTATTGGGGCTGGTAAATTTTTGTTGCTTTAAAAATGGTCGCCATTATGCTACTCAAGACAACTTTCCAAGATAGAAATACTATTATATACTATACTATATATAATTAATTAATTAACTATAGAGGGCGCATTATTTTCAAGACGATAATACAACTATAGAGGGCCGTTTTTTTTGCTGGAATTGTAATGACTTGAATAAATATTAAAGTTCATCGAAAAAATATAGAGGGTGCTATATATTATAGGCAAATACGATCAAATCATTGTTTTTCCCATACCCGGTATTACCGTGTATACGTATTTCAACGACGTCTGTTTATACCCGGTAGTACCGGGTATACGCAGGGATTAATTGCAAGATTATTAACACACTGTTTTAAAAAATAATAATGAGTTTAAATAAAACATGATATATCATGGTAAGGGCTAATAAATAGCTAGGCACTGTCTAAGAAAATGCTAGTTTACATGCAAAAAACATTCAAAAACAAGTAAAAATAAACTATAATACCTGATGACGAATCATTATGTTCCTCCTTTTCTTTATCTTTGTCCTTTTTGCTGTCTTCATCTTCACTTTTATAATCCTTCATTGCATCTTCCTTCTCTTCTATATTATCTTTTTCGTCATCACTCTTTTTATCATTTTTGTTTTCATTTTGTTCTTCCTCGTCCTCATCCTCTCCTTTCAGTCCTTTAACGATCTTTTCATTAAGATCTTCTAAAGCTTTTGAAATTGCTTTTTGAGCTGGGAAATCCCCTTGGATCTTTGCCATTTCGAGTGACCGCTCAAATGACTCAATAGCTTCATGTAAATCTCCAAGTTTTACTGTAGAGTAAAAGAAAATCTAAAAATAATCACCCACAAACAAAAATACAAGTAGACTAGAATTGATGAAGGAAAGCATAAGTGTCCTTTTTTAGCCTCAAAGTCTGTTTGCAGTTTGTTATAAAGTACAGGACAAAGTGCAGGGCAGTGATGCAGCATGTGTTAGGTGTTTGATTGTGGGCTCATCGCATTGTGGTGCATTATGTTCTAATAGGCAAGACACGTTTACTTATGTTTGCGTTTCGTGTATAAATGGGTACATAGTAGAGTCAAACACAACTGTGTACACTGGTTAAAATAAGGAAAACACATGAAGAAACTAAAATGTACGCACCCTCTGATTGGGCAATAAGAACACTGGCATTTAACTGCCAGACATCATCTCCAGCTTCTTGTGCTGCCTTCAAACTCTTCTCACCAAAATCATGAGCCTCTTGATATTCACCAAGCTCCAAGTGGCAGCGGCCAATCTCGTGGTACAACCAGGTTGCCTCTAACGCCGACTTGACCATTGGTAACTTCTCTTTCCAATACTTGACTGCTTCTGTGAACTGACCGATACGGGCATGGACTCTGCCGAGATTGTCCAATGCTCTTGATCGTCCATCCTCACTTTCCCTATTGTAAATGTAAATTCATCAGTTTTAGTCGGCACTGTCAACTGTGTATCTATAGGCACACAGTCGAACATGGTGACAGAAAACAAAGTCAACATAGTCAAAATAATAAAATACACACACATTTACAGAACTGAAAGTCACCTCTTTCTCCTAACATCTTTCAATTTCAAAAACAAATTGATACATTCTTGAAACCTGATATTCCTAGTTCTTTTATAGTGCTCATTGATTACAATGAATGGATCATTGCTCCGTCTAGGCACAGAAGACAACCGCATATGCAAATATTTATTTACTCTCGGCACTGTGCCTGTATACTAATATCTGGATGAAGAATATTTTGATTTACCTTGACTGGCACAAATCATAATCAATATTATGATGCTTCAATGCAAACTCCATGTTTCCTAGGTCCAAGTGTGCATTACCAATACAACTATGTAAATTGGCAAGATAGTCATCTTTATCAGGTACGTCACTTTCTTTCCATCCTTCCACCGTCTTCAGGACACGTTTAGACTGGCTAAGAGCATCCTTTGGTTTGTTCTTGGCCAAGGCTAGAAAAAAACAGAAAGGAGAAGATTTAAGCGCCAATTAAGTAAATAAAATGTATAGTACTGTATTGTGAACATGATGTAGTATAATCTAATAATCGAAGTAGCTTTGTGTTAGTGAGCAACATCCTGCTTTTGTGAGCTTGAATGTAACCCCTAGCCAGCAATGCAAACTTGGTTGTCAAGAGGTATAAATGCCAAGCTAGAGGTTGTGTGTCCACCAAGAAGTTCAGCATAAATTCCAATTACTTTGTGGGCAAACATATGACCACAGTATAGTAGGAAGGGGCAGAAGGACTGGTAACATAACTTCATTCTTTATACAATTTTGTTCTTTTTATTTAAGAGTTGTATTGATGTACAGTGTGGCCGAGTGTGAGTGTGGCCGAGCGGTTAAGACAGTGGAACCGAAATCCATAGCCATAACATTGGCAAGGGTTCGAGGCTCAATCGCTCCATGGTTCTGGTAGTAGAACAAGTCTTCTCGGAGGACTATAAACCGTAGGTCCAGTGTACATCTGGCTCATGTGCACTTTAAAGAACCTAGTAAATCTTTCGAGACGAGTAGGGGGTTACCCTGGTGTATATAGTTCATTCATACACAAACACAGACGTATTGGCGCCGTAGTTGGCTGCCGATGTCACAATGGGACCCTTAGTGGAGCAGTAGCCTTCAACTATGAAGTTTGCTCCTTAAAATAGAAGAAGATAACCTGAATACTACTTTTTATTTGCTTACTTACAATTATCAATTTCTTCCAGATTTTTAAGGATGTACTTTGCAGGATCCATTGGCACTTTACTCTTGTCCCGTCTTCCCTTGCTGGCCTCGGCTTTGTCTCGATTGCGTGCATACATTGGCTTTTGTTGACGCCAGAACTCTGTTCGTGTATCTAAATATCGTAATCCCTGCATCACCAAATCATATATCTGGTTACCGCTCTCTGTGGTTGGTCTTGTTAAGTCTAAATTTGCGAAATCACAAGAACTGTTAGAAGCCTAATCTTCAACTTAGATGACAGAGATTACAGAAAACTAATGGCATACAGTAAATGAAACATCAATAGGATTCATATTTCCTAGATTTGGTTCAGTCTATTTTATCTCTTCTGAGTAAATAAATGTTTTCAAATTGTGAGTTTACTTTGGAAATAATATATTATTGTACCTTTATCTATGGCTAGTACTGTAGAACCGATGGTCAGACTAGTTGTGTTTTTCTAGGTTAATTTTTGTTTCCTTTTTTTTTTTTTTAATTGTGTTTCAATTAACAAAATATGTATAAAATTGATTAAAATTACTGCTATAGGTCATAAAAACAAATTGAACATCATAATACATATATTACAAAATTTCCAATAATTATAATTATTTCATTTATCATGTGTTTTTTATTCCTAGAAGTTTTAAATGCTGACATTAGTATTCTGAAACTTTTGGCTGGGCAACAAATTAATTTTAAATATATTGGCTTATTGTTGATTATCATCACTACTAAACTCACCGCCGTCCTTCAGCAACTTATCCAGATAAAGTCGATCCTTGTACAGATCTCCTAACAGTTGTTTTGTGATCTCTTTCTCCTTGTCAGATTGCTCTGCTCTCACTGGACGTTTATTCTGTTTGTTGTCAACATGTTTGGTTCCTGGCTTGGTGTACCCCATTCGAGGCTGTTTCTTTGTCGTCTTCATCTACAATAATAGGAATGAGTTATTATATTATCATAATCAAATTGATTCATTTTAAGACCTGAGTAAAATATAAAAAGATGTCTACACCATCATACTTTTATTTGACAAAAAATGTGATGTGCCTATACACTGTATGGACATGATGATGTCATACCACTACCATATTTGGGCATATCACTACCACATTTGTGAACATCACACTTTATTTGACAAACTAGTTGATAGTGCAGACAGAGCTTTAGGCAGTAATTGTGTGTGTTTTTGTGGCCATTGACCACCTACCATTATTGTCTTATTTATTATGTTGATGCCTTCTGAGAACACCCCTAGAAGACAGACCCCTTTCCATGAGACAAACAAGGGCAATATAGGTTTTACAACTACAGCCAATCCTTATTCAGGCGACACAACTATTAAGGGGAACCCTTTTGTGAAACAATTGTGAACAATTTAACACTACTATGGCCAACCCCTATTCAGGGGACAATACACCCCTATTAAAAATGGTATCTCCTTAAATTGTGTTTCTATACTATATTACCATAGAGATATTATAGTGCTCTATGGTATTACTAATTATAAATGTTAATAGATTTTGTTCATTATAGAGTACAGTCATTGTAAGATTCATGATATTAATTTAGTCTGTATTTGCACTAAAAAATACACTTTAAGTGCAAAGAGACTGATTTCTAGTGTTTTAGTTTTAACACAATACAATATATCTTAAAACAAAACTTTCAAAGTTCAAAGGCATCTTGGTAAAAAATTCTAATCACATATTACAATTCTGATTGCCATCCTCATGGGATGAACAATTTTATTTTTGGTAAAATTACTAATTTATTTCTAGACTTAATGTTATATTTACAAATATTTTTAAATTAGTAAGTCTGTAACTATCATCTACAGTAATTTTACAAATAATTTTATTCACTACTAAATCAATAGGGTTAAATTACTACTATCCATGGCAGACGCTATCAGAACATAATAGGCTTAAAAGAATCTGGTTGGAATCAGTGGCATAACAGCTATGAGCACTTGCTGGCTCAGAGCTTACAGGGGCACCTGAGCATGGCCCAGAAGAAACAACAGGCATTTAGAAAAAGGCTAAAAATGCTCCAAGATCTCTAACATTGGGGCCACTTAGGAGTCTTAAGCAGGGGCCTATATGCAGCACGGACAGTTGTACATGTTTTTCTGTGGCTGTTTTATTTTTTAGGTCATGAAAGAATTGATAGTTTAACACATGTTTACACACAAGTATGTTTTCACTCAAATGACCAAAATAAAATGTTAGAAAACCGTTATGTTTTGATGATACCAAGATTTGACATTGAATGCTTGCTGGTTCAAAGTTCATTTTAAATGAGAAGTAATAATCTTCAGTACAAAAGCTAATTATTTTCTAGTTCTTATTACCTCATCTTGTTTGCTGAAGAATGATAGATCACCCTTGTTTTCAAGTTTCACTTTTGATGGGCCTGTTGATAAAGAAGATATCAGAACAACTTATATTTATAGATACTGTATGTAGATAAATACGTAAAGATTACAAAAATTGTTATTGTATAAATAAAGAAATTGGTTGATCAAGAAGGCAAAGCAGACTGTACAGGTGACATTAAATATCATTATATTTTTTAATATTTGGTTAATCCAGGCAAGTTAGAGAAATTGAATTTAGAGAAAATTAGTAAAACATTTTTACTCCCCACAATTAAAACAATCACTGGCCAAAATGAAATATGTTAGATTCACCATGCTATGATTTTGGTGATAGCATGACTTTATTTGTTGAGGTTATGTCAAATACTTAATGACCCTTGAGTGGAGTCGGAGTAATATGAAGAGACACATGTTTATGTCTATGTGTGAAAATACAATCTTTGTCAAAATCTAATTTAATTCTTTGCTTTTTTGTTAAAAATATTCCCAATAGCATGGTCACCATCAGGTTCTGGATGTACTTCTCTAAATCCACCACTAGCATTGCCACTGAGGCTCTGGTGGTGGATGTACTTCTTTAGATCCACCACTAGCATTGCCAATGATATGATAGCCTATCATAGTCAACACTAGTCTCTGGTAGGGGATCTACCTCTCTAGATCCACCACTAGCATTGCCAATGATATGATAGCCTATCATAGTTACGACTAGGCTCTGGTGGTGGATCTACCTCTCTAAATCCACCACTAGCATTGCCAATGATATGATAGCCTATCATACTCAACACTACGCTCTGGTAGGGATCAAACTCTCTAGATCCACCACTTGCATTGCCAATTATATGATAGCCTATCATAGTCAACACTATGCTCTGGTGGTGGATCTACCTCTCTAGATCCACCAATAGCATTGCCAATGATATGATAGCCTATATCATAGTCACCACTAGGCTCTGGTGGTGGATGTACTTCTTTAGATCCACCACTAGCATTGCCAATGATATGATAGCCTATATCATAGTCACCACTAGGCTCTGGTGGTGGATGTACTTCTTTAGATCCACCACTAGCATTGCCAATGATATGATAGACTATATCATAGTCACCACTAGGCTCTGGTGGTGGATCCACCACTAGCATTGCCAATGATATGATAGCCTATATCATAGTCACCACTAGGCTCTGGTGGTGGATGTACTTCTTTAGATCCACCACTAGCATTGCCAATGATATGATAGCCTATATCATAGTCACCACTATGCTCTGGTGGTGGATGTACTTCTTTAGATCTACCACTAAGCATTGCCAATGATATGATAGCCTGTCATAGTCACCACTAGGCTCTGGTGGGGGATCTACCTCTCTAGATCCACCACTAGCATTGCCACTGATGTTAATAATTATCACATGACTTACTGCCAACTGAGTTATCTATGGCTTCCTGTGCTTTTTGTATCCCTAGTCGAAATTCTTGTAGCTCAGGACGGAGTTTGTTGCCACGGTGATAGAAAACAAGGGCCATTTCAAAATCACCGGTCTGGTAAAGAGCCTCGGCTTTCTGATACAGTCCCTGTAAATGATAAATGATAAGTAATATTGTTTTAATACATAATTCAAAAGAAGTCGGGGGAAAAAACTACTTTATTTCTTAGTGTTATTAGGTGTTTAATAGGGTGCAGGTCAAGTCGGCCCCAAACCGTCTCGGCCAAAGTCAAGTCGGCCCCAAGTCAACTCGGCCTCAAGTCAACTCGGCCTCACGTCAACTCGGCCAAAAACTAATCGGTCAACTCAGCCACAATAAAGTATGGAACGCAAAAAGTGCTTAATATTATTATGATTATTACTATCCACTCTTTAAAAACAATTAAGAAATAAGAAAATAAAAAATTATATCATTGCCGATATGAATAGAAGTACCCGCGTTTTACAAAAACACGTGCAGGTACCACATTTTAGTAAATTGAAGACCATCATGGAGCTATTATAGCTCCATGGTTCCACCATTTGGCCATAGAAAAATGATCGTACTTAACTGTACATATCGTTTTTGTCCATGATTTGCGTTTTTAAAAAAGGGGAATCCCCCGGTCAGCGAAAACACGTAGCAGTTGTAGATATCGAAATAGCTGCCAAAGGCACAGGGAGGTGCAGCTACGAATTGGTTTCAGATGTTGTCGCCTAATCAAATGCATACACTGAAGAAATCTACACGTGATTCAACCATAGAATTAACATTAATTAATACCTCAATGATTCAACCAAACAATCCAACCAAACAATCTTATTACACCTAATATATGTCCTCGCATATCGGACATGTTTATTGAATTTTGACGCACGAACGAACATACGCGCCCACGTACGTGCATCATCATATTGGGTGTATGCCTACAATGTGTTCCTATTTATTATCCAAATGTTCATATTGTAATCATTAATAATAGTATGAATGCTAGCTTATTAATCAATTGTTTGTTATGCGCAATTTCAGAACAATTTGTGCAATTTGAAATTTTATTAAACGTAAATAAAGAAAAATTGGTGAAATCCTTCCTTTTTTTTTTGCTAAAAGTATTATTGTCTAAATATTAATATTCATTAAAAGTCAGAATTATTCATAGGTAATAAAATGTGAAGAAATATTATTTTATCAATCCCCTTCCTTTGTACCTTTTGCATTCCATACTTTAACGGGGCCGAGTTGACCGATTATTTTTTGGCCGAGTTGACGTGAGGCCGAGTTGACTTGAGGCCGAGTTGACTTGAGGCCGAGATGACTTGGGGCCGACTTGACTTGGGGCCGACTTGACTTTGGCCGAGACGGTTTAGGGCCGACTTGGATCGAAATCGTTTAATAATTACAATTGAATCAGTAATACTCACTTCAGCTGTGAAACAAATACCCACACCCTTTCAGAAGGGTGGATACAAAAAACCAATAGATTCATGGACACATCGGTAGACTTAATACTATGTGGTATGACATGCACAACCGAAAAAAACACTTAATTAGAATACTGTACTAACCAATGAAGGATGGGACTCCTGTTTGATTAGAATACTGTACTAACCAATGAAGGACGGGACTCCTGTTTGATTAGAATACTGTACTAACCAATGAAGGACTGGACTCCTGTTTGATTAGAATACTGTACTAACCAATGAAGGACTGGACTCCTGTTTGATTAGAATACTGTACTAACCAATGAAGGACGGGACCCCTGTTTGATTAGAATACTGTACTAACCAATGAAGGACTGGACTCCTGTTCAATTAGAATACTTTACTAACCAATGAAGGACTGGACTCCTGTTTGATTAGAATACTGTACTAACCAATGAAGGACGGGACTCCTGTTTGATTAGAATACTGTACTAACCAATGAAGGACTGGACTCCTGTTTGATTAGAATACTTTACTAACCAATGAAGGACTGGACTCCTGTTTGATTAGAATACTGTACTAACCAATGAAGGACGGGCCTCCTGTTTGATTAGAATACTGTACTAACCAATGAAGGACGGGACTCCTGTTTGATTAGAATACTGTACTAACCAATGAAGGACAGGACTCCTGTTTGATTAGAATACTGTACTAAGCAATGAAGGACGGGACTCCTGTTTGTATCCTAAACATTGCAGTGCCATTTGAACCCTTTGCACAGTTTTAAAAACAATGCATTTTATTTTTATATACCTTATTTTTTATGAACCAGTAAATGTTCATGGCATAAATAAATAATAAATCTTAACTTACCTTGTGATAATCTTTATCCTCAGTAAGCGAGGCCTCTGCATCTTTGAGAGCTGATACTGCATCTCCCAGCTGTAAGTGACACTTGGACCGGGCTACCAGACAGTTTTTATCAGAAGGTTCAATTTCAAGAGCCTAAAGAAAAACGAAACATTGAAGAATATTGATTAATGAAGCCTCGATATATATATATTTAAAAACCGAATAGTAAGGCATTGTCAACTTTTGAAAAATCACACTATTGTACTCCAAACATTACTTTATAGGCTATAATAGTCTACTTGCAACTAGAACATCATGAAAAACCAAAAACAACAATCAAAACAAAAATGATCCAACCATCTTTACCAAATCATAACCCTCTTTTGCTCTTCTAAACTCTTTCTTCCGCATATGATCCTCAGCTTCACCAATGTACGACTGTAAGAGCTTTAAGAGCTCTGCTCTTTCCACTGCTGGATCAATGTAATCATCCATGATTTATATCCACAGTAAAGACTATCAATACAGTATTACCACCTATCAATATAGAGTGGAGTCCTACACAGTAACCAACTATCAAAATACAGTGATCATCAAAAGTAAATGAACTTGGCTAAGCCTTCTCTGTTTCTACCTTAGATCATCTAAGGTTTAATACTGGTTCTTGCAAACAGTTAACAATCTATGTTCACTATGCACTAGGTGTAGCTTGATATCTCCATAGAAACTACTTTAGAGAGACATGACCTTTGTAAAGACCTTTACAATTGTCTTAATCCAGAAATCAATTGTTCTTTTAACAAAGGTATTAGCAGTTTGTAAGTAGACCCATTGATAGTTTTCCATTATTATACAGGTACCTCATTGCAAATACAGAATGGCTTTAATAATAATAATAATAGTCATTCATTTATTACATATAATTTCACATTTTACAATGAATAAGCTTTTGAGTATTCACATTTATATGCATAAGTAAACAAACAGTAAAAATATTTTAATTAGTTTAGTTTGGCATTTATTTATAAAACAACTAGTCCCAAAGGGGCAATGATGGGATGACAATGGATTATTCCAAATAGAATTATAGGGTTATTCATTTTAAAGAATAGTTTACCTTGCTATTAAAATTAATATCATTCAATGTAATAATTAACCCCTATTTTATTATAAGCCTACACAACTAAATTAGCAATGAACCAAATTATTAAAAATCAATATCAATACTAGGCTATGTTTAATAAAAATGTTTTTATTATACAGTTTTAATCATGAATAGACTGGCCCAGCAGAAGTTGTTATTCAAAGTGTTAATTGTTACATAATAATCAAGGACAAGTTACTACTTTTGGCCAATCAGATGGAGACCTTTTAGTAGTAGGCCTAGCCTGATTTTCACTCAGCTCAGTCTTAAAATAGGCATGCCTGCATAGACACAGATGAAAGTCAATGCTGAAGCCTAGATGGCTAGGCTAGCTAGCCTCGTATAGCTAGTAATAATATACCTAGGCCTACGCTCTTACCAAAAACTAGGCCTAGGCATTTACTGTAGGCCAGAGGGAAGGGCCTAGGGTAGGCTAGGCTAGCTAGGCCTACTTAGGCTAGCTAGCTAGGCATTGGTCCTGGAACTGTATGGATGTGCACGACCCACTTTTTATATAGGCCTGGCCCTAGCTAGGCCTAGTTAGGGCCTAGGCCTATCTTTTGATCGGCTTGGTTGTCTGGCTGGACTTATTTAGGCTAGCTAGGCCACGTCCATTAATGGTCCTTCCTAGACTAAGCCCTAGCTAGGCCTAACCTAGCTAGCCTATACGACCAACAAACAAGCCTTATCGACAGATACTCAATCAATGCCAATGGCATGCCAGCTGCGCATGTGCTCCCCCCGTAAATCGTCGATTTGTTGTTTTTGTGTTGAGCTAGCTCACCTCACTGTAACTTTCTAAAGCCTTCTTGTACTCTCCTTGCTTAAAAAGTACATCACCTTCAGCTACAAATATGGCAAAGGATCCTTTCTGAATGCTGTCGGAGCCTTCTTCTCCTTCGTAAGGCATTTTATGAATCAAATTTTAATAAAAAGGTTTATGATCGATTTAGTTTTTGGTCGTAGCCAGCCTGTTGTTTGATGATGAAAGAGCGTCGTTTATTATTGTCCTCATTTGACCTCTTTACCATAGCAACCATTGCTAAGCGTAAATGTCACATACACTAAGCATGTTTTTAAGTCCAATCTCTAGTTATTATTAATGTTAGTTTTAATTAGATGTTAGTATGCAATAAAGCGTTTTAATCTGAGTGTACCGAAATAAATTAATGTAAGAAAATGTGTTTCCTTTACAAGTAAACTTATAGTAATATTGAAAACGGCTGGAGTTGGAGGTAAACGATATTAAAAAGGATAACCACATGAAAGATGGCGCACTGCAACTTTTCTGTCAACAATTAGAACTGATCTCGTAGAACCCTAGCCCAATGTGTTTGATTACAATCGCTTTATGTAACAAATTATTTAAATATAATACATTTTGCTACATAATTTTACTTCTCGATAGACTTATATATGTTTTTTTTATTAATTTGAAATATTATGAATATTAAATAGTATGCAACAACAACAAAAATATTAACGCGCACACAAGAGTCCATCGTTAATAGTGTTATAGAGCCTCCAGTGTTACATAACACCGACTGATAATTAGATATAGGCTGAGCAAAAGTTTTGTAAAACTCACATCTTAAAGATGATGTTAAACAATGACATATAAAGAAAGGAAAAATTAGGGAAAAGACTCCTTTCAATTAATGGATACTATACGTGTTTTACTAATAAGTTTCTGTTTTTACTGTAATAAGAAAAATAATTTAATTAATAGACAATGTATAAACAGATACACTTAATGATTCCAGTAAACTTTAATAAATCAATAAAGTACAAGTATAGTTTGAGTAGATTAATATAACTTTCAGAAACGCGTTGTTAAACATACATTAAATACCGTACATTTATATATAAACATTTCTAAAAACGTTACTTTTTATGTTGATTATAGAAATGAATGATTATAATAATTACAGTAATTACTTATGAATGAAATGAAACCGTCCGCTCCTCAGTAAAACAGTCTAATTGACTTGATCAATTGATTAGTATTAACTTTCAATCAATAATTGATTAGAAACTTGAAAACAATTTTTAGGGCGGGTCTAAACTCAATTGTATTAGCTAAATAAAAAATAGATAACATTCTTATTACTGTTACTATTACTTATTATTGTTATGTTACTGTAATTATGTTGTGTTTATAGAATATTGATGAAGATGAAATAAAGATCGACATATTTAATTATTAATTCAACACTAATTATTAGACCTATGGTAGGCTAATACCCAATACCCAATGAAAAATACAGTAATTTTTATTTGTCTGGTAGATGTTTTTTGGCAAGCTCATATCCCTTTGTTTTTATGCTATTCACCCATACGGAAAATAAAATTAATGGCATTTTTTTTTAAATAATACATTGACGACGCGATTGATTCTATTATAATGTTGGGTGATATAACAAATAGCCGATGCCATCTAATCGGAGTGTCAGAGTTTAGTTCCATCCACCAGTTTTATGACCTTGACCATAAAGTCGAGATAGGTCAGACAGTGATCGCTAAACTTGGTCGGTAGTCGGCAGCGCTAGCGCTGCACACAACAGTATGACATTATAATGCGGACGATAAGGTGGACAGAATAAACGGATTATAGATTGTGATGGAGGTTTCATAAATCTTGTCGATATATGTGGAGTGTTTAGAGACCAGCTTTCCAAATCCGCACCATTGTAGGTGTGTAATAAAGTAAGCTAAGTTTTGTTTTTAAGTTCATGCTTAAAATCTGTAGGTTTGCCGTTTGCTGCTGTCTGTCTTCCGCATGATACATCGGCTGAGCGCATCGCATTCATTTGCCAGACATGGCCTGCTTGGCTCAGCACATAAACAGCATGTCGGGTTAACGTAGGTTAAATAGAACTGATATTTCTTGTAATGGTCTGTTTTTATTCACCTGCTTTACTTATAGTTAAGTATGACTACGCAAAATTTGCATATTCTCTCATTATTTCAAGTTTAATATGTTATTCTTGGCCTTGCAATAGATAGGATAGTGTAACATACATGGCATGGTGGTAGGTCATCATCATGTCTGGTAGAAATTAAAAAAAAAGCTATGATAATTTTTATTATCATTACAAGATTGACATGACTAATGCCTGTAATGAATTTAAGTAAAACCTTATACACCTTAGTCAAAGAACTGATGTTATACTTGGTGCAGTAAATGATGGTCAGCTAAAATGCAGGTGTCTGACGTCCTCCCCTCGAAAAAAAAAAACCGAATTCTAAAATGACTTGTGGCCCATGTGTTCTTGGTGAACCATCTTCCCATATTACAACTTGTCCTGATAGTAGAGTAAGCTATACCTGTCTGTATCTACAGACTTAGGTTAAACTGTATTTATCTTTTTCATCTATAATCGTTTTAACAGGAACTTTTATTGTGGAAGTACGGCATGCACGTTTCACACTCCGAGGACACCCACATCTCTGATCTCTATATCATTAAAATGTTTTTGCCATCTTTATTATATAGAAAATTCCATGAGGCAGATACAGAGGGGGTGGTGGTAGTTTATGGTGTCTAAACCTCCACCCTGTGAATTATACAGTGTGTGCATATCTATTAATAGTAATTATGTGTATTGCTAGTGCTCCGTCTGGTTTATAAGATGTTTTTTCCCCACTTTATAATTGTTATGCAGTGGAAACCAAATCTCCATTTTATATAGCCTTCATCTCCCTCCTCCTATTTTGCAACAAAACTCTATGTCCTGCCCTCCTCCTATTCTACAACAAAGCTCTGGATTTCTTCCCCCTCCTCCTATTCCACAACAAAACTCTAGATTTCCTTCCTCCCCCCCCCCTCCTTTTCTACAACAAAACTCTGGATTTCCTTTCCCCCTCCTCCTATTCTACAACAAAGCTCTGGATTTCTTCTCCCTCCTCCTATTCCACAACAAAACTCTGGATTTCCTTTCCACCTCCTCCTATTCTACAACAAAGCTCTGGATTTCTTCTCCCTCCTCCTATTCCACAACAAAACTCTGGATTTCCTTTCCCCTCCTCCTTTTCTACAACAAAACTCTGGATTTCCTTTCTCTCTCCTCCCATTCTACAACAAAGCTCTGGATTTCCTTTTCCCCTCCTCCTTTTCTACAACAAAACTCTGGATTTCCTTTCCCCTCCTCCTATTCCACAACAAAGCTCTGGATTTCCTTCCCCCTCCTCCTATTCCACAACAAAACTCTGGATTTCCTTCCCCCTCCTCCTATTCTACAACATAACTCTGGATTTCCTTTCCCCTCCTCCTTTTCTACAACAAAACTCTGGATTTCCTTTCCCCCTCCACCTATTCTACAACAAAGCTCTGGATTTCCTTCCCCCTCCTCCTATTCCACAACATAACTCTGGATTTCCTTTCCCCTCCTCCTTTTCTACAACAAAACTCTGGATTTCCTTTTCTCTCCACCTTTTCTACAACAAAGCTCTGGATTTCCTTTTCCCCACCTCCTATTCTACAACAAAACTCTAGATTTCCTTTCCCACTCATCTTATTCCACAACAAAACTCTTGATTTCCTTTCCCCCCCCCCCCCCTCCTTTTCTACAACAAAACTCTGGATTCGCTTTCCCCCTCCTCCTATTCTACAACAATGCTCTGAATTTACTTTACCCTCCTATTCTACAGCAGAACTCGGGATTTATTTTCCTCCTCCTCCTATTCTACAACAAAACTCTGGATTTACTTTCCTCCTCCTATTCTACAATAAAACTCTTGTCATCTCTTCCCCTCTCCTTCCTCCTATTCTTCCTTGTCTCCTACTCCTATATTTTAACAAAACTCTGAATCCACATAAGACCACACAGGCATTTTCAGAGCAAGCATTCTGTACATTATTATGATCCTCTTTAAATGACATAATGGTATTATAGGATGAGATGTCCCCTTTGCTACGGAAATGTTGAAAATTGAGAAAAAGATAATACAGTGTATTTTATACCCTCTTCAAAGCAATTAAAAATGTGTTACATAATAATTGTCACTTTAGGTATGTGACAAACATGCTTGCCTATCCAGGATAGGCTGTGCTCTTTGGTTAATGTTTCAAGTCTTTTATTTTTACCACATTTTCAAGATATCTCACATGACCAATCCAATGACCCATCCAACCTTATCGGGTTTATCAAATTTACTTTGGTGGCTATTAAGCTCTGTCTACACTATCAAACTAGTTTGACAAAAAAATTGTGATGTGCCCATATATGGTAGCGATATGACCAAATATGGTAGCAATATGCCCAAATATGGTAGTGATATGACATCATCATGTCCATATATTGGTACATCACATTTTTTGTCACATAAAGTTTGATAAAGTAGTGTATACAGAGCTTTAATGTGTGTTGATTATCATGCAAACAAAGTTAATCCAGTATACCTTTTTACAATTTACTGGAAATTAAGACCAAAATATTGTTTTTGTTATAATAATAATAATAATAATAATAAAAACTACATGTATTTACATTGATAACATTTCTGGGTTATTACTGTGCATTGTTTAATTACATTGAAAGATTATTATTTTTTATTTAAATTAATGCAGGATATAGGATAGTGTTTAGCTAATTGACAAGCTCTTGTCAGGATTTACCCTGATGACATCTTACTACTCATAATACTCATTTTTAATAATATTTTTGATTTGCACTTTTATATATCTCAGAATACACTGAACATTTATGCTAAACAGTACACTTTTTTTTAGCTACTGTATTTGAAATATGATCTTTATCTAACATGTTCCAGACTCCAGAATTTTTTAAGGCTTATAACAAAAGTTATCATTGTTGTATTGTTTATCAGCTAGTTGTTCAGTTTACATTGTCTGTGTTTGGTCAGTAATATGAAGGTATAGTATTTCAGGTCAAAGTTCAGGAATTTTTCTTTTCGGTTATCAACCGAATCTAGCGTTTAAATTACCAAAGTCTGCTGATAGGGGTGGAGATAACATCAGTTTCGGCCATTGACATTTTGAAGAACTGTTGCATAATATAACAGGGATCTTGTCAATAATATACAGTTACTTTGACTACAGTAACTGTATTTTTTACTTTAAGAACATTTATTTGTTTCAAAGTTAAAACACACAACAACATTGCGAAAAGAAATGATGACGATGCTAGGTGGGTGCATCTCTTGAGGGCGCTGTTGCATGACTACTCCATTATCCGGCAGGAGTGTGAAATTTATGTATATGTTAACCTTCTTTTCGTAATGTATTTTTCTCTTCGGTTTACCTATATTTTCATCCATGTTTTCAATCATGCAATGATTTATGTTGCTATACAAGCCCGCAACCAGGAGGGATTGAACAAACCCCTTCTTCTCCAGCAGCTGAAGTGTGGTTATACTATTAAATAGGTCTTTCAGAACCTAGCTGATATTAAATTTTCTCCCCTTTTGTGAAAAAATATCCTTAAAAATTCCTGACTTTTGATCATTCAAAATCATGCCACACACTGTTAAATAAAGAATATAATATTTTTAAGAATAATGTGCACGGCTTTGTTTTTTTTTAAAGGTTTCCAGTACGTTGACAATTGTTAAATGCATTTATTAGTTGTATAACTTCAAGCTATAAATAGCACCCTCTATAAATATGTTATGTAAGTGATAGCCTAGAATACCCAGCACCTTATGTTCTTTAAAATGGCATCCTGTCAATCAGATAGGGATTTCATATATTGTATGTTTAACACACTCTTTTCTATTGGAAAATTGTTTTGTCCTACAATTAAGTAATTACTCTATAGTCCTACGTTCGCATAATGGTTTAACATTAATTATCGAATATACCTATTAGATTTATATCGGAGGTACAAGAGTTAATGCCACAGAGGTGTATAACAAAGTTAACTGATGTCACATAGCACTTTTGTCAGTTATAACTCTGATATGTTTTGGAACTATATTTTCTATGCATGCATAGTAGTCTAGTGTGTGTGTGAAAACCAACTAAATGGAGTTCATTTAAAATGGATTGTTTAATATTGAATTTGACTTGTTCAAGAATACCAAATCTATTTATAATTAGTAAGTTGTGATTGTAGAATGTAGGCCAAGGTCTTGGCTTAGTTATTTACAATCAAATTTACATATTATATTAATGAATCAAACTAGATGTATTACAGCATATAACAAATATATTTATCAGGTCAATTAATTAAGATTCTTTTGTTGTGAAAACAGTATGTATTGCCAGATAAAATATTAAAAGTTAAGCATTAATGCTAGGCCTATTATATTAATTTAATTTTGAATTTTATATGGAATTCTCAATATATTTTTATGGGTCATGTCAAAATAAAACTGTTGCTCACTGCATACTATTTTAAGTTGTACCTACTAATGTGGACATTTTCAGTCAGTCACAGCAGTAAACAGTATGTATGATTATCCCAAAATGGATTGCTATTAACAAACATAATATTCAACAACTTCAGCAACTGCAGTAAACTAATTTTGACATGATTCTTCTTCTTCTTATCTATAATACCTATGTTAATTATCAAAATTTAATACTTTTACCAAATTACTTTAATTATTCACTAATTTCTCCATCATCCGGTTTCAGTAAATTAGATTATAAGCATATTTTTAACAGTTGATTTCATTGGTAATTATTCATGTCATTTTGAATTATACCCTAATGCAGTTTTATTACATGCCATAAAAATGTACAACATTTTTGATATTACATTTTTAATCCATTGGCTGCTCCATTACCTTATTTAATCAGACTTTACACAAAGCAATTTACAAATTGGCTGCAATTTGAACATACTAGTTTTGCAATATTAAGTTTTTTATAATTATTACATACCTTATTTTATTTTTTTATATACGGCCTTACCACGTTGAAACAATTCTCGTCAGATCACCGAAGTTAATAACGATGGGCCCGGGTTAGAGCTTGGATAGGAGACCGTCTTGGATCATCGGGTGCTGTATATGGAGCTGGGGTCCCATTAGGCATTGGTCAATGTTGGGACCAGCCAAAGGTGCTTTAAAATAGTCCTGGCTTAGTTTCATCATTTTTTTCCTGATCATTCAGATGAATTAATCAACATGAGTTGAATAATCTATATTATTCCTTATGACCATTTACACATAGTGTGGAGCGGATGGGAGGTTTCCACTCAGGGTAAGATACAGATTCTATTTGGGACAAACTATATATGGTTTTTTTCTGCTTACCGCTCATCTGTATAAATTGGCCTTTATTTGGATTGTTGATTTGTCTATAAATTGTGTTTTACCATGGATTTTTAAGGCCAAGTCATAATTTTGCATAGTTTGTATATATATTTGTAGTACCGGTATTTATCATACATCCATAGTTTGACCAAATTTTCGCAGAAATTACGGACGTTTCGCTTAAATTCATCTATTTATTATAATTTATAATTCAATATAATCTGGTTATTTGAAGTTTCAGCAGACAACTGAATGAAAATATAAGCCAATGACTGATAGGCTAGAGACTGTTAATCTATTTGCATAAGTTGTGTACATTGGGTCTGCAACAGATAGGTAATCAAACAGTATACTGACTATAGAAACACTGAACAAAGTTGATGAAATTAATTTTAAGTCTTTGTTTATATAGGCCATTGTTTAATAAACAGTTATGTATACAGAAATTGCTGTCAATCTGGTTTTTAATTTGAGGGTTAATGACCAGTAGCAGGTTTTATTTAAATTTCTACGCTGGTTTATTTACAGTAATCATAGAATGAGCTATTGTAATTATAGCTACTGTATTTTTCTCTGGTCTTGAGGTCTTTTTAAAATACTATATTTATTATTATTTGTTAATTTTCTATGGAATGTCCTTTTTAAATAGAGCGAAGTGATTGTAGAATCATTGTAATTACTGGTGGTAGTTAATTTATCTCAAGCCTATAACTTCATTTAGTAAGGGCCTGTTTAGACCTATGGAGTTATGCTTTCGTATTGTACACGGCGTACAACTCCATAGGTCTTAACCAGGAAAAGATTAGTGGAAGCCACCTCAAATGATTTTTCATTCGTTACGACAGTACAAGGTACAGTACATGATTAATGAACGGAGCCGTTTACGATACGAAAGTCATGCATCAACGATTTTGACCTGTTACCAATCAAATTTATTCCTGCATACTAGATGTTTACCCAAATCGGTGACAATTCAGTTTGAAACGAAAGCGTTACATAAGAAAATCTGAACACTTTGCTGTTACGTTGCTAATTATAATATGACATTGCTTGCGATACGAAAGCATAACTCCATGGATCTGAACCATTTTATGTTAGGGTATGTTCATATCCATGGAGTTATGCTATCCGTCGTAACCCAAAAGTGTTCAGATATGCTTAACTAACACTTTCGTTTCAAACTGTGTGTCACCGATTTGGGCGAACATCTGGTATGCAGGAGTAAATTTGATTGGTTAATGGTCAAAATTGTTAATGCATGACTTTTGTATCATAATAGACGTGTACACCATGTACGATACGAAAGCATAACTCTGTAGTTTTGAACATGCCCTAAGTTACAAAGTCGACGTTTTGATTTTTGTCTGGAAAATACAGACTTGTAAAACAGAAAGCGATTTTCAGACATCAGATAAGAATGACGTAGCCTATTATACCGTATTTTACTACATAGGGTGGGTTGGTATATAAATGAATTTCAAATTTATTTTGGTTTTGGATCATTCTGGCCATATATTAAGAATGTTAGGCTGCCCTATATCATGTAACAAAATTGAAAAGCAAGGTTGGTATTAAAAAAAGAAGTAATGTACTCTTTGTTTAAAAAAATAAAAGCCAAAATATACTGTAAATAAATTAAAACAAGTGAAGGGCAATAGAAAAATTACACATGCATGCAATTTAAACTACCGTACTGACGCGGGTATAAGCCCATACTTGGGTATAAGCCCACCCCCGACTTTTGACTAATTTTCATGAAAAATGAGGCACTCGGATATAAGCCCACCCATTACTTCGAAGATCTACAGTGTGTGTCGTAATACATTATTTTGTATTTGGCGACGTCCATACACCGAATACACTACCTTTGATCATAACCAAGCTAGGCTAATATACGCTAGGCCATATGAGTATAAGATATTCTACGATAAATCACACGAACTATAAGCTTAATTTTTCGACACTCTACACCTCGTGTATTTAGAGGCAACGTCGTACACGTGAGGAGGGGGGCTCGCTCGCATGGTGGAATACACAGTGTACATGTGCTGTTTTTGACGATCTGCATTTTTGGATCCTCGGGTATAAGCCCACCCCCCAAACTTGACGTGATTTCATGTCCAAGGGGGATGGGCTTATACCCGCGTCAGTACGGTTTTTGCAAGGATTCCTTTATGCCAGGTGTCTGGCATCATAATTATTTTTAGCTAAAATAAAAAAAGTGTTTTAATCTACACATTAACAAATATTCACACTTACAGGTATTTTTTTTCAAAAGTAATCAGTGGTTTTGTAATAAAAAAAAAAACCTTTTTTTTTTCTAAATCTCTGAAATATGATTCAACACAAAATAATTTTGTGTTGAATCATATTTCAGAGATTTAGTTGGATTAATTCTTTCTTCTAAAATCTAAGATTATATTAAATCCAGTTTAACATAACAATGATGATGACCGCAAACAAGGGATCACCTGGAAATGTTGTTTACCTTTTAATTGTATTGCTTATTTTTCCATATCCTTGTTAAAAAATGACTATAAGATATTGTTGTTTTATTTTATCAACTCATTATTCATTGTGGTATTTTCAATTGGCAGTTCTTATTAGGTTATGTGGAATTGATTAGTGTTCTCATCAGGCACGCGTGTGCATGTTACAACAGCTAATGTAGAAAACGCCAGCTAAAAATGTATTGTCCTGAAAAATAATTCATATGCATCACAAGGAGAGATACAAAATGTTGAAATAGTGTGGAAGAGGAGGAAGGGGATCTTTGGAATTTGGTACATCTTTAAAAGTGAGAGCCTAAATCTTTGGTCTATAAAATAATGAAATCGGTTTAAAAGATCACTGCACCCAAGAATTTGACTTGCATATGGTGTATATTAGAAGTAAATGTGTAGTTGGGTGTGCTATACTTATTAAATATACATCTACTGTAAAAAGCTAGTTCGCTGAAAATGTTAAAGAGTCGGTTTAGTTGTGAAACAATAAGTACTTTCATATTTCCTCTCTCCTTCATCTTTTTTTTGTGTAATGTATTATACCATATGGAATGGACAATTGTCTGAAATCAAAGTTTAATTGAATTGAATAACTAAATGTATTCATTTAAAAAAAAATTATTCAAAATTTTGGATATTTTTGAGCTAGACCAACTGTAGTTTTTAGATTTTCCATTTGTTTTTAGAGCCTGTTCAGACCTACAGAGTTACTGTATGCTTTCGTATCATACACGGCTTACAACTTAACTCCAAAGGTCTGAACCAGGAAAAGATTAGTGGAAGCCACCTCTTATGACACTGATCTTTCGTTCGTTATGACAACTCAAGGTACAAGATTAGTAAACGACTTTTACGTTATGAAAGTGATGCATCAATGATTTTGACCTGCAACCAATCAAATTTACTCCTGCATACCAGATGTTCAGCGACACTTCAGTTTCTAACAAAATCTTAGGTTCAGCGAGTCTGAACACTTTGCTGTTACGACGTTAATTATAATATGACATTGCTTGGGATATGAAAGCATAACTCCATGGATATAAACGTACCCCCTTTGACTTTGTTTAACTCGATAGTTTTGGGATGATCTGTTTTGAAGAGTATAGTCAGTTTGTTTAATATTTAAAACAGTATAATACCAATTATATTATTTTTTGAATTTAATGTGTGCCGGCAAAAAAATAAACAATTTACACAAATGATACAAAAAGACTTTAAAAACACTTTTCATAGCACCCTAGACTAACACTAGATAAAATTATTGTTTCAACAAAAGTTGAAAAAAGGTTTATTAAATAAACGTATGCCTATAGCTTTTTGAGGCATAGGCCTAGGGCTGCTATGTCTATGTCCTTCATGGCCTGGCTACCATAAACCCAAAAACAATCAATACCGAAATAAACTATTTAGGCCTACGTGTTATATGTTACATTACGCGAGTTAACATATTATTTCAGATGAAAAATATTGAGTTTTATATTGTTTTATCCATACGTAATTACACTGGCCAGGCATTAAAGATATAACATTAAAATGTAGGTCGTTTATGAGTATATTTCGCCGATTTCTTATCGCGGGGAAATTCCCTACCAGCGTCATCGATCGATCAAGCGAGGAGTAGGCCTAGGCTGGCCCGGCTAGAGGCCTAGCATGCATGCCGGAACGGGTGGATTACTGCTAAATAAATAACAAGTTTGAACAAAAGAGCTTACGACAATCTTGGGTAAATTTTTATTAAACGTATAGGCCTACTTGCTTGGCGAATCATGGAGTAACTTTACTCCATGGGCGAATCCATGCCTTTTAAATCATTTAACAAGTTTGTAATTGGATCGTAGTACTGTATAGTAAAACCAAAAAACACCGCCTCAACAACCTCATGCGATGTACGATCTGTTGTTCTTTGCAGATCAACATTGGTAGAGTCCATTATTTATGAGGGGGTTTAAAAATTTGATAACTATTAAAAACGTGTCTCAACCACTGTGTAATCAAAACATTTATTTAGTTAAAACTTGGATCCTCCCAAAATTGATAATCGCGTATTCTGGTTATCAGGTGATCGATTCACGGTTGGTTGCACGCTTCTTTTTTTTAAACGTCCGGCGGAGGTGAAATATATTCGCCAATTTGGCGAATAAGACAATATTTTTTCACCATTTGGTTTCACAATTGCCGTTTTTGGCTAAAAAAAACCAAAAAAAAACCGACCTTTATTTTCGTCAGTTTAAGGTTGGTCGGGCGTGGCCAACACAATAATTTTTTTTTTTTGGCCTTAAAAATAATATTCTACTAAATTGTGAGCTTGTTTAAATTGAACATTTGCATTTTTTTCTGAAATTAAAATAGAGCAACCAGAAATAATGACGGAATTAGTTAACATTACATATAGTGGCGAACCTATGTTCCAAATATCAATTCCATGAGATTTTAATGCTCAAGTTGAGTTCTTGGCAGTTTTGGAATCCTTAGGACTAGTAGAATTCATTGAAACTGGGGGAGGATTCCAAAACTATTAAGAACTCAACTTGAGCTTTAAAATCTCACGGAATTACATTATGTTCCCCTCTAATATTTCTATTAATGGTTTAATTTTCTTAGACATTCACCTAGCTAATATTTTCTCACTTAGTCTAGAAACATCATCTGCAATACACAAATGTTTCAATCACTACCTGTCACCTTGTAGTAGTGACAACTGACCAGAATAAATGGATAGGTTGTCTAATTATAGGTTTTTTCTAGGATATAGAGCCATTCATCTGTAATCTGTAACTCATAGAGTTTACCTGAGTATTAAATTAATAAACCTTCATTACAATAGAACCCCTATTACAGGGACACCATTTGCAGACCAAAAGAGTGTCCTTTATTAAGGGGTGTCCACTGAATAGGGGTTGGCTGATTTGTGTTTGAAAACATATACCGGTACTAGCATTGTCTTTCACAAACTCTTAGGGCCTGTTCGTAGGGGTTGAAAATACCAGCTTATTCCAGATTTCCGTTCGCGTGATCCAATTAACTTTTGCCTCAGGCTACAAAAAATTCGAGGCAAAATGTTCACCAAATTTGCAGGTTATTTCAGCGATAATCCAATTATACTCTGCCTTCGAGGATAATAAATCTCAATGTGTCAAATTTTGACAAACGTTCGCTGCCTAGGCCCGTCATTTCTCCTACGAAGCTTTTCCATACACGCTTCGAGAGCGATCGTCAGCTAGTGCTATCCTTGTTGGTGTAGGCCTAGCTGGTCGGTGGTGTTTCCGTCGTGTAACATTGGGCTCAAAATGAGTAAAATAATGGTCGTCAGGAGAAGGCATATTTCGGCAGGATTATCGGCGTTAAGAGGCATAGGTTTGTTGCAAGGATAAGCAGTGTAAAAGGTAGCAAGTAATTGTTATTGCAAAGAAAGATCGCGAGTAAAAAATATACCACACGTAACTAGCGTGCGAAAATGGGGTCGTAGGTTGTAAAGACAACTGACCTTAAAACGTAATTTCCGGTTTGTGATTCGTCGATTAAGCATTTAAGCGGTTAAATATTTCAAGTACGAACAACGCTCAATTTATAACCCGAGGCATGGGTGAAATTAAGCGCTTATTTTAATCACCGTACGAACACGACCTCTGTAGAAATGTTAATAAAACCAATTTCCATTGGCTTTATATTTAGAAAAAAAACCCTTTAGGTTGTTAACAAATATGGTTTCTGATATATTTTTGTACAGATAGGTACCAAACATGATGTGATTCGGGTTAGCAGTTTTTTTAACAATATCGTTATAAAGTATGTAAATTATTGAGCGAACAACTGTATTATTTCCTAATGGATTTTCAATAGAAACGACTTTAAAAATTGCAAAATAGATATACAGTAGATACATATTTTTTCATAAACAGGAGTTTGATACACTATGTTAAAGATAAGTGTTTCTGGCATCATTATTTGTTAAAATCTAAAAATGGATATGTTATGTTAGGCAATTTGTTCACATTGCAAACTTCAAGGTAATATCTCAAGTCGGGGTTGTAACTCTGTGCCTGTATTGTGATGCCATGCCTCATTTGTATATAATACAGTGATGTGTTCAGTAAAGTAATTGGAGGTTAGATTTCAGTGATGGAAACACCTTTACTTCCTTGCTCCCCCATCCCATACCATATTGCATTCTTTAGCTTTTGGATTCAGATCCTCTGCCAAATTCATGTAATTTTATAGATAACCTCTCTCCTCTCTCTGTATGTCATCAGTCATTGGGCTTGTTTCCCCATTCAACAAACTCTATGAACCTACACAAAGCAGACAGTAGTTGGAATGTAGGTAAATATAAGATGGGTAGAGGAAAAGGCTATAATTGGTATCTTCATTTTTTTTTTTTAAATACCTTCCCTACGTTTTTTAGATCTAATTTAAGATCACAAACTATATTTAATGAAAAAATAATACTATATGGTCCTATTGCGATAATTTTTTGTCTTTAAATGGTTGAGAATGTGAAAAATAAGTCGATTCTAATAATTATAGCGGCCCGCTATAAATCCCAAAATGCATTGCGCGCAGGTTGATATTTTGTTTTTCTTCTGTAATTCACCCACTTTTCGATCGATTGTGAGGCCAAAACAAATAGAAGACTCCTAGTTTTTACCCCAATTTGTATCAACGGAGTCTGGCAAAAATAGAAACACAATTAATGCAGCAACTATACAACGTCAGGCTAGGTATATAGCTAGCGTACGATGTTTGTACGTTACCGATGTCTACCAGCTAGGCCTACAAAACTAAGCCTAGCTAGGCTAGGTCTAAAGACCGTCCACGAGAGGTCATTCGCCGCTAGCTACTTAGGTAGTGCATTGTTTCTCACTTTTTATCATAATTTACCATAAAACGTACTTAAACGTATTTAAGACAAGGAATGACCTGGTGTAATGTTTTTAAAGTAATGTATATTATTTTTACAAAACGTCACAAATTGTAGGGAAGGTGTCTTTAAATGGTCGCTCAGTCTTTAAAATTTATAAACATGCAATTACAAGGTGATGATACAGGACATTTTTGTAGTGTTAACAGATAGGAAATTATTGACTGTAAATTTAAGACCTTTTTCTGAAGTAAGAAAATCCGAATTTAAATCAAAAGAAAGTAAAATTTGTTATCACATGTTATGAAAACGTCTGAAAAATGGAACTTACTTACTGCTCCAACTGTAAAAAATAAGTGAGGTTTTTTTTAATGTTATTACAATAGAATATATTTAAATTTATAATAACAATAAGAATGTTAAACATGGAGCTACCCTTTCATTGTACAACATCGCTGCAAACACCCTTGTTAAATCCCTAAAATTCTAAAAGTAGCCTTTGTACAGCAAACTAGAAAAGAAATTCATTTACAACATTCTTAAATGTATTACCGACTATACGTGACAATATAACATTAATGAATATACTGGAAATAAGCTATGTCATTACTAGTGGTTTTTGTACAATTACTATAGTATTGTTTTTTATGGCCATTCAAAATCTGTAATGATAATTGGATTTTTAAAGTAGGCCTTTGTATCCGATGCATAGAATGAGTTATAGGTCATTCTTGTAAGATGTATTGAGTAATGTAATGTATCTTTCGGTGTTGAAATATTTTACTGTATTCAAGAACAATGTATTAACCTTGTCTTCTGTATATTCCTTATCATTGTAAAAGGGAAAAAACAATGATTAATGATTTCTGTATCATCATTCACCAACAAAAACATGACCCTGCCCCAATTGAACAGCTAACATTAATTGAAGACTTTTGTAATTATTTCAGAATAAAATGATGAAGTGATCATAAAGATTCACAATGCTTGGCTATTAGAATATGCTTGCATGTGTTTGTTACATCTGCCTTCTTTCTAGGCCTCGTAGTTTGCTTTATTTAGCTTGGTTGAACTGGTTTTTATGCCTTTGTCATCTCTCTACTGCGTTTCCTGTAACCTTGAATCTATATATATAAATTAAATGTATATGCTTTACATTCTCTTTTTTGGACATCGTAAACTATGTATCATTAGAACTAAACTTGAAATTACATTTTGGCTAAGTTTTTAAATCATCAATCATATTCTATGTTACATTATTTCCTGCATAATACTCTACCCTGTATAATGGCTATTATATTGAGGACATGTAACAGTCAAATCTCAATTTGTAAAAGGTATTTAAGTCAATATATATTTTAAAGATAGTGACTTCTATAAATAGAGTTTTTACATTTGTTTGATACAGTTTCCTACATCGCGTATTTACACACATATCAAAGTGACCAAAGGTATGGGAACATTTTTAAATTATTAAAAATGTATAATGCATAATGGTGTCCCATATTTTATACATCTTAAGCTGTGTTTTTATGTTTGTACATGTTTCTTTATGTATCTGTTTATGTAAATATACATTATACAAATTGACTGGTTTGTACTAGAAAGGTTTCAAACTACATTCAGAAGTTGAGGAAATAGTACCTGATCTAGGGTGACAACATATATTTTTCTTTTACCAATTCTTAGAGAATAAAATGACCAGCCTGGTCCAAACCAAGAGTACAAACTGTAAATCACAGTTGTCTACAGCACAGTAAATCACATACTAGAAAGACTCCCAATACCTGTTTCACATTAACATTGTGAATGAACTAGCAGAAACAATACACCAGTGTTGACACTATGAGTAAACTCTGGTGTTTTGCTGGTGTTGTTATAGGACAGCAACATTTATAATTTGGTAACATACAATTTGTTCTCTCTCTCTCTACAGGAAGGTATAATTGCTGGAGTTTTCTATTAAGCAGCTGATAAAAAAAATTTACAAAAATGATTCATAGAACAATGGCTGACTGCTGCGATCAAAGCTACGATTCTGATCCAATTCACCGCGCAACTTCTCCGAATGCGCACTACGCTATCAACAGTACGACGCGCAGTCCAACAGACTGTAAGAACAGCGGGTTATCTGCCAATAAAAATGCAAAGCCAAGATATAAAGGTAAGATTCTTTTTTCTGTACACATCTGTTGTGTCAATAGTGAATTTTGAAAAATTTATGGAGCCTTCCTTGGTTTAATATTATTTTGGTGAAGACAAGAGTTTAATAGTATCTAAATAGTATCAATATTCTTTTATTCTCACATTTTAGTAGATGGCAACAGTCAGTCTGTCTGTTAATCCAATCATTGTACAGTAGACAAAACTTCAAATGCAAGGCTCATAGCCATCAGTACAGTTGGTAAGGTTTCAATCTGACCACTTTTCGCCAGAGGCCTTTGACAACCCCATGGCCCACACAGGAGATTGTTCCCTCTTGTTGTGAAAACTGAACCACCACCTTAATTTTTGTGGCTACAGCACAGTGAAATGTGTAGCCATTATGAGTTTATTCACTAAATTCTTAACATATAAGCTTTACTTGGTCAGCTTTAGATCCCATGCACTCTACAACTTACAAGCTATTTGGACTTTGATTACAATAATCATTTAATAACCATCATCTTTTCTGCACAGGTTATCAACCATGTTAATTCTCCTTTAATATTTTATGTCCTTTATTTAACCTTTCCAAGAAATGTATCAAATTAATATTTAAACCACTAGTTCATTTTTAATGATTGGATCAGTTCTTTGTATTGGTCTTCTTGTGTGATATTGTAATATAGTTTAATAACTTTATTAAAAAGGTCAGACGGAAACAATATATATATATTTGAGGAATAAAAAAAGTTAATGTTTTCTTGGGTAGGTGCTGTGTTTGAGGTAAGCTGGGTTGAAGGTCTTTTTGTTAGCTATCATTCTATCATCATCACAAAATTCTTGATATTTAGACTTTTAGGCCAAATAAAACCATAAAATTAGTTTCACAAAAAACATCATAATTATAGTTTAAAAGAAGAAAAAAGAGAAAATAAAAATAGCAAAATAATGCTTTCATCATTTGAAGAGGGAGAGATGATTTTTGGTAATTTTCCTTGAAAACATGATGTAATATTATATTTTTTTTCTATCCAGTTATGACACTTCTATTTGTATCCCAGCATGCCTAGTCTCATCTGTCATCCTCTGGCGGTGTTTTTACTTTATGCGTAACGTATGAACTGTTTCCTGGATGGGAACTCCGTCAATGCCCATTTTTGTTGTGCATGGTTTGAAACAAAAGACAAGCCTACAAGCAAAAACTATGTATAATGCTTTTGTAAAAGATGTTTTCAAATTCAGGTGTCTTGGGCAATCTATTACGCACCTTGTAAATATTCAGTAATAGATGATATTAATTCATTTTGTATAATACATTTCATCATATCTCTTTATACATTCAAATGATACTGTACCAGTCAATTCAGGTCTGTAGCTACCAGTACGGTTGGTAAATTTTCAACCTGACCACTTTTTCACAGAGGCCGTTGACAATCCTGTAGCCAGCACAAACAAGTTAGTTTTTCACAAAGATATCATCAGATCACCAGAAAGATAATTTAAAAGTCCAGTTGCCCTACACAACTCAACAACATGTAACTTTTGACCAATTTCTTACCATCACCGCACCACTGTGTGCCGTGGTTAAGGCACTGCAATTATTTTATATTCTTATGGTTATTTAACATCCTTTTCAAATTCATTTTGCTTAAAGCATTTTGAGATCACTCAATCAATTAATTAACTATTCAATCAATACAATAGTGCCAAAAAGCCCATATCATGCTTCTTAAAGAAACATTAAACGTTCACCCATTTTAACCAGACAAAAATCACACCCTTTCAATTTATTAGACGCTATAGTATAGAACTTCATAAGAGAATGATAATTTTCATCCAGGGTAATTGTGAATTTAAAATTTCATCTCATTCTATTTATAAACTATAATTGTCTAGAAGTTCTTTTTCATTTTACAATTTGTAACATTATTCACATTTTGTTATGGTGGTTATTACCCCTACGATACACTCTGTCATCACACAGAATCAACATTGTAAGCTGCGTTTGAGGTTTCCCAAACCTACATGTAAGGCATTCAGCTTACCCGAATCTATGGCATTCAGCTTGCTCAAACCTAAGGCATTCAGCTTGCTCAAACCTAAGGCATTCAGCTTGGTCAAACCTAAGGCATTCAGCTTGCCCAAACCTAAGGCATTCAGCTTGCCCAAACCTAAGGCATTCAGCTTGCCCAAACCTAAGGCATTCAGCTTGCCCAAACCCAAGACATTCAGACAATAAATGTAGATCAAACATGTTCAAATGTGTTCACCAATTTGATTTTATTCACTAATTTGATTTGTTTTACAAAATTCTTAACATTATACAAGATCTTTTTTAGAAGTATATTACACTTCTCTCTGGTATTTCTTATACAATTTGCAAAGTTTTAGAAAACAGTTTGTTGCTTATTGTTTACTAAGCACTACTATTCAGTCTGGAAAAACATTCATTCATTCATTCCTTTTGAAGTCTGATGGATTTTATTGTTTGTTGTGGTTTATACTTATCATTGTGGTATTTCTATTCTGACCAAAAGATATGTAATATTCTGATTTTGGTAGGCCCTTTGTGTAATATTTCTATACTATATGGCTGTTATTTTCCTGAGGTCAGATTGCTATTGTCCATTTTAAAAAAGCCAGCTGTCCCTCAGTATAATATCATGATCACTTTTACTAGCCAATTTCCCCCCTATGCTAGCAAGCTAATATATTTTAAGTATTTATTCCCTTGAGGTTATATGATCTGTTTGGAACCACCAATGTCCACTCACTGTCCATTTCACATGTCCAGATAGATTCTACTGCCCTCTATGAAAGTGCCCTAAAGGTCACTCTTCCAAGTACTATCCCCTCTACTATTAAATTCATGATGAGTACAAATTATAATCTACTATTGATTAATATACTGTTTTTGTTATTTTCATTTAAAAAAGAATAAATTTACCTAATTCCTAGTTAGATCTTTTCTTGCAAATTTATTTAAATTTATATTTTTGTGTTTTTGATTAAACAAATCAGTAATACAAAACAATAATCTCTTTGCAGAAAATGAATTTAGAATTTATTTATTTTTTTGGTGAAAATTTCAATTGAAAATACACAGCAAATAAATCTTTAACATGATTATTTGCTGAGAATTCAAAATTGTTTTGAATTGAATTGTATGTATGTTTGAATTGTATTGAATATCGTTATATTTATTTGTCTTTTTATGTCAGGATTACCTGAAAAAAAAATAGTGGAGCTGTAGCTTGGTGGTTAACATGCTTGCCTTCCAATCCTAAGGTCCAGGGTTCAATCCTGACTAAGTGCTCACAAACAAATCACCTACAGTAGTGCCATTGTTGTAACTTGTAACTCTTTCAACACCACTCCCTAAGCCTTAAATGAGACTTAGTTTATAAGCATGATAAACTATTAAATAGATTATCCATCCTGTAATTGGCAAGTTACTTGCTGTTGGATGGGTATGAAAAAAAACCAAAAAAAACTTTAAAGCCCCTCCAAGTGAAATCATTCGTTAGCCATGTGAATGGAAATGTTGACGAAAAATACTTAAATAATTTGTAATCATTGAGTGGAAGCATTAAAATGATATTTAATAGTATCCTGTACATTCAAAATTATGAACCTTTGTGTCTCTTTATGCTGGCGGCAATTGTACAACATTTTATTAATAGATTTATTGTATAAAACAAATATTTATCGTTTTCTTTGAACTACCGTATAATAAAATATCAGTATGTGAATAATACCAGCATTTATTTTGCCCTCTAAGTTTTATGCATAGTTTTAACATTGTTAGAATTAAGATGTTCCGACATATATGTCACAATTTGAAAGAAAGACAAAGAAACCAAATTACAATACATTTTTTAATTTAAAATACAGTTTAAAGGTCAAATAGACATATATTATATATAAAGTTGTGTTAAATATATATATATTGAAATTGGGAACCACAGTCTCCTCAGTGGTCTGGTTTTTTCTTAATTATGGATTGGCATTATGTTTTAATGATTGCCAGTCATTGTAGGTCGTAAGCATTAAAAAACACTGTTCTAACATAACCACACTTTCCTGTTACATGCTTGGCAAGTGTCTGCTTTGTCAAACCTTTATTAATTTCCTAATCTGATTTGTCAACCTTCTACCCTTAAATTGTTCAGGCGGAGATGACATACCCTAGGTATGTTCATTTGTCATGCACAATGAGACAAGCATATATTTTAAACATTCGCCCTGACAAATATTTAGAAAAGAATAAATTGCTAGTTTTAGTGAATGACTTAATCATTTTCTCTGGCAGAAATCTGACTTTATTTTGGCACGCTATACAAACTAATTAATTAACAAATCATGTTTATGAGCAAGTGCTGATCCATCTTCAGATCAAAAACGCTGACACTCTCCTAACTCCACCAATCAATTTTTAGAATTGTTATCTAATGTTATGTAATTCTGAATATTATATTTTATATATTTACCAATCTCAAACCCAAGAAATATTACCCCTACATATTAAAAACTATTACTTTTTGCCTAGCTAATAACAATTCTGGGCCAGTTAAAATACACCTATCTATTTAGGCCTAGTAGTAACCACTCCTTCTTTGGCTACATCTGGCTAGCAATAATCATTCCTGGCTAGTAAAAGTCATGGCTATTATAGTAAAAACTACTTGTGGCTAGTACAATACAAATCACTCATTTCTATTACTAGCCATACTAGATCTGTGGCCAGTAAAAACTACATTGGCCAGTAAAAACGACACCCACGATATCGGGCAAGTAAAAAAGTCATACCCTGCTAACCAACCGAAGCTAGTAAAAAATGAGTACCAGTTCCTGATGACATTTAAGAAAAGAATGATTACTGAATATAATATTTAAAATAATAATTTAATATCCTTCATTATTTATGCCCTTCATGTAGGTCATGTGGTTGAAGCAGAATTAGTGATTGCTATATTGTACAAATTCACGGCAGGTGGATCTTGTGAATTTCACTGTAATTAATGCTGCTGATTAATTAGTTTGTACCTTTTTATCTAATTACTATTAAAAAACCTCCAACATATAAATTATTAGTCATAAGAAGTAACCTTTATACTAGTGAATGAAATCAATGGGCTTAATATTATAATAATATGAGTATTATAGGCCACTACAAGAGAAGATTAAAACATATTAAAATCATATATTGTTTTATAATTAATTATAGTTATTAAAAATTTGAAAGAATATTGGTTCTTTATAAAAAGCTGGTAAAAGTATTATAAATTATTTTTCATGTTTCCATTATGGTTCCGAAATGTTGATCCTCTTTTTGTGGAAAAAAAATGATTATAGGCCTACTGTAAACATGTATATATATTTTATGGCTAAACTTTTATCCAGATAAACTTATATGTGTATAAAATAACTCTAAAAGTATTTCAAGGTATGAATATATTAGTTGAGTAGTGTAATTAAAATTTTTCAGTTGGTCATTTCAGTTCAATCCTAGCTACAGCTTAGTTTCCATGGCGATGATATCCCATACATCATGGGCATCAGTTTGATTAGCTTTGTAATGTGTTTGATTAGAGGCATTATTAGATTCAATTTGCCCTCCTCATTATCATCATCACCATTTTTTAGTCATTACTATGTCATCATCATGTCATCAAAATAATCATGAATATACATTGTATTTAGCGTTGATGTTGTTATAAGATATCAATGGAGTCTTTTCTTATGATCACCTTGGTAATCATCATCATCATCATTCCACTAATATTTGTTATCATTATCACCTTTTAATGATGTGTTTGAAAAGAGTAACAAATCATATTCAAGTAACCCTGTCTGACAAAGTATTAATTTGACATTAATCTATCATCTAAACTATGGTCTTTCTATCATAACATCTGTTATACTCCTATTAGCATTGTACACCTTATCTATTACTTTAATTATTATTTTTTGGTCAACTTTTGAATAGACTAAGACCCCATTTACACTTCATCGACGATTTCTTCGCCGGCCCCAAGTCGGCCCGACGCCGGCTTTCTTTTTAGCCCGCAATGTGTTTACACTTACCCAAAAAGCCGGCCTCGGGCCCTTACTATTGTGTTTACACTTGCTCTCGCGTAAGAGTGCTCGATGATACGATTTCGCTACATTCACGTCGTATCCGCTCATGTGCGCCCACCAAACGTCTTAAAAAGTTAATATTATTAAACTTAAACCTATCGAAATTTAGCAAAAAAGAATCAAATAACGGTATTTAATAAGGATCAAAACAATTGTATTATTGCTTTACTACTAATGTTTGCATCTCGTTTTCTGAAGAATAGTAGTAGATCAATACGCCTTTTTCGCGTAACGGAAGACATTTTCGATCGATGACAAACAATGCCGTGCAACGAAGCGTAACCAACAGAAATAACATAGCGTTTTCAGACTATTTTCTGAGGACAAGTTACTCCGTTAATTCGTAACTCCTCAACGGACAGCCGTATGGACAAAATTTTTACTGTAAAATGTTCTTTAAAGATTAGCCTACATAACTGTGTGATTGAAAAAAATTAGAAAATTTGTTTCCACTTCTTAAAGGCCATCGAAAAAAACACCACAGTGTATAAGCATAGGCGCCGCATGGTGTCCTAAAATCCCCTGAAAACGCTATTTTATTTCTGTTGGTTACGCTTCGTTGCACAGCATTGTTTGTCATCGATCGAAAATGTCTTCCGTTTCGTAAAAAAGGCGTATACATCTTCACCAATTTAATTTCAATGAAGAATTCCCGTTCATCAGCAATAAGTTTCGTAAACTTTAAACTATGGTTGACCCAGAACGTTCATTTTATGACCGCGAGTGTTTACACTATACGAAGTGCCGGCCCGAAGCCCACAATTGCCGGCCCGAAGCCTACTCTAGACTAGGCTCAAAATTGAGCCGGCTCGGTTGTTACCAGAGTGTTTATACTTGTGCACTTTTGGCTCGGAGCCGGCCTCGAGCCGGCCAAAAGCTGAAGTGTAAATGGGGTCTATTTTGTCTAGTTCTAGTTTTTTAAATGTTGTGTAAGAGGCCGACTTATTTCCAATGTTGTCTGAAAGTTCTGTCAAGAGAAAAAATTTATTGAGATTTAATCAATTTACCAAATTATTCTTATATCGTTAAATGATATTATCAGAGACATTACGATTATTCATTTTTCTATAATTATACAATTTAAATTTTAAAACATCTTATTTTTTCCTCTTTTATAAATATTTTCCATATAAACTAAAAGTAATAATGTAATTTTTTTTTAATATTTCATATATATTTGTAATTTTTATTGTTTTTTATATTTTTATTATTGACATACAGTAAATATTCTATTTTAGATAACTTAAATCGTTTTAAAATAATGGACAAAAATGAACAAAAAAATCTGATTTGGCATATTTTATCCCATGGTAATATGTGGGGATGTTGCAGATAAAGGTGACCTGTTGTTTAATGGGTAACAGTTGCCCCTGGTATATTTTTGGGGCCTGTTCTAGGATATTAATTGTGTCAGGTTTGGTCAATCATAGCATTATATTCTTATTAAGTTTCCGATTGACTGTGGTCTGGACAGGTTACCACATGCTCTGGGTTGTCTCATAACCAGAATTTACTGGCAACAGTTGCTATCAAATTAGCATAGTGGAAGGGTCAAGTCCACACCACAGTGCTTAGTCATGTAAAAAGTGCACCCATTGCCTTTGTAGATAACAGTCAGTAATGGGTTACAAACTTTGTTAAATATTCACAGGAAGAGTTGCATGTTCTGCCTCTTAATTGTTATGTTTTTGGGTGTAAAGAAAATTGTAGGCCTTCCCTTTGTGATGTCAGATAATTTAAGGCCAACTTTCATTCTTGTATTTTCAGTTAATTGAAATTGGCATGCCTACAAGATTACTTGAAAGTACATAAGGACTCAATTCTCATGAGTGGTTAAAATAAAACAAAGTCTTCTTTTTTATATCTTGTTCAGACTCTGAATCAGAGATCTTTAGTCCATGTGTGATATAAATAACCTTTACAAGTAAACTTTGAACAATAACTTTACAAATGTGTAGCATGTGTTTACCTTAGCCAGTGCTTAGACTATTGAAATTGAGTCACTTTCATAAAAAAGACAAGAAAAAATATAAGGAAAAAATACATACATGAATTTGCAATTTTTTTTGTACAAATGAAAAAAATAGTAAGACAGAAGCCAAGGTTCAGGCTTCAATCCTGACCCTAGTGGTGTGTTGGTGTGTACCTCAGAACTCTTTCTATCTTCTCTACCCTCAAATGAAAGCCTCACTTTAGTTTCCATCCTGTTATTGGTGAGTTACAACAGTAAATAAATATAAAATAAGTTAAAATTAATAAAATGAATCCAGTATCTTCAATTTTGAGAAACAGAACTCATTTTTTAGGACACCTCTCCATAAGTGGGCATTTTCTCATGAAACAAACAATCGGCAGTATATATATATACACTCACTGGCTAAACCCAGCGGCCCCTGAGCTTATGGGGAAAGGAAAAGTGCAACCCTGAATGTGTTAACAAAAGTAAAGGAAGGCTCGTATTGCTAATATAATAAAATGGGGGAAGGCTGTTCTGTGGTATGATTTTTACATTTGTTTTTTTTATAACTATATATTATATAATGATAACAAGTATTGTTTAACACCTATGGCATTCTTCTCAAGGTTATCCTTTTGTCAACTATTTGAATAGATGGTTCAAACTGATGATTAGAAAAATGTTATCATATTGCCTCACAACATTTTAACAGGAATGTTCTTGTTTATAATGATATTGGATAGATAGCATATTATGCAGCAGTCTGTTTTTTTTTTTTATGATGGCCTTGAACTACACGATTACCTTGAACTCTGTGTAAAATGTGACTTTGATAGCTGGGGATATGAAAAGATGTGAAGCGCTTAACCCAATGCACAGCATTGCAATTTGCATATTATAACAATATCGCAACATTGACGACACATTTACAAAATGTCTTGCTAACTAATAAAGATTACTAATGGCATTTTTAGAGGTGTCTTTTTATTCTTTTTTATGTTTTTTATTTTTCAAACTTGTGTGTAAATTTATTTTCTACAAGATTATCATCAATTGTATAAACACAAGGTCTGTGATTAAATACTTTTTTTTAAAAATAATATATTATATCATTTCTACGTTGAGTTAACGATGGCTGATCTTTGCATCATTGATGTCTCGTATAATGCTAATTAAATTTTTTTTATAAAACAAATTAAACATTTTTATTTTATTTTTTTTTTTTTCAGGTTGGGTTTTTAAAAAAATCGATCAAACCAAACAAAGTTTTCCCTAATAGGAGTTTTCTCTGCAAAGTTGGACTAAAAACAAATTGTCCGTCATTTGTTTCAATGGGAGTGTCCCTAGAATAGGAATGTTTCAAATGAGTGAGGAGTTCTATTGTATCTCAGTTATAGCATTAGGTAGATGTATTTTTGGTTATTGATGACATTTGTGTATTGCTTTTTAATTGTAGAGCTTATCAATAATAAGTAGGAATCAGATAGTCAATCTAATTACGTGTCAAATTACCAATTTTAGTGCATCGTAAAAGCTATATAAAGCTGTTATTAAATATTTAAATTCATTCGTTATTATCAATTTTATTCATTAATAAAATAATGAAATCTGTATTTGAAAATATTGCTATTAAACATCATAAACTGAAATTGTTATTGTGTGCCTTTAAATGTATTAACATCTATTTTCGTCATCACAAATGTTGATCTCTTTTATTTCTCTCTAGGCGAAATTTACCTGTTTTAATACTCTCCAAAACTTTACCCCTATCTACATTAACTTTTTAGACTTGAAGAAAAATCTATAATTATACCTTCTAAGAACAAAAATAGGCATCGTTGACCCCCTTTGCCAGGCCATTGACATTTCAAAACCAGTTAACTGTCTTCCTTGCTGCTCAGTACAGTGACATTCTGCGGGATTTACATAATTTACAAGCAGGTGGTTCTATGTCAAATAATTACAGCTAATTATGGCAAAGGGCCAGTCAATGAATGCTAATCAATATATAATGTTATCATTTTTGATTTATAATATTGTCACCTTTGTGTCCATACAAGATGTTTGAGAAGCTGGTTGAATCATTGTTAAGGTGTTAAGCTAATGCTTCTTCCATGCCTTCTACATCAACAGTCAAGCTTTGTTCATACTTCATCCATTTACTTACACTCCTGTCAAATTACTATAGTATTTATTCATATTCAATTTCTCTGTTGAGATCATGAACATGGAGAAAGCATTTAAATAATATGGATGAATATTAATTGAATTATTTAATGTTGTGGTTTTTAACCTGAGAGGTGGATTTGGTGACTGTTACAAAGGGCAGTGATTTGTGAGAGAATTATACAATTTGATGATGAAAATGGAATTATTTAATGTCGCAAATTTACAAGATTTAATGATCATCTTATAGAGTAAGGCATTAAAGAATGCATTTATGAATACTAAATAAAAGAAATGGATAACGCAATTATGTAAATATTTTGTACTAACAGAATAAATTACAAAAGATAATAGAACTTATAAACATTCAATTTAATTGAATAAGTAATTTGTTTTCTATTATATATTGTCTAGTAGTAACATATTATAAAGTTTAAATAATCTATTTCTTGCCTGCAGTTTAATGCAGAAGTTAAATGATCAGCACCAGTTGTATAAAATAAGTAAGCATGATGCTTCATGCTCCAATGAACAACGTTTGTTAATGGCATATATGCACAAATTATACACACATTTCCTATGAATTTAATTTGATAAACACCAGATTTATTTTAATCATTATGAATATTGTACTGAAATTATTAACTTTCTGAACATAACTCAAATATTAAAATGTAGGGAGCAAAAATTCACATTGAAACCCAAAAAATACAAATTTTGCATTTTTTAATCATTTATTATATGTAAGTGTGTGTGGTTACACTATGTAAATTAATTGATATCCTTGTATTTTTTTTTTTAATCATACATTTATAAGAGACCTGTTACAATTATTCTACTGCAGTAACAGTTACTGCAGTAAGTAATTTTGTTATCAGAAACCCAGTAAGCTTGAGCTGATTTTTAAATAAAAATAATAAAATATAATATATTTTACAATGCTGCAATGCTTAATGTTCTACAATATATGAAAGCACATGGAATTCATTTTAGCTGATGATATATTTGACATTCCATTTGAAGATGATAACACCAGTCGCATACAAATTAGATATAGAGCAAAATTGTCATATAATTATAATGATAAGTATTGAACTTATTGTTATGCTTTTTATGGTTCATATGATATTGATAGAAAGATAAAAAAAATCCAGAAATATACTATAAACTTAATATCATATATAATTACATTTACAGTTCACATTGTTTCATACATTTACCAATTTAAAAAATAAATGTTCAAACTATTTTCTTCACTCACGACAAAGAGTGCTCCATACAATAATAGTCTGTCAAAAATAGATATAAAAAGTAGTACCGATATCATAATTTTATTTTGGCTGCCCTACGCTCCTGAATCCACTCCGAATTGTTTCTCTTTTTGTTTTTTGTATATGGATGAACTATCCAAAATAAATAAAATGATCATAGAGTCCAAATGCATGCCGATAAGTTTAAATTTTGTTTTCAAAAATTCTCCATTCAATCTATGATAACTAAACTGCAAAGCCTGTTAATCCTAATGTACAAAAGTCAATCAGCTTGAATGTATACGGTACTCTATTGTATTTTCTATTTTTCAATTATGCCATTCAATTCAAGGAATTCTTCCTCCTCCTCCTAATTATGTGCTTCAGTGAACAGTACAATATTTTGTATTATTATCGATTTGTGAATTCTTTATAAAAACTGTAACAAATCTCACCCACAAAAAAAAACAACTGATTAGTAACCATAAGTAAAATATATGCTACATGATATATATTTTTTAATTTACCATCACTTCCATTTTGATTACAAACCAAAGTCAATGTTAAATAAACAGTTTATTAATTATTAATAAACTAAGACATAGTATACAAATATTGAACATTTATGTGTAGAATGCAGTTGTACATATATACCCAAACATACAAAAAAAAACCATTTAAATTGTAAAAATAGATAAATTTGTTTAATTGATATTTAAAATCAGGGGCCGATCCAGTTTGGTGAGGAGTGAGGGGTTAAATATTTCATAAATGATAAAGATGATCCGTCGATATTAATTATTTTATTTAAAAAAGAAAAGGCTGTTAAATGTTTTAGGAGAGATGCTTGCCTGTTCATCCGCTGCCTAAATCCGCACCTCAAAATCTATGAAATTGTGATTCAAATATTTGAGGTATCTATCAAGCATTACTTTAACACTCCGACTTCCAAACACGAAGATCTTCGTGTTTGGAAACATATTGCTTGACTGCCAAACATGAAGATCTTTTTTTACGAAATCCGGTAGATAGATTAATTATTGGTATATACTATAAATATGGACACTATATTCGGTCTGGACCGTCAATATTTTACTATTTGAAAGTAACTAATTTGGTTACGAACGACTGTCAAAATGGTACCTGTCGGAATAACATACACCGCGCATCACAGTAGCGCATAGAGCGATGGCTTGGCGCATTGTGTATCGGTCGCGCGCTAGCTATGCCGCTGAAGCATTACAAAGGTTTTTGTGGATTGGCATGTTTGTTTGTTCTCTGAATAAAAAATAATGGAGTCATTTTCAATATGAAGTCTTTCATTTTATTATTGTATGTATACCCTAATTGTTTTGGTGTTTCACTGTAAGTAACCGAGTTTCACACAACAAACTTGTTTAGAAATGGTATGGATATTATCATCAGTTTACTAGGCTAGTAGTACTAGGCTACCCTAGTCCTAGTCGTAAAAGGGTTCCGGACCAACTTCAGGCCTGGTTAACTAGGCCTGGTGTCTTTACTATGTGGATTTTGGCGAAAAATTGATGTAAGATTTATGATTTATAAAATGTAATACATTTTTTGATAGTGATAACTTGTTTTTATAGGCCTATCGGTGCCGTGTAAGTAACTTTTTCGTTGTTTGTTGATCTCACCGGGCGATATTTTCATATTGTGATGTCTTGCACAAAATCGCAATTATCTCGACTTTCTTGCGCGAAACTATGAAAAACTAAAAAAGTTGGTTACTTTTATTTTGCTATTACGATTTACATATTGTGATTTGAAAATCATACTTGGTACCATTGTAAAGCTAAAATCCTTATGATTATTTTAGTCTAAATTACATATAAATCAGATTACATACATAGTTTCAATCAGCTTTAATAAAAACATCTAATTGGGCTGAAAACGCTGGCGGTGGCAGTTTCTAACTGGAAAAACCTCTGGCAGTCAAAGTGTTAAAGTAAAAATAAAACTAGCCATGCTAAAAATAATACTCTCTAAATTCTGGAGGCAGATTTCTAAAATGTAATACAAAAGTTGAAGATACAGTAAGATAGATACACATCTACCATATATTGGTACTACAATAAATATACAATTGTTTTAAGTCATTAAATCTATTCTCTAGCCATATTCATTTATTTTTATGCTAATGTTATTCTTTTACCCCTACCTGGGTCTACTTAGAAGTAATCATTAGGGTAAGTGGAAGCTTAGATATTTACGATATCACACCCAATTGATTAAAAAAAATAATTGCAATATTACAAACTGCATAATGTAAAGTATAAAAAGTAAATCTATTATTTTTGAAGAAATATCCTATCATTTTTTCAAAGAATACCTTATTCTTTTGAGACCATTCTATTCTATTCTATTTATAGTTGTAAATAGTGTTTGGTTGCAGTAGACAGTGAAGTATTGGTTGATATGAAGAATAAAACGTTCAAGTCTTTATTTGATATTTATACAGTATTTACTGTATACATGTTAACAAAATATCATTGCCAAGTGCCTTATTTATTTCATGTCTTCATAGTGACTAGAACTGTACAATATTGACTTGAACTAGAACCAGTGGCGTAATGGTTATGAGCGCTAACTGGATAGATTCAGGGGCCTCGAAGCTTATAGGGGCACCCGACCAGGGCCTGGAGGGGAAAATGGCATTAAAATACGTTGTATAAGGTTAAAAACGGGCAACTTAGGGTACCTTACCCAGAGGCCTCTGCATTACGCCACTGGCCATAACACTTCTTCTTAAAGATGACATTATATCATTTGCAACATGCATTGATGAACCACTGAACGTTGTATTATAAGTCCTACCCAAGAAGTTCCATCCAGAACTAATGGCTGAGGAGAGCCTCGAACCTACATCAATTTTATGATTATAGTTTGTGGGTGGTGACCATATTCCGGACCACTCGACTCGCAAATTGTCACTGGATTACGAATTACTACGGTATGTGAAAAAAAAAACAGGGGTGAGAAACGTTTGATATGCCTTAGTACTATTCTTCCATTAATGGCACTCCCAGCGTTCCATAGGTGTTTTAAAAGTTTATTTTTAAATAGTAATTATGCTTCTTTTGCATACTGTTTCTTAATGCTTTTGTGTTCCTAATGTTGGAAGCCTAAGGGAGACGGAAAAAAAGGTTTTGTTAAACATGTTCTCACATTCGTGACATGTTCCTAAAGGTTACAACAACGCACATCATGACTAAAAGGAATAATTATGGAATAATTATTGTAATTGTTATAAATGACAAATTCTGATAATAACACACCTATGATTCATATAACATTTAAATTATTTTAATTTTTTATAGTTAATGTACATTATTATAAATGAGAAATTATATGATAAAATCAGATATAAAAATATTCATCATGTGATTATTAATGAGATATTATAAAATAATATTGAAACTAAATTAATGTTTATAGATATAGAATCAGTTTAATATTTAAGAACTCAATGAACAGCGTTATTTAATGTCCCTAGTTTGTTCTCTTTATAAGTTCCATCAGGGGCGCAGCCAGCAAAGAATTAAAGGGGGGGTCAACCAATATGTGAGTATTTTGCGAGCGAAGCGAGCAACCATGGGCTGGGGGCCAGGGGGACGCCAAGGGCCCCGCGGTTGGGCTTTGGCGGTCTAGGGCAATCTAGATCATTTGAATCGGTTTACGCACACACAAATATGACAATGTTAACACTAATAAACTGAAACAAAGAAAACAAAAAACAACTCTCATTTTCATTACAGAACATTTTTATATTCCAGGCTGCCACAGACAAACACTTTTTTTCTTGCTTGTTTGTTGATTTGTGTAGAGAGGCTGTAAACTCAGAGGAGGAATTATTTGAATTCCTCCCTTTTCACCAATACAAAAGTTGCATGAAATGAACGTAGAGATGCAAAAGTTTGAAAAAAGAAATTAGAATGATAGCATGGAGGGAGTGATATTATTAAATGAGAACCGTAAGGTTAGAGTTCATACACTATGCAAGTCCAAGAAGCTATATTGGCTCCGTGTGTATGTGAGACGCTTATCATACCCAGTACATACAATATTTTGTTTAAAAATATACCTATTTTGTTCGAATGTATAGTATAGGTGATAGTAGCTTATACATAATTGTAATAACTAACTTCTAAATTATTATTATACATTTTACGTTAGTTACTATAACGGCGCTCTTGACATCGCGTGATGCATCTTTAAACATAAGTTTGGAACATTCTTCTTGGCTTGGAGACAGAATTCGCGAATGACATTCTCTGTATTAATGTTCATGTTAAAGTGTATGTTCATGAGGCACAATCCCGAAAGCTGCTCATAAGACATGTGATTTCCCAAACAGGTTTTCGTTCTCCATAAAGTCGAAAAACTCCGCTCAGCTTAAGCAGACGTTACGGGCATAGGCCTACGCGATTAGAAGAAGTGCACACACATTCGGGAACACATCTGGATCCGCTAATTTTACACAGTCGCTTCCATCACTGAAGCTCGGAATGAAGATGTTTGTGTCTTGGCAGATCATCCTACCAAATTCAAGTTCCTTGAAGACTTCTTCAACATTACACTTCACGATAGACTCGGGTGCTACGCCAAATATTTTAAAGCATGGCCTGTTATCGGCAGAAAAACGGGTTTTTAACTCGGTTTGTAATCAAGAAGTTGATTTGGTAATACTGCTCGGTAGTAATCTTCCACAGTATCTCCAGGATGATTGATCTGTATTGTTGTCTCATGTTTTTATTTATTTTTTCTAAAAAAAAGGGGGGTCAGGACCCCCGTGACCCCCCCACTGGCTGCACCCCTGAGTTCCATATAAGGAAAAACTCCAATCAATGTTTATGAAACTGGTGGCGCTGTTTTACTCATAAAGATGATCTTACATTTTATATACTAATAATAGAGTTGAAAGCAACTGTGTGCAGTATATTTAAGCTCTATTCATGGTAATAAAAAATGTAATATCATTTCATGAAATACATAATTATCTTTGCTTACGAGCACATCAAAGCATTGCAATTTTATTATCCAATACAATATAACTATTCTGAGATTACAATAAAAACCAATGCACACGCTCTTCTGTCTACATCGGAACAACAAATTTAAACTGTATTACGTCTCGTTCATTCAACTATGGCATGAAAAATATCTAACAAGTGTGTATTTTCTTGTTGTGAATAACATGGTTAGTACCGGTAATTCCTTTATTAAACATTTATTCCTACTTGCATCAGTAGGATTTAAATATAACCAATGTCGCAAATAAATAACGGAGGAATAAATAAAGAAATGAATACTAATTTTGCATTATTTCCTTCAATTATTACAAGTAGGTGAAGATAGAAACTCCCATTAAGGGGACACACTTTTGGACCAAACAAAGTGTCCCTGAATCACAGTTGGCCATAGTGCTTTGTATTGTCCCTAGGTTGCTTTACAGGATTCAAATGTCCTCTTAATATGGGTGTCCCCTGAATAGAGAAGTGTCCAAAGCACTGGTTCTACTTTTGTATATACCAATTTTATGAATTGACTTTTAGAATGTATGTGTGATTTCATATTTGTACATGCTTTTTTCACGGTTATTTAGTTCAATTTGTGTGCACCATACACATGTTCTTGTATTTTATATGATGTACACAATTGTATAATTTACTGTATATCATTAAGAAGTGTATAACTTTATAATAGAGTAGATACTACTACCGTACCGTTCAGCCCCTATCTTTGCCATGCATTATTTATTATGGCCGAAGTATAAGTCAACACATAAAAATATCTGAATTTTCCAAACACAATACAGTATCACGGTAACGATAGAGGGCCCTGCATGGTTGCTAGCCAACCAAAAAATGCAGTCAGCTCTACAATGTTGATAAACAGTAAAGTAAACTTAAACTGTAGTTAAAAAATAAATAGATTATTAAAAACAAATATTTAGTGATCTTTTGAAATTTTAGTTTGTTTTTATTGAAAATTATTAAGTTTTAAAATGACTACTTCAATAAGCCTATTCCAAACCATTGGTGACCTAGGAGTCACTCAGGCAGGTTGAACGCATTTTTGGTTGCGCTAGGAACCACGCAGCGCCACCTACATACTCTACGGACAATTTTGAGAGAAATATTTTTTTTAAAAGGGCCTTAAATGCTTGAATCAACAATTCATTGCTAGGATAAAAAATGTGATTAAGATTACATGGAGTTCTCACATGCAGAAATATTTGCTAAATCACTGGAGATTTCAACATCCTAATATGCGTACAAGGTTTTTGCGTTTTAAGAGTTTGAAGCCTTATTTTCGTACTGGGTTTAGATATACTATAGGATTTTTTTTAGGATATCCAAGCTTAAGCATTTATTTATATAGTTTATCCTATGTTAAAAGAATAGCCTTGAACACTTCATATATTAATAATTTTAGTTGTCATTTCTTCTATATTTTTTTAATGAATTCTAAATCGAGTGAAATAAAAATAATTTTTGGGGTGTGTTTCTGCTAAATAGGCCATTAACTATTAACTGGATTTTTTTTCTGAATTCAATTTTGTCTTAAATAAATGTCCAGTGACATACATATAAGGGCATGTGGTGCAGTGTGTTGGACTACTGATCGTGAGATTGAGGTTCCAACTCTCGCCGCATTGTTGTATCCTAGGCAAGATAGAATCTTCATTTTTTCCTACCTACAACAAAATGCATAACAAATTTAACTTTAACTAATTATGTGTGTTATAAAATACTTTAGACAACCCTACCCAATGTTTCATCAATTGGGAACGTTTGATAAGGCAAGATACTCTACTCACGTTTGCCTCTCTCCACCTAGGTATAAATGGGTACCGGTTAGCAAGACACAACTGATTACTAGCTGCATTATGGGCGTATGTTTTGTGTTTGATAAAAAAAAAATGACTGGTGTAGTATGTGAAGCACTTGTGTAATAATCGCTATATAAAAACGAATATTATTAATTTTACACATTTGAATTTTTTCCATTACTAATCCAAAATATTTTAGTTCCATATCTATATTGTTTTAAGGTTCCTGATTTTAGCATTTTAAATTAATATTGTTCAGAGTTTGTTGATTTCCAATGTGATAAATATGTAGTTTGTTTTGTGCCTAAAGTTACCTGGATAAACCAAATCAGGTGCTTTCTCTTTTGAGTGGAATACATAACTTGAAAAGTAATAGAAAGGTTTTCAACATCACTCTAAAACAGTGGTAACATCTGAGTTTATCGTTACTTTTCAAATAGAATGAATGAATGTTTTTTTTTTGCAGTATTTCTGCATATACCTATACTATTATTATAAAGTTAGCTATTTACATGATACCATTATGAAGTTAGCTATTTACATGATACCATCGTAGAAAGGAAGTAAACACAATTTATATTACATCCTCTTACATTATTTTTAGTTTTTCCAAGAATATACTTTAAGGAATCTAATTATATTAAAGTAGATAAAAATTGTACAAGAACATATAGGCACAACAACAATTCCAAAATGGAAACAGACTCTGGAAAGCATAATGTCAGAAGATGGATGCTCCAAAATCTTCCTAAACCAAGAGTACTGCATGATGGTATCAAAGCTCCAAAATGTCCAACCAATGAATCATCTCTTTTCGAAAGACTAACCAATGGCAGTGTGAAGTCTACCCACCTCTTCCGTCTTCCACCCATATGCGTTGTCCAACCAAGCCTGAGCGATTGAATGCACCACAGGTCTTTACCTAACCCTTTCAAACAACTGAATCTGCACCATGGCACCATTTTACTATAACCATACACACATCGGAAAGGAATAGTATTTTTAATATAGAGTATGTAGAAACATTTCAATATAAAAATTATTTTAAAATTATGATGCTTTTATGAATCTTGTCATTAAAACCTTCCATATGTCATGTTTATGATTGATAGAATTCTTTATTCTAATTGTCATAATCATCCATCTATTAGAATCAACTTATATGTATGTACCACTATGTTAGAAGAACATCTTGTTTTTTTCTCTTGATACTTTTTTATTATTATTTTTTTACTGTCATGAACAGTTGTCCTTTCACATATGATTGAGGAATTATGTCATTCCTCATATATTTAGATGGACAGCGATCATGATCTTAAAATTAATTAATTTATTTTTATTTCATATTCATATCTCATGTACAATATAATGTTCCTGTTAAATAAATCTGATCACGACACCAAGTATAAAAAATCATTTAAAAAAAAGATATTTTTTTTACAAAAAAAAAGGTTTAATCAAAATTATAAAAATAGTGGAATAATCAAAGTACTATTGTGGTTACTGCAGTTATTGTATGTTTACTACAGTAATGTATGTTATTATATGTTATTGTATTAAGTGCAATAGAATAGTTCAACCATGATCTCTGAAATAAATTGATTAGAAAATATTTTAGGTTTATTAAAACTCTTATGTAAATATATTAAAATTATATTAAATTTAAAATTATAGTCAAACCTCTTTTATTAAAACTCTTATTTAAATATATTAAAATTATGTTTTAAATTTAAATTAATAACTGTCTTTGAATAAAAATAAATTTTAAGTATTGTGAATCTAAAAGAAGTTTTTTAATTTTCTTGTATTATTTTTCTATTCTTTTTCCAATGTATTAAAAAAGTAATTTCAGTTGATACCAGTAACTAATATTTTAAATTGGATTGAATTCGTAGTCCTATATCTCTCTGAATTGAGGTATCTATGTTGTTAAATCCATTAAACATCAATCTTTTACTTTAATAACCGCCGCGTAATATGTCTCCTCTTTCGAAAGTGAATGTCCTACACGACAATTCTGCAATGTCTTTTTTTTTCGCCATCATATTATAGATATATCCCAAAAACTTGATTACTTTATTAGTCGCTAAATTGCATTATTCTAAACTTAGTATCTCTTTAATCCGGCCGCACGATTTCAAATTAAGAGGCATGCGTCTCGAAAAGCAATGTGATGTAAGAATGTGTAGGATGGGTCATTCGTAGGCCAGTCCAGGTGGTGCATTTTCACCGCGATTGCCAGATTAGTTTGGGTCATTAAGTTGCAATGTATATGCGCTTTAATGAAAAAGCTCATCAAGCTAACACGGTCATCATCATGTCGTTGACCCCTCAGGTTTTCCTTTACCTGTGCACATGATGTTTTTTCGAGGTCAGGCCAGTAGTGGTTGATCGGGCAGCAATACCTGCCTGTTCGATTGTAGATTGCTCGTAGTTAAATGCTAATCTAGTGGAGTTTTAGTTTGACATGTCCTACATCTTGCGTCTTGTTTACTGGTTCGTCTGGGAGTATTTGCTCGTATTATCGCTAGCTAGATTACCGTAGATGACAACTACTACCAGGTTAAAATTAATGACAAAGAAATAAACGTAGAACAAGTGTATATATAAAAGAGTTCTGCTTTGAGACAGCTCATTTTGCAAAATAAATTAATAAAGATAGATTTAAAAACCATTTATGACAATATCATTTTCAATCACTAAATGCCATTTATATTCACTAATAATATTTTCAATCTTGTTTTACTATAATGTGCAATATGAAAATATATATTTATTTGTTATAAGTATAATAATAGTTACTGCAGTGCATATTATATATTGTTATTGACTGAAACTTATATATACATATAAACAAATTATAAGCATACATTATTTTAGTAAAAAAAATATAGTTATTACAGTAATTGCAATATTGCCATTATCCCATACTGTCATGTCATAAAATTTACTAAAATAAAGTGACTCTCAAACTTCTACATTGAAACAAAATATAATCACATGTCAATGAAGTGAAAAATATACTTACTGCAGTAACTGCAGTATAATAATGTGCGGTGATCTCTAATGAACACATATATACTGTTGTTACATATAATTTTATTTGAAATTTATTATGAATTGAAACTGCAGTAACTGCAGTAGAATAGTTATGATCCCTTATGAATAGATACTGTCATGATGTACTGTATATGAAATTTAATGTGAATTTTTTGTGGTGATGTAGAACGCAAGGAGAAAAGAAATAGGTGAACTCTTTTGAAAGGTGCTCAAGACTTATTAACTGGATTAAAGATAGTATCATCGCCTGACAAATAATAACTTGAAATGTGTTATTCTGTTAACATCAAATTTGCTCGTAAATGTTTCAGTGAATTTACTAGTTTGTATTCAGTTCTACTTCTGTGTAAAAATAAAATGTAAATGTCTGTTGCTGACTAAAATTATTAAATAACACAATCTTTTTGCTTTGCTCGTATAACTTTTTTGATATGTAGCGCCTGTCTTTACTCGGGCCCTGATGCACAGCGTTCTACATTTTAATGATAAACTTTTCAGCTTTTTTTAATGTAATTTTCTTAAGTTTCTTTTCTGATTTTTTTTTTGCAATAAAATGTAATTTTAGATTGTCTCAATATAGCAGTTTTAATCAATCATTACAATAAAAACACTGTTTTGTTTGCTAAAATATTAATTAAAGTAATATTTCATTGTTTTTGTAATATTTTTCTTGGTTTTGTTTCATTAATTTCAGTATTTATTGAAATACAGTAAATTTAAATTTCATTGTCTTTACTTTGTTTTGTTTAATCAAAATATTTATTTATATCCATAGGATTCAAAATTATGAAAATCATCCTTTATTTGTAGACGTAAGAGAATTATTGCAGACTTATTCAAGTCAAAACAAGGGAAGGGCTATAAAAGAATTGTATTGATTAAAGTTGGTCATTGATATTAAGTTTTCTGTATGTTTAAGGGTCATTATGGTCAATAAGCATCTGTACCAGTTATGTAAGCAACGTTGACCATAAGGTCTTTCTTGTCGTAAACAAATTTTGAGGTAGAATATTACAATAGTTATCATAGTTTTGTTTGTACCTTAAGTTTTTTCTCCAAGAAACTTGAATCTTACTTTTGTGAATTACTTTTTGTCAGTTACTTGTTCAATATCCAGTAGTTTTTAAAATATATGTTATATTCCTTTAAAATATTTTCTCATTTATTTATTTAATTATTTTTTTTTTAATTTTTATTTTTTATTTATCACAATTTTTATTTATTATATATTTATCTTTTTTCTAGTTTCATTTCTAGGCATTCTTAGTAAAAGATTTAAATCAATTTTAAAGTGAGAGGGTGGTTTGGTCATTCATTTATTTCTTTTTCTAACTTTTTACTATTGCCAACATTTTTTTGTAAAATATATTCTATTTTTACATATTTTTTCTGTTATTTGCTTTTGAATGTGAATTCATGTCATTCACTCATGTACCTATGACATAGTTGAGGGCAAGTTTGTTTTTCTGTTGCATGAAAAATGAATTAAAGGTTATTGCGGTAAGAGCATCTACTAGTTACCTCATGATATCTGTCTAACATTTTACTATTATGTCTATCATTCTAGATTTTCTCTATTCATATAAACATTCTTGTTCTTTTTATATATTTCTCCATCTATTTCCTTCATATGGTTTCCTATTCATGATGTCACAATGTGTGTGGTGATACTCTCTAGCAGCCAGTAGCTATCTGCAAATGACATTACCTACATCCATCTTTCATGACCCATGCTTAAATAACCCAATTTCTACCATGTTTGGTCAACCTAGCCCATTTTCGTTCCTAACTATTTTTGGTTAAAGCTTTGTCTACACTATCGAACTTGTTTGACAAAAAAGTGTGATGTACCCAAATACTGTATGGTAGTGATATGCCCAAATATGGTAGTGATATTATATCATCATGTCTATATATAGGCACATCACATGTTTTGTCACATAAAGTTTGATAGTGTAGATAGAGCTTTAAGATTTTGACTTTATTTAAACTAAAACTATATATAACAATATTACTTAATAAGAACATTTATTATTTAAATACCTTAATAGTTATTACAGAAAGTGTGATCCCTGGGAAATCCTGTTTTTAACACATATTAAAGATTCAGATTGTTACTTATTTGGTGACAATCTGAATGCTCTGTCTACACTATTAAACTAGTTTGACCAAAAAAGTGTGATATCCTAAAAAATGGTAGTGATATGACATCATCATGTCCATATATGGGTACATCACATTTTTTTGTAACATAAAGTTTGATAATAAGACACAGCTTTAAAGATATGTGTACTCTTTGCAGTAAAGAATATATATATTAAATGTTTTAATTGTTCTGGCAGAATAATGTATTTCGTTCTTTATTTTTAAATGTTTTATTCTTTTATATTTCGATCTTTTTATGTTTTTTGTAATAATATTGTAAATATTTTCCAATTTTAAATTTTACTTAACATTAGTGATTGTTTTTATTGGAAAACAATTGTATAATTTATATGTCTATTTTCATAATGTGATAAAGTATATTTTTATTAAAGAGATTAAAGAGATTAAAGAGATTAAAGAGATACATAGTAACAATTGAATGAATAAATGATTGATGATATAATAGATAATAATTAATTCTAATTAAAGTAATCAGATTTAATTTAAAAGAAATTGTATCTTAAATCCTATCATAGAGATAGTATTCATAGACTCTGATATTAATGCAATTATGTCACCTGTGGTGTTATTGGGTTTGTTTTAAATAATATTACTTAACTAGAATATCAATATAATCACAGATGCTTTAATTAGGATTTCTAAAATTTGATTGAATGATAAATTATTTTTATAACATGTTCTGTAGGTGACACAACAGTCCCAGTTTTTTTCTCCAGATTTTGCTTATGTCAATTAAAGAAATGAATGCCTAATATCAATCAATCTGTTACCATAGGAAATAATAACATAAGAAACAGATGGCAATTCTAATGATTGTGAATTATTCTTTAAAAAAATAAATAAATATTCATACATGAAAGGAAGAGAAAAAAATAAAACCAGTACACTATATGTCCACAATTGTTGTAGAAGTTTTTATTGACCAGGCAAGCTGAAGTGGCATGTGTTTTCCCTTAAGAACGTAATCTGAGAGTAGTGTTAGCTGTAAGAAGACATGCAATTAGGTCAGTTTTCTAGGTTAATGTATGCAATTGGGCTAATATGATAAGAGGAACGTTTTGCGAGTGCGTAGAAGTCTAGACTCTTGTGGACTGTTTGAGTGAGTTCAGAGAAAGAATGGCGACTGTACAAGTATAGTCTTTTGTGTCATTTTCTTTGCTGCTTGTTGCTACGGTTGTCGATTGGAAGGAATACATGCGAGGTCTTGGTGATAATAAGCTGTTGTAGCTCTTGTCATATTGTACCCGATGTTTGTGGATTCTTTATGCGATTTTGGATGTATGGGAAGACCAGGTCAGTGAACTTTAGATGATTTGTTTAAGATTTCACTCTCTGTTGAACATGGTGCTTATAGGGTGGGACACTTTTGTTTAACTCCAGGTATAATATATCTGCCTCATGAATAGCAATTGGATTAATCCCTATTTTATAATTACTCCTATTAAAAAAACATGCTTATTACAGCGGTTTCATTGTTATTTAGGTTGTATTACATATACGAAACAAATTATTTCTTTTTATGGAGCATTTATTATCACAATTTGAATTAATAAGGTGGTTTTAAATGTACATTTGACCTACATTTATTTGAATATTGCCAATATAACATATATATATGTCAAATTGTGATAATATCAATATTCAACTATACTTTTATATTAAGACATATGAATAGAAGGTTTATATGTTTATTATGTATTTCTTGAATAATTTAAATTCAATCAATTAGCATTTTTTTTATAATTTATTTTATGAGAATGTAAGGATAACAGGTTTTATAGATCATAATCATTCAAGGTAAACTATTGTATGGACCAGTTTGTAATAACTAAAAATCTGCCTGGTAACTTCATACCCATTTCTCATTCATATTTAAATAAATGATCTAATTTAATGATGGTATTTTCCATTTACTAATTAATACAATTATTGTTAGTGTTTGTAATTAAATTTTGTAAACAGAAACATTTTTGTATAGTCATATATTTATAAACAGTTTTTAAAATAAACTATATTTAATTAAGTTTGTATAAAAAAAATGATTAACTAATATATTAAAGCGTCCAAAATATGTTATGTATTTTTTTTAAATTATTAAATTTAATTAAATAATATTGATTTAAAACAAAAAATCAATTTAATACTTTTAATTAAATGTTAACAACATTTTTTCAAAAGAACAAGTGAACCCTTTGTTAAAATGTCATGTTTTACAATTGATTGCACAATTTTTTCCTGCATGAAATTTGCAAAATAGAGTTATTATTATCAGAGACTGAACTCCCAGTGGTCTTTAAATGGAGATTAATCCAGTACCTAAAATATCTTGTATATTACATTCTTGTTGGTACTGTAGTCATGATACTATTTACAGCTTATTGAAATCTGTCAACAGAATTGAGATGGTATTTAATCCCCTGGTTGAAAATGGCAGATTTAAAAGTTTATCCACAAACAGGAAGTACTCAAAAACTGCTATGATTATAATAAAAATGTGTAAGAAGATCCTGACCTCAAAAGATCAAAGAAATACTTGTTATAAAATACAGTAATATACTATAATAGTATGGTAGAACCTGTAATAAGGGGAGACCTTCAGCACCCAGCAACGTGTCTCCTTATAGGGATCTCTCCAGAGTGTTGGTCAGAGGTATTTCCTCTTTCACATGAAAGTGTCCTCGTAATTAATAGGGTTGTCCATTGTCCCACAGGAGGCGATCTACCATATGTATATAGGCTACCCTTTTTATCGACTGGTTCTTCCCCTGTCTGTATATAAGAAGTTCCAGTAGATACCCTCCTTTGGAACATCCCTTCTGAGGACACACCTATGTGACCAACTCTTATTCAGGCGACATTCCTATCAAGTGGAAACTTTGTTAGATCCTGAAGGTATCCACATTAATGGGGTGACTGTATCCTGATATAAAATAAGGAGCTAGTAAGGATATACCTGGTATAATATTTATTTAGTTATTCTGGTTTATTAAAACAAGGACATGGCAGTACAAAACTGAATTGCGTCCAGTAACATTAACATAAAAAATATATCAAAAAACGAGTAAAATTTACATAAACATCTAATATAAACAAATATATATATATACATAAATGCATTTAAAAAAATAAAGAATATACAATTACAAACTGTGAGTAAAATTATAAATCATCCGTAGGCCTATCTATCAAAATTATGAATTTCATATATATATTATTACACTATAAGGTCATTGTTAATCAGGAATGGGAGTGTGGACTTCTTAAATCTCTCTGTTCTACATTTAATTTGGGATATTTTGTTTGCGTTTCTGAGAGATCTACCTGTCGCTTCAGCACGGGTATTGGGGATAATATCACTAAATTTGTCATGAACACTCCTCCCAAACTTCAGAACAAGCTGGAGAACATTATAAAATCCCTATTAATGGGACACCTTCTCTTAATAAGTATTTTTATTTATTTATTTATTTTATTTTATATATTTAGGCAAATTGCCAAGGATAACCATAAGCAAATTCAATCACTATCCTTCTTAAAGGTGGCAATCCGTTCACAAGACAAACATATACACACAATGCTCTACATAAACAAAGTCTTTGGGAGTGGAGTTGTAAATTGTCATTAGAAAAAATCCTGACATATGACAGGACTTGAACCCAGGACCCTTGGATTGGCAGCCAAGCATCATAACCACCAGGCCACAACTCCACTCTACTCCAGTATTGTAGTAAAGGTTCACTAAATATTCCCGATATTAAGAAACTGATTATTCCAAAAACATTCTTTTTTCCCCTAGATATATTTAATCATTTTGAAGAATCTGGAAAAAAGTACACCTATTAACACTCATATACAAGTTGTCATTAAAAGTACATGTTTATATACATTATCATTTTTATTGTAATGCAATTTTATGTTCATGGCATTTAGAAGCATGTAATGGATGTCTGATGGATGTGATTATAGAAGCTGCGATAATGCCACTCAAAAGTTGAACCAGTGTGCAGTGTCCCGCCAAAGTGTACAGTAACCTTGTCATTATACATAAAAGTTTATTACTGGTTAGGAACTCAGCTGGAATTCAGATCTTGTTATTCACAAACATTTATTACTTACTGGCGCATCTCTTGTGGTACACGATATGACCTTGTAGGTCTATAGTAAAGCGCTTTTGTGATCGTCCAGTTTCTGGTTTTATGTTTCTAGTGTCCCATGAATACAGTAAACCCCTATTAAGGGGACACCTTCGATACCTAACATAAGAATGTGTCCCTTTTATATGGGTTTTCACTGGTTCTACTGTTATTTATGTCAACCGTATTTATACGTTTTACTTCATTTTCGAAGTCATTGGCTAATTTTACTGCCGGCCAAACTCATTTTAAACACCTCGCAAGGTGGTCTAAAACTTGCCCAAAGCATTTGCTGTGTTTATATTTACCTGCCCAAATCATAAGTGTATAGACAGACTTGACCATGCTGGGCTGAAGTGTCCAAGTACTTCAACAGGGCCTCATTGTTCATATACCATACATGTATTTGCTCAAAAGAAATAGGTCTCATAGGGTCTGTTTCTGCTGCATAATTACCCAATTTAACCGGTTATTTTGAAATAGATTAAAAATAGATAACAATAACAAGACCGCGTTTCTGCTCAATTTGTGCTCCGAAATAACCGGTTAAATCTATGGGTGGTCGTCGAGCAAAACGTCATCATTACCCAAAATTCAATACACTCAGACGGAAGTAGTAAGTTGGCTGTTTGTTTACATCGACTTCGTGAGTACATACGTGTGTATATCGTCGAACATCTCCAACATGTTAAAATAATAAAATGTTGTCTCCAGGTCTACAAGTTTTGTTTTTTTGTAAAGCCTACTTACCATCGCTAATAAAATTAATTCTCATGGCTCCTTCAATAACATGGGGAGGGTCATGCAGCGCCCGATCGCCTAGGATAATTTTTATCTAGCCTAATTCTTCAACAAATCCCTTTCCCTTTAATTAATGGAGTTAATTTATTCACACCGATTTTAATTTATTCACACCGATTTTAACCGGTTATTTTTTATGCAGCAGAAACAGGCCCATAAGAACTAATCCATAATCTATGTAGTATAATACTTCTCAATATCAATATGTATTGTTATGCTATATATTTGTTGCCCGCATACCATTTAATGACCAATTTAATTTTCCAAGAACAGCGGCCAAGGTTCAGCAAAAATGTTTTCATCATGAAAAAAACTAAACTATTAAAGATGTCATTCATGAAAAAAAAATGTTTTATAAAATCAGACTTCGAATAGACCCTTTTACAGTTTTAATGAAGTTATTCATTCTCATAGGGAAAAAACAAAAAAAAATAATGATTTCACTTTAAAAAAAGTAATTTTATTATTTTTGTTTTTATCAAACTGAATAACTATTATGTGACATTAAAATGGCATATTCGGCAAACAAAACAGTTTTTAAAATTATTTTATTTTTAAATTTTAAGTTTACTAATGATGTTCCATATTTATAGAGTATTAGAAAGTGATGTTGAATTAAAGTTAAAAGTTGATTCTTGGAATGTTTGAGAGAATTAAACCGGTGACCTAAAACATATTGGAACACCTTTACCAGGTTCACCACAAAGTTTCCTAAGTGTCCTTTAATGCCAAATAACTTGGTAAAAACATGTTTTCAGGAAATTAACATTATCCAACTTTTATGTTGGCTTTATAGAGATTTTCCGGTTTAGTAAATGTACTACAACTTTGGATGTTAGATGATTGCTTTCAAATATTGAGATAGTAGGTTCAAATTAAGTCAAGCATTAGATTTTCTTATAAAACTAAAATAGCTCTGATGATGAACTTGCAGATTAATATTAGTTTATCTGACATTATATGTTCAGTGGAACCTTCTAAAGCATTCCTGACTTGTATTGTCCATTTTATATCCTTAATCTAAAACTTACAACATTTTCCAAAATCTAAATTTAACTTCATGGTCTGTATAGTATGGTACCAGTATACAAATAAATAATGTTTGATAATTATTTTTCAATCCATTAAAGTATTCCGTTCATTAATGTTCTTGACTTCCCAGACTTATGAATAAATTTGAACCTATAGCCTGCATAGTGCTAATGTGGTGTCCATACCTATAGACCACTGAGCTTGTGCTAATGGCAAGTTTTATTTAAATATCTCTTGTCCAGTTTCATAATCCAAATCGGTAGCAAAATAAAAGAATAATCACAGTAAACTGATACATTTGTTTAACAAGAACATCATCAGATTCAAACCAAAGACTTCCAAATCACTAAACATGCCATTCGTACAGCTAGACCACCAAGCTAGCGCTGATGACTAGGTTTATCTTATTGTCTATCACAAAATAGGAATAATTGTTTAAAAAAAATACAGATACAGTATATAACAAAGTCATCATCAATCCCTTTCTCCTTTGTTTCAGGTATTTCTTCATTTCTGCGTAATGTAATAAATTCATCTACATGCGCACCGGCTATGCACCATAATAATCAATTTTATTGGATGTTACATTGTTGTGCTATTATGTTATTGAGCAGTTATACTATAATATCAATGTATCTATGTTTATACACATTTACTCTCTCCTTGAATACTACTATTCTCTTTCTTTCTTTATTACCATCCGGTACGCATAATAATTTCCTCTACATGCGCACCATCTACGCACAATAAAGAATATTCTTGGACGAGCTACTTTCCAATGTATCTGTATCTATGTTTATAATACATTTACTGTTCTCCTTGAACAAACTATTCTAGACCATTCTCTCCTTTCATTATTTATTTCCATCCGGTACACATAATAAATTCATCTACATGCTCACCATCTACGCCCCATAATCAATATTCTTGGACGAGCTACATTATTAAATTATTATTAGAACAATTATACTAAATACCAATGTATCTGTATCTATATTTATAATACATTTACTGTTCTCCTTGAACAAACTATTCTAGACCATTCTCTCCTTTCATTTTTTATTAGCATCTATATCAGGTATTCAAATTATATTGTTGCTGCATATCGCCTTACATAAAAAATTCACTACTTATAAAATTTGACTCATTTATTGATTACACCAAGGTCGTTCAGAATGTTCCTTCATGTATTCTCATCTTTATATTGAGAGTGTCTAGTTTCAAAAAGAGACATAAAACAGATTGATTTTCAAACTCAGAGTTTTATTTATTGTTAAAACCTATATATTTCTAAATTAATATATCAAATGTTTTTTAATAAATGTGAGGAACACATGAGAATGCACACGACATTGGGTTAGGAAATCTTGTAAGTTCTAAAAATTTATATTTTGTTGTTCCAATTTTATTTTGTTTTTTTGTTATGCAATATTTTATTTGAATAAAAATATTCATATAATAATATTATTATTTTTATTATTAGAAACATTCATTTGCATAACAAAAGATAACAATGTTTACCCTCCATACACATCCAATAGCAAGTATCTTAAATGTGTATATAGTTTCATAAAGTCTTTTATGTAGAGAGTTATTCTCATGTTTTTTTTAAATATCATATTTCAAAAACTATATGTAAATGATTATTCATTCTTTCCTAATTTAATTATATACTAAAAGTATATGAAATTTGTTGATAATGAAATTAGATAGATAAATTAATTAAATAGATAATATAAAAAGGTTTGATTGATAGTGATTGTATTTATTGTTTTGGACTTCTTTACAACTTTCTACCAAAAACAATTTCCACAAAGTTATTACAAAATGGAATTTATCACACTGCACATATGAGTAAATGAATCTGAATTTATATATATCTTTCTATTTTGTGTCATAAAATGCCAATCAGAATTAAATTAATAATACTGTATATCAAAAAGATATGTAATTTTTGATATGAATAAATATTTAGGTTTCATTACTTTTAATTACTTTATGTAACTCCCACTGATCTAAAGGTCAACTGTCTGAAAATAAAATTAAACCATGCTAAAAATTATATTTTATTATATTAATATGTATTGTCCCCCTGAACATTTTTGTTGTTGTAATGAATACTGTATATATAAACTATTATTTATAAAGAAACAGTAATTGTACATGAAGTTATATACAGTAATTAATATGATCTTATCTTTTTTGACAAGGCTCAAACTATGTTATTCTAAAATATTATTTCCTGTAAAATCATTTTTCCTTCTTATCTTTTCTATTAGATGAGTTTTTAGGCTTGCAGGTAAAATAAAAATGTGATCATGAAAGATTTATATCTATACTTTAATTTGATATACCTGTTAGAAATTTATTATCACAAACAGGGAAATAAGTTAGGTTAATATTTTATCTTTAATGCTTTAAACAACCTATGTAATTTTATATTCGAAAAGTCAACATTTTAGAAGATTACAATTATAGTTAAACTTTTAGAGGGGATTTGTTTTTTTAATAATAATATCAACTGTTGGCACATCCCCTCTTCCTGGACGCACCTATCTACATCTCCCCTCCCCTCCCCCTCTTCCTGTCCACACCTGTCTAAATTGTAATAGGAATATATCTATATATTTTATGTGTTTAAAGAATTAAGCTTGTTTCGTGGTTCGAGGGTTTGAAATGTTCCTGAATTGTGCTTTTTAAACTAGGAACCATTAGTCTAGTAATGGTAACTAGACCTAACTAGTCTAGCTTTATGACGATTTGTGCTTCTTGTGTGGAAAAATGTAATCTGTAAAAATCTGTTTTTTTTGTAATTGGTATGATTTTAAAATATAGAAAGTTTAAACTTCAATTTGCTCTTAAAAATCATTATAGGAAAAAACTTTTCTTCAGCAAAAAGATTGTTACTTGTATGCAGTTAGTGAAAACACAGAACCTGATGTTGCACATGTAGACTCCTCGGGCTGAGTAGTCACGTGGGAATCTTGTTCACATTGATCTGTTGCGTATTTTACTACTGTGTTAAGACAGCATTTTATCATTGTCCCCTGATGTCGTTAGTGGGCATGCCCTATGTTTAGACATAGTCAAGTGTTAGAGAAATTGATTTGACATTGTTATTATGCAATATACAATATACTTTATACATATGACAAGTGTTTACAGTTCAGGTTTTACAAATGCAGTTACAAGTGACATAATCTTGCTGTCTTCATATTACCTGAAATATACTTAATAATTGTAATGTCACAGTTGTTTATTTACCCAAAGGAATCCTGACATTTAATAGGTCTTCTGTTACATAATTTTTTTTCAGTCATATTATCTTAAATATGTATTTTCACCCAAAAAAATATATGAAACATTGAATTAACAATTTTGAAGTTTTAATAAAATTTTGAAGAAAGAAAACCCTGAACAAAAATAATGAAAGATAAGGAAGAATAAAATCAAACTTTGAAATAAGTCATTTTGTAGTTTCAATAAAGTTTTCCACTTTTTCAGGAAAAAAAAACATAAAAAAATAATTATTTTGCTTATAAAATACAAAATAAATTGATAAATTTAACAAGAAACCAGGTATGCAGACAATTCTTGTTGACTATTTTTCCCATTTGATTTCAGTTTTTTTAGGTCAATAATTTACTTTATAATGATAGTTTGTTAGTTCAAATTTTTGATTTATATTTTATTTATATGTATTTATGTTGCATTAAATGGCCTATTCAAAGAAAAATACAATGTTAGTTTTAATACAAGCATACCAAAACCAAACATAACTTGAGATAGTTGAACTGGTAATTTGGAGGAGATATGTATTCTTCACTCAGTTTAAATGACAAATATATATAAATTGTTTCTATATTACAAACCTTAATTTAAAAGAAACTATATATCCAAGAATTAAAATTTGAGTAGCCAATCATATCATGTTATGTGTGTGGGTTTCAAACAAGAAACATACTATATGTTGTATACACAGAACAGTAATGAAATTAACCTACTCAACTGGTTATCCCTAAGGCTTAGTTTATTAAAACGTATTGTACACGTTTCTCGCTAACTGTAAGACCCTTTGCTCATTTCCACGTGCATTTAAGTAGGCGCATTAGAAACATATTGAACTTATTTGTGACCATTGAAATCCCAGTCGATATCCTTGTTGCATCGTTGTCATCGATGGATTCTAATTCATTGTCTTAATAACAGAAGATTATTTTCAATGTAAAGAAGTAATATTGGCTGTAATCACTGCAAGCCTTATAACTACATCTGGTCCAGAATGCCCTGCAGGTTGTTAACTCATTAAAGAGGGTAATTTCAGTTACTAGGCTTACTATTTGGTTGCAGGGCATCTATTAGTGAGACTGGGGGAACGCTTGAATATCGGTATTTACTTTACTTAGAATTTCATAATGCATCTTAAGTGATGAGGGTACAATATTAATTGCCTTTTCTTAAACAGTAGTCTTAATTGTTTGTTATTTTAATGGTGGTCATTAGTTGTAATGATGAATCAATAGTAACTATCAATCACACAGCTCATCAGATATGATTTATTTACACAAAATCATAACAGAAGAGGCTAATGGCTACATAATGGTAATATGTATGATTGATAGAACATTTCGTATACATATATGTCTGTTATTATTATTTTATCTTACCATCATATGTTTATAGGATTCTATTTTTTTTATATAAAATCAATTATATTTGAAATTTTCTACATACAGTAGAACCCTTATTACAAAACGAAGGATACTTTAATAGTGGTGTTCCCTAAATAGGAGTGTCCCTAAATAGGAGTGTCCCTAAATAGGAGTGTCCCTAAATAGGAGTGTCCCTAAATAGGAGTGTCCCTAAATAGGAGTGTCCCTAAATAGGAGTGTCCCTAAATAGGAGTGTCCCTAAATAGGAGTGTCCCTAAATAGGAGTGTCCCTAAATAGGAGTGTCCCTAAATAGGAGTGTCCCTAAATTGGAGTGTCCCTAAATTGGAGTGTCCCTAAATAGGAGTGTCCCTAAATAGGAGTGTCCCTAAATAGGAGTGTTCCTAAGTAGGAGTGTCCCTAAGTAGGAGTGTCCCTAAATAGGAGTGTCCCTAAATAGGAGTGTCCCAAAAGAGGGGTTTATAGTACCAACTATTTAAAGATAACAAGCAGTAGGTTATCAATTGAGACCAGTGTTACCAATAAAAGAAATCTCAAACAAGCAGTAGGTTATCAATTGAGACCAATGTTACCAATAAAATAAATCTCTAACAAGCAGTAGGTTATCAATTGAGACCAATGTTACCAATAAAAGAAATCTCTAACAAGCAGTAGGTTATCAATTGAGACCAATGTTACCAATAAAAGAAATCATCAAAGAACATTATTCTTGGTATTTTATTCATAAGCATTGTTGCAGTCTAAATTTTACTCACATTATAAACCAATTGCTCATTTGTTGGTAATTTGTGTTTTTTTTGTGTGTAATGTTCATTATCCATGGAGAATAATCAAATGTTTACACCATTCAGTGACCTTCTGAGATGGGGTCAAACTAAGTCCATGATTGCATTGCAGGCCTCGAATTTTACCGCGGCCAGTGCCGTCGGTGCCCTCCCAGTTGGCCTCAATGCCCTCGAAAATTAATAGCACCCACGGCCACTACTGGCCTGCCCTTTTTTTTGCGTTGGCCGTGAGTGCCCTTCCCGAGTTTTACCACAATAAAAACCACTGAAGTAGATAGAAAATAATGTCAAGAATATCGGACGAGACGCAAAACTATCGCCTGTCTTCGTTGCAAGGGGATTTCCCTAAACGCATTTAGAGAAAACATCGAACATATTTATATAACCAAAACAATAACGTCCCGGCCGCCGTGCGTGGTAAATAATGGTATAGATAGTACATTAAAATACAGGGGTGTACACTTTTAATAATAAAGCTAAAAACGTTCCTCGATCGGAGGTCACTGAAAGTATTAAAGTCGCACCACCCCCGCCTCAATAATCGAGCTAGCCGCCTTCGTTGAAAAAAAAATTACATGCACTCCTTGTCCTAGCCAGCCTATCCTCCCGCCGCCGATCCGATCAACAAACACACGCGATTCAATACATTGGGAAAACAATTCCATTTGACGCACACGCACCCTCTGATAAGAAATTTCACACGACGTCGTCGTCGTACGTGTGAGTACGAAGGATCGGTCGTTGGAAAAACAATTCCTTTTGACGTACACGCACCCTCTGATATGAAAATACCATGTGCGTTCCTGCATGGTGTAGTCCATTCCATTATACGTGTAAAATTAGGGGTGTCAACTTTTAGTACTAAAGTTAAACCGGTACCTCAACCCGAAGACCGTTGGAAGTATATTATATTTCTATTTTATCGCACCCACCTCAATAATCCAGCCGACAGATCATCGAAAAATCTTGTTTAACGACGTCGTACACTAAATTAACAAACGCGTTTTTACCGAACTCAAGGAAATGGTATAGTCCACAATACACGTGCAGAAGGCTAAACAGAGAGAGAGGGGTCGGCGTCCGTCCGTCCGTGTTTTGAATTCTTATGAATATGGATTATACTAACAAAAAAGCTTCAGAATTCGAAACTCGGAAAATAACAATAATTTATATTCTACAACATAATGTCATTGGCTTGATTTTTACCGTGGTTAACACTCTGTGTATGAATAGTTGTAGTTAAGGCCTACAAACAAATTGTTTTTGTAACCTGTGTTCTCCGTCCGCTGCGCCTTAGTGCTGCTAAGTGCTTGCTGTTGTTAGGGTCTTTACCCGTTGGGCCTGGCTTCACATGCCTTTTTTTGATCGCATTGTTTGAAACTAAACGAAACAACTGTGAACGCTAAACATCGTACCTTAATAATTATTATTTATATGGATCGTAAATACACGTAATATTTATATATAATGAAATACAAAAAGATGTAGACAGTCCTCTCCTACTACTACTACGCAATCTGATGAATAGGGGAAATTCCCCCAAAAATGTTTGCGGGTATAATTTTTTTTTTTGAAAAAAATTCCACCCGGGCGCTCAACCGGAAACAAGCTATTTTTAAATTTTGGCCTAGTTATTAAAATATTTTTTAATTTTGGCCTTGGTGCCCCTTCGATTTAAAACAAATGGCCTTGGTGCCCTCCCATTTGGCCTTGGTGCCCCTCAAATCAATGAAAACCGGAGGCCAAATGGCCTTGCCCCTAAAATCCCCAAATTCGAGGCCTGGCATTGTGGTTAAAAATTGTTTTTTAGATTGGGATGATCACAACCAGCAATTATAGATGGACTTTTTGAAAACTGTTTGTAAGAGAAAAGAAAAATAAGGCATGTGTTCTAAAACCTTATTGTGCCATATTATGTATACTGATCACCTAAAGTTGATGGTCCTGCAGTGTACTAATGCACTACAAAGAACTTTGTATACTGTGTTAAAAAAGATTGCTGATAGGGGATTGTTTCGGGATGCGCTGATCATGGTGGAGTCCTCTGAGCCACGTGGGAGGACACTGAAGCGGTCACTGAGTATAAAGAAGTGATAAGAGAAAATAATTGTCATGGAAAAATACAATACAATGATGTAGTATTTAAAAAAAAACATTTCAAATGAATATTACTGATCATACTATGTGAAATTTTTGACAAGTATTTGACAATTCAAACTTATCGATCATAAATAGATGAGTATGGTGTTGATGGAAATTACCATAGATGTGTCTGTTGATTTCATGAGAAATGATGTACAACATATGACTATGAATATTGTATTAGCCAATTCTCGATACTGTATAATTTGTATCATGGACAAATTCTATATTACGGTGTCACATATGTATCATAGCAAACGTAACCCTTTAATATAATACAGGTGTCACATAATATGATACATAGTAACACTATATTACTTGTCTATAATAAGGATAAAATATATCATGTGAAGAAGCGGTGTAAATAAACTGGTGTCAGGGATGTAGAGCTGAAGAAGTGGGCGTCAAAATTAAGGGGGAGCAAAGAATAAAACAATTATCCAAGGTTTATTTACTTAATGCTGTATTGAAATTAGGCCTTAACATTTAGGTGGAAGAAGGTGAAGTTGTAAGTTTCTGCCCACCTCTGCACAGCACAATTACATTGAATATGAATACATTTATTCATCACATATCAAATAAAAGGTTTTTCCTAAGCAGTGTTTAATTTCCCAAGCGGGTTTTTTCTAATGGGTTTTTCCCAGGCAGTAGACTGCTTTCCTATGTAGGGTAATCCACATTGTTATTCATAATTTCATTTCAGTTTCCAAATGGGGAGTGCACAACCCTACAGCCCCTACACCCCTGATTCACTTTTCACTTTGCCACAATATATATGGATGGAGGCATGTATAAAGACATTACAATTTGAAATTATTTTTGGCCTATATGAAAAATATGATACATTTAAGGGTAGTTGATTTAGGCACTTTATGCATTTCCTGCCAAGCGTTGAACCAGAACAGAATGGCTGTGATTAATGTTGAAAGTCATTTGATGAATGATTTAATACACACAGATCATGCCAACCCACTGTATTTCTTATACTGTGCACTTTTAAGCTAGTTTAATATTCACATTATAGTGTCCTATTTTTCTTTCATCAAATGCTTCCTGTCCAGCTTTATAACTTGATGAAAGAACCAGTCATGATTAATGTTCACATTGATTTAATAAATCTGAAGCTAGCTGAACCAGCCAGCCCTAAAAAACAATCAATTATGGCCATGTTATATTAGAATTCATTCAGTTTATTTTTATCTTATCAATGATTTGCTTCCTGTCTGAACACTTTAATACTGATGACCAGTTCTGATCTTGATCAATTTCTGAAGTAGTTTGATGAATGATCTCTAGTAGCCTAAATAGATAATGTTTATGAGTTAAATGTGAAAATATTAAAGAGTTGAAAGATTGACCATTTAACCATTGAATCTTTCAAATTGACCATTCAACTGTTGAAGGGTCAATCAAGCAATGTTAAATATTTCAAACATTATTTTCATTCAACACAAAAAGCAGTTATTATTTTATTAATATCATACCTACTGTTACAAATTGAATGGATCGATGTTATTTAAATTTTTCTTTCCTTTTGGTTTAAAAAAAATGTAATATAAAATATTATTCTATAGGTTGGTTTTTAATGGTATATCATATCTATTTTATGAGTGGTGTTTACACATACATTTTTAGTCGCGTGCACGCGACTCTATAGTTCACTATGTCGGTCGGTCGGTCTGTCTCTGTCGGTCTGGTATCACTATGCGTTTTATTGCTTTTCTGTACTTTTTGAACTGTTTTGATGTCAACATGTGGGCATTTACGTGAAATTGTGCACCTCCTATTGTGAATGACGTTAGAGTTGCGCAACATGATTTACGCGCGATTTAACAATTTTCTCGTATTTAACATACTGTAGGTCAAAAACCAAATAGCGGTGCGCACGTAGCGTTAAATACATACTTTTTTCGCGTGATTTATGTTTTTGCAGCCTTTTCTAATAATTTTACCAACTTTTAAACAATTTCGACTTAAAATTACTTCATACGAGCACGTCGAAATGGATAATTTGCGCACGTTTTTTATGAAAAAGTTCAAAAATTATGCCTTTTTAGTCGCGACTCTATAGTTCACTATGTCTGACGGTCGGTCTGTCTGTCGGTCCGGTATCACTATGCATTGTAGCACGCGACTTAATGGCTGTTGGCCTTGTTTAATGTTATGCCTTCTGTGAACACCATGACCAGTGTCCTTACATACACTAGATCTTGAGGTCTACATGGAAAACCAACCTTAGCATACAGTGCAATTCAGAAAAATGCAGGAAGTATGGCACATACTGGCAAGAGGATGGTGTCAAATTATTACAAATTTGTACACACATTTTATCTTTCTACCACAAGTTGCCAAACAATGCCTGTGTGGACATGCTTTTATATTTGTGTGTGTACAATAAACCTATGTGTTTTGTTAATCCCCAATATCAACCTGTGTGAATATGTTTGTTTATACTATTAATCATGGTGACATTATGATGTACCAGTGTTGAATTTAAATCAAACATAATGTTCAGTTTTCATATCCATCAATGACAAGATTTACTGGTTCACTGACACCTATTACAGTTTCAGAATGATTACAAGATTTGAGAGAAATTTTTCATATACAGGAAGATTTATTTTTGGTAGTATGCTGAAGTGAAATATATAAAATATGTGATTATGTTTTAATATATAAAGTGCTCAGGAAATATATACATATTACTTGATATTTGATGTACAAATTGACTCAGTGTAGGGTAAATTACTAGTGTTATGATGAATGCATAAAACCTGTTTAACTATAAGAATAACTTTTAACATCACATGTCTGTACTGCAAATGAACAATTGTCCCCACCAAGACCTGGTTTAAGTTTGATTTGGACAATAGCATTACAGTGTTTTATACACATGTTTTAAATTATTTTTACTTAAATATACATTGACCAGGAAAGAGTTAGAGGGGACTTATCATACACTGAGGAAACCGAAACACAGCATTACTAGGCACGCCCTCACATGAAACCAACAAGGTAAATACAAATAGAGAATGCCCCAGAAATATCTGAACTACAGCTACAACTTGACAGGGATTGAGAAAATAGCCAAGAACCATGTGAATGAGATGGACAGTTCACTAACTACTAGGTGTAACAAGACATAATTAAGTACCAGAAATTGCATTAATAATAAGAGAAACCCACAGTTTGCTACAAACTGTACATGGTGTGATGGAAACTGGTGACCAACTTAGAACAGAAAAAGGATACAGACATGTATACATGATAAAAATGAATAGAGGTCCATCATTCAGAAGAATATCCAGGATTTTCTAAGGAAGGAAAAGCACTAAAGTAGAATATAGTCTGTCAAAAATAGGTACCGTATATTTCGGTGTATAAGTCGCACCTGTGTATAAGACGCACCCCCTAACTGAGAGTAAAATATCGGTATTTTTTATATCGTCGGTGTATAAGACGCACCTTATATTTCATCAAAACAATGTTTTTTTAAATTGTAATCAATATTATTGTAATAATATATTTTGTTATATCTGCAACGGCGTCCTTTATTTAGGTTTTTTCTTACCTAGGCTCGGCCGCGCCCAGCCTCAACAGCCGCAACATCGAGTGCATGACCATGTGTGTATACACGTACATGTGTGCTAGCCTCGCTCGATCATTTCGAGAGGGCGGACGTTTTCACGGACAATCGTATTCAATTAGTATCCATGTATCTAAGAAGTGTATACGCTAGGTCCATGCTATAATCACCTGGAGAATATACTAGTCGAATACCGTACACCATGTGGCCGCCAAGAAGGGCTTGCGCTGGGGGTACGGCGATCGTGCGTATAACTACTGTATAAATAAATACTATTCCAATCGTACGTAAACGTTTACAAATTAAATTTTATCGCCATAATGAACAAATCTTTTCATCATATTTTTAGTATAACATCATGCTAAAATGCCTTGAAAACTAGGCAGAAGCAGGTTGCCGTTACGTTAGTTAGTTACTTTAGCTAGGCCTAGCCTACTCAGGCCTAGCAAACGAGGTGACGATAGGCCTAGGCTAGGCCTATGTACAATCTGTGTGGTGAGGCATTTATGTTCGGTGTATAAGACGCACCCTTAATTTAGAGGTCAAATTTGCGTGTCAAAAGTGCGACTTATACACCGAAATATACGGTACCAAAAGTAGTTCCTAATTTCATTTTAGCTGTCAAAACAAGGAATGCGCACCATAAGTGGAACCTCCCCGATTCTGCCCTTGTCATTGAAGTTTGACAGACGACACTGGATAGATCGTAGAAATATAACAAGAAGATCAGAACATTGGCAATTACAAGAATTTATTTAGATGTTATATAAAACAAATATTGAATGTTTTTATATTTGTGCAATAGTATAAATAATTTCATTCTGTGAAACATGAAATTCTATTTTCACTTGGACCTTCTGAAAATAGAATTTCATCTTTTACCAAATGAAATTATTTGTACCATCATACTCATATACATTCATTATTTGTATACTATTGCATGTTTAAAACATTCAAGAAAATGGTTCTTAGAGATTGCGATTAATCTAGAAACATTCACATTATGAAATATATTATATTTCTACAGTGATTTACTTTAGATTATCTTAGGTCTATTGGATTTTAAAACTAAAGAAAAAATTCTATTTAAACAACATACTATTCTTAGAAGCTATAGATTACTTTAATGTAAACTGTTGAAATCCTATGAAAGTTGCTCACGTCATAGTCACGGCATCAAGCAGTCTGTTGCGAGTAGGTCAGATATTGTGTGCGTTTTTATTTGCTGTTGACATTACATCATTATCCAGGTTTTAAGTGTTAGCAACAAGAATTAAAACACTTCTGAGAAATTGATCCACTGTATAGATTATTATTCTCATGTATTATACCATGATTTAATTGGTTATTTGTGATCATTGCTCGTTTTTTAAAAACATCTTTGGGTTTAAAAGGCAATTGAGGTGATTTTTTTAACAGTTTTAAGTTATAGGCTTTAATGATAAAGTAGTAGGAGATCACCCTTATCAACAATGTCAACATATTGTTCTGAATTTATTTAATGGCAATTTCAAACATGATCACATAGGCCTAAGGATTAAAAAAAATATGGCTGATTTTTTTGTGTGTTGGCATATTTTTTTCTAAAGCTTGGTTTCCGGCCACTTGGATGCAACTCAATGATATATAACATGCTTTTTTTATTATTTACATTCTGCATATATGCAAAGAAATTTTAAATCATACAACATTATTATTATTATACAGATATACATTTAGTTGTTGGTAAGGTGGTGTTATGTTTAAATGCATTTTTCCAAATATTTATAATAATTAAAGTAACAAATTTATGATTTGAACTAAACCTTTAAGAAAAACTTAAACCAGTAGTATTAACCATAATGATAACCTAACCTACAAACATAAAAAGCATACTAAATGTCCATCAATTGGTTTGCACTATAAGTTCACACTTTAAACGAAGCAAACCTTTTGAAATGATAACACTAGACTGTTTCGATCCAGACACTCAGACGTCTGATATTTTCATGACCATTTATACACAAAAGAATTGATTTTAGTAATGTTGACATAATAGTTTCGTCGTTGAAAATTGCTGAATAATTGATGAATTCTTTAACATTGATTCAACTGGTGTCTTAGTTTATCATCTTTAGGAAAATTGTAATAGCTTGATTAGACAAGCATCATTATTCAAGTAGTGAATTGTGAATGAATTTATTTTTACATATAACATTGGAACAATAACAATGGTTCATAGTAATTTTTCATCTGGTTTTTACTAAACGAATATAGAATTTTTGTTTTAAATGTCAAGAATGTAGATTTACCATCTAAGATATTACTAAAAAAATATAAATGTTCTTTATTTAATAGCAATGGTTTCCTCCAATTCTAATTTATAATCAGGAAACCATTGCTATTTTACAGAACAATCGATAAATTGTATTCTAATTAATGAATTTAAATTTTCTATATGTATAGCAATGGTTTCCTCCAATCAACATTTTATTCTAATTAGTCAATTGAAATTTATAAATAGACTTAATAATTTATTTGACATGCATTGAAATACTAGAAATTAATTAAGATTCCAAAATATTTGTATTCTTAGCTTTCAAAATAAAAGTATTCCTTTCTGAACTGAAAATAATCACAAATAATCACATCTAGGTGTGAATTTTCTTGAAGTATTGAAATTGAAGTATTTCTTTGTTAAATGAAAATAATCACAAATAGCTTAATGTGCTTAAAATTGAAGGAAAACAAAATTAATATGGAATGTGAATATAAATGTTGATAAAACCTAGAGAAGCTACTGAAGAAATGTGGCTATAATGTAGAGATTTTTGGAAGATTTGCTCTATTTTTGATAATTCCTCAATGTCTACTTTCTTCTGTCTGTATCATCAATAAGAGATAGATGAATGGTTGCCATAGCAATAGTCATGCATCATGTACTTAGCTTCTGATAAGTGTGATCACTGATATTGAAGATGTTTGCCACATTTGTATATTTTTAATTTTCCAAGTAAAGATTAGTTTGAAAGTGTCTATAAGTCAAAATCATACGCCACGATTTTGCTAGCTAAATTTATAAGATACAGTATGGATGTGTTATGTATATTAATATAAACATGTTTATTATTTAGGAAATTATTTCATTAGTGAGATATATTTTTCCTATTCATAGTCTTGTATGTATTTCATGAAATTTATTTTGATAAAATGGCATTGGCCTTTTTCCTTCCATAGTATTCATTAAAAGATATTGAAATACAACTCAACTCTCCCAATTGGACATTAGGCTGGCCTAATATGTCTGGTTTTCAAAAATTTCTAGTATTCTGAAAGTGTTTTAATGGTAAAATTTAAACTTGAGACCTCAATAAAGGTCTATTTTTGATGAGTTTTCAGTTTTTAAAGTCTGGTACGGTATCAGGTATATATTCATATTTCATGGGGAAAAATTTAATCTTTGTAATGTAGAAGGTGGCCATACTATTTATTAAGTCATCTTTACCTTATCTCTTTACCTCCATGTTAAATCCTATAAAACTTGTCTGTACCTCTGATACAACTCGGAGGTTTCTAATGTAAAATTTATACATGAAAAAAACAGCCAACTGAAAAGACAAAAATTCCTATTGCGAAAAAATCGTGCAAATACAGCTTATTCAAATAAATAATGTGTTACTTTTCATGTTTCTTTTCAGATGAGTTGAATGAACTGATTAAGTGCATGGTATGTGGAGACACCTCCACTGGCTACCACTATGGAATCCATTCATGTGAGGGCTGCAAGGTACGCATTATTACATTATACATTCTTCGGTTCATAGAAACCATATTGAGAGAAATCAGTGTATAATTTATAAGATAAGACACACTCAACATGATAAGTCGTAAATGTTAGAGGGTGGTCTAATGACACACAAATAGTGTTGTTAACGATCTATGTATTGAACTAAAACTATTAATGTATTCAAATACAGTGTGATAATGGCTATAAGCCACCTTCGTTATCAGATGTCAACTGTGTTAGATGGTAGGCTTGTGACTTTCGACCCACAAATAGAACTGGATGACAATCTGTGTGTTCAGATAAAATTGTTAGATTGTTGCTTTAGTTCATGTTACCCACTGTGCTCTGACATTTGCCCAGCTAGCATAGCAGAAAAGGAATCAACAAACACTTTAGATATATGTTGTGCTTCGTGGTTCATTATCATTATAGTTATGAGTAAAATCATTGTAGGCAGGTTGTTGTCTACTTCTTAATCCATAAGACAGGATGTCAAATCAATAAACCTGTAGCCAAGCCCTGGCTTATGATAAAGTGTTTGCCTAATAATTAGGTATGGGTTTGCAAACTTGGTGACAGGACGTTTTGCCGAATGCCACTTTGCCGACAGACTACTGGCCGACAGACTATTCACCGACCGGACATTTTGTCGACAGGGCATTTTACTGACAAGACATTTGGCTGACAGGACATTTTGTCGAAAACCACTTTGTCAACAGACAATTGACCGACAGAAACTTGACCGATGGGACATTTTTCAAAGACCCCATTTACACTTACGATTTAGGCCGGCCCTGGGTCGGCCCTAGGTCGGCAATTGATAAGTGTAAATACTCCAAAAAGTTAGGCCGGCCCTGGGCCGGACGCAGATCTGGGCCACCTCTCCAGGTAAGTTCAGGAGCGGCTTTTACGTTTGGGCCGGCTTACGCAGTGAACCATGAACAACGTTTGACCTTTTTATGAGGTTGTTGTTATGACGATCCGACATTCTCAGTACATACCTTCCTCCTTTTCGGGCGACAATTTGTTTTCTTCATCATTTATATAGTTAAATTTATTTTCAGACATCTTCTTTCAATAAAGTATTCCTCCGCTTGTTTCGCATATACATAAAATACAGCCATATTATATATAAAACAGTGGGGTTCATTTTGTTTTTAATGGGACAAAAAACAACAATACAGTATAAATATAAAACGGTCGGTTCGCGCGGAGAGTTGAATTGACGATCGAGAGAGAACAATTTAAACAAACTGTACTTCGTATCCCAGCATGCAATGGTACTTCCGATAAAATTATTTATGACCAGTAATCTGCGTCGCTAGTGTAAACGCTGTGGGGCCGGCCTAAAAGGTAAATATTTGCAACCGGCCCTGGACCCAAACGTAAGTGTAAATGGGGTCTAACAGACAATTGACCGACAAGGTTACATTTTGACAGGATATTTTGCCGACAATATTTATGGTCATAATCAATACACTAATTATAAATATGAGTTTTGAACTGATTATATATAGATTATGTTAACATAATACACTAAACGAATAAATGCCTCCTAAAACATTAAACGCCCGGGCGTATTTGAGTAAATACGTTATAATTTCGTACCATATTTTTCTGAGTGACGGATCAATGCATTTTAAATAGAAAGCGCATTGACTTAATAAACCGTGTAGATAAAGTTCGGCGGAATTTCTTGTCGGCAAATTGTCCTGTCGGCTAAATGTCCTATATGCAAATTGTCCGGTCGACAAAATGTCTGTCGGTTAAATGTCTGTTAACGAAAGGCCATTCGTCAAAATGTCCTAGTACCGCAAATTTAGGTACAAGTTGGTTTGGTAAGTTGGTTTAAACGAAACATATGTAAAATTCTTGAGTATAAATTGAAAGTGGACCTGTTACTTTGCTGGTTAACATACTTGCCTTCCAATCTCAAGGTCCAGGGTTCAATCCTGACCTGTGCTCACAGCTTTTTCAACTTCACTCTCTAAGCCTCAAATGAGACTATAAGTTTTATAAATGATAAAAAAATTGTTTATCCATCCAGTTTTTGGCGAATTTCTTGCTGTTGGATGCTTATGAATTTTTTTTTTAATGGCCGAACATGCTCATAAAGCAGTATTGCATAAATTAAATACTTTTGCGAGTGTCAATAAACATGCAACCACACTTTCAACCTGTGTAATACCTTTCAAAATACACTTTGTTTGGTCGTAATATAAGCGGTGGTTATGGGAACAAGTGTCATTTACTCATAATTGCAATTTGACTGTAAGCTTTCAGACACAGTGACTACAGCTTTTGTTTTGGTTTTTGTTTTGTAGTCATAATATGATTATTCTGTTAGAAGAATCCCTAAACAAATTATTTACCACTAAGGTTATTCAATAGATTGATCTACAGGAGAACTCCCCAAGGGGACACCTTCAGGACCCAACAAATTAAGCTTTTAATAGGGTGTCCCTGAACAGAGGAGTTGCCCATAGTGTTAGAACATACATGGCCCTTGTTCTTTTTACAAAAACAATATCCTCATTTGTAACAGGAGTGTCCCCTGAATGGAGATGTCCAAAAAGTGGTGTGTGCATATTGTATAATGAACAACAGTTTTCATATTCAAACAAAAGTTTGACAATACCACAACAATTTCGGGAATAAAATAAATTGTGTAAGAAAATCTCAACTTCTTGGGAAAACATGTACAGCTTTAGACATTTAAAATATAAAATTTTGATGGAAATTAATGTCATCATTATGACAACATTGACGACAAATTCACATTGGTTTCTTAAACCTACATCGCTCGCCCAATCAATGCCTCTGTTGCATTTGGATACCTTGATATTAGATCAGATATTGGAGGATCAAGTTATATCTTGTGATATACAATCAAACTTGTTATCAATCTATAATCAATGCAGATATTTATAGACATTGATAGATATTGAATACGGAGAGATATTGATATACATTGATAGAAACTGATATTGGTATATTGATTGCTGAAAATGCTTCTGAAATAAAAAAAAAAGTGAATTGGTTCAGTTTTAGTCGCGTTTAAAGCTAAATGCAATTGTCATCTTGCTATTGGAGGCAAGAAATAAAATAAACATTTGATGGTGAAATTGAATAAGATTTTTATAAGAAAAAATGACCCTTGTATAAAAATTTTCGCAAATTTGTTGATTAGTTATTTGTAGTTACATTTTCACAAGTTTTTTAACAAACTTTCTTTTTTATTTGTAAAAGGATGAGGTAATTACATATTGTTTGTTTATTCTTTGTGAATAATAACTTGTTTTTACAAATAAACAATTCAACAAACTTTCTATTGTGTGGCTTTCACATAATGGCAATGACACAAAGACTGTATTAAATACTATTTAACATTCATTTCTGTTCCGGATTATGTATTATTCATTAATACCGGATTTTAAAACATGATGACATTGGTATTTTAACATGATATTATTTATAAATGGGTTGTTTAAGACTCGGATTATGTAGGATTTATTCTAATCTGCATGGAACAATTTTGCAAAAGAATAACATAAGTAAAGCATTGTGTGAGCTGTTATCACAACCGGTTGTAATGTGGTTTAGTACAGTGAAAATAGCTTGCTTGTCATCTATGTTGTAAATAGGAAGAATACTAAGGAAAAGCCTGGTTATTGGATTAGGGTAGAATTGCAGATTTTTAATTTAAAAAAAAAACTTTTATTTATAAAAGCACTTGTATCAAAGTTATATAACAAAGAGTTCTTTAAAAAAATAGTTTAAATGAAACAAACATTTTTTTTTAATGTTTATTTTAAAACTACTTTGAACACTAGGAATTAGTGTTAAATAAACTAAAAATAAAACTTTAGAAAGGAAAATAGAGAACCAGAATTATTTATTTCAAAAGGTGAAAAATGTGAATAAAATTGTAATTCTTACAAACAAGATATATGAAGGAATGCTGAGATGTAGGCAGTATGAAAAATGAGGATTGGGAGGGAAAGGATAATAAAATATAGAATGTAGGGGTTCAAAATGTCACGACCTACGACGACAGTCAATATTATATGTTATGGGGAAGGCAGCAGCAGAGATGGTAAAGTTTTACATTATGCATTAATAGCTTACCCCCAGGCTCTGAAGATTAGTCCAGTGGCATTTGACACTCAGTGAAAATGTCACGGACGCATTGCTTCGTGTTGGGGTTTATACAAACGCATATTTCGTTTACTAATGAACAAGCAAACTATCAATCTAGTCGTTTCTACGTATGTTGTTTTTTTTTCCTTTAAATATAGCCGAAGAATCACATAGCTTTGGATTTAATATGCCATTCCCATAAGATTTGATGTATAATAAATTGCAAAATGCATCTATTGTACTCTGGGATTGAATTTCCCATTTGTATAAATATTTATAAATGTGTTGCATTTTAGTGTTAGTGTGTTTGGTATTGGGAATTGAAGACATTTATATATAAAGTTTTTTTCAAGAAATATGAAAAGTTACTGAGGCCAAAATTGTTGACAATTTTGTGATGAAATATTTGACTCTCGATGGACCGAAGTAGCGTCCCATTAAATTTGTGATCACTGTCTATGCGGATTAAAGGCTTACGTTAAGTACACAGAACACAACATAAAACTTTGGCTTATTACCTGAAAGTAAATAGTGACATGACGGAGGACATTTTGGAGATGGTTTAACAGTCATAAAAATAAAGTTACCGGACAAGACAACTGTATGATCTATTAATATTCTTTTTGAATATCCGTTCGACAATTGTTTATTTATAATATCTCATTTCAAATTATTTCTCTCAACGTCTGTTCTGTCTCTTTATGAATGTATTTTTTACATTTAATTAACTCCTCTTTTGGGATACCCTCTATTAATGGGACTCTTTCCTTTGAAACAAACAAGAGGAAATACATTTTAACACTGCGGCTAACCCCTTTTTCAGGGGACACTCCTATTAAGCTGACATTTGGTTTTTGTTCTATGGTTTCTACTAGATATTAATTATATGATAATTATTTCAACTATACACTATACTTAAAATTTAATTTTTCCTTGAATTGAAACTCCTAATGTTGTAAAGGTGCTTGTCTTACAATAACACATTCTTATGTTACATATTTTTTAATGCAATGATATATTTTCACTGAAAATTTGATAAATTCTGTGCTGTGTTCATACTTAAAACTTAATTTGTGAAAAGCTTTGTTTGTAATTATTACTGGTAATAATATTTAATATCAATTTTAATGATAACAAATTTGTTTTAATACTTTATAATATAGTTTAATAGCAGTTACAGATACTTTAGTTGGATTGAATTTATTAATATTTAATTAATCTAATAAATAAATAAATACAAATGTAGTCTGTTAATATAATCTGAAAACTAGTACATTTTACTTTTATTGATTGGTGATCAAGCATGTGCAGTTGCTGTGGAACAATCTTCCCAATTCCATTCAAGAATCATCATCTATCAAAGTTTTTAAAACCCTTTTAAAAAGCCATTATTTAGTTTAATTTATTCTGTTTTCTTTCTCATTTTATTAAAAAAAATGTTAAGCGCTTTTGGACAATCTGCTGATTTTTAAATATGCTATATAAGTCAACAACATCAAAATTTCTTTGTTTTTTTTTTACTGTATGTTGATTTTAATGTATAATGAAAAGTATATAACAAGATAAATAAAAGACAGTAATTTTATTAAACAGAATAATTTATTCTATTTATTAATTTACATTAATGAATAAATTCAAAAGTAGAATAATAATATACTATAAATAAAAGACAGTAATTTTATTAGACAGAATAATTTATTATATTTATTAATTTACATGAATAAATAAATAATAATAAGATAAAATAACAATATACTCTGTATAATGTGACATTATCTTATATTTTCTTTAAAAAAGATATATATGGAAAGATATATGCAATAATTATATATAATATTATATACTTTACAATGTTGATAAACAGATTAACTTATTATTTTAAGTCAACTACGAAATGTGAATGTAATGCTAAACACTGATGCATGTGTTTTTCTTGCACTTTGGCTATCCATCTATATACTTAACTTTCACACATTTTACACAACATTGTACTAAAGTAGTAGTTACAACACCTTTGTATAAAAGCGTATCTTTGTCTGCGTTTGCCTGCTTTCGTATTCAATTGCATAGTACAGTGTCACATTAATTGCACATATGTAAATGATCCTACCTCCCCTCTTGTTACAAATAAATAAATCATATGATTTATTGCTTTTGTATTTCATATTTTATGACATTAATTTGATTTGCAGAACTCAAGGTCATAGTAATGGCATGTGTCTTTTATTTCATTTGGTTGTGTTCCCATAAACATGGGTTTAATACATAAATAAAATTCGAACAAAAATGGATTTAAAACCAGAGAATTAATTTTTTTTGTATGTGGATGCCAATTTTGCTAATAAATCAAAAGAGATGCCATTGTTGTCATATTATTCATCACCTTTTTAGCACCATCATGAACATTCATCAAAAATGAACATTTTTCTTGTCACAAATTGTATTATTTATTAATATTAATGTATATGTCTCTACAGTTTTTGTTATGAGAGTCTGTTATTTTTATTGGTTTTGGCACCATTGTGATAAATTGTAACTTTTAACTTCACCATGTCTTTCATGTCGTCATCAGCGTTCATTGGCTTCAAGTTTGTTTATTATTTTAAATTTATTATATAAATAAATTGAAAAATTTACAGAGTCAATAATCAAACAAAAATTAAATTACATTATTGGTAAACCATGTTATTATCCAATTAACCCCCCCCCCCCCCCCCCATTTTGTTATGCCCACCAGTCTTTATAGGCCCACCTGTCATGTATACCTTGTTGGTGTAAGTTCATCTTTTTTGTCAAAAAACTTAAATTATATTTTAATTTATAAACTAACTTATTTTGTACCAAATATGCAAGTACATTAAGAATACTTAAGGTTTGAACCTACGACTTTCTGATCACCAGCGAGCACCCATACCACTACACCACAAGCAATCAATGGCTATGATTGTTAAAGTCCAAGAAAAATACATGCAAAAAACATGTTGACATTTAAAAACACCAAGCAACACAATCTGAAAGTCAATAAGCATCCATATTTCTATACCACTAAGCATTTAATGCTTGGGTTAGAATTTGGCCCAAAAAATTTACTTAATTTGAAATAAAAACTGTACATTTAAATGCAAAACAATTTGCACAAGTAAAAGTCTAATCTACGACCTTCATGTCAATAAAAAGCAACCATAACCTCTCTCCACAGGAACACTCTGGGGTAAATTTACAATAAAAATAATGATAAGAAATTAGTTCAGCACATCATTTTACCATTCTTGTGTCCTGAACCCCCTATTTCAAAATCTTGTGTTGAATGGCTAAGGTTAGATTGCGTCAACAACAAAAATCTAACATATCAAAGCAAAGTATTCTTTTAAATTTGAGAACAATGATTGATATTTCCATAGAAGCTTGTAGCAAAGACTTCAATTTCAGTTGCAATGTTTTAAATTATGATGCCCCGAAGAAATACATAAAATTGTAAAAGTAGATGATGTTTATCCCCCAGTCCATTAATAACCATTTTATAATCATTATTATTAAATTACCATTTTTAAAGATTTTCTGAACGAAATTTTCCCAGAAGGTAGAAATTATTTAAACCTATGAACTCTACTCTGGTGATGGGTTGACATAGGAATCGATACTCCCCATACTGTAACCAGCGATCAATACTTTTTTATGTGTATTGTAAGCTGTACTGTACATTTTGTACAAACAATAATCACTGTTTATGATATGATAACATCAAACAATGTTTTAGTATACTTATGTAGAGGATACTCTAGTCAATAAACTTTACATATGCTATCATTTTTGATTGGCATCTTGTGTATTTGATGATGAAGGTTTCCTGAACTTATCAAGATATTGGTTCGAATACTACGAAAGTCTGTTTGCTGTTAGCATAGGTTAACATTTTTTTAAGGTGGTCATTTTGTTGTAGCCAAATCCTTTGCTATTAAGTCACTTCATATTTGTTAGTTTTAAACTTTGCAGTTGTTTCTTCCAAACTTCCAGTAGTTTAACTTTCTATTTTAGAAGCTCTATTAAGAGACACCTTTGGAAACAAACAAAATGTTTAGCCACAGTCTTCATTGTTTGTTTCACAGGAAATTGTCACCATGATTACATAGCAGTTCAAAATAACTCCACAGATACTATGAAATGTTTTTTGCAATCAGGATTTGAGTAAATAAGAGAGATTTAATGCTACTTTACTTCCGTAAAACATATTTCTTTTCATTAATATCATCTATGGTCCATTGTAGGTTGTAGGCTTTTGATCTCATAGGCCAAATCCTGTCATCAGTATTATAGATTTTCATTGTTAAGATGTTCCATCAAGGTTGTTAATGTAAAGGAATTATTATACATGTTTACTATATTAAAAAGGGGAATTCAACCACCAAGATAGATTAAGTAAAACTAGGTTACTTACGTTTTTAATTATATTCTTAAGCGCCTCCAGGTCAATGCATACCACTTGAATTTAAGGTCGCTGAACCCATAATTACACATTGACATCATATTTTTTTTTTATTAATATCAGTTATATGAAGGTTATCTGAAATTTTAATGTGTTGTTCAAATTTTGTTTCCAGATAAATTGAACTTTGAAGGTAAACATTTGTTTATTTGTTTATTATTGCAGTAAGTTTATATATTATTACCCTGCATTGAGGTTATGAGATCACCTCACCCTTTTCTGTGTTTGTCTGTTAAGATTACATATTTTGACCACATTTTTATCATAGAAGACCTAGATAGATAGTCCAGTAAATCCATAGTTACCGTACTTGACATATGTCCGGTTTTCTAAATTCACCCTTTTACTTATATCTTCACAAACAGAAATCATAAATAAACCAAATTTGGTGCTCATTCTTGGTGATCATATATCAAAATACGATAATTGAAAAAAAAGTGTGTTCTGTCCTAGTTGGAACCAAGCTTTAGGTAGAGTTTCTTTCCTATTTTAACCCAGGATCTATAACATGAAACTACCACAGTGCCATCGTTACAAACAATCAATCAATTTGTACTTTTGATTCTATCATGAATGGAAATTGTCTTATGTGAAATATTGTTGATAGATAACTGTACCATTCTCTGATGAATTGGCAGTGGTGTTTGATTTGGCATGACTGGAGGGTTACATGTCCAAAGCAGGATCAATGTTAAGGACTAACAATAGAACCCTTCTTTGGGACACTCCTATCTGAGGACACCCCTATTATTTAAGGGAACACATTCCCGTCACATGAATAATTAAAAATACATATTTCAACATGAAGGCCATCCCTTTTTTAGAAGACACCCCTATAAAGGTGACATTATGTTGTGTCCTGAACATGCCCCCCCCCCCCCCTAATAGACGTTCTACTGTATTTTAGTTTTTTTTTATATACATGAATTTATACAGTCCAATACCTAGTAAATTATCTATGATTTTTTTTACACAAACATTAAACAAATAAACCTACATTAAAAACATTGTAATTGTAAGATTATGTTTATCGGCCACCTACTTAAACATAAATTATACTTTCATATGCCTCCATACAGTGCATTGCCATTTGTATTTGAAATGTAACATTTAGAATATGTTAAAAACGACTGAGCTGGGATGTTCCCACTGGGTTTTGCAACATGAAATGTTTTACATAATGGGATGACTTAGAATCACATTTTAAAATAAAAATATTGGTAAAAAACACAAATGCATTTTTAGGTTAAGTTATGTAGTTTTGAATACATTTTTAAATATTCCTTTTGTAATTAATTTTTCAAGGACAAACAAAAATTAGCATTATAAAAGATTAATTTTTAAAGCTGTACTTTTCAAAACTTTTTAATTTCTTTCGTTTTATACTTGTAAAATTCAATTTTTAACTATGTGGTAATATATTTGATTAAAATTCGCAAGCGTCAAGGTAATTTCCATTTTTATGATTTTCATTAATGTGTACAAAGGATGGCCTTGAAATTGTTCTATTTAGTTGCGCATCAATGTTATAAACACGATGACATCTCACCTCCAAGCTGTTCCCCCATCAAGCCCCTTGCGTACACGTTTCTTAACGTACATCTTTCATTCAATTAATATTTAAACGTTATTAGGATATCTGCTCGTATGGTTTTGTTCAGGATCATTGAGATAATGCTATACCTCATGTCTCAGTGGTTTTTAATGATTTAAATAATGGCGATTAAAAATTGATTAAGGTTGTCTTAAATAGGCTATAAAAATGCGACTTTGAGATATGATTAAACATGTTTAAGTTATCCAGCGTTTAACTGGCTTAAATTAGACAGTTTTGCATTCAAACTGATGTAAATGTAAACATAAAGAGATATTAATAATGAATTATTACTTTTTGAATTGATTTGAAAAAAAAATCATAACTTTAATTCCATATCAATTGAATGCCATTGTGTTTAGATTCAATATTTTCACACATTATAAGGACATCAAGTAAAAAAAAATTATCTTCTTTTATTATATTATTGTTTTAATACTTTTATGTTAATTAAAATTATTATTAAAAATAGACTTTACAAGTATGTACAGTTTTTTATTGGTTAAAAATAATTTTTTTTAAAGTATTTAACTATTACTTAGCAAATTCAATACATGATAAATTAGTTGAAAAATATGGGGACATTAATCTGTATTATGTTTAGTTTCAATATGTTCACACATTATTTTAGGGCATCATGAATATATATAATTTACATTATTTTCTTTTAATATAGAAATATGATTTGTTTTATATACTTCTTTTATTATTATTATTATTATTAAATAATATTTTTTTTTTCATTTGACACGTAATAGTCACTTTGACTGAAAATTGCATGTGTAAACAAATTATTTGCCTGAAAAAAGTATTATTAGGCCTAAAAAAAAAAATAGTTTGTTTGCTGTCATCCGCCGCCCCTAATTTCGCCAACAATTAGGGGCGGAGATAAGGTGTTAATCGAGTGTGCAATGATGAAACAATTAAAATAACAATAACAATAATCTTCTTTATTGTATCAAACAAAAAACAATTTAATACAAAAGGTAGCCAAGGTATAGCCGAAGCTAATCAAGCTTGGTACCTTTTTTCTTAACTAACTTAAAGATGTATTGTCCCTTGAAACACAAAAAAATGAAGGTCAAAATATTCTAAATTTAAAGTGGCCATATCAAAGTAATATTAAAGTTATTCACTTTAAGTTGAAAATTTGAGGCAAAAACAACAAATTTACGTAATTAACAGGTAAATTAGTTTGATTACATTTCATCTGGAAAATCGTCACGAGCGAAAGTAAACAAAGATTTCAAACCATGAGTACGCATTTTGCATATGCTAAATTAGGATTGTTTACAACTCGTCACGGTTAAGAAGGTATTTTCACACAGATCATGAGGAAGTTTTATGATTATGCATACAGAGTAGCCAAACAAGCGCGTTTTATTATGGGATATGTTTTGATTGAAAACTTTGACTGGAAGTCAAAGTTATTTTTTAAACAAAAAAACGTCTGTATTTCAGTTAAATTTTTTTTTTTCCGAAATATTTTTGGTGATAGTTAATAACTATTATGATACTTCAAAATGACCCACCTTTTTTCGAAATTTTTTATTTTTTGGGAATTAGTCAAAGGGACAATACATCTTTAAGCTACAAAATTAACAAATAAATAACAGAACTTAATAACTTAATAACGTACCGTTTATTTCGGTGTATAATCGCACTTTTGACACGCAAATTTAACCTCTAAATTAAGGGTGCGTCTTATACACCGAACATAAATGCCTCACCACACAGATATCGCCACCTCGTTGGCTAGGCCTGGGCCTATTACTAAAGAGTAGGCCTAGCCTAGCTACAGTGTACTAACGTAACAGCAACCTGCTAGTTTTCAAGGCATTTTAGCGTGATTTTGTACTAAATATGATGAAAAGATTTGTTCATTATGGAGCTGTTTTAGGCGCTCCGATAAAATTTCATTTCTAAACGTTTACGATTGGAATAGTATTATATAGTTGTACACACGATCGCCGACTCATGAATAACAAGTTAGAAAGAACTGACGGAATGGGGGACTTCCCTTCTTGTTGAGGCCGGGCGCGGCCGAGCCTAGGTGAGAAAAAACATTGTTTTGTTGAGGAAATATAAAGTGCGTCTTATACATCGACGATATACAAAATACCGATATTTTACTCTCAGTTAGGGGGGTGCGTCTTATTATACAAAGGTGCGACTTATACACCGAAATATACGGTACACTAAATTCTAAAATATTTAATTATGCCTGCTAACAACGACCTACTGTGTAGTAGGCCTAGCCTATCTAGGCTAGTTTAGTCACGGGGCCTAACGTGCCCAAAACAGAATTAAAGTGTGAAACAAATTATGAATAGATGTTTGAGCTCGTTGTTTTATTCAGTGTGTTTTGTTACTCTCAAATTCGCGTACAATTAACAGAGAAATTTACATTTAAAAAAAATTTAAAAAAATAAAAAATTCCCCTGCCCCCCCCCCCCCCCTCTCCCTACCAAAAAAAACTTGACAGCAGACAAACAATTTTTTTTTTAGGCCTTGTAAGTGAAATCATTTTTGTTAAGTGAATAACTTAAATGCAGAATGGCCTATTAAAATCTAATTTTATTAATCTTTATTCATTCATGTTTTTGGGACACAATACATCTTTAATGTGTATTAAAATTTATTGTTTTTTTAAACTGATAGATTAGATTTCGAACATGAAAGAAAATAATAGGGAAAAATGATTTTGTATTAAGATAGGTTTATGGCACTTTTTTAAATAAGCTAAAATGATCCTTGAGATAAGAATTTGAATATACATAATAAAGTAGTTCAACAATAGTAAAACTTAATGTGTATTATGAACAATATTCAATTAAATTAAAGTGTCTTATACTATTGAGTGCGGACTGTACTTTAGGAGTTTTAATATTGAATATTGAAGCTGTTGTGTTGTACTTTTAAAAGGGTTTTACTTTCATTAAACAAAGTACAAATACCTAGAGAGAAAATGTCTGTGCAATCATCATATCAATTTGCTGTCTATTAAACCAGTGTATTTCAAGTATTAGGAAATTCTATTATATGTATTGTCTGGATTGAATTTTGCCTAACCTGATGTAAACAATGTACTTTGTCATTGTAGCCAGGGGTGTTCCAGAGGGTTCATCGCAAGAATCCCTATTTTTCTGCAAACATCTCCTCTATATACTGTACGTTATATTTTTGTTTAATGCCAAGGTATATAAAACATTTGAATAAAAAACTAATAATATAGTAAAACCCCTATTAAGGAGCACATTACGGACTTTATAGAGGTGTCCCCTGAATAGGGGTTGGCCTGAATGTTCATTTATTCCTCCTCGTTCATTTCAAAGGAAAGTTATAGGTAAATATTGATCGGTTTTTTGTGGGTGTGGTCAGTTAAATAGTGTGGACATAAAAAAAAAATAAGCAAAGTTATTTTGGTATGACGTCCATAACAACAATAGCAGGTCCTAGGTATTTTTTTATTATTTTTCAGATAAAATAAATATTTAAAAAACATGCACTATCATAAAAAAAACAAAGGAAAATATAATAATATATATCGCAACTTTTATTACCAGAAATATGTGATATTTATTAATCCCTGTGTAAAAATAAAAAATTTAGTTTATTTTGTAAACTGATGCCATTGGTTGCTTACTTTATCATATTTTGATATTTTGTGATTATGCAATAATAATAACTAAAATATATAACATTAATTTTTAAATTATTAAGCCAGGTCAAATTTCAATAAATTAAATTGATGTTTTTCTTAACTAGCAATTAATACAATTTTATAACACTATTTTAGGACTTTGCATTTGAAAATTTATTGCTAATAAAACTAGATAGGACATTGTCCACATATAAAAACACATTAAACGCAGGTGCCTATATATATTTATTGTAGCTTTGTACATATGTTTCATCAGTTCATTTACTCTGAAATACGTCAATTATAAAGAGTAAAAAGATGTTGAGGTTGATGTACTATGCCCTGATTATTACCCTAGGTAATTCTCATTTTCTACTTATTTACTCAGTTTTTCTGACTGATTTTCTTGCACATACAAGCAAAGGTAACCTCGACACATTTAGCACAAGTTGTGTATTTCAGTACAGAGCATGTTTATGGGACACTTTCGGGACCAATCAAGTTGTCATTTTAAGGGGTTTCCCATGAATAGGTTTAACCATAGTATAAATAATATTTTCATTGATTTCACAGAAAACTGTCCCCTAAGTAGTGAAATCTTTTACAGTACATACCTTTAATTAGGACACGCATGATTTTAAGTAAACTTTATTCAGAGGACACCACCATCAGGAAATCCCTTTTCAGAGAAAACAACTAATCATACTGTAAAAGAAAACTTGTTGCATGTAGATGTCCCTTTAATAGGAGTTTTACTATATTTTGTAAATATCGTGTATTTAGCCAGTGTGTAGTATTTAATAGGTGTGATGTACTCTCGATGAAGACATTGTTTGTAGTTTAATAAGCTCCTTGAAATGAAAAAATAAAACATCATATTTTTGGACAGATTTCAGCCTTTGTAAAACACATTGATTTTTTGCTATTGGCAAATTATGGCCTTGTGGCTAGATGAACTAGAGTAAAAAACATACTTTTTATAGACTATGCAGAAGTCTTATTTAAATTTTTGACATATTTATGAACCATGAAAATGTCAAATATCATTAAAATATTTTTATTGGGTTGCTTTTATGGCCTCAGAGGGTGTATGCACTGTGTTATTGATATTCTAGTAAATCGACCCCTTTATAAATCATTTATTTACACATTTCCTAGATATGCATCAACGCTGCAGTCCCCTATTTCTGACCAGGGCTTTGCCATTTATAATCAGCAACCGAAGAGCTTAACCAACATGTTGACGATTCAAAAGCTATTTGCTGTCAACGTTGATGAAGTCGCAACTTTTAGGCGCAACTCCCAAGGCTCTGTTTCTGTCACTAATTATAAATCACCCAACTTATTAATATCATCAAACATCCAGAAACCTCCTACAACTGACAAAACGTTTGTTAACCGTAGAAAATAATTATGGAAACGAAATCTGATTTGGGTAACACTGGCCCACATTTTTACAAGTTAATTTATTCTTTGGCTGTTCATAAAGGCAACGATTGACTGTATACGACTATAAATTTAGAGCGCGTACAGCTCGCTGACTGATCTACCCCGCAAAGGGCAGTCCTCACGATAGTACATTGCTAGGATTATACACAGTGTGTTTAGTGATAAACTGACCGGTCTGTCTGACATGCTGTGTTGTGCAGGACTTGTGAGGTCGTAACCAGCTCGAACCTCAGGTTTCGGCTATTAGTACCTGCTGATCAGAGACCTTGTATTAGTTGGAATTGAGCAAGTGGATAAGCATCGTGCTATAAATTATTATTGCATTCATTCTCTGTACAATATAAATAGTATTCTTTTTTATAATGTAAACAAACAAATTTTTTTTTTCGTTAATACAAGTTAATTTGCTAAAACAATTAATATGTTTGATTAATATTCACATTGTCCATTCCAATGAACAAAGTGAAAATCCTAATACACTATGTACGTTTGATTTATTGCTTATAGATTTCATTAAATTTACGTTTTTCCTAATGTTTAATATCAGTTACATTAAAAGCTGTTAATATCATAATAATGACAAGAAAAAGCAATTATAAGAAATAAAGGAGCACAAACTATGTCATTTTTCTCCACACATGATTCATCATATCATTTTTGATGTGTCAAAGGTCATATACGTCAGTTGGCAACACATTTACATTCACCCTGGCATGGACATAGCCTACATTTGCAACCTGTTCTAAATATTTAACTCAACACATTAGCGTTTTTCTCTGATAAATACAAATTTGAATAAGCTTGGGACTGATTTATGTCGGGATTGATTAGGGACGTAGGGGAACATTGAAGAAGAAAGGGTGACTGGGAATGATGTTCCGGATACATGTGGGATTGATTAGGGAATAAGGGAAAATTGGGGGTAAGGGATAAAAAGGAGAAAATTTTAGCCTGTCTAATTTAAGTTAAATCTAGAACATCGGGTTAAATGAAAGGGGAATAGGTTAAAATCGAGTTAAGTCTGTTCTCCATAACGTTGTACCCAATGATTTAGATTCTAAAAAAATATGGTAAATGGCCTTCCAGAACTGAAGGATCTATAAATAACATTTTAAAATAAATACAAAATTGTTAGATAACTTACATAATTTTTATGATATTAATTATCAGTTGGTTATGTTTAAATTAAACTTTGTCAATCAATAAATAAAATTGAGATAAAGACGGAAATTGCTTTCTAATGAAAAAATATTTCTTTTATATTAATTATCAATATGAAGTTTGTATTCAAGTTGTATAAAACATTATTTTGTTTTACTATATTGCATACCATAAATGTGGATTTCTAATCATATTTGAACATGCTGTACTATCAAAAACTTGGTCTAATGGTGTCCACATGACAAACAAAACATTTAAAGGATATCATATGTTTTAACAATATAGCCAACCCCTACTTAATAGATACCTATTAAGGGGACAATGACACCTTTGATTGTATGGTTGATACAACCCCTATTAATTAAGGGAACAATATTGTATTTTCATAACAAAAACAACATTTCAATTTCTTGAGTCCAGATCAATTATTGTTCAATTTGTTTTTGATTTTTCCTGAGAAAAACCCCTATTAAGGGGACAATTTTTTTTTCCTTATTCAGGATACTACTGTATATTACATTTTTTTATAATTAAATTCAATTAAATTCAATTTATTGCTGCAAATGCCATCAAAGGCTAATATCCTCTTAAACAAACTACATCATACAAACATATTTACATTTAATATTTAAACACATAACAATTATAGTCATTTCTACTGTTGTAGTTAATGCACATTTGCCAAAAAATCTTGAGAAATCTCAGTAGTTTAACAATACTGCATCTGCACCAGTCCTTACATTCCTAATTATATACTATTTTTTGTTAGGAATGTTTATAATTATATAACAATGATAATAGATTTATCTTGTATGCAAATGTGAGCAATGATGATCAGAGACAGTCTAGCTGCTGTCATGACCATTTCAAATCAAAACAATTCCATTTGTTGCTAAATTACTTTACAATCCTTTTTAAATTGAACTTGTGGTAGTCATCTCTCGAAACTATCAGTTAAATTCCAATCACTAATGAACAAGGGCATTCGCAATGTAATCTTAGTCACAAAATGATACCGGATTTGATGTTGATCTTTTTGGAATGTCTCGCAATAATGCCTAGCTATCGGTTTATGTGAAAAAAATGTAGTACTCAAAACCGAGAATTAAACATATCAGCCCCTCTAGCAGGTTTTATTTGTGTGGAAAAACTGGGCCGTAATGTATCGTGATAGGGAAAAAAGACATTAAAGGCATTAAGAATGCGATTTGTGCCTGCAGTAACTGTAAAAAAAGTTCTTTCTGTTCAGTAAACTGGCTGCATGTATGGCGAGCAGGGCAAAGGGATATTAAAAGCGTATTCTGCCTGCAGAACGAAAACAAGACTATCGGGAACGTAGTCCTGGCTTACATTCTGCTTGCGTATTCTTATTCACTTTACAAAGTTTTTTTTTAGAACTGGCTTTTAAATGTAGGCCACAGCAATTACCTATGATTAATGATTTTCGTGAACAATTTACATGAAGCAAGCGTAGTTATTAGGGAATGTAGGTCCTTTTTTGGTGAACGAAATTTACTAGCATCAGGCCTACATCATTTTTATGTATCTAACTTGCACATGTAGGTCACCACAGTAGCATTACTGCTGAGAGTTCTCTACTTGATTATTCCCTTAAGATTTGTGTTACGAGGAGAAAATTACATAAAAATCAGCATTTTTATTGGTTATTCAGCTCGCTGGTACGTCAAAATTTATGAAGTGCCTTTAATCCATACAAGAGTATGCGCATGTTTGGCCGTTTTGTTTTTTATTTAACTATTTGAATTCAGCTTAATCGACCCGGTTGACGTGCCACATGATAACAATATTGCGTGCAACATAGTTCAACGGAATTCTCATCACGAAGATAATGGTGTTATTGACGCTTTTTTCTCCGTTTCATTTCTCTAAGAGTTCATTAGATTTGATAATAAAAATATTTCGCTTCATTTTTTCATCTTTTATATGGCCCATTGGCATGTGTCTCGGCCCTACTTATCTTATCAATGTAACTTTCCATCTCACTTGCTGACTCGAATAAATTAAATTGTCTCTGTGGGTCTGTTTCTGCTGCATAACGCAATTTAACCGGTTATTTTAAAATAGATTAAAAATAGATAACAATAACAAGACCGCGTTTCTGCTCAATTTGTGCTCCGAAATAACCGGTTAAATCTATGGGTGGTCGTCGAGCAAAACGTCATCATTACCCAAAATGCAATACACTCAGACGGAAGTAGTAAGTTGGCTGTTTGTTTACATCGACGTCGTCAGTACACACGTGTGTATATCGCCGAACATCTCAAAAATGTTGTCTACAGGTCTACAAGTTTTGTTTTTTGTAAAGCCTACTTACTATATCGCTATTAAAATTAATTCTCATGGCGCCTTCAATAACATGGGGAGGGTCGTGCAGCGCCAGATCGCCTAGGATAATTTTTATCTAGCCTAAAAATCCTCAACAAAGGCGATGATGATACGGCCCTTCCCACGTGAACGACTGTTGTCTTTCGCGAGCGCGGTCCTACAAAAAACCAAACGGAAACAAAAACGAGACTTAGAATGTTGCAATACCTACCAAACGAGAGTAGATAATTGTTAATTAATTATGAAACCCTAACTTTTATAGCAAAAATCGTCCGAATTTATGTTAAAAACGACGAGTTTAGCCACAAAAACTTAAATCAAACGAGAGTATCCAAGTCATAGAATATCGCACGCACATAGTGCCTTTAATAGAATAATGAGTATTAAACATTGTTTCGTATATTTATGTACTAACATAAATAATAACACATTTCTACGCTTAATAAAATCATATTTAATATATTATCAAAGGCTCTCATAACCTTTGTTTTCGGTCGATGTGATGTTTTTCTAAAAAAATTATATAAAACGATCAAATTAAGATTGTTCATTGTTCTCCTATTAAAGGCACTAAGGGCGTGCCATAAATACGCTCGTTTGGATTAAGTTTTTGTTGCTAAATTCATTGTTTATAACATAAATTCGGATGATTTTTGCTATAAAATTTGGGTTTTCATAATTAATTAACCATTATCTATCGTTTGGTAGGTATTTGCAACATTCTGAGTCCCTTTTGTTTCCGTTTTGGTGTTTATATAGGACCATCCATACCCTTCGTGAGCGTGTACTAACGCCTCAAATTGCTTAGCTTGGGTAGTCCCCGGAACTCCACCCCAAATTCCTCTTTTACTTTCGCAAAAATGCTCTTATTTATTATCTGTGATTCTTTTCTATTGCCTGCCATCCTTCCCCGTACTTTCTCTCCCCCCCCCCCCCCCACAACTGAATAACATATCTTGTTCTTTCATTCATCCACATACATGTTCACTTCTTCGTTCGACTGTCAAAACCACGAGGAAAACACACACCGTATGCGACGGTCAACTGTCAATCAAATAACCGTTATTTCGTGTTGCAGCTAAGAATTGTTCAGCGATAACCGGTGAAACGGCGTTCTAACACCGATTTAAATTGTTGTTTTTAACCGGTTATTTTGCGCTGCCTTTTAACCGGTTACCACAAATTTGTCCTGTTTCTGCTGCCAATAAAATGGAGTTAATTTATTCACACCGATTTTAATTTATTCACACCGATTTTAACCGGTTATTTTTTATGAAACCCATACTCTACCAAGTCTACCGATTTGAACCACTGCTTTATTTCGAAGGATGAGTCAATAAGAATAGACCACTTTTTCCTAATGTGCATACACAAATCACAATTTCAAGGTTTTTGTTTTGTAAATCATACCATAGCGCCATCTCATTTTCTCTCTCTCTTTTAAGGATGCCTAATTTTGATGTTTTCAATGGCGATATTCACACTAACAGATAATTTCCTTTGGTTTTGCCCCTTTTTAGTGAAACAAGAATTAATGTTCTCCCCTGACACAGTTATTTTTGGACTACTAATGAATTAAGTGTACAAACATATCAACAACTCGATGCATCATGTCATTTTAAATCAATCGGCTGCCTCAAGACTTCTCTAGCCAACACTAACAGATTGGAAATAAAAACTAGCATTCATGGGGGTTATATTAATAGAAAAAGTACATTTAGCCTTTTGAGGAGGTTTTTATTGGGAAAGTTATTCCAGACAAAAATAAAATGTTCCATCTGCTGTGCATTATTATATTATGTATTTTCTGTCATTTTTTATTTACTATTTTGCCATTTTAACAGCAGAAACCAGCAACACAGTAAACTGATGATAGACATGCATCAACCATTTTGATTTATATTCTCCATTCAAATTTTTTCTAAAGTTGCTCAATATAAATCAATTAATTTTATATTTTGATTTATATGTTTATTTATTTATAATTTGATTGATTTGTTTCTTAATGAACACTATATTATTTTACAAAGTCAACGACTCAGCGTTTAATAAAGGAACCACATCCTTTAGCATATAGAATTGTAGCCAAACCATGGTTCAGGTTTTAGAACTCTTTTGTCTGATAAACAGTAGGTCCAGGGTACATTTTTTTCACCAATAAACAATTTTGTTTTCCACTTTAAGATCAATAGCTATTATATGCAAAGGAAAGTAATATGATTGCTTTTAATGGATCATACAATAGGAACTTTCGCTTTGCGACGACCAAAGACTGACGACCAGCCTAGGTCAGGTCAATTGGTGTGTCGTCGGTCGTCGCTAAACTTAGAAACCATCAAACATGTGTTAAGGTGAAGAGTGAGGACATGCGTCCCAATATTTTCGCATGCGCACAAGCAAATCGTCGCAAATTGAAAGCACCCTAATGTTGTTTTTAAATCAACGAACAACAGGTTTACACACAAATAGTAATATAGGACAAGGTACCTAACCGCATAGGTTTAAGTTATTTACCTGGGTTTGTGTCGTGGTTGTTACTGCTAACTTTAGATGGGTAGGAATTAGTCTAGCCTGACCTAGAAGAATTTCAACTCAATTCAATTCAATTTATCCGGGATTTTACAAAACATATACATACATCACACATGCATCACACATGCATCACACATGCTAGACTGAAGACTTTCTACTAATCAATTGCTACTAAATAATGTCCATCTTTATTGAATTTATAAAAAATATGAAATGTTCCATTTTCATATTTGAATGTTAAATTTATTTGAATACAATAATAGAAACCATAATAAATATGATTAATTTAGGTTAATCATGCTATGGAATAGTGGACATCTAGTGTATAGCTGGATACAGTATCCAACTTACTTGAAGCCATATGAAATTAACTCATTACATACGAGAAACATTAGGCAAAGAGAAAACAGATAAGTGAGAAATCTGTTTCTATTTTTTATCATGCCTTTAGTAGTTGTAGGAGGGATTTTCATCACTTGTAAGCACATACAGAAATAATAGTAACACACTTCCCATAAATCTAGTTTAATTGCGTTGATTTTCAGCACAATAAATGGTCAGACATGCCACCAAGGGAGTCAAATTTCTAGGATTACTTCCCATTCTTGATCTGAAATCTGACCGCAATAAAGCATTCACTCATCTTCGTTATGTTTGCTCGTTACTGGTCACGTATATACGCCATGTTGTATCAGCCTCGACGATTTGACATTTTAGCTTTAGTGTTCTGGAAATTAGCCAATTTTTCTACTTCAGTTGCCATGCTGGATAGCGCCCTTGTAGGATTAACTGATTTAGTATGCTCCTCCTCCCAGATAAAATACTAATTACATATTTTTAAAATGTAATATACATATCTTGATTGAATTAAACAACTTTATTAAATATTTATTATATATAATTTAAAATAAAAATGTGTTGAGCAAAGCACATACTAGATCAAAGTTTAGGACCAATATGGAACCATTTTCAAAATCATATGCAAAAAAAACCAAATTTTTTTAATTAACTAATCATATTCAAATATATTTTGTTTCAGTTTTGTCTTCTTGGTACAAATTAATTATTATCACAATATTATTTAATTATTTATTAATTTTTCATACAATATTAATTTATCAGAAACATATGTGAGCTATTAATAAATGATTTTCAAAAAAAGGTTTTGAAATATAGTTTTCATTATTTTATGCCAGAGTTTGATATCCTGCTGTCTCCTATTTGTTTTTTTATTTTGGGGCATTATTTAGAATTATTCTATTGCAATTACTGAACTAACAGTGCATAATTTTGCTATTAATTTAAATTTATCTGTTTTAAGGCAATCACTGCAATAAATAATGTGTATGATTATCCCTGCTCCTCATCCCTTCCCCCACCAAAAAAAAACAAGCTTGCTAAATTATTGAACGAACAGAATAAACAAAATGTAGATACTGCAGACTGCAGTTTAAAAAGTAACTGCAGACTGCAGTTTAAAAAGTAACTGCAGTAGAATAATTTTCCTCTGCAAAACCAGAATTTAAACATCTATCTGTAATGTGACGACAGTGTGTTTTGTGACTACTACCCATCGATTAAAGGACCAATGTGGCCTAGAAATTTGCAGTTATCTAGGCCTTGATAACAATCCTATGTACATTTGATACATACACAAGCTCGTGTTTCATCATATCTTCAAGTTTCCCTGTCTACAGTACAATGCAATTGTAATGTTGATTCATTAAAAATCCACTCAAGACCCTGTACGCTAGCAAACTAATGTAACAATATTATTTACAGTATGATTGACAGGGCAATTGTAATTAAACTTTAATTTTTCTTTGCAAAATAATGTTTATTATTAAAATTTGTTTATTATTCATCCCAAAAATATGTTTAAAAAATAATGTTTATTTTAAATGCATACAATGTCAAGATTAAGTTTTCATATAATGTTTAAAAATACATATTTTTTTTTGTAATTAAGTGCATTTATAATAAACAACATGCGCTCAATACAAAAACAAATGTAAATTTAATGTTTTAATATTCTTTATTCAGTAAAAATCTAGAAATAGTATATTTAGTTGTAGTTTTTTTTTTTTTTGGATAGGAATGTGTCCCAAATAACATTATGTTTGCATTTATAGGGTGTTGCCTATGCAGGAAAAGTAAAGTACTTACGAAAACCTTATTCTATATTTCTATGTGTTGATTTATAAAAATAGAAAATTGTATTAAGATTTGTAGCAAATAAAACAGGGATTTATTTTGTATATTATTACTATTTATATATTCATGTACAATTTAACTGTTTGTGTCACGGAAAGAAACCAACAAAGAAATATAAGCCCCATTTGAAAATAGAAATTCTTGTACACACTGTTCTGTTTGTTATACAATAGAATTAGATTGTAACATTACTCCTACAAAAGTGGGATATTTTATCAATAACAATGGGACTGTCCTATTTCCGTGAACTTTCCTTCCCGCTTGTTGGTAATTTCATTGCCAGGATTTGTTGAGTTTCTCACCTTTTAATATTTCCAACCTGATTAGCAATGAGATTCCAGCAACCTCGACAAGACATTAAAAGTTTCCTGTCGAAATCTTGCAACTCAGGATGGGTATCTTACACTTGGCCTAATTCCGTGAACCCAATCAATAAGAACTTGCATACAATCTATTGTTTTCATATCAAAGCATTTCGGTAGATATCACAGGTATACAAATGGTGCGGTGAATCGATCGCAGATCAGTTTTATATTACATACCCGCCTATTATTCAATGTTTTTAGAGCAGGGTTGAGAAAATAAACATTATGTTCGCTTTCATTTCCAGAGGTATAGTTAACACCCTATGGCTTGATTTTTATGATAAATTAACTTCATAAACAAAGACGAATATACAAAAATATTGATAACATTAATTTTATCCATTTTTTTAATCGCCCTGTCTTCGAGCCCAAACTTGTGGCTGTGGCCAAGTGGTAACACCACCACAAACTATGCATTATACATGGCCATGCACGGTTGTCATGTCATATCATGGTTGTCAAAATATGAACATCTGCCGTGACCTTACTTATAGGTCAACAGTTTACAAACAATACTGTTAAAACAATATTATGTAAAACAAGCTTAAACTCCAAATAAAGATGCAACCCTTTTTTAAAAAGTCACCCATTAGTCAGTTCAAATAATGTTCATGTTTTCGTTGACAATTTTAATTTACAGTGTATGACAAAAGATGATTCAATCTCATCAGATTAATTCTTGATGATTGAAACATCAAATTCTCTGTCTGTTTCATGCCTAGCTTACCCGGATAAACCGACAAAGAGTGAGATATAACATCCCTCTCCACAAATGGTATAGTCTACAAACTACTTATGCCCTTAAGTCAGAGCATCCCCACAAACCACCATCCTTGAATTCTCAATGTCATCCATCTATTTATATTCAGTTATCCTGTTTCATTTTATATTTATATTGCTATTGTTTTAGAAAATTTAAATGTCCATAGTTAAGGAATAATTTCTTTTCATTTACAGAGTGTGACCCTTCCAAAATTATGTAAAATTATAATTGACTTATTCCAAGTAGATGCATCAAGTTAATGTCGTACAGTTGAATGCCCTGTTGTTAATACTAAATCCCATGATCAGCTTCCAACTTAAAACTTGCCAAGATAAAAATAAATCATGTCAGTAACAACAAAATAAAACTCTGAAGATATTTATATTGACTCTGTAAAGGAAAGCTCAAAACTAGATTAGGAAACTGTATGTTAAACTACCGCCCAACACCATCAGTCAACATTGACATGTAGTATGGACAGCCGTAAGGAATTAATTTCTATAATTTATGTTTAACATTCCCTCCTCTGGCTTGCTGGTCATTTAATTAGGTGTAAGAAATGTTTTTAATATTAATCATGCCACGTTGACAGGCATTAATGCAGTGTAATTTTGTATTGTTTATTGTCGTTAATTTTACAAACCTACTTGTTTCTTGGTTATTGAAGAACGCATTTGTATAAACGAAATTAATGTGCCAATTTAATTTGGGTTTTAGTATATGAGTTGACTGTCACATTCTAGGATTCATGTGATATGAATGCAAAGTATATGTTACTGCAGGTTTAGTAGTAAACACACGTTTACTAGGAGAGTTGCCTTTGACAAGATCTATATTGCATCAATTCATTTCTAGGCATTTATCACTTGGCACAAATTCAACATTTTTCGCTCTCTTTCTCTATATCTCTCTTCCTGTAGAAACTATTCAAAGGGCAATACAGATTTCCATTCTTCCAAATAAACATGAAATGATTTTCAAATTGCAATGTAACTTAGGCCTTTACTATAAGCAAAAGATTTTTTTGGAAAATAATGTGATAAGCCACTAATAACAATATTTGCCACTTCAATATTTGGTGTAAAAGACTCGACCAGAACTTGAACAAGACACTAATATTTGGCAACAAAATGATGGTCAACGTGGATACGCACCATAGCGTACTCCTGCAGACAAATGTTGTCATTCTTCAGTCAATATTTACAGAAATATTTGTTAATTTTATTAGGTTTTAAATATTCATTTTTCCTCTGTATATAATCACTTCTTGGCATAGGAAAGTGGTACATATTTGATTTTAATAATATTTCCAAGTTTTATAACCATAATACCCAAGAAACAAAATGGAGAGATGGACTGTGTTAATTGTGAAGAAACACCTTCTATATTAAAATACCATGAAAACTATTTGCTAAGTATTTGCTAACAAATGTTGCCAAAGTTCGAGAAAATCGTAGGTGGTCTATTTTTGATAATTGAGGATTTAAAAAAAAGAACATTTTCAATTCCTGTTTAGACTTTTGACCTAGTAGTACTGTAGGTTTTTATCAAGTATTCATGTTTTTGTTGTAATACAAAGTAAAAACAACCTAACCAGGACGGACCCTGTTTTTCTATTGATGTTCTGCTAGGGCAACATAACAATAATAATAACAATAACAATAATAATAATAATAATAATAGTAGTAGTAGCCTATATAGGATAGGAGAGATCATTACTATAAGCCCACTCCGCTTTATTGCTGTAATTAGGAAATAAGTGATGGTATTATAAATGTGGCTATCAATTCGCATAGCAATGTCTTAATCCAGAGTTTTAAATTTGTTTGGTTATTACAGAATTAAAATAATATATAATTTTAAAGGCAATTTATCTTATTTTTTTATAAAGATTATCATTTGTCAACCACTGGACTGTAACATAAACTTCTTTTGTCTTTATTATTGTTTTAACACAATAGTGATGACATTGAAAATAACTCTGTACGGTAAGGCAGGTGAACGCTGAAGGTCCGTTAAGACTAATTCCGTCGTTCATCTCTGCTAAATCATTGTCTGAGTGTGCAACATTAACTAGGCCGCACTCGATGTACGAACCTAGATATCTTTAACATCAGCACAATTTCTTTTGGCACTACTTTTTTAATACGCTGGTGGTAGTGTCGCCATGAGAACTAGGGCATGTATTTGATTGCCTATGACATGTGGTTGATATTCATTGACCATTTTCGTTATTTGATCTGCGATTTATTTTAGTTATGACTTTCAAATTCTCCAAAGTTAAAACAATTAAAATGAAAGAAATATAGTAGTATACTTAAAATGTGGTTTGTAGCCTTCGACCAGGTTGATTTTTCTTGCTTGGTCAAGTTTAGTACAATAGGAATTTCCTGAATTATTGTCTATAGATATTATTAAAAAAACATTATTAAATATAGAATTATATACATTTTTTAGCTGTTTCTTTAATGGTCATGCATGGTTTATTTTAGATAAATAATAATTAACTTCTTAAAAAGTGTTCTTGTTGAACTGTAAAGTACCTCTAGGCTCTGATCGAACTTCTTCTTCTTCTCGCATCTCACTGAAGTCAAGGAGAATCTTTTCATAAATTGAAAATTTTTTTTTCTAAAGAACTGTAACAGAGTTCATTTTGAAAATAGATCAGAACTCCGGCAAGGTGATTGTAGATTAATAACTTTGCAGTATTTTTCCATCTTTCATATTTTAGTGAGATAATTAAAGAAAATTCATTTATGATTGAATGTTAGTCAATCCAACCACGCAAACTGGTACACTAAAGAAAACAGCTTATTTTATATTATTACTGTAGTCATAACATACTTTTTAGAAATAGACAAATGAAATTATAATATGATGGCTGCGGCTATGGTTCCATAGTTATGCAGTCATTCCAGATTTTATGGTTCATAAACATAAGTGGGAAAATGTTTGACCCTTAATAACTAGGTCACCTAGTGACCTCATTATTAAAGCCAATGACACTGCAGCTCTGATTGAGTGTGGACAGTGAAATATTACTCTGCATATGAAATGCAAAATCAAATATATTCTCAATTCTAAATCAATGAAGTTATTTTCAAAACGCTTTTGTTTGTTTGTTTAAAATGCTTAAACCCAATTAAATCTCAACAAGATAAATTTTATTTCTCATGACACTTTTAGTTTTGTAAACAAATTTCAGAGTTAAATTATATATTATAAACATATTTGTGTTTTATGTTGAAATCTAGGAAGTGTCTTTATTTTGTTTTCTTTTTAGCTACCTGGTAAACAGACATTAGCCCTTTCCCACAAAGTTAAATGAAAAAATTACTACCTCAAATTCAGACAATCTACTGCATTATAAATCGGTCAATCAGATATGACAGTTTGAAGCCATCCTCACTACTCTTGCCTTCCAAAATGTTGAGCGTATTCAGGCCTGAGCGTATTCATTTTTATTTATTTTTAAAATATAGGTATTAATATTTAAGACAACTGGTCATTTTGTACTTTTTACATAACATCATTATTTTAATAATACCTCATAATAATGATACAAACTATTTTGAGAGCACACATAAATGAGTGCAGAACATTATTTCAATTATTTCCTATGTCACACAAAGAAGGATGATCTTGCATTAGAGTTTTCTATTAAGACATTCGAATATGTGTTGTTTTTTAGTGCTTCTGTTGTCTATTTGGTCAAGTATTATGACATCAAATTATTTAACTATATAACGAGGTTGATTCAAGTAAGATGCATGTAGATATGTCACAGGTTTTTTTTATAGTGGAGCTATAGCTTGGTGGTGTGTTTCCCTGTTTATCCCAATTTTGTGGACAAAATTAACCTTTTAATAAAAAGCCTGGCTACGGACTTGACTACTCCCAAGTCTGAGTATTAGTTTATAAGGCTAAGCACAATATAGTAATATCCATCATGTATTTTGCAAGTTGCATTTGTAAAAAGAAAGATATCATAGTATAAACTGTATTTTAAATTTTACTAAAAATGAGTTAAGAATCTTCATTACTTGTTCTTGTTGTTACATGGTATATGTTTCAGTTCACTCATTCTAATAAAGACACAGTTTATCTTAAATATCTACTATCCAATCAAGATCAGGGTCTTCCAGCGTGTTCCTTTTAATATTGTGTTACAATTCACTAGTTCTAATTTATATAAAGATATAGTGTAAATACTGCTATCCAGTATCCAATAAAGAGATCAAGTTTTTCATTTCAACTTGTACCTTTTAATCAATGTCAATAATTTTCACCAAAGGGTTTGCAAATGTGACCATTTTTCATGATTGGTTGTGAATTTTGATTATGAAAAATAATTATCATGATTCGTTTCGTTTTGTAGGGGTTCTTCCGACGTAGTCTTACGCAACATGAATCTTACACATGCTCAAACACAGGCCAATGCGATATCTCTTTATACACAAGAAACCAATGCCAGCTATGTCGATGGAAAAAATGTCTGCAAGTCGGGATGTCCAAAGAGGGTAAGTCTATAACCAGTTGTTGACTTTATTTTGTATTCGTTTTGTTTGTATGTATGTATTCTATATTGATTTTGTATGTATTTTGAGCTTTTAATTTTACCTTTTAAGTTAACTTTAATTATATGATATTATAACTGGATAGATGATGAATATATTTCAATCATGACTGTATAACCCCAGTTTGAACAAAGTTAAGATGTTAATGTCTAATAATAGTAAATTTAAAACAGGAAGATAGGTGAAAACATATTATGGATGGGTTAAAATATAATCGTAGTGTTTGCAGTACATCATGTGTTTGCAAAACAAGAAATAAAAGTAAGGTAGATAGTGTCTCAAAGTTTCAGTTTTTCAAGCTCTATTTACCCTATCAAATTAAAAAATAAACTCAAATGATAAAAATATGATGTGCCCAAATATGGTAGTAATGTGCATAAAGTTTGTATGTAGACAGATTTAGAAACAAACCAAATTTTACTATTCTCCATGCGAACAGGCCTTTCATTTAAAATATTAAATGACTGATTTTACTTCATCAAAACCACAACTCAATGAGAGTAGGTGACTACATCATTGGTCAAAAGTTTATTAAACAATTCCGTCTACTCAGTCCTGAGGGAATGACATTAATGATAATGGCGATTCTTTCCCCCAACAAATCGTCATGCACAGCATATCAATTGGCCAATAATGTGTTGCATTATGCTGTTAAAATCTCAGAGGATTCAAACATGATGACCACAATCACGTCCATCAAGGATTCAGCTCCGCAGTTGTCTAATGTTGGTCAAGATATGATTAATTTTTCTCTAATTCTTTATGTCTTCAAATTGTCCATATATTAGTCAATAATTCTTATTTCCCTCTAGTGGTATTTCATTTTATAGCAATACAAAAAATTAATCAAACTTGAAAACTACCCAGAATTCTAATATACTTATATCTCGAGGGATACATGACCGTCTGTCACCATATATTTTAATTTAAAAAGATAAAAAAAAATGATGTTGATAAAGTAGAAAATAGAATCTTAACTAGAACTTATAAACAATGCAGTAACAGTATATTAATGCTCTATTATTTGTTGTATTTTTATGTATCAGTTATTATATTATGTAGTAATTGTATTGTAGTACTTTTAAACACCATCCAGTTTATCACTATTTACCTTTTCACATTTCCAATTATTCTTAAAATTCTTTTTAAAGATGTATTGTCCCCCAAAAACATGAAAAATGAAGATTAATTAAATCAGACTTTGAATAGGTTATGTTGTAGTTTTAATAAAGTTAATCACTTCCATATAAAAAAAAAATTAAAAAAAATAAAATTTTTCACTTATAAGATAACATATAAATGGTTAAATTCAACCAAAAATCCATTTTTTTGCTTTAAATTACATTTTTTTTAGGTAAATACAATTTTTTTAGATCCGAGTTTTGGTCATAGTGGTAACTATTGTGTGACATTAAAATTCCATATTCAACAACAAAAATTGTAAAAATTATTTTCAGGAAGACAATCCATCTTTAAAACTTAGGGGGTAAAATGCAATGCAAAGAACTTCTTCAGAAGAGGGTTAATAAACTGTAATGAAACAGACTGGCCTCTAGAGGGCCAATTCTGTCTCATGTGTTGGTCATAATGTAAATTTTAGTTTAAATGGTTTGTTACAAAGAAATTAATTTGGTACTACCTACAAAATAAATAAACATTAACAATCATAGTTCCACGTACTTGCTTTCAAATTCCAGCACCTTGGTTCTCGCGTAGAAAAAAACTTTTTTATTTGCTAAGATAAAATCCTAGAAATCACAGTTCTGTTACAGTATATATATTTTAAATATAATACTAAACCAGATTTGTCAATTATATTTATCAAGGACGATAACTTATATACTAGTTTGACATTAAAATTTAACACTTTAAGACATTCTACTGATAATATTTGTAGATCCTTTGAATTAGGTAATCTAGAAGATTAAGGAGTCAATTGACAAGTAAATTAAAATAGAAAAAAATATGTATAAAAAATCTGCTTATACATCACAACATATCTATATTACTTTTTATAATGCATTTTAGGATTACTTGTGTATATACCCATGATTTATTTTATTTTGAGGTGTGTGTGATAATAGGATGACGGAATTAAAGGGATGATTGGATAACTTGAATGAGTTAGGAGGTGATAAGTGTGTCTTGATCAGAGTAAAAGAATAAATCAGTTCAAAATAGACCTAAAGTATAAAGATGGCCAAATTTGCACTGCATTAGCTGACCTATTTGGTCGTATCCAATTAAAAAAGTATCCTTTTAATTATGAATAAATATAATAATATAATATTTCCTAGTGTTAAACATATTACTGCACTTTTTTTTATTGGAAAGTATCACCTGAATAGAGGTGTCCCCAAAATAGAGGTGTATTATTTATATAGAGTTATATTATATTACATAAAAATAGAATTTGCTATCATTGTATGCAGCAACACCAATAAAACGTATGCATTGCCGGATGAGATTTTAACTTTTGCGACTATCCCAATAGTGGACTATTCCAATTTTGTAAAAGTAGACTATTCCAATTGTGTTATAGCAGACTATTCCAATTGTGCTATAGGGATGCACAGATGTTCATCTATGCAAAATCTGCAAACTAAAGAATAAATATAGTTTTTTTCTTGTATTCTGCATTCCTTCTCCAGTCAATCTACTTCTGATAATTAAATGGTAGAGGCAGAATGAGGTTTATTCCTCTATTTTTAATTAATCTTTACTGCTTATGGATAATCCCTTAGGCCTGATATTTATAATTTTACTCATTACTGGGTATAATGTCATGGCAGTTGATTGACTTGGTCATCCAATTTTTTGCTTTGCATAATATTTGTGGTTTTACTTGGCATGTTTGTATTGAGAATTTTACTATGTTGTTTTTACAATACATATATGGTCCTATAATCATTATATTTACCATCATGTTTAATATAGTTCATACCATAAAAATATCAATTCATCATATTGTTTAATTCTAACAACATTCATTATCATTTCATAATCATATATACAGTAAATCATTTTAGCATAAAGTTTCATCTGTGTTGTAACATAATTGTTGTTATAGGCCTACACATCAGTTTTTATCTTACTTTTTATTTTACTTTCATCATTTTAGTTAATCACCATTGTATCATCATTATCATAATCATAGGTAAAATCATCATAATCATAGTACAATCAAAATTATTATAATCATAGTTACAATCATCATCATCATAGTTACAATCATCATCATCATAATCATCATCATAGTTACAATCATCATCATAATCATAGTCAATCATCATCATCATAATCATAGTTACAATCATAATCATAGTTACAATCACCATCATCATAATCATAGTTACAGTTACAATCATCATCATCATAATCATCAGAATCATATTACAATCATCATCAAAGCCATAGTTAGCGTTAGCATCATCATCGTCATCGTCATAATCAAATCATCACTCAAGTACTGTAGAAACTGATACTACTTCATCATCATTATTTGTTTTTATAGTTCTAGGATAATATTACAAAATAAGAACTGAAATATAAAGTGCATTGGATGATTATACATCAGTCAATATAAAGTGAATATTAAATATATTATACAGTCCAAATATGACCTTGAAACATTCCTAATCATCAAAATTGAATTTTCTTTTCTGTCTAACTTAATGAGAGTTCCTAGAAAATTTCCACAAACCATTAAAGAAAGATATAAAATCTATGAAAGCTTTTTTTAATTGTCGGTTTTGTACTGCATAAAACAACAACTTCAAAGTTTTACTATGTTGTTGTAGAATGTTGTTAACAATATGTGAACGTTAATAAAAACTGAAAGAAGTGTAATAAAAATATAAATACTAAATAAAATATATAAAAAGAGAATTGGATTGGATGCACAGTCATATGTTTTTGCCAATTACAGTAGTTCTCAGTAATATCATCATCATTAACAATATTTATTTCCATAAAAATGGTAGCATCACCTAGAAATCAATATCCTTGTGTCAGAGACACCATTAACAAAACAAAAAAAACTATCTAATAATTAAAAACAAACTTTTTGAGCCGAATTTTCTACTGGGCTAAAATCTTAATATAGAGGGCGCTATAGAAAATTTAATCATGCAAACAATTTGTTGAAATTTTAATGTTCCATAGAAAAACAAACAAAACAGGCCCTGGATTCCATTGAATTTTGAGTCAGACTTGGGCATTCTATGAAAGATGTGAATATTAAAAGTACCATACTAATTCCAAAAAGCGTCCCTTTTAATAAACAAAAAAACAATTGTCTTTCAAATGTCAAGATGCCTGTAAGCTTCAATCAAGTTTCCGCTAGTCTTTAAGACCTTTGTATTAAGCAACCACACTGTGACAATAGTATGTGTAAACAGCATGTGCGTACACATGTTTGTCACTCTTATGGTAACGTACATTTTGATACTTAAGCATGAAAAACTTTCAGTAAAGACTGCAGTAAAGTCATTGCATCTGAAACGACCTACTCCTGATAAACAAGCTAGAAAAACATTAATAGCCCACAAATTAAAATGAAAATTATTCCATTTGGTGATTTATTATTTTTACCTGTCATTTGGCATGCTGTACTTCTTTGTTAATCTTTTGTTATTCTGATCTTTTAAGGACATTTGCTTTCATATATTATTTGACATGAACATTAAATCCACATAAATAAAAAGCCCATGGGACATTTTGCAAATCCTGGTATAAGGAAACTAATGAATAAAACTGCTATTTTAACTATTCAAATGAAAGTCGCCAACATTATTCATCATGGCTAAATACTGTTTTTTAAATATACCATCAGTCTAGGTTTATTCGTTTTTCCTCAGGACATCATTCAAATAAATCTGTTGTCAATTTCATCTATTTGTTTACCGTAGTTACCTCTCAAATAATACGTAGAGTAATATGAAACTACTAGATCTGTATTCATGCATGTGCGGCCTTTAAAGACCCATCATATTTTCAATATGCCGTATTAGATACCAACTACTTCTTTTATCCAATCATTAACTTAGCTAAAGAATTTTTTAATGTACAGTCGACTCCGCCTAAGTCGAATTCGCGTAAGTCGAAAAATCGCGAAAGTCGAATTTTTAGGAAAGTCCCAATTCTTTCCTATACATTACTGTGTAATTTTTATTTCTAAGTCGAACTTTTCTAAGTCGAAATTCGTCTAAGTCGACGTCTTTTTGCGGTCCGAATACACACATTCTTTAGTGATTTATATCGTATAAGTCGAAGTCACAAATTACGCGGCAACAACGCGTTAAAAAAGCCGATGAAACGTACGTAATTCGATAAACAAACAACAGAGGGGAAATGTGGGACCATATCGGTTCTCTCAAGCAGGTTGTATAGTATAGGCGGCGTCCTACAACTCGCGCTAGTGTATAGTGTATGAGTTGTTTCAGAGTTGAGAACTTGAGCGGCGTTTTGTGGGTACCTATTTTGTGCTAGACAGATGGCAATAAACAATAGATACCGATTTCGAATAAGAACCGAAATGTATTTATTATACGTTTTTGTATTGTTTCGGAAAAATACAGTTTATCATTGTCGATAAAGAGGCTTAGCATTTATTAGGCCTAGCTAGCTAGCTAAGCAAATTCAATTCAAGAAGGCTCATCTCGTGGGCCGCGATCGCGACAGGGCAGGGTCCACTATAGTATAGGCCTAGCCATAGCGCAGCTAGTGAGGCCTAGCATTTTTTTGGCAAATCTGTAAGTCGAAGTTCGCGTAACTCGAATTTTTATACCGGTCCCATTAGATTCGACTTAGGCGGAGTCGACTGTATTCGTATTGTTCAACCAATAAGATTGTTTTCTTCCTACTATTTAGTATCTTTTTTATTCAATCTATTTTTGTATATCGGAAAAAAGATAGATTTTATCACTACTACTAAAATTGAGAAGACCAATAACTAAACATCTACATACTAGTTGGTCAACAAAATATAATAGATAAATGATAATATGATCTACAATTATAATTACCATCTAAAATTGACTAACTCATGCAAAACAATTGTCAACATTGAAAACATGTGAATACTCTATATAGAGTACTAAGGAAAACTGCTATTAAATATTCCTGAATTTATTTACATCAGGTCTTAATATTTTTATTTTATCATTTGAGAATAAATAAGTTTGATGATAAGTATTTATGATAATCATAATTAGATAAATATTCAAATTTATTCTTTTATCATATTAAATTTACAATTGTCAAATTCATTTAAGTTCTCTCAGTACAACGAAGACTTGCGTTTCTTCACATTCTTTGTCTTACAATATCAGTATCATGTATTCTTTATGTCATCTTAACATAGGGATGTATATCATTAAGATTGGTTTAGTGGTTGCCCAGTATTTCCTGGCTAGAAAATTGCTGTGAGATCAACCTTTACTTGTGTCTGGGAGGCTATTGTATTGTTAAATTTAAACTGTTCCCTACCACATCACTAAATGGAACTGGAACAATATAATGTATATATGTCCAATGACATATTATTATAGTTCCTATTAGAAAACTACTAACTAGTGGCTAGTTGTATGTAATCTAAAAGCAGTGCTCCCAGAATAAAAAACGTTTGTCCACAGGGCAATGAAGCTCTTTTTAGTTGTCCACTATTTTTTCAATTTTTTTTTAAACTAGTTATTAAATTTGCACTCAAATGTTCAGAACAACTGAGTTGTTCCCATTGGAACAGACTTTTTAAAGTTCAGTTGCCTAACATAAATGGGAGCAAGCATAGTAAAGGCACTTTTTGTTTGCATTTAAAGCTATAATAATGTTTTTAATATTCTGGTAAACGTTTTCTTATTCAGAAAGTGTACACAATTACTATTGATAACATTTTATGGTGATTACCAATTGCAAAAATTCTCTAAATATCAAATGCGGAGATGAGTCCCACTTTATTTCTAACATAATTTACCTGATAAATGATATTTACTATATTGAAAACTTTGAACAAGGTCAGGGTTAAATATTATTAGTAATAAATGACTGGTAATGAATGGCTCTTAAAATCAACTAACTTCCACTTATTTTATGTGCACAGAGCAGATGCTAAAAAAAAAATCTGTAAAATAATCATTGCCGTCTCCGAATTTGTATCATTCATCCGTACTACTATTCATCACGTTACGTCATGCTTTGTATTGTACTCAGACCATCAGTGATTTCTGTTTTTAACGATCAATTTACAATGAAATCTATATCTTTTCAAATCTACAAAAACAACCAATAAAAATCGCATATGAGCATTAATGTCCTTGTTTTTCATTTTTTAAATATTAAAATCGATTTTCTCTTTCATATTTATTTTATATTATATAAATCTTTCTTGTCATTTATTTGATATATAAAAAGGTCGATGCACTTTGAAATATAATATGCATATTTATTTTTTAAATCATGGGTTTTTCTCTAGTGGTGTATACTAATTAATCGAATTCAAATTTAAAAGTATGTTTTCTATAAACTATATTTAAATAGCCATCAATATTTTCTTGTATACAGCATATTTATCTTTCACGTCATCTTCATGATTATCATTATCAATGTCGTCGCTGTCGTCATCATCATCATCATCGCTGTCGTCGCCATCATCATCATCATCATCAATATTATAATTTCATCATTATCGTCAATGCTATCTTCATAGTTATCATTCAAGTCATTGTTAATATCACCATTACCATCACCATCATCAGTAAAATGTTATCAACCTTATCACTGTCATCGATCATACAGATGTACTTTGATTTCATAATCATCATATTGTTTTATCGGAATAATTCCATATTTTATCAATTTATTTATAACCGGTATCTGGTCATATTGCAAATTTAAATAGGCCAAACGTACTATTACTATTCTATAAAAACTATTACATATACAAACATAGCATTGTGAACGTACTATATAATATTACTATATTAATATACATATTTATTCACAACACAGTAGAAAGATGGTGTAGAATAGGTCAGCAGGGCAGGTAGGCACGTCCAGAAATTGTGTCCAAGCAGGAAGTCTATTAAAAATCCAGGGTCAGACCTGTGCTAGTGACCCGCGTCCCCGGAGACGCTGTTAGGTTACTTGTAAAGTGGATTGGTTCTTCTCATGCAGCTGCTAAACTCTTTTGTCCTACGTGACTATCTCAACTCTTTTTCCCCTTGTGAACCTGCTGGTCAATGTTGGCTTGAGTGGATTGAGTATTAATAGAAGCTTGTATTTTAATTTCTTCAGTTATTCTCCTCCAGCTTGTGATAACAGATTTAATGCATTTCAATCCTGTATATCATTTTAATAGTTAAGACTATATGAATTGGTTTCTCTGTAGTGATTTTAATGCTATCTATTAATATGGTTTTGTAGCGACCAGAGCGCTTATTTTATAACTAACCTATTCAAAAACTATACAATGTGCTTGAAAGGCTATATGGGCCTTTAGTTTAAATTTTGTTCCATTGTGGGCAGTTGGCAGTGACACCAGGCCACAGAAATGGGAAGTACCCTGCCCACCACTGCCACCACGTGATATGCACATTTGATAATCTGACCACTCGAAGGGTACAATTTTCAAAATAATATAAATTGTCCAATTAACTTTGATTTTTCTGCTCATTTATTTTGATTAAATGTAAATATTAGCGGAATTCGAACTATGACTAAACATTCTGAATATCATATTTAAGTTGATGTGAATCATAAGTATTGAATTCTTTTGATTTGCTCATGTATCGGTAATTCCAACTACACATGTTGGTTTTTATTTTCAACTTAATTTCTAGAACATAGAAATATGATATAGGCAACTGTAATAGGTCTTGTAATGTTACCAGTGACAAATCTATGAAATATACATATATGAATATGAAATTTTAGACACTGCTGTCAACTCTACCAAAACTAGACCAGCTGAAAATCAGAAAATTATCCTAAGCCAAATTTGTTGATAGGTAGAGTTTTTGTACCGGCCAAAAAGTGAGCATGATAGTGTATAGATACAGACCACCGTAACCAAAAGCTTTAATATATTCAGTTTCTGGTTGACTATATCCTTTGAATTATAGATGGTAAATAATGTTATTTTTTAATCAATTTTTTAGTCAAAGTAAATAACTGGCCTATTCAAAATGTATAAAATAATATATTATCTTTAAGTTTCGTTCAATAAACTTCAAAGATTATTATCAGAATCTGAATTGCTTATTCCATTGTTATGTATTGCCATTACTTGTGGGTTAAAAGTCCAATCTTGGCCTGCAGTGGTCTTTATCTGCTTAGTACAATTGAATCAGCGATCATCAATAATATTTCTGTATCAAATATCTCGCCTTCTGGAGTCTGGCAACCTAATTTCGCAGCGGTCAACGTTTTGATTTATGACAATTTGTAGCTGAACAGCGTAGCAAGCTTCCGATGATGCTTCATATCATTAGATAGAACATCGGTCATTCGCGATGGATGGTGTGGATGAGTGACCGCTGAGGTACGGATTTAACGTGAATGTCTCGCAGGGTTATATCAGTTCATGCGTGGTCAGATGGATGAAGAGCGTTTCAATGTCTTTTTAATTGTCTTTGCTATTATAAATAGAATTTTCCTTGAACAATGCGTTCTTCTTTGAATATATTATAAGCCCAAGCAATTGTTTTTATTTTCTATAAATTATTATCTTTCTGATATATTTTATTTGAATTTCTTTGTTGAAGCTAAAATTTAAATGATGAAATATAGTTTAAAAGGCCAAACTTTTTGCAATTTACGAGTCAAATTAATTTTTTAACCGTTGAGGAGTCAATATATGTTTTTCAATTTGGAACAATGGCCTGTGCAGAGCCATTTCATAGCAATATGAAAAAACAAGTAAATTCAATCAAATATTTAAAAAATTTTTTATAATAATAATTATTATATCAGTTGACAAAACTAATTGATTTATAGTTATTAATTTGTATTATTCTTCAAAGATAACATAATTTTTTTTTTTTATATAAAAAATTTAAATTTTACCAATTTACATTGGATTTTTGGTTGAATTTAACCATTTATTTTGTCGTTTTACAAATTAAATTAGATGTATAAAAAATATATGTATTTAAAATATATTTTATGTGGTTCTCCTTAAAAATATTTTAAAATTATAATTTTTTGATAATAGAATGACTTTTTTGGTTTGCTGTTTTTTTATAATCTAGTATGGTTGAAGCAGATCCGGGATGCTGTGTTCTCACTATTAAAAAAATAGAGGTCCCTTTTTTCTTGTTTTCGAACATTTAAAATTAGGGTTGGGCCTTCTGGATCCATAAAGGTTGGTCCCAATTGCAAGGACCAACTTATATACAAATTGCTAAAACAGCATTAAAAAAAAGTCCTTTGCATAATATACAGAAAATGCGTTTCTTGATTTCTGCATTTTATATGTGCGAAAGATTGATAAGGGATTGTGTTGTCATTGAAGGCATACTGGCATTAAATTCCATTTAATAGGCCATCGGTTAGAATTTCATCCATTTCACCAACAGACCTACATATGGCTAATTAGCATAATAATGTTGTTTACGACGTGTTGTTGGTCTGCTTTTCGTTTTTATTACGATAGTCATCGGAGGCCGAGTGTAGTCGTCCTCCAGTAATTTCAATGTACAGATCTAATGTGTCTCTGTACTATATCTGCTACAACAAAACACATTTGACATAGTTTAAAAAAGATATATTATAACGTTTATTCATAAAATTCTTTCAACCTTTTTATATAATTTTTGCCAATTTGTTTCATGTGGGTTGCTATTTATAATGTAAATGTTCATGTGTGATATTCAAAGACATTTCATCAACTACTTTAAAACGATTTAAAATAAATTAGATGACGGGATAAAGCTTTCGGTACGCCCATCTAGTTATGGATTTATTATGTGATAGATAGCAGTCACATGAAAATCTGATTGTAAGCTTTAGGTGATTTATTTTCAAAATCCTAACCTATGAGAGTTTTATAATTGTTCTTCATTATAGCTAGGCTTTATATTCAAATGTATTTATCATGATGACTACTGATACGGCTTTACCACGTTCAAACACCGGTTCTCGTCAGATCACCGAAGTTAAGCAACGTTGGGCCTGGTTAGAGCTTGGATGGGAGACCATCTGGGAATAACGGGTGCTGTATATGGAGCTGGGGTCCCGTTAGGCATTTGAAATCAGCACTGCTGACTCTTATGGCAGCCCTTGCATCTAGTATCTGCCTCAGACTTCTGGTCAAGGTGGGCACTGGACGAGAGAAGCCCTTGATCAATGTTAGGACCAATCAAGGTGCTTTAAACAGTCCTGGCTTTGTTTGTATCAAACCTGTTAGTGGCGGTAATTATCGCTGTTGGTTTCGATTGAATAAAATAAAAAATAAAATAAAAGATGCATAGAAATTCATGGAGAGGGAAGACACCGTTTGCCGATATAGGCATAGGCGTAATCCAGATATAGGCATAGGCGTAATCCAGATATAGGCATAGGCGTAATCCCGATATAGGCATAGGCGTAATCCCGATATAGGCATAGGCGTAATCCAGATATAGGCATAGGCGTAATCCAGATATAGGCATAGGCGTAATCCAGATATAGGCATAGGCGTAATCCAGATATAGGCATAGGCGTAATCCCGATATAGGCATAGGCGTAATCCCGATATAGGCATAGGCGTAATCCAGATATAGGCATAGGCGTAATCCCGATATAGGCATAGGCGTAATCCAGATATAGGCATAGGCGTAATCCAGATATAGGCATAGGCGTAATCCAGATATAGGCATAGGCGTAATCCAGATATAGGCATAGGCGTAATCCAGATATAGGCATAGGCGTAATCCAGATATAAAACTAGTGATTTGAACGCTTGGATTTGGTAATTTTAATAATAAAATTAATTATTTTAAATAATGTGATTGATTCTTTTGGTGACTGACTCCGAGTCCCAGACTCTACTTTTTATTAAATGTCTTAAGGCCTGATCATTACTTGTCCTTCAACCAGGAGTATAATTAGCCACCCAGAGGAAAACTTCAAGAATCTCAATCAATGATGAATGTAAATAGGTACCTTGAGGATAAAAAGGTTCTTGGGATTAAAATGGTCATGTCCAGGAATATGTATAGGTACTTTGGAGGAAATATGGTTCATGGGTTAAATTACGGTAGTGTGAATAGGACAGGAATAGGAATAATGATTTTGGGATTAAATTGGTAGCATACTTGGGGATAAAACTGTTCTTGGGATTAAAATGGTCATGTCTAGGAATATGAATGGGTACTTGTTGGGTTAAATTGGTATGAGGAATAATGATTTTTGGATTAAATTAGTTATTTCCAATACTTTAAAATAGGTATACCTACTAATAGGATGAAAACACCTCTAGGATTAAATTGGTCACACTCAGGAGTATTAATAGGCACTTGGGGCATTCAAATTGGTCATATTCAGGAGTGTAAATAGGTACCTACAAGATGAATGGGCTTCTGGGATCAAATTGGTCACAAGCAGGAGTATGATTACTGTAGGTACTTCGAGAATTCAATGTCTGCTAGAATTAAATTGGTCATAGCTAGAAGCATCGATAGGCAACTAGAGGATATAAAGGCTGCTGGAATTAAATTGGCCACATGATTGTGCAGTCTCCAGTGAATAGAAGAGGTTGCACTGTGTTTATGAATTATTCTGGATTTAATGAGTAGTGTTAAGAATACTTTGTATGCTATGAGAAATGTGTTATATCAGCTCCCATGATAGTGTTCTTTATTGACACATTCAGAAAATTATTGTAATACATGATATTAGAAATGGTATCAGTTACCAAGATTTATATTCTGGAAATAAATTGTAATATCTATTCTAAGGCACTTTAAGGGTATAATACAATTTTAATTTTATTTTAGAATTTCTTTTTGGAAGTATATAATACTTTGTTCTTCTTCCCTAGATTCCTGGTCTAGGGCATTTATTTACACAGCACATTCGCTAATAATACTATATAATACTGATAGCATAAAATATTTTAAGAGCATATGGTGCAGTGTGATGGACTACTGATCGTGAGATCGTGGGTTCTAATCCAAAGCTTGTTGCATTTCTTTGGTCCTTACGCAAGAAACTGTACTTAAGTTTGCCTCTGTCCACCCAGATGTACAAATGGGTACCTGGTATAGGTCAAAACACAACTGATTATACTAGCTTCAACATTACTGGAGTATGTTTCCAGATGTGTCTGATCCAAACATAACATTATGTCTTTAATTTGGAATGAACAGTACTTGAGAATAATCAACATCTACTGTATATTAGTTTAGATTTTTAAGGTCTTTCCATCTAATCAACAACTCTTAAATTATTAACAATCCGAACATAATATTTCTATGTTTCTATGCTTTGCCTTTGATTTTGCTGAAATAACAGGGAACTATTGGATTGTTCTATTATAACAAAAATGTGTTGGGTTGGTTGACTGCATGAATGATGGTTGGATTCCCTATAATGAATATGTTTACATATTTGTTTATAATGACACAGAGTAATCACAATGGTAATTAGGAATCTTTTTTAAAAGGTAGTTCATCCTATTGTAGCGAGTATTAATATTTTTTAACAAACAGGAATTTCATGCCTAGCTTACCTGGATAAGGCAACAGTAGTCTATGCTTAGATATGAACAGCTAGAATATCTTTGTAAAGCTATTGTCTGAATGTTGATGGTGGGACATGCCCACACAAAGGTTTGGTTAATAGATAAGTCCATTATGGTACAGGGGTGTTCTAGGAATGTTTAACTTATTGCATCAAAGTTCTCCCATGTAACCCGCTCGCTCGTAGAAACTACCGTATATTTCGGTGTATAATTCGCACTTTTGACAAGCAAATTTGACCTCTAAATTAAGGGTGCGTCTTATACACCGAACATAAATGCCTCACCACACAGATTGTACATAATCGTCACCTCGTTGGCGCAGCTAGGCCTGAGTAGGCTAGGCCTAGGCAAGCTACAGTGTAATAACGTAACGGCAACCTGCTTCTGCCTAGTTTTCAAGGCATTTTAGCGTGATGTTATATTAAATATGATGAAAAGATTTGTTCATTATAGAGCTGTTTTAGGCGCTCCGATAAAATTTCATTTGTAAACGTTTACGATTGGAATGTATTTATTTATAGTTATACGCACGATCGCCGACCGCCGTACCCCTAGTGCAAGCCCTTTGCGGCCACATGGTGTACGGTATTCGACTAGGATATTCTCCAGTTGATTATAGCATGGACCTAGCGTATACACTTCTCGGATACATAGATATTAATCGAATACGATTGTCCATGAAAACGTACGCCCTCTCGAAATGATCGAGCAAGGCTAGCCCACACACGTGCGTGTTTTACACACACTGTCATGCACTCGATGTTGCGGGTGCGAAACTCATGAATAACAAGTTAGAAAGAACTTGTTGAGGCTGGGCGCGGCCGAGCCTAGATAAGAAAAAACCTAAATAAAGGACGTCGTTGTAGATATAACAAAATATATTATTAGAATATATTGATTACAATTTAATAAAAAATTGTTTTGATGAAATATAAGGTGCGTCTTATACATCGACGATATAAAAAATACCGATATTTTACTCTCAGTTAGGGGGTGCGTCTTATACACAGGTGCGACTTATTCACCGAAATATACGGTACCAACACCTCTGTGGTTTGTTTTGATTTATTCAGAAATAGATTGAATTTGTGTGTCTTTTTATATGGCAACAACAAATGTTTAATTTGAATTAACTAAATGCAATAAAATGTATAATTGTGTGACTCGAACCATTTATATTTAGATACAGCTCACATTCTCCTATTTCTACTCACCCATCACCATCTGAAATGTCAGACCATGACAAACTGTATGGCAAACTTTTGTGTATATTGCTTAGTCTAACAAAGTGAATATTGTTATTCCAATATTGTAACTATCACCAAAATTACAAAGGGCCTGTTTATAAATCAGAAAAAGTGGGTGTTTTTTTTAGTGTTTTGTATAAAAGTGGCAAATCTAAAGAATGCCAGAAAGGGGGGAAATGGTTTTTAAAAACCGGTTTTTGCCATTAAAATAATATACAACATTTCTTTGAATGCAAAAACTATTTGTTTTCATACATCCCCTTCACTTTGTTTATAATTTGAAAATAATAGTTTTATTGCCAATGGAAACAATATCATTGAGCTTTTTTTTAAATAAGACATTTTAAAGAAATACAATCCATGTTGTGGACAAATTGTCATCCACCATGATGTAATATAATCTACCTCATATATGAATAATAACAGTAATGTGATATATTTTAAAAGTTTCTGTCTATATAAGAAAACTTTATAGTTTTTAGGATAAAATAATTTTGTCTATATTCTGTTCTTTTCCCCTGAAATTGACTACTTTTTTGTAGGGTGTTGTATGGTTGTAAAATGTTTATAGCAACAGTCATCAGAAAGCAGAATTCCTGACAAAACTTTTAAATGTGAAATAATTAAAAATACCCAAAAATAATAAATGAAAAAAAGACATTTTGCAGTTTTAATGAAGCTAATCACCTCCAAAGGAAAAAAAAATATTTTCACATATAAAATGACAAAATAAATGGTAAAAATCAACTTCCAGTCAATTTGAATACTTTTTGCTTTAAAGTTTTTTCGGGTAACTATTTTTTTTGTCGAAGTGAAAAACTATTATGTGGCATAATAGCATAATCAACAAAATCCTTTATAAAAAAAATTATTTTTTCAGGAAGAAAATATATCTTTAAAATATGCGAATTTTATTTATTATTATTTTTTATTCTAATGGATTGGGTGTAACTTTTCCAATTCATAACACACTTACAAGTACACATAATGTGATGGAATAGCAACCAGAGACATAACATTACAAGTAATGAATTAACTTTAATGAAGAAATGAGTGCAGGTAATAAAGTAAACAAAGTTAAAATAAACTGGGACATGAACTTACTGAATGGACTAATAAAAAATGAGTGTGTTCATATGATTATACATATTTTGAAATATATGATGGTATTATAAATAAAATATTTGTTTTGGACTTTTCTCAATAAAGCAGCCTAGATTCTAAACAGTTGCCATTCGTCAGCTTTTTTCTTTTCGTTTCTTGTCAATATACAAATCTATGTTATGGGGACACCTAAATAGTATTGTCCCCATACAGATGACCCTAGTGTTGACCCCATATAGATGTCCCCAATATTGTCCCCATACAGATGTCCCCAGTATTGTCCCCATACAAATGTCTCCAGGATTGACCCCATACAGATGTCCCCAGTATTGACCCCATACAGATGTCCCCAGTATTTTCCCTATACAGATGTCCCCAGTATTGTCCCCATACAGATGTCCCCAGTATTGTCCCCATACAGATGTCCCCAGTATTGTCCCCATACAGATGTCCCCGGCATTGTCCCATACAGATGTCCCCAGTATTGTCTCCATACAGATGACCCCAGTATTGTCTCCATACAGATGTCCCCAGTATTGTCCCTATACAGTTGGCCCAAGTATCGTCCCCACACAGATTCCATTGTCCCCACACAGATTCCATTGTCCCCACACAGATTCCATTGTCCCCACACAGATTCCATTGTCCCCACACAGATGTCCCCTGAATAGAGATGCATCTATAACGCTTTTTCTGTTGATTTGAGAGAAACAAATTTGGCACCTCTGAAGACTTGCGTGAGCACTCTGTTCTTGGTAGGGTGGCAGAAGCTTGATTATAAATAAATAGATTATGTAATATTTTGTTCAAAATATATCAGAGTTGACAATCATGCAAATTATGAATGTTTATGAATGGAATTGTTGAATATATTTTATTAGATATTAATTTCTACCTCATTGAATGAAACAAGCAATTTTTCATCCACTGAAACTCCTCCATTCAATGAATACAAAATATTTGTTTTTTCTGAAGTATGGCCAAAGTAATTTTATAATTGATATACCCGTACATGTTGTAGGAATATAGCATGTAAAATAGTCAAAAAGTAGTAACTTGACTATAAAAAGTAGTTGAAAGACATTTATCTATAGTTGATTTAAGAGTAAAATGGAATCAAAGGACCGTAAACCAGTTCGGCAACATTTATACAATTTCATTGAAAGGCTGTTGATCCAATAAAACCATTCATAAAATCGTTTTTAACTTTAAATTAGCGGTTGTACATGCCGATAAAGTTGGACGTAAAAGCTCTCTGAACTTTCAATTGAAACAAATTTAAACTGAAAATACATAAAATGGTTGAAAAAAGCTTATTACTTTATGAATGTAAATCATTGTATGCTATTGGAAGACATTTCTTAAGTCTATAAAACTAAATGCTTTTAAGTTTTATATAGAATTCTGATTGATGATGAAATAAGCTAGTACATATTCATATTAGCAGTGGAACAAAACTCTTAATTTTTAAAACAAGGCTATAAAAATTGTAAAATAGAAAATCATGGAATAATGGCTTTTCCAGATGATCTGAACAAATGTTTACCCTGATTAAAAATGAAACACCTCAAACACAAGGTCATGTTAATATACTATAATAAACTCAAATATTATCAAATTTGTTCCAAGTCCGTAAATAACAGTGGGTTTACTATAGTTTGTAGAACCATTTCAAAATTATTCTACCGCAGTTCTAGTGTAGATAATAATGATATTATTAATACATCAATCTTATATAGTGTTTAATGCACCAAACCTCTAAGTGGTTCACAATCACATTATTGCCCTGGTAATGTTTTGGCTCAAACACGTCTGGAAACACATCCGTAATGGCACTAGTATCCAGCGCATTTGTGTTTGACCTATACGAGGTACTCATTTGTTCACCTGGGTAGAGAGAGGCCAAATGTATGTTGTGTTCTGCCTACAAGCATGAGATGCATGTTTTTTGATTCAAACCCATGATCTCCCGATCAGTTGGACATACTGCACCACACTTCCTCATCTTTACTATTTTAAATCTTTTGTGTATTTTTTTGGCAATCTTGTTTTGTTAAAAATACTAGATTTTAGTTTGTTTTAATGTAGAAGTTTATAAGGCAGCTTCACTGATATAATAATGTTATTGAATCGAATAAAATGTAGTATGTACTGGACTAACTGCAGTAACATCATTTGTGACACAATCCCTTTATTGGCTGCATGAATGCGGCAAGGTCAGCATATACCTCTAACTACTACAGTAACGTCAAAGTTGCTTTTTCAAAATAAAATTCTTGATTTAAATAATTATTTTAGAATATGAATTGATAGACAGCGATAGCAAAATGTCAGAGGAGTTAATTCCCGCAACATGACAATGGAAAACACTCTCTAAGGATATGCCAGAAGCGCATTTTAAAATTCTCTACCTAACTTTAGCTAAAAAATCTTATCAAACTGATGTTCGAAACGATCTTTAGCTAAACATGTGATTTCCTTTGTTTAAGTAGCCTCAGTTTTAAATGAAAACCTTCTAAAATTATAATGTCAATTTCAATCAACCACATTATTTTAAGGGTCGTATAATTTCTGAATATTTTAACTTTATTAATCGAATTTAGTACTTTTCATAGCGGCTTGATCGTGCAGAGCAATTTAAAATTATTTAATTTTTGAAAAGCATTGTTTTTAATTGAAACATTTTATATTATATAAATGTAGTATTATTAATTTATTAGCATTGAATGATTTTTATTGAAAAAGTAAATTTTAATAAACTAATTATTATTATATAGATTCATCATTCATATTAATGTAATAATTATTTACAAAAAATAGCAACCTTAATATCATTTTAGAGTTTGTATTTAAAGATGAACATAGAAGTCACCAGATGAACATCATCATTAATATCATCTTTATATACCCGTCATTTATACTCCTATTTGGATGCCTGTATACCTAAGGGATGGAGTTGGGAAGGAGGAGTCGCAGCGCATACAACTGGCTTATCCGATTGGTTTGAGTCAGCCCATGGAGAAATATTATAATAGAAACATGTTATTTATTTATTAAACATTTGGCAAATAGCCCAAGAGGAAACTATAGGCCCAACACAGAAGTGGGAACATTTCTTGGTTTTCTGCAACTTTGTCTCCCATCTAGTAAATTAACTTTCAAACTTTCATAGAACAGTACAAAACAAAAGTCGTCACTTTAAAAAAAGAGCTAGCTAACATAGAAAATTATACAAATATTTTATAAATAAATGTTCACATTGTAGTATACTGTCAAGAGAATAAACAATTTCATCTAGTTTCCTATATAGCATAAGCAGATCCGCAAAGGTGAGTAGGGGGTGAATAGATGCAACCGACCAAAATTGGAAACTTATAATGCAAAAGATAGGAATTTGGTTAGGTTTAGCACATTTTTTACACTTTTTAGGCCCAAAAATAATATTTTCTCTATTTTAAAATCCTGGATCTGTGACTATAAATATAGCTCATTCATTCATTAAACAACATTTATTTCATCAATGGTCTTTATTTTAATGATAACATTAATATTTTTTTGATGAACGAAGAATTTTTGGCAGCGATTTTACCACTAGGCTACACAATTGAATGTTTGAACACTTTTTTAAAATCTATTGATGAAAGATGAGTAGTGATCAAACATTGGTAAAAATAACATAGCATAACATGTTATATAAATTGCTTTTTGAATATGCATTATACACTATCTATTTTATATAAATCAATAAAATAATGAGAAAAACAGATTAGATAATAGTAGATTAGTAGAAATTGACGTCCATTGTTTTGTTTTCTAAATTGCTTTTGAGAGATAAGAGGTGGCGAAATGATAGTCATAGTCTTTCCGATATATGCATTACGGAGATCAATATCATATTTAGGGAATGCATTGCGTTGCCATGGGAATTGTGATGTCAGTTAGATTTGTGATAATATCATGGTGAAACCAATTAGGAACCCCATCTGTTTTCGGCTACAATTTCTTGACAAGATTTGTAAAAAGTGAAAATTGTTTATGGTATAAAACCGCCATCAGATTTCTGTCGGATTATGATTGCTTGATTTGAAGCACATCCGCACAATCCTCATACAATTCTCCTAGAATAACTATGCTGTTTTTCGATATAAATTGCAAGGTATCTTTTTAAATATATTGTTTATATACTGTGCAAATAAAGATGCTAGTTATTTATACTCTGCTTTACAATCTGTATTGAACACCATTTCATAAATGTCTTGGTATAATATCCTTTATATAAGTATACAGTATTACAGAGGACACATTCATGTTCCAACAAAATGTCCTCTTAGATGTCCCCTGAATATTAGGGTTGGCTGTAGTGTTATTTATACTTCACCCTGCATCAGTCAATTGAGCACAGGTATACAAATCCTTTATATAAGTATATAGTAGACTTCCTATTAACTGGATACCTTCAGGTGGGTCCCAACCAAGTTTCCCCTTAATAGGGAAGTCCCCTGAATAGCGTTGGCTGTAGTGATACGTAGCTCTACTCCAGTGCAACTTGCCACTTTTTCAAAGGCCCTGGTGTAATGATACTCATCATAAGCACACAGTAGAACTCCTATTAAGGAGACATCATCAGTCTTTCATAGGGATGTCCCCTTAATAGAGGTTTGCTGTAGTGTTGAAAATGGTAGTGCAATTTCTTCAGTAACAAAACCCCTCTTTTGGGACACCGCTCTTTTGGGATTCCCCTTTTCAGGTGACAATATCCATATTAAGTGGACACTATATTGTAGGATATAACATGATAGAACTGTTCATAATCTTGCCTAATCCAACTACTGTACATAAAACTTGAAATAACATCACGTATGGCACTGCCTCTAAAGTACTATGCACTTGACATATTTGCACACTTTGATTTCTGTCTATAAAACAACTTTTTTTATATCCTAAAATATGTAGGCCTATGGAAATTCCTACCTAACTCCTAATATTGTAAATTAACATTGTTAGGTCAGACTGGACAATTTTATTTGTCAGTATTTCAAGTTTTAAATTAATAAATGTTTTAAATTATGACTCTCTTTTCAGAAATATTAATAAGAATGTTTCATGAATGGTTTTTAAAAAATGGTTGTTTTTAAAATAAATTTATAGAATTGTGAATTTTTTTTTAATCACATGATAAATCCATTCTGTACACAGTGTCAACATTTTATATAATGTTTTACTTCAATCAACAACAACCATTTGGCCATGGTCTCATAACTAGCAAGAATTAACCTTGTTATAATAAGCTTCATGGTTCACTGTAATATACCTGAACTATACTTATTTCTATATTGTAGAACAACTGCTGTAGTTAATAGGTCTTTTTAATTGTATGACATACAAGCCAACATCTGAAGTTAAAACATAAGAGGTGGTGGTTTTTTTTAGGTAAACAGCACCCTCTAGAGAGTGGTTGGGAGTGTAGTGTGACAAGTGGTACTGCGGTACATTAGTGTTTCTTTCGCAGTCCATATCCCTCAGTTGATCTTCTAAATCAATTTGGCAAAAACCCACTCACCAATACATAGAACAATAATAATATATTCACAAACCTGTATTTGTCAAATGCAATTTTATGAGGAAAAAATGTGAAATCTATTAACTTAAAGTTTCAGATTTTAATGGTTGTATGCTGGAATTTAGTGAGCCTTGGGAGTTAGGAAGTGATCTGGAAAATTTGGAGGGTAGACACCAGAACACATTGCGTAGTGCCTTCAGATATAACCGAAAATTGTTATAAGAATTGTATGCAAAACACTTCCGCACACAAATCCAAATTATCCAGTGGCTTAGAAACAGTTTGTGGCATATTCAAGGAGTTTTGCATTGGGGGAATTATATGAAGAGCATTTTGTATTTTCGCAAACCTATTTATTACATTACTACCAGAATACAATAGACCACAATAACATTGTAAATTAATTAATTTTACATTATAATAATAAACTACTGTATGTATTGATTTTTTTGCATATTATATATTTCTATATTATTTATTGATTAAGCATGAATTTTCAATAATTCAAATTTTTGTGTTTGGCCATAGCTCTATCAACAATTTAAACAAGAAATATTTCTTACAAAAAACGCTGCTCGCTTATTGAAAAATATTTTTTATTTCAAAAGTTTTTGATTGCATCATCTTATTGTCACATACAGTAATAGTTATTTTACCTGAAAAAAATGTAATTTAAAGCAACAAATACTTAAATTGTCTGTGTCAGACAATGGTTTTTGGGTTTCTTTTCTCTTTTTATATGTCAATAAATATTATTTTTTTGTTACAGAAGTGAATACTCAATTTCTGTCACTTTTTTTTTATTGCTAAGGTCAAGTCTGGGGGTCACTTCATCACCCTACCTAGATATTCCAAGTGTGAAGTATCCTATTACAAACACAAACTTTAATGGACTGTTTCAATAATAATTCAATGAATATCTGACAGTGAATATACCAGAAATGCATTGGGATTTGTAATTTTAGCATGACATGTCCTAATAGACTCTTTTCCCAGCCGTTTTTTGGGTCTACTGTAGCAGCTGGAATCAATAAATTATAGTGGAGTTTCCATTTTCGCAAAACTGTCATCCTTAGAACTATAACTGCTGCTTGCTTTAGCTTCTGATTGAGTAGTCCTAATGGGACGTAGCGGGCTAGAGCAGCAGCATGAAAACAGAAGAAAAGACAATATAAAATGAAAAAAAACAATTACAGACTTAATATATTTACAGCAGTAATAGTAGAGAATTGTAGAATATGCCAAAAAAATAAATTTAATATTGTTTGTGTACAGTTTACTAAACAAGGCTTAGTAATGTTAATTAAAACCTACATTTTATTAAAAACTATCCATTATTATATAATGATATTAACTATTTCAGTATGGTATTAATTCATCTTACTTATATGTGTGTAAGATATTTTAAAGGAACTTAGGAGGAATTGTTAAACAAATACCAACAAAGTTTATTTGTTTTTGGGCAGAGAAGAGGCAGAGGAGGATGTTGGTGTTTGCCACCAATTCCCCCTTCCTCCTCACTCTTAAAAGCTGAAATGAAATTGTGAACTAATTTTTTTTGACAAACTATTACCTATTTTTAGCACTCTTTATTAGAAAATCCTGCCCCTGAGAAGTTGAAAAAATTTGGAGGTGATTTGGTAATCTGCGTAATTAACTGCCATTTTGAATTTCACATTTGCTACGGTTTCTAAAAGAAATTGATACAAGATATTTTTGTGACATTTGGACAAACAAAAATGTGATAAAGAACTATAGAGGGCCCATAGCCCTGAAGTTTTTTTTAAAGAGTATAAAATTGCAACAAACTTGATGTAAATGGTTTCTTTTTTAAATATAGATGGGATATATGCAATACAGGGAAAAATAATTATTATTTTTAATTCTCTAGCAAACCAGAGGCATGCTGTTTAACAACATTTGTTTCTCTGGTAGTTCAGGAGAGAGTGCATGTAGTTTTAGGGTTTAATGTACTATTAGAATAATTTGACTATGGTACAAGATAAAATACATTAAATTCCCTGGTTGTGTGGGTTCAAGTTCCTGGTGAGTTCAAGGCTTGATATGATATGATGTAACTACCATCCCAAAGGCAAAATAACCTAACAATGGCAATATTCCTTCCTGTCATTGATTTAAATAATTGGTGAAGTAATTGTACATGTATGTATGTATTATGGATGGAATATTTACTTTACGTATTTATTAGTAGGCTATGTGAAGATTTTGTACTAGTAATAGGATGATGGTATAATTGAGCCCCTCCTTTAGGACACCTACTCATGTTAACCAAACAATGGGAAATATTTCTTAACACTATGGTGAACCCCTATTAAAGGGACACACATTGTTGGATGCCTAAACTGTAAAACATGAACTACAGGATAAATTATGCAAAGGAACCACAACATTTCAAACCCAAATTGTTCATGGGGTTGTCCCTAGTGAAGTGGGGTTTTCTCCATAATTTTAACACAAATGACATTTCCTTTTACAAAATTAATAGTTTTACTGGCCATTAGGCAGCAGAACTGTCCCTAAATAAACACCACCATCCTGCTAGATTAAACAAAGCCCCCAAGCTACCCGAATATTTGTGGCATCCCTCGATTCAATAGTTTATTGATACAAAAACTACATTAAGAAATGAAGAAACTCTCGATAAAATAATGTATTTCACTTCATGAAGTTCATGCTTTTTGTTAACAATTTAGCATCATAATATAAACTTAAGAATTCCGAACATTGAGTTTATGGTAACAAATGAAAATAAACCAACCAATGTTTCCCATCTAATTGATTTTTATTTATTTGTTTTGTGAAAAATAAATTTTGAGTAATTACGCTTAAACGGCAGCATATGGTAGTGAGTGACATTGACTGCGAGTCAATTGCTTTAATTCCGCTGCTCTATGTTGAGTTGAAAAGCTTTTAAACGTGAGCGTTGGGTATTATTTTCCCCCAGTCCTTAATACATTTAATACACAGATTTATTATCAAGTTCAAGGCTCCTACTGTTTTATTCAGCTCTTTTCAACATGTTGTGATTAATCAAAAATCTGGCCTCTTGACATTTCTTTATCATCTACAACATTCTCATTGTGTTTGCCGTAGGTTACCGCAATCATCACCAACCAAATTAACAAACTTCAACATGCTATTAAAATGTATTTACTTCGGGCAAAAACAGTTTTCAAAACTTTCGATAAGATATGAGACAGGAGATAAAAAGGAGAAGGCTTACGGTGATGGAAAATCTTATTCAAGTGTAAAAAATAGTTTTTCTTCGAAGATGAGGTTGAGTCGAGTGAAAGCAGTGGCATTACTGTACATTTTAGAGTATACTAGAATCGCATTTAAAGGAATAATTTTGTGACTAAACAAAGTGTTAAAAAATATATTTCTCGTTTGTTTGATTGAAAAGTATTCCTTAATATGGATAGGAGGCTGTACCGTAGGCCTACTAATAGAGAATTGGGGATACAATAGACTCACTGCAGCATCAACATAGGGATATCCCAAAACAGAGGCTCCACTATACTTGTTAATGGAGTTCACTGTGAATGTAATAGACTCACTGCAGCATAATCATCAACATAGGGATATCCCAAAACAGAGGCTCCACTATACTTGTTAATGGAGTTCACTGTGAATGCAATAGACTCACTGCAGCATCAACATAGGGATATCCCAAAACAGAGGCTCCACTATACTTGTTAATGGAGTTCACTGTGAATGCAATAGACTCACTGCAGCATCAACATAGGGATATCCCAAAACAGAGGCTCCACTATACTTGTTAATGGAGTTCACTGTGAATGCAATAGACTCACTGCAGCATTTTTTCGTTTATTTATTTTTTCCACTCACTTATATATATATATATATATCATTTACATTTACATAACATTATTAAATGTGGGTGGATGGAAGTCACAATCATATCAGCATAATCATCAACATAGGGATATCCCAAAACAGAGGCTCCACTATACTTGTTAATGGAGTTCACTGTGAATGCAATAGACTCACTGCAGCATTTTTTCGTTTATTTATTTTTTCCACTCACTTATATATATATATATATATCATTTACATTTACATAACATTATTAAATGTGGGTGGATGGAAGTCACAATCATATCAGCATAATCATCAACATAGGGATATCCCAAAACAGAGGCTCCACTATACTTGTTAATGGAGTTCACTGTGAATGCAATAGACTCACTGCAGCATTTTTTCGTTTATTTATTTTTTCCACTCACTTATATATATATATATATATCATTTACATTTACATAACATTATTAAATGTGGGTGGATGGAAGTCACAATCATATCAGCATAATCATCAACATAGGGATATCCCAAAACAGAGGCTCCACTATACTTGTTAATGGAGTTCACTGTGAATGCAATAGACTCACTGCAGCATTTTTTCGTTTATTTATTTTTTCCACTCACTTATATATATATATATATATCATTTACATTTACATAACATTATTAAATGTGGGTGGATGGAAGTCACAATCATATCAGCATAATCATCAACATAGGGATATCCCAAAACAGAGGCTCCACTATACTTGTTAATGGAGTTCACTGTGAATGCAATAGACTCACTGCAGCATCAACATAGGGATATCCCAAAACAGAGGCTCCACTATACTTGTTAATGGAGTTCACTGTGAATGCAATAGACTCACTGCAGCATCAACATAGGGATATCCCAAAACAGAGGCTCCACTATACTTGTTAATGGAGTTCACTGTGAATGTAATAGACTCACTGCAGCATCATCATCAAAATAGGGATATCCCAAACAAAGGCTCCACTGTACGTGTAAATATAGTTTATTTGGAATACAATAGACTCACTGCATCATGATCATCATGGTGATTATGATGATGATGATCATCATCATCATCGTCATCAAATAAGATCAGAATACTTTGTCTCAACAGAATGACGTTCCCTGACATGTGTTTATTTCGATTCATAATGCATAGTACATAGTACTTGCACTTTAATACTTGTAATGGCATGAGGTATTCCATTGTATTCCTGCCCATTTCAACAATTTAAAATGATCCTTTTAATGCGATGTAAAATCCACTTCAAACAAATCTTGTCACAATTCTAATTCCACATTTTAAATTTTAGCAAGGACATCAAGCAAATTGTCAGAGCTAATGACCCTTTTATAAAAGGCTAATTTTGGTACAAAGGTTTGGTTTATAAATTAATAGTGTAAAAAAAATAATTTTTAGAATATCTATCATTTGGTGATTTTATTTATTTACTGTTAATACTGTTTGTGACTCGAGTTTGTGTACGAAAATAAACAGTATTGTCCGAGGGGGACTGAGTACAAAGTGACTGAGTATCGATTCCAACTACCTGTCTGGGTACGAATATTTGGCGGATATTAGTGACTGGAGGCTGCTCAGATTTCCTTTAACATTAAAATTGACCGAAGTCATATGTTCATAATTTAGCCTAAATTAAGGTTAGGAACCCATGCCTAGGATTATTCTCAATCTTATACTCATATCCCTTAATTAGGAGGAGAGATTATACTTGAGTATACGTTAATTAACTGGATTATTTATAGTTATATTACATTTTTAATTATATTAAAGCTATAACAACTTCATAACATATCTCAAACCAATTCATAATGTCCCTTCAGTTGGTTCATAATTTTTAACTCAATGTTTTTCAACTAATCCATGTTTTATTGCATAAAGCTGTTGATGTTTCTATAATAATCATGTAATAATCAGCTGGCCAATGCAGTTTTCCCCTGAGGGACGCTATTGTGATTGTAAGGGAAGTTCTTTGGGTTTATAAAAAATAAAAACACAACTGGCACAATGTCTCTCATTCTAAGGTCATTGAACTTTAATGAAGACTCATGATATATACAGTATATTGTATAATATAATAAGTCAATCATTTTATGTATATACAGTATAAGCAAATAGTATTTATTGCAACTATTTTTAACATTGTAAGACATAAATGAGAGGAAAATATATGCTTAAAAAATATAAATGTACACATATATAAATATTTATAACGGAGTATAATAAAAGTGGGACAAACCCACATAAGACAAAGAAAATTTATCAATTTTAGTATGATGTTATCTCCCACCTCGCTTCTGTAAATTTCCATCAATTCATTGAAGACCAGTTTATTGGTAGTTTTTGGGTCTATTATTTGCTTTATAAGGATTCTCATAGTTGTTAAACAATTTATGAATATTTTTATAAAAACTACTGAAATTAGTTATACCAACGATAAACATTATTCTTCGCATGCACACTTAGTTTTTTTTACTTGAGTTGTGTAGATGCCTGCTTATCGCGTCATGAAAACGAAAGGCTATCATGCTGTGTTTTTACACTCGTGGTAAAAATGGAGAGGGCCTTTTGGTGATGCTGTGGATCCATTTGTCCACATTTTTGTGTTTTTTACCAGAGCTTTCAAATGAAATCATAATTTTGCCTAAGTATTTCCTAGAATTTATATCTATTTCCGTGGACCAAATTTCCGTAGTACAGACGCCCTGTAGTATTTAACCTTGCGTTAAGCTATACTACTAATGTATTTAACATTCACAAGGTGTTACCACAAAAAAATCATATCAAATGAACTGTCAATCATACCAATGCATTGTAGGTAAGGTCAGACAAATCTGACCTCTACTTCCTATCTCAGGAAGTTAACTGTAGGTCATTGTAGGACACAATATTTGCAATGAATATTCATAAAAAAATTCTTTGAAAATATCGGAATATTGAAAAATAGAGAGCGGTATTCATGAAAAATAGCCTGCAGAAAATAACTACCTGGTCCAATTCAGAGTTCTCAAGTAACATAGAAACATCCGTAATTCTACGGAAATTTGGCCCAAATACAGACATACAGAAATGAATTTATCCAAAATTGGGGCCTAAATTATGCGAAATCCCTTGCAAAGCGCAACAATCATGAGCAATTCACATGGTGAAAAGGGCAAAGGTAGCAGCATGTTGCTTATTTTCCCCTGCAAATTTTAATCTCTATTTTCAACAAGTTATTACTTTTAAGTGTTACTCAATTATGTCAACCATCACTTTAAGACTTTTGTAATCGGTTTAAAAAGATTAATACAACATTGTGTTTCAAATATTATTATTATTATTACATATTTTTTATCTTTATTGATCAATGGTTTAAAAAAATGCATTGCCTAGGATTTCAAGAAAGGTAGTAAAACTTTGAACTGCCTGGCTATAAACTGTTATGATGTATCAGATAGTAATATGAGTTAGAACATTACTACTTCAGCACTAACAACTGTTTTGATGTGATTTAAGAGCCGACTGGGGTATTCTGTTCTGACAGTTATTCCATGTTTTATTGTTGATTGTACATATTTTAAGTTAAAATGACAAATTGCAATAAATGAAGTATTATTATTTGTTTTAAGCTTAAATATACTATTGTAAGGATAGTAAATGCCTTTAGGTAGTTTTGGGAATGCACCCTAAATAGATTGATTTGTATTTAGTTTATATCCATTTTCTAACAGTTTACGGTCATTTTAAGACTACCTTTAACATGAGCATCATAATGGCACATTCCTCAATCCTCTCCTCCTCCTCTTCCCTCCTACCTTTCTTTTCCTCCTACTCCTGTCTCCTTCCCTCCACCTCTCCCGTCTTTCATTCATCCTTTCCCCTTCCCTCTCTCCTCTTCCCTCCTTTTCCTTCTCACCTATTCCCTCTCTCTCTCCAAATTATATTCATTCAATTAATAGCAAGCCTGTATAAACACGGCCGAAGAGATATTGTCTGAAAATGATACGTACTGAAGAAGAATAAAGGCGTACATGAAAAACATATTGGTTTAACATTAACAATCCTTTTGTTGAAGACATACACCAAATACTTTATAAATGTAATTAATTTTAACTATACCTGTAAAATTACAGTATTTATTTTTATTATAAAAATCGACTTAATATTTGAAAAAGCGCAAAATTTATACCATCAATTTGCCAGTTAGTATATATTCACATTTATTTCTTTTTTTGAAATACAAATTAAAATCTATGATGGATTTCAATAATACATTTTTTTATAATAGTACCTACCACAAAATATATAGAAAAACTTGACGAGCAAAATGTCCTTGAAATTTCAGGACAATAATTATTCAGATTTTTTAAAACAAATACAGGTGGAGTTTGATATATCAAGTCACTGGGGGAAAAACGCAAAATAATGTTTGTTCGTAATATGTCCCCAGCTGTTGCGGTTCTAATGACCAAGGACGACGACATGTTTTATTGCAGTTTTGTTATGTTATGTTATCCCAAACATTGTAATGATATTGCATCTTCCCGGGTTTCACAACACACGCGGTAGTCTCTGAACAATTATATTTGAAACTACGAAGCAACAGACAGTCATAACGATGATTACTATTTGGAGATTATTTAGGAGGTACTTTTATTGCCTAAGAGGAATTCTTGCGTGAAATATAATGGGGTTATTTGTCCTTCAATTTTTTGTAGAACTTTTTATTTTGTCTACTGCCATTTTAAATCATTTTTTAAATTTTACGTAACCATAAATAATGTTACCACCTATTATATGGCCTTGAAAATATTAAATTTATTTGGCATTATAATATCATTAATATTACATTTTAATTATGAATAACTGTAAGGGACTATGTCCACATTAGTCTACTGCCAGGGCCGTAGCCAGCATGAGGCAGAGGAGGAGCTTGCCTCATCTGAAATTTTAAATTTTCACCACCCACCCCGATTCCCAATCTTTCCCTCATCTGTTTTTAACCTCTCGCCACAGCCTTGACTGCAGGTACTGCAGTACAGCATACCTACATTTTTTTTACTGCAATAATGTATGGTTTTAGTTTATATAGTATGTAGAGATTTATGAGTCGGTAACTGATATAGATGGTGTATATGATTTAACCCAAAAAGCTGATAAATAAACTACATAAATAAGTTAAAGATTAACCGAAATGTAGTTGCTGCAGTGACTGCAGTAGAATAATTTTGACATGATCCTTAATGATTTTATTTTAAATAAAGTTTATCATGTCACAAATATACTGAATTATATATCCCTAAATGGTTCAATTAATTACTAATTATAATATTAACATTTATTCATTTGCTTTATTGTAGCATCAAGGCTGGGGAGACGATCAAAACGCATGATTGAAAAAATGCATGAGACAATTGCTAAGCAACGAAACCTTGGAGATAACACATCAATGAAACCGGCGGGCTTTTACGGGAATCAGCCACGGCTATTTAGTCAAGGTGGCTATCAAATGCCACCGAGCAGTGCCGGAATTATGCAACCCCCGGGAAGCACATTACTACCGCCCTCTATTTCACACATGTCGCTGTATAAATCGATGCCAATGAATAGTATGATGGCACACAAAATGGCATTTGGCCATAATATAGGCATGATCATAAAACGAGAACTTGATATGAGTCCAAATGATTGTCAATACCCAAATGAAAGCACCGACATGGATCCTGATCTAGTTTCCTTGAGTCAGTTAGCTTCTACAGCAGTCAGTAGCTGTAGTAGAGTTTCCAGTTCAATTCCTAACCGACAACACATGTCGCAACTGTCCCCAGATATGTTGCCAATGCCAGAGAAACATCCGAATATGGGTACAAATTCAATGAGAAAATCAGAAACGCATCCCTCTCACGACGACATGTATGCAATGAGCCCTGGAAGAGGGTCGCAACAGGTTCATTCTCCAGCCCCCATCTCGTGTGGAAGTAGTCCAGGAGAGATTCCTGTAAATAAAATTACCAAGATATTGCAATCTGGACAACCAGTTATCCTGATTCCGTGCGATACTCCTAGTCCTTGTGAGCAAGAAAACAAAGATACTATGTCTTGCAGTCACCAAGTGATGGCCCCGACACCGCTCGAAAAAGGAAGTCGATTATCTCGTGATAGTCTTCATGAAAAACCTTCCCAGGGAAAGAGCTTATCCAATGATGTTTTCCAGTTCCCATCGGATGTTCCTCCGAGCAATTATATTTCAAAAGGGCATACAAAGATGAGTCCACGGAAACAGGAGCCTATGGACATTTCACCTCTTTACGATGATAACAAAGCACCTTATTTCTCACCTTATCATAGTAATAATATAAACCATCAAATAAAACCGCAAGACCTCTCAAGAGGTCCTCCATCCTACGATTCTGCTGGTTCCGACGGTAAATCTGACTCGCGGTCAATCTCCTCCAGCTCAGAGGGCAGTCCGAAACTTGATTTTTCTCCTTCCACAATCATTTCCAAATGTCCGTCAGGATTCATGGACTTTGTCGAGATGGGTCGTGAGATGTCAATGCATATAAAACGACGTGAAGAATTAAGCACTATACCGCCAGATTTTGATTTAAATGCTCCGATTTTACCCGAAAACGAGGAGAAATATGCAGATATTGTTCAAAAGGTGTACAAAGCCTATCACGACAGCTGTTTCTACACATTCAGACGTATACAGTTTTTACGGACAAAGTATTATCCTTTTCTAGGTGAAGATGAAAATCTACGAGAAAGGGTAAGTATTTGTGTATTAGTATATTTTTATGTCTTGGTTAAAGATTTTTCCTCCAAAATATGAAAAATAAATAAAATCAATTCCATTTTCTGCAGAAAAAAAACAAAATTGTAACCCTATTAGTATACTTTAATGGTGGAAGTTCAGATTTTTTTTAAATTGCTTATAAAGTAAAAAAGTACTTTGTAACTTCATAATTAATGTTGAAACATTGAATCATATTACGATAATGTACGTTATTGCAGTATATGTGTTGTACTTTGTAAATTGCTTAGTGGACTTTTGGTATATACAATATAACATTGACCTGACATTAGAAGTACTAACTTAGTACTTTCTATAGCTACATATTTTATAGTTCATATTTATTTATTTCAACAATATTTTAGTTGATCATTAGGGAATTCTACAAAAAATGCAATACAAGACAATAACATATTAAAATAGAATTTTGAATTAACTTGCTGCGACAAAGAAGACTAAATTCAATTTCAGACCGTATAATTTTCAAAACTACTACTAGATATTTTTATATTTTTTTTATCAGTACAAAAATTAGGAGAAAAAACAGATTTTTTTTTCCATCAAAATTATGTGTTGATGGCAACTGGACTTTTAATTCATCAATCCCATGTTGGTACATCACAATTGCTGATAGTAAAGTACCTCATCAAACACCTTCTATGATTGTTATAGTTTCATGTTTCAGTACTTTGTCCATCTAGTTTAATGTGAACATATTGCATCTGAAACCAGCACATACATTACATTTATATACAGTTAAGAACCAGAATGTTTATGTGTTCACACTACCTTTTATACATATTAGCCTATGATATCTATAGCCTCACACTATGGACCTAATTTGATCAAACAGTGACCAAAATAGCACAATCTGAACACTAGGCCAGATACAATTCCTTGAGGTAAACAACCTTTTTGTGACCACTTTCTGCCTAGCAGAAGTTTGATTTGATTTGAATTTATTAGGAAAATCATCATACAAATAAATAAATAATAATAAATACATTTATAAAAGATTTCCATAATAGCCCAATAAAAAAAATAAAAAAAACAAATTACAAGTATTGCATTAAACACAAGTTCAGTGATCAGACTATGAATATATTAAAATAAGCATCTGCAAACATTTCAAACATTTACCTTAAAAAAGAAATTAATTTATAAAATCTGTATTGTATTAAAATGAAAAATGGTTCTACTAATAATATTACTAATAATATTGTTTAAACATGTAGTGGCTCTTTTTCTGATAACTCTTCAGTGAGTTAACACAATTGTACTGTAGTTTAATAATATCTATTGGGGTCAGACAGTTAAAGTACAACTGCAGCATTAATTACACCTAAATCTCCCAGGTGGACTGAAATAGTCACCTTTAGATTGTTGACCTAGTATGGATTGATGACAAGAAAAGAACAACATAAAGTAGGCTGACCCCAATTTATGTATGTCCAGTTGATAGTCAAAGTACATACCATGCACTTTCATGTGCTAGTAGAATACATTATGTAAACACAATGAAAACATTGCACTCTGAGAGCGTACTACTATTTTTTTTTTGGAAAAAAATAAACATTTAAAGAAATAAACCACGCCTACACTTAACTTGAATGTAATAATACTAATATCACACAGAACTGCAACCAACTGCAACCTACTGCAGCATTCAGCAAAGTTTTTATTTTGTGCCCTAAAATATGGTTCCCAGGACCAAGCCGAGAATCAACCACCCAGCTGGACTAAATTAATTTTTCCCCGAAACAATAAAAATACCCAAAGGAAATAATAGCACACAGAACCGCAAACCTTACTGGTTAATGTAGGTAATCTGGACCAAAACGTGATGAATTGTTCCATTTAACACTATACAGTATGTACATCTACTTTAGGAAACTTAATCTCTTCCAAATTCTGAAATCTTCATCCCAATGCAAATTATTATCCTACCATTAATAAAAACCCCATTGGAAATAAGCTGTTTCAGCTATATGTGTTATTCTGGTGTCTTATACCTGGTATCTGGTACCGAATAAAGCAAACAAACAAATACTTTCTATACCTCTTTACATCATATATACTTGCACCAAATACATACAATTGTTGTTTTGTTCTTCTCTAATTTATCATTACAAAAGTACAACCAAAATTAAACAAATCTGTCAAAGATCCATCACCATTTTGTTAACATCAACTGGTGTAGATATGTCAACTTCCGTCAATGCATCACTCTCATTTTTATAACAGCTAGCTATAGATTTATCAACTTGATATTGGCTTTTTAAAACTGCCAAATAAAAGACCCTAAACTAGACTTTCCCAAGCCTGTAGTTGTTGTATTTTTATTTTAGTCCACCAGTCGGCTTTTCGATTTTTGTCTTTCGAGCTCATTATACACACGAAATGCCATTTGTGCAAAATATTCATCTTTTCCCTAATATTATGTAAGAACCTGACTAACCAAAACTTGTGGTGTTTGATTTTTATTTTTTTAAATATTTTTTTAATTTAGTGAATACAATTTAATTTAAAAAAAATTGCTTTCCAAACCAGACCATGTTTTAAAAACAACTTCTTTTAAATTTCTTATTTTTATCAATTAATACAAATTTCTATACTGTATGTTGCAAAAGAGAAACCGTGGCATAGTGGTACCGGTAACACACTTTACTTTTTATCCTTCGAGTCCTTTGTTCATATCATTAGTAATTTTTATTTCATGGTAATTATTTGAGCCACTTCTTATAAACATCATTCTGAAATCATTGATTTTATGGTTAGAAAATAATACATTGAAATATTGATTATACAATCATATTGATAGAGCTACCAAATTGCTTTAACTGGTATCTCATATTATAATAAAACTAAAATCTTTATTTGTAACATGTTCATTCACAGTATGTTTTCTTTCTTTCATTTTACGTATGAAAGAAATATGAAAATATTGTGAATAAGTTAAACAAGAAATAATCTTACAAAAAACGCCCCTCGACTCATTGAAAGTTCTTCCTTCATTAAATAATGCTTAATGAAAATAAAGCAAAAGGGCTTTTTAAGTTAAGAAGAAACCAATATTTAGAAATAATTTAATAGTTTATGGTGTATTAGATAATACTGTAGTGGAATTTTATATTAGTTTTATAGACTACATCAACACCTGCAATAGGCACCGCTCATTTTGCACGGTCCAACTCTTGCATACACTCCTGTTGTACTGATGAAATATTTCTTATCTTTTAGCTTAAAGAACGGTACAACCATGATTGCAGTAAATGCAACCATCCGCCAGGATTTCCAACTTCCGATAAGCCACCGAAGGAGCTAGATTATTCCAAGCCATTGGACACAATGAAGATGTGGACCTTCTTTTCTAGTAAATTCACCAGTCAAATCACACGTATTGTCAACTTCGCCAAGAAAATTCCCGGTTTCAAAAACCTCAATCGAGAAGACCAAATCACGTTGATTAAAACTGGCTTGTTTGAAGTTGCAACCATCAGGTTTTCAACCGTCGCCAACGTCAGTAATGGGATGGTGTACTGGTGGACAACGGGTGATATGTTCTCGTTAAAAGACACGCACGAAATGCCGTTGGGAAACTTATTTGATCTCTTGTTTGACTTCTCTGCACGAGTGAATCAGATGTTACTGGAGGATAGCGAGTACGCATTGTTATCTGCCGTTGTCATAATGTCACCAGGTGAGATAGTATTCAAATAATTAATGTTTATGAGTTGAATGGAGAGAATATTTCACGAGTTGAACAATTTTGTAACGAGACTAAAAAATTATCAAAATGTTTACAGGGAACTGAACATGCATTAGAGTGCATTTATTACACCATTAGATATCACTTTTTCCTTAGATACAGGTAATTCAAAATGACATGTGATGCATAATTGAACAATCAAATTAAAAGGATACAATCAGTTGTGTTATAATATTGATAATTGATGCGCGGTTGATGGCAGGGAATTTAGAGAGATATAAATTATATGGCAAATTAACTACTACTTGATTTATTGATTCTGAAGTAAATTATTGTTTGATATGAAAGATCTTGTGGACCTAATGGGATGCATTATTTGCATGCATATTTAAATGTTTTATTATTATTATTGTCATCATTATCATCATTACCATCATTTAAATAATTATAGTTTAACAATAATCTTAACACAATTTCTTTTCATCTACATTTGCGACTCCTATTCTCCATCTTTTGGCTGTTGTTGTTGTCAACTCCCTATTATAACAATTATCACATCTCACATGAAGATCAAATTGACTCCAGTGGTAAAACGATGCAAATCAGATTTACTAAAGGCACTCTGACACAGCAATCAGAAAACTACAATCAAGTGTCCCCTAGAGGCATTGATAACAGCCCTTCTCATGAAAATATCATCATGTTCCTCGTATACATAATGTGTGCGAGTTGTTTAATTGATTGCTAAACTTGTTTTGGACTATATGCTGACCTAGTAAATCTTGCCTTCTGTAGTTGGCTGGTTTTTGTCGGTCACTTGGTCGGTATAAGTAGTTCAACTGAAGATTGCTTTGTCGTTTGGTAGGCCAATTCACATCATCGTCATTCTACTTTAGCTAATCATTTACTTTCTTTAAAACGCTTCACTGATTATCATGTTTGTCATCACTTCCATCAAACTCAACTTTTTGCTTTTTTGTCTCAACTGTGTTACTACTACAACTATTGTTATTTAATATTTGAATGAATGTCTGCACTACCTCCCTCTCACTTTCTTTTGTGTATATTGAACTAGTAACAAAATTAAATTAAAAGCAAACAAGAGAACTAGAAGCCTATTAGTAGATAAATAATATATTTATACATTATCTGGATGTTTTTTACATATCATGGATAATCAAGAAACAAAAATAAATAGAGGTGCGGGATGAATTATAAATACCAGAATATCTGTGCCAGACTTTGGGAGGTCTGTACCAAAACAATAGTGACCAAAGGTTTAGTTAAGTCTACAGATTAGCACCTGTTTAACTAAGAAATGGAACCAACCTTTAAAGATCATATTTATATGATTAATGTTGTCATTACAAGTGGGAATGTATAAATGGTGGATCTGTTCTAGTAAGTGCCACTGAGCACATTTTTTGTACCTCTATTAGGGACTACATTGTTAGTGTATTTAGACATAAATACTACATTTTCTTTGTGGGCCTATGGAAATGCATGTGCATAATTAAGCAATATTTTACATTGCTGTTCCACATAAAACTTGGCTTAGAGTGTTCCATATTGGTGATATTCTGATTCAGATAAACTTAAAAACACCACTAAATCAAAATCAACTGATATTTTGTAAAATACATTTAGGGTCTAAAAACTGACATGAAATAGGGTGCTGTTTATCAGGTCAAGGGTCACATTGTTTTGAAGTTTTCAAATTGAGGTTTCCTCCTACTTTTCTTTTTTTTTAACCTGCATTTGAATGCCACAAGTCAGACATCTGCATACTAATAATGAATAAATTATTGCCTGACTGCTGTGTGTTAACAAACTTAACACATGGGTGTCTCAACCTGTTATAAAAGGGCATATTTTGAATTTTGAACTGACCATGAGTAAACTTGTTGGGAGTGTGAGCTATTCAGTGGAGATTTTTTTTTTAAATAACAAAATTGAATGCCTATTAAAAAAATGTTGGTAGGTTACTTGCACAGACACACATAACACATTAATATTGACATCTTTATTTCTCTTCAACAGATCGTCCGTTCCTAAAAGAGATTGAACCAATCAAGAAACTGCAGGGAAATTTACTACGGTCTCTCCAGTACGAACTGCTAATTAATCATCCTGAGGATAAGAGCATGTTTGGCCAACTGGTGACAACTCTTCCAATGCTCCGACAGATCGGTCCAGAGCACACGCGTCGATTAATGGAACTCAAAGTTAAAACCCCAGAGATGCAGTTTCCACCCCTACACGCTGAAGTATTCGACCTGAATGAGGTTCCAAAAAATAAAAATCATGAAAAAGAAAAAAATGATAATTGAGGATTATTTTCAAGGAAAATATAACCCTTATGAACATTTAAAAAGTTTGATAAACAAGTAAAATGGTATGTTTGCAAGAAAAATAATGAATTTATTCAATTGAGGTGCAAAATATTGCACTTGGAAATGACTGGTTGATTTTAAATCACATGAAGACAGTTATGATAGATGTTTTCTACAACACCACGATATTATGTGCTTAAAATACAGAGGATAATGTACTTGCGTAATTATCGTATTGCACATTCAGTATCAGTCCCGTGAAATATTTATGGTCTTTTGTATCATGTATTCACAAACTCTAGAACATCTGGCTCCTGCCAAAGTTCATACAAAGACCGGGTTAAGAAATATACTTTTTAATGACTTGTCTTAGTAACATGACCTATAGTGTAAAAACAGTGACTAGTTGTAAATTAGACTGCTAAATCTGTTTTAATTAATGTATGCGAATATAAGAATTGATTAAACAATTTAGATGTTATAGGCCTCATGTATACCATTCATTACCTCTTAGTAACTGTCTGCCAACAGAGGGTGCTGTAACTGTTTTAAGCCTTAATATTGGTTATGTGTAAAATGCGAAACTTTGATTGGTGGAATTAATGTGTTACAGTGGAATGCTTCATTTAACAATCTTTTAAAATGTTTTATAACAAAAACAGGCCCGTAGCCAGGGGGGGTTTTATGGTTCGGGCGAACCCCCCCTTTACAGCGAACCCCCCTTAACCGACTGCGAACCCCCATCCCCGACATGCCCAATACCTCACCCTCATCTCCAAAAATCCTCCAAATACGTGCCCCACAGTACAAAAAGTTGTTTGTAAATTGAAAAATTCGTAAACTTGTTCGTGAACCTTCTTCTCTGTATGAGCGTCAACTAGCGATACGTGTCTGTAAATTTCTAAAAGCTGCAAATGAATTGCCGATTTTAACCTGAAAAATAAATGTTTGGTCCCTGCATGTAACATGATATTGACGCGTCTCATAGCGAACTGGGGCACGAACGATTCGTACAAAGGACACCGCCAGACAACTGCGTACCTATAATTGTTTAGATCACTGGCAGTCAGGCAGCATGCATAAAGTATATAGCCTTCCGACGTACATCAGTATTTATGTGTGACTATGAAGTATAATGTATCATAGAGGATTATAGTGAATATTAATATTTTACACTATAATATCTATGGTATCAAGTACTGTAGTTCACATTATGGCATCCGATTATTTTTTTCTAGACCACCAGCCGATACGTACTAAAATGTATCAATATCTATCACCTATTTAAATATTTATATTCCTCAACAAATTGCTGTAAATAAATATTATAGATAGAGCTAGCAAATAGCATTTGCCGTCAACCAGTGTGCTTTTTTCGGGGCTGCTCCTAGATGTACGTTCGCATTGAACTTGAACGCAAAACAAAATACGGAGTAAATGATCAAACAATCGGCGGTTCCGCACAGAGTACGCGCATCTAACATACTGCAAAAAATAGTTATCGTCCTTTAAATTATCAACGTGTTTGAGAAGGAGGAAAAAAGTACGATCTTTTTGCTCATTGGTAGCATGCTGCACGAGAGTGTCTTTTCCGGCCATCTAGGGGTGTCATTTAACAAAATTCGCTTCGCATCAGGCCCCACCCCAGGGGGGGGGGGGGGGTTTGACCCAAATATTTAGTGTCCGAACCCCCCCTTGACAGATCCTGGCTACGGCCCTGAAAAATGTTTTAATTGATTTTATCTCTGAAAACTAAATATACTTACCTGTTTATGATGAATTTAAGCAAACTAGTTTAAAAATTTCTATAAAAAAAGTTTATGTTTAAAAAAAAAAATAGAAGGCTGTAAAACATATTTTTATTAATTCACAGTATGAATTGTCTCATTGACATATGATAGTACATCTGGAATCGGTAGAAACGCATGCTTGTTATAATAAAAGGAGGAAATATGTAAAATATGTATGATATATTTGGTAGGGATGTTATTGAAGTAGTAACGGGTCAGTACTAAGTAGATAAAATCTTAATACTTAGGACAAAGTTATGAAAATTGTACTGTAGTTTGGCAGGATTCCTTATACTAAACCAAAGATAACATAAACACAAGAAACCCTTCTTGATAGGAAGAAATTATATTGTAAGCAGCTCCATTTTAAGTCTTACTGTTGTTGCCTACGTGCAATGATGGCGTTACTATTTAAAATAAAAGTTGTTAATCTTCAGCACTGTTGAAAAGTTACGAGCACGGTATATATCCTGTTTTTTTAAACCACACCTAATAAGGGTATCCTTTCGATTTTCAGATAGTTGCTATACTATATCTATAACCAAGATACACCTATCGTACCACAACAATTAGTGCTGAGTTTTTTAATGGCTAGTCTGCCATCTGGCCTTTTGAAGCGCCAGATTAATTAAATAAAATTTTACTCTAGAAGGGTAGGTGTGTTATAAAACAAATAATAAATGTTTATGAGTTAAATGGGAGAATATTTTCATTTGTTGACAGCCTAACTGTCTCCTAATGACTCAACTCTACCTTGTTCAATAGAACAGTCAATCTTGAAAGCATACTCCCTATTCAATGCATAAACATTCATTTTTTTTATACATTTAGTTGATAAACAAGTCATATTCATTTTTTTGGAAACGTTGTCAAAGGGTTGTACTATCTTGTGTTTAAAGTATCTTTGGTAACCTGTTACTTAGGGGACTTAAATATATTGTAGCAAACTGTAAATATATCTGTAAATTCTTCGTCATTTCTCAATAACTTTATTCAATGTTGAACTGAAATAACAATTATTAATACTGTGTAATTTTATGCTGAAATATGTAATGCATTTATTTGTTTGTTTTTATTATATGTTATTGTTTTAAGACAATAGCATCAATTTTCTACCTAAAGAAGTCTATGAGGGAATAGTGGTTGATGGGCTAAGGTGCTTTCCTTGCCTAATCAGACCAGTTAAAAAGCAGCTGGATGGTAAAATGCTTTCATTCAGATGGAAAAGCAAGGGTTTCTTCCCTAAAGTGCAAACCGGCGTTGCGAGTTGACTTGGAATGTATTTATCTCTCATCTATATTGATAAAAGCCTTGCAAACAATATATTCGTGCCAAGAATCATATTTTATTATATTTACTTTAATATAACAATTTTTTTAATCGTTCAGTAAGTTTTACTATACTGTAGCTTCCATTTATTCCTTTTTAGTTTAAATATATCTTTATTTGAAGTTATTTTTTCGGCTGTGCTTCAAATTGTGTAATACATAATTATTTTAAATAAATTTAATTCAACAATTAAATCTACTTAAAATATGTATATTTATATTTTATTATTTGTTAGAAAATAATATGCTGTTGTAGTGATAAAAACCAACTAATTATGGGCTTTTTACTAATTTATATACTTTTGGATTTTCAATTAAATCTACAATTTTTTCTGATAAAATTAACATAATTTGATTTCATGTAAATATAAAAATGCTAGTAGCCGTATTATTTGTATTTCTTCCATAATTTTGTTTGGTACTACAGTACTGCAGATACTGTAGTTGTTGTCATAATTGTTGTCATGTTGTAATTTTATAGACCATTACCATACATGTTACTGTCTAGCAAGTCCATGCATACAAACAAAGAGTATGTAAAAATTAGGAGAAAGAAAAAATTGTTAATTGTGTCTATAGATTTTGTATTGCATTTAAGCTTCTGGCTGTTAAAACTATGGTAGACCTACATGACATGACATTTTTTAGACTTCCTCTCATCTTGAGGACAATGGTTAGCCCGGCTTTACTCACTATTTGCCTAGAGGGATGTTTTTTAGGATAAACTATCTTATACCGTTTTCACATTAGCTTAGCAAAACTCTCGGAGTCGCACTGTGCCATCAACACCAACTTTGTGTATGATGTGTAAACTCTGCAGTTCTGTTAGGCAGTGTGAAAGTGATTTTTGCAAATATCCTACCTTTAGTAGCCAGAAGCTTTGATACAGCAACAGATCCTAGCCATTGCGTATTAGCATTATGTTTTCAGACATCTTTAATTGAATTTATCTGTACAAGATAACCCTTTTTTAGTAGGTGTGTTTAAGAGAAGTTGTCTTGATTCAATAAAATCTGTTATTCTAGCTTAATTATCATAAAATATGGGTATCGCCACCATAAATCAACAAAACTGGTTCAAATTGCTATGTTTATTAATATTATATCAATAGCTAATGTGTTTACCTTGATTGTATTTACCCTCAGGAGGCAGTAACCAGTAAGAAACAAGTTGATGACACATGGTCACGCATAAAAATAATGTAGGCCTAGATACAGTAGAAAGTCCGAAATAGGAGTAGGTCTTGGTGTTAAAACACGTATTTTCCCCCTTCATTTCATGGGAAAATGTATGTATATTTTCATTTGTTTCTTTGACCAACAAACAATAATGCAAAACAAAAGAGATTGGTCAAGTACTGCTATAAATCTGACCGTAACTTTAACAGTCAGCAGTCTCATATTTATCATATAGACACCTTTTTTTTTCTAAATTCTCAATCTACTCTATACTGAAACTGTTTTAGTCTTGTATCATTTATGTAGGATGTTTTTTTCTTAATGGCGCCATTTTTACAATTTTTGTTTGTTAAGTGTTGGTACACCCCTACCTAATGTCTCATGGGCTACATTATCGTACAATGTTATATAATTAACAACAATAATTTGATTAATTTTCTACAGATAGAAAGTAGCTTAAAGTTTGTTAAATTATAAAATGATGCAATTGTTAAAAAATTTCCATAAAATAAGACAATTGTACTTAAAATAACTGCATACTGCAAAAAGGTGAACATTTCTGCAGCGACTACTGTACAGTATAAGTATTGACCATGTATATAATGAATACTAAAAAGGGGGGGCGCTATAATGTGTATGAATGTTATCACCAAAAGGGGGCGCTATAATGTGTCTGAATGTTATCATCGAAAGGGGGAAGGGGGCGGGGGGAGGGGGAGATATAATGTGTGTTCATGTTATCACCAAATGGGGGCGCTATAGTGTGTATTAATGTTTCATGGTATTCATTCTGAAATATTTATTCAGTATTTCGAATTCTAATATGATACGGGATAAAATATACAGTTGTACAGTTTAGAAAATAAGAGATTGGCCATGTATGTTATTAAGTAACATGGTTGATGATTTTATTGCATTGTGAGCCTTGCCTATTGATGTTGTAATACTGGAAAAAAACTTAGCTGGAATGTCTCCTCTGCCAGCTGAAGTGTAATCCCTATGAATAGTTGACATATATTACGCATCTTTAAATGTGTAAATGTTTTAGCGTGTGGCCAAGGTGCGTCTGCTGTTGTATAGTGTTGTTTACTGCTCTGTTAACCTCTTTAACTACTTTCCATCGCTGTATTGTCCACCGGACTCCTTGGCTACAAATTGTGAGGTCAAGTTTACCATACGTAAAACTTGTTTAATAAATCTATTTTGAAGTCACTTGGTCGTTCACCGTTTTATTCTTATAGTCTGTTTATTTTGCTTTATAACACTCTCAAATAAACTGCTTGTATATAAAGGGATGCTTCAATGTATTGAGTATCAAATTCGTATCAAAAGTGTCGCACTTTGTAATAACTTACTTTATCGTAATTATTGTCGCACTTTATAACACTTCCTTATAACTTTGGAGTAATTGCTGTAGCACTTTGTAACACCAGCTATCGAACATCGTAACAGAAGTGTATCGGATTTTGTAATAACTTGTGGAATTTTTTTTAAATTGGTGTCGCACTTTCTAACACCTGTCGAACTTCGTAACACAAATGTCGCACTTTGTAATAGCTTGTCGCATTTTGTAATAGCCTGTCGCACTTTGTAATAGCTTTTTGCACTTTGTAATAGCCTGTCGCACTTTTTAATAGCTTGTCGCACTTTGTAATAGCTTGTCACACTTTGTAATAACCTGTCGCACTTTGTAATAGCTTGTCGCACTTTGTAATAACCTGTCGCACTTTGTACTAACCTGTCGCACTTTGTGTAAAAACCTGTCGCAGTTTGTAATAACCTGTCGCACTTTGTAATAGCTTGTCGCACTTTGTAATAACCTGTCGCACTTTGTACTAACCTGTCGCACTTTGTGTAAAAACCTGTCGCAGTTTGTAATAACCTGTCGCACTTTGTAATAGCTTGTCGCACTTTGTAATAACCTGTCGCACTTTGTAATAGCTTGTCGCACTTTGTAATAACCTGTCGCACTTTGTAATAGCTTGTCGCACTTTGTAATAACCTGTCGCACTTTGTAATAGCTTGTCGCACTTTGTAATAGCTTGTCGCACTTTTTAATAACCTGTCGCACTTTGTAATAGCTTGTCGCACTTTGTAATAACCTGTCGCACTTTGTAATAGCTTGTCGCACTTTTTAATAGCTTGTCGCACTTTGTAATAACCTGTCGCACTTTGTAATAGCTTGTCGCACTTTGTAATAGCTTGTCGCACTTTGTAATAACCTGTCGCACTTTGTAATAACCTTTCGCACTTTGTAATAGCTTGTCGCACTTTGTAATAACCTGTCGCACTTTGTAATACCCTGTCGCACTTTGTAATACCCTGTCGCACTTTGTAATAACCTTTCGCACTTTGTAATAGCTTGTCGCACTTTGTAATAGCTTGTCGCACTTTGTAATAACCTGTCGCACTTTTTAATAGCTTGTCGCACTTAGTAATAACTTGTCGCACTTTGTAATAGCTTGTCGCACTTTGTAATGGCTTGTCGCACTTTGTAATAACCTGTCGCACTTTGTAATAGCTTGTCGCACTTTGTAATAACCTGTCGCACTTTTTTAATAGCTTGTCGCACTTTGTAATAACCTGTTGCATTTTGTAATAGCTTGTCGCACTTTGTAATAACCTGTCGCACTTTGCAATAGCTTGTCGCACTTTTTAATAACCTGTCGCACTTTGTAATAACCTGTCGCACTTTGTAATAGCTTGTCGCACTTCGTGATAGCTTGTCGCATTTAAAAAAAATTGCTGTCGCACTTATTACACCTGTCGAACTTTCTAATAACTTAGCAATAGCAATTGATAGTAACTAGGTATGTCCAAAAATAAAAATGTCACAATTTGTCAATTTTTGGAAAATTTGGGGCCTACAAGGATTTTTTTTCTGGAAAAATGGCAAAAATTTCCATGTTTTAAAATTCAATAATTATGCAATAATATTGCTAAATATGCACATTGTGTTAACATCATCTTATATACCCTTAGTAACTAGTTATGTAAAAAAATAAAAGGGTCGACATTTTTCGAAAAATGGTCAAAATATCATTCCTTACTCAACAGCTCACTATGTGGGTGGGTTGGTCGGTCGGTAGGTAAACACTAACGTGTATATGGCCTTGTCTTGATATCAGTTTCATCTAGCTAAGTCAATTTGTCAGAGTATATTCCTTATTGTCAGGAATCGATGTGGTTATGTTATCATGGTGCGCAATCAAAAATTACGCGGTCTACGCACGATTTTACGAAATCACGTTTGTAATCATATCTTCACAAGCATGAATCACAATTAAATAAAATTTGGTAAATTTTCAAGTCATAATTCATCATATGGTAATACAATTACGTGCGTAGCGCATATAACGCATGCGTACGCGCGATTAAAATTGTCAAATTTTATTTTCGATGAATTAATTAGAATACGTTTCAGGCAATTTTAAGCGTTTAAAAAATTGCCATGAGTCACAGATTTGTGCACGCGCTTAAACCTTAATGTGCACTCTTTTTGCCCGATTTTTGTTTTACAACCTTTCTTTAATAATATCATCAAGAATCTCCATGTAGGGTTTTCTCTTTCCAGCCCTTGTTTCCACCTCTTCCTTTTTCATCTAACACCTTCTCCTTTAAAGCAAATTGCAGCATCCACTGTAGTATTTTTACTCTACTCTACACCTCACTATGTCGGTCGGTTGGTCAGATGGTTGGTCGGTCGGTAAACACTAACTCAAATTTGAGCACGCGACTGTAGCCATGTATATGGCCTTGTTAAAATTCAATAATTATGCGACAATATTGCCATATATGCGCATATATTGTGTTATAAACATATTATTGAGCCATAGTACGGTAACTAGTTATGGCAAAAAATGAAAGAGTCGAATTTGACCATTTTTAGAAAATTTCCCTATACTATAGTACTGGTATTTTCCCCTAAAATTGCCAAAATATTTACTTTTTAAAATTCAATAATTATGGGATAATATTGCCATATATGCGCATACATTGTGTTATAAACATATTATAGAGCCATAGTAACTAGTTATGGCAAAAAATAAAAGTGTCGAAATGCAGCCATTTCTTTAAAAAATTCCCTGTACTATAATAGTACAGGGATTTTTTTCTCGAAAAAATGGCCCAAAATATCTATTAAAATTCAATAATTATGCGATAATATTGCCATAGGCCTATATGCGCAGTACATAAACGCAATCCACAAAAACAAAATACTGCAACACTATCACTTGTTGACGGACTCTTTTAATACAGATTCAGCTAAGAACAGGGTGAACTGAAATTAAGCATAGGTAAATCCAGCTTCAAATACTAAAAATAGAAAAGGCATTCTCAACTAAATTAAGGAACGGACAAGAAAACTATCTGCAAAACAGATCAAACGTAGCGCCCTCTTACGGAGGTGTACATGCCTAAAGGACACAGTAAATAAAATATCAAATAATCAACAGCGCCCTCTTCAATCGATGATGTAACATTATCTCCTACGCAGACACACAGGCCTACAACCACAGTGTAGTTTACAGTAGCATTAATAATCTTGGCCACTACTGTGGTTCACATAATTCTAATTATTGTAATATAATGTAATAATAACAACTTACAAGCAATGAGCGGCCTACTAGATTAGAAAATGATACACGATCTCCTCACAATAAGACATTTAAAAGCCGAACTCTAGAACTTTATTTTAAAATAATTTACACAGTGCTACGCAACACAATTTTATTTTAAAAACTGTTGCGAATTAAAGTTGGAATTTATTCTGACTTGTTAAGCCTCCACTGATTGTGAGGGCGTTTGTTGTATGAGAGAATGTATGGTGGGTGAAAATCTGTGGTAATATCATATATGGCTCTGTTGTCTAGTGGTATGATACTCGCCCTGTAGGCAGCACAGTAGGCAAAGAACATTAATTAATTAAATTTCAGTATATCACCTGGCGGTTTAGAATTAATGTTCTTTGCCTACTGTGTTTATATATATATATAAGTATCTCTTCGGAGATCCCGCCTCGTGAATAAAAATACTGTAAGATGAGGGCGTATCAATTTGATCTCTGTTGCACGTGTGTACAACCATGGAGGTATACCTCCATGGTACAACTGAGGAATAGTGCTGTTCCGCCGTACCACGCCGAGAATGTTAAAGAGTCGCTATCCAATCGAGTTTGAACAATACCTGTACCATGAAAGCCCCAGTGGTCTAAGCAGACGGTCCGAGTTCGAGTCTCGGTTGGGGCGACTTTTTCTCATTCTCACAGATTTCCTCATCTTTATCGTTTCAATTAATTAATTAAATTTCAGTATATCACCGGCGGTTTAGAATTAATGTTCTTTGCCTGTTGTGTTTATATATATATATATATATATGATTTGATTGCCTTGTGTAAAGATATTACTTCGGAGACGTTGGATAGTGCGTTGAAACAAATTATGATAGATCAAAACATACACGTGACAGGAATTTCAGTGTGCGCAAGTAAAGTGTTGCGATGCAGTGTGATACGGATTTAGAATTAGAAAACATGATAATTGATCGACCGTCTAGTAGACGTTTTTGTAGCCTTGCTGGAAGGAATTGTTTGGTGACATCGGATAAATAAAACAATATTTATATTGGATGCGATTTAATAACAAGTCTGACACCACTACGCATGTCTTTTGTTGTTGTTGTCTTCGTCATCGTCTCTGTTAACATTAAGTAAGACAAGTATATAGTATATATATTATAAACAAGTAGGCCTATAGTGTTTAAATTTATTTTTAATTTCGCATAAAAGAAAATTACTATAAAGAAAATAACTAGTAATTTACAAAAATATATAAGAGAGAAAAGGAGAAAAATAAAACTATTAAAACCTTTTACATGACAGTACTACTCAATTTGAAGAAATTACTAAATAAAATTAAAAACTATACCAAGACAACAACAATAGCACTCACATAGAAGAAAACAGGAGCCCAGAAAAGCAAAACATATATAAATAAACAACACTTGAATTGTCAAAGGTATGTACAGTGCAAATTTGAAAATGTAGTGAAATAAAAAGTCATAAAAGAGCTAATTTATAGGGGAGATAAGGCTTGTGTTCACCAGTTTCCGGTGTGCATTCAAAGTCAAAAAAGAAATACTTGGCTACTGAATTTTTCATTTGATTTCGTTTTTTAATTTTTTATCGTTAGTTTTTTTTTTCAACGATTTTTTGCATGCAACATTTACGATCGTAAGATGCAAACACATTGCAAACTCGGCAAAAATATTGTTCGCATTTGTGATTTTTTCTTATCACCCGATTACAGGTCTTACAAGTTTTAATTTTCTTACAAGTTGATGTTTCGCCTTTAATATGGTAATCAAAACAACTCGCGTTTTTAAAGTTCTATTGCAATCACTGCAATCAACAGAAACCTCCGTTTCCTTTGCCGGTAGGCCTAAGCATTCATTAAATTTACAGAGTTTACACGTATATTTACAAGTATGAGCTTTGTTTACGTTATATCCTTTGAGATTACTATTAAATTTGATAGTTTGGTAGAACAGCTTGAATTTTTTTCAATTCCTCGATACCACAAATACCCGCATTAACACCGGCTTTTGTTAACAAACAAACTAAACTAAGCTGTTGGTCACGACCGCGTCTAATGTTATCCCATCAGGACTTATTATTGACATGGTCTTCGATAGAGGAAATACCTGTAACAATAGCCTTAGAACAGCACATGTTCTCATCGTCATTATTACTAATAATTCTAATTATGCAACGTGACTTATTAAATTCTTTATCGATACCCTTTCAAACAAAGGTACCTCCTATGGACATCCTCATACGTATTACATTGAATTTTAACTTTCCATTTACAAAACCATCTGATTTGGATTGCAAAACTTTTAAAATTGCATTGAAAATTACATCGGCTGTAAGATGTTCCCTACGACTAAACGGAATTGATATTGGTAAGTCTAAACCTTCGGCTTGGATAACTATTCTTAAATAATCATTATCGCCTACATCTTCACAAAAATTAGATAATATGATCAAAAATTCGATAAAATGTAGGAAGAATTTCTATAATACGAACGTTATTCAAATTTCGAAAACTAATACTGTAATCGTTTATAACAGCATTAAACCGGTGATTATAAGCGATCGATCAATCGGACAATATTACACAACCCGTTAATAGGTACCTATTCTGCTTCTTCTTCTTCTTGCTCATCATTAGAGAAAGAAAGAACTTCAACTTATTCTTCATCATTCATTCGTTTTATTTTCTTGTTGTTTCCACCAACTTGAAGAATGTTATCCAAATCATCAACAGCTTCCATACATCTGCAAATGCTGTCTCCAAGGGTTCAATGATGACTTTGTCAGTATCAATGGAAGCATCGTAATTTTCGTGATCATCCAGGTTAATTGAAGAGTTCAAAAGATGTTCCAAAAACATCAACATCGGGTAAATCAGAATATTCTTCCTCTTCGACAGCAACAACTTTAGGATTCAGATTCAGGATGGCCTGAATCGCTTCCTTAATTTATGAATCATTCATCGGAATCAAAAGGATACTCTACTACTAAGATTGTCGTGATCATCCAGGATTCACTGAAGAGTCCAAAACATTAACATGGGGTAATTCAGTATCTTCTCTCCCCAAATATTTAGCAATGAAGGAACGATTCTGATTCAGAATGGCTTGAATCGCACTTGCTCTAAGGCCGGTCGACTGGGAAGAGGAGTTGGGTAAACTTTCAATTATCATCCTCTGATGTTCAACTGTTTTTGTAAGTAAGTACCAGAAGGTTGAATCTGGCACTCCCTCTTTCAGAAATTGTGTACAGACTTCGTAATTGATAAACTCATCTACCACAACGTCCAGAATTCTTATGGGCATACGAGAACAATCCATCTGTACGGAAAAAATTGAACGGAAAAGTTAGAAGCTACTACTACAACGAGAAACTACTAAAAATACAAATACTAAAAAATAAGAAAAGAAAAACTTACATTAAGAAGAAAATATGGCATTAAACAAAAACCACTGGCCCAAAAATGTCTTGATACAGACGATCTCTATTATACACTTGGTAACGGAGCTAGGGAGAGAAAAGTAAACTTGTCAAAAAACCTGCAAAAACCAAACACACACAATCCTATAGATAAAATAAATAATAAATACAAAACCCCCCTGAACTTAATTGTACAAAAACCCTATCACTTGACTAGAATTGACCTTAAAAAGTACTTTAAGACGTTATCGAGACCAACAGTACTTACATAGCAGAAAACTTCGAACAAGAACGGGAAAATCTACGATGTACGGCAAACATACTTAAATAATCAAAATTAGAGAGAGTGTAGAGGTGAATTATAGTCCAACGACAAACAGTAATATTGTTATAATGAATAATATTCTTGGCAGTTTGAATTTCAAAGACAAAACTTACAAAAGACCGGATAAGAAATAGTCAATACCCCCACTTTAAAAAGAAGCAGGTTGGTTCTTACAAATGAATAATGGCCTCCCAAACTCAATACCCAGAGACTAACACCCCAATAGATTGAATACATTTATCAGGGTGTTTTTCGGGTAACACTCTTATCTTCATACTAAATGTTTTTTCTGCCACTAAATTAAAATGTAGATCGCATGTCATCGTATAATAACGTTATAAGTCCGGGGTTTGAAGAAATAGGCCTATATGTAAATTGACAGAATGCAGCGTAAAATTAACCAGCAGTCAACAATACCGTGCACATTTTTGTTTATATTTATTATGTTTCTGAATGAATTTCTGTTTGGATTACTTGTGTGCCTCATGAGAAGGTACGAAAGGCCATCACACACTCTTCGTGGAACACCCCGTCATATGGGTCGTTGATCTGTCCATAATTATTGCATATTTTTTAAGTATTTCCATAGTACCCTATTTATCTTCATTTCCTTTACGTGATGTGAGCATGCGCGAACAACAGTAGACAATCCTGATTTCGCTCTTATAGAACTCACCTAAAAAGTCAGTATTTTTGCTTTCAAACTAAGTAATCTTGTACAGTTTGAAGTTAATATAAGAAAAGCAACTTACCTTGAAACTTTAAATGATGTCTAAAAAAAAGGAACAAAAAATCGTCCAGTTAAGTGAAGCCGTTACCCCTGGAAACTTAGGCCAGCGGGAAACTCAAACGGACACACCAGACACATCACTAGCTGACGAGCTGAAAAAAAATATCAGACACAATTAATTGTATACTGCACATTTATAGATGTATTTTATAAGCAGAAACTATTATTATTTATTACTATTATTACATATCGTACAATTGTACGTGCTTCACTCTTTTAGTTTATTATCATTACCAACATTAAATAATTTATCTATTCAATTATTAATTTATATTTTGAACTTTTGATAAAGAAGATGAACTGCAAGATTGTATTATTACTCTAGATAATAAGTACTACGACATTAAACAATTCAGAACAGCAAATAAAAACACAAACCCAAGCCATGTAAACCTATCATTGTTTTCACTGAATTGCCGTAGTTTGGTAAATAAATTTGATCACATTACCAATTATATATTAACTCTGAATACAATAATACAATAATAGGATTGACTGAAACCTGGCTATCTGAAAAATCAATTACTTACTGGTGCTGAATGTGTCTTTGTCGAAGTCTACACAGTCACCATGTCTATTATATGTGGGGTCATTTATAGATAAAACAATGTAGAAACTACTTTAAAACTGTGTAACACACAAATCTATGAAATCTAACATAAACTTACAAATGAAGGGAAAGAAACTTACCTAATGGGGGATCTAAACTCATATGAAACAAACATCAATGTCAGAATACATGTTGACAGCCTACTATCCAACTCATTCATTCCGCACATAAACAAACCAACAAGTATCACTAACCAATCAGCTACAATACTAGACAACATGTTTACTAACTCTATATCCACCCAATCAATAAAATCCAGCATTTTAATATCAGACTTATCAGATCACTTTCCAGTATTTTGTATAAACAAGACAGAAATATTTAAAAAAACAGAAAAACAAAAATATATTTTTAAACGACAAAAGACAATATAGTGTTCACAACCTTTTAGAACAGAACTCCCGAATGAGCAATGGGAAGATACCCTGACCTATTCAAATGCTAATGAGGCATACCATTCATTTGCAAATAAATTAACTGCTACAATAGACAGGCGTTTCCCACATAAACAAGTTAGAATAAAAACAGATAAGTTAAGATCACCGTGGATGACTAATGGTATACAAAAATCTATAATAACAAAACAAAAATTGTATAAAAGATACAAAACGAAGCCAACAAACAATAATAAATTAAAATACAACCGATTTCAAAACTGTCTAACAACAAATATTAGAAATAGGAAAATAGAATATTATGACAATGAAATTAAAAGAAACGGTAATAATGTAAAAAATATTTGGAAAGTAATAAATAAAATATTATGTAGAAAGAGAAAAATTAATATTCCAAATCATATTAAGATGTACACTCAAACATATAGCACGTCTACTGACATAGCAAATGCTTTCAATACATACTTTGTTAATATGGTTATGAAATGGCAAGAAATATTGGAAGTAGTCAGAACAGCCACAGAATGTACATGAAAACAAATACGTTAAGCTCGATGTTCTTCACGGCTGTCACTAAACACGATTATTATGAAATATATAAGTAAATTAGATAAGAATAAGTCATGTGGTCATGATTATATAATGATAAAATAATTATATTGTAAGTAATTATGACTTACTTTCAAAACCAATTGCTCATATTGTTAACAAATCACTTGAGAGTGGTATATTTCCAGATCAATTAAAAATAGCAAAAACTGTGCCTGTGTATAAAAAGGTTAATAAAGATGGGGTTAACATTACAAACCGATATCTATCTTACCATGTCTATCTAAGATCTATGAGAGGGTAGTATACGATCAGACAATCTCAAAATAAACGATGATGTACTAGAACCTGTAGAAAGCATACGATTTCATGGTATCGAACTGGACCAGTTCCTGACGTTCTCGTATCATGTAAATGACATAGCCACCAAAATTTCTATTCTGATTGGTTCCCTAAATAAACTAAAAATCCTTCCCTATCAAGTCTTATTAACTACTGTATATACAACTCACTGATCTTACCAAATATATCATATTGTATAATAGTTTGATGCCAAAAACATGAAACGTATCCATGTACTTAAAAAAAAGACTTTAAGAATTATATTGAACAAACTACTACCATCCATTTCTACAACTATTTATTAAAACTACCTCCCTTACCGTTTATGACCTATATAAAAAATGTATTGAGAAACAAAAATAATTTGTAAATCACCAAAAAAGAACACAAACATGGGACAAAGGGGAATATCTTATGAAGAGCCAAGAATATGGAACAATATTAGTAACGAAATTAGAATGAGTAATAACTTGTATAATTTCAAAAGGAAAATTAACATTTTATATATTATTGAATACAGGAACGATGTAAATAGATGTTTATGTGAAAATGTTATTATTTGTAATCGCATATAACTGAATTATAAATTGTTGTTTTTATAATAATTAATATCAATTATTACGTCCATAATATTGGCCTAATTTCCATAGTAATTACGGACGTTCCAAACTTTGAAATAACGGTGTTTAATTGCTTCTTTCTGCAAATTTCGATCATATTTTCTTTTCTGGAGTATTGTACAGTTTATAGTGGATGACATGTGACGCAAAATACTCGGTGTCTACCTGACTTTTGGGCAACTCCCTTAAAATAGTCCTGCGACCGCACCTATTTATCCTTCACACAAACGGTGGTAAACAAATTTGACAACTACAAACACCGGAACAGTCACGTAGGAAAAAGAACAGAATAATTAACAAACAAAAAGAAAAACTCCTTGTTAGACCACGCTATAAGTAAAAACCATGGATTCTCCGTGGTCAATCAAAAACTGTCGGAAATAAGGACATATTACTTAAGCCCTAAACTGACCACTGCAAAAACATACTATAGGTCGATCAAGAAAACTTCCGCCAAAAATTAATAATTAAATTAATAAAAAAACACCTTTAAAGAATATGAATATATTAATTACAAACACAACAGGTAACTAAAACAATTAATTTAATTATGAAATTATACAATGAGTCTTGCTGGCCTTACGTACTACTCTAGTCTGTTATAACCTGATTAATTATATTTATTATAACTTATTTATTGTAACTATATGACCACGGCTGAGAAGACAGTGCGGGTTCTATTCATTTACTAAATAGACAGTTATCGGACACTTTATATGCATGCCAGCAAAAACGATTGTTTCACCTATTATATAAAATACGCGATGTGGTTACTGGTACGGTGGCTTAGGCGTGTTCTTCCAACTTAGCATTCACCCAAGAATCAATAGTTATACAACAAAAAGTTCGCTTTATTTACTTGCCAGAGTACCCGCTAGAAGTACGCGAGTGGATTCAACTTGCCACTGGTCATTATTTTAACATGGCGACCTTGATCAGAGCCGAAGACTCTGTAGAATGTGAACTGAATGATTTAAAATTGAGAAAACTTGGCATTTAGATTAATGCTACTTTTAAGTGTACATGTATTTGAATTAAAGTGGTACATACCACCGACGTGTAATATACTAGGTCGGAACTCTTAGACTTCTAGTGAAACTAGTCCTGATGTAGTGGGCCTAAAAAAATTGACTTGTTTGCAACATTCTATCAAGTACTGATTGGGGACGACGTGAATCTACCAATTTGAACACTTGTCAAAAAACAAACATTGAACCGATGAACATTTAACTTTCAATCAATCATTGTTCAAAATCTATACCAATAAAGGATATTGCAATCACTAGTATTTTGACGTTTCATTACATTGAAATGTAAATAAATTTGACTTTTGTTTCACAAAAGTTTTCAAATACACACACATGACGTTTTATGAAGAAGAATCTATTCTGTGTATAACTTGATTATATAGGCCTATCTATAGGCCTTCAGTAACAATACGACTGCGGATGAGAAGATCGTACGAGCCCTATCCCAGATTGCAACATGAAAGTAATTAAGACACTGGTAGTGATCTTGCTTTCGACAACCAATGCTAAGCACAAAAGTATCAATGTTGTAATTAATGTGACTGGAAAACAATATTGGAATAATATGCATCAAATTAAACCTGAAATTCATGGTGATATACTATGATTTGGAAATTGTAGTAGGAAATTAATTATTTTTGAGGACGGGTGGTACAAACCTTTCATATAAATAAAGTTATTTTGGTTTTTTTCAAGTTTGTTTGCTTGTCCGTTGTTTAACTAAACAGTTTCTTTCTGACTAACTGCTGGGTAATCGGATTGAAACATTGTACATAATTGTATATTAAGACCTGAATGATGGGCTAAAAGCGTCATGTATTGTACCAGACTGGTTCTTGCTCCTAAAGAAGGAAGCGAAAAGATTCATAAAAACTGATTATCAGACTTGCTTGCAGTCAGTCTTCTATGGGTCATTTGAATAGCTGTAAACAAAGACAATTGTGTGATCTCATGAAAAGTAAGAGTATGAGAGCAAGAAGAAGACAGAGTGATAAAAACTAGGAATGAAGCTTAGCAAATTACGTAGAAGTGGCAGAACATTCTACACTGGAGAGCCATGGTGCCATTAGTGTAACCCTCCAAATATACAAGACATAACGTCCGATAGAGGGCGGCAGAGAAAGAAGATAAATAGGACGGAGCGCGTAATTTTTTTTTCCAGGACGAACGTGGGCAGAAATCATGAATAATTCATGATTAATTATGACATAATAGGGAACATTATAGAGGGCGCTATATAAGAATGCAGAGAGATTAAATAATTAGTGTAAACAACGTTTGCCAACCGAAATGTTTGGTCTAGTGGTAAAGGCTTTAACCTATTTCGCTGAAGCCCTCGGTTCGAGGTCTTTCATGAACATGTTTTTTTTAATAGTTGAGAGAGATTATTTAGAGGGTTAGGTTTAGTATATTTAGGAAGCAGATCAGCTATCTTTCAATTCTTTATAATAGAAAATAATTAAGGTAATGAATTATTCATGACTTCTGCCCACGTTCGTCCTGGAAAAAAAAAACACGCGGACGGAGCACATGTGTAGATATAAAAGGAGTGAGAATAAAACATCTAAAACCACTATACATATTTGAAGTGTGTATTTTCATTATTATTGGAGTCCGGAACATAACATAAAATATCAAGTATATATTATATGTTATATTGGTGTCGTGACCAGTTTTCTTGTAATTTACATCGGCAAGACTACATCGAATCGCTGTAGCCTGACTCCAAACATTCACGCCACACAACACAGCACGGACTACGCCGTACGTTCGCTGTCTGTGAAGCCGTTCCGATACGCCGTACGGATAGTATACTCAGCTTGTCAGAATTTCATTTTATTTATTTCCGATTGTCTACAATTAACGGTACAGTATATGATTTCATTCATACTTCGATCATCTTGTTACTGCAGTTACATACAGACATTAATTATTCGAGTACTGTGTAAGATTAAAACGATTGACGTGTTTGTACTTGCCCAGCCATAACCACGTGTCTAAGATCCTGTTCATTTATACTGTACATGGACACACGTTGCATTTTTAATTGTTAGCAATGGCTACATCAAAAGAAGAGAATTTACCTCATATTCAACAGGATACCAAACAAATGCATCGCTCTGTTCCTGAAACCACAAGATGTGGTAGAGTTGTTAGATTACCGAAACGTTTTTTAGAGTAACGGTTACTCTAAAGTTTTATTTGTTTATTTCTTTATTCATTTTTTTGCGCGGATGCAGATAAGGACAAGATATACGCAGAGGGTATGATTTTGCCGTGCGCGCGCGTAATTTTTTTTTGCACAAGTGTTTGTTAAAGTAGAATAGATTTGTTTTATCCAGGTTTTTAGTTAGTGGTTGGGGGCCTCCTCCTGTTCCTGTTCAGTCATCGATCTACATTTACAGTCAAAATATGTTTTCATCAGCCTGATTATTCCAGAATATTTTGAGATTGTTTATTGTGTTTTTATTGATTATGTTTGAAGATGGCCTGTACTGTATGCTGTTCATACAGTATGTATGTGTATGTTTTATTGATTGTCAGTTTATAAGGTACGCTGTTCGTATGTTATTTAGACAGAGAATGAGTTTGAATGAATGTTTTGTTTCGTATGCAGTTCATATGTTGCAGGTAGAGGTGCTGATGTACGGTTTTCGTATATTATATGATTGGAGTTTTATTTTATTGTTGCAGAGAGTGATAGATTTTTTTTTTTTGTGGAGAATGTAGAATTGGCGGAGAGACTTTTATTTTAGATTGAGACCAATCAGATGTTACCAAGTAACCTACCAATTTACCAATCACCACACCTACCAATAAAGTTAGCAAGTTACCAATCACCAAACCTACCAAACACGTTTACCAATTACCAATCCTTTGACACAGATGTCCACTTGATGTTAATTAATATACAATTGCTACAATAACCTATATCAAACTATTCATAATATGGATTTCTAAATACTAATTTAATGTTCCGAATAATACTGTAATTATTCTATAATTTGAAGAAGTGGGACACTTCTCAGTGAGAGGGGGAATAATGTAACCCTCCAAATATACAAGACATAACGTCCGATAGAGGGCGGCAGAGAAAGAAGATAAATAGGACGGAGCACATGTGTAGATATAAAAGGAGTGAGAATAAAACATCTAAAACCACTATACATATTTGAAGTGTGTATTTTCATTATTATTGGAGTCCGGAACATAACATAAAATATCAAGTATATATTATATGTTATATTAGTACCGACGTACATTGATGACTACCAGTCAGCCTTATATAGTATTTCTGATTAACGGCTGACTTGATCTTTTTTATTTATTTATTTATTTATTTATTTATTAAGGTATAAAAACATCAAATTCCAACCAGCAGCAAGAGCTGAAAAGGTTGGATTACAATCAACTGAGAAATAAAATACATCAAAGAAGATCTAAACTAAACATTAAACTTAAAGGATTCGTGCTAAGTGTGGAATAGTAGTAGTTTATAATTAAATAAAACTATATACAATTTCTGTAATGCATAAAGCTTTTCATAATTTACTACCAGCGATTGTTCATGTTCAAAATAAATTCATTTGATGCTCAGTTGTCCATCGACAAAAACACCATTTCTACCCACAATTTAAAAGAACCACTAAAAAATCATTAAGTAAAGAGCTACACGTTGGCGTGAAATACCCGAGACTCTTAAGTTACATAAGAATCCTATAACTTTTGAAATGAAACACAAAAATAAATTACTTTTGCAATACTCTGGATTAATACAGGTATTTCTGACAATTACATTTTACTCTCTGAGAAAACTAAAGACAAAAAAGATTGTTTGCATTCTTAAACATTTTGTTTGCCTATGACCTTGTGCATTAAAAGCTGTGCTTCAGAGATTCTTCCTTTCCATTTTCATTTGTTTTGTAATGATTATTTATGTATGTTTTTGTGAATGGAAATAAAGAACCAAACAAAACTATAGAGTAATGAAGAAGAATGCCGACGTACGGTACCAGTCGCCTAGCGCATGTGCATATCATAACATATCATAACGTAATAGGATAGCAGTCGACATAGTCGACGTAAACATCTAAAAGTCCCTAATAATGATTTGTGAATGACGCATCCACTTCGTATAGACAATATACGATATTTACATTGAGTAACGGCCCTAATATGCATAGTACAATTTAGTTATAGGATTATATATTTATTTCTGTAAAGTAGGCCGGCCACGGACTTTTTTCTGAAATACAATTGATTATTTAATTGATTGATTGATTAATTGATTGATTAGCTAAATCAGGAAAACAAAATTCGCTCATATTACACATGCTCAAAACATTTATGTATTTAATATCTATGCTTTAACATTAAATATAAGTTCCAGACTATATTTACGTTACACAAAATATTTACCACTGAACAACAAAAAAACAAATAATAAATCATTATTTCTTAAATTATTAAATATAATATCAATAGAAAAAACATTTAATGAAGAAAGAACACAAATTACAATTTACGTTAGATAATTTTACAGTAAATGATTTTGCCATATGACCTCCGTTCAGGAGGTGATTTGACCGGATCCGTGATTTGATTTGATCGGATCCGGGTAGGCCTACATATTTCTCGCCTTCTTCGACTGTAGTGATTATTCGACTTATTTGCCGTACGTTTGTTTCATATTGTTTTGTCTGTGTGCCATTATTCTTCGATTGCTTTGTCGCCATAATTCTCAATCGCCGGCTTCTTTTGGTAAAACGGAAATAAATAACAACAATTCAGCGTTCATTACTAATACTCAGAAAAACATTAGGGGAAATTAGGTAAGTGCATTAGTAAGTCGCGCATTGCCGGTTAGAGCCTATTGATTATTCAACTATTAAACGAAAAACAATTAAGATGATTTCTAGAGCAAGTAGGCTAGACAATTATTTAGACGTCTCTGCTAATAATGTTGTCGCTTTTTGGATGTAAAATGTGATGCTCTATGTACAGTTTGATAAAAAAAATGAACAATTAAAAAATAATAGGTCTTATTCGGTTTTATTATAAACACATTCTATGGTCCCTAAGAGCTAAACCTACTTGGTAATTCTGTAGTGATTTTAACTAGTATACGCATTTCATCTTGATATTTTTAATTCTGAAATTCCATAGAAAACACATTGTGTGTGTCTCTCTCTACAGTACACACACGTGGATAATAGGGACATTACGAAACACGACGGTTAGGCGAGGACGACGAATATCCTGTGTTCATCTTAAAATCATATACAGTCAACATAGCCGTTTTATTAGTTACGCACCTTGCGCTAAGAAGGTTATATAATATATATGCATTTATTATTTAGTCGTTCTCCATAAACAAAAACATGGCAACTTTATCGTCCTCAAAAAGTTAAGACGACGGAATTTCACGCTAAGCTCCACCTACTTTGTTAAAGCTCATACATAAATTGCAACAACCCCACCCATCCCTTATTTTAGATTATAAAAGAGGTTAGGTAAATTAAATTCATTAGGTAAATTACGAATTTTGAAGAAACTATGTATGTGAGTATAGCAGAATGGATAAGCGAATATGCTTGTTGGGATCTCCTGTAAAATATGTAATTTATCTGTAATGTCAGTAGTTACTTCGTATATTTTCTCTCCGCACCCTTAGGCAGATTCAAGAGGACGGAAGCATTAGTAAACACTGTATCACGCGGAAGCTTAGTTTACTAAGGCTGCAAAAATGGGTATTTGGAAACTTGAACTGAACATGCTCAAATCCTAAAGCACGTCTGGGAGAAGATAGATAAACAATGTTGTCGTTTTTCAACGCAATTTATCATTGATTAATTATTGTCAAAACAATCATTCCTTTATGGTAAATATTGTTGGCAAATAGTGTGTATTGATGACGAATATTGTTTGATTAGTGAGTACGTTTGTCTGCGGTTGTACTGCGGAGGTTCGTCGTGGGAAATCAGAAATTTAATTTACTTGAATGTTGGAGTATGGGGTCTCTACGACATTAGGATTAATGCCCCTATCCTCTGCAAAATACAGTTTAGTTTATAATTATTTTGGTTCTGTACAGAGTAGGCCACGATTATTTGATTGACTGATTAATTTATTGATAGCTAAATCATATGCAGAAATCCAATCCATGTTAATAGTTTAATGTCGGATAGGCCGTACTTTAAAATTAAATAGAGCATTTCAGGCTATATTTATCGTACACAAAATGTTTACTACTGATTGTTTAAAACAATTATAAAAAACATTATTTCTTAAATTATTAAATAGAATTTCAATTAAAAAAAAGCATAATTTAAGTAAGAAAGAATAATAATTAAAACTGTTAAAAAAAAGTCGAGAGACGTTTTTTGCAAGAACTATTTCTTGTTTATAATGATTTTCCAAATAAATTTAAATCAAATCTGATCAACCTTTAGTTGTGTGCTCTGCAGGTCTAGTCAATGGTTGAACCAATTAGTCTGTTTTATTAACCTATTTATCATCCTAAATCATACAATGTTTGTTTTATTAAAATCTATGTATTATTTTAAACCATTAACAACAAGTTCGATAGCAAAATAAATTAACTATACGGTACCACACAATGTTTGTTTTGTAATATAATCAAAGTGAACGAGAATTCTAAATTATTCCAAATATACTAAATCTATAATTATAATAGCACTAACCCGTAATGTGTTACTACTACTACATCGTATGATTAAACGCTGCCTCTTGAGAGATGAGGACCTTTTAATTGCCGCTAAACCATTCGGCTATTCAATTCAATTTCAATTCAATTCAACTTTTATTTATTGTCCATATAATATGGTATAATACATTACAAAAAAAAGATGAAGGAGAGAGGACCAAAACTTTTATCTATCGGTATATAATGCCTCTCTCCATTTGTAGTACATGTTTGAATCCATCAACAAATATTTATATATACAAATTAACATTCTGTTTTCGCTTTTCATTATTCTTGTAAGAAATCGGTAAGTCGAAATCCTCAAATATTCATAAAATGATGGAATATTGTTTTCCACAAACAAATCCTCGCACTAACAAATCTGGGTTATCCCAACAACCTCCGGAAAGCATCATTATAACAAACTTTAAGTCGGTTGATATCTTTTAAAAAATGATTAGACCATAAAGGAGAACAGTACATGTTAATACAATATGATCTGAAAAAAAAAAAATTGATTGATTTAGAGCAGTATGAAAATTTCCTACATAAAACATTACCTCTAATACATTGGGATCTATATTGGCGTTTTATATCTGCCTCGCCTCTTAGATTCGAAGTTAAAATATGGCCTAAGTACGTAAACTAATCCCAATACTGTTTTAGGAGTCCCATAGATTCTACGAATAGTGGGACAAAACAGCATACAGTTAGACTTTTTATTATTATAAATAACATACTTAAATTATATTGGATTGAATGTGTTCGGTTGGATATAAAATTGTACTTTTATTTTAAATATTATATTCCCTATTTTGTTTATTTCTAATTTTTTTTATAGACAGAGTGTCTTGTATTTCCCGGACCTGTCGATACATTTAAATCTATAATTTATGGTAAATTCTAAATTGACATAGGCGAGTTAATGGACAAACTTTGGGACAAATCTCCGCCTTGGATACCTTCCTCATCTATCTCAATGTGTTACCATATTATTTAAACTAAAAAATTAAACGTATCCATCAAATAAGCGCCTCCCTCAAATGAACTATACTTTAAAATGTTATTAATCATGTAAGATGATAAGCATTTCAATAATGGTAACCCTTCTAAAATATTTTTACCCGAGTTATTATCATTCTAAAAACCATCGTCTACACTTCTTAGAGGGGGAACTAGCGAAGCGAGCTCACCCTCTAGTAAATAAAATTACATATCTAATATTACGGTACTCTAGTTTAAAAAAAAAAATGAATGTAAAACTATGGGATGTGACAAAAACCAGACTGTTTTCCGTTATGGTAAAATATTGCAATGCCAACGATATTTCCACAGTTTGGACGCGCCCATGTAGAAGGTAATACTTTGCGGCCATCACTTATCCAACCTATGCGGCACATATCATAACCGCTTTGTCTAGCGGTATCAAGCTGTGCGTATGTTGCCAGGTTACCCCCAACGCTATTGCATCGGTAGAGTGCTTCAGAAAAGGTCAATGAATACAGTTCTAATCCACGAATGTTGACAACCCGATGTGTAGGCCAGTGATCCGGTTCCTGGTATCCTGCGGGTGATTGTGTACACAGCGCATGGGCAGTGGTGCCGTTGTGTTCAGGAATCCAGATTCTATTCCCTTTCTCAAGTTCTAACCAACATTCAATTGGCACTGGCAATGGCGTCCACATTAACCAGTTAGCAAGCCATGATTCAACGTAGAAGTCACAGATATTGCCTCCAGAGTGACCAACTTCTATTACTTCTGAAAGTCCTGAAAGATGACCTCCGAACTCTTCGAAACAGCGAGATATTGCCCTTTCGTATGTCAGCTTCCCATATGCATCTCCAGTTAACCTCAAGAGTGTGATTGAAGAAACATTGGAATTTGCTAAAACACCTGCTATGATACAGTAACATGCAGTAAAAACTGACGATCGCTCAGGATATATATTATACCTATTGGATACAGGTTTTAGTTCACAAGAATCATCGATGTCTGTGAACAGTATCTCACCATTTGCAAGCCAACCAGGAACACAAGGCAGATCACCATCATTTGCCACAGTTGCCAAAGTCTCGTAACTTGACAGTGACGCCTCAAGGAGTTCGCACTCTTTTAGAGCTTGTGAGTAATTCACGTTCTTTCTCACAATCAACAGTTTGTTATGTCGAAGAACCTATTAAGAATAATTAGTGGGAGTAATGAAAAAGAAAAAGACGACAAAGAAAAATCATTTCATTGTTTGGTTGTGAATCAATATAATTTATATTTTAAAAACTTGAACCAGTTAAAAAACATAGATTACAAAAATCGTTATAATTTTTAGTCGCGTGGAAGCGACTCTATAGTTCACTATGTCGGTCGGTCGGTCTGTCTGTCTGTCCGTCTGTCTGTCGGTCTGTCTGTCTGTCGGTCCGGTATCGCTATGCGTTTTATCGCTTTCTGACCTTATCTTGATATCAGTTTAATCTAGCTAGGTCAATTTTTCACAGTATATTCCTTATGGCCAGGAATCAATGTGGTTATGTTTTCACGGTGCGCAATAAAAAATTACGCGGTCTACGCACGATTTAACGAAATCACGTTTGTAATCATATCTTCACAACCATGAATCACAATTAAATAAAATTTGGTACTCATAAATTTCAGGGCATAAATCATCATATGGCAGTACAATTACGTGCGTAGCGCATGTAACGCATGCGTACGCGCGCTTAACATTTTCAAAATTTATTTTCGATGAAATAAGAGTACATTTCAGGCAATTTTAAGCGTTTACAAAATTGCCATGAGTTAAATGTTATTGCGCACTCTTTTTGCCCGATTTCTGTTTTCTTGACTTACTTTTCAACTCGAAATTACGTTATACGAGCACGTCGAAAGTGACAGGCTACGCACGTGTAAATTTTAAAAAAATAAATGTTTTTAAACATTTCAACATTTTTAAACATGTTCAGTAATTTCGGTCAGTATAGTTCACTATGTCGGTCGGTCGGTCTTTCTGTCTGTCGGTCTGTCGGTCTGTTTGTCGGTCCGGTATCACTATGCATTGTAGCACGCGACTTAATGGCTGTTGGCCTTGTTTCTTAGGCTGTTTCAATTTTATTTAAAGATTTACCAGGGTCCTATTGGCCATGACGCCTTAATGATTTCACACTATTTAGATCCTCCTGTGGGTAATTCACGCACTTACTAGCAAAAATGTATCAAAGAACATGACATGGAGCAATAAAACATAAAAAGCAATGAAGAAAATATGTCATTGTTTGAAGGATTTGAATCAATATGATTTGTTTTTATAGTAAATAGTAAAACATAGATTTACAATGATCTACTCAGGCTGTTTTTTTTATTTTATTAAATGGAGGAAAATAATGATATTAATATTAGTACTATTATTTAATTTTGTACTTTTTGTTATGTATTTGTGATATACTGTAGTGCTAATAACAATTCCTCTTTCTATGAGCATGTACGCAAGTCTATGATTTTAGATTAACAGTTGAAAATGATCTTGTTAGGTGTACTACGACCTATCTGGTTACGATATTCAAATTTTTTCACTAAGTGGGAAAAATCCTATTTTAGTGTGATTTTCCGATTTGTATTTTGTTTTGTTTTTAGAATAATGGAATATTTATTTTGAAATAAAGTGATCAATAAAAAAAATTCAATATACGGCATCTGTAATTGGCGATATCGCTGTTGGATGTAGTTGCATAAATGTTTAAAAATACAACACGAGAGAGCTCGACATTCGGAAAATTCCTCTTATGGTTAGTTCGGGCGCAAACAAATATATTGAAAAGACATATTACCACACCCGATTATGTAGCTGTCATGAGGTAATATCTAATTGCCTATTGCAAGTCAGTTAGAAATCTGGTGTACTTACGATTGTTATTTCGTAGTAGTTAACAAAAGGTGTTGCTATCAAATCATTTTCATTTCCTAATTGCACATCATCGTTCAAATCACATGTTTTGTTGTAAATATCGTAGTTGACAGATTTGCACACTCCCTCTTTCTTAATTGTGCTCAAACACAGATGTGCGCAACGCGTAATAGTCGGTGCGTACAATCTATACCTCATGTGTCCAACTAAAGCGTAATTTTTCTTTTTAAGTTCCATTCGATTGGTTCTCCATGAGTATTGAGTTGTTCCTACATATTATATAAACATTATATATAAAAATGTATATTATCAAAACGATATTATCTCAGAATAATAATCTCTCTGATTCGTTAGAATAATTTCAGTATAATCTCATTTGATTTTCTAGAATAGTCTCAGAATAAACCCGAAAGATATCAGAAAAACATCAGAATAAGCTCATATGATTTTCAGAAAAATTTCAGAATGATTTCGGAAAAAAATTCAGAATAAGCTCAGGATAATAAAAGAATGATTTCAGAGTATTATCTGGGAATAACAACATGATAATTTCAGATGATCTCAAAATAACCACAGATAACATTAGAATTGATATCAGAATAATCTAATCATTTTTTTTTTATTTTGGACTTAATTTTCATAATTTAATAAATAATCTTGTATGAACATCTTTCCTCATTAAAGTAACTAAAAGTGTACTATTACTAAAATGCTATTGCCCATAGGCCTATATTATTATTGAGTCTATTTTTAAGCTATAACGTGTTATCATATATAGGTGCATTTTAATAATAATTTTAAATTATTCACGTTAAATATTTAATTCAGTGTAGGCCTACTCACCAAAACAATTTGTAAAAAATCCCCAAAATATATAAAAACAGTATAAGTAGAAAATCGACATAATGCTCAGTTCTCAGTTGCGAAACGTTATACTGGGTATTTTAAATAGAGTGCCACCTGAGGTCCGAACTGACGCGTTCATGCAGTAAGAGCGGTGTGTACAGTTTGGCTCCGCGATTGCGAGTAAAGCTGATTTTCCACTCGGCGAATTTGTTCGCTTGAATCGAAAGCGCCAGCTTATACGCATGCGTATTTACGTTTTCATCTTCCAAATCCTTGTCTGCTCGAGCAGAGCATGGAGACGTTTACAAACGTTTAGCGGTATACTGTATTAGGGACAATGTGAACACCATGGTGAGAAGGCTTTTAAAGATTGTACGATGATCCTCCTTTTTATTTCAAGCAACTTTAGAATAGCACTATGGTTTTCATCTGATCGTTTGGATGTCTCCCTGACATTTTACATTATTTTCCGGAGTTTCAACATTTTCGATGGGGTTTTTTTTTGTTGACTGAGCTAGTCATTCCATTAAGTTTTTTTAAATCAAAAGTATGATAAATGATACCACTTGGTTGCGACTGCTCTTTCCTTTTTTCTTTTTTTGTTGTCTTTTTTTGGTTCGTCCCACTTTTATTATCATATTTTAAAGCATATTTTCCTCACATTTATATGTTACAACGTTAAAAGTAGTTGTAATAAAAAAAAGTTGCTGTATATATATAAAATGATTAATTTGGAAGTTTTTAAAACCACATTTACATTTGTTTTTTTTACATTAAAAATATAATAATTAAAATATATAAAATAGGTAACAAAATTACAATAATAAACGTACTTTTGACAGTTGTCATTATTGTATAATGTTCGTGTTCGTATTCAGGTAGAGAGGCTATAAACCCAGGGAAGGAATATAAAATGCGGTTTCTCTTTTCTTTCCATTTTGTATCTTTATAGTTGTTATCTGTTTTTAATGATTTGGAATAAAGTTACTACAAATATTGATATTATTTATTTAAAATGCCACGTAAATCCATTATTCGGAATTAGAACAAGCAAGCCTATGAGGCGAGTAAGATTCCGCACAAATCGCCATCCTGTGAAGCACACTCGACCCATTATGAAATTTCAAAACCGCCTTGCCTCTCAAACGAATCTACTAAATCACACTCATTGTCACGTAAACCTATTTACCAATTCAATGAATTATAATAACAACGGTAGCAGAACGGGCTTCCTGAATTTACTTGCAAATAAACTGTGCGAGCACATCTTTGGACATAGAAATGTTCAGCAAACATACTGTATGCGAGATAAACAGAAGAGTAATGCCTTTTATATATCCAGGAAATATTGAAAGTAATTATTAATAATTAATTCCAGTCTTCAGTGGTATATCATAGATGGATAATTCACTAATGTATGAAAAATATTGTCCTCCAAAAATAGGAAAAATGAAGATCACTAAAATCAGACAGACATTAATAATTACTTCCGTATAAAAAAAAATCCTTTTTCACTTATAAAATAACAAAATTAAATTCAACTGGCAGCAAATTTTTATCATTTCTGCTTTCAATTACAGTTTTGTCCAGTAAATAATTTATTTTTTCGATGCAATTTTTGGTGAAAGTGAATAAATATTATGTGAAATTAAAATGGCCTACTTAAAAAAATGTAACCAATAATAATTTCAGTGGGACAATATCTTTAAACCCTTATGTAAGCTGTATAAAAGCATTCGCTTCTTCAAAGACATAATTTCGTGAATAAATATCAAAATGGTAACTTACCCATCCGTATGCGCAGTAGGATTGCTCTATTGACATGTTAGTCCAGTACAAGTATGGTTACACCTAGAACAATTTGTATTTTGTCTATTATTTATCAGAAAGTGGTGGGTCAATTAGCATATTTTCAAAATGGCCGATATTTTCCATTTTGAAGCTCCGTATCTCAAAGGTTAGTTTTTTAACCACGCAATTGGATAACGAGTAGATATAAATGTGATATTAAACTTTCCACTTATTCATAGCCATATTCAAATTACCATATGACGTACTTATGACGTCATAAGATGTCACAATAATGCTCAAATAACATATCTTTAAAAAAATGTAAAAGCTGAAGAAAAACGACTTTTTAGATATTTTGTCCTGTTGAAATTGATTATTAAGTTTCCTCATTAAAAAAAATTTCATGGAAATAATAAATATATAGAACATTTATGAACGTTATACATCAACTTGTATTAAGTATTTTGACAGTTGACAGTACTTGTACTTACCACATATTGGCAACATTTTTTCCTACAACTACATTCCTAACTACTTTTTTTTGGCAGGAACCATACCAAGGCTATTTGCAATTTACATTAAACAAGCTGTGGGATGGCTTCAATACATTGTACACACTATAAATTGAATGTTTAAAAAATAAATAAATTACTGAAATTAAACTGCGCATGTGACATAAATCCCAATCAGACATTTTATGATGGTAAAGACTATAGTAGCAGATAACATGTATCTTTGATACGAATAGGGTATTTATTTAAATGAAACGTAAGTTACGGTATTTCTTTAAATAATTGTTTTGAAAAATATCCTTAACAAATTGTTATTTGTTAACTGAGTTCTTTGGTATCAGCATCTCCAACTGCATTCAAAGTTGCTATTTTATTTGACTTCAAGAATACAAAGTCTTGCTGTGGATGTTTGTGTTTGTTTGTTACTTGGCAAAATAAAATTTTGCCGAGTATAGTACTTACTTTGTTTGTAATCTTTGTTTTTGTTTGTTAGCACGATAGCGCCTACAGTTTTCAAGTTATCATTCTTTATTTTTTTTCTCATGTATTCTTATGTAGGAGAATTTTACAGTAGGAGGGTCGTTCTGGTATTATTGAATTATGTAAAACAGTCTTTTATACAGAGGTTTGTTTGATTGGTGGTAAACGGTGTGGGATTTGGTTTGTTTTATTTGCATCTCAATAAACATGACAAGGACAAGAATACATAAAATCACGTTAAAAGGTTATTCTATAAAAAATATATCATACATTATTACAATCGTTTTTAAGATTTTCCTTCATTGTTATTAAAATTCTTTTTTGACTACATCTCTTTTTTTGTACTTAACTACAATTTCTATAATACAATTAAAATCAGAAAAAAAACCAGACTATGAGATGCAAGGATAGCCCATGTAAGTCCTAAACGACATAAAAATAATATAAATAGTAAAATGAACAAATAATAAAACATCAAAGAAAACAATAGATATTTTGTTTCTATTATTATCATTATTTTTATCGTAATTATTATTATGTATGTAGTGGATGAATAGTTATTAGCAATCTCGCTAGTTTTGCAAATCATACTTACATCTCTAGCTAAACATTGAAATAAAATAATTTTAAATGTACCTTGTGCACATATGGGTCAACTTTATTTGCTTTTCCTTTTTGTGCATTTTAAAATTGAAATTAACGTAGCCTAAATATCTACTTAACACACAAAAATAAAATATACAACCATTATTTGATACTACTGATTATTCTATATGTCAACAGAGTGTTTCTCTCTAGTTCATCTCTAACTGCAGGATTTAGAGCAGTATTTGCAAGATCTAGCCACACCATTTTATATGTATTATTTCTAGTGTCATATTTTCTTCTACCCCGCATAGTATCCATATAAGCGTTTAGTGTCGATTGATTTCAAAGTAGCCACACACTAGCAGTAACCCGTGCACCACACGGTCTTTTTCTGCCTTAATAATGTGGTTATATACTTTGCATGGGCAAGTATAATAAAAGCGCACTCTGATAAAACATTGTATCAAGAATCAAAACTATTTACGGCCATTGATCTTGTTATACACTATCCCTTTACTTAGAAATATATGTAAGCTAAAAATGAAAGCAATACTGGATATGGAACTTTAACCTTTACTTTTGACTGTTCAGACTTTAAAAAAAAGACGCTAAAGCAAAATTGTGAATTAGATGATACGCGCAAACACTGAGGAAAGCATAAAATGCCAAACTATATTAATTTGGGTGTTTTTCGTGGTGTATTAATTATTTGATACATATAAATAAAATTAAAAAGTGTAAATAATTCGAATGAAAAACAACTGCGGAAATACTTTTGTTAAGTTGTTTTTATGTTCAAAAGACCATTTGGAATCGTTTTGTTTGTGTGTGTTCATTTTTTTTATTTACATTTTTTTAATGGTTTTGATATTTTGCAATTTCTTTTTGTTACCTACTATTTGCTACTTTTATGAATAAATTATGATCAATATATGGAACTTGCCTTGCCTTTTTTAGTGTTTATCTATAATAAATTATGCTTAATTCTGAGATAGGCAAGCACAATAATAGCCTTAAATACTTCTACCTCATCTATCTCAGATGTACCGCGAAACGTAGATTTGATAACATTAGTTCACACTATTACGATATTGTTCCATATTTCTATCTTAGGGAGATATTATAAAGGGTTTTAAAGCAAAATTTCTGATTTCATCGGTAGATAGGTAGTAATTTCCGGGTTCACGGTGATTCATGACTTGCAACTTCTTGGTTTCAACTAATTGGCCGTTGGTGGCGATATATTTATTTATTTTTTGGACCGCGTTTGTGAAGGTACAGTAGTTACCAAAATAAAAATTATACTGCAAAATTAATAAACATCGAATTAATATATTCATAAAGAATCGGAGAATATTATGGGGAATAGTGTGTAAAATTCAATCGGGAGAACTGATGATAAGACCTTTTGTTTAAAATCGAGTGGAACTCCGATAGCCGAGTTGTTGAGTAATCTGGCAGGACTAACTGTAGGCTATCTGTATCCCGTTAGGACCCTGAGATACTTCTGCCGTTGCAAGCCGTCTAAAACGGATTCCTTCTTAGGCCAAAACGGCCCACTATGTCGAGGAAGTTAAATTAAAAACTAAATAATGTATTAATTATACCATGGATGGTATTTACCTGAATAAACGGCCAACTTTAGAATAATAATTAATTATTATTAATAATTGGCCTAATCTATTGAGTTTCTCGTCGTATGCTTTGATCGTCCTTAGGAGTGAGAATTCTCACTCCTGAGAACGATCAAAGCATACTGATCGAAACGTCGAGAAACTCAACAGTTCCTTTCAGAACTAATATACGTATATATTTGATTTCGCTATGCAAACCTTCAAACAATACAATAATAATCTAATAAACGCCGCCCATCCACATTTATACGCACACAATATTGTATTATATTTATATTATTATTATTATTATTTATTGCCAAAAACCAGATACAAACAAACAAAAACACAGAAACTAAGGGAGTAGGCAGGAACCTAAAAGTGAACCTAATCACTATAACAAGAGTTCAGGTTCCGTACTCCCAAAGTAACAACAATGATATAAAATAAACTATATAAAAATATTTAAATAACAAATAGACGAATCAACAGTGTCAATATAAAATAAACGGATAAAATACATTATAGTCGATTCAACAAAGTCAATATAAAACATGTGATTTAAGTGAATTTAAAAATGTTGGAAAACTGTCTAAAATTAAAGAATTGTTAATCATTTCCGGTAATTCTTCCCACAACCTAGGGAATACGTTAATAGCGGAATGATGAAGACAATTGGTTCGAGCATAGTGATGAATGAACTTAAGTGTATCAAGGTGACGGCCATTAAAAACTATAGATTGACGAACACTACTACAATCAACCGTTCCAATAAGTGATTTACAAACAAAGAATAACAGAAGATAATTTCTTCGATTAGATAGTGTAGGCCAATTTAGCTTAGTGAGACGTTCCTCGTATTCCATTTCACCTCTTGTTTTTTTAAGGACAAGCCTAGTAGCCCTTCGCTGGACTGCCTCGATACGTTCCGTAAGTTTTTTGGTTCGAGGCAACCACGCTGGGACACCATATTCAAGGATGGGGACAATGAGAGCTTTATAGACTGAGAAAATAGCTGAAGGGGATGATCCTCCTGCAATACTAGTAATAAAACCCAACATTCGATTTGAACGAGAAATAATTAAGTTTACATGGTCATCCCAAGTAAGTTCACTATTAATCGTGACCCCCAGATGACAATGACTAGATACGGATTTAATAGGCAAGTCATTTATACGATAAACAGGTCTATACTCTTTCCTTGATCTTGTAATGTGGAGAGCCTTGGTTTTATTTAAGTTAAGCTCCATTTCATTTAGATCACACCAAGAGGAAAGCCTGATCAAGAACAACTTCATCGTCTACAGTAAATATATTTCTATAAATTATCGTGTCATCGGCAAACAATGCACGTGGAGAAATAATAGATGAGGGAAGGTCATTTATAAATAAGTTAAAAATAAGGGGTCCAAGTACGCTGCCCTGTGGTATGCCAGAGGTAACTGGGGATGAAGGGCTAATGGATCCTTGATACAAGACTCTTTGGGAACGTCCCAATAGAAATGACTTGATCCATTTCCAGACATTGCCTCTGATATTGAAGTGATTAGCCAGCTTATTTAAAATAATATGGTGAGGCAGTTTATCAAACGCATTGGCGTAGTCGAGAAAGATAACATCAATTCTGGGGGCTTTAGTTTTATCTAGCGAAGATGCCCAGGAATGAGTTAGGTTGGTATGTTGGGTAACACAGGAACGGGAGGGAAAAAAACCGTGCTGGACTTCAGTAATTGGACAATTATAAGCAACGTGATCAGATATACTTGAAAACAGTATTTTTTCAAGCAGTTTCGAACATATATGGGTAAGGGATATTGGTCTGTAATTACAAATTGCATTTTTATCACCAGATTTAAATATAGGAGTGATATGGGACATTTTCCACTTAGCGGGGATTTCCCCCATAATACGCAGGGACAAGTTAAACAAATTAAATAATGGTGGAGCAATAAATTCGGAAACAGATTTCAATATGTATGGATGCACGGAATCAGGACCTGGAGATTTATTAGACGAAAGTCCATTAATCACCTTCTCAACATTGTAGACGTTAAAGTAAGTATATTATAGTAAGTATAGTAAGTAATTATAGCATAATTATACAATTAGTAGTAGAATTCATCGGACTGTTCTACAATTTACCAACCATTTCTAATTCTTTGTTACCACTTTTCATATCTATTAGAGGATTTTATTTGATTATAAACGTTACCATATTATTACAACTAAAAAATTAAACATATCCCTCGAATAATAAGCACCTTCCTCAAATGAACTCCGCATCCCCATATAAGGGCACTACCAAACAATAAACACTACACTTTAAAATGTTATAAATCATCTAAGACACTGTGAAACAGAGTAGGTTTAGTTTTAAGAATATCAAGCATTTCAATAAAATGGTAACCGACCGAAAACGTCCAATCCAGAACGTCCTCCTAAAACCATTTTAACCATTTAAAAAAGTGTTACCCCTGTTAACACTGTTAACCCTATTTACCCTGTTAAAACTATGCATATTCATATCCCTATAATGACTTGTTTGGCGTTGGCCGCTTCAGTTCAAATCGATAATACCCAAGCGACTGCATCGTAACTTGTTTATCAGCGCGATAAAGAACACACACATGTTTAAGTTGGCCTAGATGATTCGGAATGTAAGTACCTATACACATTTAGCTTATATATTTACCATTGTTTGATTTGATACACTGGTCTGATCTCTTATTATTTATTTATTATTTGGTGTAAATAGGTATAAGTACATTTTTAAAATCCTTAGTTCGTAGTTGAGTGCAGACGTATACGTTTTTAGATACAGTACTCGTTTACCTGTGATAGCATGTTGCACGGATAAGCTACTAACTGCATGCGACCAGTATACCTACCTGGATAGTGAATGTATCGGTTGCATTAATTATAAGTACACTTTCGTTATTTATTCTAACTAAATTTTTACAATGGCCAACATGGAAAACAACGAGCCAAATACTTCTAATTTAAATATTAGCACCGTTGAACAGAACACCTGGCTGCCAAATCTCATCAAGTCAATCATGGGCTGCAAAACCATTGCTGGTTATTATGCGACGCAGTCACCAAGATTGTCTCTTTCGAAAAAGACATTACCATCCTCAATCTTGAAATCACTGGTACAAAAAGAACTGAGGAAATTGCACACAGATATGCAGGACAATTCTGATTTTGTGGATGTTAAGCTGAAGGATATTGCTGAGCATACGCTACAATCCACTACAGAATGCATGGATGAGATACGCGACAAAATCGACAACCTTGAAGGACGTCAACGCTGGTTTACTGGCATACCCGAACAAGCGGAGGATAGCAAAGGTAGGCCTACTGTTAATTTCTTTCCTCTTTTATTTCCAATACCACCGGCATCAAAATCGCTAATGATGATATCTAACGAGCCCATCGAGTTGGACCACGTAATACCACCAGAGATAAACCGAGACCAATTGCTGCATACTTTCTCAGATATTCCACTAAAGAAAGAGTACTCAAGGCAGCTCCAAAACTTAGACCTGGATTTAAAGATAACATCATCTACGTAAATGATGATTTTACAAGTGATAAGTAAAAGAAAGGCACATTCATCGACATGGATCATCTTGCTAAATACTACCCGAACCTCAAGGAAGCACATGCACCCGAAGCTACTGAGTAATTCTAGTCTTTGCCATCATTAACTTTACATTGACTTACCTCCAACCGAAATATTACCTATATAATTAATTTTTATTTCACGAATTGTTTATTTTGCTTCTTATTAATTATGTATTAATGTATACAGTCTCATGCATGCTTATTACTGTATTTCTTTTTTAGATAACGTTTTACTCAGCTATTGTTAACGAATGTTAATTATTTTATATTACTTCCTTTTTATGACTTTAATGCCCCCGAATCTACTGAGTAATTCTAGTCGTCGCCATCATTAACTTTACATTTATTTCAAGAATTGTTTATTTTGCTTCTTATTAATTATGTATTAATGTATACAGTCTCATGCATGCATGCTTATTGCTGTATTTCTTTTTAGATAACGTTCTACTCAGCTATTGAATGTTAATTATTTTCACTTAGGCCTAATTCCTTTTTATGACTTTAATGTGAACTCTGAACTTACCATTAACAATGATATTTCTAACATAACCTTTTATTTAATCCAGTTAATTGAAAATGACAAACATGATGAATCTTAATTCACAGTCAGTTTCCCTAGATGAATGCAGCTTTTATGATTGTTCACAATTTGATTCTAAGTTTAATACATCCTTTAATATCCCTCCTGCATCTTAATATTAGAAGCATTACGCACAAAGTTAACAATCTCAAATTCAATTAATAACACATTTCCATAATCGGTATCAGTGAAACATGGCTTAATGAAAACTCCCTATTCCATTCATTAACAACTACTCCTTCTTTGCAAGTAATAGATGCAATAATCAAATTGGTGGAGGAGTTGCATTTTTTATACGTAATGATATAACCATTCCAATTCGAAATGATTTAAAATTACCATATGACCTTTCCGAATCACTTTTGGTTGAGATTGAAAACTCAAAGATTGATCATTTTTATTCCAAACAATCTAACTATAAAATAGTTGCTGGTGTTTTACTTAATGATATCTCCGACCACCTTCCTATATTCAGTTCATTGATCAAGAAAATAATGAGCAAAACCTCGATGATAATAGTGCCAACTATTCATATCGTATAAAAGACCTAAATGCCTTATCGATTGATTTATAAGGTGAAGACTGATCTATGATATTTCATTGTGACCCAAGATTGAGTTTTGATGCATTTCTTGAAAAATGTACAAAATATCCACTCCAGACACTTGATTAAAAGTAGCATAAAATCAAATAAAACGTTTAAACAACCATGGATGTCATCTTCTCTCTTAAAACGAAACTTATTACAAGCCATGTATTCTTCAGATTACCTTTATATCTATCAAACTAGAAAGTATAATAATTCTTTTTAGCAGTGCGACAAAGATTAGTGAAAATGTTATTATATTTTTTATAGTTTAGTTTGTCATTATTACATGTGTGCACATATTTGTTATAGAGCTTATGTTTCCGTGAACTACATTTTAAAAATAAAGGTAATAATAATAACAAACACCCGAATCTAATTAAAGACGGTAATAATATTTACAAAACTCAACAAGAAATGTGAATCGTTTAACAACTATTTTTCTACAATTGGTCCTAATATTATTAATAGTATGGCAACTAATTTAACTGATCCATTATCTTATCTTCATCCTGCGTTTGCAAAATCATTTTATATTAGCCCAGTTTCAATTGATTTAACAGTTAACCAATTATATACAATCTAAATCCTAATAAAGGGTCTGGATCTGACGGTATTAATGCTCGTGTCTTAAAATCTGTATCTCCCTTAATCATCCACCTACTTACCCATTGTTTAAATTCATCTTTTTTATCTGGCACTTTTCCAACACACTTAAAACTAGCTAAAGTAGTTGTGCCCATTTTCAAGAAAGGTGAACGAAGGCAAATATCACTACTTTCAGTCTTTTCCAAAATTATTGAAAAACTAATGTATTCTAAACTTTCTGATTATCTCACAAAATGTGATATACTTAACCGCCAATATGGTTATCTTGAAAATATTCTTTTTTCCAAACCAATAATTAGTAAAAACTAACCTTGACAGTTTCGCTGTCCTGATCGGACAGCTTCTTCAGAAATAATGACGATCTATCATCAAACAGACTGACCTCTAGAGGGCCTATTCTGTTTAATGACAGGGTCATACACACGTGACTGAGTTGGTGGGTGCCCTCGTCTCTTTTTTTAGGTGTATATATTCATGAAAACCTCAAATAGGTCAGTCATCAAAATTACATTTCGAAAAAAATTTCAAGATCTATTAGTATTATTTACAGACTTTATAACACACCTGTCCTTCCGTATTTCCATTATTGTAAAATTATTTGGGCTACAGATTTATCTTCTAATAGGCTTTTGCTAGATTAACTAAATTACAAAAACGTGCAGCTAGAATTATTACCTTTTCACCATTTAGAACCTCATCTGAACCCCTTTTTAAACGTCTTGGTATATTAAAATTAACGGATATTCACAATGTTCATGTTGCCAGTTTTATGTTTTAATCAAGCGTATTCGTGTTGACGAATATCACCAGTCATATTCGTAAATCTATTTTGCACATTTTGCATTTGAATCAGGAATGATTCATGATTATAATATAATTATAGATTTATTGAAAGTAATTTACTAAAGTAATTTACTAAAATACCAGGTCAATTTTGATAAATAGCAGTTTTTAAAGTTCTCACTCGCTTTGATGTTACGCTAGGCCTAGGTAGCCAAGCACCAAGCAACACGTACCTGCGCTTCGCTCAAATTTACCGCAGTCATATTTTGGACGGCGCCCTCAATACTTCGTTGCCATGCGAAACAGATTTTTACTGGCTTACGAAAAACGAATACGTGTGCGTGACGTATCCGTTTTCGTTATCGTATTCGTAAGATTGCGAAAACTCCCTAATATCTGAATAAATGTTATCTGATTGATTGATTGACATGGGTGACGTCACAAGTTTAAATCTCAAATTAACTTTATCTTCAATATTTTGCAAAAATAATAAATAGCACGCCTAGTTGAGCAGTTAAATATGCAAATGAAATTCTACAATGTGCAAGTCATTTTTGTTCAACCAAATTAGTTTATTAAAAATGATTAATTAAATATTAAATCTAAATAGTCACGATTTTCTAGCAATGTTTTCAAGATATAGCCACTGTGACATACTTAATTGTAGTACATCTAAAATCCATTAACAATCAATCTATTTTTAAAATTAAACTAAGGAAATATCTTATCGTTGGTATTCCTATCTGATTTTATATACTCCGGTTTGATGATATTGTTGCTCTTCACTTTTTATATTTTAATTGTACTTTTTTTATATTATCTTTTATGCATTTGATATGTATTTTTTTATTATGTCTTTCACACTTCCATAATATGTCCTTTTTATGATCCTTGTTCACTTTCACATCTTTGATTTCTCTTGCAATGGACCCCATTGGAAATAAACTGACTTGTTGATTTTATGGGTCGTCCTTGAATCCATTCACTTTGGTTTTATTCAATTTTAATATTCCAATATTTTGTATTATTTTTGTTATGTATTTTAAATGTATTGCTGAATGGATGCTAAATGTATAAATAAACAAAAATAAAATAAATCAATTTATTGTTATTGCTAGAAAATCAAAAGAAATTATATTGTATATTATATACTTCATGAACATCAAAACTATTTTTGGAAGAGTTTCTTTTCTATTAAAACCGTAAAATGCTAACGATTATTAATTAATATCAATTTTAATTTTAATGTAGAAGATGAAGTTACATTTGGAAAAAATAAGTTACTTTTCTGCTGGATTCCTGGTAAGCTGCTTCGTCACATGGCTTAGTAGTCCAATGATGTTTCACAGCGACAAGAACACAACCAGGTAAAACTTTAACAATGCATACAAAAGTCAATAATAATAATTTATCATTTGAATATGAGGAGAATATTGTTACTTAGATTAAAAGATTACCGTTTGATAGCCTCGTGAATTTAGTTTTGCATTGTGTCTTGTTGATCGTTATCCTCGGCCACCCCAAAGAAATTAGGAAATTGTTGGTGGGTCAGGGAAACGCAATAGAAAAAACAATTCCTGTTATTGTATAAAAACCTATAAGCTAAAATCTCTGTGGGCGCTGTTTTCACATTAGTGGGTAATGCGTTTTTACATTTGTGGTTATTTTCACATTTGGTGGGTGATGCGTTTTCACATTTGTGGTGATGCGTTTTCACATTTGTGGGTGATACGTTTTCACATTTGTGGGTGATACGTTTCACATTTGTGGTTGTTTTCACATTTGTGAGAGTTTTCACATTTTTGGGGTTCAACAAGGTACCAAGTGAACTAATTAGATAGGCAGAACAAACGGGCTTTTGAAAGTGCGGCCGTTAACGGAGGTGTCCGCTTACGGAGGTTCAACTGTATAGCCTATTTCCTATAAAATAACTTTCCGCCCTTAAATTGAGTCCCAATATTATTGTCTTTCATTTATTTGCATTGGTCGAATAGGAAGTGTGATATCGTCCTCTACACTATCTTTGTTGTTGTTGTTGTGCGAACAACCAAGCTATTTAAACGCCTTCAGCATCCGATCAAACAATTGACCTACATAATCGTCGCTCCAATTACAAAAACTAATGTAACCTTTCAATTTAAACCACATACTTAATTTAATGTAGTAGCGATATAACTTGTTGCAACTAACTTACAGTTATAATATTTCTAATATACATATGTTTCATCATTTCTACAAATGCGTGATACGAACGATAGTTACATACGATCCACCCTGCTTTCACCTTGATTCAGAGGTTAGGTAAGGTTATTCATAACTATTTAGAGAGCCAATCGTTTTACCGTTCATTATAACAAATAATAAACGGCACTTGATAAAATATTAAACAATCGGACAGAAAGGAAACACTCAGTTGTTATAAATACATTATAGCCATATTAAGTGGTTTTCAATGGTTTAATGATGACGTCACCGGCAAATCATTCTATTATAACAATTTTAAGAGATAATTTCAAATGCTTATAGAATATTGTGATAATGTTTTTGTTCAGATTTCAATTTTATAATACGTCAATTTAAATAACTTCAATGTGCGAAGATCCAATGTATTCTTATAACGCTAATTAAAGTTGAATAGAAGATACTGGAGAAACTTAAATAATCCCAGATTGCTTTATAGCTATTTCGACCAGAAAAAAGGTATTCAAAAAGTATATAGGTATCCATATAATAAATATGTAGTAATTAAATAAATCCGCTGTACGGAAAAATAAGGTGAATAAATATATAATCATTATTTTATTTATGTAATAACTAGAAATGTCGAAGCCGACATAAGGACTCTGACAAACACAATGGATAGTAGGCCTACCACACCTAATAGACAACCTCAGAGAAAGATACTTCTAGATTGTGGCGGTAATGTCGCCTCTACTGTCAAGATGTTTCGTGAGACTTATCCTGGAGGAAAAGATTTCATCATCCATTCTTTCGAAATCGATGACCGTCTCTGCCCTTATTTTAGCCCGTATCATAACAATCATCATCTACACTGTCCTGTCGGGGTATCGGATCATGACGGTAGGTTATCATAATGTAAAACACTTATAGAATTCCCCTATTAAAAATTCGTTTGACTCCTATTAATATTTGTCACATTGACTTGGCGTCTTAATATAATTTTTTGTCTTTACAGTGGGTAAGTACTGTAGGCTCTTATTAAAGAGATTCAAATCTTCCTTGTCCAATAAAGTATGCGTATGTTTTATGGAAGGTTTTGATTTCCGAAGTAGGCTGATATATTTTTGTTTGTCACCTGGACCTAAAATACATAAAGAATGTGGCGCATGTTCTTTGAATGTCCAGGTAACAAGATAGATAAAAAAAATTTAAATATTGATGGTAGTAAAAGCTCTTTTAAAGAGCTCATTCTTGGCAGTGGAAATTGTACAAAAAACCAATTATATACCATCGCTACCTATTCTATTTATAAAATAAAAATATATAATGAATTAAAAAAACCGTTTTGTCAAAATCCATGGGTGGTCTTTAAATCTGTAGTTGATATGACTGCCGTAGGTTTGATTTAAATGTGTTTTATTATATTTATTTTACCATACAATGTAGCATAATTATATGCATGAATTAATTTTAAATATATTCAGTTTATATTACACAACAAAAGAGAAAAAAAAAGAAATGTATTTATTAAAAATAAATATGTAACAAAAATATGAAATAAATGTGAGTGAATCTCACAAAAGAGAAAAAAAGACTGTTTCCAATTCAAAAATTAACCGATAATTAATTGATAATTAACCGATAAACTAGCTGTGGAAACGGGGTTTAACCGATTCCAACGATTAACCTATATATATCTCATTCAAATCGAACACTGTAATTATCGGATAAATGCGATAATGTTTAGCCTTTGACCTGAATGACAAATCGATGCGCTGTGATTGGGCTCTTGGTTGTTCAGTCATGTCTAATCATGCGCAGAGCATTTTTTTAATAATTATCTGATTGGTTAAAAATTAACCGATAATTTTGTTATGGCTGCAGAAACACGCCAAAGGGACACTTTCTCATTCATTCATTCATAATGGTATATTTATTAAAATCATCTTCACAAACAAACTGATTGTGACAAATTTTTAAATTATTTTTATTTATTCATTTCCCAACCAACAGTGAGCTCATGGTTCACCACTTACAGGAGGGAACACAGACAAACACAGACAAACACGAACATATACAATAACAAACATTAAACTAAACTACTAACAATGTTACGAAACTTACGGAAATTATTACTAAAAATATCTAACTCAGGGTAAAAGAGTAAAAGAATTGTAAGTTTGACTTAATCTACTAATAAAACCATTTTTTAAAACATTTACTCTACTAAAAAGGAATATGAAAAGTAGCATTTCTTCTAAGACGACGACTAGGGACTCCAAGATAAAAATTACTAACTAAGTTACAGTCAAATAAAGAATTAATACATTTATACAAAAAAACAAGATCAAAAAAGGTTCTACGAGACTCAGGAGATCGGACATGGAAATGAAAGTCAGGATTCTGGTTGTGGCTGATGTAGCCTAAAAAACGGTTATGCAGACGCTGAATGCGCGTAGACTGAGTTTTCGAAATAGAATTAAAAATAACAGAACTGAAGTTGAGAATGGGATGGATAATTGGAATAATAAAGGTGGATTTTGGTTTGCCTGTCAAAATGTTTACAATTACGCCACATCAGCCCAAGCAGTCTATTGCACTTGCCAACAAGATAATCAATATGAAAAGAAAAACAAAGAGAACTATCAATAAAAACACCAAGATCTTTTTGCGATTGCACCCTATTAATGGGATTGTCATTAATTAAATAATTATAAAATAAAATGTTCTTTTTCAAAGTAATAGTTAAAATATTGCACTTTACTGGATTGAGGGACATACCCATAAAGCAGCCCAATAACATAGCTTGTCCAAATCCACCTGAAGCCTGTCAGCATCCTCAACACTACCAATAATTCTGTATAGCTTAACATCATCAGCAAACATAAGACATCTGGAGTGGGTGAAGAGTTTTGGGGTATCATTGACAAAAAGATTGAAAAGGAGAGGACCAAGAATCGATCCCCGAGGGACACCGGACTGAATAGGAAGCCATTCAGAGGATATACCCTCAATGACCACTCTCTGGAACCTACCATTAATATATTAAAAGGTACTTTAAATATTTTTAAAAGATGGCATAAAATAACATATAAAAAAATGAGAAACATACAATACATCATAAAAAACAATAAAATAAACGAGCACAACATCAAAACTGAATTGACAAAATTACCTAATATATTTTTTGTTATTCTTATTACTTCAAACATAATATTATACAGTGGAATAAAATTATTTCCAATACAGTAGTAACGAAACGAGGCAATATAATGGCTATATAGCACTACAACTATAGCAACCTCTAGGCCTATATTCAGTCGGATAACAACTAGGCCCCTGTTTATGCTTGGTTCTAATTTTAGAGGCGTTACGTTCCAATAATTTGTTTCTATCTTTCTATTTGTTTCCTAAAGCTCACGAACATTTTTTTTCTGTCATTAAAAAGGCAATATGACAGCATTTTGTGATGCAACATGGACGCCTACAAAATCTAACAAAATGCAATGGGGAGGAGGAAGTATGTTTGTCCGTAAATCGGAACGCGCCAATAATATAACTGGAGGTCGAAGACTATATAGTTACCGCAAAACAATCCCAACGATCAATCTTTCAAGATGGATTAAAGAAAATTTAAGAAAAGAAGATTATGTAATTTTTAAAATTGATATCCAAGGTGGTGAATTTTGTGTTCTTGACCAAATGCTGAAAGATGGGACATTTACGTGGATCGATAAGTAAGTAAGGGTAATTCTATTTCAATTCAACCAAAATGAAATTTGAAATCGTTTAAACAATATTAAACAGTTTGGATTGCCACATTTACCATTTTGGACTTTTGGCACACTTTGAAATGATTCTGGCTCACTGGGTATCATTGGTTAAATTCTTTGATCGGATTTTTGTTGACTATATACAGCTGACAATGGAGGTTGGGTGTTAGTGTCAGTCTATCATGTGACCACAACAAAAAACAGTTTTACCTTTGAATGGGACGAAACTAGCAATTCTATGTATTACGAAACCAACCAATCAGGTGTGATTATAATATTTAATTTTTTTGTATTTTCAGATATTATGGAGAATATCATTTAAGTCATCACGTGGGTTATAGCAAACATGAAAAGAAAAGGATTGTTAATGATGTTCGGAATAACATAGACATGGTGTTGTGGGAAGGAGAATTTCGTAACTATGTAGACTTTGATAAATTACATCCAATACAAGTAAGAGCAGTAGGGAAACACAATAATCCTTAGGCGGCAGAAAACACTCGGCATTCCCTATACCTACATTTAAGAAAGAAAAACTCCATAGATATTAAGGGTTAAAGAAACAAAAAATAATTCGAACATTAATAAAACTGCAATCTTTATCCACATAGGCCTAATGCCAAGTTGGTTTAGTTTTTATGTCTATAAAATAATTTTACGAGCCTAAGGCAACGTTTATGGCTTTCGCAAACAATGGATGAAAATAAATAGTTTTGGGGGATGGGTGAGGAAGGGTGGGAAAATAGCTCATAAAAATTCACCACAACTTACTACACTATATTCGTGCAGATAATCCTTTTGTTATTATGATTCGACCATGTGATGTCTTGACGCGATTGTTTTAAATATTGGAATCATCTGCATAAATCCTACCCCCACAGCCAATGGATGCCCCAACAAAATAATAAGCCTAACTACAATAACTTACAATTCCTACTGCTAACTCTAACATATTCATGATTTTGTTTAGATACCAGCATTAGCTGTAGGTAAAGCTGGTTCCACATACAAGAAATGCGTAAAAAATAACGACCTTGCTATTGTAATAACTATTGGGATGTGTAAGAAAGAAGCCGTAAAAGTAATGTCAACTTTAGCATCTTACAAACAAAAAATCCCTGTCACCGTGTTTGTGTACAGCGAGTTTGCTGTGCAATGGCCAGAACTGGTAACATCCTGGGCGAAAGTCGATGACATTGGTCTCCGAGGAACGCATCAGTATCCGCCTGGACATTTTGATCGGTTGCAGAAAGCATGGGTTAGAGAAGCTATCGTTACTGCTGAAATGCGGCTTAATGAAATCGGCATAACGCCAACTTACTTTCTACCAGATGAATTTAAAGAAAAGAGTGCGTTGCATACACAGTTAAGTACTCGAGCATTTAGAATCGTACAGCCAGCTTCGCAGTTCCCTCTCAAGAATGCTGGTAAGTGATGACATTTATTGATATTGTTTATAAATCAAAATCACGCTGGCAACATAAATGATTCGATAAATAAAACTTAATGGAGCATAATATGCGGTTAAGACAGTGGAACCATAATACCTTGCCATATTAACATCGGCAAGGGTTCGAGCCTCACTCTCTCCATGGTTCTGGTGGTAGAACAAGTCTTCTCAGATAAGGACTATAAACCGAAGGTCCAGTGTACACATCTGGCTCATGTGCACTTTAAAGAACCTATTACATCTTTCGAGACGGGTAGGGTGTACTATTATACACAGCCACTGTCACTCATTAAGAGGGCCCCTTGAATGTCATCATATGCTGTTTAGGGTCACCCTCTATAAATAAGGTGTAATAAAAAAAAAGAGATTGCCGGTTTAACAACTTAATGGAGGGAAAGTATGAACCGTCATCGTTTTAATACTACCATGCATTATTACCTTTTTATAACATACCTGATTGTATTCTTCTATTCTATTCAATTGATTGGATAATTGCGCATCACGTGCCGATCTGTATTAGTTCTACCTAACGGAAAAATTTTATCTTATAAATTAATGGGTTCTAAGACACGTTTAGCTTTTTTATACATATTTTGCGATTGTTTTGCCATGTGCTGTCTATAACTATCATACTCGTCCAAAGTTGAAGCACTACATGTCTTTTTGAATGGCCTAGCATGCCGGCAGGCTTATTTTTTTCCTGTTAGGTTAAGGCAGAAACTATAGAGGGCCTGAATCCACACATGAATATTTATGATGTGACGAAAACCCCTGTAAATAGTTGTCACGCGATAATCGAAAATGATCTCTCGTCGTCGCGCTGCTATGGTAGCTGCTGCAAAAAACACCCAAGAACCATGTAGCCGCGCCCTACGTACATATAGTATTAACAATTAAATGTAAATGAAATAATTGATTAAGAATTTGACACTAGTGTTTTAACCCTTCTGAAAAAATTACATACATGTTTTATGTTAGTCTAACATTGTACTTTCAGACATTTGTTTGTGAAATAATTACTTTATTTGACAAACAAAGTACATATATAATGAATTAAATTGATTAATTAAAAAACCACATATAACCTTTAGAATCATCAAGAACGGTTGTTACCTTCCTTTAATCATGGATAGGAGGTATAAACTACATGCTTTAATTGTATTCCACATTCATTGTTTATTATTTATGTTTTACTTTTTAAAATGACCTGCTACACACATGGTAACGAATGTGGTGCAAAATTATGACAATTAATCATGTGTTTTTAATTAGTAAATTTTTTGTTTTTGTGGTAATTAATTTGTATTTAAAAGCTCAATTTCAGGCAATATCATTCTCCAATCTCCAGTGTATACTGTATCACATGTATGTAGCTGATATGATGTGATCTAAGATCCTATGTTTGATGTAAAAGACTTCGTATGCAGATATATATTTTCTGTTCAAACCACATCCTATTTTTTAAGTTTAAAAAAATATCATAAAAAATCTCACCAATGAAATAAAAGATACACATTAGGCCTGGTAAGTAGGCCTATAGGCCTACAGTAGCATATAGTGCAATTGTGATTACACAGGTTTAATTATATTATAGCTAGGCCTACATACATATAAAACTATAAACTTTGTTGGTCTAGGCCTACACCTTATAGTAGTATAGTTAAAATAAAAAAACACCAACAAATTAAGTAATGTAGGATGTGCTATTATATATATTAAATTATGTTAAAATACCTGGAGTAGGCGAGCAAACAACTCAACAATAACATTACAACATGGAGAGAAAAAGAGTAGGTCTACAGTAACTTGCTCCGATCTGCACTACGAACGTGCATCACATCACCTTTCGAAAGGCATTGTAGGATAGAATAGAGCTAATGGGTGGCGCCATTTTGAGCCATGGAGTAGCGCTCCCGCATCAAATTAGAAAGCCAAAATAATAGAGGGATCTGCTAATACTATATGGGGATAGAGCAGAGCCATATATAAAAAGTTTCGACTTTGAATGGAGCAGAAGCCAGGTTTGTGTCCAACTATTCCTATTATATGTAGAGTATGGAGTTGAGTCTTTTGTTTTGAAAATGTATAACGTTCAAAAGGCTTTAACTATCGAATTTAATATCCAAACAATCAATTTGTTTAAAGGTTTTTGTTAAAATAATAAATTACAAAGTTACTGCGAACATGATTATAAACAACAAAAATATAAATTTCGGAACGGCTCTGGTTGTGCGCTTCATGCACGCTCTACGCGTGCGCGTTTAGTTTGTAAAGCGCGATGTTCGCAGTAATTTTATGATTTCATAATTATCTTAACAAAAACCTTTAAACAAATCGATTGTTTTTATATTAAATTCGATATTTAAAGCCTTGTGAATGTTATACATTTTTAAAGCAAATTACTCTTTATATAATTATGGCTCTGGGATAGAGTAATTGACTGAGCCCTCTATAGAAATTAATAGTTTTGACTTCCTAGTTTGGAGAGGGCGCTGCTCCGTGCTGTGAAATGGCGTCGCCCAGTTTGACCTTTAAACCCTGTACTTCCGATACTGTGTTTTGAATGCAAATTGAAGAACAGGAGATTCTTGTGTTATAAGTTATTTGATCACACAGACAGTGTGTGTTTGCAAGTATGACGTCATGAGCTCACGCATGCATCATGAATATCTATGATATATGCACGCCCTCTATAGTTTCTGTCTTAATCTAATTTAATCTCTCTGCATTCTTATACAGCGCCCTCTATAATGTTCCCTATTATGTCATAATTAATCATGAATTATTCATGATTTCTGCCCACGTTCGTCCTGGAAAAAAAATTACGCTTCCCGGCATAGTCTTCTGGATAAATTGAATACAATTTTTTGGAACAGTAGGTGCGTAATAAATGTTTTGTATTGTTGAATTGAGATAATATTCCATTCGAATTTCCTCTCTGTTACTGTAAGCATATTATATTCTAAATTATGCAAATAGGGGATAGGTCCTTAGGCATACGTATCACTAATAATATTGATTTCTTATATTTCCAGGTCTAACTGTAGACAATTATGATAAACTTCCTGATTTTACAAGGGCGGCGAAGGCGCTGGAGTTTATCCACGAACAGCTAGAAACCGAACATGGTGGAATCCTACGTTTGGACACGGACCTACCGGATACTCATATGATCATAGTTTTTTTGTTGGACTATCTGTTAGTCAATTCTGAATATAACATCATAACCTTAGATAAGTGTATTGTGTAATTTTGGTGTGGATTTTCGAAACGTCCAGAAGCAATATACCTATATATATTATATCATTTGCGTGTGTAGGCCTATACTATTATCAGGGACCTGATAACTTATGACGTCATAATGTATTTTCGTGTCGGCCAAAATATTGAACTTTTTGATATTACTACTACAGTATTAATTACTTTAAATATACTTGCCGATTGGCTACTTTGGATAATTTGCAATGTTTTAACAATTCAGTGTGGTGGCGGAAAAAGGGTTGTTGGAATATGTTGTATGTATGTAATTTTTAAATATACTCAATAAATACAATAGAAATTGTTCAGTTGTCGGCTAATAATGATGCATAGAAAGAGTAAATGCATAACAAGAAAGGAGGTGGTTGAAAGAATCAAGGAGGGCGGGGGAATAGATGTTAAAACAAGGCCATATACATGGCTGCACTGGCGTGCTCAAGTTAGTGTTTACCAACCGACCAACATAGTGAGCTGTAGCTCTAGGGATATGGTGGTTGTTAAGGTGAGGTTGATTAGTAGATTGATACTATACTCTGGAAAGAGAAATAATCATGTTAATAACTTACAATTTTTAAATAATGTTGTCACTTATTGTCACACTTTTTCCCTTATGTATTAAAATGCATATACCGTTTTTTTTATGGAAAAAACATTAAAACTATTATAATGAAAGCAGAAATAGGATAACATACTCGCAGAAACGTACGTAAAATGTACTTCCAGTAATAAACGTACTTACAGAAATGGAGAACACAAAGACGTGCACATAACGTATTCGCAGAAATAGCCATCCACTTAAAACGTACAACGCAGTTTTTAACATAATTCTGCAAAAATGTGTTTACAGGTGAACTACTATTTACTTTGTTAGGCAACATTCTCATTTGTAGTCGTTGTAAACGTATACATCGTATGTAGAAATTAAAATAACCGTGATTGCTGCCCCCTATCAATTGCGTGAACAGTTTTCAGAAATTAGCAGCAGCAGATCCAGAATAAGTCCCAATGCAGTATAATGGTCGGCTGGTCCGCCCCCACTCCCCTCCAAAATCCATTGAATCCGCCTATTTCATTATAATATAATAACTCACACACACACACACACAGAGAACAAATAAAGGTATATAAATTATACTTGATTTCGAAAAATCGACGGAAATCCTCAAGCTGATTTATTTAACATTGATAACAACCCCACTTTTCGTCATCGGTAAACAAACGTCGTAAAATAAACCTTAGACTCAGTGAATAAACGAAACTTAAAATTATATCAGCTTTCGTTTATGACGTTACTTAAAAAGTAGAAAGCTACAAAATTTCACTCTGGAACAATATCGAAAACGTTGATATGTTTTAAAGGCTTGCATGTCGAATAACATTACAACTTTCAAAATAAAAAGACATTTGGAATTGGATGATAGACAACAAGTATTTAACTTCCACACCTGGTCGAGACTCATTATTTAAATATTTCCGAAATATGCAAAAGCAAATAAAGAGAAGGCCTAAGGATACGAAAACAAATCATATGATCTTAGTAAAATGGATATAGGCCTAAGAACCAAAACAAAACAAGGTCAGTAGATATACAAGCAGATGTTCGTATTACATACGTATTCTGTTACTAATTTCATTACCTGAAAAAAGTATTATCTTGAGAAAATAATAGGCTTATTCGTACAGTTCTTCCGATAAAATACTATATGACATAATTCTCAGTGCTTTATCTCAACATACGACAATTTTGCCCAGTAGGGATACGATAGTATCGGGTGGATAACATACGTAAAACCTGTTGAGGCAGGTGTGTAAACTTATGACGCCACACATGTCATAAGCTTTTAAAAACATACTACTCTTTGCTATACATTTTATAAAATAATATCTAAATATTGATTGGTAAACACACATTTCACCAATAATGTGAAATAAAACTAAATATTTCTAAAGGAGATATACACGTTTATATATATGGGTCTTCGTATTGACTTATTAAGACAGTTTTATCTATTTCTTCACATAAAATGGATTAATTGTAGGCTTGATCATAATTTCGGACAAATAGTACATTTTGATATCCACAATTATAGGCCTACCAGCATTACGTATAGGTACTGTGCACTGGTAACAACCTCCATCCATCTCTCCTAAAGTCGCAATGCAAGGACGAAAGCGCAACGCAAGTAATCATTGGTCAACTGGCTTGTGTTGCGCTTGCGTTGTGTCCTAGTGGGAACCAAGCTTAAGGGCCTCGTCATTTTTGTCAGCTACCACTAAACAACCGACAGTGACTGACAACATAGGGACTTTCTGAATTTTCGCGTTGACTATTTGACTTCGACATAATTTTGAGAGGTGCGCATGCGCCAGGTCGTCTTCCTTCTCTTCTCCACACGATCTGAATTTCCCTAATATAAACCAGAACACCGTCGTCACCCATACGATTGGTTATAAAGTACACAGGAGTCACGTTTGTACACTAGACTTCCTAGTTTTAAGTTCTTATCCAAGAAGATTCGCCACCAGAAATATGGTCGAGGAGAGCCTTGAACACCGACTATGGTTTACGGTGCCCCTGTCTAACCACCGGCCTAAACCACTCAAATCGAAATAGTTATAGCTTAGTCATAGATTCACCTTCTTTCTTCCTGTGCATGCCATCGCATACTTACATTATTATTGTAAAATATATTTAGGCTCATTTCACTCATCTTCACAATGCATGTTTCATAATTACTAAACATTGTTCAACATCGATAAGGTTTGTATCATGGTCAAATCTGTTGTCGGAAACAATTATGTAGTGTATTTATTGATCTCGATATTGAAATAGCTAAATGAAATAGTTCACCTTCAATATACAACAACATAAGTGTACACAGAGTAGTAGAGTCACATAGTGAATGTGCATCGATCCCTTTAAATTCGCACCAACAAAAGTGTTTAAAAACTCGACGAAATAGAACCAATGTTGTGAAAATGCACATTTTAACCTCGTGAAACTGCGGTTCAACCCGTCCCTTCATTTTCGAAATGTCTATATATAACGGTAACATTTACTAGGCAAATTATACATATATGCCTTTACATTATACACATACCGTTACTGTAAACTCTGTAAACTAAATCTTAAAATAACTATAACATTATGACGTCATTGCAGAATTAAAATGACTTGAATAAAACAGAATAGACAATGAAAATACATTGGAATAAAATATAGAACTTACCCATGAGTTTAATCGATGAAGTTAGAAGCATTTGTCAAAAAGTATTAATGAAGTTTAGCACATCATTTTAAAATCTGGAAGCCGCTAATTTCAAAATCTCGATTCGTCACAGAAGCATTGGAAATGCGACACGTAATAACATAATCTGTTACGGTAAATAAATTGTGAAGAAAACAGGAAAGAAAAGCTCAAGAATATTGGTACTGTAGTACACCATAAAGCGTGGTTCCCACTAGCGACGCAACGCAAGGACGTAACGCAACGCAATTGAATTGACCAATCACAAGCGATGGCTTATTCGCTTGTGATTGCTAACTGTATATAACTTCGCTTGTCATTGGTTAAAACGCTTGCGTTGCGTTTACGTCCTTGCGTTACGTTCTAGTGGGAACCAAGCTTTATGCGTGTTACGTCAGAAATACAATTGTCAGTTAACATGGTGATCATTATTGCTAAATGAACTACACCTGATTTCCGTTCATATGCATATTACATCACTGAATAATGTGTAACTAAGTATATGATATTAATTTCAAAGTCAGAATGTTTTCTTTTGATTGCTCTCACTCTTATTCTAGCTTAGTGTTTTTATTGGTTTTCCACTTTACTGTCTTTTCCAATTAACACTAAAACGAAGCGTCACTTGTATTATTTTTTTAATACAATGTATGCAATTATTTTTGTTACTATTCTTTCTTCATTAAACTATTTAATTTCATCTAATAATTTGATCGTTTATTTGAATAATAATGACGTGCCATTAACTATGCTAAACATCTTATAAACATTTGGCTGGGCGAAACCTGTTGTATTTTATCTATTTCCATGCTTATAGCGAGCGACTCCTATTCTGATGTATGCCAATATTAATCACATGAAAATATTTATGCTTTCTGCCTTAACCTGATAGGAGAAAAAAACATACCGGTAATAATTGAATAATGAAGGGTAATTTAATGAATAAAAAACACACGGTTATGGTATTTCAAATGGGTTTATTAGGTCTCTACATGTTTATAGTATGATACATAACGTGTCATCATTGTCAGAATGATCAACGTTGAACGTAATTTATTTTTCTATTTGACAAACTTACCAACCTTGAGTTGAGCGACCAATGGTCAAACGTAAATGTTCAGGTTACTGTATTACTATTATCTAGAATGTTACCCACAATTATACTTACAGTTAGGTAATATAGACATGTAGCAAGTCTGCATATTGTACGTGACGTCATCCTATCAAATTAGATGTTAGAAGATGTATTGTCCCCCAAATGGATATTGTAACGTTTAATATAGGCCTATCATTAAACGTTAAAAGATCAAATTTCAATTTTTAGTCTATATTTGGTACCAAGGTTATTACAAATGCTTGAACTATATTTCCAAACAAGTTATTACGAAACGTTATTACGGTACATTATGCGTCTTCAATTCATTGCATTACTTGTGTGGTATTAAAAAAAACCACAGTAGGTCTATATTATATACAACACCTGAAATTGGGGAGACCCAATATAAACGGTACACAGTATGAAGCGTTAGCCGTGTCGTCACAAAGTACAGTACACGCGTGTCGTGCGAAATAAGCCTGGTTCATACTCTAGAGCAACGGCTGCGGTTTACGTAGCTATATTAACAAACGTAATCGTTCAGTCTAATTCTATAAAAGAAAACATTTTTTTCTTACATAAGGGATAGTTTATAATCGATTTTAGCTACTATCATGATGTTGAGGAATTGTTAGAACCATGAATCGGAGTATCGTATGAATACCGGGCGTGTCAATCGCAATATTATCTATTACTGTAACATACATCTGCATGTGTGTCGAGTGCAGCTAAACATTGTAAACGGGACAAAACACATGTTAGTTCTAGCACCACGTTTACATTGCATTACAACACGTAGCTTGAGGTCCGTCACAAGTCAGTCCAATACCACGTCAAATAATTGTGTACATTTTTTCAGTCAAATAGTCCAGTCCCTGCATCTGTTGAGGTCATCAAGGTAAAAATGATTTTAAAAAATAACTTCACAGTACCCTATGGAGTACTACTACATGTATGCATTAATTGCACACACTCTCAGATAAACCAATTAATGTATTAATAGGGTTTCACGTATTACTATAAGTTTTAAGATATAACATCTATGGAGTATCACCATTGCTGAAGCACACATACTCTTACTTAGCGTATCCTGTATCAAATACCATTCGCGTAGGCCTATCTGAACAAGCTGAGAATGTTTGAATACATCCTTAACAAAACTAAAGGTGTGTTCACACGTAAGGCTGTCAGTGTAATTAAAGTACTGTGATGATAATATACTGTAATGGCTTACGCCTAGGCCTAATTAACTTATAATTGTCTTTGTGGACACTTGAAATAACGCGTGCTTTGCTCACAGTTGCGACGTCAGTCACCTTAAAAGAACCACTCTGAATTCCTTTAGTCGATATTAAATATAGTGGAACAATGGGGAATGGATGTTTCTGATTTTAAAATATTCCTAATCATCTGTGTGTGATTCTACGTGGTTCGTCGCCTTATTCAATGGATCGTACTTCTTTGCGTTTATGCGTATTGTCGATAAATTTACCGTTTGTGGTGACGTAGTGCTAGGCGTCATCAACCGATTTCGCTTGCTATGAGTGTAGTCCGTTTGCTTGTTTGTCTTTTGATTGGTCAAGCCGAAATACACAGAGATACGTTTCTTTAAATCCGATATGACATTTCCACTGAATGACAGATATACCCATGGGTTTGTACAGCTGTTTAGACTGGCTAGCAGCAAGATTATAACGAACGATGTGCCTGAAAAAACAAAAAAATACACGCACCAAAATATTAAGCAATAAATTCACGAATGTTCATGATTGCATTACTAAGATATAGAGGGCGAGCTACATCCGGTCCTAGTTAAGACACAGGTGGAATAGCACAGTTAGTAGTGTACATCATTAGTGACCCTTGTTAGATTATTCCATATTGATTTTTTCCCCGAAATTGAGTGTCAGAGTGATCTTTAAATTGTTATTCCATATTTATGGCCTATAGAATTGGTTCTCATTACAAATGCGATTATTATTTTACTTATTACTTTTTCGGAACGAACACTCCTTAATATGTAATAAATGATATTATTGAACCTCGATGTTTAAGAACCTGGTCGAATTGATTCATCGGCACAATTTGCTTCCACATGTGTTTGGTATGCCACACAACAGGAGATTAATTATCTACTTTGCAAAATATGTAATTGTAACGTATCGGTATTTGTCGTTAGCGAAACTTAAAGAGTATTTGTGACGTACCCGGTGACCTAGTAACCTTTGGATTGAGACTAATTTTTTAGTAACAGTTTGAAGGATTTAACTTGAAATCACAAGTTTAACTTAACTTCACATGTTTTATGTTTTAAGTTCTGTCTACACTATCAAACTTCACATGTTTTCTGTTTTAAGTTCTTTCTACACTATCAAACTTCACATGTTTTATGTTTTAAGTTCTGTCTACACTATCAAACTTCACATGTTTTATGTTTTAAGTTCTGTCTACACTATCAAACTTCACATGTTTTATGTTTTAAGTTCTGTCTACACTATCAAACTTCACATGTTTTATGTTTTAAGTTCTGTCTACACTATCAAACTTCACATGTTTTATGTTTAAAGTTCTGTTACACTATCAAACTTCACATGTTTTCTGTTTTAAGTTCTGTCTACACTATCAAACTTCACATGTTTTATGTTTTAAGTTCTGTCTACACTATCAAACTTCACATGTTTTATGTTTTAAGTTCTGTCTAGTATCAAACTTCACATGTTTTATGTTTAAAGTTCTGTCTACACTATCAAACTTCACATGTTTTATGTTTTAAGTTCTGTCTACACTATCAAACTTCACATGTTTTATGTTTTAAGTTCTGTCTACACTATCAAACTTCACATGTGTTATGTTTTAAGTTCTGTCTACACTATCAAACTTTATGCGACGAAAACGTGTGACTAGTTTGATAGTGTAGACAGAGCTTTAGTGTGGTTTCAAACAGACGATGTTGATGATAAAGATGTTGATGAGGACGTTGATATGACGTTGATGAAGATAAGAAATTTATGATAGGAAAAAGTAATGAGATACAGTAAGATGATGATACGAATGTTGATAATGATGATGAAAGTTCATGATAAGGGTAATGATGGATGGGAATCATGAGGATGATGAATGTTGATGATGAAGATAATGATAAATGAGAATATAAGCATGACGATGATGATGCTGAAGCTAAGATTATGATGAATATGATGTTGATGATGAGATCATGATGACGTTAGGACGTTATCGATGAGTTGATGATAAAGAGGACGTTAATGATTGTAAGGGGACGTTGATGATGAGACTATAATAAGGAGGACGTTAATGAAGAGGACATGATAAGGAAGGTGCTAATTATTTAATCATGATAAGGATGATAAAATCATGATAAGGAGGATGAGGATGATAAAATTATGATAAGGAGGATGTTAATGACGAAACCATGGTAAGGAGGATGTTGATGATGGGATCATGATAAGGAGGATATGGATGATCGTATCGTGGTAAGAAGGATGTTAAAATGATGAAACCATGGTAAAGAGGATGTTGGTGATGGTATCGAGGATGTTGGTGATGGTATCATGGTAAGAAGGATGTTAATAATTAGACCATGGTAAGGAGTATGTTGATGACGGTATCATGGTAAGAAGGATGTTAATGATGAAACAATGGTAAGGAGGATGTTGGGGATGGTATCATGGTAAGAAGTATGTTAATGATGACACCATAGTAAGGAGGATGGGGGTGATGGTATCTTGGTAAAAAGGATGTTAATGACGAAACCTTGGTAAGGAGTATGTTGATGACGGTATTATGGTAAGAAGGATGTTAATGATAAAACAATGGTAAGGAGGATGTTGGGGATGGTATCATGGTAAGAAGTATGTTAATGATGACACCATGGTAAGGAGAATGTTAGTGATGGTATCGTGGTAAGAAGGATGTTAATGATGGAATCATGGTAAGGAGGATGCTGATGATAGTATCATGGTAAGAAGGATGTTAATGATGAAACCATGGTAAAGAGGATGTTGGTGATGGTATCAAGGTAGGAAGGATGTTAGTGATGAAACCATTGTAAAGAGGATGTTGGTGATGAAACTATGGTAAGGAGGACGTTGATGATGGGATCATGATGTGAATAATGATGATTATGATGATGGCATTATGACGAGAATGAAATTATAACTAAGTTTCTTTCTAAACAGGAAACTCTATCCAAAGTAGTCTCTTCTTTACAGAATGAAACTCCGCAGGGAATTTAAATATTAAAATGAAAAACTATACCCTGTTATTTAATGAATCATATCTTAACAATGTATTGCCTCTAAGATGACATATAATGAAAACATGTATTCCTATATTTACATGTTATGTAGATTATTGATATATTATTATAATTGAAATATATATGTTATCACTGAACATTTTTAAGTAGAGCCCAACGGTATTCCTCTAATTGATTGAACATGACTGATGGTTGCCCGTGGATATAAACGTGCCGCGAACATGTACAAGTAAAATATTATTTACTTACAAAGCACTACCGTATTCATAAGCTATATAAATTGGAAGAGTATTTACATAATAAAAAGGCTGATCACGGAAGAGTGAAATTACAATTAATTGTAATTTCACTATTCTCTGGGCTGATGTTATGTCTATTTTCTGTCATAATCTATTATTATTTTTTAACATGAACATGAAGATAACAGTTTCGGAAGATAATTGTCTGAGCAAGAACATATTACAATTTATGATATTTATGAATATATCTACACGTAGCCCTACACACCATTCTTGTTAAAAGATATTCAGCAGGCAAATATAAATTGAAGTGTTCGATGATGTGTATCCAACTCATAACACAACAGAGCGACAGGCTTCTTGATATTAAATTGCTTTTAAATATTATCCTTTTCAGGGATAGTTTGAAAAATAAAAAGGTAAAAATGAAACACGTGAAGGCAAACTATGTACATAGACATGAAGGACAATGACATTGCTACCTCCCTACCTTTTCAGGTTTCTTTTATTTATAGATAAGTTTTCCGTCTATAGAGGGCGTTTTGACTTGAGATTGGCAAAGATACCAAGTTAATGTAAACTGCAATTTTAAAAATTAGAACTTACTATTAATCGGTGCATTTTCTGGATCTAAAGATAACCAAAGTTGGCATACGAATTGGGGAGACCAGCAAATAATGTATAATGCCACAATCACAACGGCCATTTTTACGGTTTTAGTTTTGGCGCGTGAAATCAATCTTCCGGCATTATGTCGTCTGCTGTTCTCCAGACGAACAGAACCAATGTCAAGGCTAGTCTGTTTTGTTTTTCCAATGAAAGGTTTTCTATGTTCTTGCTTTTCTCCACCATCATCGAAATCTTTTTCCTTCATTTCTTTCAAACCAATAACGTTCCTCCAGATGGTAACAGAAATGCAGACGTAACAACAAATTAGAATAATTACTGGAATTAAATAAATGAAAAAAAACACAAAAATCACATAAACCAGTGATCCTTTATCACTTTTAAAGTTGTCTTTACAAATTGTTTTCTCTCCGTTCACTTGTAAATGGAATAGAAAAAATTGTGGTAAAGCAAATACAAACGAAATTGTCCAGGCCAACATGACCATACGACGTGACCTACGCTCGTTGTTTCCACGCAGTGCAGCCATTGGATGACATATGGCAAGATAGCGATCCATCGACATCATAACTAGCATATACGTCGACAAGAACAAGGGAAACACTTGTCCAAACATAACGAAACGACAGACTACATCGGGTGCATTAAAAGACACGGTAACGTCCATTATAATCTGCGGTAAGATGTTGAAAAATGCAACGAGTAAATCGGCCAAACACAAGTGCACAATAAAATAATGCATTCGCGTGAAGTTTCGTCGAAACTGCCAAAGCGCAAGTATAACTGTAGAATTGCCTACTATTGTTAGAACAAATATGACACTCATCATCGCTATTTCGATTCGTGCCAATTTTTCATTCCATATGACGGGAGTGATTTCTGTGCTATTTTCCGCAAAAAATGGCGTTGTAAGCATTGCCTGCGTTGTACCTACCATCTCGACGTTTGGTGTGCTTCTTGCTTTTTTACACAGACCTACTTACACAACCATTCGCACGTTTTATACAACTATTGCAGTGATTTCGCGAAGTATGTTGCGGTATTGTATTCAGTCAGCAGAACGTTCTTTCGATCGTGATGTTTTTTCAAATATAAAGGGCAATGCCCAGATGTCACAGTAAAACTACAATTACATCTTCAGATAAATCACGTATCATGTCGACCCCTGTAAAATTGAATAACACAAATGAAATATTATATTTAATCTTTGAAAAACATAGATATTAATACATTTAGAATGTCACTCTTTCTTGTTAAACAAGACAGAATTATTTCATTCAAAACATTAACAAATATAATTAAAGATAACATAGTAGTAGGATTAACTGGCTCGTCCTGTATTTATTTTGTTTTGTTGTAATTTCTACATTTTAAAAATAAAAACAAACAAATAAACAAGTTTACTTAATAGTTTTACTATTGTTGTTTGTGTTTGAAGTAAAGATACCACACACATCATAATTCAAAATTCATATTCACCATGCTTGGCCACAACATTGCTCATTCTACCACTCTTGAAAATAATGACACCCCTTCGGAACATTCTGAATCGTCTTCGCATAAAGTCGTTCATGGTAGAACACACTGATATAACTAGACCGGAGTCACGGACAATTTCCCCAAACTCAATAACTTAGAAGAAGTACATTACCAATGATAGAATTACAACATATCTCAAAATTAGCTATAAATATTCTAACAAAACGATCACAGATACCGCAAAACAATACATGTTGCGAGCGTCACTGGGGCTGTAATGAGTAGTACGTGATAACGTAAAATATTGCTGTCCAGGTGATTCTCTAATTTGTCAATTTATATTCTTCTGTCGTTTCAGTGATCAATCAAATCGTTCTACAATAAATTTACATTGTTATTACAGAAACATGAATATTATTGATGTGGTGTAGTAATCATGCATATCTCAATGTCTTTAACACACTACGATGAAAAAAGTATTACCAAAATGTACCAACAACATTGCCATTTAAATAATTTTCCAATGTACAAGTCCATTGGGCTTAACTAACGAAAAGTATTTCATCTAAATGTTTCTTGCATTTGAAAAGATCGTATCCTTTTTTAAGAGAAAACCTAACATAGTATTATTTTGTATTGGCATCATTTATTGGCGAAATATAATTTGCACATATACTAAACCTAAATTCTCTAAAGATAGATTTTAGTTCATTCTTTAGTGAGGAAAATGTAATCAAAGATTGCATTATCTTAGCATTCCACTGGGACTACAGAAAATGTCTAATTAGAAGAAATTCTAATTTGGAAAATACTTAATTTTCTCGCAACAGATTACCACATAGATGAAACTTGACAAAATCTACAAGGGAATAAATAACAGTACTCTTTATTAAACAATAATAATGTTATTTAAATAGAAAACAATTTCTGAAGCTCGGTGTGTCACGTGAGAAAAATGTAAAAGGGTTTCATAGACTAGACGATTATCGATAAAGAACAAAACGTATGCCGCCGTTCCGTGATCTGAAGTGTAACACGTTATGACATGCTCATATAAGTACATACATACACAGATCCATCGATATAGAAAGCCTACCTGACTATACTTGGGCATTAAATTAGAATTAATATCATAATACAGGCCTAATTGCCTACAGAAGCAATAGAACAATGTGAGAAGGCAGGATTAGGGATATACATACTTATATTATTTGAAAATGTAAGGCATCCATGCGCCAGACTTATGATAACCATTATTTATAATGTATCGTAAGATGGGAAGAAGAAAATTGGAACGAACTAAGGCTAAGAAGCTAGGACATGCTATCAAAGTATTTTCTGAGTAAGCATGATTTTAAGCCGAGGGAATGGACGATCCTGATAGATTTACAGATGCTACGACGATAGTTGGATTTAAAGTTTAAATCAATAAAAGCACATGTATGTGAATGGTCGAAAAAATGTAATAATTCGCTACATAAAAAGCATTTAAGATAGACTCGAATTGATTTCATATCAGGAGTAATCTAACGCTGGATTTATTTCTAGTTTATGCAGTTTTCTAGTAAACATTACATTCAGGTTTTAAGGTGCATAACGTGTTATGGGTCTCTGGTGAGTTGCACAGATGCATTAGAATATTTGTTATTAGGCTTTATGGATTAGTCGATGAGAAGAGGTTTGCGTAGAAGTATGTATGGAAGGAAAAGGTGTACAAAAATATTTGCTCAAAGGGGTCTACATGAGCAGTAACAAATCGTTTAGGTGATCACTGATTGGTTGTGGAAACATACATTTATTCGTGAAAACGAAAAGTTGATAATAAAATTGTACGTGCAATAGACGCGAACCTGAACTGGAGTCGGAGCCGGAGCGCAGTAGGTAAGTGTGGAGGAATGCAATACAAAAAAGTGGGAACCATCAAAATAAAATGAAGCACTTCAGGAAGAAGAATATTAATCGAAAATATACAATATACAAAATGCTTTGAGCATCACTCAACCCTCCTACACGGTGTAGTGGATGCTATTAAAATAAACTGTGCCAGATCTAAAGGGAATGAAAAATTATCTCGTTTATGAAACTTAATAAATAGAGCACAGAATACACCATTGCTATGCCTCGGTTAAAATGTTGCAGAATCAAAATAATATAAGCACGTTCGTATCAATCATTCATTATTGTTAAGATTTATAACACACCGGAGTGTATCGTTGCCATTTTACGGGTTAATTACGTATTACACGTGCCGTAATGAGTGCAATAGTTCTCCTGAACGAAAATGTCATATTCAATGGTGATATTTAACGGTACTAACGAACGTTCATCTTTTTGCTCATTTCTGAATAGTTAGGTGTGTTATAAAAGGTTATGAACGATGCCTCTGGCAGATAAACGAAACAGCGGTTTTGACCGTTTGTCAGGCCAGTCACTCAACTAGAATCATTTAATATACAAATAATGAATGTTTATGAGTGCAATGGTAAAACTAATTTTATGAGGTAAACAGATGAAAATAGAACATTTTTAACGGGAGGTTAGGCCAATGCCTAAGCTATTCAAGAAAGCAGAAATCCAAAACAATTTACAAATCAAATATGTGATTTAATTACAGAGCTTGTCCATCTTAACGTCATATTCCTTAAATTAAGAAATATTCCACAAACGTACGCATTTTTTATAATAGTCAAATGACACAAAACTGTTGACCTATTCAATGTGTCTCTATTATTATCCTTTCGGATTCACACAAAGTCATTAAGATTAATTAAGTAGGTAATTGAATAATGGGTTTCGTATAAACAGATTAATTTTGCAGACAAATAAGATAATAAATAATAAAATAAAATAACACTTTTGATTCTTAGAGCACAATGGCTCCTTTTGTCTAATTTACAAACGTCAACCTCTGTGTTACATATTCAAGGATTTTAATACGTCTACCCGATAAAATTTACTCAAACTGGCATACTTAAAGATTTGTGACGTAATTAATATTAGTTTAATTAGTTTGTTGTTAAATGAGAACTTTCTACAGATTTAAAAAAAATGATATTTTTTAACTTAGATTGAATTTACGTGTACGTATACATACCAGTGGCGTAACGGCTACGAGCGCTCACTGGCTAAACCCAGGGGCCCGGAGCTCAAGGCGCCCCTAAAAGCAGTGCCCAGAGGAGAAAAAAAAAACAGACATTAAAATATGTCGAAAAAGGCTAAAAACACCCAAGGTTTCCAGCGTTGGAGGACCACTTATAGTTCCTAAACCAGGGGCCTCAGGCCTCTGCGTTACGCCACTGATACATACTATAGTTGTATTTCATACTCAAGTATCTGGAACGATTCTATCTGTGTAACCTCTTTAGCCTATGATAAGAGAAATCAACCAAGACCTATTCAAAACTATTGAATTTGACACAATGGAATCTATATATAAATTATGGTTAATTCTGACATAGGCGAGCACAATGCAAAAACTTCGGTCGGTAGAAGTAATTTCCGGGTTCACGGAACGTGTTGGTTTCAACCAGGGAGTTGTAAAACAACTACCTGTTTCAACTAAGTTGGCCGTTGGTGCTTGGTGGCGATAGCCATTTTGTTTTTTTTGTTTATTTTCGGACCGCGCGTGTGAAGGTATAGTAGTACATAAAGATCAAATTAAATACATTCACAAAACATAGGAGTAAATTGTGGGAAATAATTATATAAAATTACATTACATCGAGAGAATTGATGATAAGAGCTTTTGTTTTGAAATCGAATGAAACCCCGATAGCCGAGTTGTTGAATAAGCTGCCAGGTCTTTATGTATACTGTGCGCTATCTGTGTTTCATCAGGACCCTGGGATACTTCTCCCCATGTTGCAAGCCGTCTAAATGTCTTCCTTCTTAGGCCACTGTGTCGCGGAATAATGTATTAATTATACCAATTAGGATGGTATTTATTTGAATAAACGCCCGGAACACCTCCAGAATAAAACATAAATTAAAATAATTATCTCGCTACTCAACCCCCCCCCCCCTCCCCACCCTAAATACATCTAATAAACGCCCATCCACATTTATACACACAATATTGCATTATATTTACAACACAATTATACTATTTTTAGTAGATTTCTTCGGACTGTTTTACAATTTACCAAGCATATCTACAATAAACACTATACGCCTAAAACGCTATTAATCATCTAAGACACTTAGGTTAGTGAGTACGTTTAGTTTTACGAATATCAAAAGCATTTAAATAATGGTAACCAACCGAAATTGTCCAGGCCAGAATGTCCTTCTAAAACTTTTTGCGTCCCGAGTCATTATCATTCCGAGAACCATCATCTACACTTCCTAGAGGGGGAGCGAGCGAAGCGAGCTCACCCTCTAGTAATAATAAATTACTACGGTACAGGTGTAGCCTGACTCTTAAAATCCACTATCCTACTATAACAATGGGCCAAAATCTCTCTAAAACAGAGCACTAGAATCAAGATATAATTAGGCCTAAAGTACCTTACTCAACCTAATGTTTCCAAAAGTCAATTGTGTGCAGACCTCGACATATACCGGGTTTTAAACATCAAAACATGCCATTGAAGTGCATGAAATTTTAGTGCAGAATTATTACCTTTCAATACATAATTTTCATCTACAGGTTTTTTACATAACGGGCAACATTTAAGGTATATTTATTTACTCATTCATCAATTAAAATCATACAAAGTCAAAAGTCTAAAATGCATACAAGAGATACAAACATGGAATAATTATAACTACAATTAGAAAACTAGTAAAAACAAGCAAGGCTAAAACGAGTAAAATATTTACAGAAACAAACAAAAAACACACAATATTATTTAGCGTTACTAAGCATTAAAACACTACGCAGTTTGGTGTGCCAAAGTAATACAATTGTAGATTATGTGGAAAGATTTCTACAGTCGAACGTAAAAAAAGTAAAAATGCTGAGATAATAGCACAGTAAGACAATAAAATATCAATGCCGCAATGTTTCTATGCCGGACTTACTGACTATCATATTTAGGGCATTAGATTAATAAAATTGAATTCACCACTAAATATCAGATTAAGGATTGGATCAAAGGATCGATCAAATTGTTTGATAATACTCTGTCACTTGCTGAATTATATTATATAGAAGTCGTTGACTGGTAATTGCCATACAGTGACAGATTTATTAATATATTACTAGTAAGAGTTGGTTCCGTAAATTGTCTATAAACAAATTTACAAAATATATATTTTTTTCTATTCAGGTCCTATGTATTTATTGAGTTATTTACGGGATTATAACTTAGACAATTAATCACATAAAAATATATTGTCTCTGAGCAGTGACAGAAATTTATTTCTTTTAACAATGATTCTGTGAAATTGCGAAAATCCTATTTCACACAAAGAGGCTGGCACAAAATGCTGTCCAATTGTGACAATCCGTACTGTCACAAAAATACTGTCAAATGATGACAGTTGATACAGAGATACTGATCTTCACAATCCGTACTGAAACGAAGATACTGTCGAAATTGTGACAATCCTACTGAAAAAACAGAGATACTGTGGAGTACAGAAATACTGTCGAATTGTGACAATCTCTACTGACACAACTATACTGTCAAAATTGTGACAATCCTACTCACACAAAGATACAGTCGAATTGTGAAAATCCGTACTGAAACAGAGATACTGTGGAATACAGAAATACTGTAGAATTGTGACAATCCGCACTGACACAAAGATACTGCTGAATTGTGACAATCCGTACTGACACAAATTAATATACTGTCGAATTGTGACAATCCCTAGTAACATACAGAAACTGTGGAGTAAAGCAATACTGTCGAATTGTGACAATCTCTACGACACAAAGATTCTATGAAATCAAACTCACACAAAGAGGCTGTCGATTTGTGAAAATCGGTACTGGCACAAAATGCTGTCCAATTGTGACAATCCGTACTGGCACAAAACATACTGTCAAATGATGACAGTTCACACAAAGATACTGTCGGATTTTCACAATCCGTACTGACATAGAGATACTGTCGAATTGTGACAATCCGTACTGAAACAAAGACACAATCGAATTCTTACAATTCATACTGACATAAATACCATGTCTTATTGTTTACAATTCGTACAGCAGACAAAATTGTTTCAATTCGTATTGACACTGTTGTTTTTTTTAGTGAGTCAAATGGCCGAGCGGTAAAGGCAGGGGCGCCGTTTACCGTACCCGAAAAGCCAACAAGATCGGCAAGGGTTTGAGGCCGACTTGCTCCTAGTTCTGGTGGTGGAAAAAGTCTTCTCGGATAAGGACTATAAACTGTAGGTCCAGTGTAAACAGTTATAACCCATGTGCACTTTAAAGAACCCAGTTCATTATTCGAGAAAGAGTAGGGCCTTACCCCGGTGAACTGGTTCACTAAAAAGCCCCTGTATCAGGGGGATTTCCACCTATCTGATAGGACAGTGATTAATTTACTATTGGTAATCCTTGGCTACATTGCCTAAAGACATACAATAAAAAAATAAATAACTGTAATAAAATATTCTAACATTCATACTTGAACGAACAGCCATAAAGTAATTACATCCAACAACATCACATCATTTAAACATCTGATTGACTTAATTAGAACTGATTTCCGTTTCTGTTCAGTGTAGCAACTATGCCGAACTAATCAACAAAATAGGTTAATTACTTGAAACATTAGGTTTCTCTTCCAACGATCTACAAGCCTTTTAGTTATCACTCCCTGTGTTAAATTCTGTCTGGCTTAAGGGGTAAGCTCATTACCGGTACGGATATAAAATGTTAGGCTTCCATACATTTCTTTAAATTAAATTTATTTTGATTTAGGCTATATTACAAACATGTATAATTTTGTCACAATGGGCAAGGAGTACAACAGTTTTTCTTCAATGAATAATGTATTTATAAAAATGTCGTAAACATGACATGCTGTTTACTCTATAATACTTCGTAACAAATTAAGCCTAATAAGGATTCACGAATGCGCGCGGTTAAATCATGTTAGGTCTACTTTGGTGGTGAATCTTAATGTCTAAAAATTAATTCATCCTTTGATTTAGCGTATATTGCAATTCATTTTTAAATGTGTCAGTTCAAGGAGAATATCAAAGAAACTGGCCAAGAATAGCTGTTTGCTCTAACTTTTTTAATATGAATAATTCATTTAGAAAATGGAGAACGTGAAAGGTTGTTTATGTACTGTATTGCTTCGCAATAAATAAAGCCTAATTGGGATATGATAATTAATATTGAAAAAACTAACTTTATGAACATTTCTTTTGCCAAATCTCAACCCATTGTTAAATCATTTACGATAAATAATATAAAAATAACCAATGTTGAATGCTTAAAGTTACTTGGGGTTCAGATTACTAATGATCTGAAATGGAATATGCATATCCACGATGTTGTTAATAGAGCTAGTAAGAGATTACATATGTTGACATGTTTAAAAAGATTTGGAATGCCTTGTAACCATCTGCGTCAAATGTATATTAGCCACATAAGACCTGTAACTGAATATGCGTGTCCGGTATGGCACTCTGCCTTAACCATAGCACAATCCATGGAGCTTGAATCTATACAGAAACGCGCATGTAGAATAATTCTCGGACAAAAATATGCATCCTATGATCAAGCAATTAAACTATTTAATCTTAAATTTTTAGATCAAAGAAGAGAAGATATTCTTCTTGATTTTGCTAAAAATCTTAACAAAATCGTTCCTAACGCACTTCCTAAATTGAGAGGCGAAACGTGTGGCAGGATACTTAGGAATGCTAAGAAGCAAAGTGAAATATATGGCAATACTAAAAGATTCAACAACTCATGTTTCCCAGCACTGTGTAGACTAATTAATAAACCAAAATAAACACAACAATAATAATAATAATAAGTAATAAGTACTTTCATCAGTTTCTTCCATGTGTAATATCTCCTTTTTAAAAATATTTTTTTTTTTTTTAACTTTTTAACTTTTTAATGTTGTAAATTTTGATGTTTGAAAGCTTGTACCAATTTTATATGTAAATCTCTCGCAATTCAGTTTTATTTTATATATACTGCAAAGAGAAATATTGAATAAAAGCAGAATGAATGAATGAATGAATTCACGAATGCTTTTAAATCTCTTTAATGAACTTTAGTGTATTAAGGTAAATTCTAAAGCTGACAAATTAGAATGGATGTATCTAATCAAGATCAGACTGAGTCAAGTGTCAGCGAACATCTTGCGAATCGAGTGGCCAAACTGTTAAGGCAAATCATTGGCTATACACAATCGGCATGAGTTCAAGTCTGTTCTCGATCGCAGTGGTAGAAAAGGTCTGAACAAATTACATATGCAAGCCAATGAACCAAATTCCAATGAGCTCGAATAAAAAATAAAACAATACGTGATTTTCAACCATTATTTATAATATCAAATATCATCATAATAGAAAATGGAAGGCCAAAAAAAATAAGCCTAACCAAGAACTAAAACGAAGAATAATGTTTTATAAAAAAAAATCAAGTGTGATCAGTATCAGTATTATGAGGAGATGTAATGCATTGTTTTATTACTTCTGGTCGGGATAAAGCCGAGTTTGTTAGCCAACATTGAATAGATATCGGGTACAAGGTATTTTTTAATAATATACCAATACAACATAGGCCTAAGAGATATGCGACGTTCACCTACATAATAAACAATGAGATATACATCTAAATTATGATGGGGAAGCGATGTGTTCAGGTTGAAAAGTGTTGATTTAGGCCTAAATATTGCACTCGTATAATAAACGGCAGCCAAAAAACTACCATAAAGAGCCTAAGTACATGTCTTCACCATCAACAAAAAGTAATTTCACTTTTCAACACAATCAAGCAGCTTCAAATTCACCTGGATATTCATCGTTGAATATACACTTAATTTGAATCCAATCAAACGGAAATGAAAAGAGTATCAAGGATGTAATAGAGGACTCAACACAATAGAACAGCTTCTAAAACCAGAAAGATTGTTACAACATTGATTAAATCTTATTTGATTCGGAAATGTCTATTTATGAATAGTATAGATCAAATAGCTTATGAAATAATGTCAATTGCCCATAAAATGGTATTTATTTCTTAACCATTCTTACGGACGGAAAATATATACTTGTGTATAATTATCAAGCATAGTTTTGAAAGCTACATCAGATCATGTGCACCATCGACATCCGCCTCTAAATGTGTCTAAATGTTTGCAATCATTTTAAAGATTTTTATTTTTAAATTATAAAATACGGTAGACCTATCAAAATGTTGTAACAATATTGACAATAACCCACTTAATTTTCATTAGCAATAAAGCAGACCTTTACAGGAACTGTTTTATGTTATAAGAACCACCAAAATTGTAATTTACAAACAATGCCATGACTAATTTCATTTTGGGTAATTCTAACGATTTTTGTCAACGATCACCCATTGATTTAAATTGGACAGAAACGCGGTCTTTTGTTATTTTTAATCCATTTTAAAATAAACGGTAATTTTGTGTTATACAGCAGACCCTAAGATCTAGAGAGCTAGTACCAATAGTAAACAATTCCCAGAGCATGGATAGATTATTGTTGTTTAGTTCATCTGTAAGGTTCATGAGTATTGGTTGTCTTACGTACTCAAGTCTTTTGCATTCAAATACGAAATGATACAGTTTCCTTTTCATTACAATTACACAATAAGCATATACCTGCATTTTCTGTTTATGTTAAGGATTATATTTCATAATAATAATATTAATAAACTATAGAAAGTGTATAACCGGAGCCAACCTTTAACATAAAAGTTGTGGTAATTAATAATATAAAATTATTAACAAAAACTATCCGTAAGCATCAGCCTTCTCGACTGCGAGATCTTGAAGACCTCAAGTGGAATTTCTGATGAATAGATTAGAAGATGACACATTGTCAATTACTGGTTATAATGAATGATTAAACGAATGAAGAATGTTCATTAAGTGAACAACGATAGGAGAAAACTGACCTTACCTCTAAACGAGTGATTTTGTACAAAACCCCCCATAATTGCCCTTTTTCTGCTATTAATTATAAAAAGTACAGACTATTCATAGTGTTCCTTTCATAGCATAATAAATTAGCATTTCATCTCTTTAACTAAGCAACTTGTAATTAACGAGCTTAGACTTCAATCGATAATTTCATCTGATGAACTTAAACTAAATTAAAAGTACGGACTCTAGCAGATAAAATAATTAACATCAATTCCCACAAGTAATTCTAATGAGAGTTACAAATTGTAACAATAATCATCAACCTAATATTATTAGGTTTTGTTATAATTATTTCCAGAAGACTCCCCCAGATTTGGTATTTCAGTAATAATAATAATAATAAATGAAAACTTATATAGCGCCGGTATCCTCCACCCATGTGGCGCTCATGGCGCTTTGTGCATTAACAACGTGCGAGAACATCAGCGAATAGCGACGTCTTTAGGTTGTTCTTGAAACTGTTTAGACTAGTTGAGCATTTAACTGTTGCTGGTAAGCTGTTCCATACACTTGCGGCCGCAACGTAAAAAGATCTCTGACCCCACTGATTTTTCGCTCTACGCTCTTGAAGAAGGTTTTGTGACAATGATCGTAGGCCTCTGCGGGATGATTCGTAACGATCCACAAGGTCAGATAAATAAGCAGGAGCACTGTCATTTAGGATCTTGAATACAAACAACGCAAGTTTGTACTTAATACGTTGTTGAACAGGCAACCAATGCAAATCCATCAGGACAGGAGTTATGTGAGCGTTTGATTTTGTATAAGTTACAATTCTAGCTGCCATATTTTGCAAGCGCTGCAAACGTTGTATTTGAGATTTTGGTATGCCAAACAACAAGGCATTACCAATGTCAATTTTAGAAGTGACAAATGAGTGTACAATCAATTCAGCTGTTTTCTTGTTAAGATTACCGCGAATACGACCAAGGTTCCTAATCGATATGCATGCTGCTTTGGATACAGTTGTTATTTGTGCTTCCATAGTGAGATTACTATCCAGCATGATTCCCAGATTCCGGACCACCGATGAGGGAGCGATGTTAGAGTTTCCGATTCTGATGTGTGTGATGTTGATTTTGGAGATGTTACATTTAGACCCGACGATAATAAACTCTGTCTTTCCATCATTCAACTTTAGGTAATTTGTTGTCATCCAATTGCGAACATCTTCTATACAGGCTTCCATCTTACTGATTGCTGCAGCAACATCCCTTTGCACTGGATTTACTGACACATAAATCTGTGTATCATCTGCATAGAAATGGAAATGTAGACTGTGTTTGCGAATAATGTCACCAAGGGGAAGCGTATAAATGGAAAACTGGCCAGGCCCAATTACTGACCCCTGTGGTACACCATATTCCAGGCAAGCTTCATCTGAGAATGCATCATTGATACAGACTAGCTGACGTCTTCCTGTAAGATATGACTGGAACCAGTTAAGAGCAACACCATTTATGCCAATGCGATTTCTCAGACGGGTTATCAGTCTTCGGTGATCAACTGTATCAAACGCTGCTGACAAATCCAACAACACCAATAGCGTTATTTTCCCATCATTCATTCCTTGTAACAAATCATTCTGTACCTTTAAAAGGGAACTCTCCGTGCTATGACATGCACGATATGCCGACTGGTAATTCTCATTTAAATTATGCTTTTGAAGATATGGAGTAATGCGTGATGTCACTACACGCTCCAGAGTCTTTCCAAGAAAAGAAAGATTCGACACCGGGCGGTAATTTTTCAGCGTGTTATGATCCAAGTTTTGCTTTTTTATTAAAGGACGAACGTGAGCAATTTTCAGTTCATCTGGCACTATGCCGGTATTAAGAGAATGGTTAATGATTTCCGTTATTATTGGAACGACTGCGTCTATACACTTCTTCAGTATAGAAGTAGGAACTGGATCTAACCTGCATGATTTTGTTGGTGATTTCATCAGAATGTTGCGGATCTCATCTTGAGATGCTGGTGTAAATGTTGTGAGATGCTGATGAACAGCTGTCACAGGCTCATTAAATGGCATGTCATCAATCTTGAAGTCGTCTCTGATGATCTTGATCTTGTCTGTGAAAAACTGACAGAACCTGTTCGCAATATCTAGGTCAGAAAGACTATCTGGGAGAGGTGATACCTGGCGATGATGAAGGAGTTGGTTAACAATTTTAAAAAGTCCTTTCTGATCTGCTGCATGTTCTTCACACAAGCCAATGTAGTAGTTGGCCTTTGCCTTTCTTACCATGGAATTTACATTCCTCTTCTGTGCAATGTAAGCTTGACGATCTATTTCCAGATGAGAGATTCTCCATTTCTTTTCAAGCTTACGCTTTGTTCTTTTCTCAGCATAGATGTCACTGTTATACCAACTAGTGTTTGGTCGGACCTTTACTGTTCTCTTTTTCGGTGGTGCGTGTTTGTCAAGAAGTTCACTCAAAGTGGTGACATATAGTCGTACTTTACTTGATAAATCAAGATTTGAGAGCGAAGTTCCGAGATCAGACTGTGTGATATCTTTACATAATGTCTCAAAATTTATAGCATTCCAATGACGAGTTTCGATGGATTTAGTGATTATGGGTGGCTTCTTGATAAGGAGATTACATGTGATTGCATAGTGATCTGATATACCATCAATGACATTAAGGTTTGAGAAAACAGAAGGATCAGATGAACGAGTGATCAGCAAGTCTAATGTATGACCATGTCGGTGTGTAGGTGTAGACACATGCTGTTGAAGACTGCTTGCTACAAGTAGATTCCGAAAATGTGATTCCGAAATGTTAAAGTCTCCAACGAATAGTATGGGAGCCGGCTTCAATACATAGTGATCAACCAAAGTTGAGAATTCTTCAGTGAAAACATTTAGACTGCAACCCGTTGATTTGCTTTGAGGACGATATACTGCTACGAGGAAAACTGAGGATGCATTGCTGACTATTTCCACATTTAGCAGTTCAAATGATTTTGGTAATAATCCCGTGTCATAACATTTAACCGCTATGCTTTCCTTGTAAAGAAGTGCAACTCCACCACCTCTTTTAGTACCAGCACGGGGAGCATGTTTGAGAGAGTATCCGTTGGGTGTAATATTTCCTATAACTGATGTAGGACTCAATTCGAATGGTCGAGAGATTTTCAAGTGGTTTAGGGTTAATTCAAAGGTGGGAGGGGGGGGGGGGAATCTATATCACTAAAATTGGTAGCAGACTTGAAATCTGTTCTTTGTCATTTTTCTGTTGGTAGAATATTATGTTCTTGCATAAGAATCGATGATGATTTAAATCAGAAGGTCCAATGTCCAATTTTTCGTGTGCAAATATTAGAAGAAGCTGATGCATGTCTTATGATTGGTTAGTGCCTTCGAACATTGTTCCTCCTGTGTTTAAACCTCTCCTGTGGTGAGGTGTTATGTGCGCTTTAAAGTCATTAAAGTAATAGGGAATTCCACTCCACCTCTTTCCCCGCAGGTCGTGGTTGACACATAATTGATGTTACCAATTTTATAATGTACATACAGTATTTAGTTTCTGGATGTTTCTGGTCCGTGTGTATGTAAATGCTTTCCAAATTGAAAAGCACCCGCTTTTTTTGGTACTATTGAACATACAAACAATTGATTGAACAACAAAATTGTGTAAATAAATAAAATATACTGCAAATTACATAGTTCGAAAAAGTAGGGTTTACCTTTGGTCCTCCATCTCAGCACCTATCGTTGTGGACAGACGAATGAGTGCCGTTTGGTGACAGCTGAAAGATATGAAGAGACCCTTCGGGAAGATGAAATGTACAATTACAACTGACCTGAATCCAGATAGTACAAAATAAAATAATTTATGTAAAGTGATACGAAAAAGTTACCGATGTGTGAGTTTCAAGGTTACATGGTGGTCCAGAATGCGATTTTAACTATCTATAATATATCTATATCTAAGTATGTATTGTATTGTTTTGCATTGCACTTTGATGAAGAGGACGTTACTATAGAGTAACAATGATTGAAAACAACAAGGCCATATACCATGGCTACAGTCAAGTGCTCAAGTTAATGTTTACCGACCAACCGAACGACCGACTGACCAACCGACCGACATAGTAAGCTGTAGAGTTGTTTAAAGGGAAATGGCAAAAAAAAAAAACGTTTAGCCTACAATAATTGAGTTGGGTATAAAATCATAACACACCGTTGATAGGACTTATTTCCTTTGTTTTTACATAGAAAACTTAGTTTATAATCATTCCTAGCGTATTAGTTTAGGCCCAGTGTTTGCGATACTCTTTATTCATGTTTTAAGTTACTACACATTTAAATATGTTCAGAGTTACATTAGAATTGTACAAGGGATTTTAAATGTATGCAATTTTAAAGTTTTGGCACTTTGTACTCCACCACATACAAACAAATTGTTTCTATACCCGGTAATGTGAGTGTCGAAAACGTGGGTCGCTATTTCCAATAGAAAGTAACTGAACTCATGTATTACTACGTCACACCTCTTTTTATCCAGGATATCCAATAAATGTGGCATACGTTGGGATATAAATGCTCTCTAAAGTATTAAAGTGCGACAGCGCAATAACAAATATCAAAAGTTGATATATATTTCCGATAAACCTCAATTTGGAAAATTCGTCGTACGTAGTAAGGTTAGTAAATGTAACGGTAAATCACTGAAACTAAAATCTCTAATTACCTAAACTAATAGTCGTAAATTTACAACATATTAAAAAAATGTTTGATGGTTATGGACATGTTTCTGACTAAAAGTGTTTCAACTTAACGTAGGCCCTAAATAAAATAATTTACATATGGTAATTAGTGTAGTCATTGTGTGTACAGCAAACCTGTCACGAAATGTTTAGGCCTAAATTTAATAATGCAATATCGTAAAACCTCGGAATATCTTCTTTGTTTTGGTCTCTTATGTGTATTTTATGATGGGCTTCTTTTCTAGATTAGGCCTACTTTTACAAACCACAGAGGGGGGTTCTTTTCGAGGTTCCCAATTAATGAGATGCTGATACAACTGCATTAAAGATAATCAAACGATTGCGTATAAATGTATGAATTATTGATTGTCATGAATATTCATGTATTAAATTGGTATAACCAACAAACATATATAAAATAATAATAATTTGTATTTATATGTTAGATATGTCTGGTGTGTCAACCTGCAGTTCGAATTATCGCACAGATAATTGAGTAAAATAATTTGAGTTATCGCCATTACTCTGTGTACAATAATTAACCTTTTTGTGCGCATTCAGCTAGATCCTTTAAATATATTATACATACCAGAACTCAACAACTGTTCTTGCAATAAAGAAATCTCACAGGGTCCAAATGTCAATAAAATTAAATTATTTTGATTTCTTTCTATCTAATCATAGGAAAACCGTGTTTGCATTGTTTATTTTAAAACTTGATCAAAACAATTTATCATAAAAAAAGCAGTTGATGATTTGTATCAAAGGCGAATCTTGTTATCACCATTTTATTGCACCAAGGTTTTGTCCGCATCGCAAAAATAAAAACAATAGCATTACAATAATAACAACAATAATACACGGGTTTTTTTCTCCAAATACTATGGGAATTCATGGATCGCTGACTAAAATACAAATACAATTGGAAAGCAATGCACTTTTTAGAACACGTGGCAATGAATAGTGGACATGTACTCTTCCCTGGTGAAACTAACAAACCAGTGAAACAAAACGGAGATTGGAATAATAAACAAATATTATGTATATGTATAAAGATGTTGGTTCTTTTAAGTTGAATGAGAGGAAAGATTGAACATACGGGACCAAATAGTGACAAATATATTAAATATAGAGCAGAAGCCCAAATAATAAGTATAAAAACAGTTGATATGAGACATAACATAATACATAACAGATATGGATGTATGCCGCGTGTGGCCCTTGGATAAAACAAAAGAAGGGGCTAAAATGTGTTAGATTAAACATTGGGAATACATGAAATAAATTTAAATATTATGCCACACAGAACAAAACAGGCAAACAAATCTAAACTAAATCGAAATGTCATTCTATCCCAATGGGAAAATCTATTGGACCAAATAAGCCAAATTTAATTTGGTTAATATTATTTTGAGATATTATACAAATGTCAGGGAATTGTATATGTATGTATTACGTCTAGAAGAACAGTAGTTGTGTGTAAGACTTAAATAAATAATTGTAGCTTGGAGATATATCTACTGTATGTTTACAGGTACTTAAATCCCATAATCTCGGTAAATATATGGCTGCAGATTTTTTTTAATTGCTTAGCAAAAAAAAACTTTGCCTTAAGTCAATCATTTTGCTTAAGACAGTCCAAGCAATATAATATTATTAAAAAATATATTGTCCCCCTTTTTGGATACATTTTACACACATAATAGCATAATAAACAAGGCCAACAGCCATTAAGTCGCGTGCTACAATGCATAGTGATACCGGACCGACAGACAGACCGACAGACCGACAGACAGACCGACCGACAGACCGACCGACCGGCATAGTGAACTATAGAGTCGCGTCCACGCGACTAAGAAGGCATAATTTTGACAAATTTTTTAACTCTTTCATCAAAAGCGTGCGCAAATTATCCAATTCGACGTGCTCGTATGACGTAATTTTAAGTCGAAATTGTTTAAAAGTTGGTAAAATTATTAGAAAAGGCTCCAAAAACATAAATCACGAGAAAAAAGTATGTATTTAACGCTACGTGCGCAGCGCGCGTAAACATTTGCGCGCGTATGGGAATTTTTTACATGCTCAAAATGACAAGAAACGCGTAGAAAGTTGATTAAAAATTATTTTGCGCATTTTAAAATGTTAAATGCGCGCGCGCGTAACTTTGTATAAAACACACATTTTTTTTTCAACAGAAAGTTAGCGCCTGATATAAATTAAACTTTTGCAAAGTTTCAATTTAAAATGTTATTTGGTTTTTGACCTATGTTAAATACGAGAAAATCGTTAAATCGCGCGTAAATCACGTTGCGCAACTCTAACGGCATTCACAATAGGATGTCCACAATTTCACGTAAATGCCCACATGTTGACAGTTCAAAAAGTACAGAAAAGCAATAAAACGCATAGTGATACCGGACCGACAGACAGAGCGACAGACCGACAGACAGACCGACAGACCGACCGACATAGTGAACTATAGAGTCGCGTCCACGCGATTAAAAATATTTACCTGCAAAAACTGTAATTAAAGCTCAGGTACAGGCATGAATTTTAAACACAATATCTGGTTAATTGTACATAAATCTAATATTTGTAACAGAAATCAAGACGAAAAAACATGAATTTCCCCTAATATGGTCAAATACAAAATTTTGCAAAATTCTGCCAAAAAAACTAGGAAGACTTTTTTTCAGTAGTTAGGTAGTTAACATAATGTAATAACATGTCTGGTGACTCCCTAGAAGGTGAAAAAAGATAGTGGATATACGGTGGATAATTTTTGCTATAGCATGAAAATAAAATTCTAAAAGTTGAATAAAAATACCAGAAATGTAAAATTCAAGTTATGTTACCTATATTTAGTCATCTGATAACATTTTTTACCACACCGTTTATTTTTCATAGCTTTTTAAAATGCCTCTCTATTTTCAAAATTTGTGTACAAAAGAATAGAGATTTTACTGTGTAATTTGAACTATCCCCCCACTGATAAGAAAGTGCTAATTTTCAAAAAGCTTGTGTAACACAAATAAAATCCCAAAAATTATGAAACATAGGGGAAACTATAGATCGATAATTATTGGAATGTATGATCAATAGAAATTTTGTGCCCGCACCTGGCCTTTAAAGCGAAAAACAGTCAAATTGGCTGTCAGCCAAAAGGGTTTTGGTTGGATTTAACCGTTAGTATTTTGTCATTTTATAAGTGAAAACTTTATTTTTCGGATGAGTCTGATATTATTCATCCTCATTTTCCATGTTTTGTTAGACAATACATCTTTAAAAAAAAATAGCAATACTATCAATTTAGGAAAACCGATTTGACTTTATATTAACAGCCTTTTCTTTCATTGTGCTGTTGATAAATTAATAAGGTATAAAATCCACCAATCAATAGAAAACCCAGTACTAAATGATTATTAATAACTTTTTGTTGGCCTTTTGTGCGTATAATTTTTCCGTTTTTCTTTTCCATATAACTCCTCATTAGAACCAGATAGTGTTGCTGGGTTTTATGTAAAAGTTTTATACTGTATATAAAAAAAACTATTTTATGAATTTTAATTGTCTTATTTTCTAACATTCTATGCAGACTTAATGCAATAGTAATACTGTATTAAAATATGCTGAAATTAATAATGTATGCTGTGTTACAGCATTTTATAGGTTATTGATTTTATATATTGTTATTCATATGGTATTTATAGTCCCTTCGTATTATATAATTAAATGTGTTCTTATTATTCATTCATTTATTTCGTCTTACAGTATTATCCGTTTGATGGATTCCTATAGCTAGAGATTTACTCTACTACTAAGTCCTACTACTAAGTCCTAATGTTGACCAACACAACAAAATGCCTATGTAAATTAGATGGAAACCAAAACAACATGTTCAAACAATCCTATAATCTACAAATAACAGATAGGAATTGAATTAAGCGTTTAAAAAACAGAGATAAGTAACCGATAACTCATATAAACCATTTGACGTTGTGCAATTACTTTTTTTTCTCACATTTATGCGATATCAGGGAGGATTTATAATACCAACGCCGTAATAAATGTTTCAAAATGCCAGATTCCTGGTAAGTTTCTATCATTAAAACACTGAATGATATTTTATTTGGGATTAAACATGAAGAAAATATAATATTTCGTTTTCGGTGTCATGTTTTTATAAATACTAACAGGAATTGTCGTTATTTGATCTATTTTTGTTATTTATCATTTAATAGCATGGCTTTAAATTGATTTATTTTCTTTTTACGGTCTAAAAAAGATAAAAATGTACAAAAACTGTTTAATATCAAAGTACTTTCTTAAATTTCTGATAATGTTAATACTATACGTTTGACTGTACTGTTTGATTCATCTAATGTAAGGGTGCAGAAATTGTTTGATCTTTCATTTACATTTCTAGCTATTATTCATTTGTGTAATTGTAAAGTAATATTTATACTCTCTATAAAATATTACTAATACTTTACTGATTTAGTCAAGTTAACTGTTTATTTGACCAATGATTGCCTTAACACATTGAATTTCTTGCGAACTAGTTCCCTACTCGTTTCGAATGATGAACTGGATGAACAAGAGAATGTTGTGTACACTGGTCCTACGGTTCTTCAAGAAGAATGTTCCGCCACAAGAATCAATGAGCAAGTGAGTCAAAACCCATGCCGATAGTGTTATTACCGCTCAAAACATTGTAGATTTAACTATAGTTAAGTGGTTTGGGGTTTATGTAACCATTTAATTTGTTCCGAAGGTAGGACGGGATTAAATTAATCAAAAGGATGTTTTAAAAGACAGTATCTAGAATAACTTTCTTCTCGTCAACGTAAATCAAACACAAATAAAACAAATGTACTCATCTAGGTAACATGTCGTACAATAAGCAAATACAATTATCATTACGTGATATTATTAAATGATCTACTAGGGAATTCCTAGTTACATGATTATCGGTAATGTATCCTAACCGTCTATAATTAGTTCAGTTATTACAGACAATCCCGGGTCAGATACAGTATGTATCACATGTGACGCCTGTTTCATAGGCTATCATCCTAACGATAACATTTGTGAGACATTGTATTACATAATTTTGCCTAATGGTACTTGACAATAATGCCGTTTGTGAGATACAGTACAGTGACCAGTCAGTTCTGTTCATTTCACAATACAAAAGCACGATTATTTTGATCGGAAAATGAACATACAGTACAGTGTGCTTACATATGCTTGACAAAAACAATTATCTCTAAAAAATGGAAAAACGCCTGCTTTCTAAAGAATCAATCCAATTTACGTCACAGGCACAAAATGTGTCGACCTGAAACGGTCAACAATCTAAAATTAACCCTAAACTTGCTGTAAAAGAATATTACGGTAAATTAGGGACGACAAGTTTGAGGGAATACCGGTACTTTAATGATAATGTCTATGTAATACTAGTAATAGGGACATAATCCGAGATACAACGAGGAACATCACGTCATATAGGCAAGCCTTAACTAGCTGCACACTTACAGGTTTGTAAAAATGGTTTCTGTACGTCATTGAATATAGCTTCGAAATAGCTTGAGGTAATATGCCATAAATCAACCTATAATGATCTGTTGTAATCGATGATCCAAACCAATATTTGTTGTTGAATTCCTTCAACGAATACAAAATAATTGAAATTACGAATGTTGAGAATGAACGAAACCATGTTGATACATTGTTAAATATTTTAGTAGACATTAAATTGTTTTTAAAATTATCTTTTCTTTACGATACTATGGTTAATCCGGTTGGTAAATCCAAGTCATGTGACATGACCCCAAAACTAGAGCAGTCCTACATTTTAAGCTTCTAATAGCTTCTATGTTCTAATTGATAATACCGTAATAACTTTTAGAAAAATGTTTTCATACTGAATAATAAGTTTGTAATCCATCACGACCCTAAGGCTGGTTATCTTAATATTCTAATGTTATTCAATTCAATTATTGTAATAAATTGGAACTTTAAAATCATGCTTCTTTGGCTAATTAAAGATATATTATTTCCTAAAAAAATAATTGAAAATATTTTTTGTTGAATACAAACCTTGCCATAGTTTGAACAAGAAATGGATCGAACTAAAGATATTTACCTGATAAATCTTAATCTGTTTTGTTCATGTTGATGGGGGAAAGGTCAATAACATTTAATTTTTTTCTTTAGTTTTGATGAAAAATACTTCTTTAAGGGCAAAACAATTACTTATTTCTTTCAGAATGAAAACCCAACGATATGAACAAACAAAATAGAAACCGGAACACGGATAATAGAAACAAGCTCTCGAAAAAACTCGAATATAATATAAAAACCTTATCAAATTTGGAACATGACGTAATCATATTGGTTTTTAAAAAGCCTTTACATTTACAAACATAAATTTAAACATTTTTATAATATTCTTATACAATATTATACAATTTTGAACCACTGGGTGTCGTAAGGCAATCTTGATGTACACCTTTCAGGCGAGTAACATCCGACACCTGGCCTAAATTTCGAAAATCTCAATGCAAACGATAGGCTAGGTTACGTTCACCACTTAATTTCAAATTGTTTAGGCCTTCGCTTTAGTTCATTCCTCCATGCACCATTAGTATGTGAATACAGATTGGTATCAGTTTTAGTAATGCTATAAGACTTGCTACGCTCTCTTTTCGTAATGACAATGACAAAAAATACCATAAAGAAATATCACAGAATTAGCTAATAACATTTAATAGCTATCATAATAAATTCGGTTAAAGATGATTAGTTAGTCCGGTGAATAAACCAAAAACAAAATCATAAAAGCGTATAAAATGTCTTTGGTAAGGTCATTGGTATTCCCAGCGAGTCCTTGTTGGAGGGGGAAGAAAGTTACTCACGAACCAAACCAAGGCACTTGCCCTTGTGGTCCCCGTTGGCCCTCCGCATACCATCGCGGCAAATAGTTGAATAAAACCATTCGTATTTTATTATTGAACAACATTATTAAATCTAATTACACCGTTATAGCCTTCAGATAACGAGTGTTTCTACTATAACAACTCAATTAAATTTAATAATTGATTTGTACATTCACTTAACTTCTAGAGCTAATGTTGAGGTAACCACAATGGATTACATAAATTGTTATGTTGGTAATTTACGTCGACGTTTGACGCAATGTTTGTTCAATAAATTGTCTAAAACAGACACAATCGAGACCTTACCTCATCAATATCAGTAACACAATCTTCATATTACACAGCCTAAATACTATTTTTAAAATCATCTACGCTAACAGATTTGACATTCAGAATGTTTGCTGCAAAACGTCAATAAAAGCTTGGTTCTCTGAAATTACTGCGCGTATACGTAAGCGCCTTACTAACCGATTAAGACAGCAGGCTATAACACGGCTACAGCTAAAAACAACTACTCCTCCTCAACAGGCGTAATCAAAAGTGAGATTAGTTGAATAACTCGACTGAGTGTACGCTCCTCGGGCTTTAATCAAATATATACCCCAATGCGCAAAGTACTGCGCATGTTCAACGACCAATTTGGACCAATGGATTGGATGATACATACTTCACTACTATATACGGAATATGTACTATATATATATAATATAATTCAAGAAATACGCAGGAAATATTATTATAGAACTTTTCAATACTTGAATAGGCCTAGGCCTACTGATTAATTATCGTTGCACCCGATTCTCTGTATTATCTGTGACACTGTCACAGGTACTACATGTAGGTTGGGCTTGTGGCCTATGATACCGGCTTCATGTGTGATACATATGTGATACTGTATCATAGGATGTTGTACAAGTATATACTGTAGATAAATTACAGATAATTGTCGACACATTGCTTTTGCTTTTGAAAAACATATCTACTGTTACATAGGCCTATATCAGCCGTTTAAAATAATTGAAAATATGGCTTTTAAATTGTGATTTCCAAAAACACAATTAGACAAATGCTTGAATAAAAACAATCGTATTTTATTATTGAACAACATTATTAAATCTGATTACACCGTTATAGCCTTCAGATAACGAGTGTTTCTACTATAACAACTCAATTAAATTTAAGAATTGATTTGTACATTCACTTAACTTCTAGAGCTAATGTAACCACAATGGATTACATAAATTCTTATGTTGGTCATTTACATTGACGTTTGACGCAATGTTTTCAATGAAATTGTCTAAAACAATTGTAATTGTGATAATTGTGATTTCCAAAAAACACAATTAGGCGCATACCGCCATGATTCCTACAAGATACTTTACGATTTATTTCATGTGGTAGTTTATAGCTTTATTTACTGTTTACCTTGACTTTAGTAAGCTGCGCATGTTAAATCGTAATACAATCACGAATGAACAAATGCGCAGCGGTGTCCGAAAATGAAATAGCTGTCACTAAATCATTAAGACAAACAATTTAAATAATGAGTATCAACACCTTTTCTGATTTTACAAGATTTCAAGTATCCTCCTATATTCTTACAGAGAAAAGAATGGATTATCTGTCTAAAGTACACCCGTTTGTCACGCACAGCCGTGCACCGTTGTTGTAATATATTATGCTTTATATAGAATATAACAATTATACAATTAAATATCCAAGGGTGGAAGGTCATTTTGTAGTAATTATAGTAGGTTCACACAGCGGTTTGCTGCTGATTTGGAATGTATAGATGTATGTTAGGCCTGACCGGTCTGACCCATCGTTTAACCCGTGCATATCATTAAAATGCACTTTTTACAACACTGTTACATCATTGATTAAGTAATAATACGTATCGTAAATTATCTCAATTCCTCTTCAATGATTGGTCATTTAAACTGTCCATTCTCACAAGTTCTAAAAATGATAATTTTATAGATAGGCCTATTGATAGATCGATATAAAATATATGTGCTTGCGGAACTATATAATAAAATCTACTTTAAATTTGTGCCAGTTGTGTATAATTCCTGTACCCCAAAACGCACTATGCGTAAATGTTTTTGTAGAAGGAAAAACTATTTAAATAAAATATTTTACAACATATCTGCAGCCTACGTCAACACGACCTATTTTGGTTTATATTAATACTATAGATAATAATCGTTAGTCAAATGGCCTATAAGGAATATAACCTGTAGGCCCATTCGAGACGAGTAGTGGTTCACATAGCCCCTGTATCTGAGGGATGACCACCCATACGAGTAGTGGTTCACATAGCCCCTGTATCTGAGGGATGACCACCCATACGAGTAGTGGTTCACATAGCCCCTGTATCTGAGGGATGACCACCCATACGAGTAGTGGTTCACATAGCCCCTGTATCTGAGGGATGACCACCCATACGAGTAGTGGTTCACATAGCCCCTGTATCTGAGGGATGACCACCCATACGAGTAGTGGTTCACATAGCCCCTGTATCTGAGGGATGACCACCTATACGAGTAGTGGTTCACATAGCCCCTGTATCTGAGGGATGACCACCCATACGAGTAGTGGTTCACATAGCCCCTGTATCTGAGGGATGACCACCTATATGTTAACATAGTGATTAATTTACTATTGTTAATCATTGGCCACATATGTATACAGATTTTTATTTATATATTTTTATTTTCGAAATAAACATAAAGGTTTTCTCCATATAAGCCCTTTTTAACAGATTTTAGACCAAATATAATCTCTGGTATTTTCGATTAAAGAAGCAGACATAAAAAGGTAGCAATTCAAAAAACCACATTACAGATGAATCATTATACAGATACCCTCGAATTCAGTCCATATTGAACAATAAAAAAAAAACTATAAAATGGTGAGTTGTTTAAATAGATCTACGTTATTTGATTTGATGTTTTAATATACATATACAATCTTGACATGGAATACTCATAATGTTGTTATTTTAATGATGATCACTTGTGTATAGTATAATACAATTTAATACATTTTCCTCCTGTTGATTACTATTATAAGGCCTACATTACAAGATAATAATGGCTTTACCAAAATTTCGTATTATGCTATAGAACTTTAGAATTGCATACGGTACTTAATTCAAGTGAAAATGTTTTAGTCTCAACGATAATAGACAATGTCTTTATAAGTAAAAGATGCTCTCCAGGTGGAATGCTATCCTGAGACGAGAGTGCATCGTCTTGTAGTAATGAGTCAGTAAAGTTTATCTTAATTTTATACGTTATTGTTATTATTGTTTATTATTAGTGTTATTATTATTATTATTATTATTTATTATTACTTTTTGTAAAAGGGTATAGGCCTAAACTGTATTTGCCCTTTTTATGTGTGTTTATATTTATTTTTTGTAAGATACGTATATGATGATATTACATTACAATATCGTTACATACCTCGGTATATAATTTCAATTTTATTATATCACAGTCGTAAAGTCTACCCTTACCCCACCAGGTCAGCCACCTTGCTGAATATTCACCTTGTAGTAAATTGTAGTAGCAGCTACCCAATTCCCTAACGAATAGCTGTTATTAAACTGGTCGTAAAGAAGACCATTTCCCATGGAACATTCATTTAACCCATGCAACCTAATGTTCTGTACGAACGTCATCACGTTATAAATGCATTACTTCTTACTGATAAATAGCACATTTACAGCACGGTATACCTTTATGGGTTAAAACTCAGTGCGACTCTTCTTAAGCTCTTGCTGTCTACACTATCAAACTAATTGACAAAGAGGTGTGACGTGCCAAAATATGATAGAGATATGACGTCATCGTGTCCATAGTGGGAACATCACATTGGTCACATAAAGGTTGAAAATGTAGACAAGGCTTAAGTTCATGTTATAATTTTTTTCTAATTTGTGCCGAGACAGTGTAACCGTAATCATTTCATTTATAACAAGGGTTTGAGGCTGCTCATTTCTGGGGTAGAACTAGTCCTCTCGGATAAGAACCTAGTAGGCCCTACATCTTTCGAGACGAGAAGGTGTACTAGCGAGCGTCAAGAGATTTTGTAACATCTGAGTCTACGAGTATTCAATCAATCAATCAGTCATAAGATGATTAGCATTAGTTAATCAGTAATATATTTTTGTAACTCTAACATCTTCAAAAAAGTCGTAAAAATCACGATCAAGCATCAAATCAAATAACATTTTAATGTATTTCAAATAGTAAAAATCAATTTAAATTTGAATCATATATAAAATACCACCTAATCCAAAAATCCTACATTCAGCATAAAAACTAACGTTGTGACATGTTTGATGTTTTAGTTTAAGTTTTACTTTACCATTATTATGTGTGATGTCTCGGATTCAAAGTTATGACGAAATCCTTAAACTGTGGACTGAACAAATCATAACTATTATAATTATCTAAAACCATATAAAACACCAATCGGGACACCAATGCATTGCTAATTGTTAACGTTCCTTTGAATATGCAAATCACAAAGATCGCTAATTTAAGTTTTCTAATAAAAGATGGAGGAACTATAAAACTGATGAACCTGTCCCGGTCAATCCATACTCTCAACCGAGCAGACTATCTGAACAACAATTAATTTTTTTTTTACGTAGGTAGTACTTCTTCTGGTTATTGACATATAATGGTACTTGATTCCATTGATTTAAAAACATGTTTATCTAGGCTGTGTGTGTGAAAAGAATTAGTTTTCTAAATGCAATTTACAAGATAAATTATTTAATATGGATATAATTTAATGTACAAGACGTATTGCATTTGGTCTAAGCTATAAATGCCCTCTCCCTGAACGGTGTATCCAAATCGTAATACTGTAAGTAGAAATTATTTGGTAGCCTGTGATACATCTCCGAGATACATTATGTACCCTCGATAAAGGGTACACAAGTATGTGTTATTTTTAGTTAAGGTTTTCATTGTTCTAGAAGGATCGTGAAATACCAAGAGCCTGAACAAATATTTTATTTCAAGACAATGGAAAGAGTAATGTCGCTTCCTTTTTTGTGAAATATTAATTAACAGACAAATTCAATAATTGTAATTCTTAATTCTAAAATAGTTGATTAAATCTAATAATTGAAATGTTAAATGAAGACCATGATAAACTAAACAAATCGTATGCCTATGATAAATCAAAGCGTATATATAAAACAAATAGGCCTACTAATTTATCTCAGCTTTATTAAGCGAAGTGAATATTAAGCAATACACATTCCATACTTGGTGGTAGTTGACCAGAGTAACAGAAAACAAAATAATGTTACAGTTAAATCAAATTGACAGCGCTTTGCTCTAATTGCTTATAATTTGTTGTTTTTCATGTTTTGTTTTTTTACATAATCCTCTTTTTGGAGGAATCATGTTCTTTAAAAATACTGTAGTGATGGGAACGCACCGTAGGTGATGGATCAACTTTAATCTATGTTAACTTGTACTCGTGTTGTGCTATAGACATAACACATGAATATGAATCTAACACCTCCAGTGGTTTGATTTGGAACTGTAATATGCAATATGCATTTTTTTTCACACCAAGAAAACTATACCGGCTTGACCTGTAGCACAATTATAATAGACAGGTTTAGGGATCTCCAGTGGCAATTTCGTTTGGTATGTTTATTTGGCGGCTGAATATAGTGTGACATTTATTGCTTGTGGATAATTTCTGCACTCTTGATTCAACACTGACGCCGCGGCCGCCCCTCCTCAACCCCTATTTTAAACAACCTAACGTAAAATTCACAATACAGAATGTAGACTATTATAGGAACGCTGGTGATTTTTAAATGACATTATTTTTTTAAGATTTAAAAACTTGTGAATTATACAAATACAGCGTTCTGTATTAATCAAGAAACAAAGTTATATAATAACTGCATTAGGAAGTTCAACAACACACTATTTATAGTACCGTAGTTTAAATAATTAAATTGTCATAACTCATGCGGTATTAACGTTGTCAAACCAAGTCACGTGAATAAAACATGGGAAAGGTAAATTAAAAAAAAAAAAAAACAAGCAAAAACAAGTGTCTAGACGAGAATATCTGCGAAAAACGTCAATGCATAATTTGTCAAAAAAAAATCACAAATATTGAGTTCCTCTCTAACTTATTTGCTGTAAAACATTCAAATACAGATTTTGTTACCTGTACATATGATTGGCAAATACGACATATATCTGATTACTGCTGGATTGAAACGCCACTTAAATGCACGACCAAATAATAATTTGTCCTTTTTTATGTATAGCGATTAAGCCGCGTGCTTAGGAAGATTCGAGAAAAATAATCAAGTATTAAATCAAAAGGATGTGTAGTAAGCCGTCCATAGTTCGTGACACCAAAAAAGTAGAAGTCCGAATAAACCATAAGATTGAAAATGGATCCCGCCTGCTTATGTTTCTGTGTCACATATCCATATCCGTGGGTGATAGGCCTACATTTAGCACATTGAAAGTCGAGATATCAGGAAAAAGCAAGACAGTGGTTCATTCCCTACTAGATGCTAAATTATTTTCTTTAAATAAATGTATTTATCAAGTAAACACACTATTATTGTAATACTCATTTTATTTATTTTCTTTACGATCAGTTGGTACATTTGAGGTTCAAATGGTACATTGAAGGTTTTTTTTTGGTTTTTTTTTAATCTCAAAATATGAGATTTTTATGCAACGACTTTTCAGCTTTTAATCCAGCCTGTAAGCTTGGTCCTCATTTGGACGCAACGTAAGGATGTAAGTCGTAATGTAAGCGAATTGACCACGAACAACAATTTACGGCTCACGAAACCAATTTTAAGTGCGCATCGTTTATAATGACTCTTCTCCGCGGCAAAATTCCGAGAGCCGTATCTTTTCTATGGCCTAGTGTTCACAGTAGGTGTTTTATAAAACGAATATTAAATATGAATGGACATTCTACCCATTAGACTAAAACGTTCATGATTGATTATACCATTCTCGTTGCAGGCAGTGGGAAAATCATGTTACAAGCCCCAGTTGATTTGAGTGAGTGGATTGATCTAAGAACCTCGGCAACACACACTTTTCAATATTTATCATATTCATCTGTTTACTTGATTTCGTCAAATAATGACATTACATATATACACATACATAGGCCTATTTGAATTACTGCCAAAACAGATGTGATAAAACATGAATATAAAAAAGCTGACGCATGTGATATGGATGGGAAGAGAAAGGGGAAACAAGATAAATAACATTTACTGATGTTGCACTAATTTCTTATGAGAATTGGATCTAAGCTAAGCAATGTTCTTCTCTCGTTGTTCCTACACTGTTGTTTACAATATGGCGCTAGTAGCCTACACGTGGTTAATTATTTTAAAATATTAACAATTCTATTTTCGTCAAATAATGTTTTTACATAACAAAAATATAGAAATGACATCGTTCATGAGCACTTATTAAATCGAAAAATTCAGTAGACACGCGATAAATATGAACATCTCAGTTATAGCTCTTGTAGTGGAAATGGTAGTAGAGCGCGAATAATTTGGTCTAGTGGAAAACAGGCTTTACACTATAAACAATTGGTGGTATGGTGTCTAAAATGAAAGGGTACTGGGGGTAGGTCTATCAAAATAATTATGAAGTGACTGACAGACCACAATCTGTAATAAGTTACCTCCTAGCTCAACCAAAATTATCTTGACTAGATCAATGTTTATGACGACGAAATTTACCATGTAGGCAATTTATGGGTGATTGATGAACTGAAGTTATGTTTGTTTCTTAAAAATAGAAGAAATTCATTTCAAATCATAATAAAGATCGTTAGAGATTTTAATTATTAAGATAATCGCTGTAATCTTCCAAATGTAAAACCAAGTAATTTCACTGAATTCACTTAACATGTACTAGGCCATGTTCTGAATGTTTTGCGCAATTTGTTCATCATGCTAAATTTTGGAATAGTATATGAAACGTTGTATATGAAAAGGGTTTGTGTCACAGTGAGATCATAGGTTCGAATTCAACGCTCGTCGCAAGACAGGCTACCGTTTTCCTCTCTCCACAAATGGCGTTGCGCGGATTACTGCATAGCTGCATTATGGAAGTAAGTTTCCATACACGTTTGTTCCAAAAATGATCGGGGTAAAAATATGTACAGTGATTAGAGGTTTCACAACATTATGCTTTTTATCAATCCAGGATATTATTATTAAAATCCCGCTTCCCATAACAACTTAATATAACCAAATTACAAATATTGTACGTAAAATGATCTTAGTTGATTGAGTTGGTTCTCTGAAGTTACATGCAGTTAATTTGTGAAAGATGACGACTGAACATTGAACTAATGATGTAATGCCAGGAAGCATAATAAAACGAACATTGCTGATAGTAATACTAACAGTCACATATTTCCTCAAGAAGGTTCATCCACGATAATAGGGTGGATATATTATCTAGTAGTGTACCGGTATTGTAATTCCGTTCACGACAACCATAAATGTGATGTATTGCATTACACAACTGATAAAATAAAAGCTTAGATTTCCAATAAGAATTACGTTACGAGCAAAATATCCTATAGTACAATTCACAAAGTCAATGAAATGTCAAACACTATAACACAAAACTCATAAAAAGTGAAATATAACATTTAAGAAAAAGATACTCGTTCAATTGTAAAATCTGAAAATACTGTAATTCTACTTTTGGAATTAATTCTACCACTTAGATTTTGATTCACTCTGAAAAAGGAAATGCAAAAACAAATAATAGCATTGGTATACTTACTACATCATGTGTACAGTAAAATGAATAGACCAATTCATTTCTCCATCTTTCAATCTTCTGGTCTATAGTTGCTATGTATGTCAGAGGTTTACATTATACTATTTGAGATAAGTCGGCTCTGTGACGAAATTGTGTTATTCTTAAAATGAGCTGGTTCACAACTAATATGTACTAATAAGATCCAAGCTGTTGACAACTTTTAAGTATATACACGGCAGCTTTCATGAGACTATGAACCTTTCATTTCAAAAGTATCAAGCTTTCCCAACTTTATAATCCGAAGGATTTCAAATATCACCATTTAGGTTAAGTGCAGTGTGGTATATGCATCCACTCCGGATTTCGATAATAGTAACACCAAACATTCTTATAAATGAAAATTTACAAGTTATCGGATTCACAAGGACAAACTTCACAATCTTTTCCATTTTCTTTTATGTCATACAATGGAATTAAGAGTGTCTACATTTCAATGTTATTATTTACAAACTACACAATTGTTGTCATCTTACAAAAGGCTGGAAAGGAATCTAGTAGTCTAGTTGTCTGGTGTTTAATGCATTGATTCTAAGACCACAGTATCTAACGCAAACGAATAATAAAAACAAAAGGTTCGGATCTATTTAGGTATAGTCTTGTTGTCTTTTTACTGCCCATATAAATTGCAACATTGACAAAACAGCAGATTAATACTGTCAAAACTAAATCACAGGTAACTGACACACCATACCTGAAACCTTATTTTTAAAGATTTGGTACAGTAATGTACCATCACTTAAATGATAGACTGTAACAAAGCAGCTCCAGTGTAGGGCTACACACCAAAAGCAAGAGAAAATGAATTCATCTTTAATCGTCCCGTAACGAATGTTTGCTATTGATAAAAATTGTATTGCTGTAAAAACGTGATATTTCACTCTACGTTAACGTTTCGTAAATCTGTTGACAGCAATGCATCAATCACAAATTTGTTTATTTCGTCAACATTTAAAAATTAACAAAGTAATATGCAGTTCATTAAATTTACCTTAAGTATAAGACTTTCATCTTCAGTTTAATTTACAACAACATAATTATATACCTGAATATACATTCGAATTTAACCATATTTTCAGACGTGACCATCATATGCGCATGCGTAGACTGTACTTTGTATTTCATTATTGTTCTAAATCTGTAAATGATTGAATAAGCGCCTTAGTCGAAAAAGCGCCGATGTCAAAAAAAATGATGCTTTCCTGAGGCTTTTAAAAATATTTTCTTGTGATTTCTATAAATTAATATGCATATATTATGTAAATAAGTTAATTCAATAAACAGCGTATAATCTCTTGTAATATTACGTCTTGACATTATAACATAGAGTTATTCTCAAATTGTGACTCCCTTCATCACTCAAATCGCAATGAATTATCATGTAGTCTAAGTATTATAGTCTGTTTTTATTAATGGATGATATCCCATCAAAAGTTCTTTATCAAAAAAGGGTTTTTCTTTTAAATTGATTTATTCAGTTATGTGTAACTATCCTTTCACTTAATGTAGTTTTTAAATGTTGCATTTTTCGGTACTCTGAAAGTAAAAGTCTTTATTACAGTTTTTGTCGGTTATGGGCTGCCTCATACAAGCCTCATACAAGCTTTGCTTTTTTTTAAATTTTGCCCCTCTTACTTTATTCTAATTATTGTTAACCTTTTCACGCTGCTGCTCTAGCCAGCTACGTCCAATGATGACTACTCATTCATAAGCTAAAGCACACAGCAGTTATAGTATCTAAGGCCGACAGTTTTGCGACTTTGTAAACTCGACTATAATGTATAGATCCCAGCTGCTGGACCCAAAAAACGTCTGAACAATTTTGGATTCTCGCACCTTGATTGGTTGACGCGAATCAGCAGACTGGGAAGAATTTTCGTGAAGTCACGTTGTCTCTAGAGGGTATTCAGTTGCATGCCAACAGGTTGAGGTCACACAGCACAAAATTGACCATTTTATAATGGGCATGTGAATCATAATTAAAGAACTATCTTTTATTTGTATGTATTTTTGCGATTAAAGGACATCTTTTTAATAATCATCAATATATCTGAAGAAAGAACAATGATTAATTTTAAAATGTCGAGCAGCGTTTTTAGTAAGAATTATTTCTTGTTTATTATTAACTTTATAAAGAGAAATAAATGTTACTTTGAATGAAATAATTGAATGAAATGAAAAAATGTATATATAATCGATTGACGCTTGAAAAAAAAAACCACAAATAGATACATTGGCATTGATAATGGCAATGTGAACCATTTCTTGTGTGACATTATAATAACTTTCATTTACTATAAACGGCCATCTATAAACTCAATTATAATGTGGATAAAAAAAAAACAAGAATTCGTATATACACATATATGTCAAGTAGAAGTATATTAATTAACAGCTTTACTTTCAAAGCTGATGTCATTATTTTGAATTGTTAGAAAATTTGACAGTTTGATACACATGAAGCAGAACAACATAAAGCAATATCACTGTACACATGCAATGTTAATATATATTAATATACAGTGCAATTCTTATTAAGGAGGCATCTTAGGGATTAACACAGTGTCTCGTTAATAGTCCCTGAATAGAGGTTGAACACTCGTTCATTTAACTGGAAGATGTTGTTTGCTCTCAAACTCTCTCTGGTTGCCGGGTTCTAACCAATTGAAAGGTACTAGTTTATCGATGTAAGTATACGATGCCAAGGAAACACGGCTCCAGCAGTTATCTGGTTACTTGTTGCAATTGATATTTTCTCCATCAGGATGTGTATCAGTCAGAGTTCTATTTTATTACGCCACGTCATAGGCTACGTCACAGCAACATTGTATTCATTATGATGTATGTTTGTCACGTGAAAGGCTTTTTTTAATTGTTCTCAACTGTGTGTTTAGCCCAGGATAAACACTTTGAAACGAAGAAATAAATGTGTGTATGACAATTGTTGTACTTTTTATACTTCAATAAATGGGTTTGCTCAGTACACAATTTATAATTTTCCAAATCAAAAATATTTTCTTGGTCATTGAACAATACATACAGCATATACTTTGTGTAATCGATGGAATTTAACTGTGAAAATTGTAAACAAATCATAATTACATTAATAATATTATTTCTTTATCAAATAGTATGATTACTGAACAATACAAATAACAACACTTTGTGTATATTGATGGTAATTATTATTAAATTTGTGAAAATTGTATTAACATTGATCGTAAATCATCAATACAATAATGTTATTCGTTATTCAATCCTCCAAAAGTGGAGAAAGGAAAAATAATAACCAATTCAACAAATTCGTAAAAATAATATATAATCAGCCAAAAAAATGTTATTCTTCTTCTGAAATGGAAATAAGAGAAAGAAAACAATACAATTGTTTTAATAGTTTTATTTTAGATTGATGATCAGTAAACTCAGTAGGTATTTAGATGCTTTATTTTCAGATAATGTTGCATCAAAAACTTCCAAAACTTATAGTGTACAGTACCTGTATCTCAACCAGATTTGTTTGTGGAATGATAACTGATAAATAATAAGAAGATTTTTAAAATATAAATGAATCACTTTCAAGTTATCATTCTAATTAATTAATTGATAATTTTATATTATATTCACATTATGTATGTTTTGAGTGTGAGCAGTGGTTCTCTAACCTATTCCGCCACTTACTGCACACTCAACATAATGTGCTGTTTCAAAATATTTGCATGAATAAAATAATAATGAATGAATAAATAATTACCAGAATATAAACGTCAACAGAACATTTACCAATAATACTAATTAAAAAATTAATATACGTAATGCAACTTAAAGGGATTAAGACAAAATAGAAAACAGTAGTTACTGATTTGTTTTCTTGCGTAATAATTTTATATTATATTCACATTATGTATGTTTTGAGTGTGAGCAGTGGTTCTCTAACCTATTCCGCCACTTACTGCACACTCAACATAATGTGCTGTTTCAAAATATTTGCATGAATAAAATAATAATGAATGAATAAATAATTACCAGAATATAAACGTCAACAGAACATTTACCAATAATACTAATTAAAAAATTAATATACGTAATGTAACTTAAAGGGATTACGACAAAATAGAAAACAGTAGTTACTGATTTGTTTTCTTGCGTACTTTGCTTCTAAGATTAATTTAACTCCGTTCGTTATTGAGGTTTAGTTCGTTTATGACATAAGTGGAGCCCATAGCAGCTGTGTAACGAGCAGTATGGCAGATTTTTGCTAAAGGCATACATTGATCTACGACATAACACAGTCCAACCAATGGTCGTCTGCTACTGTCATATTTTCTCTTACGATATTTTATTAAAATCCCCGTAAGTGATATTAGAATTCATCATTGTGAAGACGTTTTCAGCTCACTGAACGCAGAGTTACATTTGTGAAACAAGGAATTCATACCTAGTCGAATAATTATGGATTTTTTGTGGTGAATTATGCAGTAAGTGTGCACATGGGAGAATGTTCTTACCATTTTGAAAGCATACACGGAAAGAAAACAATATGATATGATATTATGTCAAAACGACAACAGACAAACATAATAGATGAAACGAAACATAAATAAATACTTAAATCTAATTATGGAATTTCGCGTACGATCTTGAAAATATTTGTAATCAGCATAAACTAAAACCCTAAATAATAACTTATCCATTGCTGGGTAATCTGTAACACTAATTTATTGTAATAGAAAATGGAATTAATCATCTTTAATAGTCAACAATAAGAAGACATTCTCAAAACCTTTAAATTTGCCGATTTGCCAATTGTGACATACAGCAAGAAGAACCATTGCATAGGTGGTCAACGATTGTAATCATTTTAAATCAGTAAAATTAATTTCTTACAACATTACAAGAAAGGTAAGACCAAGAAGATGATGTTTAAAGTGGGAATTATTTGGGATGAAAAATGTCATTATTGATTACTTTAACTCCAATTAACCCTAGCTTATTCGTGCTTTGCCAAGTAGTTTTTTTTTTGCAACAACATAACGGTGTTATTATTTGATATCAGCATAACTTCTGCCATCTAAAATAGAATGAATCATTTGATATCAACATAACTTTTGCTATCCAAAATAGAATGGCTCATGTAATATAAGCATAACTTTTGCTATCCAAAATAGAATGGATCATTAAATATCAGTCTAACTTTTGCTATCCAAAATAGAATTGACCATTTAATATCAGCCTAACTTTTGCTATCTAAAATAGAATGGATCATTTAATATCAGCCTAACTTCTCCTATCTAAAATAGAATGGACCATTTAATATCAGCCTAACTTCTGCTATCAAAAATAGAATGGATCATTTAATATCAGCCTAACTTCTGCTATCCAAAATAGAATGGATCATTTAATATCAGCATAAATTCTGCTATCCAAAATAGAATGGATCATGTAATATTAGCATAACTTCTTCTATCTATAATAGAATGGATCATTTGATATCAGCATAACTTCTGCTATCCAAAATAGAATGGATCATTTAATATCAGCATAACTTTTTCTATCCAAAATAGAATGGATCATTTAATATCAGCATAACGTCTGCTATCCAAAATAGAATGGATCATGTAATATCAGCATAACTTCTGCTATCTATTATATAATGGACTATTGGTATCAGCATAACTTCTGCTATCCAAAATAGAATGGACTATTTGATATCAGCGTAACTTCTGCTATCCAAAATAGAATGAACTATTTGATATCAGCCTAACTTCTGCTATCCAAAAAAGAATGGATCATTTAATATCATCATAACTTTTGCTATCTAAAATAGAATGGATCATTTGATATCTGCCTAATTTCTGCTATCCATAATATAATGGATTATTGGTATCAGCATAACTTTTGCTATCCAAAATAGAATGGATCATTTAATATCAGCATAAATTCTGCTATCCAAAATAGAATGGATCATGTAATATTAGCATAACTTCTTCTATCTATAATAGAATGGATCATTTGATATCAGCATAACTTCTGCTATCCAAAATAGAATGGATAATTTAATATCAGCATAACTTTTTCTATCCAAAATAGAATGGATCATTTAATATCAGCATAACGTCTGCTATCCAAAATAGAATGGATCATGTAATATCAGCATAACTTCTGCTATCTATTATATAATGGACTATTGGTATCAGTATAACTTCTGCTATCCAAAATAGAATGGACTATTTGATATCAGCGTAACTTCTGCTATCCAAAATAGAATGAACTATTTGATATCAGCCTAACTTCTGCTATCCAAAAAAGAATGGATCATTTAATATCATCATAACTTTTGCTATCTAAAATAGAATGGATCATTTGATATCTGCCTAATTTCTGCTATCCATAATATAATGGATTATTGGTATCAGCATAACTTTTGCTATCCAAAATAGAATGGATCATTTAATATCAGCATAACTTCTGCTAAAAAATTGAAATTCATATTAGAATAGCCCTAACACCTACTAGATCAACGTGTAAACTATTTTAGATTAAGAATAGAGACAAGAAATGGGAAAGTTTAATATTAAGGAGGAAGTATAAAGTAAAACAGGGACATTGCACCAAGTATAATTTGAAAGTAAAAGTTATACATTTCCGTAAAACTTCAGGCTTTTGAAAATCAAACAAATCGCCTGGGCCTACCAATACGTAGTTCTCAAATCATACTTCATGATGACGTCTAAAATTGCTAGGCCTATTTGACAGTGTAATACTATTTCACTGGCACAGTATAAAACATTTAAAAATGAACTGCTACGTAAAAATGAAAGTTAGGCCTAATCCAATATTGACCTTTTTTATATTGATATTGAAATCATGCTTTATAACTGGTGTGTAATACTGTTAATCACTCCACAGCTGAATGTTATTAAGAAGAAACAGGAAACGCAGGGAAATAGTTTAAGTTTGAAAACAACTATATCATAATGTAATTTTGTCTCTGATTTATATCAGAACGCGTATCAAAATACGGATTTAAGAGATATACAGTTGTAGTCATAAAAGAATGCGGTCACAGAAAACAGAATCTAAGCTCAAGGTGAAGAAAATCATGAAACAGCTCCTGTTTATCAACTAATAATGCCACTGATGACAGCATATTTTCTCTATGATTATTGTAAACCTGTCGAAAGATGATAGTATCAATAACATGCGCATTTTGGTACTAGTGTCAAAAGACTTGTTTTTAAGCATACGTGGCAACAAAATCGGTCACAGAAAACAGAATCTAAGCTCAAGGTGAAGAAAATCATGAAACAGCTCCTGTTTATCAACTAATAATGCCACTGATGACAGCATATTTTCTCTATGATTATTGTAAACCTGTCGAAAGATGATAGTATCAATAACATGCGCATTTTGGTACTAGTGTCAAAAGACTTGTTTTTAAGCATACGTGGCAACAAAATCGATATATTCAAGATGGGATTTGAGAGATTTGATTTATAGAAGCTACAGGCTTAAAAAGCTACAAATAACAGCGCTAAGATGTTTTAAATATACTTTTAAAGATAGATAGAAGATTTGTATATGATTACGATACTAAAGAAAATACACGTCTAGGCATAAGACCAATAAAACGTAATGATGCACAGCCAGTTAGAACTATGGAATATTTAGCCTGGACATTGAATCCACTAAAACTGTACAGTAATATTTTGAAGAATGAAGAATACATTAACATGACGTAACTAGAGTTCCTGCAAAAGAAACTAAAGAATAAGTTCAATACAAGTACAAACGGGTAAATAAATGTGCCTCACCCAGAACGTACTTGTAGTTGACGCTATCGTGCAAACAAATAAACATGTACATTATAATCAGTCAAAACATCTCTATTCAGGGACATCCATATTAAGGGGACACTTTACCATAAAACGAATGTATGCATACATGTTAAATGTTTTAACACTACATGTAACCTCTACACAGGGGACACCCTTATTAAAAAGTCACTTGGTTCCGTAGATATTCCTTTAATAGAGGTTTTACTGACTTACGAAACAGACAAGACATTTTAGGGGTCCAAAGCAGGTGAAGCTGAAGTAAGCTGTTTCACTGCAATGACGTATGTCTAAACATTCTTTTAAAACTATTTCAATACTTATCGACATGTTGAGGTTAGCGACAATCTGACGATCATTAAAATGTATACCAGAGGATTAGAATTTGATCAGTTAAAGTCAGATGACAGGATGTGGAATCGATATTTTAATGCACGACGTCGCTGTCGACAGGCTAGTTGACTTATCATTCATCATTACAGAGTAGGCCTACGTTTTTATTTTCGTGTTTTCAAAATGAAGAACGCCGATTGTACACTTGCCTCAAGGAAAGAAACGAACCATGGGAGAAGAACTATAACACGTGTGCGAACTAAGTCCTGTAGGCCTGGAGAGACAGGTTATTATACTACTTTCTCATAGGATATATTGTGTCTGACTGCCAATTTGTGCTCCAAATGAACAACTCAATTGTAAAACGTCTACTAACTCCTTAGGCCTAAAAGAGTAAACTACAGTACTTAATTGGTTTATTTTAGCTTATTCTATCTTAACATTTCGAGAGTATAGTAATGCATTTGTACCCGTTTCTTTCAATATTTAGGAAAATTGCCAATGATAACTGATAACCATAAGCGAATTCATTAACTATCCTTATTAAAGGTGGCGATCCTTAACAGGACAAACACAGTATATACAATACGCCATACATAAACAAAGTCTTCAAAATTAAGTCAGAGAGTGGAGTTGTTTTTGTCATGAGAAAAAATATCCTACTTGATTCGAACCTATAACTCTGGGATTGGTAGCCGAGCTTATTAACCAACAACCTCCACTCCACCTGTACATTGTAGATGTAAGGATTATATACATTTCTAAGGACAATAACATTTATGACGAAATGAAATGAATCTGAAAGCGGAACAATATTTTTGACGGGTGTATCATTGGAACAGCTTTTATACGCACGCGTCTAGTTGATGATGTAATATGCGTTCAATCAATTATAATTCCAAGCGCGCGCAAAATGAATTTTGGACTTAAAAATTACATAGAGTCACATAGTGAAAACTGAAAGTGAATAGTGACAAAACAGAATGTGTCCACCAACTATGCCTACTGGTGATTATATCTTTTTCATTCAATTACAGTTCTCTTTGTAAAGTTACAACAAAATATGACATACATTGATATAAACGATTATTTTACTCGTATGTACGTAAACAATTAAGAGATTGTTCCTCACATTACTCTTTTTTCTCAAATAAGATGTTCAAAGAAAAAAAGTCATACGAATCACGATAATGGATTTGTCAGAATGACCTGACCTTTGTTAAGTAACTTAGTTGATTTCATGTATTCATGGATTTAACTCAAGACGAAAATTAAATTACTGAAGTAAACCCCATTAGTATTTCAAAAGATCAGAACTGACGTAAAAGCAGTTATCTGACTGCTAAAAATTCAACATACACGAAATATAGAAGTCATTCGTTTCAGTGATTGCTTATATTTCCTTTGTTGAACCACTAGTAGTCAGCAAACTATGGCAATTAGATTGGACGGTTTGTTTTAGGCTTATAGGCTACATTTATACTCGTTTACCCTGAACGTCAAGTATTAGTATTTACAAAAGTTAATTTAAATTGTTATTTAATCGTCTAGCCTGGACATTTGGCGATCGCCAGCCTAGACAAAACATCGTTTAAAGTATAATACTTAAATTCTTTTAAATCAATTTTAAAATCACAAAATACCAAAAGTTCCAACAATATTGTCATTCTATAATTAATCGAGAAACTATTCATCGTAAACATTTGTTTCACTTCATCAAAGTGTTTTGTTAGGACCTGACATGTGATGCCACGTGTTTTGTTTATCCGTAAGATCAATAAACTAATTTGCGTGGACGCATTTTGGTCTCATGCGCATGTGCAGAATGATACGGTATTTCTTCGTAGTCATATTGTTCATATCGTACTATATTTCCTCCTTGATCCTACGAACGACTAATTTTTAATCTTAAGCCCCATTTACGATCAAAGCTACGTTATAAAAGGTAGAAAAAATTACGATTTTGAATGATAAACAGTTAACTAAAGTATTTCAGAAAAATGTCAACTGGTATGACTATTTTATATTACTATGCAAGTTCGACTGATGTAGGCCTAATTAAATATTCAGTAAAATGTCAACTCATCATCAACGTGTCTGACTATTTTGTATTGATATACCTATCCAATGATAGTCATTCTATCATGTCAAACATAGTATAAAGTAGCTATTACATAGAAATGTGTCACTTTACGTCTACAATATAATCCATCAAACGGTAACAGCCATTCTACGACATAAGCGGTATGTTTTATCCGCCAATTTTTGTTAACATTATTTTCTTAACGTTTGTTGGCAGCTCAGTAGAAGCTTTTATCCTACACTGCCAAGTAAATCCAGGATTAGTTCAAGAGCCTAAAACAAAATAAAAGTATTAGCATTTTAGTGTTTCCGCTTAGTAGGTTAAAACTTGTGATTTGTTGCAAAAGGTAAAATTAATTTATGATCCTTCTTATCTCCACCACAATGTTCCTGTCATGATTAACTTAATATTAAACGCGACATATCCGCCTTAAATGCCCGTATTGATTATTAATTTCGTAGCATAAAAGCTGTAGTGTTTTTTTTTACAATTAGCAAAGACACGTTAGCAGGAAAATGAACGGCAAAAAAACAATTACAATCGGGAGGTATGGTAACAACAAACTCTGACTTCACACAAACAACAAACCTGTACGTCTCGAAACAAGATTACAAGTAGGCCTAACGCTACATTTACACTTTTCACGGAATCTAAGAAAGCGCCATTCAATAAAATGATTTTCCACTTAAAACACGTCACAGTGTGAATGTAGCTTAACCAATTGACCCCTAAGTTTATTAATTTAAGTGTTAACTGAAAATTGTAAAAAAAATGGATTTACCACACAATTAATTATCTTTAGGCCTAAATTCAAATTGAAATACGATGAAATTGTTTTATGTGTTGATTTTGTAAATATAAAATAAAAATAGATTATGACTGAAATTAACTTTATAAGAGAACAAGTAAAAAGGGGGTATGCTTGTGAGAAACAATTTCACTTTTTAAAAATTAGTTTATTTGTCATTGATTAACAAGGCCATATACATGGCTGCATCGCGTGCGAAAATTTGAGTTAGTGTTTACCGACCGACCAACCGACCGACATAGTGATCTGTAGAGTCGCGTTCGCACGCGACTAAAAATGGCGGACAGTAACGGACTTGTTTGTATGTCTTTTTCGGATTTTGGTCAAAATAAATGTTTCGATTGAATTGAATCGATTTTATTTCAATCTTTCCTGATCAATCTAATCCCTAATTAATAACCATAACCCCTAAATAGTCAGCATAGCTTCTAAATAATCAACCTAACTCACAACAATCAACCTAACTAAACATAACTCTATAATAACTAACCTCTTAAACTCAACAGCAATATGTAGATAACGATAGATATCAAGGGTATACTTCCCCCTATTAATTCTCCAAAGTGAATTTGCCTAGCACTTTACGGGAAATCCTTAAATAGTATTGACTGAAACACTAGTATTGAAGAGAAATGTATGGATTTAGTGTGATTGGGGAATGCGGCCACGGGGGTATTTAGCGAGATAATCGAGTACAATTTTTAGATAATTTCGATGATTACTTTTATAGATAATGGTTTATGGTTATAAATTTATGAAACGCAAAAAAAAAAAAACTAAAAGTCTCGAAGGGCTGTGAAAACAACATCAGGTCTTGTGCATCGAGATTGGTTGTCGTACGAGTTGTGTTCGAATGTTAAAGCTGTATTGTCCCCCTGAAAAAAATAATTTTTTGTATATGCCATATTAATGTTACAATACTAGTTATCCACTTTGAAAAAAAGTTACAAATAGGCCTAAATTCTGAACAAAAATTATTATTTTCAATTAACCTTAACAAAAGTGTATTTCATAATATAGAGCAAATTTTGATATGATAAAAATAGCATGCTACGCAAAAAATACGCGATTACGCGTATTTAAAATTTCAAAATGCGCAAAATTAATTTCTTTTAATCAATTTCGCGTACATTTCAGGTCATTTTGAGCATTTCAAAACTTTCAAAATTTCTAAATATTGTACTGGTAGGTATTTTTTATGAATTGTAATATTCAACTTTTGAGTTTCGTACGAGTTTTGTGTGAATATTTTGCGATTGTCGACTTGTGAGTGAAAAATTGGAATGATAACTAATATCCAAACACATTTAATACAAAATGAACACTTAGGCTTGACAACAAATAAATGATGACTTATATAAGTAGATAATATCATGGATGTTCTAATCTTTATGATCGTTCTATATTATTTATTTCAATGTTACTGATGGGTGGTTTAGAGGTTCTCTTGCCATTAACAATTATTAAATTACAAATATTTTATTATATGATACATTAAACATGGGAAAAAAAAGAATATATTTACAAATGTAAAAGGATCTTTCGAAGAAGGAAGGTATTTCTGAAAATGTGTAGGTATAAGCCTATAGGTTATTTTTGTTTACTTTTTTTTACTTAGGACCTACTGAAAAAGTCAGCCACTACTGGTAGGGTATCATGAATATCGACAATACACACAGTAGGCCGTAACATGGTCTCACTGAATAGGGCCCCTATACACTATACATTTGGTGTTAAGATTGGTTCCAACTAGAGACGCAACGAGAATCGGCAGTACGGATACTACAGTCAATAGAATAAATGATACAAATAAACAATATCTAAGAAAATGTATGTTTCTTGATGAACAATAGCTTTCTTCTTGGAAATTGTTGGCAATACACACTAATTACGAAAAATAACATTTTTTTTCATCTTCTCGGTCTTCTGTCAATGTCATACAGTTTGATTTCTATATATGTTTTATAAAAATATTAATATAAAAAACATGCATTAATAACGCGGGTTAGCTGAGGCAGACAAACAAGCTAAATCGACCCTAAAGTTAATGGAAACACATACAATCTTCAGACTCATCGCAATTAAGTACATCGCCCAGTATTGGATCAGAAACAACTGTTCGAAAATAACTAGAAAATGAAAATTGCAATCACGGCCAATGTTTAACCGGTAATCTATATTAAGCCATCGTGTCGGCGTACTTAAACATTTTGAATCTTCATTGGCGTATTAGAGTTCTGATTATGAATCGTGTGTGATACTCTAAATTGGTAAATAGATAACGTAGACCTAAAGTAAAGTAAAATTAGTAAAAGGTACCGCTGGCAACAACAGTAAGTCTAACATGCATCGACAGATAACAACAATGTTATATTAGTTAGGAAGCCTAACCAAACCTAGATATCAATTTCTACCCCTTGTGTAATACCACCTTCCCTACATTGCGTGAATGCAGTGAATGATTTAGCTAGGGCATGGATGCATAATGAGGATGGTTTGTTCAAATTGCCACAGTACAGGGACACCACAAAGTAACATGGTGGACAGCGCGTACACACGCCGTAATAAAATCATCTAAACACATATAAACAGAAAAATAAAACGGCAGAAGTCAGTGTCTATGAAGACCAAAAACTGCATGGATCATCGAAGTTAAAAGGAAATAGGAAATGTAAAAAATGGCAAAGCGGCATGTCACAAGACGGACGAGAGACTGAAGATAATGCCTATTATACCCTTATTCTGATAGTTGAAGCAAAGATATAATTGCTGTTTGGTTTCAAGTACAGTACTTTATCAACAATAAATAAAAACACGCAATAAACTAAAATATCCGCCCATGCATCAGCAAACTCCCCATAACTTATGTTACAGAATGAACTTCAAATTCATTATTCTCCAATGCCTAGTTATTATATATTTCATTGATCAAATTTGAAATCCATCAACAGTAATTAGATTTGAATTCTTAAGTAGCATCAACTTATGTATTAAATATGTTTTTTTTAATCCATTCAACCCAATTCTCTAAAGAATTATCTAAATAAATAATGTACTTTAAATAGGGTTAGTCAATATAACGAAATTAATCTTTAAACTGTTGACGAAATAATTTCAATCTCTAAACTTTATAATCCTCCTAAAACCTCCTAAAACGCTAATCGTCGTTAGACATTGCGCGTCTCACTTGTGTTCGCCACTCAGTACGTTTTTTAGCTAGCATGTGTATAGGTCCGCGTGTAAAAAGTTCTGTTTCCTTTTTTATGTTTGCCATCCATGTTGTTTTTGGTCTTCCTTTTGGTTTTTTGGTCTTTCTCTGAGCCTCTCCGAGTGCGATCTTAGCTGGTGTGTTCTCATTTAAACGGAGCAGGTGACCATACCATGTCAGCCTTCTTTTCTTTACGTTCTTATTCCACTCAATTTCTCCTGTTCTTTTGTACAAATCTTCATTTTTTATTTTCTCCGGCCACCTTATACCTATTATTCTCTTTAGGAATTTTCTTTGAAAGACATCGATTTCGCTTTTTAGTGATGCTGTCATTGTCCACAGTTCACAATTATACAGAAAGATGCTTGTAATGTATACGTTGAAGACTCTCATTTTCAGGTTTATTGTTATTTTTCTATTTTGGAGTATGTGATTTATCTTGCTGAAAGCTGCTAATGCGAGACGTTTTTATTAACATCCTCTCTGGTTCCCAATTTACTTCCAAGGAATTTGCAGTTTCGCCAGTCTTCATTTCCTTTCCTTTTTATTTTAAAATCTTCGGTTTTTGACGGGTTAACTTTTAGATTATAGTCTTGTAGATACCGTGGAATGTCTGTATTTATTTCATTTATATATTCTTGTGAGGTAGATACAAAAGATATGTCATCTGCATATTGAATGTTTAATGTAAATTCAGGTGTATATTGTTTTTGTTGACGTTGCTCTTGTTCATATTTTTGTAGGATATGTGCTAGATATGTAATGAAAAGGATGGGACTAAGACAGTCTCCCTGTGGTACTCCTATGTTTGATTTAATTGGGTCGCATATTTCCTTTCCAATCCTTACTCTAAGATCTACTTGTTCTATGAGGATTTTGATAATATTTAGCTCTTCTGGTTCAAGGATGTGAGATATTATATCAATTAATTTTTTCCTGTCTACAGTATCAAAAGTACTGCTCATGTCTAACATGAGTACATTTATTTCGTAGTCTGATGATGTGATTGCTTTTTCTGCTAGTGTTCGGAGAGTAAACACATGTTCAGTGACACTCCTTCCTTTACAGTATGCTGCCTGTGAGGGTGGTATAATGGTCCTAAGCTTATCATCAATTCTATTTATAAGGCAAATGGCCAAAATTTTTCTAATGATATTTAGGAGGACAACTGGTCTAAGGTTCTTTACGATACCCTTTTGTTTGCCTGGTTTATGTAATGAAACTATGATACCTTCTAACTTTATAATAATACATTCAAAAAGCAAATTACTACAAAAATAACAATGCTGTGGCTGGATAGATCTCAAAGGAGATACAAATAAAATAAGCTAAACCTCTAAATCAAAAACGATAAGTTATTACAACCAGAAAAAATTATTGTATACAAAAAGGCCTACACTTATTAATGTTAAAAAGATCAAAAAAATGTTTGAAACTTCTATAACAAAGGTTCTATTAGAACGCTTCTCATTGGATAACAAAAAACCTCCAACAGACTATGCAATGTACAGTTTCGCCTGCAATAAAAGGGGATCAAATTTCCGTCTAGAATATAAATAGCTACAAACTGGATATATCTATATTTTTCGTATGGGGTAGAATAAACAAAATGTACGTAAAACGTGTAAAAGGACAGCATAAGTGGAAAGCTCGAAAGGCTGATGATAAGGCCTACTAATCACAACTTTATTCTGATATCTGAAGCAAAGAAATGCCAACGTTTTACGCACATGTGGGTTATGCAGTTCCTTGTCTATAAGTAATTGAATAATTTAGGCTACTTATTGGTGGTTTGTTCGGTTTCAAGTGCAGAAACACGTATCAAGCACAAAATATGCGCCCATCATGAATCAGAAAACTTCCCGTACAAACTTGTTACAGAAGGAAGCCTTAAAATCCATCATTCTCAAATGCCTATTGATTTCATTAATCAAATCAACAGTAATTTACTGATATTTGTATTAATTTTTTTTTAAAGAGAATTTAAATATTTTCAGGTAATCCTGTTATTGATCTTTGACTGTTGGATGTAAATGTAAAAAGGTTTTTATTTTAGGGGTTTGTTTTATACAGAATGTTAACACTTCCACAACGAGCCTTCCTGATTTGTATTATCTAGTGATTTGTATTATTTTATACAAATTAAATAAGTTATGTATTGATCAACAAACAAACAAACAAAAATAAGTGTGTTACTTACGTTTTCCATCCTTCAAAATGGTGTGTTCGATTATTGATATTCCCGTTAAGAGAAGCCGTTACCAGGAGTATAAATAGGTACTATAATTTAATGATCATCAAAATGACACTTCAACAATTATCAAAGGTTGTTATTTCTTCAACACGTAAAAATTGGTACGGTAAAATCGATGAATAGTTGCTGCAATATCACGCAACGTTATTGTTATAATGAGTAAATCGTGTTCTTCTATACACAATTGTACAAATAACATTAAGTCTTATTGATAACAGTGCATGTTATAATGATTGGAAGCATAATGAATTTATCAGAGCAACAATCTGGTTTTATTAAATCATGGAATAATTATAAACGAAGAGAAGAGTAGGCCTAGAAAGCTGAAGCAAGTTGTTTCGAGTAGTCTGCATCGGGAGGAATCGTCACGGGTTAGCATTAATTGCGTGAATTTTGTTTGTTTGCGTACAGCTGCGACTGATTGGACAAATACACATTTCGGGGCCCTTAGTATTGTTATTCAATATTCTTCACAAGTCGCCAGCTGTTTATGATGTAAACATCGTTATGTATTAAGGACATGTTTGTAAATTGTTGTACTAAGCTAATTTTAAGTGTATGTTTACGTAATATTGATGATTTGAATCATTTAGAGGTTATTACGAGAGAACGCTAAATTTGTTTGTATATGTTCACTTGTAACTGAATTAATTGGAATTAAGTGTTTTAATTATTCAATAGTAAAACTTTCACTAATTGCAGCTGAAATATCACTAATTAAATGACTGACGAGTTGGATGATTTAGAGTTGTTTGCAATTGAAATATAAATAATTAAAACCACGGGATAGTTAAAATGATATAGTCCATGGGCTGGAGGGGGTTTACCGTGCACCCCCATCCCCCCACAGTTAAACTTCTTTGGTATCATTTTCTTCCCACGGATATATAGAGTGAAAAAATCGATGTTAACAAGAAAAATATAGGGATGCATTGTATGTATTTGCGTCATTTGTAATGATCATCAGTGTTTTATCTTCAAATGTTTTTTGGGGTAGGGGGTAACATTTATCTTAATAACCCAAGAATCCAACATCTAATTAGTATTATCCTAGTAACATTGTGTAGCATACATCTTTTAAAATCTTTTAAAATTTAAATAAAATTAATCGGAAGATTATTAAGGTCAGTAGAGGTCAAAAGGTCATTGACCTTTTGCAAAATGCAAATTTTTCCCAAAATATAGATAAATTTCAATATCGTATCTACAATTTTCAATATTTTTTATCTTAATTGTGTTTTACTTGTGCTTACTGACATACTGAATAAGAAAATATATGTTAACAAGATAAAAATTGCAGTTCATTATATACAAATTGTTATTTTTTATTGTTAAAAATTGCAATAAAAATACATTTTTTGGGGTAGGGGGTAACAGTAATAGCAATAACCCAAGAATCAAACATCTAATTAGTATGATCTTGGTGTCGTTGTGTAGCATTCATGTTTTTTAATCATATAAAATTTGAATAAAATTAATCGAACCATTTCTAAGGTCAGTAGAGGTCAAAAGGTCACTGACCTTTTGCAAAATTGCAAATATTTGCCATAATGAGACACATTCAATATCAAATCTCCAATTTTCAATATTTTTTATTTTAATTGTGTTTTACATGTGTTTACTTACATATTGAATAACAAAATATGTGTTAACATGAAAAAAATTGCACTGCATTAATACCATTGTCATGTAATTTTGTTATTCTTCAAAATTACAATAAAAAGACATTTTTTGGGGTAGGGGGTAACAATTATCCCAATAACCCAAGAATCCAACACCTAATTAGTATTATCTTGGTACCATTGTGTAGCATACATCTTTTAAAATCTTATAAAATAAAAATAAAATTAATCGGACTATTAGTAGGGTCAGTAGAGGTCAAAAGGTCATTGACCTTTTACAAAAATGCACATTTTTGCCAAAATATAGATAAATTTCAACATAGTATCTATAATTTTCAATATGTTTTATCTTAATTGTGTTTTACTTGTGCTTACTGACATATTGAACAAGAAAATATATGTTAACAAGATTAAAATTGCAGTTCATTATACACAAATTATCATTTTTTATTCTTAAAAATTGTAATAAAAATACATTTTTTGGGGTAGGGTGTAACATTAATAGCAATAACCCAAGAATCAAACATCTAATTAGTATGATCTTGGTGTCGTTGTGTAGCATTCGTGTTTTTTAATCATATAAAATTTGAATAAAATTAATTGAACAATGTTTAAGGTCAGTAGAGGTCAAAAAGGTCACTGACCTTTTGCAAAATTGCAAATATATGCCATAATGAAATACATTTCAATATCAAATCTCCAATTTGTTCAATACTTTTTATTTTAATTGTGTTTTACTTGTGTTTACTGACATTGAATAACAAAATGTGTGTTAACATGAATAAAATTGCAGTGCATTAATACCATTGTCATGTAATTTTATTATTCTTCAAAATTGCAATAAAAAGACATTTTTGGGGTAGGGGTAGGGGGCTAGGCAGATGAAGCCTCTATTATGGACAGACTTCACCAACCCAATTGACCGATGGTGAAACCATACCAAATGTGGGGTTAGGATGAGAGATGGAAACAAGACGTCAAAATGGAAAAAAATAAAAGTCCATCATTAAACAGTAAGGATTCGAGCACCCTCTCTAGATACACTGTTTGTATTTGACAACGTTGCTCTTTATATTCTATTATTTACGGGTAAGAAAGCTTTTGAACTTTAAAGTATACTGTACGTTCACCTTATTTAACCTTGTTATTAAGTCATTAATGATAAACGAATACATCGCACTCATTCATTCTATCAAGATCTAATCCATGTTAAGCTACTGTTTATTGAAAGTACAACTGCCGTCAATTTTAATAAAAAAGTACAGTATTTGCAGAGTGAAAACGAGTATTTACAGTAATACTAATTACCATTTATAGTAATATATATACAATGACAGTAATATTACTACTTGCGATGTGACAATAGAGTAGAGCCCCTATCAGAGGGACCTAGAAAAACTGTCCCTTTGTATCACTTCTTGTTCTTTGAATAGAGGTTAGCCATAGTGTTAAAACATATATTCCCCCTTTCTCGGGTCAGGTTTGACCTTATAAAGGGACCCCCAATAAAGGGCTCTGCTGTATAAATTTGTAAGACGTGACCTACAGTAGTTATATGCAGCGAGCGTAGAGACGCGACGATTTTTGTCCGACTCAAAGTATGAATTAATGCATGCAGCGCATTAGACTCGTCGATTAGTTAAAATGTAGGAATTAAATTATAGCCTTGTGCATGAGACTCGACGATTGTTGAAAAACGTATGGATGGATAAATGTTTTAGTCCATAAATTACAATGATCAGACGATTATCGTAACAGGTATAATGAATAAGTGTGTATTGCGTGAAAATACGATAAGTTGTAGCTACTCCTGCTCAGTTATTACATAAACACATTAAAATAAATAAATAAATTCACAGTTGAAATGTAAGATATTGTGTCTCAACCAGACGGACTAACTACGTTTTACAAAAGTACCTTCGATTCTACTAACGTGTTTTTTTGTTATTTCGTGCTTTCCATACCTATCATTTATGGAGTTCTGGCGAAGTTGTTAAGCAATATTACGATCATCTAACAATTTGTAATCGACAAGATATTATGAATTATTGAATAGTAGATATAACTTTAGCAAGGTAAACGTGATAGTTATTTGACAAAGAGGAGTGCTTATGCTGCCATATTGTTAAGATACGATTTACCCATACACATTTGTGATGGACAATATACTATGGATTAATACATAGTAAATATTGAACTTTAACAAGATACCTAATATTTAGTAAAACGATAAAAGTGATTTAACATAATGTTTAAGATGTGCGTAGACATTCTTAAACAACACATTAATGCTTCTGATTGATGATAGTAATTTATTTTAATGTTCACATCGTGTCAACAAGCCACCCACTCCCCGTCCTAAAGCGACGAGTATGCCTAATTGTTAACACTGTCTAAACTAATCATGCCTACAATCTATCTTCAGCGCAATGTTTTATTGTTCTGGTTAAATTGAATATTACGTCATAAACGACAGTGACTTTAATACAAACGTATACATGTTTTGGGCTCATATCAAGAATTATCAGAAATTGCTTCTGGGCTACTTTCAATACAGAATAACATTCATTTTAAAATGTTAAAAAGTACAGATTGCCTCTATGTTCTATTTGTAACTCTTCCTTTAGTAAGTTCGAATGAGTTCACTTTCATTATCGTGGCCTGTTCATCCATCATCAGTGTAGAGGTTCCGAAAGGGGATGGGCGTCAGTTTTGTGGAGACGCATACTGAAAAAAAGAGGGTTATGGGAACGTAGCAGACATAATCAGTCGCGATGGATTATTCTAACTTTCGCTTATTATGATTGGTCAACTCACTTGCGTTGTGTTTACGTCGTCGTTACATTGCATGGGAATCAATCTTTATAATATTATTGACAACCAACAACGCAATCAACACCAGGCTTCGTAGACATCAAGTTGCTTAAAAATTCATTACAGTACATAAGGTTATATATAACGTTTGCAAAGAAAATGGTAACATTTTCTCTTAAAAAATCGAACTACAAACTATAACTATCAAAAGCACACAGAAGAAACTGCGGTCAACCAGACACATAAACTCAACCCAACAAATCCCATTTCTCAATTCCTCACCTTCAAGTTCATTGTGAATGGAATAAAACCGTATGACCGCTTTAGCAATAATGTAATCGCTTATAGTTCGCTCTAATGCGTGGTTCCCACTGGCGACGCAACACAAGGACGTAACGCAACGCAAGTGAATTGACCAATCACAAGCGATAGCTTATTCGCTTGTGATTGTTAACTGTGTATAACTTCGCTTGCCATTGGTTAAAACGCTTGCGTTGCGTTTACGTCCTTGCGTTACGTTCTAGTGGGAAGCTTTAGGAGTGAAAGTTGTTGACTGCGGTTCTTAAGTACTCCCAAAGAGTCGATTTTCATTCTTTTACATTAAAAGGAATACAGAGAATCGACTGCTGATTTAACGATTCTGATAATGGCAAAATAACTGATGATTATTCTATGAAAAGCTCTTTAATTACAGTAATTATTCCCGTATTTTAAGTACTGTAGGCTTTCCCAGTTTTCCCCCAGAAAGCAACAATTTAAATTTTAAAAGAGCTCAATATTATCACTAACAATATGTATATATTAAAATATCAAGATTAGGAATAATGCAAAATAATTCTATTATGTCAAAACCATGGTAAGAGTTGTTATTTCAAATAACGATAGTTTAGAAGTTCAAGTGCTTCCAAGTATGTGAATAAGGAGAACGTCCTCCGAAAACGGATGTAGAGAGTTCGTCACTATGACACAAATCCTTCTGAAACTTAATTTCAGCATGTACAGATAAAATAATGAACACACAATAATAAAAGAAATTTACATTTTAAACAGTAAAAAATAATGTAACAAAAGTAACACAACTTACGCATTTATTTTCGTTCAGGATCTCGTTGTCGAGACAGACAGAGAACATCCTGGAGTTTTGTTTTGAAACACCCTGAAGATTACATCGATTGACACACTAAGTCATCTAAAAGACAGTAAAGTAAACATGCATATGTGTTTGTAATGTCTTAAGGTATCTACAACGACGGTCTTCCTATCATTTGTTACATCACAATCGTATCAAATCTCGAGCGTAAACAAAAAATTCGCCATCAGTCGTTTACGTTTGTTCATCCAGTGTGCAAAACATATTTGTTTTTTATACTAAATCCTTTATATTTACATAATAACCTATACGTGCTTGTCCTTGATATCTTGAACGCTGATAAATTACTATAATTAATCTTCAGAGAACTATGTAAAATAATGCAGAATTTCATAATGTTAGTACCTAACGCCAATTAGTATATTAACATTTAGCCAAGTGTCCTACATTTGATGAATTGCAGAAGTATATACGATTTCTCAGTAATTTACATAATTACACATTGCAAGTATCTAAAAACCTATAAAATTCACTATATTCACTTAATAAGTGAATAAATATGCTTTATGTACTAGTATATCTGATCTTAATTATTTTGTTCGTGGAATAAAAAGCCGATACATTTTTAATTTTATAAAAGAACGGAGTGACCGTTTCAATATAAATATTTCTTTCCTAATACAGTCAGAGACTTGAATACCCTGTCATACTCCGGCTGCTACCATTATTTCTAAAACCTTCTCCAAGCTCTAATTTTGAATTGCTCTCCTCTCCTCAACCTCCATCTTACACATTGAGTGTTAATCCAGTTAAAGTTTTCTATTACATATTAAGATCAAAGAAAATGAAGAAATCCTGAGAAACAACTTTTGAACATCTTGCTTTATCATAGTTTTAGTAGGCATGTTCCATTTTTTTTCTCAGGCAATTGCATGTATTCATTTTAGAACTAAGACAATTTGATTGTAATGAAAACATTATTCGGTTCTTGAAAATTGTATTTCATTCATATAAATTATGGCCCGTATGGCCTACTGTTGTTTTTCAAATATGAATCCAAAGACAAATTATTAAGAAAAAACGACAAATTCTGTGGGTATCGCTGGAGCTCAATGGAAATGCAAATAACATAAGCAAACATCTACAAAGTAAAACCTAAAAAAAAGTTCCAAGCTTTCGAAAAACACTAAACAATACCGGTTCCTGGGTAGATTGGAATAAAAAATAATAAATTAGAACAAATGAGAAACACGGACTGGTGAATAAGGAATGGAGAGAATAAGATGGAAACCAAAGAAGACCGATATCATTATAAACAATACAGGGGTTCACAATTAAGAATTGTTTGATTGATTTTCAATAAGTAAAATAACAACTCAAATGATGGTAAATATTTAAAATATTTATATATATATATATATATATATATATATATATATATATATATATATATATATATATCTTACACACATAAGGTCTGTTTATGCTGGATAGTGCCGAAAAACCGTTTATTTGAAAATAGATTTAAATATCATTTTTATACCGACTGCATTTCTGCTAAATCGCATTACCCAACATGCAATGGTCGCTTTAGTATAGTTAGGAGAAGATTTTGTTTTTGTTTTTTGTAAATATTATCGTTACAATAAATATCAATGGCACATTTAAAATGAAATCTCAAATGTTCATTTAACAGGAGTAGAACTGTGTTTTATCTGACACAAGAGTAACACTTTCAAGAGAGGTAATGCCATACTTGACACAATCTTGACAAATATTTATTTGCCACTTCTCATTAAAAAGACATTGAGTTTAGTAATCCGTGTGCTATCTCGTGGGCTTCAATGATTGTCAACACTTGGAAATGCACGATACGGTTATAGACTGTTGTAAAAAATACTTAATCTTATTTACTGCATTCAAGTTTTATGCGCATCGATTTAAGACTTTATACTTTAACGGTTTTGATTTGGATATAAAATTCGAGCTAAAAAGTATTACGTTATCTATATATCATTTATGAAAAGGAACATTCTTTTGGGAGATGATTTTAACATGGGATTTCCTAGTCGGAATATGGAGATAAAAACAGATACATAAAAAAATAATGAAAATATACCACATTGATAAATTATTGAATTGAATTTAGGTTCATTATTTTGAAGTCAGGAATGCATTTAAAACAAGTTTTCAGATTACGATAAATATAAAATGCCTTTAAAATCTGTGACACACTAGGACGATAACGATTGACGATAAATGGAAAAATGCATTTTTAAATAAAAACAAAATTAATAAATTCGAAAAGTTTCCATTCTATAACAGCTATATGATAACCATAAACGCTGTCTTTGATAAACAAGGCCATATACATGGCTGCAGTCGCGTGCTCAAATTTGAATTAGTGTTTACCGACCGACATAGTTAGCTATATAGTCGCGTTTGCACGTGATTAAAAATGATATTGTTAAACAAATCAAATGACGTCATGACAACAAAGTTTTCTCCTCACGATATTATTGATTTTACTAATCATGACGTCATTTGATATTTTCATCAAAGGCAGCAGTAACTTAATTTGGCTGAATGAATCATTACTTGCGGTTAGGTAATGCTAACATCACTTTTACTTAAGGGCTTAGTATTTTGCACTGTACTACGCGTGTCGGTCTCGTGTGCCATCAATTAATACTATGAATAATCAAGCAATACAATAGTTATTATTATTACAGTACATGAACATCGGAACACTGATTAAGTTACATTTTATTGCAACGGATCATTGGATTACACTAATACAAATGTGTAATGATGAGTTGTTTAATGCACTTCAATGATTATTATAACTGGTTTTTTTTTTTTTTTTCTTTTGTAATTACCGTACACCAACGCGAATGTATTATCCTGGTTAACTTGTTTAATGTAGACGATTAACCCGGCTACGGTACAAAATTAGCCTGGTTAGGTACTCGACTTACCTGGTTTTGGTACACGATTGATCTGATTGGGTACACGATTGACCTGGTTAAGGTGTATGACTAAACTGGTTAGGTACATGAACATAGTTAAGACACACGATTAATCTGGTTTTAACTCTATAACGATTAATAAATGTTTATTATAATATGGAATTATGTTTTCCTTTGAAAGTTATAGATAATCAAACACAGGAACAAGGCCATATACATGGCCGAATCCGACCAACCGACCGACTTAGTGAGCTGTAGAGTAGAGTAAAAATACTACAGTGGATGCTGCAATTTGCTCTAAAGGAGAAGGTGTTAGATGAAATGAATGAAAAAAAAGAAATCTTATAGATTATCAGAAGAGGTGGCAAGAGGAGAAACCCAAGGGCTGGAAAGAAAACGCCCTACGTGGAGATTCTTTGAGATGGCTTAGGAATGGTTTTTTGAAGAAGGAGACAGAAGGTTTGATACTAGCTGCACAAGAACAGGCTTTAAGAACGAATGCGATAAAATACAGTATAAATCAGAAACACCGTTATGTAGATTGTGTGGAGACTCTACTGAAACTGTAATATTGTCAGTGGATGCAAGATTCCCGGCCAGAGAGAGTACAGAAAGCGTCATGACAAGGTGGCATTGCAGGTACACTGGGAGATTTGCAGTAAATACGGAATCAAATGTACTGAAAAAAGGTATGACCATCAGCTATTAGCAGTCACAGAGAATAAAAACATTTGAATTACTTGGGACATGACAGTTTACACGGATAAGAAATTAAAACACAATCGACCTGATATTACTATTGTAAAGAAATGTAGGTTCCAATCGTAATTGACGCTCTTGGAACAATATCAAAAAATGCAAAAAAAAATGGCATAACAAGTTAAGAACTCAGATGTTGGCCATCCTAGAAACAGCACACACATTGAGGAAGCTGTTATGTCTCTAAGCTTCTTATTTCGGTTCGTTTCCCAAGGTGAGAGTCAATCTCGGTACCAACTGACTAAAAGTTGTAGAAAGATTCCTCCGTGTATTTACTATGCAGTAAACACTTTGGTGCAGATAGATTATTATATACCGCAATGAATTATAATGTTTTACTATTATGACATCTTTAAAAACATTAAAAAAATGATGCACAGTCAAACTATATACTTTTAAATTTGATATATGAACATTTTAAGGAAGAAAGTTAATGTTAAGTTTGTTATTTCGGCCTAAGAAAATGTCATAATTTAGCATATTTTCACCATTTTATTAACTCACACGTGCGTAGCCTGTCACTTTTGACGTGCTCGTATAACGTAATTTCGAGTTGAAAAGTGAATCAAATATGATGATATTATTAAAGAAAGGTTGAAAACAGAAATCGGGTAAAAAGAGTGCGTATTAATTGTTTAAACGTGCCAGAAACGTATTCTAATTTTATTGAAAATAACCTTTATATCTTTAAATATTTAAAGCGTGCGTTATATGCGCTAAGCACGTACTTGTATTGCCATATGATGAAATATGACCTGAAATTTATATGTACTAAATTTTATTTAATTTAATTGTGATTCAAGCTTGTGAAGATATGATTCCAAACGTGATTTCGTGCGTAGACCGCGTAATTGTTCATTGCGCACCATGAAAACATAACCACATCGATTCCTGGCCATAAAGAATATATTCGAAAAAATTAACTTAGAAACTTATATCAAGACTAGGCCATGTGCAAGTTAGTGTTTACCGACCAACCGACCGACCGACCAACCGACCGACTAACCGACCGACATAGTAAAATGTAGAAAAAAACTTAAAAACTTTAGTATAGTTATGTACTGTACACAGACATCTGCTATTTAAGAATATATGTTGGCATATTGTTCACTTACAGACAAAATAAATTAACCGATTCGGACTACAAATTGAAAACTTACAAGAAATTTAAATTACTTAAGAAAGCTAAATGTGCATCTTACTGCACGAACAACTGTTCTTAATTATCTCTTTTAAAGAAAGATATAATGCCACATTTCAACGTGTTTCTAATTAAAATTTGATGGTGCAATAAATAAACATGACGATACAGCAATATCAAGAATAATACACGAATTGAAAGCGTTCTTATTCCTGGAATGTGTTAATGAGCCAAAGTGAAATTTATCTTGGAATAGTAGCAACAAATAAACAATTTCACTTTTCCATATTCTTCAACATTCTGCAGAGTTGAGGCCCGTTTATACTACGGACGATAACTATCGACGATGGAAATATCCTATAGTTATAATATGAACTAAATTTTTCTATTCTTTTTATTTTTTTAAATATTTGTATTTGTATAAGTCGAATTTACGCTGTTCTTTTGTTTTCAAGAATTCCTACTGGTTAGATATTTTCTAGTAAGATTTTTAGACTATAGTCAAGATAAAAGTTTAGTTATATATAAAGTTGTCGTGTGTGGGTTTTTTCTGCTCCCTTCAAACATTGTAGAGTCCCAGAGACAATACTATTTCAGCCTACACCATATTGAAGATACAGATAACTTGGGATATTATAATAAACTTATGGAAAATCAATAGACATGGTCTTCTTGGTATCTATTTGCAAATACGAAATAACTCACGATAAATTGAAACATATGGATGTTATCCTGTAAACAAACACACAATCAATTCATAACAGAAGCAATTAGAGAGTTTCCACCTCCGCCAAGAGAGAGTGAATCAAGAAACATGACGCAGTACGTGCCCACAAATGTGCGTATTTTGTAAATGTACGTAATGATTAAAAAATATAACCTGTATCAGCGGAGACAAACATAATTTATTTTGTAGTTTTTGGACAACAAAAGTCACAATTCGGGGCATCATCTCACAGCTCCGGATTTCCTCAAAAATGTAATGGATTCATTTGTAGTTAAATCTTTCAGTGGTTTGAATTTAGTAAAGATCCGTCTAAAAAAATTTATAAAATTAAAAAGTGGTCCAGAATTGTGATTAAATGTCAAAACATATATATAATATATTATGTGGTTTAAATTTGGTAAAGATCAGTGTTTTAGTTTTGATGTTATCTTGCTAACAAACACACAAACAAACAAATCTCAGACAAAAGCATATAGGCCTAGCGGAAACGAAATACGATACTGAAAATGATTGAATACCGCTACCGCGGCTGTTACATACAAAGCGAATTACTCTTGTTTTTTATAGTTAGGCCTACACTACATTAATCAATTTGATAATTGAGCTGATAAAACTGCTCCTATTATTATAATGTATTTTTACTACGGGCATTTGATCTAGTCTATATCGCTCAATAGGTGCCGTAATCAAAAAGCACTACAACACTAAAAAAAGAGAGAAGTACTGCGGCATCTGTTTACTCATTAAATGGTGTCATGAGAAAAGTGAATGACATTACCTTAGACGCTTAATAATTTAAAGAACGTTACCTATTGACAAAACATGTTCGTAATCTAATTGCACACGTACATGCATTGAATTTAAATTGTGTTATCTAAAGACTGGGTAATCGTTGATAGATTAAGATATAAAATTATGTGATACGTGCAAGAAATTGGAAGGCTACAGCGAATATAACTTATAATGATATTGAATAAGCAACTCAATCGACGAATTGGTAACTGATAAATAAGATTACACACATAAAATATGATATTGAATAGGCCTAGATACCTCAATCGACGAAACTGATTTTACACCGCACACGTGCCTTTTCATATTGTATAGAACTCAATAAAGAAAATTGTAACCGATGATAGAGGAACAAACTGATTTCAAAGGTACGGTAACTGACGAAATGAAACATCCAATTGCTATACGTGCTTTTTTAAGTGATTTTCTTTAATAGATCTTTTAAATTAATTTTTTTTATAAATATCCCAAGGATAAAGTTTAGGTGCAGGTTTGTCCGAGGGAAGGAATGCACGGATTTGAGTTTTATTTAGAATTGGGATGTGAGCACTAATGTTAGTAAACAAGTCATTGATGACAATGGATGTATGGTCCAATGGAGAGATTTCAGGAACTGGTATATTGAGATCAATTTTCTTAGTGTTTGTCATAACTCTGACCTGTTGGTGCCATTTACCTGGGTCAGTTTTTTGCAGGTGTCTAACTCTATCAGCATTACATTTTACTTTAGCTTTAATGATTTCCCTCTTGACTATGTTTCTGCAAGCTTTCCAATGGGATAAGTTATTGGATTTAAACGCTTTTTGGCGTTCAGAAATAGAATTTCTGATATTTTGTGTTAGCCAAGGTTTATCAGTATTGTGCATTTTGCAGTTTTAATTACATTACATTTTACAATTTTTTTTTCAGGGAGACAATAAGCAATAGTTTAAAATGATTTACCACCATTTAACAATCACAAACAATTCAAAGTGTTGACAGTAATGTGACGTCTTTTTTATTCAACGGCTCTGACCGATATCAAGAAAGTGAAATCAATTACGAAATTAGCAGAGCGCAACGTTGATGAATTAAGAACAGTTGGCCATTAACCAATGTCAAAATTAGTTATGAATAATAATTGTCAACATGTGTATTCTTATAACGACGATGCACTATATTTATTAATATTAATTTTTAAATGTATCCTTTTTAAATTAAATTAAATTTTGGAATAATAATTGCTTACATCATTAGCGTAACATTGTACGTGTACAATCACACGCGTAGTTTACTAGCTAGAATAGTATTATTATTCAGGAGATATTGACTGGTTTAGAGGTGTATTATAACATTTGAGATCTACAAAGGATTATATTTTCCAGAAGCTGATATAATATAATAGGGGGATCTCACATGTTATACTACACCGATATATTTTCAATTATGCACACAGTAATCTAGAGACAGTAGAGATAACAAACATTAAAAGTAGCCTACTTTACATTCACTTACTTACATATTACTGTACTAAATGACTTTCCGTGCGCCAGTTAGTTACGAGGTAGGGCCTATGGTCTTTGACAGTTGCCGAACAGGGTGGAATTTAAAAATAAAAATATAATGTAACTAAGTTGACATCGACCGATATAGCAAAAGGAGATGCAGTATAGAAAGACGAGTTAAGTTAAGTTTGTAACTAATTCATGTACAATCATTTGTTTATCCGATGACAGTGGATTGAAATAATTATAATGAAAGTAACTGCGTTCTACTTTCAGACTGACATTCGAAAGAGACATTAGGCCTATTTAATCTTAATGTAGTATATCCTACTTTGAACGTTAATCATTAGACGTCGATAAATCATCGAATAATATAAAGAACGATAACGATTGGTAATGGATGAGAGATTAACAAAATCGAACATTCAGAACTCTAGACCAATTATGACAATAACGGTTATTGCAAACAAATTATCTGGCATAAGCATCTTTCGAAATGGAACAAACTATTTTGATGAAACTCAATCTGCAGATTTTGCTGTCTACTATAAGCCATCTCTATGTTTGTAAAGAACATGGACCGGACTCATGAATCTTATTAAGTATTCTTGATTTCTGCCTTAACCTAAATAATGCGGCCGAACCGGTCCACGATTTTTTTTTCAAAGGCTCTAAAAATCCGAGAGAAGACTTTCATTTTAGAAAGCACATTATCAATAATATGCATGATGAATTTCAAACGCTTTCTGGTACATTTAATCTTTAGCTTGTGATATTGAACCCCTCGGTTCGATCCTTCTAGTGGTCAGGATTAGTTCAGAAGCTAAAACGGAAAATTGATTTGGCGTCATAAGCTGCAACGCCACACAATAATAACATTGGATACAGAATTAAGGATCAATCAGAAGCATAGGTCACATGATAAACTACAACAAACATAAACAACTGTTGGTAATATAACGAGATAGTCTCAATTTCACAGAAATCTTTCTAATTGTTTGCTATAATACATTACACGAAGCATGTTGCTGTCAGGGTGGATATAAATTGAGGCTAAAAGGGTCATACAGGGGACAAATTTTAAATTTTAAAAGAGATTGACAATTGATCCAAACTCAAAAAAATATATATGGTACGTTTATGTTTATTCTTATGTGTATTTTTTAATTTAATTTAAATATTATTGATTACTTTTTTTTTGATAATTCAAGAAGTTATTCTTTAACGTCATTCCATTTTCTTTCTGCTTCATTTTTAAGTATTCATTTGAAATTACATTTTTTAGTTCTATCTTAAATAAATTCCAAGTAATAATCCAATCTTTACGTTGCCATAATATATTAAACTATCAACTAGGCATATATTATCAAAGGAATATTGTAATTTATAACTAAATAAAGATAAATAAAATATAAATAATACATATTGAATGAGGATAACACAGTATCCAATCAACCAATCATAAACACATACAACTTTCAAACCCATTTCTTAAAATACTCTTTTATTTTAATAATGTCGGCAAAAAACAAGGCCATAATACATGGCTGCAGTCGCGTGCTCAAGTTAGTGTTTACCGACTGACCGACCGACCGACCGACCAACCGACCGACCGGTCAACAACATTTTGAATTTATTTTAAATCAAAATTCATGTAAAACCAAACTTTATAAAGATGAAGAACAGAGTTCCTTGTAACTTGTAAATTTATTTCCACAAACTGAGTGATACGACCACACTACATCATTTTCGTCGCATTAGTAAATTACTGTTTACGTGTGGTGTGGATGTAAATGTCGGCTACAAAAACATCCATACAATTTTTAATCTATACCTGTTGTTACTTATATGGTTAAAAGTATCGTTTCATCTTCAGAGCATTTGTTAAAATAAATTACAGTAAGAGATTAGAGTTCTTATTGGGATCAGGTCATCTAATCGCTAGAACTATGTTTTTGATTAATTTTGTTTTTTCAAAAAGGTGTAACAACCTCATTGAAACTTCAATATGAAGTTGATTGTCTATGAAAACAAGATTGAAAAAAAGATATGACTGCCGTAGATTACTAACATAACTTTGTTCTTTGTGGCTTTTATTATGTCGGCGTTTCGACTGCGACGCGGCAATTATTTAATAGGCTGTTCTGTGGTGGCTAATTCATTTGGAAATTTTCTTAGCTTGGTTTCCGTTAGAACGTAACGCAAGAAGGTACGTAAGCGCAACGCAAGTAAAGTTGACCAATGAATCGAATACGGTAATCAATTGATTGTGATTGACCAAATTACTTGCGTTGTGCGTACGTTTCTGCGTTGCATCCTAGTGAAAGTCAAGCTTTATTGTTTACCTTATCCTTATGTGTGTACCAATTACGTCAAATAGGAATATTGTGATACATTTTATGTTGTCGATAAAGTTTAGTAATTCGGCCTAATCTTATGTCACGATAGGTAAAAATCTTCCATTATGCAATTATTTATTTAACATGCATACATTAATTCATAAAACATGACCATGACATCATTCTTTTTCTGTGATTTGAGAAAAACACGGTACAAATTATTGTTGTGTTCGTGTTTTCAAATTTGATATCCTGTATTAAAATTATACATTGGCATGTTTGCAACACGAATAAGTGCTATTTTAACTTAGCAGCATAACAACATGTTACTTATCCAGCTTAACAGTATTAATACTTGATTACGTAGCTTTAATGACATCCCCAATTATTACGTCTTTCTCTAATAAATAACCAAATACTTCTCTCCTCTATTACGTCTTCGATTGGCCATTGCGGTACTCCGCTAAGTAAGCTTGTTAAGTTACCTCTCCATTACGCATGCTCACACAAAGACGCCTAAGTAGCTGCAAAGTATAGTATCCATTTTCGTATTTGGACCATGTCTTATTCGGATTTCAAAACATTTTTAAATCATTATAAGGGAATCATTGGCTTTAAATACCATAATAGGATGCTTGTTTGCCTTTAATGTTGTTGATAATGTCGTGTCGCGCTATAATCCATGACTTAATGGTCGTTTTTTTGTGAGCGGTATTCGCGAATCTATCATTACTCTGATTGGTTGCGAATCACAATAAGTGGATAGAAAACAAATACGCATGCGCATAATCCACCGCTGTTGAATACTTTCGGCTAGTGAAAAACAGGCTTTTCAACGAATCTATTCGCGCAAAGAAACACTTCTGCACTCCGTTTGATAGTGCTTGTGTTTCGAATCGCACCAAAAGTATAATAGAAATAGCGATTACAGTAGTACGCATTTAGGACCAACGCTTTCGATCCGCCTAATGGTTCTGTTTTTGTTCAGGCTTTATCATTACCATTTTTAACATTATGTACAATTATATGAAATAAACATAAAGTGTAGGAAACCTTGCTTAAATTGACTAAAATATACATAGGAAAGTCAATTAGGCCAATGATAGATATAGTACCGGTATCTCTACTGTACAATTAAAGACTCTGATAGAGTTTTTTTTCTGAAAAACGGTTCCATTTGTGTTACTGTAGCGAGTCAAGGCATGAATGATAATCCCTGGTCATGTGCCTAAAAACTTTAAATAAAATAATTATGGAAGGGAATATGGAAGCTAAAAGGCACTGTAGTCTAAACTTATTATTAAGTGTTTATGTAATTGTAGCAACAACATATTTGTTAAGGTCTACTGGCTTCAGCAAGATGATGATTCAACTGTGAATAAATGTGATGAAAGAATTATCAAAGATATTTATTGTTCCAAAAGAATATCAAATTAAACTAGACGTTAAACATATGAATAATAATTTTAAAAAATAAATTCTATAAAACCAAACACAAATTGAAAAAAAATGATTTTTTTTTAACAATTGCTAAAAAGATTTAAAATAAAATCTTGTAAGCATTTTTATACATAGGACATATTGGTAAAATACAAAAAAAAAATTACTCATTATCAAATTACATTTGACCTCAAACATATGAATAACAATTTACATTGATCCTATTATTGTAATTACACAAATTCGGACGAAACAACACATTTAATTCGTATAATAAAAAAAACACTATTTATTTATAGATTCTTAAACTCGCTGACGGAGCAATTTAAGCATATTTAGATGCCTGTAAATCAACAAAAGCGATTTGTGAGTGAAAGTGCGTTTAATAACCTATTCACAGTACCTAGTTGCGTGTGTTTTGATTGATCGATAGGTTGTAGTTTCTCTTTTAAATGCAATTAGAACACCTTCTCAGATTAATTTTAAATGTTTTCTTTTCAATTACGCATTTATTTCTAATCTGGAGGAAAAGTATTTATATTGCAGGTGGTCAGTGATCTATAGATGATCCAGTTATATCCATAACAGCCATTAAAATGTCAATACTGACGTAACTCAAAGACGTACACGCAACGATAATTTGACCAACCAGAAGTAAGCCTAATATAATAACCATGCTCGTATAATAATATTTAAAATAACACTTTTTATTATCTCTGATTTTCACGCTGCTGCTCTAGCCCGCTACGTCACACGAGATGACTCATTCATTAGATGAAATCAAGCAGCTTTATAGTACTACACTTTGACATTTTTGTTAAAATGGAAACTCCACTATAATTTATTGGTACCACCTGTTGAATCCAAAAACGGCTGAGAAAAGAGTCTAACGACAAATCCCAAAGCATTCTGGTATTTATGAGTCCCATGATATAATTCGCTGTCAGATAATCATTGAATTATTATCAAAACAGTCCATTGAAGTTTTTGTTTGTAATAGGATACTTGAAGTATCTAGGCGTAATGAAGTGACCCCCAGACTTGACCTTAGCAATAACAATAAGCGAGCAGCGTTTTTTGTAAGAAATATTCTTGTTAAATTTAACATCTTTAACAGTATTAGACCGTCGAGAAATTCCTCAAATAATATATAGGTGCCTTATTGTTTTGTAGACGATGGTTCTCGGAATGATAATGACTCGTGTAAAAAGGACGTTCTCCTTGTATGTTTTCTGTCAAATAGTATCATTGTGTTACTATAAACACATTAGGCAATGAACATTAATTCGAAACCGCCCGGTGATATACTGAAACTTAATTAATTAATTTGAAACGATAAAGATGAGGAAATCTGTGAGAATGAGAAAAAGTCGCCTCAACTGAGACTCGAGCTCGGACCGCCTGCTTGATATGCAGATGTCCTAACCATTAGACCACTGGGGCTTTCATGGTATTGTTCAAACTCGATTGGATAGCGACTCTTTACTATAAATATATATATGTAGCACTCTTTATATAAATGACACAGACTGTTGTTAAATTCTCTCAATGGTACTTTATTTACACTATATACAGGTACACAGAGAGTGATTAAGTTGTAGCTATCAGTTCAAGTTATTTCCAAATTGTGCTAATCTAAAAATTACAGAATATACACGACTATTTAAGGAGTAGCCCAGTGAGGTGACTTATCAGTTCAGTGACCCTCCTTATCCCCTCCCAAGAGCTGGTATATCCATTAAGGTCACACCCAAGTAATTATTAGATACCAATTCCATAGAATTAAGGCACTTAATTATTAAGAGTTGACACCTTTAAGTGGTTACAGCACAGGTCTATAGTCTACATTAGTTAATATGGAAAACAACATGAATTCCAGGAGAGTGAGTGACCTGCTACATATATATATATATAATATTGTGTGTATAAATGTGGATGGGCGTTTATTAGATAGTTGGGTTGGGGGAGGGGCGATTATTATTCAAAGTGATGTATTATCGTTTATTAAAATAAATGTCAAATGCTTGGTAAATTGTAGACAACAGTGCGATGAATTCTACTACAAATAGTATCATTGTGTTACTATAAGTATAATACAACATTGTGTGTATAATTGTGGATGGGCGTTTTAGTAGATATTTGGATTTGTGGGGGGGGGGGGCGGTGATGTGGTGGTTGGCGATTATTATTCAAAGTGATGTTTTTTTTAGGCGTTTATTAAAATAAATGTCATCCTAATAATATCATCAGATCTCCCTATGTAATTTTATAATACTATTCCCCACAATAAATTATATTCCGATGGTTTATGACGGTCCGATCCGAAAATAAACAAAAAACTAAAATGGCTATTGTAGCCACTAACAGCCAACTTAGTTGAAACCAGGAAGTTGCAAGATGAACATGTGAACTTATCGTGAACCCGGAAATTACTCCGACCCGCGTACAATTGAAATTGAATTGAAAATATACTGATGAAATAAAAAATGTTGTTATAAAACCATTTATAATATCTTCCTAAGATAGAAATATGGAACAATAGCGTAGTACTGAAAACTAATGTTATCAAATCTACGTTTCGCGGTACATCTAAGATACATAAGGTAGGTATCCAAGGCGGAGATTTATACCGAAGTTTTTCCATTGTGCTCGCCTATGTCAGAATTAACCATACTTTATATATAGATACAATTAAACACATGAGTAACAGTTGTAAAAGTATAAGTCATAAAGTACTCACGATTGGTACCTTCTAAAGGAGATCTTTTCACCGCAAAATGGTGAAAGTGCGAGCGTAAATAAAGTGAATAAAATATTGATTTAGGCCTAGTCTAGTAGATGAAAACAATTTTCCTGAAGTTTGTGTGTGGGGTGTACCCCTCTGGCTATGGATGTGTGGTACCTGGTATATTAACCAGGCATTTTCACATTCTGAAGACTTTCTAGTATAGACATGATTTTTTTAAATATTAAGTTACAGTAGTCTAACCTATGCAGCAGAAATAGTGAGCCTGTGTATGTCTATAACTTAATTTTACACAGTCCTCAGTGCAACATCACACATTCCACACATCAATGTGGGGGTGTCATGCGGACAAGTTTACCAAACACTATACCACCTATCATGCTTCAAAAAGTTAATACGATTCGTGACACAATTTATAAATAGTGAATAGCGTTCTGTCCCGCGTTCTGTATACTAGTAGGCTAACGGGTATATACGTTGAACTTTAAACGGTTAAATGTTATTACAGACGAAATGGCCGGAAGCATGAAACTGTGCTAAAAAACGTGCTCTTTTCCACTTCATATCAAACAGTGCATTTCTATTCAAATTGATAGAATATGAGCAGTAAAACTGACTTTCTGACATAGATGGACAGGTGTCAAAGTTATTTCTACTACGAGAATTGCTTTAAGGATCTCGTAACAGACGTAACAGAAGCAGATAAATCGTTAATGCATTACTATAAATGGACAAGAACACCGTTTATGTCGCATTTTTATTTTAACATTGCAATTACCAAGTGATAATTGCTCTGGTAATGTAAGGAAGTTTATGCTCTTCTTCCTGATAATTTGAGGCCTGTAAAGCCAAAGTTCAAACACACTCAGGGCGGTCATTAGCAAAAAAGGGCAAAGGATTGCCTTATTTCTTTAGAATTAAAATCTGATTTATACTGTCGATATGTCTGAACCGTAACTATCGCTTTGTGACTTTGAATATTGCGTTATAGCATAAGCAAAGATACTAACGGTTAATCTATACGGCTTTTACCAATAGGCAAATAATATAGATTATCAGCGATTAAACTTTATTGATTGGTAAGGTTTCAACGTTTTGTTATGAATTTTTATATTTATAATAAAAGATAGCTGCCTTAAAGATATATTGTCTACTGAAAAAATAATATATTTGTTTAATATGCCATTTTAATGTCCCATAATAGATATTCACTCTGACCAAAAATTTGATGAAATGCTGAAAAAACTGACTGCAAAATGGGCTATTAAAATTCAGATTTATAAATCTTTATTTTTCATGATTTTATTATCAACAATTTATATTTTTAATAAAAAAGAAATCCAATAAATTGCGCATCTATCGATTTTTTAATAACATTTTTGGAATTGCTACCTATGTAACCACGTTTACGAAAATTGTAATACGCCATAAAAAAGAAAATAATAGTCAGTGTAACTTTTGGAATACATTGTTTTATGAAATGTGCAATATGATGGTATAGGCCTACAGTAGATCTCACAGAAAAGGGAAATAATTAAGAACAAGGCCAACAGCCATAAAGTCGCGTGCTACAATGCATAGTGATACCGGACCGACAGACAGACGGACCGACCGACATAGTGAACTATACTGACCGAAATTACTGAACATGTTTAAAAATGTTGAAATGTTTAAAAACATTTATATTTTTTTAATTTACACGTGCGTAGCCTGTCACTTTTGACGTGCTCGTATAACGTAATTTCGAGTTGAAAAGTAAGTCAAGAAAACAGAAATCGGGCAAAAGGAGTGCGCAATAACATTTAACGCGCAGTGCGCGCGCAAAAATCTGCGCACTCACGTACTCTTATTTCATCGAAAATAAATTTTTAAAATTTTAAGCGCGCGTACGCATGCGTTACATGCGCTACGCACGTAATTGTATTGCCATATGATGATTTATGCCCTGAAATTTATGAGTACCAAATTTTATTTAATTGTGATTCATGGTTGTTAAGATAATGATTACAAACGTGATTTCGTTAAATAGTGCGTAGACCGCGTAATTTTTTATTGCGCACCGTGAAAACATAACCACATCGATTCCTGGCCATAAGGAATATTCTGTGAAAAATTGACTTAGCTAGAGTAAACTGATATCAAGATAAGGTCATAAAGCGATAAAACGCATAGTGATACCGGACCGACAGACAGACAGACAGACCGACAGACAGACCGACAGACAGACAGACCGACCAACCGACCGACATAGTGAACTATAGAGTCGCTTCCACGCGACTAAAAAGAAAGAAGAATAAAATAAAGAAGAAAAAACCATTACAGGAAAAGAAAAAAGGTTTACAGAAAAGGAAAAGAAAAAACATAACAACCGAAACCACGAGGCATCTTAATTTTAATTTGAATGGCTTGAAATTGTCAAGATTTAGTAAATAAAAAGTCAATAAAAAAGAAAACAAAAGAAAGGATAAAGAGAAAACAAAAAACGTAACTTGAATAGAATGACATTTTCCAGATTAGTAAGATTAAAGATAAGAAAAAAAATGTTTAAAAAAAAAAGTGAAAAGAAAGAAAAGATAAAAAAATATATAATAAATATAAAAGAAAAAAATAATATGAATAAAAATGAAAGCAAAAATTGAGAAAGTGAAGAACAGAAGAAAAAAATAAACGATTACAGAAAAGGAAAAAAAATACAGAAATAAAAGAAAAAAATAGAAAAAAGGGAAACTAAAAAAAATATTTAAAAAATACGACGGTTTTATTACATAACAGACACTACGAGACATTCTCAATTCTACAGCAAAACAAATTTAACTTGTTTATTCGCCATGCAAACCTTTAAACTTTCCGCCCTAACAATTCGAATAAATAGGTCTCTATAATATGACATATTGATCGTAAACATCTAGCTATCTATATAATATCGTTGGATCTAAAAATCATAATACATCCGACATTTTGACTGTATATCTGCAGTTAGATTTTACTTTGGAAATTTACCGTAACTCGACGTATGTCTTTGTCTTGCGACATCCCCTAATCATAGTACTCTTCTGTTGCCGGGAAACTAATATTTAGTAAGATCATCGACCGAGTAGGCCTACTGTGCCATTTCACGTTGGGAACCCGGGCCGCGCACCCGGGCCTGACAACACTGGACGAGACGTTTATCGTTCAGCGCGTCTCGCGTAGCTTAAAAGAAGCGTCGACCAGGCCTCTTCCGTTGGGACAATTAGGCTTTATCAATAGATCATAAATCATATAATAAACAGGATTAAATAATCTAAAATGGTTATTGGTTATTATTCAGAATAAAAGCTAGAATTCCCAGTCCCTTCTGATTATGTTCAGTTAATGTTCTTCTCTCGTGGGATTACACATTTGTAAAATCTTACATTTTGAAATTAAATGACGTATAAAAATAACGTAAATTGAGGCAATAAAACAAGTGAATTTCAAAATTTGAAACACAACATGTGGACGGACACAACGTTATGTAACTTATTGGTAAACTTAATACATTAAAATGTGTTGTGCTGTTTTATAGAGGTATATATTCTGTTAGTTTAATTTCCAAATTTAGGATGAATAAAGGCGACTGACTCTGACTCCATTAAACTTTCAAACAGATCAGTCGACTATTACCAAAAGTGATTCATACAAGAAATAATTCGCAACGGTTTGGTTACAACAGAATAAATGCGTTCGCAGAGTTACAACAACAGCATCAATGCGTTGACTAATTGCATTAATGCGTTTTACTAAGCGTGATGAAATTGATACTGTGCATGGATGAGTGTAACATTCATACTTTTTGTTCTATCCATGACTTTACATATTCGCGAATTATAAAGTGCAAGTTATTATTGTGCCATAGATTGAGACTCCATGAATTAAGAAAACATTTGTTTTGTTCTTTTTTCCAAAACCTTTGATTTTAATTGTTAGAACAAAATTGTGGCACGCTTTAGACCTAATTGTATAGGCCTACGGTAACTGCAAAACGTGTTTTAATATACACAATAATTAAGATTACATCAAGTAGGTAACTTAGGCCTATCCTTTTGCAAATAAATAGACGCTCGTTTTGAAAACGTTGATTAGCCAACATTACTAAACTACTACTAAATTTTCTTAACACCAGGCCTACGTACATTATATCTTTTCGTAAGCTAATCAATGGTAACATGCAATCAATTTTAATGGAATTGATTACATAGAGGAATGTATGATTCAGGGTGGTTAAATTACTATTGTATTTGTTTGTATTAATCTCAACTAAAGGTGTCTTTATAGAATGGCTTTCACTGCCTCAAGATCAGAAAACTGCAATTGTTTTGGTTTTCACATACATAAATATTTAGCAATTAAATTGTACATTTGGATAAATTACATATTTCATCTAGTACTCTCGTACACTGGTGTTGTGTTCAACATTGTGTTGAAAGGTATAGATTATTACGGTATGCAATGAATGCAACAATTATAGATAAATATATGTCAATGGGAAATCACGACATGAAGATGTACCTTCGGAACAAGAAGTAATCAAGTAAGTCCGCGCATTTGTAAAATTAGGAAGTTTTGCAACCCAACATCTGCATCTAACTACGTAAGTTGTTGCAAATTGAAAGCTCTATAATAATAATTACAACCGGGCGTGTGTTACCTCTTTTGCTGGATCATACAAAATGCTGATTTTCCACTGAGCGAAATTGTTCACGCGCGCGCATCGAAAGCGTCAGCTTATACGCATACGTATTCATGTTTCCATCCTCCAAATCCCTCTCTCTGCGACGAATTCTAGCTCCTTGAGTTTTTCGCATCAGCGAAATTGGTAGTTCGAATTTTTGCGAGGCGAAACATTTCTCAGTCAATCAAAGCTCAGGATATGAGCTATGACGCGTTCTTGGGCACTCAAAAGAATCGAAAATCGCAACGTTGGATTCGCGCGAACTAATTCGCCTAGTGGAAAATCGGCTTTAAATAGTACATGATGCTAAGACGTGTGAGGAATTAGGGCATTCACACTTCAACTGTAGCAATAAAATTTATTGTTACTACACTTTGGAACCCAACACATTAACTACGGTTCACACATGCCATCAGGTTAAAAAGTTCGCATACAAAATATTCTGAAATATAGTTATGCTCATAATGTGACGTTAAAGCGCTTATTTGATGATTGATAACACTATTTTAGACGATTATTTCGAATATGTAAATGTTCAAAGACATAATTAAAATTGACTTTTCTATATCAATTGCATCTCTCTATATTGAAATAATTCTAAAAGGTAAAAGAGAATGGTGAATCGAATGTCAGACATAGCAGGCCTAGCAGTAAGATAAAACGGTTCTCTACGTCAAACCCACAGATTGCGAATACCTTTGTAACCTACCCAGTAAAATACGACTGTTGCTAAATATTTAGTAAAATATAAAAGACACGAAGAAAATATAGGTGAATAATCTACATATCACTAGAAGCAACCTTGCGAAGATAGGAACTCGAGTCCGTTGATCTACAAATACCAACATAACAGTACAATGTACATATTCTCCGCGGTTTCTTTTTAAGGGGCGTGAAACTGATGGTGTCGCAGCCACAGATAAACCAAAATATAAAATCTCTTATTTTTAATATTGATAAACGCAGCATCAGCATGAAATGCTCTATTTGGTTACGTCGTCGTTAGTTCGTGTAATGTGCATGGGCCGTTAAAACGGAAAATCTCGCGTGACTGTGTCTCTTGTCCATGACGTGATTTGGGATGTGCGCATGCTCAGTCCGAGTTTACAAATTCCCATTATTAAAGGGAAGGTCAAGCCTAATTTTATCTTTTAACCATGAATCCTTCATTAATTGAACAAACTATCAGTATATAATTCAATTTTGTACGAGTTGTAGTTATTGAGAAAACGAGATTTTAATGCTGACTTTTCCTGAATTGAAAATCGCCATCTTATGCTCTTACAGCTTATTTATGACGTCAGATACGTCCTTTGTCGAATTTAAGCCTCGCGGTTGTATAGGTATGCTATGATTGGTTAATCTAATCCCTTACATTGATTGGCTGAAATCGGTGACCCAGCGAGCAGTCAAGCGAGGAGCGAGAAGAGCGCGTGGTTCCAGGTTGTTTTATTGTTCATTGGTGTTCGCGAATAAAACAAATCTACACCTCTTTAGTAATCTCTTTGACAGTACTGTATACATTTTACGCTTTGTTCTTCATCTTTTTTTGTGATTTTAAATAGTTAATTGTATAAATGGTCTTTTGTACAGCTATCGGCTGTACAAATAGATCGAGTTCGTCAATGGGAAAGGGTTATATGTTTTCTTACACACAGGCCGCATGTACACCATTTATCAACCGACTGGTTTACACGCGAATTTTTATCCATTTCGTTCAACCTGTCTCTATTTAAGCTACGAGCAACTAATTCGCTCTCTGTATATTCAGGCTCACACCCGTAACCATAACTGTCGCAAAGGGATTCCATACTTTCTTTCTGGCGAGAAAAGTTGATAAAAAACGACAATCGACAGCAGTACACACACCAAAATTAAGACTCATGTACCCAACACACGCTCACAGCAGTAGTACACCATGCCAGAGAGAGTTACAAAACATGCAGATAGGTCATAACGCATGCGTAGTTGGTTGTTTAGCTATCAGCGAAATTCGTTCATTCCGACGAAATATATCTCGATTTCCACCCAAATTACTGCGTCTCCGGTTGAAAAAATGATTTTTTTATTTTGGTATTACATATTTTAGTGCTATTTTAGTTTATTTCCATCAAAAAATATTTTAAAAACCGCCTTTAACAAACGTTCAATAACATTTTAAATGGGTCGATTTATTTTAAAAACTGTATTTACTTATACGGTGATCAGCCAAGCGTAGCTTTCAAAGGACGTATCATACGTCACAGCCCGTTCAACATGGCGATTTTCAATTCGTGTAGGTAGTCGTAATAAACGTCGAATTTCTTGTAAACCTGATTATTAAATATAGTCAATGTTGTTTATAATAGATTATATTATTGTAAGTAATAGCCTGAGTGGCAAAAGAAGTCAGGTTTGACCTTCCCTTTAAGCTTTCATGTTGATACTGCTTTGTAATGATTCCGTGCTCTGGTCGCCAAAAGCAAGTTGTTGCTTTGTACAACATTGCACACGGAAAATACATGAATGGCAAATTATATAGATTTAACTTTAACAATTATAATAAACTCAAATATGAAAGTTAAATGTTAATACAATTCTGAAATACTACGATTAATAAACTGTTCATGGTTTAATTTTGATAAAAAGACTTGATTTATAACAAAATGAGAGATTAAAAAAAACGTGCATCAACTACCATTTAAATTTATCACACGATTTGAAAATTACAACGTGTACGAGAACCGTACGCTTGTTAGGTACACTGTAGTATGGCATTTCCTACGCAATCCAGTAACTCAAACGGTCTAATGGCGCTATTTCAATTTACAGTTAAGCTTTTTGCAAGATGGGTATTAAACCTGAAATAGAAATTATGAATTTCAAAACGTCCTTTAATTTTACGAATAATTTAACTATAAAACTTCATAACGCCATTATTTAGCCAATCGTTCACACTTTAGCAGATCCCCGCAGGGTCAATCATGTTATTATTTTAAACTTTCGTATACATATATTATATTTAAGTTAAATTAAATGTTACCGAATAATAAACATCTGTTAAATTTTCATTGATTATATTTGATAATGTTAAATTTCATAATTATAACAAATAAAGCTAAGAGTATTATAACATAATCGTGCGTCATACTTGAGGCATTAAATAATATATAGGCCTGTAACACCCCAATGTTTCATACCGTATTATTAAACAAAAATACATCCTGTACACCCACATGATAATTACAACAATTATTATTTCATCGCCTATCTGACATAAAGCCACGTTGTAAAATATCTCTCTTCACTGTAATAATGGATATTTAATTGCATTTTTTTAATACAATTTCCATGAGAGTAAAATAATTATCCGTAGCACTGAAATGATGTCAAAACGGGAATCTATTTTAGGAATTCAGAAGGTTTAACTTGTTTGTAGCCTGGTTAAACCCACATTCACACTTCAGATCAATGGAAAATGGCGCAATTTAATTCAGTTTCCATTAACGACACGGCACCGGCCGTATAAAATTAGAATGATGTAGTTTTAAGAAGAGTTCATAATTATTTCTTTTTTTTGCTTTAGACCCTACCATGATTTATTATTTAACAATTTGTCCTTTAAACTAAAATTTTGAAATGTAATGTTTAGATTTTTTTGTTTATTGTTTTTGTCGTTTATTGTTGTATGTATTCCACTATGTAAATAGCAGGATTCCGGTTTTTATGAAATTACTATTTTTTAAATTATGAAATTTAATAATGAACCTGCAAAGAAATTCAGAATAAGAAACATCAAGGTATTTTTAATTAACTCGAAATGTACTCGACACGATTAGAAGCACAGATACTTGACATTATAATCAGAAAGCAATCACTACAAATGACGTTTTAATTCTCTCGATGATAAGCTTGACAATTAGCTAATTAGGTACTGTATATTTACTCGTTATGTGCTTCTTTTTTTTCTCCAGCCAACATACGACTATACGGATAATGTCGAACAGTCAAAAGAGCCAGTGACACGACATGGTGGCTGAAGTGCGGTCTGTCGACAATTGACGCGTACGTTGACTTACCTTTACGACGACAATGATCAGAAACGTAGTCTGCTGCCACGTCGGCAATGTGCCGAAAAGGCATCATCAGTCCACACGAGATACACAGAGAGATGTACGGTACGCGTCCGACACAAGCTTACATGCCATTTATCTAAACTAACAGTGTTGAACTAGGGACATGTTTATTTTACATCTCACTGGTTGAACTGTCGTCTATCCACAGCATCAGAGGATTAATGGACAGAAACGCCGTGCAGTTTGTACAGTTCATCACACGAACAGAAACGTTATTTTTCGTCCACAATTTGAACTGACATTTCGTCTGGACACGACGCGCGAAAGCAACTGAAACGCAGTTTTCTCTCACATGGAACTGATTGCGTCGGCTTTCACATATCCAACTGAGCTTATCCAGTAGGCCTAAAGCTCGGTCTACACTATGAAACTAGTTTCACAAAAAAGTATGTGCCCAAATATGGTAGTGACATGCCCAAATATGGTAGTGATATCACATCACATCATGTCTATATATGGGCACATGACATTTTTTTGTCACATGAAGTTTGATAGTTTAGACAGAGCTTTTTGAAACCTGGACTATACCAAAAAGGAAAATACAGAAGCTATGACGTACGGTATTCTTCTCAATTTTAATTCTCAACAAAATTATAAGAGATTGATCACACACATTGTACACAATTACTATGGTCCTGGATTCTAAACTACATTTGAAACATTTGAAAAATAAAACATGCCGAAGAAAAGAAATTCTGTAAACAAATTACCTAAGTTAACCTTAGTCTTTCTTGCTACTCGAGCCAGCTATTTCTATATATATATATATATATATATTTAGCGTGCAACTTTTAAAATGTCTAGTATTGAAGAAATATTTATTTCATTTTCTTTGAGGCATTTAAAATAATAAATTAACAGATTTACTTTTATTGCGTAATTTATGGAATTTAGCATTCTGGAAGGGTCACAAATTCAATTGCAACAGAGCATCTCGTAAAAGCAATATTCATACCTCATATGATTAAAGCCAATTAATTCAATTTTCTGCTGTCGGAAATTGTTTCAATAAGTATCATTAGTTTAATGCAAATGTTTTTAAATTTAAAGGATTAACGTGAATACATAAACTACGCATACTAAGGTAGGCCTTCGTAACAGAGTGGGGAAATAGAACCGGGTTCTTTTTTCTCTCTTTTGTGTCGCAAACACCACTATTATTCACATTCATATTATCTCATGTCATTACATAAAATCATATAATAATATTATATAACACATTTGTTAATTACAAATGTTGTTACAATTCATCGTCATTTTTACGTTTTTTGAAATTCCGTATTACCTCTTTTTTTTCATTAATTTTCTTATATGTTTTTGTACACTTGACAATGATCATCATTATCATCTATCTCGGTTTGTTTGTTTGTTTTCATTTTTAGAACCCGGATTATACAATGTATTTATATATATACAAGATAAAACGAATAAAAATCGTAATAGATCAGTACCTGTAACTCGTATCACAGTAATTCCTTTTCTGATAAATCAAATACAATTTTAAATTATATTAGCATAATAGTATGTCTTAAAGTTATCTATACTTGTTTCTTTATTGTTATATGTTTCACATTCAATGTTATATAGCATATTGTTTTTAAATGATCTCCATAAAGATTTTTTCACTGGCTTACTTAATGCTGATAATATTTTTATTCTATAAATAGTGAAAGCTGCAAATGTGTAAATATAATCTACTGCTTATCTCCCGTTCCTAGTATTAATTACTTAAATGATATATTATTGTGGTTTATAACTTAAAATGATCCAACGCATTTTCCTCCAAAATTTCTGAATGAATCTACAACTAAAAATAAATGATTTTCAATTTCTCCACATTTGTCACACGTTTGTGTTTCTTTAACTTTTCACGGGTTGACGCCGACGGTTTATATCCTTAGAAGAGCAGTTTTGTTGATATTGAAACAAACCCAGAAATAAACAAATACATACTTTTACATGTAGGTACTAGACATTGCAAAGTGCAATTGAGTGCTGCGAACAGGCCACAATTTAACTGAATGCCTATAATAGAACGCTTGTATTCGATAACAACATACCCCACCCGATGCATGTGCAATCCTCGCCTGCAATAAACCTTTACTAGGTTGTCTTAGGCCAATGTTTTGTAGTCAAACAATGACCTTTTGGTTCTTATAATTCATTCATTCACCTTTTATTTCGGAAAAAGAATTAATTCTCCATAACTCAAGAACAAAGAAAACAAAAATATATATATATAAATATATTTTAAAAAACCTACGTCACATAGTCACGTGGTTAAAATAATATATGCAATGAAGCACGGGAGGGGAGGTCAATTTGATGAGCAGAATATCACCCCATTCCCAGTGCTGTATCTCCACATACTATCTATTTTCGAAGTATCATAGGAATATGAATAGCTGCTAATACGCAGAAATTAAATCAATAGTACACTAAACTACAGAACACACATTTGAGAAAACTTCACAATGGTCGAAATCTGATTATTTTTTTATCATAGTTCAGTAGGCCTAACTATTTAAAACTCATGACAAATACCTCCCATGATATAGGGTCACACGTGAGTCACATTGACTTCCACATCTTGGAATTATTCCTGTGTAAATACCAGGCAAGAATAGCCTAATGATACATTTTCATACGATACAGACCTACAATCTGGTGCACATCAAATGAATGCCCGTCCACCGTTTTTGGAAGGGCACTGATTTGTCTAGGGTAGCCAAATTGTAGCCATTTTCACAGTTATTTTATGTATATGTCTTTTCAAACTTTACTTGTTTGTAGACTCTTTAAAACTTTTACAAAAATCAATCTTCTACTCGTGAACTTTAGAGAAATGCAATTTATTCTTACTGTTAATAACCACACTCGGACAAAATCATAATGAAAGTTATTTTACAGACGAGACTACTGTAATTACTATTACAGTATTTCAAATAAAAATTCGAGTACTTTTTACGTATTATCCGTAATATTTCTTCCATGTGTTTGGTCTAACGGCTCCATGGGGTCTGGAAAAAACGAACGTTATTGAGTTTTATTGAATTGATGGTCCGGTTAATATCATAGCGGTCCTAGTCAATTGGACTTTAGATATGCTACATTAGTTATTAAGGTTCAATTACCGTTGTTTTTCTATTCGAAAGGTTATTGAATACATACGGTAAATATGATAACGAATCTCCCGCTAAGATTGTTTTAATCAAACACTTTCTCCATTGATGGCCCTCGTTAGATTTATATCAAGTCTTTAGTTGATCAATTTTAAATCGGTCGACGATCCCTAGCGTTTTACTTTAGGCCTACGACATATACCATGTTGGACCCCGTCGGGTCGGAATAAAGGACAGGCCCCTGTATACCAAGCCAGCAGCAGAGGTGAATGACGGTTATTCCGCCGTTCTACGTTACGTAGGCCTTTATTTCACCAAAAGATGCAGCCGAGATAAAAGTTTGGTACACCATTAGGCTCAGCGGTTCTCATTAGAACCCACGGCAAAGACAAATAAATATTTTCACTTTATAATAACAAGCGACAGATACGTCAATTCGCTCCAAACCTTACGAGACGATCCTCAACGTTTTGTGAAGACCGTATTACGGAGGTCGTGTTGCATTCGGCACCGTGGGGTATCGTGTTGCTCTGCGTATATCTTTAAAGGATGCTGTCCTAGAAACGTCTGATATATGGCGACACGATTCCTTACGATAATTGTACGTGGACATGTTGCACTGGAGACGTATGCATGCCGTCCAACATATCATAAATCTATCTAAATCACCTTAGGTGAGCAGAGGTGACACATTTATCTGACCTTGGAACGTTTGGTACACTGTTCAAGTGTAGGCCTATTCCCAACGTATGGATTACGAAGTAGGCCTACAACGTCAGCGATAACCGTTAACGTACCGTATCTTCTAAAATACGGTATGCAAATAACAATTATGACCATCTGTTTGAAAGTACTGTAGGCCTAAATGGGACGGTAACATACGGATTTTGGCTGAATAGATAAAAAATCACAAACAACATGTTACGTCGTCTGTCCTCCAATGAAACTCATGGCGAGTTCAGTGACCAGCAGTAGTCCTCTTGAGTTTGTGACTGTAGGCTACTTCAAACATGAAGACGACCGTAATCATAATTAACTTCGCCTACGACACCCCCGTATAATACATCAAATTTCATCCAATTTTAAATATAAAACTATAATTACATTTATAGTACGGTAATGTTTTAAAATTACAATAACTAAAACATAAACATAAAAAAAAAAAAATTATATCTTCAATTCGTTAATTTCAGGCGGAAATAGAAAATGTACAAATTAAGTTATCTATAATTTCGAAGATTATAAGCAATTTCAACTTTAACTGGATATGTTTCTATTATTTAATAAAAGGCTATTAACAATGACCTATAAACATTACGGTACCTCATCATTAAGAAAATCATTAGATATATACTGTTCTTGAATAAAATGCTATATTGAGAAAATTCTATGGAATATAATGTATGTCTCCAATAACAATTACTGAATATTAAAATTGCTAATGGCAGCTTCCATTTCATAAAGTTTATATTTTATTTAAAGAACCTAGTACATTTCGAGACGAGTAGGGATTACCCCGGTGTCTAGTACATCACAGCCACTGATCATAACTGGGCCCTCTGGTAGACCAGTCTAAATAAAATCCCAGTATAAATAAAATATTTCAATTAAATTCAAACCATTGAGATATTATTAAAGAAACACAGTAAAATGTTTGTTCAAAGTTAAAAATGCACATAAAAATACAATAAATGAGGCAACTGTCTTTTAGGCCTATCAACAAAAAGCTAATTTCCCAACGGATTTTCAAACACATTAGAACACCTCTTTTGGAAGGAAATACTATTATGGGGGAAGATTCTCCCGAGGGGGTGTTGGCTCTATAATGTTCAGTGGCAACCCTTATTTAAGGAAACACTGGTTGAGTCCCAATGATGTACCTATAATATGGGTTCAACTGTATTTAAAAAATGCCAAATCTATCGTAAATCTATTTCAGTTTCTTAACGGTACACTAATTGTTATTTACAGTAATTTGCGACAGCTGGAAAAAGCAAAACGGTATTTGATGAGCTAAATTACCACATTAGTATTTTCTAATTTTAAAATTATCTACAATATGCACAGAACACAGAAACAATCGATAACAAACGTGCTTTTACAATTAACGATGTCATCACAACACGATTGATGCAGTGATTTAACGAGAGAGTGCAGGTTCCAGACAAAAATCGAAACATCGACTGGTGGATTAACATTTAAAAAAATAGATAATAAATACAGACCTGGGGAAAATCTACTTACCTCGTCGTAGGGTAACACTGGCTCTAGTTCCCTCTTGTGTTTCCTACCACTTACTTTGTAGTTGTTTGTTTGTTGTTTTGTTTTTGGCAATAAAAGAATAAAAATAAGAATAAGCAAGTGACGCTTGACAATGTACGATGTTTATGTAGATTTTCAATATTTTTTTAATTAAAATATTTATTTATTTATTTCGGTATAAAAAAAACATATATAAAAAAAGCAACAGAAGCTGAAAATATTGAATTTACATAAAAACTGTATAAAAAGTACAGAGAAACATCAAAACATTAACATAGACAAATATCAATACATTAAGTAATAACAATTGATACAAAAAACATTCAAACACGAAATATATACAGTATTTCATATATTTATAGTACATTTAATTGGTCACTGAATGTAAAAATCAAATAATATGCAAGAAATGTACAGCATTTCGGAGTGGGAAGTGATGAATTTACAATGCTTATGTATATTTTCAATATTTTTATTACAATATACAGTATTTCATATATTTATAGTACTGTACATTTAAATGGTCACTCTAATGTAAAAATCAAATAATATGCCAATGTACCATATAGGTGTGGGAAGTAATGAATTTACGATGTTTATGAAGATTTTCAATATTTTTTTTTTATTACAATATACATTATTTCATATATTTATAGTACATTTAATTGGTCACTCTAATGTAAAAATCAAATAATATGAGAGAAATGTACAGCATTTAGGAGTGGGAAGTGATGAATTTGCAAAAATGGTAATATCAGTTCTAAATAATACATATAGACTGTAGCCAGCCAAAAAACAGTCTGACAAATCTGGCACTAGGTCAGGATTGAACACTTGAGCTTGCTATTGGAAGGCAAGCATGTTAACCACCCAGCTACAGCTCCACCAGCCTTATTAAATAGAACAGCTTGTCCCCATTCAATTAATACATTAATTATTTTTATTTATCAGATGTTTGCTGTTTATGATTTTTGCTTTATACTATGTACATTTAGAATACTTTGTAGTGAGACTCGAACTCACGACTTCCAGGTCACTAGCGTTTATACTTCTAGACCACTGAGCTTGCGCTGATGACTAGGGGTTAGATTCGAGCTCAAGTATGCAGTGGGTCCTGCACCAACAGGATAATTAAATTTAACTGTACTTAATATAAAGTACAAACTTACGTCGGAGTAGGGCAAACATCTGACCAATATTAAACTCTTTAATGCAAAGCTACTCCATATTAGTGGTAATACAATTATTTATATATATGACATGACTCATTCCAGTTCTACATATAAAATAGAATTGGTTTAATGGATTAGGTCCACAATAGGGAAACTATTGAAGAATAGCATACAATAAAGGCAGAACAATGAACATGATTAAATCATATATTGTTAACATTTGGCATTGCAGGTGATCAGTCTAGTTTAATGCTAATAAAGCATCTGTTTAAAGCACAACGATTTAACATTCTGATTTATGACAAAAAATCCACCTTACGAAACTGTGACTGATGTTGACTTCTGATTCAATGGAATCAATGGAAAAGTATTTTCTTACATATAAATATACACAAAAGAGATATTAATCTGTATGTATATTGTACAGTGTACTGTACTGTATACTATATGTAAACTGTACTCCATACTGTTCTGTATATTTTATGTATATTGTTCTATATGCTGTACTACAGTATATACTGTACTGTATATTGTACAGTACTGTTCTGTATACTGTACTGTACACTGCACTGTATACTGTACTGTATATATACAGTACAATATGCATATAATATGCACATTGTACTGTATACTGTATGTATACTGTACTTTATACTGCATATATACTGTACTATATACTGTACTGTATATTGTACAGTACTGTTCTATATACTGTACTGTATACTGCACTGTATACTGTACTGTATACTGTACTGTATATATACAGTACAATATGCATATAATATGCACATTGTACTGTATACTGTATGTATACTGTACTTTATACTGCATATATACTGTACTATATACTGTACTGTATATTGTACAGTACTGTTCTGTATACTGCATGTATACTGTTCTGTATATACTGCATGTATATTGTACTGTATATTGTATGTATACTGGACTGTATATACTGTATGTATATTTTAATGTATACTGTATGTATACTGTACTGAATGTAAATTTACTGTAAACTGCATACTGTACTGTGTATTGTATGTATATTGTACTATGTGTTGTACTGTATACGGTATGAATACAGAATGTTTTTGCTACATTTTTTAATTATTGTTGTCGCAAAAACCATTAAAAAAACGCAGAAATTATGCTACTGGCCAATTAGCTCTCACATATATCTACCAAGCTTATACTCAGTAGCAGGCAACATCATCAAAACGAAACAGGCATTATAAAACAATAACTATTGTGCAATGGTAGTCAATTGAATACCTATTGTCAACTGGGCGACTCTGTTTTCTTACTCCGAGTTCTCCTTGCAGGACCATCATACATTTCTGCTTTAGTTGTCAATTTCGTTTTCAAAACGTCTATAGGGAATGGGGGAACAAGGTCAATATCCTACAACACAAACAAAAAAAGACCATTGGTTATTATAAATTATAAGTAAATTTAAAATTATTCGTAAAGAAAGTTGAAAATTAGGCCTTCTATGGACCAACGGAAGCCACAGTGCAGCGCCACCATGATCAGTACACCAGGAGATGATAGTGTGTATTGTATGCATATGAGAACAAAGGCATTGCATCTCATCTGAAGGATGAGGCAAAGGGAGTGAAGAATCTTGCCTAAAGCTTGGTTTAAACATGGACGCAATGCGTATACACAACATAATTCACAATCGCAAGATGATGCATTACATCCTAGTAGGAAATCAAGCTTACAGATACAAGCAATATGGAAAAGACAAGTTTTGACTCCATGCCTCTCTCACATGCTAGTATGATTCCCTATACCATTAGGCCATATCACTCTCTAATACATAATTCTGTATGACAGTGATACCACAAATTACTTAATATTTTTAGTAACATTCACAATCTTATACAAACCATAAATCAGTACACTACATTAAAAGAAAAACTGACAAAAATATGAAAGAAATATAATGCAAAGAGCTTTTAGTATCTTAATTCCATTAGCAGCTAAGTGGCAGAAAGGAATATAATATTATGTACAATAAAAACTACATATAAACCTTACAAATTAGGTCTATAAAATGATTTTGGCAATTTAGTCAATTATTCTTTATTTTCAAATGCTCTTGTTTTGCCAACTGTTTTAAAAATAAATGTTTTTTAAAATAAATGTTTATGAACATTAAGGATGTACAAAATAAATGACTGCATTAAATAACCATTAGTCTAACCAGGGATAAAAGAATTAGAAGGATATGCATCGACGGCGACATCAAACGATTTTACAACACGCTTGCCTATACTAAAGCACTGCTGCCAATCAAACATTGAACTCCGTGTCTCTAACCGTGGCCCTCTGTAGAACGCTGCGAATCAACTGCTACATTTTTTTAGACCAAAACGTAACCATGTAGAAATCGTATGCGCAGTCTGAATGTTCTATTGACATGTCTGCGTCGATGATTAATTGATAACAAAAATGTATTGCTGAACAATTCTGTTTTAGTTTCATAACAATCGGACTACGAAAAGTTCACTTTCTTATGACTGGTAATTTTAAGTAGTTGGTAATATTAATAAAATATGCAATTTTTATATTTGAATTATCATTATTTGCCTGCCATCTTCTGTCATTAAAAATTGCGTTAATCTATAGAATATTAAATTATGCATTTGACCATGTATGTTGTTAGCATGTCCGGTGTCCACACACAGAACAATCGTGTTTTTAATATATGGCTAAGCAGTGGTTTCTTCATAAATCTCCTTAATTATCGATGTAATTATATTTAAATTTTAGTGCCTGGTGATTGGCTAGTGGTTATGTCATCCACATCACATCCAATCACCGGGCCTAATTGAATGAAAACAGCGATCCCTGATCCGGGATTGGCTGGCTATGTATAGTTGCGATACGTTACCTAGCGGTCGTTTTGAGAAGTACACGCATGGCAAACTTAATCACGAACAAACGAAAGTACTTATTATTATTCACACAAGAAGTATGACAACGGTGATCGTGAGTATATAGATCATGATTACACGTTGTATCTACTACTAGGCCTACCTAGGCAGTATATTGATGAAGTGGTGAAGCCTACACTAGGGTCTTCACAATAACGTACAATGTAATTTAATAACTGTTTTCAATAAACATTATACTCAGCAGTGGCGTGAGGCAGAGGCCAACAAGGTTAAATGTCGTTGCACATGTGCAGTAAACAATATATTAGGCACGCGACCATGCGGTTAATTAAACTGTAACATTGTGGGCGGTCCGCGCTCTATTGGCGAGAGTCAAGGAACCCTTGATCTCACGTCGATGCATATCCTTCTATTCTTTAATCCATGGTCTAACCAATTTAAAACTGTTCAATTAATTTAAACTGAAAATGTCGAACAATTATGGGAACAAATTAATATGCACAATTGGTTAAATTAACCTTTAATTTTGATAAAGAGCAATTGTGTGGGCAACCATTTAAATATTAATACAATGCTAATCATGCCTAAATGAGCTAAAATGGTGATTTAGTATTTGCTATTATGTAAATTATAAACATACAAATTAATGTTCATGTCGTGAGGTGGTTTCCCGAATGATCACATGATCAAAACGGTACTGGGTATGATTATCTAGCATTCATGTTCCCACCTACAATCATCCATTCATAGACGTACTGATGAAGAAGTAAATCTGTGGCGACAACAGAATGGACCCGAGACCTGACTATTTTATAATAGAAAGTTTTGAAAAATTTGTTAGGGTAGAAATGTACGTTGTATGATGTGTATGTTTATTGAAAACAATTTTGTAGTTTTTAAATTACTTTGTAAAAGTTGCGATGAGAAAACTGTTATTTATTGTCAAATAAAGACTTTTCCAATTGAATTGACCTGGATCCGAATGAAGTTAACATAGTTACACAATTAACATCATTCTAATTAAAGACCAACACAAAAGAATTAAAAATCTTATCAATAAATCAGGTAAAAAAAATGTACTAGTTTTAATAAAGATATAAATTAAGGACTTGTTAAAAAATGTCCATGGTTAATGTTCACTGTGGAGTTAGAAGGTATAATAAATTGTGAGTTTTTAATAAATAAAGAAAAGGCAAAAAAAATGTGGTCAGATATGGATCGTAACAATTTAGCAAGGTATAAAATTAACGTTTATAAAATTGATATTTAGGTAAAGTAAAATATAACTTTTTTTTTGATTGCCTGAAAGAGATGAAAAGAGTTATAAAATAAAGAATTCTGTGGTAAATTATACGTACATTGTTAAGGATTGAAAAACGTGTAAAGAGTGTATAACATAGAGGAAATTTGTTTGTCTTCCTTATACTATTATATATAAAATGCAATGGTAGGAGTGAGATATCAGATGTACTGAAAGTTACTTAATGTCAGTTATATTGTATTGTATCATTACATTACTCATGTGCAATGCATTGTAAACGTACATTTTATTGATGAAGAAATAAAAGTGGGTCGATCCTACATAAGACAAAAAAAAAAAAGATATAAATTAAAATATACATTTACACCAAAGGTAACACACTAGACAACCTTTTATTCTTTTTTATATGTATTCTGATTTAAAGATATACACGAGTCATGTTGTACAGACCAATGCTTAAAACTAGCATGACGTAATATGGTCCATTTCTTCGATCATATCATTCTAGTTAAAACTGCTCATGTCACTCTCAATCACCTTGGCACAGAACTTAAATTTGTGCTTTCTCTACATTTTGAGATTTGACAGATAGCAAAAGCTCTGTCTGCACCATCAAACTTTATGTGACAACAAAAATGTATATGGACATGATGATGTTATATCACTACCATATTTGGCCACAACCAACTTTTTTTGTCAAACGAGTTTGACAGTGTAGACAGAACTTACTGTGATTAGTCAGTTTAATACCAGTACAGTAGTAAAGTAACCATGCAAAAGACAGAGACTACTACTATGCTAAAGCACACAAAACAAACAATGCTGGTGATTGGGAAAAAGCTAAACAACTTAGAAATAAAATTAACAATTTAAGTAAAACTCTTAAAAAAAGCTACTGTACAGATTCTATAAAAGAAAATTCTCCTAATCCTAAAAAACTTTGGGATACAATCCATAAATTAATTCCTAAAAACAAATCTTGCATAAATAGTGTTATAAATAAGAACTAGATTTAATTCGTCACTATGACGAATTATAGGTTATATGCATTGATTTAAATAAAGATAATTGATTTTTAAAATATATATTGATTGATTGATTTTCTCAGAATCTTTAATTATTTATAATATATGATAGGACCTTGCTAATGCGAACACCATAGCCGGTATCACAATCCGATCAAAGATCCATATGCGTATAATGTCATAAACCACATTTGTTACATAATAATAAAGACATAAGTTAATTTTTATCTCGATTTCATTATAAATCATGTGTATAATCTATACACTAAGAAATAAATTTGAACAAACAATACGGATAATAAAAAAAAATCTTATTTCGTTTCCCAAGGTGAGACTCGATCTCGGTACCTTGAATGCCATAGACACGAGCATAGACCATCGAGCCATACACAACTGACTAAAATGTGTAGAAAAATTCCTCCGTGTATTTACTATGTAGTAACCACTTTGGTGCAAATAGATTATTACATACCGAAATGAATTATAATTGTTTACTATGATGACATCTTTAAAATGTAAACAAATGATGCACTGTCAAACTACATACTTTTAACTTTAATATATGAACTTTTGAAGGAAGAAAGTTAATGTTAAGTTTGTTATTTTGGCCTAAGAAAATGTCATAATTTGTTTGATTGTCGAAATTATTTTTTTTAAATTTAATATGCAATTAATGATGACTTAATCAACTTTTGTTCTCTTAATTTGATAATAAATCATACATATGATACATACACTTCAAGAAAATGAAATAAAAAATAGGTGTTCCCCTGCATTCTGACGATATATATTAATTTTAAAATTTAGCATATTTTCACCATTTTGTTAACTTATACGTGCGTAGCCAGTCACTTTTGACGTGCTCGTATAACGCAATTTCGAGTTGAAACCTGAATCAAATATGATGATATTATTAAAGAAAGATTGTAAAACAGAAATCAGGCAAAAAGAGTGCGCATTAACGTTTAACGCGCAGTGCGCGTGCAAAAACCTGCGCACTCATGGCAATTTTTTAAACGCTTAAAATTGCCTGAAACGTACTCTAATTTCATCGAAAATAAATTTTGACAATTTTAAACATTTTAAGCGCGCGTACGCAAGCGTTATATGCGCTACGCACGTAATTGTAATGCCATATGATGAAATATGACCTGAAATTTATGAGTACCAAATTTTGTTTAATTGTGATTCACGCTTGTGAAGATATTATTACAAACGTGATTTCGTAAAATCGCGCGTAGACCGCGTAATTTTTGATTGCGCATCGTGAAAATATAACCACATCGATTCCTGGCCATAAGGAATATACTCTGAAAAATTGACTTAAATAGATGAAACTGATATCAAGATAATTCACGGACAAAATAGTGCTAAGGAAAGAATAAATAAATAAACTAGATTTAATTCGTCACTATGACGAATTATAGGTTATATGCATTGATTTAAATAAAGATAATTGATTTTTAAAAGATATATTGATTGATTGATTTTCTCAGAATCTTTAATTATTTATAATATATGATAGGGCGTGACCTGGCCTTGCTAACGCGACCACCATAGCCGGTATCACAATCCGATCAAAGATCCATATGCGTATAATGTCATAAACCACATTTGTTGTTACATAATAATAAAGACATAAGTTAATTTTTATCTAGATTTCATTATAAATCATGTGTATAATCTATACACTAAGAAATAAATTTGAACAAACAATACGGATATTAAAAAAAAAATCTTATTTCGTTTCCCAAGGTGAGACTCGATCTCGGTACCTTGAATGCCATAGACACGAGCACAGACCATCGAGCCATACACCACTGACTAAAAGTTGTAGAAAAATTCCTCCGTGTATTTACTATGCAGTAACCAGTTTGGTGCAAATAGATTATTACATATCGCAATGAATTATAATTTTTTACTATGATGACATCTTTAAAATGTAAACAAATGATGCACTGTCAAACTATATACTTTTAACTTTAATATATGAACTTTGGAAGGAAGAAAGTTAATGTTAAGTTTGTTATTTTGGCCTAAGAAAATGTCATAATTTGTTTGATTGTCGAAATTATTTTTTTTAAATTTAATATGCAATTAATGATGACTTAATCAACTTTTGTTCTCTTAATTTGATAATAAATCATACATATGATACATACACTTCAAGAAAATGAAATAAAAAATAGGTGTTCCCCTGCATTCTGACGATATATATTAATTTTAAAATTTAGCATATTTTCACCATTTTGTTAACTTATACGTGCGTAGCCAGTCACTTTTGACGTGCTCGTATAACGCAACTTCGAGTTGAAACGTGAATCAAATATGATGATATTATTAAAGAAAGATTGTAAAACAGAAATCGGGCAAAAAGAATGCGCATTAACGTTTAACGCGCCGTGCGCGTGAAAAAATCTGCGCACTCATGGCAATTTTTTAAACGCTTAAAATTGCCTGAAACGTACTCTAATTTCATCGAAAATTAATTTTGACAATTTTGAACATTTTAAGCGCGCGTACGCAAGCGTTATATGCGCTACGCACGTAATTGTATTGCCATATGATGAAATATGACCTGAAATTTATGAGTACCAAATTTTGTTTAATTGTGATTCATGCTTGTGAAGATATGATTACAAACGTGATTTCGTAAAATCGCGCGTAGACCGCGTAATTTTTGATTGCGCATCGTGAAAATATAACCACATCGATTCCTGGCCATAAGGAATATACTCTGAAAAATTGACTTAGATAGATGAAACTGATATCAAGATAATTCACGGACAAAATAGTGCTAAGGAAAGAATAAATAAAGAAATAAATAAAGATTCTGACAGAATCAAGAGGTTATATGCATATCATGCATATAACCTAACTAGATTTAATTCGTCACTATGACGAATTATAGGTTATATGCATTGATTTAAATAAAGATAATTGATTTTTAAAAGATATATTGATTGATTGATTTTCTCAGAATCTTTAATTATTTATAATATATGATAGGACCTTGCTAACGCGAACACCATAGCCGGTATCACAATCCGATCAAAGATCCATATGCGTATAATGTCATAAACCACATTTGTTGTTACATAATAATAAAGACATAAGTTAATTTTTATCTAGATTTCATTATAAATCATGTGTATAATCTATACACTAAGAAATAAATTTGAACAAATGATACGGATAATAAAAAAAAAATCTTATTTCGTTTCCCAAGGTGAGACTCGATCTCGGTACCTTGAATGCCATAGACACGAGCACAGACCATCGAGCCATACACAACTCACTAAAAGTTGTAGAAAAATTCCTCCGTGTATTTTCTATGCAGTAACCACTTTGATGCAAATAGATTATTACATACCGAAATGCATATAACCTAATAATGAACAAACTACAAGTGATAAAGACACTGCAAACCACTTTTCTTCAATTGGTAAATCACTTTCTGAAAAACTTACTATATCTCCTACTAACCATAATAACATAAATAATGCAGCTGTAAATCAGAATACTTTTAAATTTGATATAATTACACCAGAATATGTTTTTAATGAAATTAATAACATTTCTAACAATAAGGCCTTATTGAAGAAAAGTGTTTATTAAATTGGTTTGCAGTGTCTTTATCACTTGTAGTTTGTTCATTATTAGGTTATATGCATGATATGCATATAACCTCTTGATTCTGTCAAAATCTTTATTTATTTATTTATTAGGTTATATGCATGATATGCATATAACCTCTTGATTCTGTCAAAATCTTTATTTCTTTCCTTCTTTCTTCCTTCAAAAATTCATATATTAAAGTTAAAAGTATGTAGTTTGACAGTGCATCATTTGTATACATTTTAAAGATGTCATCATAGTAAAAAATTATAATTCATTTCGGTATGTAATAATCTATTTGCATCAAAGTGGTTACTGCATAGAAAATACACGGAGGAATTTTTTACATCAGATTTGTCACCTTTAAAAATAGGGGTAACCTTTGCAATAATGTAGTATCATAAATTTTCTTAAAAATATCCAACGAAATGTGAAGTGTTGGTCTTGATGTATAAATTGTAAATTATTAAAGTTAGCTGCTCCTGTTGTATCTGAAACTCTCACATATATATGTAATTGTTCTTTGTTCACGTCAACTTTTCCATCTGATTGGAAAATTGCAAAGGTTACCCCTATTTTTAAAGGTGACAAATCTGATGTAAATAATTACCGCCCAATTTCTGTCTTACCAATTGTATCTAAGATTATTGAACGTGCTGTACACGATCAAGTATATAAGTTTTTAACAAATAATAATATTTTAAACCCATCACAATCTGGTTTTAGAAAGAAACGTTCCACAAAAACAACACTTTTAGATGTATCTGACTATATTCTAAATAATTATAATGATGGTAATGTAACTGCTGCAATATTTTTAGATTTAAAAAAAGCTTTTGATACTGTTAATCACAAGTTACTTATTGCTAAACTTAAGGAAATTGGTATATGTAATGATGCCCTAAATTGGTTTACTTCATATCTAAGTTATAGATCACAAGTTGTAAATGTAAATAGTTCAATTTCTGATTTAAGAGAAATTGACATTGGAATTCCACAGGGCTCTATTTTAGGTCCTTTGTTATTTATTATATATGTAAATTCTCTTCCTGATGCTGTTGATTGTCAATGTGTTATGTACGCTGATGATACCACTCTATTATGTAGATCCTCAAATCCTATAACTCTGCAAAACAATCTAAACTCAAATTTTTGTAAAATATCAAAATGGTTAGATAACAACAGATTGACTTTGAATGTTAAAAAAACTAAACTTATGGTATTTGGTACTAGTCACTTATTAAATAACTTCCAAAATATTTCACTTGATGATAATGGAACTACCATTGAAAGAGTGGAATCATTTAAGTATTTAGGTGTTATATTTGATCCTAAATTTACATGGAAGGATCAAATAAATAGTGTATCATCAAAAGTTTCTAAACGAATAGGGGTAATACGGCGTGTGAAATACTACTTGCCATCTCATACAACTATTATGCTGGCAAATTCTCTTGTAATGCCATTGTTTGACTATTGTAGTGCTGTATGGACTAATTGTACAAAAGAAACTTTAAATACACTTCAAATATTATTCAATAGATTAGGTAGAGTTCTGTTATCCGCAGATATATATACACCGATAAACGATATTTTTAAAACACTTAATTGGGTTACACTAAATGAAAGATGGAGGGAACATCTACTACTTACAACTTTCAAATGCATTAATGGCCATTCACCATCATATTTATCCTCAATGTTTAAGTTTAATGACTCCCTCCCACCCCAAATGCACCCGTAGCCAAAGTTGTAAAACATTAATTACACCAAATTGGAAAAATGCTCAAGGTAAAAGAACCTTCAAATACAGAGCAACAAAAGAATGGAATCTTTTACCAACTGAAACTAGAACGAAAGTAACTGGGAAACATATTTATAAACTCAAAAATATAGCAACTCTTATGTCATCCAAGTGATCCTACATTTTTGTTATATTTTATTTGTTATATTTTATTTGTTTTTAACTGTTCTGTATATATCTTTTAAATTAGGCCTACTGTGTATTTATGTTATAATTTTCATTTACTTTTAAACTTATAACTGGAACATTTTGGAAAGCAGTACTGCGTTACTGAGAATGCAATCCAGTCAAAAGAAAGAATAAATAATAAATAAATAAATGCACAGTAACATTTTGGAACAAAAAAAACAGGCCTCTCGCTGGTGTGTTTTTCTCAAGGAGGCCCTTGTAAAATTTTCTCCCCTTCACCCTGCAAACTTGGTTACAAGTTGTTACTTTTTGTAGATGTGAAAAGGGTATTTATATTGCTTTAAAAAACATTTTATTCTTACTTTTCTTGGAAAAATTCGCTCTAGTAGACGATACAGTATATGATTAAGAATGGCCACTGCTGAAAAAAATACAAGAAATAGGGTGTTGCTGGAACCATAGCGCTCAATTCGTTCCGAGAGGGTGAAACTTGGTTCTTCAGAAATCTGATTATATATCTAGACCAAAATAATAAGAAAACAATTACACATTAATAGTCGAATTCAGATAACAAATAAAAATTGGCTATATTCAAGCTACAGAGAAAATAAAACTGGTCTGCTACCCTCTACAGTCAAAGAAAAAGTTTTAAACAACAATTTTATAGAGGGCAGCAGTGAGTATGTTATAAGATTGCAATATAATTAACTAGGATTAGAATGAAGGTTTATTCATATGAATGTTTTTGTATTAAAATTTTTCAATGAGAAAATGCTATGATAGAGTGAGATGGTGGTGAAGGCTTCTGTAATAGGAATAGGATCACATTGAATAAACTTGAGACCCTTAAATAAGAAGCATACCTTTTCAGTCCTCATAGCGACGTTGGGCCATGTGTAGAACTTTTTTACTCTATTATGAACAGCAAAAGGGTCGAGAACTTGGCCTCGTCTCTTCCTTTGAATGGCTTCTTCTAATGAGGTTACCAATGCTAAACCAAACGGGAATCAACATTGTAATAATTAACTAATTCATTCAATCTTTATACATTTAAAATAGAATAAAAAGAATATTAAGAAGAACAGCTAAGTTACTAATATAAAGATTATTCACATCCTAGCTTTCTTAAACACAACCCTGCTTTTTGGGTCTTAATTAACCTATTGCACAACACTATTGCAAAACTATGGAGTGTACACCAGGGTGCACACCGAGCAGCATTCTTCAAAGTTAACCTAGATGAAATAAAAGGGCTATCCGTTTTCCTCCCTGATACTATTATTTTTTCCCCATATTAAGGCATAAATTATTATCACTAATTACCACATCAAGGAATCTAAATACTCCAATAATTGTTCTTACTAAAGAAAAAAAAAACAATGCTGATCAATGGCGTTTAAACTGGTCCACTAAATGTAAAGCCAAAGAAATTGCTTTCAAAAAACCATTGACAAACTAATGTGAAGCTTGCAGAAAACCGTTTGATGTATGTCCATGCTTACACAGCCTAATAAATTTCATGCACTATTTATGAGTTCTGCTTTAAAATTCTGAGGAAAAAACATGTCCTGAGAAAGAAACATAAAAAGTCATAAAAGTTTGAAGAAATACTAGTCTATAATAAATGTCCAAATAAGGTATGGTACTAATACTTACAGTTGACACTGGGATCTGCCAATGTAATGAGGTCAGGAGGAAGTACTTCTGGAACTCCACCGACCCTTGTGCTCACAACTTGTAATCTGTAAAATATTATTATTTATGTCATCTGTATTTCCTGGTATTTATTGAATTCCGAAAATAAATAATATATATATATAAATACGAAAGAATAAGAAGATATGAAATTGATAAGTGATATGAACTTATTTTTCGTTTTTATCTGTTGAATGTGATGTTTCAATTATATTTTGAATAGTATACAAATAATGAATGTTTATGAAAGTGTATTTCAGAAAGTTAAGTCAATCTAAAGGTAAACTAGATTGTTTAGTACCTTTTGTTTATCATATACTGTTTATTCTATGGATATGAAGCCCAAAATAAAGAGGAAAGAATGATTGAATGAATAAAAAGATTATCATTACAGTGATGTAGCCACGAGAAATACAGTGATGTAGCCACGAGAAATACAGTGATGTAGCCACAAGAAATACAGTGATGTAGCCACAAGAAATACAGTGATATAGCCACGAGAAATACAGTGATGTTGCCACAAGAAATACAGTGATGTAGCCACAAGAAATACAGTGATGTAGCCACAAGAAATACAGTGATGTTGCCACAAGAAATACAGTGATGTAGCCACAAGAAATACAGTGATGTTGCCACAAGAAATACAGTGATGTAGCCACGAGAAATACAGTGATGTTGCCACGAGAAATACAGTGATGTAGCCACAAGAAATACAGTGATGTAGCCACAAGAAATACAGTGATGTAGCCACAAGAAATACAGTGATGTAGCCACAAGAAATACAGTGATGTAGCCACAAGAAATACAGTGATATAGCCACGAGAAATACAGTGATGTAGCCACAAGAAATACAGTGATGTAGCCACGAGAAATACAGTGATGTAGCCACAAGAAATACAGTGATGTAGCCACAAGAAATACAGTGATGTAGCCACAAGAAATACAGTGATGTAGCCACAAGAAATACAGTGATGTAGCCACAAGAAATACAGTGATGTAGCCACAAGAAATACAGTGATGTAGCCACAAGAAATACAGTGATGTAGCCACAAGAAATACAGTGATGTAGCCACGAGAAATACAGTGATGTAGCCACGAGAAATACAGTGATGTAGCCACAAGAAATACAGTGATGTAGCCACGAGAAATACTGTGATGTAGCCACGAGAAATACAGTGATGTAGCCACGAGAAATACAGTGATGTAGCCACAAGAAATACAGTGATGTAGCCACAAGAAATAAAGTGGTCCAATTTTCACAAGAGAAGGGAACAATCTCTGTTCAAGCCACTGAGTTATCAAAGTGGACATTTGAAACCTTACCAACAGTACTGTGGCTACATTATTCCTTTTTTTTACAAAATGATTTCAATAAATCATTCAAAGGTTTGGTGATTAAAACAAAACATGCTGCTTTTATCGTTAATTGGATGTCGAAGATGATATCTGCGTTTATATTTTTTGTATATGTACTAATGTTGATTGTTTCAATAAAGTATTATTTTTTAAAATTTAAATTGAAACATTTATTAATTTTCATCAATGGAAATTTTGAGAGGAAAAAAAATAATACCAGAAAACGTTGTCGCATAGTGATGCCCAGCTTTCATAAATTAAGCTTACCCGCAACACGCAGCCTCAACGATGGCGATGCAGAAAGCTTCTGTCAATGACGAATTAACAAAGATGTCACCTTGGTTCAGAACCTGCAATTTGAATTTGTAAGCGTTGATTGGTCATTTGAATAAATGGTTTAATATATAATTGGCTTTGATTGGTCATTTGAATAAATAATTGAAATACACTCAGCTTTGATTGGTCATTTGAATAAATAGTTTAAATACACTTAGCTTTTGATTGGTCATTTGAATAAATAGTTTAAATACACTCAGCTTTGATTGGTCATTTGAATAAATGGTTTAAATACACTTAGCTTTGATTGGTCATTTGACTAAATGGTTTAAGACACTAGCTTTGATTGGCCAAGAAAATAAATAGTTTAACTATAATCTTGTTTGATTAGCCATTTGAATAAATATAGTATATACATTCAGCTTTCATTGGCCATTGGAATAAATGGTTTAAATATACTGAGCTTTAAATGGTCATTTGAATAAATGGTTAAAATAAAATTTAATTTCATTGGCCTTTTCATTGGCCATTTGAATAAATAGCCTAAACACAAATTTACATTTGATTGGCTACCTACATTATCATTTTTTGGGTGGGCACTGCAATCTTTTTTTTCAATTGAGAAAGAATTGTTTGATTTATTTCTTGTATCACCTCGAGTATTTTTGTTTAAAAAAGTTGATTTAAACAATAATTAAGCCATTTACTAATACAGCGGATATCATCTAGTGATGTATGTACTGAAATTGAAAATATTTTCCGTCTTATATGAACTTTAAGTTATGAATGCCAAGGAAAATGTTTGTTGATGTAGGGAGCCCTCTATAATTTGATATTTGTACAATATTCTCCTCATTATTCTCTGAGATTAAGGTTGAATAAACAAAGCATCTCTAATACAATGTATTTTCAATACTATATACCAAAACATTTTTTACACAAACTAGTTTTACAAAAATACGGTGATGCACATCACGTTTTTTGTTGCCACATAAAGTTTGATAGTGTAGACAGAGCTTTTACATTATAATTTGAGGAAATCTTGAAGAAACAGACTGTATAGTTGTTTTTAACACATATTAAACAATCATTCATCAAGCATTTCACCATCAAATACCTAATGGTTTGCTGGTTATTAGCTGATCTGTGGATCACCTATAGTGATTCTGTCTATTTGTTTCTATAATTGATATTGACTATATATATAGAAAACATACATTGATCTATTGTTCACATTTATCCTAAAAATGCAGGGCAACTTTAGTAAACCTAAATAGTTGTTAAAGATGATAAGTGAAAGCCCAGCAATTAAGATTAATTGAGGTTGCACATTGTTGCCTGTATTTCCAATGTTTCTGACGTGAACAACCCGACATAGATTACTACGTATCTATACAGCTAATAGATAGCTGATCAATCATGGGCTTGCCCATGCTACTAAGCAATGACTTACCCTATAAGTACTACAACTTAATTATTCTAAAATAGCATAGAATTAAGAAATATATGTAAAGTAAAACCTAACACAAAAAGCAGCCAATAATTAATAGAATGTGAGTGACGAAACAAAACAATTAAAACAAAAATAACTACTAATAAAGTTGGCCTACTGTTATTTCAATTATAGCCAGCTTTTATTGTCATTAAGCTCTGTCCACACTATTACACAAGTTTGACAAGTGTGATGTGCCCATATACAGTAGTGATAAGCCCAAATGTGGTAGTGATAACAGAGCTTTAAGGCTCGATTTGACAACGAAAAAAAAAAGTACATTCTGAAACACATTTTTGGTTTTGCCCTTTATCACTCACTCTACTTGGCATGTGGTAAACAACTAAAACTGACATGGAAAAATCCCAGAGGAATTTATAAATATTTAAACACAAGCTCAATTTATCCCCATGTAATAAGAAATGAACAACGTATTTTTTTCATGGATAAACATGTTCAAAAAGTATTTCTCTAGCTGCAATAGTAATCATTCATTACTCAGAGGTGAATATGCAACTTTGAAATACAAAAGTTAAATTAAAATAGTCTTACATTTTTTACATTATCATGGTCGACTGGTCCAAGTAATGTGATTCTGTCATGCAGTTGATGCTCTTCTCTGACCTCTTCTAAGTCCAGACCCTTTGGACCACCACCACCTACAAAAATTAAAAATGGTGGAAGTCTGGATATATAGAACCAACTTTCAACGAATGAAAACATTAAACACATATAAAACATTCATTATTTGTTTTATAACACGCCTATCTTTCTAATGTAATCTTTTGTTAAATTAATCCGCTGCTTCTATTTTCATCTGAATGTTTATGAAAATGAAAATATAATCACATACCTATTAGGAAATCAACATCAGGGTGTCGTTGACAAATAATAGGCATTAAACCTGCCAATAGGTCCATCCCTTTCCTATACACAAGGCGACTGATCACAACTATTGTAACTGAAAAACATTATACAAAATAGCAATTATAACACATAAACGTCTAATAAAATGTGTAAATAAAAGATCACTAAGGTTAAATAATTAACTAGAGGCTAAACTAGGCAACAGCGAAGCAATGGCAATAGGACAGGGATTTCTAAAATGGCCTGTATCCATAAATTATATATGAAATAATTACCTAAAATATTATGAAAATAAAATAACATGAATTGAAAAATTCTCCCAATAAAATAATTTCTTGGTAAATGGTTTAAATTTTCATAAACATAGATCACATAAGAATACATATTTTGTGCTTAAAACGTTCAACATGCGTAATGTAGGTGTAGTGTTGCACAACTGTGGAGAGTCCTTGCCTTTAAACTATGTATATGATTGGCTGATAATTGCAATCATATCAGGGAGTTCTTCCGGTCATATTCTACGGTCCCTTTGCGGTGGTGAGGAATACTTTTTTTTAGCTATAATTACATTGGAGTTCAGACTCTAGATAATTAGTTTACCTCTTTGTAAAAGATAAACTACCTCAATCATAGATAGCGTTATTACTTTTAGTTTCTTTAGTAAAAACTACTATATTTTTTAATGCAGTAAATGTGCAAACATTTCATGTTGGTTAGAACATTTCTGTTCATATATACTCATTGAAAATCTGGATTAGATTAACCAATATTATTAAAATAACTTAGCCAACTTACTTTCCATTATATATTTGAAAAAAAAAACCACTTTATCACGCAATTAAATTCCAGAAGGAATACAATCCAAACAATTTTGAAGTGTTATGATAATCAAATTATACAGACTTAAATTAAGGGGGATGATACAAACACTGCAAATCCATCAAAATCCACACATGGGAAAATTGTAAAAAGTGTAGAAACATCAAAATAAAACTGTTACTAATAAAGTGAAAATCCAACACAAACTTGTATAATTGGAAGTTGAAACGCATCAAAAGAACCTCTGTTAATAATAAAAAGACACCCTATGGACCAATCACAGTGCCCCTTTAATTTAAATTCAACATTACTTAAAGACAGATTGTAGGGTCATAGACATAGGTGTTGGAACACAGTTAACATTTCTAATAGTTATTCACTTAGACAAAAAAATATTTAAAAAAAAATATTACCGTACCTGAAAATGAATTGATTATTAATGATTACTGTAATTTTTTATTTTGTGGAAATCATTTTTTTAAATATTTTTTGTTGTTGTTGCAATAGTGAACTTAATTAAAACTACAAAATGGCCTATTCAAAATCTATTCATCTTTATTTTCCATGTTTTGGGGGACAAATAAGCATTTATATTTAAATTTAGAAAAGAAAACATTGATGGTCTGTCCGTGTCAAAATGAAGGGGCAAAGATATTCGATGTTGTTAGGGCATGGATTACAAAAAGATGTAATATAATGTATAACAAGAGGTATTACTTCTTCTTGGATTTCTCTTTGATGGATCTGGTGTAAACATTGACGAGTCCACTGCGTTTGGAATCACAGAAACACCACTTGGATTTAAAGACGCACGTAATACTGTATTTTCACGACTGAAAATAAAACAAAACAATATGTTAAATTAATACATATCTATGTCAAATAAGTTTGGCATAATATGGTCATTGCTGTGGTTATAAGTTTAATAAGACTGGATATAAAGTTACCTATAGCCAGCTTTATCCTTCTTTCATGGGTGGGTGGAGATTACTGCAATTTTTAGGAGAGTTAAGCAGTCAAAGATAACAATAACACCCTCAGCATTTTGTAACTCGCATATAATGTCACACATAATTCTTTTTAAATGTTCAATAACAGTTGACTATAGTTTGAAAAAATACATTGACCCTTGTCTAAAAAATGTTCCCCTTTAAGAGGGGTGTCCCCTGATCAGGCATGTCCTATGGTAGGGTTTTACTGTACCTGGTATGAGAAACACAAATCACATGATGTGCATCAGCCAATGAGATTTGAAGAATATGATTAGTGATGATGGAACTTAGATCAGCAAATCCAAATAAAGAATGATCTGTGAACATTGTCTTCAGGCCCATCGTTTTTGCGTGTATCATTGCCTCATGCGCTAGAGCTGAAAATGCCTTCAAACAGAAACAAGCAACAACATTCAGGTGAACGAGAAAATTATCACTTTTAATCCAAATAATAAATGTTCTTCAAACAGCTATTCAAAATATTTAGGGCATTTTCAGAAGCTATCACAGCAATGCAAAATAGATTTCTGCTAAATTGTGCTCTTAATAACTGTTTTAGTCAGTGGGGGTTCGGATAGAAATCGTCAGCATTACCCAAAATGCAATGGGCTCTGGCAGTAAATTCAAACGTCAATGCAGTTTAGTTAACTGAAGGTCAACGGCAGTAAATCAAATAACCGTTATTTTATGTTGCAGCTATATTCACCACAAACCGTTTAATGGCAATCAATTTAACCATTATTTTAAGGTTGCCATTGGTTACTGAAAATTTGTCCTGTTTCTGCTGCCAAGAAATTTAGTCTAGGCAAAAAATGTGAAAAAAATGAGTTAGGGGGAGTGGAATGTTAGAGGCTGTCAACATAGCCAGATATCCTAATTAAAGCCTTCTGATCACTCTAAGCCCTGTTGACACTTAATTTTTTGCCTCGTCTTGAAATGGCGGCCATTTTGAAAAATGGCTGCCATTTTTGTAAAAAATGTGGATAAAATCAGATCTAAATAAGGTAGATACACAATCTTGGTGTCTAAACACATGTACTTCAGACACGGAATCCATTAGGCCTTGTTGACACTTCAGTTTTTGCCTTGTATTAAAATGGCAGCCATTTTTCAAAATGGCCGCCATTTTTATATAAAATGTGGATAAAATCAGATCTAAATAAGGTAGATACACAATCTTGGTGTCTAAACACATGTACTTCAGACACGGAATCCATTAGGCCTTGTTGACACTTCAGTTTTTGCCTCGTATTAAAATGGCAGCCATTTTTCAAAATGCCTGAAAAAAACATGTGTTTAGACACCAAGATCGTGCATATACCTTATTTAGATCCGATTTTATGCAAATTTCTATAAAATTAGCGGCCATTTTGAAAAATACGAGGCAAAATCTGAAGTGTCAACAAGGCCTAATGAATTCCGTGTCTGAAGTACATGTGTTTAGACACCAAGATTGTGTATCTACCTTATTTAGATCTGATTTTATCCATATTTTATATAAAAATGGTGGCCATTTTGAAAAATGGCTGCCATTTTAATAGAAGGCAAAAACTGAAGTGTCAACAAGGCCTAATGGATTCCGTGTCTTAAGTACATATGTTTAGACACCAAGATTGTGTATCTACCTTATTTAGATCTGATTTTATCCACATTTTATATAAAAATGGCGGCCATTTTGAAAAATGGCTGCCATTTTAATAGAAGGCAAAAACTGAAGTGTCAACAAGGCCTAATGGATTCCGTGTCTGAAGTACATGTGTTTAGACACCAAGATTGTGTATCTACCTTATTTAGATCTGATTATATCCACATTTTATAGAAAAATGGCCGCCATTTCAATACGAGGCAAAAAATTAAGTGTCAACAGGGATTAGAGTGATCAGAAGGGTTTAATTAGGATATCTGGCTATGTTGACAGCCTCTAACATTCCGCTCCCCCTAACTTGATTTCTAAGCATCTTTTCAGATTTTTGTCCTAGACTAATTGGGCTTATTTCATTTAATAACGAGTTATTTTTTCTAAGCAGAAACAGGACCTGAGGTTTCTGTATGCATGTTGAAGTAATAAGAAAATTTAGGACACTGAAGGTTACACACAGATTATTATTATTTTCATAATGATCTTACACAGATTTTAGAAATCACAAAGTAAAGGTCATCATTGAAATTAATTAACTCAAATCGTAATCAAACTAGCAATGGGTTATTTTTACAATGTTCACAATGTTCTAAAATTACATGTAAAGATGATATGAGATGAAAAGATAATATGATGAATACACCATTAAAAAAAAATATTGAATAAAAACAATATATAATATATAATAACGATCGTTCCTGGTAATGTATAACCATTTTATTTTTTATTTTTTTATATTATGTCTTTAGGCAATGTGGCCAAGGATTACCAATAGTAAATTAATCAGTAATACAGGGGATATTTTGTGAACTACTTTACTGGAGTAACCTTCTAATCGCCTGGAATGATCAACTGGGTTCTTTAAAGTGCAGACAGGTTATAACTCTGTACATTGGACCTATGGTTTATAGTCCTTATCCGAGAAGACTTATTCCACCACCAGAACTAGGAGCGCGTTGGCTTCGAACCCTTGTCGATATTGTTGTATTGTTGGCTCTTTAGGTACAGTAAACTGCGCCCCTGCCTTAACCATTTGACTCCCTGAAATTATATCTTAGAAATTATATACTATAGTATATGCCTTGCCATCTGATTGGCTGATTATATATTATGTGCCATGCACTCACAATTGGTGGTACATTGTACATCATTCTGAAAATGTTGGGGACTATATGAATGTTTTGTTTTTAAGTAATTGATTGTTCTTGGTGATGTACTAGTATATTTACTTTTAATTCAGCTCCAGTTCGTTAAATATACCAGTCCATCAACTTACTCTATCCATTCCAATCATAAACATTCAATATTTATACAATAATATTCAGGGGGCCCCGTTTCTTATTGCTTTTAACCATTAACAGTAAACATACATTTATTAATTTAATAAAAAGAAACTCCTTAAAAGTTAAAGTAAATGTCACGATAAAGTACATCTTATCTATCAGGTCCTTCAAAAGCATGCCATTTTAATACTAATTGTCAAATCCAATCATTTTAACTGTACAATCAAATGCAAACAAAATTGAGTTTGCATAGTTTTTGTCCCGTGATAAAGAGCTTAAATGTAGCATTCGTATCAAAACATCTTTTTCTCATGACCTGGGAAGTTGAAAACCCGCAGAGCTAGGCCAGGAAAGGAAGTGAAGGACTGTGGCTAGATGGGTGGCAGGCAGTGATAAGAAACGATATGACAGCCAGAAGTGGTAGGCTAGATCAGGAATATGTTATAATAATCACATTCATCTTATGAGACATACACGCTCTGTTTAGGATGTAATCTATTGATCTATGATGTTTGCTAAACTTTAGTCATGTGCTATTTACTGATGTCTGTTATTATCTATTAGATAAATAAATCTAAATCTAAAAACAGCAAATACAATTAAATTAAGTATCAGGGTATTATAATATTACATATATTATCCACTATTGCTAAGATCAAGGTCTTTGGGTCAAAATGATTACTACTGTACTACTAATTAAAAATAACTGAAAAAAAAAAAAAAAAAAAAAAAATAATGTTCTGAGAAATAGGTACCACGCTGTTTTTATTCCATTTCCATTATTTTTACGCATTTTGTTCCTATAAACAGACATCCACCACATCATTAAAAAGTTTGATAATAAATTGTACTACTGATGATGCGTTTATTGTTAAATGACAGAGAATGACATTACTACAATCTTATTGGTCACAATGGTAAAGGTATAAGCTATAGCTTTTAAATCTATAGGGTAAATTGTTTTGAACATGCTTTCTGTGTACAATTATTAGATAGTGACATTTTCTGTGATTTTGTATTAATGGTTTTATTAAACAGTACGTTCCCAATACCAGACTCTACCAGAATTTTGGGAAAACTCATATATTTTGGGCCAGCCCAAAAGTGTTTGGTTTTAGGAGAGTTGACAAAAATACTTATGTTTCTTACAGAGTGTCCGTGTACAATGCTGATCTGCTCTCTTATCAGTATGTTGCGGACAATCGGAAGACTGGTGAAGAGCGTTGGCAGAACGCACTGGTTGTAGAATGGACCAATAGGAAGATAGTATACCTAAAAAAAGCAAGTTGATTATATCAGTAATTATTTAGACACAATAATATATATTATATAATAATATTATTCTGTATTTTATCAAGGAAAAATGAAAAATGGCACAACTAAATACAATGATAATTACAATTAATCTAATTTAAATAAAACCTTGAATTTGTAAAAGAATATTCAGAAAATTAGGGCAAATATGATTAATATTCATATTATTTATGGAAACGGAAGTTCCTTGAGTCCATAAAGAAATCGTAAATAAAATAAATTTAATTGTAAACAATTTTAGATATTAGTAAAGAGTTAAAATATGTTAATAAGATAAATATTATAAATTTAAATAATGAAATACCGCAGAACATTCTAGAAATGTAGTGTCATCTAAAATTCATAATCGTCAAGATAGCTTGTAGGGTGGGAAGGTTGTAGGGATTGGGAGGGTAGTTGATTGGTGGTATAGGAACATGTTGTGGGCGGCCTATCCCGGAAAAGCTATCATTGCTAGTTTGTTATACAGTATATGTCCAAACCTAATGAGTGATGTACTGTATTATTTATTCTTTAAGACTGTGTTGAATGGAACAATCTTGATGTTGACACTCACTTGTCCATGACCCTAAAATCATATGGAATTACATTTGCATAAGCTTTATATTTTATTCGAATTTAAGTGGAAAGTGATGAAATACAGTATGTTATTTATCTTAGAAAAAAATGATAAACATACTTTGCACTATATGAGATGTATATCTCAATTTCTAAATATCTATTTCACTGATATGATAAAGAAGACATTACTGTAGCATTGTAAACTTTTTCTACACCATTATTCATTATATTTTGCAATAATTCTGTGTACATTTAGAAAATTTAGCATATTTGAATAGGCCATATTTGATTTAAAACAAAAATTCTTGTATGCACAATTTCAAAAAATAATAAAATGCAATATACAGTATGTGCACTGTAGTAATATTAGTGCATTTCAATTTCCGTTGTCTAATGTTAAGTGATTTTTTTAAAATCCCTGTAAATATCCCTGTAATAATACATGTTATGCTCATGACATGACAACACAGCAATGCAAATCAATACAATTAATCAAAAACATGTTAGTAATATAATAAATATGTTTGTTTGCTATAATCATCTGGTTTGTATTGGGAAAGAGGTGAATACCTTGAGACCATTTGTAAGATGTCGAATGCCATTGCGCTGACTGTAAGCATGCGTTAACACTATGACCTGTAAAAAAGGAAAAATTAATTATCTGATTATGAACTTCCATTATTTGATGGTCAGTTCCAATAACAATATTCAAGCAATGACATTTGTACTTGTATCCTAATTGAATTAGGATGGTCCTTGAAATACAAACTTATAAATTTAAGGGGGAAAATTAATGCGCGAGAATATTGTTATGTACATTAATGAATGCCAACTACGTTTAAAGAACTTGACCAGCCATTTTCTGGTTCCGATTTCTATTAGTGAAATAGACAACTTTATCCACGAAAACACCAGGCTATTAATAGGCATACTTTAACTCAAATTCACAAAAACATTAAATTATGTTTATTACAACTGTTGAAAAATGGACAAGAAAATAAATCAAAATAATTCATGGTATTGATCTACTGAAATTAATGGTAGTTTGGCATGGTGCAAAATGCTCGGACTCCAAGCTCAAGATCTTTGGTTCAGGAACTCAAAATAGTATTTAAAGGCCTAAACAAGGTAATACGGATATAAATTTCATATGGTATTTTCTAGCCAGCAGAAATGGTTCCACATAAAAAGAACCAATTTTTAAATATGGTTTTGCAAAACCTAATTGTTTCGGCTCTCGATCGTCACCAGTTTTAAAAACATTTTCTATAGAGCAATTTTATATACAACACAACCATTTTTACAAAAATCGATTTCGCAGAAAATACTTCTTTTGAAATTTTTGGTAGAAACAAGAACTAAACGAAAGTCTATCAATCCTACTAATAGTCTATAAAGAAATTAAAACAATTCTGTGCAAATGGCAGTAAAATATTTTATTTGATTGGCTAGCTTAAGAGATATAACTTACTTTATGACCTCGCTGTATAAGGCACTGTGAAAGCTGGTATATATGACTCTCAACTCCTCCAGTATTGGGATAAAAGAAATCTGACACCATGCTAAAAAGTAATAAAACAAATAATTTTCATTTTTTATCATGTTTTATATAAAGCTTAACTAAAATGAAATATTTATTCATTGAACATCTTACCATCAGTGGGGTAACAGCTAAGCATGCTCACTGGCTAAACCCAAGGGCCCCAGAGTTTAAGAGACCCCAGAGCATGAGCAGCCCCAATGTAACCACCCAGCGTTGGAGGGCCCTTTAGGAGTGCTAAACCCTGTGTTACACCAATGCATTTTACAATCAACAATTAATATGCTTTTACTGTAGTTTAGAATTACAGAAGCACATTGAATTGGGAAAGATGAATAAGATTCAACTTTAGCCATTTGTGTGAGACAGCCCGTAACTGCTAGCCATTAGGCTTTAATGTAAAATGATGATTGGTCTATGCGTTGTGTACATTAATTAATAGTTAGCGGACCAGTGACAGGAACATTTAGAAGCGTTTTTCGTGGACCCTGATCAGTGACTATGCAGATGCAGTGAAATGGCCTAACGGCTATGAGCACTCACAGACTCAAGGGGCCCCAGAGCAAGTCAAATGCAACTACCTAGTGTTGGAGGGCCCCTTTGGAGTGCTAAACCAGGGACCTTTGCCCTGTGTGTTACGCCACTGATACAGTGTAGATATTATGGAAATTGACGTATCTGATCTGTAGAGCCATATTTCACATTTCACTCTTTGAACGTAGAGAAGTTAAATGTTAAATCTATTATTCTTGGTCTTTAAGCTTAATTAGAAACTGAGGAAATTTGAATTAGGCCCTCCACAGACCAACAGCAGCCAGCAGTGCAGCGTGTACCAGATCTGCACACCAGGAGACAATCCCCTACTCTTTTCAAATAATGTACCAAGTTCTTTAACGTGCACTATATGTACATGGGACCAACAGCTTTACATCTCATCTTAAGGACGAGGCAATAAGAGTAAAGCATCTTGCCTATGGATACATTTAGTATGGTACCGATATGCTCGAACCATGCCTATCACATGCTAGTAAAATATTATCACTACACCACATCACTCTCTGGTGTATATACAGCACCCGCCGCTATTCCCAGACGGTCACCCATTCAGAACGCAACTGGGCCTTATATATCAGGATCATATCCTAAATGGAATAAAAGATATTGAAATGAAAAGAGTCTTCATAAACCACAAGTAACCGTATATAGTCCCTGGGTACAAAATATTACTGTAGGTACATACTAGACCATGGGATTATATAACTTTCATATAATTATTCATATATACAGTAATGTAAAATAAATTCAAAATTAGTCTGGATCAAAATTTTGATTTGCATTAATTGCAATTAAGTAAAAGGGAAAGGTTGTTAGTAATTAATTAAAACATCCTGATATAAATAAACTCATCAATGTTAACAAAATGAATCATTTTGAAAAGGCCATGAAAACTTCTTGGATGTCTTGTCTTTGTCAAGGTTCAATATCCCAAGAAATAAATACAATAAGGGTATGGGGTTTGTGTGAGGCGGTTGCTCTATATCTACCTATCTATCTACCTATCTATCTATATTTACTAAAGCATTTGAATAAAGTTAAACAACTTTTTACAAATCGTTTTACAATTTGAGTTATGTATGGTTAGATTTATTTATGGAACGTCACTGAGAATTGACAAATTGTATACTCTTGTGTGCTTTCTTCCTCTGGGAATCCAGGATTTTTAAATAGACTGGCTCAGGGCCTAAAAATTAAGTAATTAACTTAATTTGCATTATAATTTTGAAAAAATTGGGAGGGGGTGGGGGAAGTGACTAGTTCCTAAGCCACCTACCGGCATACCTTGCTTAACTTTTTGGTGCCTCTGTATTCTTACTGTTACAATTTGTAATACCCCTCATAAAGATATCCTATCATTTATGATATGATCTTCAGTTTTGAAATGATTGATAGGAAACTAGCCTGTTTATGGGAATTTAACAGAAAATTAGTTGTGACGAACAGCTAATCAGTGAAACTTGATGTGTTCTTTATGAGCAAGAAATTGAAAAAGCCTCGACGGTGAAAAGTACACTTTGGCACGGTGACAAACGACAAGAAACAATGATGCAACAGTTAACGTGGAAATGAATCAAGTCGGAAACAAGGACCAACAACACAAGATCGGAATTTATATGCAAAAAACGGATTTGAGACAAAACGTGTCTTACAAGATGTCAAATCATCTCCGAATGCGAGCATGATTTCGCAAAAAGTTTTTATACTAGGATTAGTGAGTAAAAAGAAGTATTCTTTTATCGCAGATAATTTGATTCCCGCATCACACCTGTTTCTTATTAAAACGAATTAAAATAGGATACAAATCGTTTGATTTTGTTGACTACAGTATTAAACAAGATCACGAACAATGTTTCGAAAAAAATATATATATATAAAGTCATCAGTGGGCCATGTTACACCACACGGGCATAATTACATAATAAAAATATTCTAATTGTTTGTAGGTCCATTTGACTTTATTTTTGTTTAAAGTTTGTTGACTATCTGCAACATGTTCCAAACTTAAAAACTTATTCAATAATTTTAACAGTGATGGAAACAAATTGTTCTTAAAAGTAAAATTTATTCTCTTTATGACTTTTACTTTGTAATAATAGATCCTATTATTTTTCAATGGTAAAGTCCAACGCGATTGAAGTAAGCCCTTCTATTAAGTGCTAGCTCAAAACCATACAGTAAAGGGGATAAAAATCAGTTTTTATTTTTATGACTTTAAATACTAACAACTAATGACATGTCGAGTAAGTATAATTTATCGTGACTTAATATATCTTGATTTATTTCTATTATTGATGTCATTTTCATCTTAAAATATCAATGTTTTATTACTGTGAGGTAAATCAAAACAAACCAGAAAAATACTTGATCATTTTTAATACGGACTTCTGGGTTTGGGCCTGCCTGAATACTCATAAATCACATTGTTAAAAAGGGGGTTGTAGTCTAGAAATTTAAATTTTCATTGTACCTTAGCATTTTATTTGTAGTGGAACAGTTCAATACTGACCTTGTATTGTGTTATAACTCACGTTTCTTTCAACTTCACTCCCAACAGTAAACCTCAAATAAGGGCCTGTTCAGACCTACAGAGTTAAGCTTTCATATCATACACGGCTTACAACTCCATGGTCAGGTCTAACCAGGAAAAGATTAGTGGAAGCCACCTCTTACGACACTGATCTTTCGTTCGTTACAGCTCAAGGTATAAGATTATTGAACGACAATTACGATAAGTCATGCATCAACGATTTTGACCTACAACCGATCAAATTCTCTCTTGCATATCAGATGTTTTATAAAATAAAAATATCTTTTTTTTTTGACAACGGAAACTAAAACGAGCATCATGAAATAAGTTGTTACTGGACTTTGGTGCTACTGGACTTTGGCGCTACTGGACTTTGGCGCTACTGGACTTTGGCGCTACTGCACTTTGGCGCTACTGGACTTTGGCGCTACTGGACTTAGGCGCTACTGGACTTTGGCGCTACTGGACTTTGGCGCTACTGGACTTTGGCGCTACTGCACTTTGGCGCTACTGCACTTTGGCGCTACTGCACTTTGGCGCTACTGCACTTTTGCACCTAAAATTGGGTGTAAGACTTCACGGTTCCTCACCATTACTGCCACGCAGCAGGTGAATGGTTTTAAAGTGGATGAGTTTGAGAGTAGTGGTGCGAAAGTGTAGCAGCACCCTGAACTTGTTTGTTATGCTATTATTTCGCTGATTTTAATGACTTATAAGCGTGTTAACTATTTTCTTTAACGGGTAAGTGGTCAAGCAGTTAAGACAGTGGAATCGTAATACGTATCCATAACATAGGCAAGGGTTCAAGGCTCACTCACTTCATGGTTCTGGTGGTAGAACGAGTCTTCTCAGATAAGGACTATAAACCGTAGGTCCAGTGTATATATCTTTTTTATGAGGAGTTCACAAACACATTATAGTACTATACACTGGCCTCTGGGAGAACAGTCTTTGACTGAAGAGGCTACCCAGTATAAAGAATAAATAATATTTGTGATAAAAATAGTACTGTATTTTCCTATTTAAAAGTGATTGATCTTTTAATGTAAATTCAAAAAATGGGTGTTGGAAAAGGAATATAAATTATTCTTAAAAGCACCACATCCCCACCTGCCGTGGATTCAAGGGCATAACCAAGCCAATGTACAATCAAGACACAAGTCACTCCACACAATCAAAGCAGATGCCGCCTATTTACATCGTTAACAGTTAAACCACTCGGTATGTTCATGTGGTTTTTATTCCACTCAGACATGGAGAATATTGATGGGAGCATATTTGATAAATTTAATGTATAAATGTAATGTTATTTTGGAAATATTGTACCAAATATGGGCCAAAAAATATAATGTACAATTTTTTTTATTATTATTTATTGATGTTTTGAAAAAGTGAATAATTACTATAACACATTTCAATGGTATATTAAACATTATTAAAAGGTGACAATTCATTTTTCAGGGGGAAAATATATCTTTAAAGAAATGAGGCCTGGCATCACAAAAGCGGCAGAGTCGCAACCCAAACTTTTGAGATATTTAGCCTTGAAGTTCAGAATGTGAAAAACGGCCTAACCTACCCATTTTTAAAATTTCAATAAAAAACGATACTAAAAACACTTACAGTGTATCTTTAACATATCAAACTCTTGTTCATGAAAAAATAAGTATGTGCATTTTGCAATTAAAAGTTGTTTCCATTGAAAATCTATTGTATCTATTGAAATTGTACTTTTGTTCACAAAAAATCAACTTTCTTTACGGCGCTTTTGTAAACAAACCGCTAACTAGAATGACGTCATGTTTGGTACCTATCTGTTCGAAAATATATCAGCTACCATAATTTCTAACAACCTAATCTTATTAAGGTGTGAATCCTTTACTGTGATTGGCTATAGAGAAAAATTACACTCTCTGATTGGCTGACGCTTTTGTTTACGATTAAACAGCATGGTTTCCACAGTAGTTTTTCGAATCATCTTTCAACATTTTGTGAATATTTAGGAATTTAATCGTTATTTTTATCCATATATTTTTTTTAAATAACAAAAAATATAATATTATGTAGGGTACCACACAGTGATATATCTTTGACTAGTTTGCCGTTATTGAGGAGATAATAGCGAGTTTTGACAGAGAGTCTTGTCACGTTGATCGGCGGGCTAGGCCAGGCCAAGCTAATCGGCGTCGCTACTTATTGATTTTCTCAAAATTAAGATTTCCAGAGCTAGAAAGTGAATCATATGTTTTCATTAATAACTCTTCCTATAATAAACCGATGTTAACAAACAACGCCTCATTTTAAAGCTTATTAAATATAGATTATAAATATATAAAAATCTTTAAAAATATTATTTCCGACACTATGCCGATTTTGTGATGCCATGCCTCAAATGTGCGAGATTTTAGGATTTAATGTAAGAGAGGCCTGATAAAGTAAGACCTGGCCTTTTTAACAAAAAGATAAGAGTCTGTTGATTTTTACATTAACAAATTAACTTGAATTTAGTGGCTATTTATCAATATCAGCCATTCTTTCTGATTTTCTCAACACTGATTTTCTTACCAGATATTATGGAGCTTTTCCATTTTTCCTTTCATTTGCTGTAAAATAAAACAAAGGGGTTGCTAAGAAAAATGAATGAAATTAACTACAGTACAGACAGATAAAACTTTTGTTTTGCACCAACATTGTACAGAAATCAGACCATTTTCAATTCATCGGGCCTAACAAACTGAACCAAACAAACAAACATGGCTCTAGACTCTAGGTTGATTATTTGGCCCTAAAGTGTAATCCACCCCTACCAGTACCAGCTCTTTCCTTTATTTATTAATTAATTAGGAATTCACAGGACCAGCCCACAAAAAAACTCGCTAACATAATAGGCCTACTACGACTAACATAGGCTATCTAAACACAATTGACTAATTTTGACCGGCCTAACTTTCCTAACTATGTATGCACACCGAGAGACGCACCCCCTGGCGCATATACCCATGTGGTCCTTCGTCAGTATTCATCCAGATCCAGAAAACAGCCCTACTAAATACTAGCCTAACCTAGTACTACTCTAGGCCTAGGCCTAGCCTCTAGGCTAGCCTACACTTAGGCCTAATAATTAAGCTGTAGGAATTGTTATTATGGTGTGTTAGATTAGACCAACTAGCCTAATACTGTACTAGGCGCACGCACCTGTGCACCACCTATATCCATACTTTACTAGGCCTAGCTAGCCTAGGCCGCGACCAGCTAATTGAGCTAACTACTGCGACCGGCCTCAGTTCAATCAGGCTACCAATATCTACAACAAGCAAGACGTCCAACAAGCTAGATTAGTTAGGCCTAGGCCTACTAGCAAGAAGGAGCCTACTAGCGGCATACTGTTTAGCCACTGTAGCCTAGGCCTACTTATTTTCCATACTACGTCATGAGCACCAACAGTAATTAAAGCATCATGCACAACATTAACATTACAATGAACAAGTTACGAACAATGCAAGGTCATCTATCTTTGGAGAGCCACTCCATTGGAATTATTTTACACACAAAAACACAGCGCGCAGCCATTCTACAATAATTAATTTCCAGGTAATATCCGTGTTTTTATTAATTGGAATTATTTAAAAACAAAAATAAATATACTAATAAGGTTGTATTGTTTTCAGTTATAATATATATATACTTTTCGTAATTAAACACGTGTTTTTAAACTTAAATTATGGTAAATTGACCATTTACTGATAATTACAATTATCTCTGAATCTGGCAATTCTATTTTTTGTTGTTAAGAAAATGGCTGTGTGGTATTAAAATGGTAGGTACCAAATAGGTTATTGGTATTTGATGGTAATTTCTAATATTTGTTGATGAGATGTTTCTTTATGTCGAACTATATAATTACAGATAGTATATTTATCTATTCTATCTAATTTTCATTAGTAAGTTGTATTATTTCGAGATGATTACGGTAGTCAATCTACACAGTCCAGGCTAGGCAGGGTACCAATCTCACTAAATAACGGATGATAGCGCCAACCGGTTGCGACTTCCCCGTTACGTGACGTTAACGGAGACATTGGCATAGGGCCTAAAATATACAAATGACATTTGATATGACCTTGAAAAATTCAGGAAATGGAAACCAATGGAATGATTGTTTATATGGATATATACTACTGTCTAATAACAAATGAATAGAATAGGGTGGGTGGGAACATTTTTTAACTGACTGCCCCACTATAATTATATTGGGGTAATTTATGTATGGAACTTGTTGCTTTTCAAGATGTAGGCCTATTCTTTAAATACTTAAAATCATAACAACCATATTTTTTCTTTAGTGGTGAATATCTGACAAAAAGTGTTTTTACTTTGTAGTTGGTGTAGAATGTTTTATCAAAGGAATTCTGCAAATACTGTAAATAAACCTTTTTGCTGCATTTTTTTTTTCACTTAATAATAATGATGGCATACAGAAATACTGCTCTTGCAATGTTGCATAATTGTGTATGGTCAGTGGTACCTTTGGTTATTCACAAACTTCAACATGTGTATTTCAGATTTGATTGATTAAAATTAATTGTATAAATAAAACAGCACACTGGGCTATTTGGTGCTCATATTGACATTGAAAAATGTTTTCATCATATATTTACATACATACAATTCTTTACGTTAAATCAGTAATATAGATACGTATGTATGCTACATTTTGATTTGTTTTCAACAAATCTTCATCTGGCAATGACTTGATGTTATTTGTTGCTACAGGTAGGGAGTAGCTTTGCTAACCGGGACTGCGATTTGCCAAAGTTTTTGGCTTTTCAGCAACCAATAATAACATTCAGTCATTGTCGAATAAAGATTTGTTGATAATAAATTGAAACATTGCATTGTACGTACAGTATCTCTACTGGTCTACCATAAAGAATTGTATACATATTGACACGACGTCCAATTTGGTTGGCTGGTTTAACCACTTAGGCAATCTAACAACAGGACTCGATAGCTTGACCAAGATACTCATAACAGTCCTTTTATCTTATGATTGGCTGCGACAAATTCATGCTAGTTGGGGCCATAGCACTATTCACTATATTCTCCAGTGCAGTTTCTGAAAATAAAGCGTTTAGGGGGCGTAGAACTGATCGTGTAGCAACCACAGCTAAGCATCCTTTCATTAAATTGCCTTGGTTTAACCAAACAGTAGAAGACCAGGTATAGTACATCTGTAGGTTTAGGGGACTATAAAGTTGTGTATATAAATTATTTTTCATTTTAGGTTTACATACTTTAAAGTAATCAATGAAATAAATGAAATTGAGAACTCCGTTGACAGATCAATATTTTTACAAATTTCACTTTTTGAAACGTTAATTGATTTTGTTTGGCTTTGTTAGCTTTTTGTGAGTCAGTTACTGTAAATAAAAGCTATCCATGTGGACTTTTCAGTATCCATGGTTTCAAAGAAAGTTTTAATGATGTGTTTCAAAATTGTGTAAATTCATCCTAATGAAAATGTTTTGATAGAAATAAAATTCTAATAAATTCTACTCTTATAAAAACTTACCAAATTGATATTGAGTAACATAACAACAGCATTTTTACCATTTAATAATTAAAAAAATGTGTGTGGTTTCGTGCAATAAATTATTAAATTAAACATTTTTCAATAGAAAAAAAAATTCTAATTTCATTTTCTTTTTTAGTTTTCTGTATACTGATACTGGAACAATAGTATTTTTAACCATTATTTAAAAATTTGAGTTCCTTAATGTTTTATTTGCATTACATTAACGTATTGATTAATCCTGGATACAATATTGTGAATGCAAATTTGGGGACAGTGGATTTTACTCGGATTGTATTATAAATGGCCTAAATTTAGAGGATGGTACTACTAGAGTCATTGGGCCTGCCTCTGCTTAGTTATATACCTGGCCATGTTGTTTTCATGGCTGAGTATGGCACACCCTTTCCTGGGTAAATAACAGGGTTAAATAACTAAGCTTCAACAGGCCCATGTAAAGTCAATTCTCCCAATACCGAACTCTCTAAAAACCTGAAACTCTCCCAATACCAGACTTTTCTTGAAGTCTATACAGTCCCAAATTCATTTTTACCATTAAAAACACATTCTAAATACTATACTTATTTGGCCAGCCCAAAGGTGTCCGGTATTGGGAGAGTTGATTGTAATCAGTATTTAGTTTTATTAATGTATTTTTTCATCGTATTGATTTAACTTTTGTGTGAGAACTTTGTGAATGATAGAAAGTGCCGTGTCACATTCCTGGGAATGACTAGAATGATCTGGGTTCCTTCAGCACATTAATTGACTGTAATTTAATCATTGTGGCGTAGAATTTTCTTCTCAAATTTTTGGCAACTAATCCAAATTCTGACAGAAGAGGCTAAGTAAAGGTATTGTGTGGTGCAGTGCATACTGTACTGTAGTATCAAAGACAAAACACCCATTCAGGATCTAAAATAATGTGGTTTTCCCATTAAATGCATTTTTAATTTGATATCACACTGTAAAATCATGTTTAACACATTTTAAAAATTGGGAATGACATGGTATTTCCATTTTTATAAAAAAAGGAAACATACTGTATTTCCATTGGGGAGGGAATTTATAATTAATAAAAAATTAAATAATAAATGAATAAAAATAATATAAATTTATATTTGAACCGATTCTTTGAGACATTCAGGGGACACTCAATTCAGGAAACACCCAATTCAGGGACACGCCTATACAGAGGACATTCAATTCAGGGACACCTCTATTCAGGGAACACTCAATTCAGGGGACACCCCTATTCAGGGGACATTCAATTCAGAGACACCTCTATACAGGAGTCACTTAATTCAGGGAATTCCAAATTCATTGACACTCAATTTAGGGAATACCCATTTCAGAAACACCCATATAAAGACATTCAATTCAGGGTACACCCCTATTCAGGGTACACTCAATTCAAGGTACACTCAATTCAGGGTACACTCCTATACAGGGGACATTCAATTCCTATTCAGGGGACACTAAATCAGGGGACACCTAATTCAAGGGACATCCCTGTTCAGGATACACTCAATTCAGGTAATTTCCAATTCAGAGGACATCCATATTCAGGGAACACTCAATTCAGGGAACACCTAAATACAGGGTACAACCCTATTCAGGATACACTCAATTTAGGGAACACGAAGCTGTAAACCAAGGGGCCAAGTAATATAAAAACACTGGATGGTTATCCTCTCTATTCAAGGGAAACCCTTATTGAAGGAAGCTGCACTTTAGTATTAAGTTTTTATACAGTAGGTCTTATTTTATTTTAAATTATATTTTTTATTCTAAAATGTTTATTAAGTTTATTTATGTATAGTGACCTTTCTCATAATCTTCACATTTTTTCTCATTTACCTACATAATATCATTATCAGTAATATTATTCCTACAGTATGTGGTTAGTAGGATTTTTTTTATAAATGTTACATCTTGTCTAATTTTTATTCTTATCTCTCTGACATCAAATGTAATTTCCTAGTCATTAATTTAATCTATAAAAAGCAAGGGAAAATTAGATTAAATTAATTTTGTTGTGTAGAAGATATTTTCGACAAAAACAAATGTGGTTCAAATCAAATGTAGATTATAAAATTCTTGTTTGTTATGACTAGAACCACAAATTATTCTGTAACCAGTCATGGAAGGAAAGGGAACAGCTTGAAGATCGGCTTTTCTTTGAGGACTTCATAATTCATTTCAACAAATTACCAAGACTAGACCAGCAACGATCTTATTATTCAATTACAGTGTAATTGTCAAATTATATTTAATAGGAAGTTGTCAATTGTTCCTACAATTTCTACCTGTTTTAGTGACATCACTATCACCCCCTTTGGCAAAACAAAGCCCATAGCTTTAACAGCCTGCACAAAAGTCACTCAAAATTATTTTTGTTATTGGAATACGTACAGTACATTACTGTAGGATGATCGTGATTGCCGGGGAAAGATGGTGAAGATCGTTAGATGCCGTGTACTTTGATTTCCTTTGTTACCAAGATCATTATCGGTTTCTTAATTGAATCTAACATGTAATTTAGAATGGGAATGACTTGGACATGTTGCGGGACGAAGTCTGTGACTTATCTCGCTTGTCAAATTTCGCGTGCAATCAACTGTCACCTTTTTCCTGTTTCACGCCTTGTGGAAAATTGGTTGTAAAGGAAAGAGAAAATTATCTGCACTTGTTCTTATAGGAATGTATGATTTCGGAGTGTTCAGATGGAAGTACGTAGAATGTCTGCAGCCAGTACAACGTGGGGTTGACTATTCATGACAAAATACAAATACCAGTGGGACACACTACATATGTAAGTATTTATTTACACAGTAATATACTGATTTAAGGGGATTGGGGAATCATTAATTAGAGCTAAAAGGAATGGGAGAAATTTAATATCCATTCCTATAATAATTTAGTGTCTGTTTTGCTACCTACAGTAGTCCAGGGCTTGTTTTGTGTCAAGAGTATACCACTACACCTACATTTTTTGTATGTGTACTGATTCCATAAAGTCTAAATATTGATACATTTTACTCAATAACCTAATACAGTAGTAATATTTAGCATGACAATAAATTGCTTTTGATCAATCATTCGTAATAATTTCGCTTTTAATTCCCATTATTGTAAAGCATTTACTCTTCAAGGAAGTAAATTATTACACTCATCAAAAAGAAAGATTGCCTGAAACAACCCGTACCATCGTGAGACGAGGCTATTGTTAATAGATTTATATTTTTTATAAATTTTGGTTTTTTTTAACACCCTTTTATATATTTAAAGATGTATTATACCCCAAAACATAAAAAATGAAGATTAATGAAATTTTGAATAGGCCAATTTGTTTAGTTTTTTAATCAAGTTAATCACCCCAAAAAGTAATGTTTTGCACTTAAAGACAAAACAAACGGTTAATATCAACCAAAACTCATTGGCTGGTAATATTTATGCTTTAAATTACAGTTTTTTCAGTTAAATAATTATTTTTTATCCAATTTTGGGTCAAAGTGAATAACTATTATATTTGTTAAAAGTAATGGGGTTTTTTAGAAATGGGATTTTTTAATTGTGGAGTTTTTATGGTATTTTTTTACATCCTCTATTAGTATTAAATAGAGAAAAAATGTTGGAAATTACATACATCATTTTCCATTAGTTAGTGTACCGATTATTTATTAACTTGCTTGCAATGCTAATATAAGAATACTAACCTGGGTAAGGTACAATACAGTACTCCACAATGAAAGCATTTGGGGATTTTCGGAAATATACTTCCAGGTATACAGTAATTGTATGGCTTTGAAAAAAACAAAAGAAATCTTTATATGCTGCTCTGTTTATCTATAGCGCAATGGATTGATGTATTAATAGGTTTTGTATAACTTAGGTTTTTCCCAGTATCATGTATAGTATTGTATTGATTTCTCATATTGAGTTTTGACTGTATGTTGGATGTTTCTATTAAACTTTATATTTATCAAGTTTATTAATTAATTCCTTTCAACTACTAGCACAAACTGAATTGCATGAAATAATACAAACAAATGGTTGTAAACTTTTGAAACTCTAAATGTTTCTTGTCTTCGTCCATTCTTGCGGGTCGTTTATTGTTAAACTATTTCTCTGTTGGTCAAATATCATCAGGTTGCCAAAATGACAACTTGATATAAAAATGGTTTTATTTTAACGGTACAACAATTATACCAAGTTTATGAAATGATTGAGCATATTATTTGGACTAATGACAAATTGTTTATATTTTTAGACTTTGTTAAAATAATAGTTCAATGTTGATTATTGTATCTAATCTAGGGCAATTATTACTGAAAAATGACAATGCTGTGGGAGATAGACATAGAATAAAATAAGCAAAAAGCTAAATCAAAACGATAAAGTAAAAGCAGCCAGAAAAATTAGCAGAGCTTTCAGGCAACCCCAGCCCTGCATCGGTGCAAGCATGGAGAAATCACTGATTTCTCCATGGTGCAAGTGAGAGTAGCTAGACAAAGTTGAGATTATTATTGTATTTATAATACTTTATGGCTTAATAACATACAAAAGCTTTGTTTGTGATAGGGTGTGACATATTTATAGTACTGCATGTCTTGAATTGAAGCTTTAACATATGAACCCTTTTAACGAATAAAACCTATTGTTATTATGTTGCATTCACAAGGATATTTGCATAGCAAATGCTTTCGCCTCAATTAACAATACTTTGCCACAAATAATGTTTTCTGAAACCTGATGGAATAATATAGTCTAAATTTAGTAACACATTTCCTGGATCCGGAACTTATTTGCCCGTTCATTTGTCTTTCTCCTTCAGTCGTTATTTTGGAATATGCAACTAAGTGAATAGCATGGCTGTATTTGTTGTAAGTACTATGCTTGCATGTTATTGGTTTCTTAAAGACATTTATAGGCATATTTTTATGACAATAGAGAAAGTGCAGTTCCAATTCTAAGAAAAAAAAATTTACAGTTTTTTTTTCTTGATTCAAGTTTTAGTTTTGTAGTCATAATACTTTCTATTCCACTTTATTAATTACTGTACCTGTCATTATATGAAAATAGAATTTAATAAAGTGAGATTACAACCCCACCCCACAAGGGAGTTTGAGTTTGTTATATGCGACTTCTCGGCATAGTGGTTATCACGTTTACTTAACAAACATGCAGAAGGTCCCCGGTTCGAGCCCGGGCGTAACATTTTTGTATAAACTTTATGGTGAAAAGTACTGTACAGTATACGCAATATGATATACAGTCTGTATCTTATTTTTATTATTTTTTTAAATACTTATTTTTTGTAATTGGAATTATCAATTTTACACATGTATATTTTGCTTTGTGCTTATTACCATATTTATTTGTAATTTAAATAAATTAAAAAACTTTGTGTAACCCACATTTTTTATGTAAGAGGTTTCGTAGTGTAGTGGTTATCAAGTCTGCTTAACACGCAGAAGGTCCCCGGTTCGAGCCCTGGCGAAACGTATTTTCTTAAACTTTATGGTGAAATATACTGTATACGTAATATGATATACCGGTAGAGTATATCTCGTTTTATTACTCGGGGTACCTGAGTCTAGGACTCTCTCATCTTTTCTTCTTCCATCCGGACACTATTGAGTAAAAAGTGCGATTTATAAAGTACTACTCCTTCCTTATTCGTTGTACAGTAGTATTGAGCTGGGATTTGGCATGAATATACTACAGGGACATGTCCTCAAAGCTATAGAGTCGGATTTTTTTATTTCAAACCGGATGCAGCCATATCACGTCTCGAAGATGGTACCATATAGCCGTATTTGGTAGCGAGGTTATGTGTATGTGACGTTACATCCAGTCTTATGACGTCATTACAGCTTCTTTTGCTGTTCCCCGAGTATCGCACATTCGTCCTTGTTCTTTTGGCTGAGAAAGTTCAGTCATAGACATTTTTTCTGGCAGTGGCACATAAATTCTTCTGTTTCTTAAGATCATACCGCGAGTATCAGGCTGCTTTATTCTTGTCATTGTTATCATTACGTTGTCGCATCATTCAACTCGCGGGATTGATAGTTACAGGTTTATTTTACAAAAAAAGCTCTACAAATTTGGGTGCCTGCCAGACAACATTTTGTGTTTCCTTACAAAATTCTTTCATGAAATGTGTTATTTATTATTAATTAGAATGCCAATTATACAGTTATTATAGTGAAACTTTTCAAAATACAATTAATTAAAGTTAAATCTTATTCTCATGGTTATTAAAATGATGTTCAGACCCTATACACATTTTCTAAAAATAGCGGATGAACAAAGATAGTGTTTTTTTTCTATCTTTTTATATCATATGATAATAGCTAATTGAAGATTATAAGTAATAATATTTTTTGATGTAAGTATAAAATGGCATTATAGTTTAAATGTTAAAGCTACTAGCAGGTGATGAGGAAATTAGGCAGTAGTTCTAAATAAACATGATTGTAAATAGAATGATCAGTTGTTTCATAGGAACGAACAGAAATGTAGGAATGGACAATGGCTATAATCAGTACTTTTCGGAATACTACTGGCAGGATTTAGATGCTGTACAGTACATATTGTATTGTAGAGTGGATAGATGACAAGAGAATTACTACTGGAGGTCAGTTTAAAGGGCCTCTGAATATTAACTGGCATTAATTTGTCCTTTGTTACCCTCTATAAAATATAGTTGAAATAAAAATAAAAAGTTGTAAATAAAGTATGAGTCAATGTCCAAGAGTGTCATAGCCCATAGCATTCATTGGCATGCTTCGTGGCTGACTTCTTTCATGGTATAGTAGGACACAAATATTCTCAGATAAAGACGTGGGTCTAGTATTAATACTGTATTCATTCGCCCGTCCACTCTTAAAACCTAATAAATCTTTTGAGGGGAATAAGTGTTTGGTTTTAGATGTACAGTAATCTAGCACTCTGTGGTGGATAGGAAATTGCCGCCTGTATTTACAGGAGCTTCCGAGAACACAACGCATCTACTCCACCATCTTCTCTGACTGAAATATCATTACATCTATTTTAAAAGTGATTTTTATCTATCAAAGAAAACATTTAATTTGTGTGAAAAATAATACAAAAATTGAGATGGGATGATAGAAATTTAGGCTGTCACTCATTGTGCCCAAATGGGTGAACACATGGGTGTTGGCCTAGCTACTCAGGCAACTCCCTTTTTTTTTAAAAGCTACAGCGTTTACTACTGATCTCGATTCCCACTTCAGTTGTATTGTATACAAAAACTGGCAGTGGCAGTAAATGTACTTGGTGTGCAGTGGCTCAAATCTCCCACAACCACCACCAGGACTTCTCCGCTGCTTTTATTGTATTGACTCCAAGGCATTCTCTTTCATCAATTATTACTACAATCTCCCCTGGTGCAGCACAAGCTGCAGTACTTGGCTATCTACTACAGTACGTGGCTATCTACTACAGTACGTGGCTATCTACTACAGTACTTGGCTATCATTCTACTGTACTACTGTATTTCACATTTCAGCTTCATTGAAGTATTAATCTCTTTAGGTTTTGTAATTCAGGAAGTGCCAAGTGGCAATTGGTGGTGGTGATAGTAACAATAGATTTAAAAATCAGACATATAATATCCACTTGGCACGTTCATTATTGTATCCAAACAATACAAAGGAACGTGATGTTATTTCCCTGTTGCTCTTGATCTGCTGATCTTACACAGGTAGCTCAATACCGAAAATTGAATACCTAATTAACATATTTATAGTCACAGTTTATCAAAGTATTAAATTATAATTTTTTCTTTGGTAACTGCATCTTGCGAAGACTTTACTGGCATTGCCTGATCCTCATTCAAAAAGAGTATATGAATTGTTTCCTTGTATGCCGATCTGCCAAGGGTCTCTGTAGAGAGCCTTTGCTGGGCCAGTGTTACTGTATCCCTGACAAAGAAATTGTTTTTATAAATTCCTGTTGACTACTTAATTATGTTTTATTAGCTTTTGGCATAATGAAGAAATAGTACTAGTAGGATTTGGTTTTATTCTGAATATTACCCCCAGGTTTTTTTTTACTTTTATTTTGTGCTAAATAGTAACTAAAGTATGAGTATACTACTGTACTATATGAAAATGTATGTAATAATAATCATGGTATTGAACCAGTGTCTGCCTCGGTGGTACAGTAAGTCCACATGTGAGAGTGAAAAGCAATAAAGAAAAAAATATAGGCCAACATTACAGTATTGAGTGCACTATGTAGTAAATAAGTACAAAATATCACTTTTTTTCCAACAAATATAGACAATTTTGCATCACCCTTGTATTTAAATACTGTATTTAGCACTTCTTATTATTTGTTTTACTGCAATTGAATTATTCCTTGCATCTAAACTTCAACTGGAAACAAAATACGATCCTGCAAGAATATATTCTATTTTAAACTACTTTTGAATTGATTTAGAAGTGAAAGAAATGAATAATCTGACAAGAAATATTAAATACTAAGCAGACAAAATTTTATGGAAATGATAAGGAAATAAATTCAAAATCTTAATTTGGTTTTGCAACTCAACTTCCTGTCTGTAAGTGTTTACTATGAATTAGAACAAAGAAAGGAATATATATTTCCATACTATAGCCTATTTATAATTATTGGTTTAATTATCGGGATAAATTTCAAAATTAAGATTCAAAATGTATGTTTAAACACAGTAATAAAGCTGTGTAAGGACAAGTTTAATTATATAATGTTGTTACCTTTAAAATGATCATGATATAAAGATATATTTCCATGGCATATTCAAAATTGAATTGTTTTAAAAGTTAATAATGATACCAAGATATGTAAGTATTTTTTATTATAATAAATGCATATGTGATAGTATTTTGTATATGGGATAAATAATGCAAGTTTGGAATTAAACATTTTTGTTTAAAACACTGTAACTTCAGAAGTTTAATCAATACAGGAAACTCTTGCAAAATTCCCAAATATTTCTAAACACATTTGGAATACCAGAATTTTTTGGAATACCTATTAGGCCAGCCTAGAGTGTCCGGTATTGGGGGAGTTTACTATAGTGTTAGTGGTAACTTTTACCAAATTATTATTAAATATAATGGTTTTCCAAATACCAGATGATATCCACTGATAATTGTTGTCATTAAATATAATTGAAGTACGGATTATAATGATAATTATTTGTATTGAATTTTTACAATGATATTGTAAATGTTTGTTTTAAATGTAGTACTCCGTGTTTAATGTACAGTATATATTATATGTTAATTGATGATATTTATATTTGCTTTATGGTGTAGAATGCATATAGTATTTAATACAATTAACATCTTTTTTATGTATCTGTACCAATGTATTAATTTTATTTTTTATATTCTGCAGTTTAATTGTATAGAGTTTTAAAAAACTAGATTCATTTTGCATGAATTTAGAATTGGTTATTTAACTTATTATTTGACATTATTTGTGATTGATAGATAACGTTTCTAATCATTTTATTATTAATTACTGTACTGTACATTATGGTCATTCTCATATCCTTTTTTTTATTTACAGTAAGAAAATCACACTTTACAAATTGATTTTGTTGATATAAAAATTGACGCATTCTGCCTACTGAAATATTAGGATGCATTTTGCATATATTAGGGAAATTGGTTATAACTTGAGAAACAAGCATAATTTCTTCCTATATTTGCGTCATCATCATGGCCTCAGTTACCCTAATATGGCCCAAATCATCACGGTTAGATCTATCGTATATTACTAGTTGTTTTATGACAGAATGTGTCAAGCCGTCGATGGTTAGTTTTGTGTCAGCACTAAGCTGTTTTTTCTTCTACAATTCTGAATTTACAACCTCTTTATTGGCCTGCAATAGATATTTATCTGTGAGTATTTGCGAAGCATTTCCCTATCACTTTCCTATAGTTAGCAGTCATAGTAAGACAGGCAAATACATGCATCGCATAAATTTCCTCGACCTCTACCAGGTTAATGACCACTAGAGCCTGAGCAAGGAATTAGAAGGGCCAGGACAGGACACAGTGGGATGAAGTTAACAATCTATCTTGGGATCTTTTAAGATGCTTGGATTTTATCAAAATAGGCGTGGCTTTTCGTAACGTCTTGTCGCTGTAGGTGGCCTCATTTGTCCCGAGGGTTGGCTTTTATTTTTGTTGTGATTGAGGTCAGGAGATGAATGTAGTAAACATCAGTTTGTGATTGTCGTCCCGCTGGAAAATTTGTAATCTATGTAAGTTCTTTTTCTGTACATTTTGGTAATGTTTGAAATAGTTGATTGATTTCTGATTAATTCTATTATTTGCTTTTTTCCATACAGTTATTTTATTTAATACATCTGTTCATAAGTAAATAAATTAGTACAGTAGTATAGTATTTTAAAATACTGTATCTAGTTTGTTTACTCATTTCTGCTGTGGGCAACTTTGAACCAATGAGAGTACAGCTTTTTTATAGGTAATTCTTACAGTACAGTGCCTTTAAATACTTATTTACATCATTTAAGACAATAAGTTGAAAAAGGATTAAAATCATAATATGAAGTACATTATTTATTTAAAAGATATTAATTAGGTATTATCAAACTTCATCAATAATACATTTTTAAATAAAAGTTAATGTTTATTTTTATTATTATTACTTAATAATTAATTGTAACATTATTATTGCCAATCATGACATTTAGATAAAATTAATTCTTTATAACCACTTGACATGCTCAAATAATGTATTTGTTTGAATTCTATTTATATATTAATTTTTCCTTTGCCAATTGTCAATTTGTCCATTCAAAGATTTTCTTAAGGTTAAAAGATGCCACTTTCAAGGAAATAATAATTCTTATTTCATTCTGCATTTATAAATATAAACTAACTTTAGATAACTTAAAATCATTTAGGAAAGATTAAACGTTATACAGTCAACTCTCCCAATACCGGACACCTTTGGGCCGGCCAAATAAGTCTGGTTTTCCGGAAAGTCTGGTATTCGGAATGTGTTTTTAATGGTAAAAATAAATTTGGGACCTTTTGGTCCTCAAAAAAAGTCTGGTATTGGGAGAGTTTCTGGTTTTCAGAGAGTCCGGTATTGGGAGAGTTGACTGTACAAAGTTTCAGTACTAATTTACGCTGTTGGAAATTTTTTTTTCTTTAGAATGTTTTTTAATAATTTGAGATTGAGAGAAAAACTTCATACAGTATAAACTTATGAATAAAAATCATTTTCTGCTTTCTACTTTTTTTGTTAGAAAAAAAGAAACAAAATAGAATGAGTTGGTGATTTTTTTTTTACCGTACTCTACAGTAGGAACCCACAATCTTCCGACTAAATAAAATAGAATGTCATACTGTATATTGTAAACCATAACTTATCTTTCCATTCATTTGACCAAGTACTGTAGTATTCCAGAGTTCGTTGTTGAATTATTATTTTTTTGAATTACAGTACTACAAGAATTGATTAAGTCGCCTTTTTGTGCAATTTATTTTTTTAACGTAAGGATTTTCTTAGAGCTTAAAAAAAGAAGAATATAATTACAGGGATTGACAGATTGTTATTTGCTAAAATGCTTTTTGATATCAGGAAGTGAGGAATAGAGATTTATGGGCAGTTTAAAGAGAAAGAGATGGGGAAATCTTAATAAAGAAAAAGAGTAGAAATATTACATTAATAGCAATTGAAGATAGAATACCTTTTGTCAGGTGTGTGCAGTAAAAGTCAAGTAGAAATAAAAAAAAATGGAAAGAAGTGATTCAAATTTAGAAAAGCTAAAGAAAGAGAAATCAAATTCTGAATACATTTTAATAGGATTGTAGTGAATTTATAGAGTTGGTTCCGAGCGTAATGCGTTCTCTGGCGTATTTAATTCACGCAACGTACACTGACTGCCAAATGATTCCACATACAAAAGTATACTGTATTCAACTAAAACTTGTATTTCTTGTAACTCAGTATTAAGACAACTTTCTGCCAGTCCACACCTTTCTGCTCTATACTCTATACGTCTTTCTCCTATGATCTTTTTTTCTCTTCTCCACTAATATATCTATTACATTTTACTACTTATACTTGACATGCAAATTAGAGGATTCTGAAGGAGGATCAATTGTTGCCTCCAAAATTTCCCACCAAATTATACTATTCTGATTGGCTCATAAATTAAGCAGACCTAGTCTGAAACATCCTTTATCTATAACTACAGGAAATCAGAAACATAATATTATGACAAGGATACAGTAAATGAATAGGGATTGATATTGGAAACACTAAAGAAAAAGTGAACATATTCTGAATAGGTGATTGAAACTGGAAACACCAAAGAACAAATTTTAGAGAGGATAGTCTTAGAAAGGTAAATTAAAGTCAAGTGGAAATATGAAAGTTGGAGTAAACGATTGTAATTGGTGAAAAGGAGAATTTAGTGCTGTAAGTAGATATTCTGAAATGGTGTTTTTAGAAATGTACATTTTAGAGATGAAAAAAAAATTAATTTAAACTGGAAAAATGAAGAATAGGAAATGAAACTTGCACGGAAGCAGTGATTGTGTTTTTATGAAGGTCAAATAATCTATTCTAAAATCATTTTTTTTTATAATTTCCTGCGACTTACGTTTTACTTCCTCAGTGATTTGCGTACTTTTTTTCCCTTCAAAACATAGAAAATAAATTTCTTCACTGATTTTAAAATCAACCATAAAATACACAAATAAGCCAAATATTTTACATTTAAATAGGACGGTCAACCAATCAAGTATTCTCCCAATAAAACATTTACCTACTATTCAAAAGTAAACTTTTATTCACTTAATTTCCTACTTCCATCTTGAATCTGTTTTAAAATCTATTTGAGAGGTTTGGCCATTCAATGGTAAAGAACTAGTTATTTGCTTAAGACAGAATTTTGGTTTATAAACATGCAACAATCCTTAGCGTCTTTGTTTGCAAGCAGCTGAAAATGTTTAATAGTTCAACTAGTAATTAGAACTGTGATAATGAACGGCACGTGATAGAAATCTAAGCAATCAGAAGGCAAGTATACACTGAGACACGTTGTAATAAAAATGTATCAACTTCTCTACCATGCTTGACCAAACATCATTATCTATTTTAACATTCTTATTAAAAAGAAAATTATGAATGAAAGTTCACTGCCTCTAGGCTAGTTTTCTGAAGATGACGGTGGTGATAATATTATCTTGTCAAGATAGTATTGATCTTTTTCTACTGAAGGAACTTATGATTCTATCAGCAGTCAAGAAAGGATGATAAATCATCATATTCCAAATAGGAAGAGACTGTCTAATATGATGAAGATCGAATATATAATTTTGATTCTTATTTGTAAAGGATAGCCTTATGGGAGATAAGTTAATAGGTTTGACGTGATCCGTCGGTGGATTTGACGTGATCCACGGTGTCAATATGTGAATGAAAGATTGCGTACGGATTCTGTATCGATACTGTCCAGATAACGCGATAAAGGAAATCAGACAAAAAACCACTTCCATTCGGTTTCTCAATTAATAATGATACAGGAAAATGCGATTTCAGGAATGATTAAGTTGTCCTTTTGCGGTCTTACCCATTAACCAGTTTTATTAATTGGATTTTTTAACATCTCTCTTTTTGTTAAAACAAAGTCAAACCAGATCAATTAAGAAAATCTCTGCAACGACAATCAGAAGCATGAATAAGCTTATTGGCTAATATTGACTCATCCCTGTTTGGCTTCTACGATACGCACGAGGCGGTAATTCAATAGTTACCTGGATTTACACGGCTGATAAGCGTCAGGAATACTGACAAAGCCCCCAGATCGTTGAAGTAAGTGGCTAGATCCCGATATGCTTGAATCATGCTTTGAAATAGGATGTAAAATCTTGTTCTGGCTTTGATTTCATCTGGCTAATGTGTTATCTGTGTAAACACATGTAATACAAACCTGAACCATGTCACATTTGAATTTAGGTACACACTACAATCCCTTATTAATATAATTTAGTGTTATCTATCTTATGCCATTCTAAATGCTGTTGATACCATTTCACTTTTCCATTAAAAAAATCCTTTTTATAGCATTTTGTTGTGTGTGAATCCAGTTTTTTTATGTTTGTGTTGTTTGATCCAAAGCTCTGCAATAGGAGGGTGCCATGTCTTAGTGTAGGCAGAAATGATCCGGTATTAAAAACTTGGCCTGGATTTCTGTTACTTGGGACCAGTGTAGTACAGTATACTGTACATCAATGATGTTGCAACCGCCTCTTCTTTTCTTGGATGTTTCATCTGTCAGCTTTATGGATAAATAATAGAAATAAATATAAAAGTAATGGATCCATTATGGATGCAGTCTTGATGAGCATAATTGCATGTCATAGGTCAACAGCATGATGAGCACTCAACTAAGAATAGTACAATTCCCAGTAAATGATCCTCTACCTCTAGTCTTGACTACCTTGCTTAACTGTGCCTATTTCCAAGATACAGCTAACACATAGCCTTGTCTTCAAGTTAAAAATATAAGGCTTTGGCTCAACATTTTATGATTCTGAGTTCAAATCATTGATTCTTCTTTTTTTTAACATTGTTAAATTACATATAACTTTAGCAATACAAGATTTGTGGTACACAACGGAAAAAAAGTTGAGAATGTCTTGACGTTTTGTCTTTGGAGTATTATTAGTAAATATCTTTATTACCATCTGCTCTCAGAGTTAATCATACACACTGTTATATTTATGATATTAAATCAGGAACATAATTTTTGTCTTTAGAAAGTACTGATTGTATTTGATTACAGACATAGGTGAGTCCACCTGGCAAGTAAGTATCTAGCCTGTGGTGATTAAAAAAAAAAAAGAAGATCAAATGAAGATGGATCTTAACTAATACATCAATTCTTGTTAACTTTATGGAAGATGGTTTTAGCAATAAAAAAAGAAATTGTTATTTTATTGACCATTTATAAATGTTTTCTCCATTTATAAATGTTTTCTCCATTTCTTATGATTCAAATCTACTGTAAAGTTGTTTTTTAAATATGAAAAAAATGTGTTTACACCCAACAAGGTCAATCTTTTACATTGCAGCTAAAAACAGATACAGCAGAAAAACGGCACGTAGTATTTTTTAAAGACCCCTTCCCTACAATTTGTGACGTTTTGTAAAAATAATACATATATCACAAAAACATATTAAACCAGGTCATTCCTTGTCTTAAAGTAGCTCGCAGCGAATGACCTCTCATAGACGGTCTTTAGGCCTAGCCAGCTAGGCTTAGTTTTATAGGCCTAGCTGGTAAACATCGGTAATGTACGAACATAGTACGCTAGCTATATACCTAGCCTGACTTTGTATAGTTTTTGCATTAATTGTCTTTCTATTTTTGCCAGACTCCCAATACAAATTGGGGAAAATTCGGTATTTTCAAAACAAAAATATCAATCTGCGCGCAATGCATTTTGGGATTTATAGCGGGCCACTATTATAATTATTAGAATCGACTTATTTTTCACATTTTTAACCATTTAAAGACGAAAAAGTTATCATAATAGGACCATATAGTATTATTTTTACATTAAATATAGTTTGTGATCTTAAATTAGATCTAAAAAACGTAGGGAAGGGGTCTTTAAGTGTTTTTTAACTGTTTTACATTTGGTTCTGCAGCCAATATATTAATAGAGGGCATCATTCATACTGTACAAACTTTCTTTATCCGAAAAATCAAACATTGATATAAAATTAAAAAAATGTTAATACAGTACTCAAAATGTATTTCTTAAAAGTTTAAAATTATAAAATATAACAAATACAGTAGATATTTTTTTTAAAGTATTAATTAGAAAAAACAAAGCCTGAACTTTCTGCTGATACTATGTTATACTGTAGTTATAGCAACTAATTTTACTAATCAGGTATGATTTAAATATTTTGTAATACAGTATGTATCATTTATCAAAGACCAGGAAAATCCTGTATTTATACTCTATTTAAAAAAAAGCAATGTAGCAATACATATACAACTTGTGGCCAATGGTCAGATTGTGTGTAATGCTTACAAGTACTTAAAAGATAATAAAAAACCCACCAATATTAAGATAATATGTAAAAATACACTAGAATCAGGCATGCAGGCGGAAGAAATAGGGAATTAGAATGTTGCTAAAGTCGGCAGTTCTGGCTGGTAATTGTAATATTATAGCCGACTGTTCACACACACTAGTGTTTATAATCATGATTTTAAGCTGATCTGAAAGTGTTTATTAACTCTGATAAAACTTTGTATCTCGGAGAAAAGAGTGCGTAAACATGGATGCATTGCATTCTTTTACATTTCCTTTTTAAGTTGGATTATGAAATCCCAAGCTGATTATTTTTTGTAAGATATATAAATCATTGTTTTTTTTTATTTGTGAATTGTTAGACATCATGTGTGGTCCATCTTTGCTAACATCTGACAATCTCGCAGACTAATATACAGTAATGTTGACCCCATTTGGGGATACTCCACAAATGTTTTACCCTCCTTTTCAGATATTTTAGTGTTAGTTTATAGCTGTCGAGTTGAGTGCCCGAGTTGTATAGGTGCGTATTAACTGGTTGAACATTGCTTTACTTCAATAAATCATAAAGTAGTAGATACTGTATAATATACTTATAACTGTCATACCCATTATCATTCTAAACAATAATTCCTGCAAGTAGAGAAGTGGGATATGTTTCCCAGAAATTTCGGCTTAAGTAATTACACCCATCACACTTTGTTTGAAGTGAGATTATCCATTGGGAAATGGAAAGTTTATATTTTTAATTAAATCAATTTGATGAAAACTCAATCAAGCGATTAGTAATAATCATCATCGCATAGTCATTAATCTGGCTACAACCTGAAAATGTTTGACATACTGTACAGTATTCCAAACAAGTAGAGGTTACTATATTTAATCTCACAGAGCAGATAAAGTAGCAAGTTTTCAACATAGTGTAACAGCATGTGAATTATACAATATGCTATGCAACTGCAAGTTCTGCCAACTTTGTAACAAACTGATCTACCAAACACAAGTATAATATTATGACAAACATTTGTCGGCAACCATTTTGAAAAAATTAATGTTATATCACATGTTATATTACAAAAAATGGAATACAAATGTGTGATGTGTGTTAGGCGTACAATAAACTTGCATTCTTATGCTTCTTTTATTTCAAATCAGAATGAACATTGAAAATTAACAAATATTCAAGATAATTCTAATTATAACATTATCGTTTTACATGTATTGCTGAAAACTTACTGTTTTCTTTTAAAACCTGTACTTTTCTTACTTTGACAAATTACGCATTAGATATAGAATTAATTACCATGAACACATAATCAGTTTTCTGAAAATTTGAGTCCCTGAAAATAGAAAACTCGCCTAAAAACAATGTTTTTTTAAATGTTTTCTTTTTCTTTTTTTTATATCTACAGTATAACCAGAACATTTTCAACAACAATTTTGAATTGTATGATTTTTTATACTGTATATCTATTTTTTTTACAAATATGATCGATTCTTTGTTAAAATGATAATTTATGTTTTTAATCATGAAGACGCCAACAAAAGGTATTGTACTTGCAGTGAAATGAGAAGCTTTTAATTTGTGAATTTTTGAATAGAAATAGACATGATATACATCATCTAAAAGTAATAATTCATATTTTTCTGATTACAAGATCCGTTATGATCCGTGTATTCTTAACTTTTGCCCCTTAACTGTTGTTTCGGAACAATTCCATATATTCTGTAAAATATTAATATACTGTATCAATTTGAGGAGGACAAAAATATGTGAAGTAATCATTTCTGTGACATTGTTCTTCGCACAACTACTGTACATATTCTTTTTAAATGAGACGTATTGCCTCCAAATTGAGATCACTTTTGGTAGGTTTTTAGCTTAGCTATAGGAAAAAAACTCATACTGTAGATTCATTAAAGGTCCTTTAGTAATTTTTTGTTTTAATGATTAAATTACTGTATTTCAGGAATAACATAAAAGTGGTCAACTTTAGCTGAAATACCTTAATTTAACCTTTAATTTGTTAACTCCCAGTGTGATGCTTTTTAAAACTCTAATCTTTATCTTGTGTTGTCTAATTCAGCTGTTAAAGAAACATGAAATGTAATGAGGGTTTACTGTTATACATTTTTAATCAAAATTGATTTTTAGGGTTTTGGCTTTCCAAAACTTTCCTGAACTAGCAGTTTCCCGGGCACCTCTAATTTGTAAATTCATAATGATCTCTCATTAGTCTGAAAAATATATTTTTTTTGGCAAAATAATATTGCCGTTCTAACATAACCAAATGGGGAGTTAAAAGGTACGTCATCATGGTTTGGAAAAGATAGAGTAACAAAGTTTGTGTTAACGCTGTTATAATGTACAAACAGTAGATAGTATTTCACACGCGTCTGTGCCGCTCAGCAGAAAAATTAAACATTAGTTTCTTTTTGACTCTAGTATTTATTTACAGTAATTGATCATTAACCATTAAAAAGAAATATCGCAAATTAGATAACAGCTTTATAACATCAGTGTCAATGAACTAAACAGAGGTGTACGTTAAAAAAAAAAGGAACATATTTTGTGACACAGCTTGTGGAGGTATACACGATTATCCCTGATTAGTTAGGATTATCAGTGGCTTAAAAGGGATTTAAAGTAAATCCCTATGATAAATTCTAAATCTGTATGTACACAGCAAATGATTAAAGTATCTTGTTGGAATGTCGTATAAACGATATTTCATCGTGAAACTGGTCTTTCAACTGTCTTTCTTTTAAGTAAATATACTTTTCAAAATCCTCTTAAATTTCTCTTGATTTACTTGTCAATTTGTCATGAATACCATATATTTAATATTTTTACATAATAAATTGCAAATACTGTACATATTTTTACAAATATTTTATTAATTTTTTTTTTCAAATTTTTATATTATATTTTTTTTTAACTTCCATCCAAATCTAATAGTGTACTTTCTTACTGTAACTAAATTATTTGTTCCCAGTTTTACCCTTCAACTGTCTGACTAAAACTACTGTTTAATTTGTTTAATATTTGACAATATAAATGTATTTACTGAAATCAATGCCTTAGTGAAAAATTAAATGTCATGCAGTAAAGACAGAAATATAAAATAAGATAAGATAATTAATCCCTTTTTTGTTATTTAATAAATTTAATAATTAATTAAAACTACTATTATTGAAAATTAAATAAAAAAACAACATAGCCTGATAATTTCTCATACATGTAAACACATTCATGACATTATTATTTTATTTAAAAATAAATACCTATTAAAGTAATAAATATTGATAAACTGGTTGAAGTTCTCTTTTTAAAAGAATTTTTTAGATAAATCTATTTGTCTTTAAGGATATTGACCTAGCAGCAAGCTATCTCAGAACTTGTTTTTCTCAGTTTTATGGGATCCTCCCTCCAGGATAAATGTTTATTATGAAATGCCATGCTTTTTTCTTGTAAACAAAAGGGTAAAAAACAACTAAATTAGCAAATAATAATGACAATTTATGTAAAAAAGAATTGTTGATGATAGAAAGTCGTCTAATAAAGCGTATTCACCTCAGAAAGTTTGCTTAATGTGTCTTAAGGTAAATTTGTTATTCCAAAACCTTTCTTGCTAATTACATAGACGAAAGCAAAAATGTTTTATGTGAAGTGATTATTCAAATGTGTGACAATATTGTTGTAATGTTTCCTTTTGTTTCAATTCGTATTTTCAATATGATTTTAATAAGCATTTATTTTCTTGATAATACAAAACGATAGCTATATTGATAACTTTTATATAGATATTTATAATAAGCTCTTCTTACTACTGTATATTGGATGTAGTATAGTAGATTAACGTATAAAACAATACCAATATTGATTAATAATATTATTATGTATTTCGTTTGTATTATGGATACTGAAAGTAAGAATTGAGTGATTGAAAATGATAAAAAATTAAAAGTAATTACTAAATGCAATAACTGATTGTCATGATCTGCGAGTTTGGATAGAAAAATGCAACATCAAATCCACTGATATAAATCGCTTAAAAACAATTAGTCTTATAAATCCTAAATTGTTAGTAAATATTAAAATACCATATGCCATACGTGTAAACTAGTAAAAAGTATTACTATTTAAAACGCAATAAACTGATTGTCATGATCTGAGAGTTTGGTTAGGAGTATGCATCATCCAGTCCACATCAATGTATATCTTAATTATTCAACAATTAAGTCTATACATAGAAATCACAAATTGTTAATATTTATTGTAAGATACCAGGCCATACTGGATCAAGGTTCAGTCCTGAAAACTAATATAAATATTACCAAGAAGCAAGCCGCGTAACACTTGGGAAATTGGGCCCCTGGTTTAGCCATGCCAAGAGCAAGCAGTCACACAGGGGAAAGCCCACTGGGTAGTGCAATGGGACTGCTGAGGCTCCGAAGCCCTTCAATTTAGCCGTTACCGTTACGCCACTGGGAGCAAGGCATGAATGAAATGCTAATTTTGAAATAAATTTATTTGGAAAATCACTTACCGTATTATAGTCATACATACTTTTGCAACCGTAGGCCTACTGTACAGTACTTTAGAAAAGTAAAATCGGCTGCTTGATTTGTAAAACAATTGACATTACAAAGTTTTGATCCATCTTATTCTTTACTAAATTTATAAGAACAATATAACTTTGTTTCTCTTTTATAGCAGAGACACTTTTCTCAAAAGATGTGCAGCATATATAAAAATACATACAAATTAATGGCTGTTTTTTTTGTAGAAATAAAATTATACTTAGTTAAAATGTTATATAAAATTAGATTGATTATTAAAAATACATTTTTTATCCATTTATGTCATTTTTTAATGTTTATTAAATATTTTTATTCTTCTTTATTCTTTTATTCTTTTAATTAAACTTTAGAAATTTAATTATTTTTCTTTTGTCTTCCAACTATTGATTTGTTGAAATGAAAGTATTTTCGTTGTAAAAGTGTAAAATGATAATTCTCCGAATCAAAACCATCTGAACATAAATATGATTTTTAATTTGAAAGTGCTCCGATTATAATTCTATGTATTTCATTTTTCAAACATGATTAAATCTGATAGGTTATTAAATATCACATGCAAAAGTGAAATTAATCTATATTTAATTCCTTTTTTTTACTTGCTACTTGGAATAATTATCTGGGCGGGCTTTACAATCCAACGATTCATCCTTGCTTTCCGTAAGATTTCTTTTAAGCCTGTGATATCGTAAAATACTGAATTTACATTCAGATATAATTGTCAATTTATGATTTTGAATCTTTGCAGATATTTTTATCCTCTGACCTAGTTAGGAAGTAAAGTGTTGTGTTACATTGTTTTTTGGAAATTTAAGTATTCATCGGAAATTTTATGCAGGTTTTTTTTAAAGAAAATTTATTATTGGAATTTTATTCTCGTAATTTTGTCAAAGATTGTAGTAGCAGGAGAACCCCTCCTTTTGGACACGCCTCTGAACCAGAGGAATTTTTGTTTATTTATTTTTTTTTTTTCCCGTCTAACACTACATCATAAATGGCAACAAAACAAAATATAACACAGAAATATAATAAAAAAATATGTTTTAAAATATATAAGATACTTTGTAAAATATAAAACAAAAGATAACAAAATAAAGTTACAAATAAAAGATTCTGTAGTAAAACCATAAGCTATATTTTTATCAGTTGTTTTTTTAGCTATTATTAAAACTCCCCTTATTTCTACAGTCCAAAAGGAATCCATCAAAGGCAGGAGAAGGATCCAGATTGTTTAAATGTTGGAATCCATAAAATTACATTTTTTAACTATCAAAGGATTTTCCTTACTGGATCTGCTGCCCCTAAGAAGTAATGGACCAAAATGAATTCTTTATGGTATTTTCTGTTGTGATGTCTTTATAATAGTAAACTGATTTATCATGTCTATTTTATTATTCTATATTCTGTTTCCTTTTCCTCATTAAAAATGTAATTATACAACAATTAACATTCAGACTATACTCGTGGATAGAATTTCAAATAATAATATGTACAATTTAAATAATATAAACAATTTATGTTGTTAATAAAAAATATTGTGACCTCTAATATTTAAATACTTTATAAACATAATAAATATAATTCAAAACATGCTTTTTATAATTTTTGACAAGACGATCTGAGATGATGATTAGGTTTAGAACTTGCACCGTGTCATAGTGAATTAGTCATTCCATATCGATAATAATGATCTGGGAATTGTCCAAAGTTTCCTATGATTTCTAATCATCAGGATTTTTAGTTTGATTTTCCGAAATTAAATATGTAAGCAGTTAATTAACGCACATCCCCCTCGTACCCATTGAGTAGCACTCGAGGCTTGAGTTATAAACGCAGGAAGTGTCGTGAAATCACCACTCTGATTATTAAATTACTCATCATGCCCAATTCCTTAAGTCATTCCCTTTTTCATGTTTATTTGAGCAGTCGTCGCCTAGTCAACATGCCAGGACTTAACGTCTCACAGTAAGTACCATTACTAGGCGTGAATAAGCGATTGATTTTGCGCCCCGGTTTTAAGTACCCTTCTTTGGATAAGTAGTCATTAAATTAAGTCCCTACACACTTTTCTTGAATACCGATTAATTAAGCCATCACTTTAAACATAATATAATTTAAATGTTTTTCTTTTTCAACCCATTGTATGAAGCACATGCCCTCACCTTCCCTTCTTACCCCCCTTTGCTTCTGTAGACGTTTGTAAGTACGAGAACATAGTTTAATGTACAATACTACTTTAACGTATATTTATTATTATATATTTTAACGTAAAGAAATTAACTATTAATCGACCTGCAATGGTACTTGGACCAAAATTTTAATATGTTATGCAATATGTATATTAATGTTATATTACCTGGTAAAAAAAAAGATGTATATTTTAATTTCATTTATTATCCGTTAGCTTCTGAATATTTCTTGGAATAAAATGTTTATACTAAGACTATACTATAACTATAGTGTATTCTCAGAAAGACTTTTTTTTTAACACACCCACATTTATACATCAACATTGTTTTTTACATAAATTATATAAGCCTAAACTAGTATTACTTACTACCAATCATTTGGCCTCCTTTCTTTACCCACTACCGTTTATTTCAATCTACTACTACTACTGTAGTACTACTTCTACTTTAATTTAAATTATCTTCATTTTAGTTTGTCCAAGGAAAGTGTAATCTATCTGGGCTTGTGCGTTGTTTAGCTATTTTTTTCATCTGTGATACTTTTAACTCATTCATTATCATCGTATACTTCTTCTGTCATTATAGCAAATTTAACATATTTTGTCATCTATTAATGTCACTTATATAATCTTCTCTTGATATCTCCATTTGTTTTCGTCCTGTTGATTTATTAACACTTGTTTATTGAGGGGAAAAAACTGACTCATTTTCTTGCTCTTTTTTCATTTTTCAATTACAGTCCCAACAGAGCTGAAGTGATGGAGATGGATGCGTCCGATGTAGTTGTAGTAAACGTTGAGGAAGAGGATGAAGAAACCAAGAAAACATCTCTGAGCAGTGCATCATCGCCACGGTCCAGCCAAGCAGACGACGCAACTTTGCAGGATAACGCAGTCGCGGGAAACGGTAGCCAGGCACTTTTTCATTGCACACAGTGCGAGTTCTCTTGCAACAACGCCCATATGTTGAATCAACACTTAAGAATGCATGCAGGTAAGGTATACTTCTATGCTTGGGTAAGCCCACAATACTTAAAGATAATGCAGGGGTATGTCTAGGTGAAATAGAGGTACAGTTATGGTACTACTGTAAAGACCAAGATATATTCTATGCTACAGGAAGCCAAGACACTATGTTAGGGCTAATCGGCAGCTGGTACTATTTCAAAGGTAAGTAGGGTTTAAAATCAGTACCTTTTTAAAGTTATATTTAGTTTCTTGTTAGTAGAATTTAGGGGTTACTGTATGCTTGTGTAGCCCAGTGAAAATACGGTTTATATTTAAGATGTAAAGATTACTAGAACGGTATAACTGACTGTTGATTTCCTGTGCTAGTTAGTAACACTGATTGTTTATTGGTGTTATGTTTTGGGTAAGGTAGTGGTAATATGTTTATTTCAAAGATGGGTACTACCGTCTGAGGTATAAAAAGGAGGTATTTGATAATATCTATATCATATCTATAATATGAAGGTAAGTCTGGTTTTTACCTGAGGATTTCGTTGACAATGAGTGTCATTTGCTAGGGATAATACAGTGTGCTGTAATCATTTGTGGCTCATGATGTAAGGTTGGGTTACTCTAAATGTATGCTTGGGTATTAACGGTAGAAGTTATTACAATGCTAGATTCAGTGAGGGGTCCTGTGTCAAGGTATTATAATATGTTGTGATACCACCACCATATTCCAGAATCGGGTGGGGTTCCTGATGGTACAGTAGTGTAACATGGGATACTATATGCTAGAATTTGTTGAGGCACCTGTGGTTAAGACAACATTGTACTGTACAACAATGCTAGAATCAGATGAGGGGTCCTGAACGTAATGTTGGAATAATGAGTCTATAATAATCAGGTGGGGTCCTTTGAAGTGTAGGCTCTGTTTAAGGTCATTCAAAGTTTACTATATGTGGTCATAATTTTTTTAAATATTGCATTAGTGTTAAGTAATTTTAAAATCTTCTAATTCTTTAGTTAACTTCGTTCCATACATACTGTATTTTATAGGAGTTGGGTAGTCATACAAGATTCAATTCCCATCTGTAAATAAATACCCGGTTGAAAATACTAGTGAGGATAAGGCGATGTCGAAAGGAACTGGCCACCCTACCATATAATTAGTAAAACGTGCTCCTAACAGCTCATTTCCCCTAAATTCATTCCTCTTAATACTATACTGTACTTGTAGTTAATAGATCACCTTTTTGTAAAATTATATTTTTGGCTGTTGTCTGTACATACTGTAGCTGTACAGTATACAGTACGCTATATTAAGGATTCTGAACAATATTTCTGTAATTTGTTCCATTAGTATCGTTACATATTTTTAGAAATTTTAAATATAGCTATAAAAGTATAATTAAATAAGTTTCAACCATTTGTTTATATATAACTACAGTTACTGTAACATAACAGATATTAGAAAATACACAAAGGTACTATAAAGTGTATAGTGACATTTGTATTACATCATGACATCCATAAACCAATATTCCTTTGATTTAATAATAATAATAAAGGGAACTTATTTTTAAATAATAATGAAGGAAATGATTTATTATAACTAACTTAAAATTATAATCTTCAAAAATTGATTCATTTCCCTAATATTCAAGATCCTTTTAAATAAATTATAATTTTAACGGAACAAGTTATTGGTCATATCATATTTCTTCCATGACTGTTTTGATTTTAACTTTGATTTAAATTCTTAAGGAGGATATAAACAGTGGTGATTCTGTCAGTTTTAAGACTTACTCTTAAAATCCTGGGTTCAAGTCTGTTTGGGTGACTTTTTTCCCTAAAGTTTGTAGATAATTCATGTAGATTTTAGTTAATTTGTTATTGCTTGGTATAAATAAAGTTCTCTTTTTTTATATTTTTATGTGAAGGTCCTGTGTTTAAATCTTGTGTGCCCCTCTTTTCTAATGACAGTCTACTGTACATGCCAAAAAAAATGTTATGTTATGCGTTTTGTGTGTAAATCTGTCAATGTCAGTTTGTTAAATTTTTACTCTTAAAATTATATTTTTTCCCCTAATATTTGTAGATTAATTTTGTAAATTGTATTTATTTTGTATTCCTTAGTATAAGGTTTTTTTATATTTTTATGTGAAGTTGCTTGCCTACGTAATCAAAGGTCCTGTGTTCAAATTCTCTGCCTCTGGTCTCTAATGACAGTCTACAAAAAAATATTATGTTTACATGTCTTGTGTGTAATGTTAATAAATTACAACCTCAATTGAACACTAACAATAGCATTCCATTAGACTATTAATAATGAAATGATGTGTCCCCTTAAAATAGGTGTTTGTTTAATAGGAGTTACAGTTTTAATCATAAATAAAATTATTCCCTTTTGATATGAGACATTATTCTAATTTTATTTTATAAATGTGAAATATAGTTTTTGTCTACATTTTATAACAATGTGGTATCTGTGTTTAAGGAAAGGGAATTGTGGAATGGAATTCCCTGATGAACAAACAATTTGATTAAAGAATGCTTCCATGCTAAGCCCAATCAAACGTGATAGAATGTGATGATGTAGGTTGGAGAAATGCCACCGAACACCTGTGGACATTGAACCACAGCCAACTGGGGAAAGAGGGGCCTAGTTCATGGCATACTGACAACACCAATGATTCACGGGCATATTCTCCCACTTTTACAACGTAACCGGAAAATCAAGACTCTAAAGACACAGATATTAATATCCTGTGTGAGTCAATTTTCGCAGTAAAGTTGGAGGTTAGGAATATACGAACAAGGAACAGGAAAACAATGAATAGAATTTTTTGTAGTTCAGAATTTTAGGTTAGGCCTCCGCCGTTGGTTCCTTAGTATGGTTCATCTTCAGATGCTTGACCCTAGTAAGCATGGTACACGCTACAGATTGACAAATAGTAAGTTTGTTCTTTTATTGTTATCATTTATTTCGCATGAACAATGTGAACACGTCGATAGAGCAGATTTTAAAACAATGTAGCAGTATCTATATTATAAAATTAGAAAAAACAGCCAAGAGGTTGACAATCATGCTAGCCATTTTCAGGCCTTGTCTTTTAAGGCGAGCGAGAGTGATCACTCACCTAACCCACTCCTAAACTGCCCTTGAGGAGTGCGATTTACAACACGCTTAAATTTGGTAAACTTCTACACACTAAAATACAAACAGCGCACCTACAGCACCCCTGAATGTATTGAGGAGTGCAATTTGTAGCACACCTACAATTTTGAAAAGACAAGGCCTGCATTTTAATACGCCCGCGTCAACTGTATACGTGCGTAGAAGCTGCAGATAACTATGATTATGTTGAAATTAGTGTTTGTACCTATATCAACCCAGGAAATACAATAACTATACAATTATAAAATCAATATTTATTTACCTAACGATACAAATAAGTATTGGTAAACAAACAAAAAACCTTTCAATCAATCCAATATTTGAATGTAGTAAAATAAATGTGATTTGAACATACTGTACAGTTATAGAATGCATTCAAAACCTCTGTCTACACTAGTAACTAGTGTACTGTGCCTAAATATGGTAGTGATATGACATTATCATGTCCATATGGGCACATCACAATTGTTTTTCACATAAAGATTGATAGTGTAGACAGAGCTTTAAACTACCCTAGTAGACTTTGGAAGTCAAGTTTTATGTTTAAACTGTTTACATCTGAACTTTAAAAAATACATTTAAACTAATTTCAAATTTACTGCAGTAAACTTCACAAGTTTTACGTTTAAACAAAATGTAAATAAGAAAAAATATCATTATATATATCTTGGGTGGTATTATGATAATTTATTTATTAATTTTGCAGTTTTTTTTACAAATTTACAGATGTTTTATTTCAATATCCTACATGATGTTTATTTCATAAACATTTTTTTTCCTGAAACTTGTCTTTTTGATTTAAGTTTTTGTGGAAAAAAAAAACATGGAAAAAAATATGTGGTTGAAAGTAAAACATATGGTGAGCCTAGGTCATGGTTGGTTCTAGTGGTGTCAAGTCAATAGATCATGGGGAACAATGCAAAATGAAGCACCAACATTATTAAAGATGTATTGTCCCTTAATATAAAATCACAGTTTGAATAGGCCATTTTGCAGCTTTAATAAGTTATTAATATAATTATACTAACTTTCATACAAGAAAATTACTAAAAAAAAAAAAAAAATGGTATGGTATGTAAATTTAATTTTTAAAGTATTGGCCCTAAATTTGACAAATAATAAATATAGAATAAGTTTGAAATTTACTATACTAGTGTTAAGTCAAAAAAGTTTAGTTATTTTCATATTTTAATATTAAATTGTGTGCTTGTTGAATTATATTTCATTGCTTCTTTATACTTTAAAAATTTACTGCCGATAATAAATAAGACGTGCAGAAAAATACTTATTTATTTTTAGATGTGTAAGTAAGCAGCTTTTATCTACTATACAAAAATAGCAATAAATTTGCTAACAAAATTTATATTTGAATTGTTCTAATTACAAATTGTTTTCTATTTTTGTTTGTCTGACTAGGAAGGAATTAGATGATTATTATAAGTGATAATTAGTCTATTTTCCTAAAATAGTATATTTTCATTTTTTATAAATTGTTTTGATGTTATTTTGATGATGGGTATTACATTTAAAGTTATTCTAGACATAGGAAATTTGTACTTAAAATATAACAACAGTTTGAACACTCATTCTATAGATTATCAGTTCATTGTACTTAGATACAGAGCAGTTTATTTCAGAAATAGATCTAGGAATTGTATACGGATCAAAGGGCTAATGTGTGTAGAGGGGGTAAGAGTTACCTTCCATTGAGGTACTGTACATTTAAGTGAGATACAGAAAAAGAGCTTGTCCCAACTACTGTAGGGTACTAGATTAGTATGTAATTAATAAGTTCATAAAAAAAAACCAAAGAAGCAAAGTTCTATATGCAGTCATCTAACGGATCACATGCGGTACCTGGCCAAGGGTTATACAGTAAACCAAACCATAATACAGACATAACATATAACAATATATGACACTGTATTGTAGGTGGATGTACAGTACAGTACAGTGCAGAGCAGCAAGTGCTAGGAATAATAGTTTGGTTATTTCAAAGATGAATTGTAGGTAATACTGCACAACTTGTTTGTAGCATTTTTCAGTCTAGACTTATTAAAATGACAAACTAGGTAGTGTAGTAATATCAAGTCAGATAAAGATGATGTCTGAGAAATGAGAACTCTTTATAAGTGTATCGGAAGAAGTTTGACCGATGACCAATTTTGTTCAAAGGCCAATCTTTATATTTGTCATTATGTTTAGAGGATACAAAATTAGAAGTAAAGAACAATTATTTGGTAAACATTGCACTACACTTTTGATAATTACCAAAGGGTCGATTTGATAGAAAAATTGTAATGCATCGAAAAAACAGTTTTTCAAGGCACATTTACTTTACAGTAGAACGTTTTTTTTTGTTGAGCAAGTTTGATATTAAAAAAAAAAAAATTTCCAAATATGTACCATAATTTAGGCCACAGAAAGTGATTTCTAATTGTGGAAGTTTGAAATTGAAGAGGAATTTTTCAAACTAAATCATTAGGTAAAGTAATTACAATAATAATATTCTTGATTAAACAAGCCTAAAATAACTCAACTGATAATTTATCAAAAGTAACAGGCCAAATGCTATCAAAGTTTAAATCAATATTAAAAAATAACAAGGAATTAGTAATATCAACAACTGAATTTGAATCAGAGAAAAATAGGAAGTGTTGAAACACCTACAGAAATGATTGCGAGTTGATGATAAAGAAAGTAACGCTTTGAATTATGGTGACCCCGTAGCGTGCTACGAGGCATTTCTTATGTCATTCCATCGTACCCTCATCTTGCTAAGCTATCTTTAATTACACCTTCTCACCTGAAAGTCTTATCCAACTTTTTGACGTGTCTTAGATCTTGCGATATTTCTAATTATCAACACGTACCATGTTTTTAGATGAGTAACACCAACTCTTAATCTTATCCATTATTAAAATCACGGTTTTCCTTGCTTACGCATTGTGGTGTTTACCGACACAGTACCAGGCTATGTAAATCCATCCCAAATATGTAAATTCAACTCAATTTTTACAGGAAATTTAATAAAATTTAATTTAATTAAACTAGTAGTCGACTTTTAGTTAATTCCTAGATTATTTATATTAATTTTTTTTTTATTTACTGATAATATTTGGATTTTTTTCTCCATAGAGTTTGTGAATCCAGGTGTTTATTTTTCATTCAAAGATAAAAAAAAAATTTTCTGTGATAGTGTGATACTAACTGATACAGTACATGTGGTCATTAACCTTTTTTATTGGCCAAGCAGTAAGCATATTGGTTTCTTTTTTGCCAATCATTTTTATGGTTTTTACTTTTGGTTTATGTGTGTCTTTTATGTTCTGTTGTGTTTCCTTATTTATAATTGTTGAATATTTATTTTAAAATGTATTGTTCCTCTGAAAAAATAATTGTTAAAATTTATGTTGTTGAATATGCCATTTTCATGTCACATAATAGTTATCCTCTTTGACCAAAAATTTGACCGAAACAAAATGTATTTACCTGAAAAAATAGTAATTTAAACAAAAGCTAGTCAAATTGGCTGCTGCTAGCCAGTGGGTTTTTGGTTGGATTTAACCATTTATTTTGTCATATTGTAAGCACTTGAAAACATTTTTTGTTTCATTCTTTTTTCTATAGAAGTGATTAACTTTATCAAAACTACAAAATAACCTACAGTATCCTATCAGTAATTAATTTTTATTTTAGGAGACAATGCATCTTTGATGTATATTAATAATAATAATAATTACTTTTAAATTTATCAGTAAAGCATTCATTCCAGGAAATGCTCCCTGCCTTATATTAATTTTTAGACAGTTGGCCCATAGATCCACACATATTTTACAGTACAAACATAGTGGACTTTCTTTTAATCTTAAACGATAAAAAAGAAACAAATATACATATACATTTGTAATATATTCTTGAATGAAGAACTCATTAAGGACTTCGGTATTTGGGAATAAAAGGCAAAATAAGCTCAGTCCCTCTGAGTTGCTTAAACATGCATTGAAATGAAAATTCACCTACTAGAAAAAATCCCCTATCCAGGATGTGGTATTGTAATTGTAAACAGTTGCCAGTGTTGACACCCTGATGTCTGAAAACTTTGTTTAGTTTTACTAGGCGATATCAAAGGTTAAATACTAAATTAAAGGCTCATTCTTGAAATGAATGGGTTACCAATAATGACAAGAAATGTCCATAAAATAATCAACAGGTGCATTGTATTAGACATGTAAAAGTGAATATCTCTTTATATCAATAAAAGGATTAAAACTAAATCATTAATTCTTCTACTTGGGGGGAAAAATTTACCTGTAATAAAAGATGATATATTTGTTCAGCTTTTTAAGTTGCTATTTATCTTAGAGCTTAGATAGCAAATCCTAGTGCTTGGTTGATAATTAATTCTTGTATCTAGCGGTTAATAAAACAAACCCTTTTACTTGACAAATAGCTTTGCTAGGCTTTGACAAATGATCGAACAATCCCACTGGGGATTGATTGATCTCTGTTAAAACCTCCTTCGCAATTATTATCTTTTTTTCAAGCATTTAAACTCCACTTGACAATTGATTAAAATTCACACTTGTAAACGATGCATGTTTGATAAACGTCGTCTCGACGATTGATGATCGAGCACCCACTGGCTCAAGCTCACCTGTTCTTTTAGGAACCACTCGAATCTGTAATTAATCGAACCTGTCCAGCCTGAAAATGGATACCTGAAACATGATCAATCACATTGTAAGAATTGATACGTTAAGCTCCATATGCATACTAGTTGGCTGATACTTTGGCGTGCCTTAGTGAGCCCTGTGACAACATATCATGTAATGATTAAGTAGAAAACTCTATGAAGCATTAGTTACCTTTTGATGCATTGTTGAGCTGGGGCTAAATATCACATATGCCTGATTAACTGGTAATTACTAAGGGTGGCCCAGGCACCTACTTTTCACTTGTCATGTGACCAATTTAACATTTTTGTATACATAACAGCTAGATTAGAACTCATTTAAGATAGATCATTGTATCTAGTGTAAAGATCTAACTTTATCCAACTATGATACACAGAGAGAAAAAACTTAAAACGTAAAACTTACCAACAGACTTCTTCAGGTTCGTAGCACCAAGAGTTACTTTCTTAACTGGATCTGGAATAAACAATTTGCAGTTTGATCAACTCTAATAGGTACGACTAAAACAAACCAGTAGCATATGAGATACAGCAGAATCCCTCCTTTGGGACACCCCTATAAAGGGGGCACCCTTATTAAGGAGACACCCCCTATACAGGGGACACCCTTATTGGGGGGACTTCTCTATTCAAGGAAAGCCTTATTAAGAGGACAGCCTTATTAAGAAAAGAGTTTTATTAAGAGGAAAGTCTTATTAAGAGGACAGCCTTATTAAGAGAAGAGCCTTTAGTAGGAGGACAGTCTTATTAAGAGGACAGCCTTATTAAGCGAACAGCCTTATTAGGAGGACAGGCTTTAATATTTAGAGAACACTTTTCCATAAAAAGAACAATGGAAACATATGTTTTAACACTATGTTAAGCCTTTACTCAGAGGAGATCTCTATCAAGGGGACACTTTGTTGTCTTTGTGTCCCCGGCCTTAAAGTGACCAACCTAAAATGTTTTTAACATTAAGATTACAGCATGCAATAAAGTACATACAGTTGTAGCACTTTTTTAGAAGATAACTTTATTCGTCCACAAGTGGAAATGAGGGTGCTTGTCTCTACAGATATAAAAACCATTCTTTCCTGAAGTTATCAACATCGATATCAAGTAAAATAATCATTAACAAAATAAAATGATCTACCTACTATACTAATATACATGTGTGATAATAATGATAATGATATTATCATACTTATATGGTCATCAATGAATAATAACTAGGAGTAGACTAGTGCAAACAGATGTGTATTATAATTAGTATGTGGCTTATTTCAATTTGATTGTGGCTGGTGGTACTGTAGATAAATAAAAAAAAATGTTAAAATAAGGAATCAGATTTTTTAGTGAAGTATACAGGTCTTTTCATTTTTGTCATCATTTTTTAACTTTCATTTATGTAATTTCATATTAATATAATATTATAATCTAACTTTTCTTATATAAGTTACTTAAGCGCTATATAAAAACTTTATATTATTATTAAATGTCTAGGTTGGAATTGTAGACTTTCGTGTAGACTTAATACCCAGGGTGAACTTAAAGACTTAATATTACTTGGTGTGGACTTAATACCCAGGATAGACTTAATATACTTGGTGTGGACTTAATACCCAGGGTGGACTTAATATACTTGGTGTGGACTTAATACCCATGGTACACTTAATATACTTGGTGTGGACTTAATACCCAGGATAGACTTAATATACTTGGTGTGGACTTAATACCCAGGGTGGACTTAATATACTTCGTGTGGACTTAATACCCATGGTACACTTAATATACCCAGGGTGGACTTAATACCCAGGGTGGACTTAATACCCAGGGTGGACTTAATACCCAGGATAGACCTAATATACATGGTGGGCCTATACACTATCGGTGGGCTTACAACCATTCTACTTCAGTTTGTTAATTTTATTGTATTACTTTATACACCATTGTCTATTCCTATATCATATCAATTGTTGTGACTGGATAAACAAAGTAAAACACAATTATTTTGCTGATGACTCAATTACTATCTATCCATTATTCATTAATTAGGTAATGAATTGAATTTGTCAGCCGGTAAATCATTATGTAAACATACGGATGGTGAAGAATGATACAGACACGCACTTCTATTACTGTATTTAATCTGTCATAACCTAAAACCATGTAGCTTTTATTGTTTTCCCCTATACAAGTAAAATAGAATATCTACAGAATTCAGATAGCTTTAAGTAGTACTCTTATTATTATTGAAGAAATAATTATTTTGCAATTCAAAGGCAAGCATCTTCACCACCATTCTCTTATGTCTAATTTTGTTCAACACTTCTATTTTTTATTTCGTAATTGAATTTTCTATTGCTTGTGTAGGCCATACATACCAACATGACATTGGATCAAGTTTGGCATCTAAAATCAAAATTGGTATGGCATATATCATTTTGCAAGCAAATTTATAGGATGGGCTTATACGTCAGACTGAGTTTATACATGGGCTTATATACCCAACATTATTTAGAAGTATTCACTAAAGTTTACAATCAGACTTTAATTTGTATTGTTTTTAATTTATTTTTGTTTTGTATGTTTCAGGGGACAGACCCCACAAATGTCACATTTGTGGATTTGCTTTTTCACAAAAGGGCAACCTGACTAGACATATAAAAACACACTCAGAAGAGAAACCATATAAATGCCATCTATGCCCCTACGGAGCACGTCGGCGTGATGCGTTAATGGCCCATGTACAGACTCACTCGAGTGATAAAACACACATTTGCATCTGGTGTGGATTGGCCTACAAGCAAAAGGCCTCGTTGCGTGATCACATGAAGAAATGCCCTTCCAGAGACCAGATGGCCTCTCCCCTTGCCTTACAAACAGAGCCGACAATGGCGCCAATATTTTATGACGAAACGCAGCTGGATCGAAATAACATCCATATTGGATATCGGATAGCTGACCATCATGTAATGAATGATGACCACCTGACAAACTCGGACCGTGAACACTCGAAACGAAAAAGCTCCACCCCCGTTCGTAATCCAGGTTAGTATGCAAAAGAAATAAGATTTGTATACCTATTTACTGTTTAAACTAAGCCCACAGTCACCAATATGATTAGGTTAAAATTCCAGCAAGTATAGCTTAAGCAATTAAACTAGACATATACGTATTTGTTTGCGTAAGTATAGCAACCTTAAATATAGTGACATTTTTTGTGGTGATTAGATAAATTTGGTAATCTATTTAATACTGAATCATTTATTATACATTTAATATTAATTCATCTTAATCCATATTAAAAATTTATTTTAAATTTGTTGACATCATCGTTACAAATCGTAAATGACATTTATCTAATTGACCCTTATCTACATTCCTCACTTTTATAAATTTAATTAAAACACAAGTCTGTTTGAAATTCTTAATGAAATTATATTTTTTATATTTGATAAGTGCTTTTAAATGATTATTTAAGGTCATAGGTTAAAGCTTTATTGAGGTTGTACGCGTATGCACACAACGCAGTTGGTTGCTGTCTAGTAGACAGATTAGCCAAGAACTTTCAAAACTACGTCTGTTTGTCCCGTGACTATGTCAATAACAATTATCGATCCGTAAATTAATTAAGCAATTTTGTAGTAAATTAAAAGTTGAAATTTAGATCTAATTATGATTATAACTGAAAACATGGCAATAATTATAAATTATGAACTTAACTTATTAACAATTCATAAAAACAAAAATTGTTGTTAATAATTTGAGGTAACAGGTTGGCCAGTGTGACTGTCGTTATGTTAGCGCCCATGTCTAGCCTGCTAACAATTTTGATTAAACACTTCCAGTATTTTCTAAATTTCGCTACGACCTAAATTCATTTTCGGCGCAGATAAAATAATATCCTGACTGTAGTTTAGGATGTGAGATATATTGTACACTGCATACAGTTTTGTTCGCCTGACCTGAATGTATGTCTGCAGCGGGCACACACGCAAAATCACATCAAATGAAACGTGTTTTCTCTCCCCAAACAGATGCTATAAAGATGTTTAAAATGGAAGATGATGTTCACAACAATGAAAAGCACCCGGAGAACGGAACCAGTAACGAGAAAGACACACAACCGGACAGTAACTCACAAAAGGTAAGTTGTACAATACTATTCATATTTTTTTACACTGTAGATGATTCTGTTCAGTAGATTCTTTTAACACACAGGGGTCAGGATTGTCAAGCTTGCTTATTAAAAAAATCAATCCTTATTGTTGTTTAAGTCAAAAATGTTGCTTAAGTCAGTAACTAAAGAAAATAACTCTTTTTTATCTTAGATAACAAAATCCTTTCCATAGGATAAAAAGAACCATAAATGAAATAAATTCTCAGTTTCTTACTTAAGCACTTCTTAACTATTTTCACTTAAGCAAAAGATTGTATTCAGCATAAGCATCTTCAGATTTATTGTACTGCTAGGCTGATAATATCCAGTAAGCTATCCAAATGATCCTAGGCTCACTGTACTAAACGTTGGTAATCTATACTTCTCTGTAGCCTCATCTACACAATACATTATGTATACCTATCAATTGTTGTACTTAGTTTCTTCTTCAAATTATCATACTCTCTTAAAATTCTGAAACGATTTAAATTTATTGTCGGAAGCAAGAAGCAAGAATATTTCACTTCACATGGATGTGGAATATTATGTCTCATTTGTAATAACTCAAATATATTATCTTAATAATTTTAAATCATTGAGACTATGTATTAATTATATTAAAATATCCTACCTAGCTTAGTTCATAAGTATCAATTACAGATTGTGATATGTATAATATTAATTTTGCATTTGCAATAACTGAGTTTTGATTTTATCACGGCCATCATTACCCTATTTTGATATTTAGTTAGTAGTTGAGTGCTTTAGATAAATTTGAAATTCTAATTTAATACCATAACAAGGTAACATTTAATTCAATTTGTTTACGACTAAAGCATCTCATTTTCTGGAAATAAAAAAAACTAATATTGAAATATAGACATAATAGTGCTGTCTGTAGTTTGGCTTATTTTCTGTTTAAAAGAGTAAAATACATTCTTTGCCATACAGCTTGATTGGACAATGTTCATATTTTACCTAATACTAACTTTACGTACTAAACTTTAAAGATACTTTATTGATTAAGATTTGATTTAAATCTATTTCTTGCCTAGCTTTCCTGGATAAACCCATTCTAGTCCATTTTCTTCAAAGAGCAAGATATAAGCTTTATTTTCTATTCTATAAATGTATTTTATTTGGAATCGATGTGTGTGCTAGGATTGGTTAAAGTATTGTCTTTTTTATTCAATGAGCACACCGTTGAGATGCCTTTAAAAATGCTGAATAGGTGAATTAATTTGGTGTGGCCTTCCTGAATTTTGAAAAATCAAATGCAAAACATTAACAATTTTATTCATTTCCTATTTTAAAATCTTGTGGCCGTATTCACATTTACAGGCTAAGGCTAAGGGAAACACTTAACCTTAAAATTAATTCTCCTATCTGAGTGAATACAATTTTAGGGAATACTTAAATATTCATTGAGTTAAGTGAAATACTTAATATTTAAGGAAAATATCTCACTTAAGTGTGATTAGTGAATACAGCCACTGGATCCACCAGTGTGGCGCATTGAGCGCTTCAACACACATGAAACCAAGTGTACATGTCACAGATGGGTGCATTTCTAGTTCTTTAAATCCTTGATATTAAATAAAATATTTAATTAAGAATTCAAAATCCTATCACTTTGAAAGAGATTAACGACTTACGCTGACTGATCTAAAAAACCAACCGATTATTCTGTTAAAGCTTTTGATTGATTTTTCAAACATGACATCTTTTGGCTCTCAAATTTGAAATCATTGACACTTGATAGATTAGCATAAAGAGTAATTTAAAGATGATGCTATTGATTGGCATGTCGATTGACAAGTATGTGATTGACAGGTAGATGTCATTGATCTGTTGATCTTGGAAATGTAGAACGATTTTTAGGTAATTTGAAAATAGTATCCATCTTGGATGTTTAGTTTTGTAAAACCTAATAATGGCATAAAATACAGTGTAAGGCTAAGATGTACTGTCCTCTAAACACAAACATTAAGATGAATAAAATAACATTTTGAATAGGCCATGTTGTACAGTAGTTTTAATCAAGTTAAATTAAAATCTTATTTTTTTTCGATCCAAGTTTTTTTATGTCTTAAATTGCTACAGTATATCTTATTAGGAATGTGAATCCCAAGCTTTTTAAACCAATCGTGTACTGTATTTGGCGTCAGAAAAAAAAATTAAAGTTATGACAGGATTTGAACCAACTACTCTGGGATTGGTAATCAAACACCAAACCACAGTCCCACTATTGGTGGCTCTACTTTTAAGAAACTGTTTTGTCTAATTAATAAATATGAGTCTCCCAGATTCATTAATTTTAAAACAATAAATTAATGATAGAAAACTTTATTCGCAATATGTTTTGGCCTGCCCATAAATTACAAAATTATAATAGAGGTACTTATATGGGTGTTTCCATAAATAAAGGGGCCAAGGTGTGACATTAGGGTCAGAATTTCAAAGTGACATTCTAAGTCTAATAATCAATTCTAAATAGTATATCATGTACTTGAACTAAAAAAAAGAAGCAAAATACACATTAAATCTGTTGTCTCTATGTAACAGCATTTATATAGCATCAACATGCATAGCAAATTTCACGTGTAACGGAGACACCAAAATCACATTATCTACCCCTCTTATAAGTTATTATTAATAACCTAAAACTGTTTAAATTGGATTTTTAAATAGCTTTTGGGAACATCTTCAATGCAGAAAAATATTATTTAAATCACACCTTTTCAAATTTAAAAAATAGCTTATGAAATAATTATGCAAAGCCGTTAAAGTTGACTTAATTTCTATATAAAAGATTTGTAAAGTCACTGCTGTTTAAAAATTACATGTAAACAATACAGAAATGAACAGAATATACCTCAAGTATATACATTTACTAGCAACAAGTCAAATCAGGATCATACCTCCATGTGGAAATAAAACAATATGGTTCATGAAATATAAATGGAAGATTTCACGTGTAACGGAGACACCAAATGTTCACTTTAACTCGTCACAATGTTTTATGAAATGGTTTTGATATGCAGCCATTTTTAAAGTGTAACAAATGTGGTTACTACTGCATACAATTGATAAACTGGTAAAAATAGTATATCAAATACTATCTTTTAATCAATAAAACAATATAATTCATGCAATAAAAAATTGAAGTTTTCACGTGTAACAGAGACACCAAATAGTTCACTTAAATAAGTCAACAAGAACTACTACATTCTTTTTAAAGTGTGACAACTGTAATTACTACTGCACACAACAAACTGCTAAAATATACTATTAATAGTCATTTACAGTAAAATCATTGAGAATACATTTGGATATACTTCGCATTAACACTCTTGTTCAATCATTAAAACGTATAATCTATATAAATTTACGTGAGGGAAAAATTTGGTAAATCGCGCATTACTTCTAAAATGTTTACTCAATGGTATATAAAGTTGGTTCGTACTTTCAGTGCTGATTTTAACCACCTGATGTAACCCTGTTTAATAATTTAATTTCAGTTATGTAATTTTTTTTTACGCTGAAATTACTGTATATTCGAGAACCGTCTGTGGGCTGATGTTTCTTTGGTTGGTCTTTTTGTTGATGCGGCATCTCTATTTTTGGGGTTAAATGCAGTTCTCAATTGGAATGGTAACATTGTTGATAAACTGCTGATCTGTATAGATGAAAAAAATGACAATGAAACATTAGATTTGCCCATCTGGGTTAAATTTGATTCATCATCATATAGAAATATAAAGTATATAATTAAGTATTTTTAATATAAATTATACCAATTTAAATAAAAATAAATATATCTATTATTATTATAAAATATGTTAGGCCTACTATACTAAAGAAAGTGTTTTCTTATCTTATGTTGATGGATTATAATATTTATTATTATTAATTATAAAACAATAAATGAACACTGTATATATTTGTCTTTCTTGAGTTATGCTCATAAATTGATTTGACTAAAACTATTGCTTTCTTTTCAGATTATTAGTTTAAAATATTAATTTTATTCATCAAATATTTATTATTATCATTTTATTATTAAAATAAAATTAATATGTTACTGATAATTTTGTCTTAGTTATACTGGGTATAAATGTTTTTTACGTATTATTTTTAAATGTTGTAAAATGTCTGTTGACTTTATTTCTCATTCTTTTATAATTGTTTTTAAACCACATCGGGAAAACAGTAGACTAGTTATAATGTTGAAGTCTATGGAATATATTTAAAACAAAGAGTAAATAAAGGTTCCCCATTAAACTAAGCGCGATCTCTTTGTAGGGAGCCGACGAAGCAAGCGTGTGGGTTTTGGCCAACAAAATAAAGGTTCACCGAACCATGACCGAAATAATACCAGTCACCCAATTTGAGCACCGGGAGTCGCCGAGCCAGCAATCACGTTGGTTTTCAATAAAAATTAAAAAATAAAGGTCCATCAAACTGAACAGCTAAAAATAAACGCGATCTCAATTTGGAGGAGAATTTTATTAGCCAAGCACGTGGTGTTTCGGAAAACCCTATTAATAATCATCGTACATGGAGTATATACACTCTCGCTGTAGAAATACCGCCGGAGTCGCCGAGTCAGCTAAAAAATAAACGCGATCTCAATGTGGAGGAGAGCTCATTAGCCAAGCACGTGATATTTCGGAAAACCCTTAATAATTATCGTACAGACCTGTAGAAATACCAGTCACCCCTTTCAGCTTCGGAGTCGCCGAGCCAGCTAAAAATAAACTTATCGCAATGTGGAGCAGAGTTCATTGCCCATACTATCCTATTACTATTAGGAGAACCTATTGTTCTTTGTTGTTTTGATTTGATTTCGTTCATAATAAATTGTTATCCACAGCCTTGCGTTTATATTATATGTAATTGTTTTTATCAATTTAAATAAAGTTATTAATTATTATTAAATTTATAAAACCTTAGTATATCTTCCGTAGATTGTAATTGAAACAAGTTAAATATTCCCTACACATCAAGTGAAATCGCCCAAATATGATAGGCGCGCATACGCGACAACCAAGTTGCTTGGACTCGCTCACTATAGTGGAGGGTATTTTAAATGTATATTATAGTAAACATTTAATTCATATTTTATCTTGTCGAATAGCAACGTTAAATAAATAAACAAAATTATGTACTAATATTACACATTATTTTGTGTAATATGTTTTTTATTATAACTGAAATGAACCAAATACAATTCTTTTTTTTCCTACTGTAACAAATAGAATATAGTGTAGGCCACTATGTAATTTCGTGTCATTTTTTTGTTAAAAGCAAAATTCCAGCTGATTTAGTGTCTTTAGGATGTAAAGTAATGAAAAAAATATGTTGCCATTTTTTAAAAAAAGCTTAAGGGTGTCAAATCCAAGATGGCCGCCAATACGTAAAATATCCAATAAATTTACCATATTGGACAAAGTAACACCCATTATGAATAATATTTTAAGTTCATATGGGTTCTCTGCTATATAAGAATTATTATAAACCTATATTTATTAGTATTCTGACATTTTGAATTTCAAAATGGCTGCCATTTTTTTAAAATGGATTAAATTTCTTATTAAAACATGTGTAAGTTATGACATTGATTGAAATCACATAAAATGATATGCTTATGACAACAACATGGTGATTAACACAAAATGTTGACCATCAGGAGGTCTATAGTACTGACTGTACACTTCTTCATATTAAACCATCTCATAAACTTCTTCAGTTAAATGACAACTAACTCTGCCAAAGTCCTTCAATGAAATATTTCTAATCTTGAATGCGATACAGTAAGTTGACCTTCCTTCGTTCTCTACTGTATCCATCAAACTTCCACAGACTGATCTGCGTTCCCAACAACCTTGTTCAGAAACAAATTGGCAAAATAACTGCAATACCTCATTTCACCGGCAAATAATCTCTATAGGAGTCTTCTTTTACTTTGATAAGTTTGTCACCTGTATTCACCGTCATATATATTTTTTGCCAATATTCGTCTTTTTCTTAGGATCCCATATAGACAGTTTGCCTTCTACAAGACTTTTACCAATGCCTCAAACATTTTCTGTCCAATTTCATGCCATGACCAACAAACACCTTTGTGCGAATTGCAGCATTCTTCATTAATCGGGATATCATCTCTCTTTAAATGTTAACTAGATTTGCCAGCTCTGATGAAATCATTATTTTGTGTTATTCCAATGATACCACGCTCAATGACCCTGATCAATTGATGTAAATCCAGCAAGTCCCACACATACATGTCCTCTCATATACATATATAGGGATATAGTTTAACCACATCATTTAGATTTCGTCAACTCTCTGTATTCAAGTTAATATCTTTATGATCAGCCTCTTTCAAACAAAACGATACTTAACTTAGAATCTCTTTCTCCGTCTGCATTTGTAGAAGCAAGTTGTAGAGAGAAAGCAGAATTAGTGTGCTTTTGTCCTTTACAGATGTTTTCCATTTGTGTCCCGATTTGTGTCACTGGTTGTATAGGTAATACAAGTTCAGTTTCAACAAAAGCACATGCCTCAACACTATTTTCACAATGCTACATGTCCAAAAGCCATATAGTTCACCGGGTCGACATAATAATTGCTTTTTGATGTCATCTCTGTCCACCTCCACTCATCTTGGGCAAGAGTCATCACCAGGCATTCTTGTCTTTCCCTAGTACATGAGTTTTTATACCACAACCATGTGCACTCATCAAACCAGTGTATAATGCTGGTCTGTCTGTAGGGGGTACATATCTAATGAAATTGGTTGAGATTGTAGAAGATGAGAAGTAGGAGTTCATTCATTTACAAGGTTATTTATAGGCAGAGCTTTATCTGTATTTCCTTCAAGCTTCTGCCAAAAGTTGACAGGTTGAAAACTTACCAACCATACTGGTGACTATGGCCCTGAAGGTTCAGACATTGAATTACATAGCAATAACGCATTTATTATTTAACATATTTATACAGGATTTCACAATAAGGTATAAATGCACTTGTTTTATATTGTGGTCCTGTCTCCTGTCAAGTTTCAGTTTCATGAAAAGAAATGAGATCTGTAATTTAGAATCTATATATAAATTATTGTTAATTCTGACATAGGCGAGCACAATGGAAAAACTTTGGAACAACTTTCTGCCTTGGATACCTACCTGAACTATCTCAGGTGTACCGCGAAATGTAAAACAGTTTTCACTATTACGATATTGTTCCATATTTCTATCTTAGGAATATATTATAAAGAGTTTTAAAACAAAATTTCTGATTCATCGGTAGATTTTTAACTCAATTTCAATTGTACGCGGTCAAAGTAATTTCCGGGTTCACGATGAGTTCACAGGTTCACCTTGCAACTACCTGGTTTCAGTTAAGTTGGTCGTTAGTGGCTATAGCTATTTTAGTTTTTTGTTTATTTTCGGATCGGACCGCGCGTGTGAAGGTACAGTAGTTAAAAAATTAAATCCCGATAACCAAGTTTTATATCTGTGTCCCATTAGGGCCCATATTGCAAGCAGTCTAAAAACATCTTCCTTCTTGGGCCGAAACGGCCTACACTGTCGCGGAAGTTAGTTTCAAAAGATGTTTAAATGAAATAATGTATTATGATGGTATTTATTTGAATAAACGGCTCCCCAATAAAACATCACTTTGAATAATAATCGCCTACACCCCCCCCCCCTCCCCCCACCTACCCAACTATCTAATAGACGCCCATCTACATTAATTATACACACAATATTGTATATACTATTTATAATAGAATTCATTACACTGTTAACTATAATTTACCAAGCATTTGTTGTAATTTTTTACCACTTTTCATATCTATTAGAGGATTTTATTTGATTATAAATGTTACGATATTATTAAAACTAAAAAATCCCTCGAATAAGCATCTCCCTCAAATGAACTCTGCCTCCCCACCTCCGCCCTATTAAACAATAAACACTATACTTTAAAATGTTATTAATCATCTAAGACACTGTGAAACAGAGTAGGTTTAGTTTTTCGAATGTCAAGCATTTTCAATAATGGTAACCAACAGAAAACGTACAAGGAGGACGTCCTTCTAAAACCTTTTTACCCGAGTCATTATCCTTCCGAGAACCTTCGTTTACACTTCCTTGAGGGGAGCGAGCGAACTAGAGGTCTAACCCTCTAGTTAGACGTAATTGTTGTTGAATATTTGATATAAATTGTTAATTTGTTCCATACTTTTGCAACTTCAACTTTGAATGATTATTTAATTTAATAGTCATAGTGGGGTATTATATATCTGTTATAGAGGACATTGAGCCTTATATTTACAATTTACAATCCTGTGAGAAGTGACAATTTTAGAACATTGTGTACAAACAACAATTTATGCACAGATTTTAAAAAAATTATTTAAAAAATTTAATTTTTATTGGCGGCCATTTTGAAATCCAAGATGGCTGACATATTATCGCTTTACATAGTTAGGATTGTATAATGGGTACAGTAATACCATCAAAACGGACTTGTTCCACATTCATAATTTGTATTATTGGTGATATTCTGATTTTTAATAGGGTTATTTGAATGTTGGCGGCCATCTTGAATTTGGTCCTTTAAATGTCTTTTGAAAAAATGGCAACATATTTTTTTTCATTACTTATATTATCAAGATATGAAATAAAGTCAAACTTTGCTTTTAACAAAAAATATACACGACATTCATATAAACAACATACCAGCCTACACTAATAGTCAAAAACGACGAATTTGTTTTTATTCTGAAAGTGGTTGTAAACTATGGACTTTTATCCCTATTTCTTGTGACAATAATTAAATAACTTTTTATTTTTCTGTGTCATATAGAAGCAATAACCAAATAGCAAACACATAATGTAAAATTTAAAGATTTTATGGTAACTAATTGCTAATTATTTGCAAAATACTACACCAGTATAAGGTCTAGTACACTACGTAACAAGACACGGCGTATCTTCTACGATGTTACGCTGTAACCTGCCTAGTGGAAAATGTTTTGCAATTTTGCTCATTAATTTGTTAAATATTAATCAATTATAGACATATCTGTTTATTTAGTATACATTATGAAGCTGCTATGAGATAAACAACATTCCTACCACATTAAAACAAATATCAACAAACTACCAACGTAACCGTGTCTCATTGTGTATACGACACCCAGTTTTTGACTATGATGTTGACGTAGAGTACGAAGATAGTTTTGGCGTTTAATTTTCTTGTATTTTTCATTATAACCCACTATTTTCTAAATTCTAAAAACTTACAAAATAAAAATACACAAAACTTACATGCAATGAAGCGCGTAGAAGTTATTTACAACGTAACACTAACAGTTGAAACAACGTAACAGAGGGACACGAAAAGTCTCTACCGCTGTAACTCGAAATTAGCGCGGATCCTAGCGATGATTTTTTCGCCGAGACTTTAGTTCGCCTGCTTCTTGAATCACGTGACCTTCAACTTCAGAAATAGCTCTCGCGGCGTTCACCACCGATGGTCTATGAATAACTACGTAACGAATATACGAGACACGAAATGTTCTAAAAAAATAGTTTTTCGTCTGTAACTGACTAAATAAAATCGCCATTTTGTAGAACATTGTGTAAGGTAAATTTCAGTGATCTGTTGTAGTGAATGTAATTCGATTTTCGTCATTATAGTGGTACTTCTTGTGTCTGTTCACTAATAAAGATCGTACTAACAACGTAACAAAGTGAGACACGAAATGTTACGTTGTGATGCTGGACGTCGCGGACCGTTGTGTGGAAAACAAAAAATCGTGGGAAATTGTAATTAGCTTATATTTAACGTTGCTTTGTACTCTATTGTGATGATAAATAAATACAAAATAACTATTGCTGTAGTATATTTTTTAAACTCTGATATGTCAGTGTATTTAAATGTCACACATATTTTAATAAAATGAGCTAGACACCACGATATATTTTTTTTTTTCCAACATGTAATAGTATTAACCCATATTATTGTTCTATCATATGATAAAATCATTTTTTAAATAACTATTACCAATTTAGAGTAAACAGCAAACTAACTATCACCAATACTAAAATACCCACTGGCCCCTTAATTTATGGAAACACCCATATATAATATTTATATATAAAGTTTATGATTATTATTACTATCTATTTAAAATATGGTAGAACTTCACATTCACCATATTGTATGAAATTGAATAAGTAGGCACCTGTTGTTTTTTGGCCTTATAATCATAAGGTTATAGGTTCGAGCCTGGTACCCACCATCTGTTTTGTCTGGGCAAGGTACTTTACTACTAAGTACACTACTTTGTTCTCTACTTAAAGGCCAATTTACACAGACGAGCGGTAACGGTAAGCGGTGAAGGTGAGCGGAAAACACAAAAATAGAATCTATGTTATTTCTTATGACCATTTACACAGAATGCGCAGCGGCTGAGTGGAAATCTGCTAAGGATCGAAACAGATTCGATTTTGTGAAAATACCGCGTGGTAATTATAGATTCTGGCCAAACAACTTTTTTTTGCGTCCGCCAAGTCAAAGACGACAATAAATACAAGTGCCGTAGTAGGCCTAGCCTAGTTTTGTAACTTCTTTTTATTCAGAAATACAAACACCTACGACGTGACTAATTGTTCGTATAAAGATAGTGAAAAGAAAATATACATTTTAGTACGTTATTAGGCAACAAGTCCCTCTAAAACTTAGGTCTGTGTGTGCTAGGCCTACTGACTGTCAGTCACATCCAGGCAAGCAGTGACTGATTCATGCATTAGCCTCAAAGCCTACACGCACCTAATTTCCACCACGTTCGCGCTGTGTAAATGGGAAAAGCCACGCGGTTTTTCGCCTACAATTACCGCTTACCGTTACCGCTCGTCTGTGTAAATTGGCCTTAATAGTGTAAGGTACCTGGGAGGTACAATTGCTTATGTGGTGGTCACAGCTGGCTACAACATTGTGCCCACCAGAGAGTTGAGCATTTTCCTGATTGGAAAGTCATGTACTTAGATCAAATCAATCAATCTATCAATTCATTGAATAAGGTATACTTGAATCAACAAAACTTTATGGATTTTCCCTGTCCTTTACTATTGGAGGCATTTATTATGTACCAATTTGAGTGTACATATCAAAAGTCATTTGAAACACTCATAGAAAAAAAGACATTATTTAAACTATTAAAAGGACCATACTCTTTTTTAGCAATTGGTTTTTGTAGAGTAATACTAATACACACTGTTTAACTGCTTCATAAACTTCTACATTGAAATAATTAAAATATTGCAGTTTAAAAATGTAGTAACTGCAGTAGAATTAATTGAATTGAAATGATATGATTCATAACAATTTTTTTTTTAACTTGGATTTAAATCAACTGAATAAATCAGTGTTTATTCAATTGCCAAATTCTAAAATGAAGTGGTTTTCATGAAACAATTTAATTAAGCCTAAATTTATGCTTTTGTATAAATGTTTATACCTATTTATACCTACAAATAGACAGTGTTAGTTATTCTGCATTAAATGAAATGAAATCTTTTCTTAAGATAAAATAGGACGATAAAGAGGACCATTAATGTAATAGGAGGTACTTAAGATAATTTTGATGTAATACAGTAACACATCTATCAGGATGACTTTAAGGAACAGGTGCGTTAGTATACAAATATTAATGTGTAAATAATTTCGAAAGGTGAAAGATGAAAATTATTTGTACCATAGCACGAATATAAAGCATTCATTAGTAGATTCATTGTCTTTGCCATTGAAATTGTTCTTATCTTGTGAAGGAAATATCGCGTAAAGCACATTGCTGCTTCCGTTCGCAAAACAGACGGTGCAACTATTGGATTTCGCACATATTTTTGTTCTGTACGCGAGAAGTTTTTTTTTCATACACCAATAAATGAAAAAAAGTACTATTACATGATCATTAAATTGTGCGTATTATTGCATGCCATGTGACCCACAATCGCCCAATCAAACAATATGAATTCAAACAGAGTTAAAGATATGTCCATAAGGGAGTGGCTGAATGAGCTCTCCCATTATTTAAAATGTTGGATGAAATGTGCTAACGTAGAAGAAGATGATGCTGCAGGCATTATTGAAATGATTATAGTAGAATTCTGAAAATGATATAGTAGTAGAATGTACTTTTGTATGTGGAATCACTTTTAGTCTGTGTACGGTCTCGTGGAGTAATACACCAGAGAAAGCATACGCTCGGAACCGACTAGAATAAATTCACTACAGTATTATATAAATTTAAGATACGAAGGTCGTACGTTCCCTTAAAATTGTGTTTAAATTACATATCTCCACAATTCTCCAATCCATACATGCTGGTGTATGTATTCCTTTTAAATTTTGTTTTGAATTCTTATATTCGATTAAAAACGAATAAAATTAACATCAAAATTCATCAATTTCATTAAATATTAATATTATTACAAATTTAATCCACAAATGTCTACATTTTAACGTACACATGTTTACGAGAAAACTAACAGTAACGCAAATATATCCTCCTGTTTTCATAATATTATATCTCCTTGCCGATATTTATAAAAATACAGCTTTAATTTATTAATAATTTTCTTTTATCTGACATTAGCACACATAACGTTGGCTGACATACCTGACACGCTATTCTGATGGATAGCTGGAAGAAATAATTATAGAATTATACGATATGTAATTGCACATGTTAAATTTAGGACGACATCTAGGGTTTAGATGAGGAAACACTATAATCTACCCGGGGGTGTCTAGGGTTTTGTCCCGTAAACTCCCAATGTCATGTGATACATTTATGTGCCAAAAATAAAATTATATTTGGGTTCGATCATAGTAACAATCAGGAAAATTCTGACACAATCCATTGAATATAATTAGCATTAAATGTTGTGTGCTGTTTTTATGAACATTCAAAGCAAGGTGGTTGAAGCGAGTTTGTCGGTCCCTGCGGAATCGAGTGCCATGAATATAAAGGAAGCGTCTTTCTTGTTTGTTTAGCTTAGCTAGCAGTGTAATAGTGACCTGTGCCTTGCAGATGTCATAGCTGAATTAGCTAGAGACAGGAGCCTAGAAGCATAAAACATATATATTTTGACTAAATTTGTATAATTAGTTACAGTAGTATAAATTTTTTTTAATATTCTTTTTAGGTAGCCAAGATCTATTAGAAATAAGACATAGGTCCAGTGGTAAAATGTATCAAACCTGCTTTGTAATCAAATCATCTTTTAAGTCAATTTTACAATTTTCTTTACGGTCCATTTCATGAAATAAAAGAACTACTCTGATGATTAAAGCACATACGAAAACAAATTATGGCCCAGGTGCCAATACTATAACTAGGCCTTACATGGCTGTATTCCATGCCATACCTATATTGTAGGAAATGTAACTACACCAGGTTAATTTCCCTGTACTTTAGTTGTAACGGAAACATCACTCAATCAAAGAAACAAAAGCCTGTCCAAGTTTAGATGCCTGGAAATAAGCTAACCAATTTTGTCAAATCCTAGATTCTCATAGGTCGAATTAAAAACTGGACCCAATAGTTGACTATACATAATTTATATGAGGCTTAAAGATGTATTGTCCCCCAACACATGAAAATAGAGATTAATAAAATCAGACTTTGAATAGATTCTTTTGTAGTAGAACTTAATAAAGTCAATAACTTCTGTAGAAAAAAAATTGCAAAAATTAATGTTTTCACTTATAAAATGACAAAATAAATTGTTAAATTCAACAAAAACCCATTTGCTGGCAGCCAATTTGACTATTTTTTCCTTTTTTTGAAAATTACAGATTTTAGGTAAATAGATTTTTTTTTCTCGATCCAATTTTTTTTTCAAAATGGATAACTAGGTGAAATTAAAATAGCATATTCAACAAAAACATGTTAAGAATTATTACACCTTTAAATAGAACCCATTTTGGGACAGTACAGTACTTTGTACTATTATTTTTTAATAGTTTTACTACAGTCTGTTAATCTCATATTTAAAATTATATTATTCATTAAACATAAAGTTAGTTAAAAGTTATGGGAATTTTTGGCTATAGTACAGTAGTAAAGCACTCATTGTATATAGTTGAATCATGTGTTTGTTCTCGATACATTATAATTTATAAAACACCTTAGCTGGCCTTAATATTAAAAATGTTAAACTGTTGTAAAGAAAAGTGAAACAATGGAAAAATAGGAAAGTACATGCTTAATTAAAGGATCTAAAGGGACATTTCCTAACATGGATAGTTTCCAAAGTTCAAATCAAAACAGGAAAATTACAGAAATTACATGAAAAATATGCAATTCATCATCTGCAATTACATAATCTGAATATTTAGAAAGAATTTAATAAAAAAAATACTTTACCGCTCAATTACATTTGCACAAATTGTTTACTACACCAGCTGAAATTTCTGTTTTTAAAGTACATTGTGAAGAACATTTTATTTAGAAAATTACAATTCAACTCAAAATGTTACATTTAAAAGAAGTCAAAAATTAGATTTACCCAAAAAGTCATCATGTCAGCTGTTAAAATTTTAGCAAAACCAAAATTTCTATTCAGGGGACACCTTAAGTGTTTAAGAAAACACTTCCTGTGAATGAATGTGGTCAGATATATATTAACACTAAGGTTCAGGGGATATCCTATACTTAGAGGTGTTACCTTAATAACAGTTCTACTATATTACAGCAACATAATCTTGGATGTAGTCATATATCATGTTTTACTTCAATATATTCTTTGAGATTGTTGTAATCACAAATTCAAGAACTTATAATAATCAATTCCATTAATTATACAATGCAAGTAATAATTATTGAAACAGACAGAAAACATAATCATTAGTTTTATTAGATGTGTTCTTAACCAGTTCACCGTTATATCATTCTATATTTGATAAATCATCAAACGCAGTGCATCACCTTCTTTGCTCGGCTGAGGTGAATGGCCGTGGACAGACTAATAACTTTGTACAAATAAACTATTCATAACTAATACTTGAGCTTGTTTTACAGTCCTCCCGTGGGAAGCCAGTCTTACACCCAACTGACAACAAGGTCTCACTGCGCTTAATCAAATACTTAACAGCAGTCGGCTAAAATCATGAAAAAGCAAAAAAAAACGAAAGCAAATAAAGGAATGATGATCCACACACCTAAAAGCGCGAGTGTCGTTGGATCATTTGTTGCGATAATTGATACACTTCACAATCACTTTGCACTTACACCCTCTGTTGTGCAAACACCTGTTATGTCCCTAATCAACAAATGCGTTGTCACAATCTTGTGACACTAGCTGAAGTACAACTCAAAGGAGAATTACCGATCACCGATTCACCGGCCTCGTTTGTTTTTTGTCACGATTGATATTATGAAAATAAACAGTGATCTGCGTAGTTGACTCAGTAGGTATGTTTGTCAGAATTTGGTTGTCTTTGTGGTGATAATTAGGAATACACCTTTCTCATGAGTATTTCAACAGGTGGGGTAATTGCCTTTTTTTAAAGAATCATTTAGCTATTACACATTCTGTACTTACACCCTTTTTATTCATCATCATCCGTTACGCTATTCATCTTGGAATATAAAGAGCATTCGGTTTGGGTGATTTTCATTTTAGAAATTTAATATTGTAATTACAGTTATGTAGAACCCCTATTAAAGGGACACCTTTAGTATCCAATGGGAGGGTACTATATCCTGAATAGAGTTACCCCAAACAAGTTCTACTGTAATTGCTTCATCATACTCTTTTCAATATATTTCGCCCTTCCATGAAAAAATTACCTTATCTTTGAGATCTTTTTCCTCTTTTAATTTAATCTCATTAAAACTAATTGAAGTCTCACAAACAAATAATTTTACTGACCATATCAAAAATATAAATATTGTCTGTCTTGCTTGTAACTTACTCAGTAAAGACTCAAATTAAAAACTATTTTGTGGAGAATCATCCTTAATACAAAATAATTTTCATTTCAATTATTTTATTTCAATTATTTTCTTCATACCTCTTCATATATGAATCCTAAATTCGAAAAATGACAGCATCAAACTTTATAAAATCATGTGCTCGCAATTTCATTACTTACAACTAATCACCCACACCTTAAAATATGCCTAGTACCAACGCTAAGTCACCTACAGTCAAGCTTTGTCTACACTATCTAACTAGACAAGAAAAGTGTGATGTGTCCAATGGTAGTGATTATGACATCCTCTGTTCATATATGGGTACATCAACATAAAGTTTGATAGTGCAGACAAAGCTTTAGACACCTATCCACAGCACCTTAGTACCCACTAAACCAAAAACCTTAAAATAATTCAGCACCCACAAGTACAGTTAACTTTACCAAACCAGACAACCTAGCCCAAAATGTCTGGTTTTCCAAAAAGTGTTTTAAAAATGTTTCCGGTATTCAAAGAATCTCGTCTTGATCTCAGAAGAAATTTATTGTCATACAATTTGTTTTGTTTTTGTAGCATTTACAATTTATCATTAAATCACATTACTTAAACATCAACCTATGTATACAATGTAATATATTAATTATTAAAACAACCTACTGTAAATCTAATTTGAAATATCATCATGTCTATCAATTTCATAACTTTAATATAATAGCTGAAATATGGACATATTATTACTTCTCAATACACAGAATATTAATTAGAAATGATACAGATTTGTAAAAACTGTCAATGTTGTTAACGCTAGCGAAGATTCACGTTTGTCTAAAGTTTAGGAGTTCATTTTGACTGGATATGATTAAACCTCTCAAGAATCAGTGACTTGTTCCCTTGTGGTCACCAAAAACGAAAGTTAATGTTTATGGACATAATTACTCGTTAATGTACAGTTCTGTACTCAGTCTGTGTTGGTGTGGCTGATTACGGAACGTGCACGTTGTGCAGAATAGGACTTAACGTCAGTCATATCCTAAAATTCAAAGATATCTAATTTATAGATTTGCAGGTTAGATTCAAAAGGTTATACTTTTTCATATATATCGTATTAATATCATATCTGATTATTTATTTCAATTCAATATTTAATTCAAATTTAAACTTAGTTTCTACAAATCCTCCATAATGAAAATTGAATGAATGAATTGCTTAATTATATCAGTAATACCAGATGACTTTAAATTAAAATTTAATGACAAAAAAGTGTTTTTGCATAAAATATTTTTTCAACAAAGTATATTGTTTCTTCTAACAGTTTATATTATTTCTTCTAGTCTGTTTCACAGTTCCCTGAATAGGGGATGTCTCACCTGTATAATACAGATCATTTTACTATAATGTTAGGCTATCGAATATCAGTACCTGAACTTTTTTATTTGAGTTTTCGTGTTTACACAAATATGAAATATTACTTAATGTGTAAATTCTTAATGTTCATTTAGGATGTAATATTATGCATTGCAATGGACGACTAATTTACTGGCAATGTTGCATGATATGCCTTGGGGAAAGTGTGTTGAGTTATTAAAAACACATTGCAAACTTAGAATATAATAATTCTAGGTATGAATGCATTTGAAAAATTGATAACAGCTTACAAATTTGAAGTTGTCGAAAGACTATTTCTGTAGTCGTTTTTTATGGTTCATTAAATTCAGTTTGCTTAATAAAAAGTGGTGGCAAATTTTATTTGGTTGTTTTAAGGTTTTGTGTTAAAATCATGGGCTACTATTTATCAATCTTTTTGCTTAAGTCAAGATAGTTAATAGTGCTTAAGTGAAGTGAAGATAGTAATTTAAACAGAAAGTGAACAACTTTATCCATCAAATCAGTCCTTTTTATTTTTTATTTTTTTATTTTATGTCTTTAGGCAACGTGGCCAAGGATTACCAATAGTAAATTAATCACTGTCCTATCAGATAGGTGGTAAACTCCCTGATACAGGGGCTATTTTGTGAACCAGTTCACAAGGATAACCCCTTACTCTTCTCGAATAATGAACTGGGTTCTTTAAAGTGCACACATGTTATATAACTGTGTACACTGGACCTTTATCTGAATTGAGGACTTTTATCTAGTGATTTTTATTTCTTCGGTTGTCCATCTGTTAATGTTTTTCATCACCAAGACGTTTTAACATTGGGAAAGATGTTAATTTGATTTGGCATGCCTCGATATCCGCCGCGTCAGCCCAGTTCAAGGACAGCTCTTGGAGCGGTGCATTACGCTGATTTTTTGCTTCCTTCCTCCTCAATGTGTTTAATTAGTGGCTGGCCTTTATTGAAAAAGCTGTGAGAAATTTCACTATAGTAGGAGGACTCACTGATGGTATTAACGTAATAGATTACAAATATGGATTAAATACTGTATATAGATTAAGAAGAAGATTAAGAACAAAATGAGTCAGGAAAAGTAAATATTCAAGTTTTATTTTAAAATCTGTGATAAATTTCACTAGGAGGACTGGTTGATGGTATTAACGTAATAATAGATTACTACAGATATGGATTAAATGAAATTATACTAAATAGATTAAGATTTACTGAAGTTTCCAGGGAATAAAATGAGTGAGGAGAAAGTAAATAATATAAGTTTTATTTTAAAATCTGTGATCAATTTCACTTGGAGGACTCGTTTATGGTATTAATGTAATAATAGATTACTACAGATGTGGATTAAATGTAATAATAGACTAAGATTTACTGAAGTTTCCAGGGAATAAAATGAGTCAGGAGAAACTTATTATTACTATTTAAAAACCTAGATGTGGATTCAATCTGAGAGATTAAGATTTACTGAAGTTTTCGGTGGATAAATTGAGTCAGTAAAAAGTAATTTACGAATCATGAAAATTAATCATCATTTTAATAAAAGATCACTTGTGTTTAATCTAATTTACATTGTTATTTTTAAAATTGACTGGCAGATATCCTGTTTAAAATAATAGTTCTTGGAAATCTCTGGTATTTCCTACAGTTTAAGCTTGTTCCCACTTAAATGCAATGCAAGACGTAACCGCACTGCAAGTAATTTGACGAATCAAAACGCAGTGGATCACCCGGACTGTCGCTTGGAATTTGTCAACTCACTTGCATACGTTGTTTCATGTGGAAATCAAGTGGGAATCAAGCCTAAAGCTCTGTCTACACTATCAAACTTGTTTGACAAAAAAAGTTTGATGTTCCCAAATATGGTGTTATATGCCTAAACATCGTGTCCATATATGTGCACATCACATTTTTTTGTCACAAAGTTTGATAGTGTTGACAGAGCTTTAGATATTAACAGAGATTCTGTATTTCAGAAGATATTTTGGAATCTTTATAAATAAGTGGTGTTTTTAGTTGAGTTGTAGAGAATGCAATTGTGACCAACAAACATATCCCGTGTGAGGTTGCGTGTAGTACAGATAATTACACTATCCATTTCTATGAATTATCATTTTCAAAGAATTAATAAATATTTATGCAAGTTGTTAATTTCTCCTTCTATAGATGGCGCTATAGAGACAATGTCTCTTTAACTAGGCATTCACATTTTATAAACTGTGACTTATATTTTGTATTCTTATATTGTTACTGTTGACAAAATTTTTCAAAAGAATTAAGACTACAGCCAACCCGTATTCAACACACAACCCTATTAAAGGGACACTCTGTTGTTAATAATGTAAAGCAGCATTTCAACCAGTTTGTTTTTCTGAAACATTTTGTAATACTAAAATCTTATGGCTAATGGTGTTGGGTTGGACTAGAGTATTCAAGTATTCATTTTCTTTGTCTTTTAGGGGTTAGAAAGTGCCCTCAACAATGTGATGCAGATGTATGGACACAGTCCAGAAAGTGTGAGTCCAGTGCAGAAGGTGATGTCCTCATTGACAGCTGCTTATACACCCACAATCACGTCAATATTCTCACAAGCTGGTCAAGATAACCATGTAACGTCGCTCCACCACAACGAGACTGACAGGCGATATAACGATCGTGAAGCACCACCGAAAGAAACAAACACCCGGACAATTGATCTAAATAGAACCCGAGATTTCATGTCTCGTGGACCGATCTCCCTGACGCAGCATCGCAGTGCTCGTGAGTCTCACGAAACGCACAGTGATATTAGCGATATGGATAATGGAAGTCTACACAGCGAAATGGAATCTTCGCATTCTTTGCCGCTGCACCTCTCCGCGTTACACTACGACCGTAATCGTGTAATTAGCAGGCTACGAAATTCTGAAAAGCACGACAAAGAACCTCACAGCATAATTCTATCGCCCTCTACTGAGTTAACTGTACCGCAAAGGAGAGAGATCCGTCATGAATCGATATCGGAAGACTGTTCGCGTCTTTGCACAAAATGCAATGAAGATCTGAATATCTCAACTAGTTTTAAATGTGTCCATTGTCAAATCATATTCCTTGATCATGTGATGTACACCATACACATGGGTTGCCATGGTTTCCGGGAGCCCTTTGAGTGCAATATATGTGGATACAAATGCAAGGACAGATATGAGTTTGCCTCGCATTTGGCACGAGGAAAGCATTTTTGATGTCAGCATATTGTAGAGGCTTTATTATAACGTAGCGTATTTTCCAAAGATGTTTCAAATATGTATATAATAATATATACAAAATATTTGATTATATACACATATATTATATATATATGTATATATTTAATTTATACATGATTATGATATGTGATTATATACATTAAAGTATGTATATATTTTAATTATATACATTTAAAGTATATAGATATATAATATATTTATATGGATATGGCTATATAAATATGTACACGGTATACATGGTTAGGTTGTTACATAATGTAAAATAAGAGAATGCATAGCAGTAATCTTATAGCTTCAGATCTGGCATGTGTGTGTATATATAATGTTGATGCAGATTTAGTTTTCTAACGGTCAAAATATTCACAGTTTATGGATAAACGATTTGTTTAAAGAGCAGGTGGAGGAAGTAGTATTATTGCAAGAATAATATTTATTTTTTCCAACTACTTACATAGATATTTTAAAGTGATAAGAATGCAGTGTAGTTTTTGACTGGTGACTCTAATGTTACCATTATAGTGATGATGTCATGAGTTTTCTTTTGATGTCATGAGTTTTCTTTTGATGTCATAAGTGTTCCTGTGATGTCGTAAGTGTTTCTGTGATGTCATAATTGTTGTTGTGATTAGATGTCGCCAAGGATTTGGGAACATCATTGGTTTCTAGTAAATCACATCGTTTGAGATTGGTATTATTTGTGTTCTAAATATGTCACAGGTGTATTTGTGATGTCATAAGTGTTCCAGTGATGTCATAATTGTTATGATGATATCAATAAAGGTATGTATACCACATGGTATTATAGGCCTATACTGTCTCAGGCTTCTGGTGTTTTTCTGCCTAGATTTAAAGGGTTGTTTGTGCATAACTTGCTAGGCTTTTCATCCTTACGTACCCCCACCTTGATCAGTGCATATATGCTGAATATTGTAAGTGCATGCATATGAATATGCTAATGAGGATGAAGAATGCTGTAACCTTTGACCTTTAAATCCATCCTGCAATTTTTATTTAAGAAAATGCCTTACAATAGCCAAAGACCCACAAAATAATATGTTAACTAATGTACAGTATATAGAGATACACAAAGTTTATATATGAACAATATATAGAAATATATCAAATAAACAAGACTCACTATTATAGTCTATTGCTTGGGATTATGGGAAGTTTTTGTTCGGGAAGAGCTTGGGATGACAACCTTATCGACCACTGGTAATGCCATTTGTTGGCATATTGTCTTTTAGAATTAAATTTTAAATTGTATTACTTCGTCAACTAAATAATCAAATTACAATATTAACATTGGTAAGCAATATCAGGAAATTAAATGTTTTTGAAAATTTGAAATAATATATTAATCATACACCCAGACCCCCAAGAGATGTTCACTAAATGTTTATGAATGTTAAGGAATGTGTCACATGACCAAGATGTAGTACTCAATCTAGTAATGTATAGCCTTGTTAAAAGTAATGTCCACCTCTAAAAAGCTTTATAAGTACTAAATGCTATATTATGTAATAATTATAATATAAGTGAAAATATTGTAATATTGTATTTCTCAGCTGTGCCTTGTATGTTTACAACAGCAGACATCTGGTAATAGTGATGCAGTACCACCTTATTTCTAGCAAGTGTTCTGGGCAGAGCATAAATAGAAATACAAATGCCAGCTAGGAATCTTGCTTCTTGAGATTGATGTGTATGGTGTTTAAGCATAGTAACACAAAAAGCTCTTTATCACAATTACATGATTGATGTGTATGGTGTTTAAGCATATAGTAACACAAAAAGCTCTTTATCACAATTACATGATTGATCGTACCATGATAGTAACTGCATCGTCTTAAAGTATTTTTGCTGCTGGTCTGTAGTTTAAAGGAGATTCGTTCAAACCCTACTGATCTTGGCTACATCTTTTTGTAAAACTACACGATTGCCATACTGATGCAGGGGATTGTGCACCACCAACAGTTGTTTTCTTGCAAAGTGGTCCTAGCCTGTACAGTCATTCACTACTACTACCTCGCTGTCCCTCTCGTACATTGTGGTAATTGTGGTATTTTGTTTAGTCCATGTTTTGATACATAATGCAACTATTTTGCTTCAATTATGCAATTTTCCAATCCGTTAAAAGGTTACACAAAATATGTCATTTACAGTAAACAAGTGAGATAATAATAATAATTGAAAATATGTATTTAAATGTATATATTAATTTGTATGCTGGCAAGCAAAAGAAAAGCCTAATAATAATGTAGTCTATTTGGTTCAGTGAATATTCCTAAGTAAAACAGATTAAACAACTATGGCTGCCATTTTATGAATGGTTGCCATGATATTCCAATTAAGTAACCCAATTACTGTACACTATTTTAAAATTATTTTACCCAGATATGTTTGGCATTTTAGCCATATGTTTGCTGTGAAGTGATTAGGATAAAAAAAGATATATTTTATGTATTTTTGATAATGATTTTTGAGTTACGACAATATGTGGTGAATTTTGATCGTGGATCACGATAGATTTTAAATTATTTTCAATTGAAGTTTAAGTAGAAATTGGCACAGTACTCCCGCTTTGATATTTTAATAAAATATATGTTAATTACTTGGCACTGTTCTTATTGATGTGTAGAGCATGTGTTCAAAACGCATTTTTTGCTTACCAAATATTTTTTGTCAATTCGTTTAAGATGATTTGCAACCACGTGCAATTTGGGAATTATTTGTTTCGGTATTTTTAGCATTTTAAAATGTTTGATAAGCGTCCGTCACCAGAAGACAAACCTTGTTGTTAAATTATGCACATAGTAATGTAATCTATATATTTATTAATGCTATTGGTTGATGTTTCAAATTAATTTGTTTTTGTGATCATGGGTTTTATTATCGTTTAAACTATTCTACTGCAGTTACTGCAGTAACTACACTTTGTTTACTGATTAACATATTTATGCAAAAATTTAGCAAACGTTTTTGTGTAATCGCACACACCGTGTATTGCAGTGACTAACCCAAATTGCTGACATTGAAATTAAAATCGTACGTAAAAATTATCATTACTGCAGTAAATGGAATAGAGTAATTTTGAGATGACCCTTTATTAGACTGTTACTTTATGTACCCAGAATTATTAAATAATTTTAGCAATATTTGAAGTCAAGTTTGTTGGCACTGTTGTAAATTATAGCTTTGAGTTTTAAAAATTTCACAAATAAAATTTGTGATGTCTCGCCTTTCATCAAAGCTTTTGATTGGTTAAAACATACAGCGAAGAAAGCTGTATAGTTATATGCAAATGGGTTGTAACATTGTTTCGTACTGTTTTATTTGATAGTGAAAGTGGTTGCAACCAAATTGATGATGATGATGAAAGAATTTATAGAGGGCGATCTTTGTAAAATCTATTTATGTTATTACTATACTGCATCTATTTTATCACTGTTTGGATCATCTATATATTTACTTTATTGAGTGAATTTAATATTAAGTGAGCATTAACTGAATTGCCTTGAATTTGTTTATTACTTGATTATTATTATTATATATGTCTTGATTATTAGAATGCTAAATATAAATTAATAATGTGATGCTACTTTTTAATTACTTCTTCATTTAATATTAATATTGTTGTATACATATGTTATATTATAACACACCTGATTGTATCTTTGCAATTTATTTGGTTAATTATCCATCACATGCTCTTTAGTATTAGTTCTATCTAAAAGAGAAAAGTGTCTAATGTTGATAATGGGCTCTAATACATCATTTTTGCCATGTGAGGTTGTTGAGTGATCCGCATACAAAAATCGACCTATAGTGCGCATCGCCTATAACTGGTCTACTGTGCGCGTCCAAAATTGGAGCCCTGCTTTTTTAATTGCCTAGCCTTCATCAATGATTTACGATGGATAAATTGAATAAAAGTTTTAGATTAAAATTTAGAACAGTAGGTGTGTTATAAAACAAATAATGAATGTTATGTATTTGTTGAATGGAGAGAATATTTCATTCGATGAAATATTGACTTCTCTATTCAACGTGCCTCGTTAAATAGATCATGCAGTCAATCTTTCAACTTATGAAATATTCTCACTATTTCAACTCGTAAACATTCAATCATTATTTGTATACTATTTATCAACATTATCATCATCACCATAATTATATCAACATAGCATTTTCATCATAATCATTGCATAATTGTAATGATTAATTACTATGTTTTAAACATTATTACCTTGACTTAATATTTTCCTTTGCTTTCTCTTTGAGGTTCGATGACTATAGTTTATTTCGCATATAAGCCTTTCTTTAAAAATAATAGTAATATCATAAAAATGTGAGCATAGTAAATGTTTTTTAATATAAGTTGCTGTCATCAAAGCATCTAAATGAGTGCATGTAGATATCAAGCGTACACCTTGAATAGACTTACTCTGAGTATTGCTAATTAGTGTGAAAGTTGTGTAGCAAAGCAATCTGTTTAATTGGCAGGACCAAGGGGAATGAGATTGTGACGCAGTTGACTGCTCACCAGCCCCCCGAACTCTTGATTCCTTTTATTGTGCCTTTTTTAATTTCAGAAAATAAATGACTTTGCCAAGCTATTAAGTACTGTGTTTTTGTTTATTTTTTAAAGCCATTCCATTACACTTCATTGCATGATATATACGTGCATATCATTTCTTACCAATAGTTAACCAAATCATATTAATAATACAGCAGAATCCCTCCTTTGGGACTTCACTTCGATTTAGGGAACACCTCTGCTTAAGGTCATTTACACTGGCTCCGGTTCTTATCCGGCTCCGGCAAATCATATTGACATTTGACTATGTTCATATTGATTTCATGAAAACGAAACAGTGAGGTTCGATTTTATTTGAGATAACACATTCCTATGAAACAAAATGAAGGTTTAACGTTAAAGGACAAACTAAGTGTCCCCTTAATAGGGGTTCTACTGTAGTGTATGTGTCTATTGCATGTTTAAATTCATGCCATCTGATTGGTTAATAGCCATGATACTGTCAACCATTGGCATGTAATAGTCTTTTTATGGAAAGTTATTAGTACAACGACAATATACTTTGTTAGAAGTTAGGCCTGCAGTCAGGAACCAGTATCGCTTGTGGTAAGCACTATATTAAAGACTCTTCCTTCCATTCATAGAACAATCGAACTGGCAATTGTGATTCCAGTTTTTACAAGATGCTCGTAGAGTTGGAAACTTTCTCCAAAAAAATACTTTTCTGAAATAAGATTGTTATTGTTTTCCAACGGATATTCACATTTATGTACCTTTCCCAATTTTTCTAACACTTTTTTCCAAGATAAGAAAACCTTTAATGGATTACGAATCAAGAGAATACATGGCGGTAACCTTTTGGCAACATGTGCAGCTTCCATGCAATACCGCATGACATATCTTTGACAAACACAACTTTCTTGTCTGGATATTCTGCCATCAACACATTCTCTTTTATGAACTTGTATGTTGCCTTGTTTGTTTCCCAACCAGCATCAAATCCTAAGTCAACCTGACTTGTTTTAGCTATAATTTTCTCATGATTTTTTGCAAAATCTACTGATGGCGGGAACTTCTCTGGTCCACGGATGAACGCAGACACATACGGCTCATGTATGATCTGAACGTCGTCAAGGTTACTCATGCATATTGAAAACGCAGTAGACACTGTACGAGGAACGCACCAGAAAATAACACGAACTTGCTTATCATCAGCATGTTGTATATTAATAGAATAAAACAGTGCATATAGTCTATAGCTCAGGGTATAAGATGCTGGTAGGTCTTACTTACAACATACATACATACTGTACATTTTAAATACTTTTTAAAAATAAAAAAGGACAACAAACAAGAATAATAATACATATTAAATTTAAACAATTACTTTACGAGCAAGTGAGTGGCCGCGCGATCCATTATACAAACGGCCCATTAAAAGCAGTATGGTAAAAAAAACAGTACGCCCAACTAAGTGACAAATCAAATTAGTGGGTCAGTCAATCAAGCGGTGCATTAAACAAGTGTTTCTGTGAAATTATGAAAACGGAGATTCCTACTAAAAATTCTCAATATTGTGTTTTAGGTGGAGCCTTTTGTTTTCAATATTACTTACAAACATAGACCCCCACTAACCTTTCAATATTATGTCATTTATACAGTACAGTAGTGGGGTGGAGCAGGCTGGTTTCTCCCTGGGACATTTTCCATTGCACATTTTTCAATGGAAACCAGCCCAGAACCTACAGTAGGATAGTCTCTGTTATCAAGATGTATTGAAAGCAAAGACGCCATTAACATTTTTCTAAGTGTGTTCTAGCGGGAGAGGTCTCGTCTCTGCTTGCGATTTGCCTGGACTAAAGTACAGTATTATGCAGTACAACGTACAGCTTAAAACTGGTGTGGTTAAAATGCAAGTTGTACACGCACAATGTTTTCAGCCATTGTTTACAATTCACATGCTTTCAGATACAAGAGCTGAATAAATTATTTTATCAGCAATCAAATTTAAAATGCTGATACATTAAAAAAAATCAAGCATCACTGGAGTTAGTCTCTGGCATTAGTGGGGTAGATGTGGGTATGTAGCTGTCGTACAGCCTGGGTGCAGAACAATTAATATACACATTTGCGGGGAAAAAGTATAGGACAATTTTTTTGGGGGTTTTTCTGATAGAGTATACCATTATAGAATGCCAAAAAAAAAATCCCCATCACAGGGTCTTATACGTGTGAACTTCAACCATCCAATAATGACAAATAAGACAACTTTAGATATGTATATTTTTTTATTTTGTCTATATTACAATAACATACTTCATAAATCACACTATATTTGACAGAACAAATTTTGTGAAAAATTAATGTGACCACCAGGCTGTTAAAACTATTCAAACAGGGTACAATAAAAACGAGTAACTTCACATGAAGGGGATAAAAAGTTCACATTAATAGTTTTACATGGGATACAAGATTTAAAAGGATTTGGGAATCATTTGGTACGGTAACACTCGTTTTTTGTTTTAAACACCTTTAGCGATTTATAAATAAAACAGTTTTACAAAGACCAACATTGTCTTTTTACAATAATTAGAAGAAAATTTACAAAAAGTGTTTTCTTCGTTGTTAAGAAAGACTTTAAAATTAAATTTAATATTTTTTGTTTAATTTAAATGTGTTAAGACAATCCGATGGAATGCTCAAACAACAATTGCACACAGGCCTCGGACAAAAAGCATTTAGCACACACGGGTGACATATATCCAGATACAATATTGATTCATTAACCCCTTACAACTTGCCAATACCAAGTTTTACTACCCAAATTAACCTGGTTAACAAACCATGATTACATTAACCTGTTTACTAACCAAATTAATACAACCTGGTTACCTAATCTTGATTGTATTAACCTGTATTACTAACCAAAAATAATCTGGTTAACTAACCATGATTTAACCTGTTTACTAACCATATTAAAACAACCTGGTTAATTAAACCATAATTACATTAACCCAATTTAACTAACCAGGTTTTAACAAAGTATGTTTTCATTGGGTTAACTCCTGGTTAGTGTTAAACAAGTTAAAGCGAACCAGTCTTAATGTTTACCTGTTTTAATTTTTACCTGTTTTAATTTTTACCTGTTGCATAATTTCTAGTTAAATTCTAGTTATGGAGTTTTCAATTCATTTTTATCATTGCACATTTTTAGGCAACTTTCATTTAATTGATATTAATACAGTAAGTACTTATTTTATTTCAGAAAAAAAATAGAAAGGGCAAATATTCTAAAATATGTTTGCCCTTCTCAAAAATATTTGGTCAAAGAAATTAAGATTCTATCAGCATTGTTACTAAATATAAATTTTGCTTTAAATGAATAAATTCAAAATACAATGTGGCATGGCAAGTCATATATGAATAAAAAATATAAAAAAAACAATGGGCAATGTAAAATGTAAACAATTTCATAGCTATGAGTGTTAAATAACTATAACATTGATAGAATTTGCTATACAGTTAAGTTAATAATTCCAACATTGTGTTCACACTGAGATTTTCAACGTTGACACTGTGAAGTATGGATAATGTAAAATCATAATAATTCTAATGTTGTGTTCAGACTGAGAGTTTCAACTTCAATAGTTAAAACAGTGAATTGTAGATAAAGTGAAACCATGTTAGTTACATTGATGGCATACAATAGATTTACATGAGTATATACCTTGGTTCTATGCTACTCTGAGGTTCTATTGGAATATGTAACTTGGACTCCATTTACAACTAAGGTCGGAAATTGACAAGTGTAAATACTCCACAAATGTATGCTGGCTCTGGGCCTCGATATATCTCAATGTAGGTCAAGGAGCAGATTTTACTTTTTGGCTGGCTTATGCAGTGAACCGTGACCAATGGTTGAAGGCCAGTGTAAACACGCTGGATCTCAACCAAAAAATTCAATTTGGACCATATTCTGGAGCGACCCAGGACCCAATTGTAAGTATAAATGGGGTCTTGGTCACTGCACAACAATGGATTCAAACATTTTAGTATCTCCTTTCTTTCCTTGATACTATATGAATGGAAACCTCTGATAGTACCTCAATAAAGTTTCTATAGAATTTCAATAGAAAAGAACACTAATTACTAAACATCAGCCTTTGATATATAAATACACCTGAGTTAAAGCCAGGTGTTAAGTTATCACACCTGTAATATTAAAATTAGGTTTAATAGATTCAGTATATGATAATCTGTCAATTTAAATACTTAAATATTCAGTATGATATTATACCATGATTATGATGTTACCACAATTATGAATTAGAATGACAGATCAATAAAAATAATTATGAGAAACTATATATACAGTACTCTATATATTCAACAATGATTGTTGTATGTTAAAATACTAGCTGTATATTTGCTATAATCAACGTTCGTAATATTCAATTCTCAATTAAAATATCCAAGAATTATTTTTTCTTCAATGCATAAAACCCTATTTCTGAAAAACTTTCTGTAAATAAAATGTCAACACAAAATTCACTTTGAATACATTAAACGTCATAAAACAGAATATTTCCCTGCATTTAAATTCTATCAACAACAGACAGTATAGTTACTCAGTGACTGTGCATTCTATTGGTATCATAAGGATACCTCGTTGCTTAGATAGTCCAGGTATATGCTGGATCATATATGTATATACATATCAAATTTTACAACATCCAATATGGATTCCATTGATTGGAGTATTCGATTAGGTTATTTTTGTTTGGTTACTGTTATTTTGCATTGAGTATTTCTTTACCAGTGTCTGGTACACTCAAACAAACATGTTTGCATTTTTACCATTCACAGAGTACTCAACAGATTTTGTTGTTGAGGACAAAGTTCCTAATCGAATACTCCAAAAAGTCTGCTTCAATGAGGTAAACCAAGTTAGACAATTATTAAATGCTTGTTAGGTAAAAAAGTCCTTTTTTAGCGTTACTTTAGATCCGCTGTTGTTCTGGCAAGTGAAGTGGGTCCTATTTTAGATGCCCAGAATTATGTCAGTATACATGATCATCCACAAGAATATTATACCACTCCCTAATTTGGTACAGCCCTCTATTGTTTGGTGGTGATACAAATTCTATGTCATGTACTCTCTGTTGTTTAATATTACACAACCTATAAATTAGTTCAGAAGACCGTTGTTGCATAACAACCGAATTGTCGAGAAATTCTCAACTTTCTTTCCTCGGAAACCAATGGTGTACCGAAAACCTTACTTTAATCATGGCATGATTGTCTTACTTTAATCATGGCATGATTGCCTTACTTTAATCATGGCATGATTGCCTTACTTTAATCATGGCATGATTGCCTTACTTTAATCAAACTATAAAATGTTTAGAATTTAAAATATTAACAAATGCTTGCAACAAGAATTAGAAATGCTGCTTAATAAGATTGTTAAGTTTGACTTGAGGATTTTAAAGTAGTCGTCAAAAAGGCTTTTTCCCATAAAGCATTTAAGCTGGAGTACCAGCAGACAAGCAGACAGACTGATAAACAATGATTCTAAGCTAGATTCATTTTTTTTACAGATAACACATTTTCCTGAAATTGATAATAACCAACATTTAAATATTACTAATTTCACACAGAATGACATTTTTATAATCAAATAACAATAATGAAATTCAAAGCTGAAATATTTGAATTTTTTGCAACATAGCACAGAAATGTAAAGTCATGTACATAACTTTGAACCAACGTTTTAACTACTGATTGATATATTATTGTTTTATACAGAGGAAACTTATTTTATTATTAAAATGCCCAACCTGTATGATTAATGCGAGTCTTTTATCCTACAAATCCCAATTCACTTCACACACACACGTACCCACAAAATAGCTACAGTCACTGTTGCACACACCTATACATACCAAAAACACATTTCGCATACTCAAACCATGGACCTACCTACATAATTTATAGGTCACTGCACAAACCATAGAGCAGAAAAACAAAATATATTTATTTGCTGTATGGCATAGACGGATCCAATGCAGGCCCAGGACCCCCCAATTTATATCACCATTATTAGGCCCTCTGCTCCACCCCCTCCCCCCCCCCCTTATATTTCAAAATCCTGGATCTGCTACTGTATGTCACCATCTGACACCCTCCACATAATACACCATTCCACACTAAACTATTAACACTCTCACACAACTATACAAGCACAGAGATGTATAAATAGATAAATCAATCCATCTGGCACTGAGCACACTTTAAAAGCTCGAATCCCGACCACAATCTTTAGGCATATGGGCAGAAAAAAACATAATTATAATAGATTTCAGAAAATCATCTGAAAAGACTAATTTGTATTAAACCTGATTTAGCAAACAGACATTGCCGAATACTGACAAACACCAAGTGCTTAAGGAATGTAGTTTATAATCGCTTACTTAAATTATTAATTAAATAATATAATTTGGAACTGGCAAATGTTAACCTTCTTATCTATTTAACTAAAACTTAACACATGTTTTGGTCTTGTCACATCAGTTGCCAGGTTTTCATATACAGAAATTTCCAGGTTGTACACTAGACTTGCTGAAATGTTTACCATGTGCCATTAAGACTGTTTTGTCTCGATGTTGTTACAACACCGATTGGTTGATGATCTTGTTCGTCCTCGTCATCTGAGCTAACTTCAGGCTCTGAGTCACTTGTCTGTAAATCAGTCTAATAGGAAAAAAGTTCCAAAAATTTTAGATAATAAAATCAATTTTATAACAGACCTCCCTCGTCTCCCAAAATCATAGGAGTTTCCAGATATTTTGAGTGATTCCCTCTTTCCAACTAAATTCCTTTTTGTCATGCTTGAAAGCATGTAGATAGTATTACTAGATGCTGATGCCATACAATGTTTTAATAGCACTCTCTATGTTTGAATGTATTTTTTTTTAAACAATGGCCCCTATACTTACAAAGTCTCCCAATATTCTACAATAAAAAACCATTTTAATATTTCCCATTATAGAATTCTAAAAAACCAAATCATTCATTGAATTTTTAACAATCATTTTAATTTGAATACATGTGTTCTTTCTCACCTGATAAACTTGGTCCTTTGAAAACTGTTTCATTACCCGCTTGACCACTTGTTCTTTATCGGACAGTCCATCTGACATTATATTGCCGATGTCTTGAATGTCGGGAGTGTAGTTGAGTGCCCGTCTCCCTACTGGACCGTCGCTCTCTTCGTCTAATCTACACCTGGCCGACGCAGGCTTCTTTTCGGTCAGGTTATCATCTGTACTATCGTCTGTTTCTACTTGCTTACTATTTAACCTTTACATACAACAAAAAATAATAATACTAATAATTGTTTATTATTGTATATTATTATTTTATTTATTATTGTATGTTCTTTATTTATTATTGTATGTTCTTTATTTATTATTGTATGTTATTTTATTTATTATTGTATGTTATTTATTTATTATTTATCGTTATTTTATTTATTATTGTATGTTATTTTATTTATTATTTATTGTTATTTTATTTATTATTGTATGTTATTTTATTTATTATTTATCGTTATTTTATTTATTATTGTATGTTATTTTATTTATTATTGTATGTTATTTATTTATTATTGTATGTTATTTTATTTATTATTGTATGTTATTTTATTTATTATTTATCGTTATTTTATTTATTATTGTATGTTATTTTATTTATTATTGTATGTTATTTTATTTATTATTGTATGTTATTTTATTTATTATTGTATGTTCTTTATTTATTATTGTATGTTATTTTATTTATTATTGTATGTTATTTTATTTATTATTTATCGTTATTTTATTTATTATTTATCGTTATTTTATTTATTATTGTATGTTATTTTATTTATTATTTTATGTTATTTTATTTATTATTTTATGTTATTTTATTTATTATTTATCGTTATTTTATTTATTATTGTATGTTATTTTATTTATTATTGTATGTTATTTATTTATTATTTTATGTTATTTTATTTATTATTGTATGTTATTTTATTTATTATTGTATGTTATTTTATTTATTATTGTATGTTATTTTATTTATTATTTTATGTTATTTTATTTATTATTTTATGTTATTTTATTTATTATTTATCGTTATTTTATTTATTATTTATCGTTATTTTATTTATTATTGTATGTTATTTTATTTATTATTGTATGTTATTTTATTTATTATTGTATGTTATTTTATTTATTTATTGTTATTTTATTTATTATTGTATGTTATTTTATTTATTATTGTATGTTATTTTATTTATTATTGTATGTTATTTATTTATTATTGTATGTTCTTTATTTATTATTGAATGTTATTTTATTTATTATTGTATGTTATTTATTTATTATTTATCGTTATTTTATTTATTATTTATTGTTATTTTACTTATTATTTATTGTTATTTTATTTATTATTTTATGTGGTTTCTATATTATGTTATGAGTGAAAATAAAGTATTCACACAATATGGATAACATTTGGAACATTTTAAAGATTTAAAAAAAAATCATTGTAGAATTTTTGTATAGGCCTACATTTATATTGCTTTCTGTACGTTTTAGCTTTTTTGTTGGAGTGGTACGCCCAATTGGCAACAGAAGCTGTTGGCCTCTTTTGCAACTCCTTGGTGCAATCTAGCTATTTTTTGTCTTGTTAATGCCGAAATTAATAAAACAAAAAATACAATTTTGAGTAGAAATATAAATTGTATTGCTATATTAATAGGAAGAAATCTGAATATGAAAGAATTACCATTAAACAATGACTTAATGAATTACATATTTATTTACAATTATTCATGACTTTACAAAAAAAGTTTGTATGTGGTTTTACCAGTCATGGTGGAAGAGTAAAACAAATATAAAATGTATATGCATTTGTACTTACTTAATACTAGACGGTGAGTGTCTTCTTTCCCTGACTGGCGTTTTTAAATCGTCTTCATCGTCGCTACTTGAACTATCACAACCCTGCAAAATAAAAAAAAAGTATGTCAGAAAAACTATTATTCAAAGACAGCTGGAGCCAAGTTGAGACATAAATGTCAAATATGAACGCATAAATACAAAACATTCTCAGGAATCTATTATAACAGTCTTTATACAATTTGAACCGATCCAATCCAATGCATTATAATTCTACATTGCCTATATTAAAGGATCATAAATACACTTGCCAGTCTGTTAAAAGATTATTCTTATGAGTCTTCTTCCCAGCATAATTGGTATCGTAGCATAGTTATATACATTAAGTTAGAGAGCGATATGGCGTAATGTTAAGGGAATCGGACTAGTATGCGAGAAGCATGGGTTTGAGATATATTTGTGCCATATGTGCTTGTTTCCTTAGGTGTAAAGCTGCTGCTCCAGTGTACATAAAATGCACATGATAAAGAATTTTGTACACTATTAAAAAATAGTAGGGATTCATTTTTTGTTTGCTGATCTGGATAAGGATGCTGTGGCTTCGTAGAGGACCTAATTTGAATTTCCTCAACTGAGGGCAGATAATAAGAAATTTACATTCCTCTCTGTGACCTTTTAAGTATTAGATAAAAATGATAAAAACTTCTTAATAATTACAATAGCTCTACAAAAATATGTTTTTATAATTTTACCTTTGCTTGAGCTTGTTGCGTTGTTGGACTCCTCCTTGACGCTCGTACATTCCCACTATGAGATTTCCTCATCGGACTCTCTGTTGATTTTGGCGTGGCTAACCTCGTACCTATATACGAACTCGGTAATACGTCAGCCTCAATGCTTGTGGAATGTTCAGACGGTGACTGGTCCGCATTCGGCGTATTACTATTCATCTCGTCGCTAGTACTACGCCGATAGCACTGCTTTGCCGCCGGTGGGATGTTCAACCGCTTCTTTTGGTCACGATACTGTACGGCACTATCTGCCGTTTGTTCACCAGGTGAATACTGTTTGTTACATGAGCGTGAATTGTTCAAGTTATTAGCTACGGTTTGGTCCAGTTCAGGCTGCCTAATCGCAGCATACGGCCCGAAATATTTAAAATTTTCAGACGTGTGTTTCGGAACTCTACTACAACCTTCTTCGACATCCGATTGCGGGTCAATGCAACCACTCTCATCATGGCCACGTTTATGCGAACTTGTAATAGCGGTTTCTGGGAGCCCTTTAGATAAGCCTGATATGTTTAGAGGTGAAACGATTGGTTTCCCGCGACTGTTGGTTCTCTTATGGCGCGTTTTACGTTGACTACGAATGCGGGTTGGTGAGGTTGTGGAGGTCGATGGCGTATCACGTGACGCTGTAGCTCCCTGTGTTGGCAGGTTCTCTGGGCTGTTGAACATATTTGTATGACTTGGAGACCCTGAGTAAGTTGCATACCTACAAATATAATAAATCAAAGTTATTTTTTTCGTTAAAAATAATCTATCCTTGCAATGAGGCTAGTGTTGCCTGAAAGCTCTGCAGATTCTTTCTGATTATTTTATTTGTTTCGAATTAGCTTTATCAAATATTTTATTTGTATCTCCATTGAGATCCAGCCACTGATACCCACAGCATTGTCATTTTTCAGTAATTTGCCTTTTGATTTATAAAGTATATAAAACATCTGCCTGAGGCCAATTTTCATCCCAATTAACCATTTGACTTGTGTGACTATTTAATAAACTAACCTTGTAAGATGTGTCTGTCCGTTAGCACGCAGACTACGTTGAATAATCTTCTCCATCGTTGGAGTTGTAGCCTTGAGTTGAAGTTTCCCGCCTTTTTTCTTGTTTTTGTAAATTGGTTGGGCCATCATAGCCTCTCTCCTGAACAATAAAATAAAAACGACAATTTTCAATCTGGAAAGCATAGTTTTTTTTATAATAATATTGAAGGGTCGTTGGATTACTTATAAATATTTCTTTTGGATGAAAAATAATAAGTGCAACCAAGGACCAGAAAAACAAAATAATTGTCTGCCATTCATTTTAATAGTAGGCCTATATCAATGATATTTATTTCTGCAAGATTGAAAGCCAAATATTGTATACCTTGGGATACCCCTATACCCCTACCTACATGTTCTTGTGAAATGAATTAGGAGCAATAAATGACACACACTATGGAAAAGGGACATTTTGTTGGGTCCTAAAGATGCCCCCTTAATAGAGGTTCTAATGTATGATCACTTTTAATATTCATTTATTAAAGTGCTACAGGATTGACAGTGCATTTTGAGGATCAGCTTCTCATGTCATCAATATGGTAATAATAACAAAATAAATCATTTTACCTGACAAGTTCTAATTCCCTCTGTTCTAGTTGAAGCAAGCATGCACTCAGCTCCATGTATAGATTGTTAGCTCTCTGAAGTTTCTTTTCATAATGTTCACGGATATCTTGAGCATGTCTGTCAAAAAGAATAACAAATCATGATAGTGAAGGCATATTAATAATAAAAATATTATATACATTTTTATGTAATGTATAAGGTATATAAAACCTGAAGAACTGGACTATTGAATTTAGCATAGACTTTATGATACTACCTAGGATGAATGATAATATTAATAACTGTATATTTAATCAAACTCGCTTAACCAATATTCTCCAAATCTAGGAGAGTGTGACTTAATGCTGACTTTTCAATTTTAAGAAAAAGAAAATTTTCCCAACTACAGACTCCAATTAGATACTATATTCTTAGCCAAAATCTACTGTACACAATCTGAAATATGCTTCTAATTATTGACCACTAACTACAACTAAGGACTAGTTGCTGTATTTACTAATCACACTGGTCTATCCATGTCTTTAATTGGAGAAATAGTGGTATAATGATTTGTAAGTATTTGCAAAAATGGTATGTACATTTAAATACCAATAAAATACACAAAACAGAAGAAGGCAAATATGGCTACATAATATTACAAAAGTCCTACAGTACTAGAAACAAAAAAGTCTCTGCTGAGTTTGTAACAATGTATAATTTTGTATTAAATTTTTTAACAAAAACCATTTTGGGCTACCCTGGGTAAAGAAATGTAATAATAATAATAGTTAAAATTAAAATATAAATATTATTCTTGACATTGTAAATGTAACCTAAATCTTTCTATTTATAATGAGGATGTAAAATACCTTTTTTCTACATGATTTTTTTAATGCAATTAGAATAGAGGTTGTAAAGAAGCGTTCATTAAAGCCTTTATTACTTTTATCCTATTACTGCTAAATCTTGTTAATCAACTCACTTCAAGGTTGACGCCAGCCTTGCTAATTCCAATAAAGATGCTACGTTTCACGCACAAACTTAATATATGTTGAGACATTTAACTTAGTTATTTATGCTAAATTCTTCTATTTTTAAGTTGATATTAAATGATGGAAATGCTAAGTGTCCAGATAGTTTGTATTACTAGCATGTGTGTGACGCAATATGATTGCAAGATGCAATGTTTAAATAATAAAGAATACATTTTAAAATAAAAATATGTACACAATTTTATGTGACAAAAAAATGTGATGTGCCCATACATGGACATGATGATGTCATATCACTACCATATTTAAGCATATCATTACATGATTACATTATTTATAGCAAATATGATAATTATAATGAATTATATATTTATTGTACTTCTAGAATAGGGATACTAGTATTATTATTTAGGATATAAAGATACTTTGTTCCCTTTACAATGTCAAAACAAGTACATTCATTATACTTTGTGAGTAACACTAAATTCAACTGGGGAATAGTTTAATATTTAAAATAGTAATTTACTAATATTACAGTAACCACTTTAATGTATGGTGTATGTTATGCACACATAAATATAATTATATTTTAATACAAGGATTAATAATATTAAAATATTGAATTAGGTATTAAAAATGATTGTCTTTCTATGATAAAGATTATTAAACTACTTGATAAAAAGAAATTTTTTTTTTCAAATAATTTTTCAAATAATTTTGTCCATTTGTTGTACTGTATTACTATATATTTTTATTACATATGTATGGCTCCAACCCAATAATAATAATCTAAGGATAAATAAAAAAAATTCTTTATGGATTTTATTATAATTTAAACTGTATAAAGTAGTATTTGATGTATTTTAGTGACAACGGATGATAATAAAAATTGTATACACTCAAACTATGGTATGGAATATATAGCCTAATCGAAATGTACGTATTTGATGAGACTAGTGACTCTTAGTGAAAATACATCATTAAAAAGACATGATAGCTGAATAATGCTAACCTAAGTTCATCGCGTCGACGTCTAATAAGATCCTCGTCCATCCGTTGTAGCTGGGTTCCTTCGCTTTTCATTTTCTCAAATTGCAGTTTGATTTCCACTCGCCAGTCCACCTGAGAGAACAACATAAATACTTCAGTCACAAACCAATAGACATGCATATAAATCATGACATGTGGTAATAAACGATAGACATCGGCGAACACGGCAACGAGGTCTGGCGCCAGCTGGCGAGCCAGACAACGTTGCCTGTGGCGTTTTGCCGCGCGTGGCACATGTTTCGAAATAATAATAATCTTATGAATGAACATCAGCAAGGAAGGAATACTCAAACGTCAATAAATTTGTGTACATCATGTTTTGCTGACTTTTATAATAAAGTATTCTGATTTATAATGAAATCAAATATGGAAATGAACTCTAATTGAACAAGAAATATAATACAAGCTATCATCAATCTTCTGTAAAATACTTCTTTTCTCTTTGAAAATCAATTTTACAATATCTTAAATTAAAAAGTGTATATACATAATGTTCACACAATATTTTCATCAATCGAACAATTTTTATGCGTAGGCGTCGTATACTGACGATTCTCAGTAGTGTATTTATAATTTGTACAGAATCACAGACAAATTCTGTGATACAGATTAAAATTTCTTTCACACACAACACTTGTATCCTAACCTTAAGATTGCACAGATGTCACATGGATACATGTAACACTGTATTACAGAATTTGCCTGTAACACTAGACATATAATGCCATAGAGGAGTGTAACATGTGTTAACACAAAATATATAGGTCTTTAATTAAAGATATTCAAATCAGAGACCAAAACATCTAAAATAGTTTATTTGCAGTTAGTAATATTAATATATATTTCTCAATATAGACCCATATGGAGAAAAATTCTTCTTTTGTGTTCTTCCTCCTAACATTGTCAGATTTCTTCCTATACCTAATATCCCTTTGTCTATGCTTTCATAAACATACAGTGGACTAATAGACATACACAGAACTAGTTACTGGACTTAGCATATAAAGTTGAATACATTACCTGCTTATCAAAGTAGGCCTCTTGCGGAGTTGAAAGAAAGTCAGCGGCCGCGATATCAATATGCATGAGAATCTGGCGAAATGATGGCCTATTGTTAGGTTTGGCGTTCCTAAACGAGAAGAAAGACGATAACTTAGCAACATTTCAGGCAATAAGTTAAAGAGACAACGGGGAGAAAGTAAGAACTCGGTGAACATACGTGTAAAATACAAATAGATCTCACACCTGGAAATCTAACGCTAACGAGATACCATTAAAATTTGAAACTAGTATTTACGAAGTAGAAAATATCTTGATGACTCTAATCAGAAATACATATCTCCTCGTTTCTTTCCATGTGAACTTTATATGTATTTTTTCACCTTTTTGTTTATGACATACAGTATATAATTCTTTATTTTGATATGAATTTTGTTTTTGTTTTATAGAAATATCTTCATGGCTGCGTGTCCTTCTTTACGATAGGTATCTCTTCACCTGTTATTATTGCACAATAAAATATGAAATATGATATCATTACTATTTCTACTTTGAGTTTTATGACGATATTTAAGATATTTAAAAAAAAATGTTTAATGTTTATTTACCAGCATTGTTTCATGAGGAGTTTGAAGCCATCCGGGCAAGTCGACGGGATGGGCAACTGAAGGCTATTGCTTCCAACGCCCCAGATAATAGCAGACGAGTCCACATCCTGTAAAAATAAGACCATGATGTTTAACGAGCTGTACAAGAAAACTTGATTACCGTGACGTCGTTATTTGAAATGCAGTCACGCAATATACTAATTAGATGTGAATTCTGTTGACACATTTCTCATCACAAAAAACAACTACAAAAGTCAACACATTGTTGATCAACATGGTAATAATAGAGTAATGATAATAGTACAGTTAGAGCCTCTGTTAAAGGGACACATTTAGGACCAAACAATGTGTCTTTGTGTTAATAGGGGTATCCTTTGAATATAGGTTGGGCACAGTGTTAAAATGTTGTTGTTAATATGTCCCCTTAATACGTGCAATAGGGGTGTCGCCTCAATCCTGAATAGGGATGGAAGTTATATTTATTGTTTGTAGATAATTATAAACAAATACCATTTCATAACAATTTGTATCAAAATATTTTGTATTTTGTCCTGTAATGTATGTTTATATAATAAATAGGATTATAATAATTATTTCTCAACTTTATTATTTTCCTTTTGTACCCCAAACCTTACTTTACTAGTGTTGCTGATTGATTGGTGACTGACTGACAGCACTACTAATAATGATAATGAAAGCATGTATCTGTAGTTCCATTTTTTTAGGCTACTCTTTTAAACGCACCTTTCAGATATGGCATTAAACAACTGTGATATTATGAATATCAAATCTTTACATTGATAAAAGAATGGATAACTTAAAACTATTATTATGGATTGTTAATTGGACTGGGACCTTATCACCACCACGCCAATACACACGTACAACCATGAATTAAACTGTCAACGATTGTTTAGATTTGCTTGAAACAAGCATAAACCATCACGAGCTCTTCTTAATTAAAACACATAGATCTTCTCCAATTAATCGTTAATTTTACAATCTATTATAAAACAAGCAACGATCTGTTCTCTAGGATCTATTTTAATTTTCTGTAATATGAGCGGAAAATCTTGGCAAACGATTATAAAACGAGCATTGAGCTATTCAAGAGAATTTATTTTAATTAGGAATTTTGTGAGTTGACTATTTTAATCTTGGAAACTCATTTTTAAAATTTATGATTAAAATTACCCAAGATAACTTTTGGGATATGTAGTAATATTATGGTGAAGAAAATGAACGGCTAAGGGAAATGATGGCAGGAAGTGGAGATATGGAATAGAAATATACGGAATAGAAATGAACGGAATGAAATTATAATTAATTTTCTAGGTAACTTGAAATATGGAAATATGTATACCATTGGAAGATAAAAAAAAATTATAATTAAAATACAACAACTGTAGTAACTAGTATAAAATCAATAATATAACACAAGTGTAAAAATATGTACGCCTGAAGTAAAAGTTAAAAATTCAAATCATATTAAAGGGAGACATTCAAGTGTATTTATAATACCTATAAATGCTCTACTTTAAATATGTACATGATTATTTAAAATTTAGTTTATTGAACATGTCATGTTGTCAAATTTCCCAAAAATATCCCAAAAAAAACAGTGTATGACAGAGTATTGTTGGAACCTGTTAACAAATTTAGCCTAAATAGGAGATGGGATTATACTGTATGCTGTCATATTATGTTTAAAACCCATTAAAAATATTTGTTATTTATTGCAGTAAGATAATTAATTGTTTTTAATATATTTCAATTTCATCGAAATAAATTATTATATTCATTATTTTGTTATGCTGTCAAGCTGTAGTTACATTCAAGGAAACTATTAAAATTGATTATAGCTGTTTATGAGTTAATGTCTGACTAATTTATTTTGCCAAATCTACCGCATCCCTCATCTAATCCCCTCAGTATATTATTCACTGACAAACCCTTCATAAGTAGAGGTTAAAATTCCTACAATAACCTCCGACTGCCTACAACTCTTCTCAGTTATTGGAGAGCTATTCCCCTGTGTCCATTTGACCTTATGACCTACCGGTACATGGCTTACCCCTTCCTCATTGTAACTCAATTCATGTAATGGATTTTTATTAACAAGGGTACTTAAGTATTAGCAGTTGATTCACTATCAGGAATTAGCAAAAAGCTTGGTTTTTAATATGACGTATAAATTATGATGCGGTGTGAATTAAACGGCATACTTCAATTGTTAATTATAATGAAGGGTTGCACATAATTAATGTTTAGTGTTGCTATTAATCTTAAAATGCCTTTTTTTATTACCTTTCAACTAGTCAATTTTTTTTATTATTTTATCTTTCTCTGGATAAAAAAAAATGTAAATGAAAACTGCATTTATAATAATTCACTAATATGAATAATCTTTTGGTTTAATTAAAGCTTAACTTGCTATGAATAAAATAATTCAAATCAATTTTTTTGGGAGGAGGGGGGGAGAAAAAAAACATGGAATTAATATTCTTTGTTTTAAAAAAAGTGATATTAATTTGAATACAGTGATAGCAATATGCTACTGTATCTAAAAGCATTTCTAATTCGCAAAATCATTTTGTAAAACAGAACATATTACAGTATGCAGTGCACTAAGTAAAATCACAAATGTCAAAAACATGAATCGAAATGGCAATTATTTTAAAACATCCGGATAAAATTCAATTAGTATCTATGGCAACCATACCTTATATGGCATCTCTCCAGTCAGCAATTCCCATAGTACAACGCCAAATGACCAAACGTCTACCTTCTCGGAACATGGTTCGTTACGTATAACCTCAGGAGCCATCCACGCCACTGTACCAGCAAACGACATCTTTGTACTCTTTTCGTTGAGCTGACGACTCGTCCCAAAATCGGAGATCTTTACAATGTCGTTATTTGCCACCAAAACGCTAAAAAGGATAGAAACATAGATTAGAGTATTTATTTTTCGTATGTTATAACAATAACAATAAATTGGCGAAAAAATAGCATCATTAATACAAGATTCTATTGAGAAAAGTTCAAAGTGTTTTGGTTTTTTTAGGTAAATTACTCAATACTCATCTTTTAAAGACTATTAACATACTTACTTTGGTGATTTAAGATCTCGATGCAGGATCTTATGGCAGTGGAGGTAGTGCATACCAGTAGCGATTTGTTTGGTCCAATCCACCATCAATTTAGGAGGAATCTCTCTGCCTTCTCGTAACACCTCATACAGCTGGCCATATGGACAGTATTCCATGATGATGCAAAAGCAAGGAGCCTGAGTGCTTACACCTCTGAAGAAAAAAATTAAAAATATTTTTGAAATTTAAATACTACACAAACTGAAATATTATATGTTGTGAATGGCTGTTGATAGTACTAGCTAGCCTGCTGGCAGAGAATTGTCAAATGGTTGACTGTTTCAAGCAAATTTATCTAACATACAGTTTAAGAGACTTTGAAGGAATTAGACAAAGGGTTCAATACTACTGGCTAAATATATAATAATAAGATGTTGTTGTTGTTGTTGTTGTTGTTGAGGTAGGGTTGTGTTTTGGCCAAGCTAAATATTTTGTTTGCATGTTTATCTAAATATCTATCTAAATTGAGTCTATGGTGTTTTCTGATACTGATTAAATAAAGATAAACACATTCTTTCCTACCTGATGGCAACTAAGTTTGGATGATTTAACCTCCTCAGGTGTTTTAAATCAGTCTCTTTCTCATCTCGTACTTTCTTTACTGCAACTTGATGGCCTCTGAGCGTGCCCAGAAACACTGCTCCCTGTGCACCACTGCCTAGCCATTGCAGACCTCGAATATCTTCAAATGGTATCTCCCAATCATCTATAAACATTTAAGGAAAAAATTCAAATTTAACCATGACATTACAATTTTCATATGAAAATGTCAAATTTCTGATAAAATGTTTGTAATTGTTAATAAGACAGTAGAACTGAAACACACACATGAAGTATTTCAATATTTATCATATTATCATTTTGAGAAAAACTCAAAAATGGAAACAATACTGCAAGTTCACATAATTTACAATTAAGAAATCATGTCAACATTGTTCGGATTGAAGTTACTACAGTAACATTTTGTTGATGCAAGTATAAAATCTTTACACGATTTCTATTAAAATTAAAATATTTTTATTATACTTTGATTTTAGTTTAATTCTGTTTAATTCATAAATTGATAAACGTTTATTTTGCGTTTTATCGAAATCAATAGAATCTCCATACTACTGTACCTCGGGCAAGCTTTTCGGCTACAGCTGCTTTGCCAATAATTGTCCAGACTGGTCGAAGGCAGCCCCACAGGCCCTGCAGGAACCCACGCCGTTGATTTCCATTTATGGATACCTGTACGCCACTGGTTAATGCGTTGTTGTTATTAGTTGGGGGCGGCATCGTCTCTGATTTTATAATCGGTCTCGGTGAACTAAGGTCAATGTCTTCCCCATCCTCCAAAGAAAGCACACTGTAAAATAAAAACAAATTTAAAAATTCAGTTTTATATAATTATATATATTGTACATAAGCAGGTACAGTAGATGGGACTACATAAAATATAATTTGCACTATTGTTAAATTTAATATAGCTGCCACTACAGTAGAACCTATTGAAGGGACACCTTTGTGACCTAAACTGAATGTCACTTATTGAAGGGACACGTTTGTGAACTGAATGTCACTTTAATAGGGTATCTCCTTAATTATTGATATCTCCTGAATTGGCCAAATGTGTTAAAACATTCGGTAATGATTATTTGTTTTACAGAAAAATTATCCCATAATAGGAGTAACATCCCCTGCATAGAGGAATAGCAAGATTTTTACTGGATACTGTATTTTTTTCTTTTCAAAAATTAAGTGCTAGAACATAATATCTTGATATATTATTATGTTCCAAATTTTTTTTATTCATTTTTTATTTTTATTCATTTTATTTTATTCAATCGAAACCAACAGCGATAATTACCGCCACTAACTGAATGACAAATAGGAAAATGTTTTACATTTAGACAATTTTATTTTTTAAAAGCAAACATTTATTACAGGCAGCACAATAACAACTTAAAGCATATGGTATGCTTTTTATTCTAAAAAAAAAAGTTATGTCAAAACCGATTAAATCACATTATGTTTAGATAGCTAGGTTAAGTGCCAGAAGGCCTCACATGACCTATACGTAATAAACAAACTATGGTACAAAAAAAAACCAAGTACTAAAATATGTTGCATGTTATATTGTATTATTAGATTTTGTTTGAACGTGTCGAATGGCTTATCTGGCTTAAATTGATACAATCTAGTTATAACAAAAATACTTATTATTATTGTGTCAATAATACAATATCTAATTTTTATTTTGTACTATGTATGTAAATGTGTCCGGCAATGTACGTTTATCATTTGGTAGCATACATTTATCATTTGGTAGTGTACGTTTAACATTTGGTAGCGTACGTTCAACATTTCGTAGCGTATGTTTATTATTTGGTAGTGTACGTTTACCATTTGGTAGCATACATTTATTATTATTTGGTAGCAGAGTTTTTTCATTTGTTTCACTGTAAGTTTAAGTCATTTAACAGTAGTGCATCATAACACATTATCATCGTTGTACGACATCCCTGTCAAATCAATAACTTTAAATTTGCACCGTGCTCAAATTCACACATCCATAAAATATGCATACCGTATATTTCGGTGTATAAGTCGCACCTGTGTATAAGACGCACCCCCAACTGAGAGTAAAATATCGGTATTTTTTATATCGTCGATGTATAAGACGCACCTTATATTTCATCAAAACAATGTTTTTTTAAATTGTAATCAATATTATTGTAATAATATATTTTGTTATATCTACAACGGCGTCCTTTATTTAGGTTTTTTCTTACCTAGTATCAACAAGTTGTTATTCATGAGTTTGGCCGCAACATCGAGTGCATGACCGTGTGTGTAACACGCACGTGTGTGGGCTAGCCTCGCTCAATCATTTCGAGAGGGCGCACGTTTTCACGGACAATCGTATTCGATTAGTATCTATGTATCCGAGAAGTGTGTACGCTAGGTCCATGCTATAATCACCTGGAGAATATACTAGTCGAATACCGTACACCATGTGCCACCAAAAGAAGGGCTTGCGCTTGGGGTACGGTGGTCGTGCGTATAACTACTGTATAAATAAATACTATTCCAATCGTACGACGTAAACGTTTACAAATGATATTTTATCGGAGCGCCATAATGAACAAATCTTTTCATCATATTTAGTATAACATCATGCTAAAATGACTTGAAAACTAGGCCTAGGCAGAAGCAGGTTGCCGTTACGTTAGTAGGCCTAGCCTACTCAGGCCTAGAAAACGAGGTGACGATAGCCTAGGCCTAGGCTATGTACAATCTGTGTGGTGAGGCATTTATGTTCGGTGTATAAGACGCACCCTTAATTTAGAGGTCAAATTTGCGTGTCAAAAGTGCGACTTATACACCGAAATATACGGTAGTTTAAAAATTTATCTTAAGACTTTATGCAAGAATAGGTAAATGTAGAAGTATAATGGTCTCCAAAGCCTCAACCAAGATCGATTGTCGTTTGAAATCACTTTGTTAAAATCCCATAGGCAAATCTTGTAAGGCATGACTAGTGAACCAGAAGATCCCGTCAACATGTGGCCTTAAATAAACCAATTGCAGCTGCCGTGTGATTCTGTAATCTCATAAATATCTTATAGTTAAGTTTGGCTTCACATTAGTTCTCTATCTGTCTATTTGATTTATTTACGCTTGTAGAACACTATTAACAATATATATATAATTTGTTTCTCCGAATTCTCTCAATGCCAGCACGTTCGCTGTGAAGTTCTGTGCGATATAATTATCAAATTTTTCGTTTCCATCCAAGCTATCACATATAATCATGGTTAAACGAACTGTTATATATTACACTCAACTGTTTTTACATTTGTAATTTAAAACTGTTGCATCCCTAGCTTGTCGTTTACATGACGCCTTATCGATAACTCTATCGTTACTTTGCGTATGATTGCATCGCTCAGCTAAACAATATTGATGTAACAGTGCTTCTGTATGCCTATCATGTTTAGCATCCTGACATCATGGATATAATTGGGTTAGCTAGGTTAAGTTGAGTGCTGCAGTGATCGAACCTAAATTTGCTACAAATCTTAATTTTATTTTTATGACCCACCTTTAAAGTTAGAATCTTGACATCGACATATAATTACTGAACTTTATATTTGGAAAGTAATTATATACCTACAGCAGTATCATGACATCACCATCATGAATCTCATCGCATCTATTTTGTTGGCATTGACACAATTAATGCGAGTTAATTAATTAATTAAAAATAATTATTTAAAGTCCAGTCAACAACAGTAGACCTTAAAAATAGTTTCTGCTATAATGCAGTATACTACTTAATAATACAAATCAGGAACATTTTCTACTCAAACTGTTTTTAACCATTGTGTTTATGACGCAAACTATGTAAACAGAAACTCATATTATAAATTTGATAGCCTATACATAAATAGATTGCCCTGTATTTGGCATTAACTATCACGTCATTTAACAGCTATATTGTTTGCCAATTGTAATCAGTTAAGCCCTAGATATTTATACACTTACAGTATTGTAAATACACAAGAGCAATATGGCGTTGAGAGCAAAACATGATGTCATGGAAAAGAATCGGATTAGTAAAAGGCATGGGTTCGAGACCTGTCTGTCGTAAATGTTTTACTGTCATTGCCTCATCCTTCAGATAGGACGTAAAGGCATAGATCTAAATAAATTCACTTTTGGAAGACAAAAAGCTTACTGATATCAAAAGAATAGAGTATCTCCTAGTGTGTTTACAGTTTTTACAACATTTTTAATTATATTTTACAAAGAATTGAATACATTAAAATTTTTCATTAGTCTATGAATTATTAATAATAATTATTTTTTGATTGGACCCCATTTAGAGGACACAGTCCCATGGTCAGTTGCATATACTGTACTGTATTTTATTGGTACTGTATAAAAGAGTGGTATTACTACACTAAAGTAGTTGTAATTAATAAGGTTTAATCAAATATTACAATACACTTAGGGTATGTTCAGACCTACGGAGTTATGCTTTCGTATCACAGCCAAGGTCATATTTTAATGAGCGTCGTAAGAGCAAAGTGTTCAGATTCATTGCAACGAAGTTGCGTTACAAACGGATATGATGTCACTCGCTGGCGATTAACCAAACTCTAACGTACGCATAGACCTACCTTCGTTGTTATTAAAAGTAGTAGTGGTTGGTTTAGGAGTTACAGGCCTAGACCGAACACTTGGGCTCGGCATTATCGATTGGTTGTCAGGCATATCAACCAGCCGATCGTTTTGGGGTTTGGGTTTATATTTGGTCTTTGACCTAAAATATCATTTATGGCAGAAAAATGTTCAAATCCCATACTTGCACCGGCTCCAGATTTATTTACTCGGTCTTTCGCCGCTTTATACGACGACCCCTTCAATTTCGTTTGGATATTAAATCCTTCTTTATGAGGATGGCCCATCTGCTAACGTGTCCGCCATGTCGTTGAACACAGACATCTTGTTGCCGGTGCTTTTACGCCAGTTTTTCACTTCCAACCGATCTCTGAACTCAGGGCTTCCCCACAATGAAATAAGGTATTTTACTTCGGTTTCTCGCCAACGCGCACGCTTCGATGACATTTTAAATTAATTAATTTAATAATATTAATAATAATAATACTGTATAGTGTAACAACAAAAGGTATGATTTTTTCGCACGTTCACCGATCACAACAAATGGATCAGCTTGGCTATACGATGAGGAGCACATGTCACGATGTGATGTGGCGAATATTGTAATTTGATTGGCTAGATATCTAACCTAGGTCATATTCATCGATGCGTGACTTTCGTATTGTAAGCGACGTCCACTAAACTCATACCTTGAGCTTTCGTAGCGTACGAAATATCAGTGTTGTACGAGGTGGCTTCCACTAATCTTTTCCTGGTTCATACCTATGGACTTGTACAATACGAAAGCATAACTCCGTAGGTCTGAACAGGCCCTTAGACTTTAGAAGATTACTGTAGTAAGGCAAAGTTCAATTTGATTACTTTTCAAATAACGCCGTTCCTTATTGTAAATGTCACACACTTTTTTTGTTGAATATTGGAAACATTTCTTGCAACAAACACCCAATTTGCAATCAACAAAATAAGTTAACATGAATATTCATGACCGTGTTATTGGCACGTAGCCAGTGCCAGAAGTAAGTGTAATGCAAACTCCAATATTTAATACAGATTATTCATTAAAATATTTATTATTAACACTAATTTAATCTTTTAAAAATGTAATTGTATTAATTACAGTTACAGTATAAAGTATTTTAAACTTCATCAGTTGGAAAAACTAGATTTATAAAATTCATGGTTGCAGTATATTATGGTATAAATACATTACTCTGTATGTGAGTGACATTAGTACAATATTGCAAAATGGAAAATGAATTCTCAAATCTCATATTCTGAATAAATTAAAGTGGAGGGAAATTGCCACATGGGTTATACCATTTTCTCAATGGTCATACGACATTCACCACCTACAGTACTGTATCATATTTACAGAATTTATTTCTATAGATATTAACATGAAGGTTCTTACTACTGATTGGCTGTTCAGTAAAACATTAATGGGAGGAGTGCAATAAGCTAATATTGACCTAGATAAAAGCCAATGTTTAATGTTTTTATGATGAGAATTAATTATACAGGTATATAAAAGTAAATTTGTATATTTGCCACAGAATTATTACATCTCTTCGATTACGCTTAAGATGCCGTTAAATGTTTAACCTTTAACCTGAAATGGTGCTAGTGAGGTTATTGAATTGCACATGTACTGTATTGTAAGGTAGAGAATACTAAACAATAAATATTTCTTGGGGTGTGGACATTTTTTCATTCATTTTCATTTTTTTCAGTATTCGGAAGTACTGTAATTACTACTGTAATAGCTCCCGCTGTTACTGTTTTGGAATAATTCCGTTCTCTGGACTACAACTTCCCGCGGTGCGAAAATACAGGGATAATAAGAACATTTATCCATTGATGTTGATGCAAATCTCTGGACTGACTTTATTTTAACCTTTAACAAGTGCATAATATTAATAATAGTCAGATGGTAATAAGATGGCAACAAGTTGGGGTAAAACAACACTAAGGTATTAAATGTCACCAACTGTATAATTGTCAACAACGGTGACAAGAATAATTAGCAACGTCATCGGCATCACTATGACTGTCAAACAAACAGGGTCTTGCATAGTTCACATGATGCGTCACTCGCAGCAGATAGTTAGCGAGTGAATCAGAGGATGATTAGAAGATGACATTTATATCTTGTCATCCTCGTCCACCTGTGATGGACCATTCGTCCACCTGTATTAAACATTATTCATAATCATCTGTTACAAGTGGTAGGGGTGAACTTTCATTTAACGTTTTGTTAAATCTGTACATTTCAATTTTCTATACAGTGTTTGGTTTTATACAAATTATTATAAAGTTAGCTTCTTTACAATTAATGATTACCTACTGTACTGGTCAATATATTTAAACTTACTAGTACTATTTTTATTTATTTTTGAGAACAGTGTCATTGTCCTTACTGTATGTTAAGTTGTTAGTATTTTGTTGGCATAGGGCCGCCTGTTCGTAGGGGTTGAAAATACCAGCTTATTCCCGATTTCCGTTCGCGTGATCCAATTAACTTTTGCCTCAGGCTACAAAAAATTCGAGGCAAAATGTTCACCAAATTTGCAGGTTATTTCAGCGATAATCCAATTATACTCGGCCTTCGAGGATAATAAATCTCCGATAGAGGCAATGTGTCAAATTTTGACAACGTTCGCTGCCTAGGCCCGTCATTTCTCCTACGAAGCTCTTCCATACATGCTTCGAGAGCGATCGTCAGCTGGTGCTGTCCTTGTTGGTGTAGACCGCTTAGTAGGCCTAGCTGGTCGGTGGTGTTTCCGTCGTGTAACATTGGGCTCAAATTCTTCGTCAATGAGTAAAATAATGGTCGTCAGGAGAAGGCATATTTCGGCAGGATTATCGGCGTTAAGAGGCATAAGGTTTGTCGCAAGGATAAGCAGTGTAAAAGGTAGCAAGTAATTGTTATTGTAAAGAAAGATCGCGAGTAAAAAATATACAACACGCGAAACTAGCGTGCAAAAATGGGGTCGTAGGTTGTAAAGACAACTGACCTTATAACGCTCAATTTATAACCCGAGGCATGGGTGAAATTAAGCGCTTATTTTAACCACCGTACGAACACGACCATAGAATAAGCTCAATTTGTTTGTTTAATAGTTGTTAATTGTCTTCAATGACTGTGTACAAAACTTGTGGTTAGTATAGGTCTAAGTCAATTTTGGTTGGATGTGTCTATAAGTAGAATACAAAAGATGGTACTTAATAATAGACTTGATGTCTAGATTGTATTGTTAGAAGTATTAATTACCACTAACCATAGTTTTTCAATCAAAATTGCTTGATATTTTAGATTTAGTTTCAGCCATTGCTGTATACTATTACTACTGTACAGTACAACTCATTTGGGACACACAACTACAGTACAGACTTATTCTGTGGAGGACACTTTTTTTTAGGGGACACTCTTATTCAGTAGGACACTAATATTCAGGGGACACTATTATGGGATATTACTACTGTGTAAGGGTCATTCATATTAATATTTATTCTTATATTGTTGTATTTCACAATGTTTTATGTTTGATGAATAAAGAATATTTGATTAAGGGCACTTTATTGTGAAATAAAGGAGAGGCAATTACTGTAGAGTATGTTTTTGTTAATGTAAAATTAACACTACCTGTACAGCTGTACATCTACAGTAACCCCAATTCTGGAGATTCTTCTTAAGTGTCCCCTTAATAGAGGTTCCACTGTATTACAGTGCATAGTTGATGGAAATATTATATGAATTTTAAAAAAGGAGACACCCTCAGTACAGTGCATACCTTCAGCAGGAACCTATATTTATGTATAAATAATCAAACATACTGTACAAAAATATAAACATTCTTTTATTGTCCCTACCAGTGCCTCAAACTTTACTACCGTTTAATAAATTGTCCATATCACCTCCTTATGGAACAATTTGACAGACACTTTGAAATAAAAACTTGTTACAAACACACCGAACAGATGTTAAATATTATGTATCATCCAGATGATCAGGTTGAAATCTAGAATAAACATTCGGCACCTTTTTGGTAATAACTATAACTGATCAATCAAAGGGGTGCAAAAAAGCGCCCTAGTGCATTTAAGCAACACCCCACTAGATGACAGTCAAACGGTTAAGATCCAATGATCACACCGACAAAAACAACTCCAAGGTTTAATTGCTTATAGTAAACATCAAAGTGAAAGATGAAATTTGAGTCAACTGATCAGCTCCGACTTAACCACAAAAAAGTCTACTGGTGATAATTAACCCTAGAGTTGCCGCCTCCATTATTCTAAACGCCTTTAAATCTCTTTTTCGGAAATCTTTATCCCTTTTCGGAACATCAATTAAGAAGATTACTAGCAAATCAATATGTACTTCAAAACAACAGGAAGTGAGGCATTACAAATATACCTGCCTACAGGTTATACCTATTGTTTTTTTTTTTACCTTTATTATGTGACCTTTGTCTTATCCTTATATAAATAAAGTACTTACAGGATAGCAGGTTTGCTAAGAAGATTAAATGTAAACTGCCCTTGTCTGACTCATCACCACAAACATTGCTATTTTTGTTGTGTAGTAAACCCCCTTTTTACACAAATTGTCATAATGAAATGTCATTATCATTTCATTATAATTTACAAATAGCAGTTAAAACAAATTATTTACATTATCAACTAAATAATAACATTATCATAGCTTGTTTGTCACATACACACATTACTGTACATCATAATATGACGAATTACAGAATGTGTCTGTGGTAAAATGCCATACTGCTTCTGATAACAAAAATATTAATCGGTGACTTCAAACAATTTTAGTGTGTACAGTAGTTAGTAGATTTTACTAGAGTTTTAATAGCAGCATTGGGAATCATATTCTAGTTAGCCTGTACCGTAACCATGAATTAAAAAATAATTGAATGTCAATTTATTTGAACATCAACTTTTAAATACTCTCCTTAAAATGTTATTTTCCTTGATGCACATTTTTTATTTTAAATATTTGAAGAAATTGAAAGAATTATAAATAAATGAAATATAGGTCAAAAAAGTAGGAATATAATAACTTACAATTAATGGAGATATTTAAATAAGATAAATAAAAACTAAGAGACAAATGATTTATATTTCTTTTTGACAAATTACTGTAGTACAGTATACCAATACAGTTGTACTACTAATATATTGTATACCTGTATACAGTACAATTATAGTACATATTTTGTTGGGTACATTATAAAGAGGTGACATTTTGTTGCAGGTTTATAATAGCCAAAGGGATGAGTCATAAAGGGTGGGCGTACCAGGCCGCTTGTTATGATTGATGTGTCCTATCTCGGCTCAAAGTCCCTGTTCCTCTGCAGGTGATCCTATCATGTGACTATCCGTCTCGTGCTGACTCTTCAGCATTGCCTGAAGCCGCCAGGTAGTATTTCCACAAGGCACAAGGCTGGTTTGTGGGGTAGATAAATAATTGGAATCAATTATTTTCAATTCCTATGGGTTAATAAATTGGATTTTGACAGCTTGATCAAAACTAGCATTAGTTACTACAGTAAATAGTAATTATAGAAAACTGCTGTACCTGTCCTGTTTATTATGGACAGTGTAGGCTCAACAAGAAATTAATATTAATTGTCCAGTACTGTATGTATTTTTATCATGGATTAGTATATTGGCTTGATTTATACAATTTTATTTTCCAATTCCTTGTTTAAATACTGTAATTCTTAAATGACCTCTCTGTATCTGTTCAATCCAAATTACAAGTTTTTTTGAAAAAAAAGGTTGAATATTATTATTATTATTATTGAATATTTAAATACTGAAACTGAAAGCCAACTCAATAGATTTAATTCATGTTCCAGGGCTGGATATCTAGGCTACAGTACTGTACAATACAGTCAAGAAGTACTATGCTGTAGGTTTGACATCTGACCCATTTTGCTAGAGGTGAACATGGCTCAAAAGAATTAATTGTTCAGATAAATAGCTTTTAAATTAACTGTATTATTATTATTGTAAGTCATCTTGTAATACAATTAATTTACCACCCTGTACAGTACAACAACTACACTAACAATAAAAGGACAAAAGAATTCTAACATATGTGACACTGACATTATCTAAAAAAAAATAATTTCAAAGAGCATAATGCCCTTTGAAATCGTAACCTATATAAATTATAATTATAATACATTTTATTTTCAATTATTGTATAGCCTTTGTTAATGTGTCAATTTGAGACAGTGGAAACCGTGAGACAGGGTGAACTGTTAACAATACTTTCTTTGTCAGTAAATCGCTAAATCGAGGCAAGGCAACTAGGATGCGATTGCATTGTTTGTTAAACAATCGTGCAAACTCGTGAACAGTCACCACAAAATTTGCGGTTGTTCCATATTATAATCCACACTAAACTGTACACAAAAGACAAATATTTCAGATCTATTTAATCTTGCAATTATCAATTCGTATTACAAAAAATAAAATCCTACTAAAAACTTTTCAGATATTAAAACCATTCAAATTATATAATAGATGCTTTAAAGCATTGTTAAAATCATTTTAAGATTGCAAATTTTTGTGCAATAGGATTTAACAACAGAACAATGGCAGTGAATAGAATATTATTGACAGCTACACACAAATGTACAACAACTACAGCAAATAAAGCAAGAATACCTGTGTGTTGTTAATTTCACATTGTAAAGCAATCTAAGACAACACGAATAATAAATCATTTCTACGACCAGTAATTGAAGTTAGAATTAAGCAATAAACAACAATGCTTTGCTTGTTCTAAAAGAGTTGAAAAGGACACATGTGACCTGAGGCAATGGGACAGGGGAAGAAATAGCCCCCCTGGGAGAGAGAGTTGAGAACCCACTCATAAACAACTAGGTGCATTACAGAACATAATATTGTTACTTTTCACTCAAACAACAGGTTGAGGTGTCATATCTGTCATGGAACACAACAAATCAAACTAAAATAATAAAATTAGTATAAAGGTAATGTAATGTACTGATTAGTAACAATCAATGTATCAAATTGTCCACTGAGCTACTACACTGTATAGAATTAGAAACAGTAATGCCGTGCCCCACTTGAATAATACTATAATACTATACTAAACTGTTTTCATTATCACATCATTAATAAGATTGATATTAAAAATATTAATACTGATGTAGTTCATTTCAGGACAGTTGAGTGAAAGAGGCAAAAATGTAAAATCCGCATGCGCATGCCTAGTAGTGTACACCGTTCATTATCACAACAATAAGTGGTTGAGTTTTATCCACTTCATCTACACTGATCATCCCAAATCCAAAGTAAAATACAAAAAAGAAAGAAAAAAGGCCAACTTTCAATGTTTAAAAAATCATGGAAATCATATGAACTTAATAAATAATGAAATTAAAAGCATCCAAAAATAAAATCACATTTTATTTTTCTAGAGGGCAGTTTACACAGACGAGCGGTAATGGTAAGCGGAAAACAGTACTGTACTGTAGCTTGCCCCACGTAGAATCTGTATCTAACGCCTGTCCACTCCACGCTGTATGTAAATTGGCATAAGGTTAACACAGATTCTATATTTTTATTACCGTTACCGCTCGTCTGTGTAAATTGGCTTTAACTAAAAATAAACTTTTTTTTGTTTCATATTAGATAAATCATTATACAGTAATATAATATCATTTGCTTTTTTTTTTTTACCATATTTAATGAGGGTGATCAATCCAGCAATTGCTAATCATTAGGGACCCTCAGAGGTTCACAAGACAAACATATACACAAGATGCTCTACATAAACAAAGTCTTATTACTTTGGGAGTGGAGTCCTTAGAAAAAATCCTTACATGTGACGGGACTTGAACCCAGGACGATAATAGTTACGGGAGAACCATTTCTGCAAGCAAGTACTGTATTATCACACTACAAGAATATGGAATTAGGCTTCAATATAGAATAGATTAGCATGTATAATTTAGTTTAGCCTAGAGTAAACTTAGAGCACTGCACGTATTGCAGGAAACTGGTCAACTATCCTGGTTTGATTTCTCGGCCATACATATCTACAGTATCCAGGTAATAACCTCATTTAAAAATGGGTTCGGCCATTCGATCGCATTTCCAATCGGATTATTTTCTCAGTATTGACATGAAATTACTTTATAACTCATTGTTATGTTAATCAGTCAGATGGTCAGCCATAGTACAGGGTTCTTTAATTATTTATTGGTTTAAACACCGAACAGGAATAGTTTATTTCGGAATTATACAATACATACTGATAAAATAAGTGTGTATATTACTGTAAATCAGTTTATTACAGTAGTTATGTAGTGATAATCTAATTTATCTATTTACTGTAATACTGTATTATTATAGAAATTAAACAAACATTCTAACTGTACTTTTAAATAATTTTAGATATGTAATTTGTTTTAAATAATTTCATTATTTATGTTTAGTGAGTGAAAATATTTATGAAAGTATTCCTTTGATCGATGTGGTTTTGTTGGATTTGAAGTACTGTACAGCTGGTACAGTACTGTACTGTACAGCTGGTACAGTACTGTACAGCTGGTACAGTACTGTACAGCTGGTACAGTACTGTACAGCTGGTACAGTACTGTACTTACTATCCTGGGGTACAGTAAGTGTATACAGCATTTTGAAGTCTCAGCATTACAGTACCTGGTTTCTTGAGACCTATTTCATAACACTATACATTTGTACTACTATCTGTGAAGAATAATTTGTATGAATCATGTACACTACAGTAACTTACCTGTTTGTAAATTCTCCTGTGCCAACATTAGCATTGATATTCTTAGTAACATTAAGTTTGGCTGGGCTATTTCGGCTGTTCATTGGTATATCCCTTGGTAAACTGTTGCGGTCTGTGATTGATAACGTTGTGGCAGAGGCCATTGTTGATGTAAATTGCGTTTGAATGAAGCCGTGTTTACAGTATATCCAACATAAGTATGGCTGCTTCTGTAAGATCTATAATCTGTAGAAATAAGATTATAAAAATGTTAATTTAATTAGAATTTACTTTGTATTAATAAAAATGTTTATTGTTTTAAAAAGCATTTGTTTGGTTTAATATAATTTTTTTTCTTTAGAAAACATTCATGATGCAATCAGGAATTGTAAAACAATAACATGTATTATTATTAATCCAAAGGCAAATTACTGAAAAAAAAATGACAATGCTGTGGGTATCAGTGGCTGGATCTCAATGGAGATACAAAAATAAAAAGCGAAAAGCTAAATCAAAACGATAAAGTAAACAGCCAGAAAAGTTAGCAGAGCTTTCGGGCAACACTAGCCCTTCATCAGTGCAAGTATATTATTAAATATATTAGTAAACTTTGCATTCCGTAATACTAATACTAATAACAAACCTGTTTTTAATAGAATATTATTAAACACTAATAAAATGCTATTGAAATGTATTTTCATTGTAAAGCTTGGTTTCCACTAGAGACGCAAAACAATTACATAACATAAGTTAGTTAACCCAGGGAAGAGAATTAATTTAACTCTTCCCTGGTTAACCAAACACAAGCGATGAATTATTCAATCTTTAGCTTGTCATTGGTCAATATGATTGCACTGCGTTTACATGTCCTAGTGGGAACCAAGCTTTACTTACATTATATCTTGTCCTTATATACTGGCTCAATGACATTTCTAAACAAACAACACAACTACAGTAAGTACAGTAGCATTGGATTTATTAAAAATTGGTTTTTTTAGTCTATTCTACATAATTGCAAGTTCATTAACCTTAAACACAAATTGGTCAAAAGCCTACCCTGGAATTGTTCTTTAATACTGGTGATAAGATACTGTATACAGTTGGAACTAAATTCAACTGTTGATGAGATATTAAAATTTTACTATGGAATGTAATAGTTCAGTCACAAAAAAAATATATGAAGAGTTCAAAGTACAACATTACTTATGGAATGGCATTTATTATGTTTCTAAAAATATACTACATTTTTCATTTGTAATATTGTAAAATAAAATACAATCCTTATTTTTATAATCAATATAATCAGGTCACAGTGATTGTAATAATCATAATGTAGTCAAGTACTTTACATGAAATTTAACCCCATTAAAAAGCCTTGAAATCATGTTACCAATACCAATTGAATTTCAATTAAATCTATTAAAAATAGTAATACAGTACGTTGCAATACAGTACAATGCTAAAACGTCATTTTTGGGGGAATACTGTAGATTTCAGAAATCAACCCTTAGAAAACCATTCACAATCTTCTACTGTGCAGTACAGTAGGCCGTGTTTTCGCAGCCAAAAATTAACCGATAATTAACAGTTCTGTTAAAAAATTACTGTATCTCATTCAAATCAAATAATTATCAGTTAAATGCAATAATTTTTCACCTTTGACCTGAAGGACAAATCATGTTGTGATTGGGTTCTTGGTTGTTCTGTAATGTCTGATCATGCTTACTTTATTTTTTTTTTATTGGATTGTTTTATATATAAACCACTTAATATTTATCCTATTATGACTAGGCCTAGATAGAACTTTTCGGTACAGATAACATAACAGAATTCAATACAGTTTTCCTACAGTATGTTTACAGGAGTTTACTGTACTACACAGTAATGTATATTTTGTCAACTCTCACAATGACAATGTTACCCTGAGTGTTCATCTGAAAATTAAATACTGTAGGTACATAATGTATGCTAAAAGTAGGTATCCCAATGTAAAAATTCAAATTAATGATGGTACTTTTTCTTTCAGTTAATCAGAAGGAACTTACTGAACATAAACTTTTGCAATTTAAATGATTGAAATCGGATTATCCATTCAAAAGTTATGGTCCGTTAAAGTGTCCAAAAAACAGTGATTTTTGCTTGAAAAATGGCACTTTTTCTAATTATATTTGAACCCATTTTTGAAGGGTTATAACTTTTATACTAATAATTTTAAAGTTCTTATTTTTTCCAAACCCATAGATACAACAGAGTTGTACAAGAATATTTTTTTTTTGGGTGTCCTCGACATTTTTTTTTTTAGATATCGCCCTACAAAATTCGTCCGAGGGCTTCTTACGCGTGATTTTCCCAATGTCTCAAAAATGCCCAAAAAGTTCCTGTCTTTAAATGATTCATAACTTTTGAACCAATGTGTGAATTAATTTCTTTTTTTTTGCATTGCATAAAATGTAATATGTATTTTAGTAAGGTTATTTATATTGACAGGTAAAATATTGTTAAAAAATGTTAAAATGTGAAAAAAAAAAATATTGCGTTAAAAAACTGTGTGGGTATTGTTTCTTTTCATTAAATATTATTTTTCGTAAGTATACATTTTTTTAATAATTCTAGTATTTAAAGTTATATTTATAATCATATATTATTTTAATTGATTTTCGAACCGCCAAAAATAAGAATTAAGCCCGTGCTTATTATGTGTTCGATTCCATTTGGAGCGCCGGGCCGAACGTAGACTCGGCCGCGCCTACTACAAGTTAAGTTTATATAGGCCCCTAGCTAAGGTCTAAATAAAAGCCTGACGCTAAATTCTGCCTAAGAAATATCGGGAAGAAATTTTTTATTTAACAAAGTAATTACCTCAATGGTATAATTGTAACATGTTTAATTTTATTTCTAACCGAAAGTTGCACTTTGAATTGAAATATACGGAATAAAATTTAGGCCTAGAAGAAACAGCGTAGACATACAACGGCAACACAGGCCAAAGCGCGTTTCGGCCGCCTACATAGAATGGCTTACGGCCGCTGCATAGCAAAATCAAAGCTTCTTAAATTTCTTCGGTACATTTCTTCCTAACGTACTTGCTTTATATAGCAGATTTATAAATATTCCACTTATTAAATAATTTAATAAATCGGTAAAATTGACGTTTCGAAGCAAATATTCCATGAGAGGCGACATTTTTCGACATGCCTCGTGTGCGGCGAAGACTAGTTCAGAAAATGGAACAGTCCACTGCAGGGGTTATCCAATCATTAATTAACGCGCTAATACATGCATACCATGCACATTGTCTGGGCAACGGTAATTTAGTAATAAGCGGAGAACTGAATCCCCCCCGTAAGGAAAATGGTAAACACTGATATTTATGGTAGGGATTATTTTTTTCAGTGGTTGGTCTTGTTGGCCTCTTCGCACGAGGTCCACGCAAAGTCAAATAAAACGATGTGGTTTATCAAACAGAAATATAAATTAGCTTCAATTCAATACTAAATTAGCCAGATTTTGATAATGAGAAAGACTAAAAAATTCAATTTTTATCGTTAAAATTGACATTTGAGGCGGATGATAATAATAATAACCGATTTACATATCAAAATAAAGAGTATTTAAAGCCTGATAACATGCAACAAAAATTACTCCACCACCTATTATGGACCTCGTGCGATCGTGTTTTGAAAATGGGTAGGTGTTTTCCAAAGTTATTTTTAGCGCGCGGATTTAGGCTCGCCGGCTTTTGTACCTCATTTTTAACTCGCGTTTTCTATTAAAATATTTAATAAACATAGATTAAAAATATATGAAAATAATCCCTTAAACAAGATCTTTCCAGACATATAATTTTTATTCACATGTGTATATAAGAAATAGTATATTTTTAACTTCAAAGACACGTCACTTTTTGAAATTTCACGAACGTGTTAAAATCGCGGTAACGAAAATCCGCTTCATTGGGATACCTACTAAAAGGCTGTACAGGAACAGTTAGATTTCACTAAGTATATTTTTATCCACCACCAGTGGCTTAGGCCTCAAGTGTGCCATTCTTAAACGTAATGATCATACACTGTTCTTAACACCTCAAAATTCTAAGAAATTCACATTTATTACAATTATAAAATACTGTACTGTACATCACATTTTACTTAATTTTTAAATTCACTATTAGCTACGTAATTTAATACTAAAAATCGAAGAACTGTCAGATTTTCAGAGAAAACTCATTCTTCAAGCGGATGGTCTAGTTATCTTTAATTAGTATCACTAAATTGCAAATGTATTTTGAATCTGTCTGTTATTATAAACTAAGAAAATATATGATAGCATTTTAAATATTAAGGAGATTTAAGAAGAATTGAGCTTTATAATAAATATAGTGTTATTGGTGGTATTGTTGAAAGTAATTAAAGAAATGCTACTTCTTAGAAATTTACGTACATAACAGAAAAAAATCCAAAGCAAAATGAAACTAAAAAATGCTGATGAGTCTTTTATTTATTATAAATTCAACAAAATAATATTTTTAACAAAAAAGCAAGAACATGATACAAATACAAATGTATGTACAGTACAGTATTTCTTTTAAAATAATTTTTGGAACGACATTTAGTTAAAATAATAATAAGACAGTATTTTATTAAAACCAATAATAAAACCCACGAATCCACTTTATTTAAACCATTATTATTTATAATTAACAACATTTTCTGATCGCAGTATTTATGTACAAATTTGCTTTAAATGTAAATTGTCACATTTGATTTTCAGGTGACATCTTATAAATAATATTCCAATTCAAGCATACAAAATTTAATCTGTTTTATACAGTGAAATATTTAATCTGAACCAACCATACTGAAATTCAAAATTCAGTGAAGATATTAAATCAGCTCATTCAATTCGTAATGAATTGTGTAGTATTGGTAATAGATTCATTTATAATATTAATAACATGTGTTTTTTAATACTGTACATCTTAAAATTCAAAATCCATTAAAATAAATTTGTTTAAAATTATTTTTTATTGAATTATTAAGTTGAGTTTTATTTGTTTGAATTTTGGGGGTGGGGTTGGTTGTTAATTTATTAATTTCAAAGTGGAAAATCATCTCGCTTTTTTTTTTTTTTGTAGGAATGTGGTACAGCACTGCATACATACTGTACAGTAGCTAGTTTAAACCAATGATGCACAATCATAGCAAACAAACTATGTACAGTATTGCATCCTGGTATTACAAAGGTCGATCAGTATGATGAAATTAATTTCAGTTTAAATTCACAAGTTATAATAAAAAAATAAGGAACACAATATAAAGGATATGTTTGATACTGTAGATCTACTGTACTGTAAAAATACTACTACTACAGTACGAATTAGCAAGTATTATTTTCGACAAACATTGTAAAATTTTTCTGACCATGGTTTGGAACACACGAAATGATATATATAATACAATTCCTTCTCAAACTTAATTTATTCATTTTCTTAGTATTTAATCTGTCTCAGTTTTCTTAAATTTTTTTTTTTTTTTTTTTATTTTGTTCTTATGTCTAATTTCTTGTTTTGTATTTATATTTAAGTGTGTATGTATTATTTTTCACTGTAAACTTGTTGCACATCTCATTGAGACTGTGCCTCTGATTTAAAAGAGATACAATAAAAGTTCAGTTCAGTTCAGTACGATATTATCTACTGTATATTATTTGTAAATAATAACAAATATATTTTTAATTAAAAAATACTCCTATAATTTTTCCTTCATCAATACAGACACTGACATAAATTAATATTTTAGTGTAAAACAAAAAATATGACCTGAAATTGAAACATACTTGTCAAACTAAAGGCATCGGACTATCTATTAATAATTATTGTAAAAAGATTTATATCCTACACAAATTATAAAACAACATGCTTACTTACTGTATGATGAGCTTTATTATATATAATTAAATACTTTATTAGCACTTACCTATTTAAAATAATCTAAGTACAACAAATATAATAGTATGAATCCAATTTATTTTAAGCAGATGACAACCTAGGCTACCAAAGCACATGCAGCAACTGTATGTCTTCACAACTCGTCACATAATTATAATAAATATACAGAACTGGCCAACACAATCAATGACCTTTGTACTCAGGATTTGCTTCACTGAGCATTACTGCTAACAATGACCTCAGCCAACACAAATCATTCTAGTCTGCTCATGCAGGTTGAAAATGGGTGGAGTCAATATTACAACAATACTATTTGTTTTTGACGCGCACTCACTAACAAAATTCTATATCTGAATCATATCAGTGGAATTTAAATAGAGTAGGCATTCCATATTTATTGATTGTTTTACAGACAAATAGTGGGCATTCCTTGCATATTATTATTAGGCTTTTGTTTTGAAGAGCATAAACAAAAGTAGCAGGGGTTTTTAATACAGTAGGTATTTTTCATATGTCATTACACAAACAAACAGAAGGCTGAAAGGGTTGATAAAATGTGACCTAACTAAAATGTAATGCATGAGTAAACACATAATTTGATGAAATCACTACTAATCACTGTTTTAGTGTTATGCTTAATTAATGATAAAAAAAAAATAAATGAGTAAAATTTTATTAAAACAATTTGATAATTAAAGATGTCAGTTTACAGTATTTTCAATTCTGAATAAATTTAGATTTAATTGATTTAAAACGAAATGTGTTTTTTTTTCAAAGGCTCTGAAACAATATAATGGATTGAAAGGACACCTCTGAGATGCTTTGAGGCATACAGGGTATGCCATTCTACATTCGCCAACCTCAACGTATTTAAGATCATCAATACGATCTTCAACTTTACAATTTAATTACATTACAAGGCTGCAATAGGTCTATCACCTGAGAATTTAAATTACTGTTAGTTATTTTTGTATATTTAACAAAATTACGAATAAAGAAACAGTAGATTAATGCCTGTTTTGTTCATTTTTACAATAGACTACTTTTAGTAATACACCATCAGTATAGAATTTTCTGCACATGTACATTACTAATTGGATGATAAAATTATCTAAAAACACTGAGAAAAAGAAGTTTACACAATTTGAAAACAATGCCACCAAAACACAGGTAGAACCAGTAGAACAAAGAGGACATGCAATTAAGTATTGATGAATGAAAAGGGCTAGATAAAAAATATCCTACATTGTTGTAAACCACTTATTATGGCTAGCTGCCATCAACATCAAAAGGCTTTAAATGGCCTTGCCGCTGATAGCAAACTTTCAATAATAGAAGTGCTGTCTCGGTACCAGTCTATTCACTGATAAAACTGGCGGCTAGCCTCCAAGGCAAGGTCAATTGTTAAGAGGGACTGTGACAAAAAAATGAACAAATATTAGTATTATAATACACTGACCCTTTACGTAGAGTTTCAGAGAACAGCTAATTATAGTATTGCTAAGTAGATGTACTGTATATTTAGGTGACCTTATTCAATGCAAATTATTTTATCCAATTAAGACATGCCTCTTTGTGAATTTGAAAATAGCTATCTCATTTGCATTGTTGCTGGCTTTTTCCATTACATTACATGCACAGGCCTACTGTCAAATGAAAATTGTTATGGTTTATATTCTTCAATAGGCCGGTATACAATTTTTGATTTTTGTATTGAAATATAAAAAATTAAATTTGCTTCAATATAATTATGTACAGTATCCCTTGTTGTTTACAGTAATGTTCTTTAAAATATTATTTTATAAATTATATAAAACCAACCTAAAGATTTAAAATTACAATGCAAAATATAGGACATTGGGGGAAAAAATACCTTTAAGCATCACTGTCCTCCCATGATTTTTGAACAGCCTTTGTTTTTTTTTAAATGACCAATAAAATTATAACATTTGACAGGAACAATTTTATAGCAATAAATTGTGATTCATTTGTTCATGTTTTACATGGTTTTAGTTTATTTCAAAATAATGGAATTATAAACCAAATGTCAATGATGTACTGTATTTAAAATGCTACTTCAGAGGAAAATAATAAAATAAATAATATAAAAAACCCTCTCTCCCCTGAAATTTATTCAGAGGTTGACGCCTAGTAGAAGACTAGAGTATTTTTCTTTAAAACTGTTACGTCAATAAGCGAGCAGCGTTTTTTGTAAGAAATATTTCTTGTTTATTTGGTCTTAGGTTACGTTCAGCACTTCATCTTACAATACAATTGTTAGGCCATGCTCCCCTCCCCCTTTTTCAAAATCCTAGATCTGCCAAGGGCTACTGGTGACAATGTCCCCAAACTGACTAATAATACAATTAATATCAATCATCACGTAGGCCTACAGTAGCATACTGTACATTTTGCATCACAATATCTAGATAAATATTAATTAAATAATAATGAATATTTCACATACCAAAATAACAAATCTAAAAAGATAAAGAGTTGATTAAATAAATTTGTTTTTTTGTTAATTGCTGATAATATGCTTGGCACAGCAAAAACACTTCATGTGTCAATCAAAGTGGAAAAATAGCACAGTATTTAATTGCAGTGGTTCTCCACTGTAAACAGTATGATCTGTTAAATAATTTATTTTTGGAATTAATTATCCCTCAATTATCACATGATATTTTGGAACACCTGGCTGCCCATGCCCAACTGTCTGCACTCCCACTTCTTGGAAATTTGATAAGTGACCAACTAAACTTTATTCTCTTAATATTACACAATACATGTATATCTGTAACTATGGTAACCAATCAAACATCCACATTTGTTGTTCCACCCTCTGGTGTGAGAGGGTGGTGTGAACAGTTGTTTAAAACTGACCACAATGTCAGACTTAAATTTATATATAATGCTTTAATGTGTTGTGACAGGTAGGAACAATAATTAATGAAAACCAGCTGAGTTGTAAGTAACATATTCTTAGAAATGTGTTCTGAGACAGGTGACAAACAAAATCACTTAAAACACATTAAAATTAAAGTTTTATTATTAGTCCTGTTTCTGCTGAATTTAAAAAAAATGGTACCTGTGTGTGGTCGGAAAAAGTTCATTATCAATTACCTTGTTTTCGAACAATAACAATCTGATGTTTTAATAGCCATTCTAGTGGCGGATCCAGAATTTTGAAATAGGGAGGGGCGAGGTGGTACAGGGCCTAAAAATGGTGAAATAAAGAGCTAATCTTAATTTGATGTCCTATATCTGGAATTTATGCACCCTTGAATTATTTTTGTAATGTATTGTACTGCAATGCCATTTATAATTCACATCACCAGTTTTGTTTCAGTAGAGAAGTCAAAATTTAACTTACAGTACCGACCAGAAGAACATACATATTGTAAATAGTACCAGGAATGTAAAATACTGTATTGGCTATAATATCAATCAAATTTTAAAATGTATTGTTTTTTAAGATTCTTTTTTAAAAAATCTGTTCCTTCATTGGGCCCTTCAACTTCAGCTAAAGACCATTGAAATACATTACTTACAGTAACTGTATGAAAAAAAAAATGAGCCACACACCAAACTTGACTTCGGTTTTATAATATCACAACAAAATAGCTACTGTCCACAACGCAACTAGCAACATTTTTCGTTCTACTCAACAAAAACTATTCAAAGAGAAACAATTTAAACAAAAACGTCAATTCAATTGAATTCGTTAACAAATTATGTGCAATATGTGAGTACTCAAGATTAAATTACAAAAGAAAATTTGTAACTAATGTGTTTGCGAAGCTTTAAAAAAAAAAATGCAATGTGGATTTATACTGAAAAGTAGGTTGCAATTATACCAGTTAATCAAAACATGCCATCCAATTTCTAGGAAATTGTTTATAGAGATATACTGAAGGTACAATCAGGGAAGAGTTGTAATTTAACTCTTCCCTGGTACAATATATTAGCTAACAAAAAAAAGCTAACAAAAAAAACAAATTGAATGTTTTACTTGTATGGTCAACTAGATTTTTTGGGTGGTTATTATAAAATAACTGATTAATGACCATGTGACTTAAAGACCTCACAGTAGATATGTAGGTGAATAGGATGCCCAGTTACTGTACTATAAGCTGGGTGGAAGGGTGAAATACATTGGCCTACTGTAAAATTTGAGTTCTCACTTCTCTGCACAGTATACAGTATGCAATCTAGCATTTACACCTAGAGTACAGTATTGTACAGTAGTATATTAAATTGTGAATCTACAGTACAGTGTAGCATTGCCACAACAACTATAGGATGGCATACCAATTTTTAAGAACATTCATTCATTTAAGGTAATTTCCACCATTAAAATAAATTTAATAAGTTTTCTTACTATTTTCAAGATTTATGCATTTTCAAAATATAGTACTAAATGTTTCTTGTATATATCAGTGAGTGAGTTTTATTTATAGCCAATATTGCATAATTAGTGCCATCAGTAATGTCCACTGCTTTTCCATACTTTATTAAAATTTGATCCTTCTCATCTGTACAAACATCCTATCGTTCATACATCGTAATTACTGGCATCATTATCTACATCTTTGCGTGTCTTATTCCTTCCGTTCACCCGCTACCAGAAAGTGGAAACCAGCATGTCCGCTCCATGTGGGTTTTTATTGACATTCTCCTCATCTCATCTTCTGTGGTACCATGCCATAAGTGTTTGTGGCAACATCTATCAACAGACCACACACAGTATCGATGTATAAATGACAGGTTGACAGTGATTGGCACTTGTGACTTGTATCACAACACCAAACTGCAATTTCATTTTATGTTTCAGTACTGTAGGCCTAGAACTACAACTGTTCATGATTCATTTTTGAATTGAAATTTCCAAGTAAACAGTCTGATAATAATAAATTATACCAGTACAAAGGATGTTATTGTTAAACCTACCAGACATGTTGAGCCCCAAGTGTTTAATATTCCAAGAAGTCCTCGGTTGGCCTCAATTTAAACACATGTATGTAAACTATTTCTTCATCACATCAGTTACCTGGACAGGCAGCACCTACTGTATTGTACTACCGTATACCAGGTCAAGTTTAAGGATAACAAGTTCGTGTCCAACTAAACAATAATATTATGCATTTTCACAGTAAACATTTTACATTGAACTTTGCAGTCATTTAAGTGGAAACTGACCAAAGAAATTATTTGTTTAAATTGAAAATTAATCGCCATAGATTATTCGTTAAGAAAGTTTGAGGTGTGAAATGATGCGGTGAGCTAGGTTAATGACCTACAGAGATGTTTGCAGATTTCCTCAGAACTTTTTTTTTTTTATTTTTATTATTCAGGGCCCCTGGTGGAAAAATGCTTTTTGAGATCCCTATAGAGTCTGCAGGCACCCAGACTGGGAGCTGTATAGATCAGTTAGACTACTTTATTATATAGGGTCCTGACAAAAATATTGAGGCGCAGCGGTAGTTGCACGAGCGTCTGGCAATAATACCGGCTACTGTTGGTTTATACAGGTATGCTACTGTAGGCACGAAATAGACATTTATAAATTAGTGTCCACTGCGAATAAATTACCCATGACTTTGTAAATTGTCCTCATTATTCTTTCCCTACTGTATGATTCACCATCATCTAGTCACTCCTCTATCTTGTCTTTTAACATTGCATGACATAGTTTTCTATACTTAACCATTGAGCTTAATAATATCTCTGACTTAAACTCAAATTAGTTAATTTCACAAAGCAGCCATCATAAACTATAGCGCACATGAAAGTATTAAAAGGGCCTTGCGTGACTGCAGTAAGCTATTTATTATTTTTTTATGGTCACTGCTTCACGAGACAGATTTCGAACAGAAGATATAAGGTACGTACAAAACCAACTATTATTATGATTACACAGATTTTATTTATGAAAAATAATAAATTATTCAAAAATTAGAAATGGTTTGACATTAAGGCCCTGTTCAGACCCATGGCGTTAGACCGTTTTAGCGTACGACGCTAAAAGAATGTGTGTCTGAACAGTTGGGGATTAGCGTACAACGCGTCGTACAACGGTTGTAGCGTTGTAGTGGAAAACGGTTGATATAGTACCGTTTTAGCGTACGACGCTACTGTAAGTCAACGTTGTATCCAATCAGAACGTTTCCTGTTATGACGCGAAACAAGGTTTGACCTAGACTGACATCTTGTATCGTCAATGTGTGAGATGGATTTCAATAACAAAAAGGCCAAAATAAAATAAGGCCTAAATAGACTACAAATACAACTGTTACAAAGGCTACAAACCACTATCAACTGATTACCATTATTATATATTATCTAACAAATGACATAAATACATGCACCTTGTATTTAAACATAGGGACTATGATCCCGTCCGCTTTTAGGCCTAGCTAGGCCTAGAGCCATTCACACATTTCATTCAAGCTAAAAACTAGCGTGGGACATCAAGTCACTCATTCATAAAGGCAGACTAGACTGGACAAGTTTAATGCTGAAAACCCTCAAAATTCAGTAAACAAACAAGAGGAGCTGTGTCTTTTTTATTAGCAAGTTAAGGGTTATTTTCAACCGACTGGACCAAAGAATATATATCGTTGACTGGACTGAATAGACTAATCACAATCTATTTTTTCTTCATCATTAGGAGGCCTGCTTCATTTTCGTAACACGAGCCTGGGGAAAATGTTTTTTTACTACAAAATAAAAACAATAGAAACAGAAATTTGGCTTTACTATATTTTTCTTAAATAAATGCTGAGGTATGTTTTATTTACGGCAAATTTTGTCATACTGTAATTGTAGGGCTGAGATCTAGGCCTATACAGTGGAAATAATGATGAAAACACGTGGATAAGAGCACATGAATATGCAACTAGAAACAACCTGAATGACGCACTTCCGTTGTAACGATAATCGTACGCTATATGGGTCACCTCATTTTTCTCTCTGCGGTTTGTAATGTGACCTTGCTAGTAACGTTGTACGCTAAAACGGTCTAACGCTATGGGTCTGAACATTTCTGATTGAAGATCCAATCAGCACTGTAAAAATCACCTTTCTGGTTTTTTTTTCTCGTTTTTTTTCAATTTACATTTATTTAAAATTATGTTGCTTGACGGAACCCACAATTAAAACTTTGCTAATGGAGTACCTTTTTCTCAAGATTTTTGTTATCCTTGTTAATGTTATTTTGAGAAATACAGTAAATTTATTTGAATTTAAATTCAATTGGCATTTAACAGTTCAGTGGAGAGCCCAAAATGTACAGATACAGCAAATTATTTTTGATCAGTATACAGTACTGTACAGTAATATCACATGATGTTTGTCAAACCGGGTTTTAAAATAATTTGACATTATTTTGACCCTATAGCTATCAAAAAATTAGACTTTTATATAAACTTACAAATCAAAAATGGAAGATCGTACAGAGAAATAAAAATTGTTCAAATCAAATACCAACAAAACACGAATTTACATACTCTAGAGTTCATTCCTCCCGCAAAATGACATTAACTATTGATGTATAATAATTATGTATGTATCTAAACATTAGCCACTACGCAGTATAGTATTGAACAGGTTGTCACGTTCAACTCGTTGATTAGAATCGCTGCTGATGCATTAAGCCAGCACATTGAATATTCAGCGAGTATATTCAAGGTCTTTTTGAAAACTCTTCACACTAACGATGTCACATAATCACGATGTACAGTACGGTGCATAATAAAATATTAAATGTACTATTAATAATTACTGTAGTGTATGTAATTCAAAATTCATGTACTGATAATAGGAATTATATTTACTGTATGTTTGTAGGTAATTTAAAATCCATGTACCAACCTATACTGTATTATAAGGAATAATTATTAAATCACTGTATGTTGTAATTATAATATACAGTAGAATGTTGTACTTTATATGTACAGTACCATACACTGGTTTGATATAATAGTATAGCAAGTAACATGAACATTAATTGATAATAACCAAATAAAATACCACTTTTAGTATTTACAATTTAAAAGTTTAAAATAATATGGTAATCTTATCTTTTCGTATTATAGTATTTTATACAAGTTTTTATATGGCACCCTACAAAGAACAGAGCGCCTAAAATACTTAGTAAATTAATTAAAAAGAAAAGTTTTAATTGACGTTTTAATAGTAATCTTTTTTAACTGGCTTATTATCTGCAAATTGTATTTTTAATCTTTCTAATTATTGAACAGTGTGTATCATCCAATCATATTTTAATATTAATAATGAACTAATTTGATTTAATTTTTTAAACTTTTCATTCTATGGATAAATAAATCTGTCATCTGAAAACAGTTTAAGTAATTATTAATAATAAGGAATAGATTATTTTTTTATTAAAATTAAATTAATCAAAAACATTTTTAAACCACTTTTTAATTAAATAGAATTAATTAGATGCCAACTCAATCATTGTATGTCACATTCACACTGTATTATAGTTTGTATTAACATTAATTTAAATTCATTAAATTAATTTACTTAAAAATTGTCAAACTGTACATAGGAAAATTTGAATAACCATTTTAAATTAATAATAAATTTACTACTTTATGTTGACAATATGTTAGTATTGTTACCATATTACCATAATTATATTTTGAATAAATTACTACGCCTACATTTACAGAAGTGACCTTGCTGTCAAACTACTGTACACAAACTATCACAAAGAGAACACAAATCTCATTACAATATTATATGATGACATCACACTAACACTAACAACATAACAAACTGCCAATCCACCCCAATCCAATACAATGTTCAGATTTTATTCAAAACCTTTATTTACAATAACAACATACAGTTTAAAAATATAAAACATGATACAGTACATGAAACACTTGAACGATCCTCTCTGTCAATTAAGTATGCGTAAACTGGTTCCACTTCAACGATTAATGAAAAACCTGAGGCGATAGATGGCAAATGACCATATTTGGCAGGTAATGAATAATTCATTGTATTACCATGGGTATCATTTGATGACGTCAATAGTAGTAGCATTATTTATTGCTGTATTATAGTAGTATTGAAGTGAAAACTGACACCGCTTGTTATAACAATGATAATTTCTACACTCAACATCCAGAAAAATCATTGTTTTTTTTAACAATACTGTATACAATTACAAGGGGATTTTTGGTGGGGGAAATATAGGGTGGTGTTTTTTTCTGTTACAGTATGGTTTTTCTGTTACAGTATGGTTTTACTTTTGAAATTTAAACAAAACATTTTCCTAATATCATGCTTTTTTTAAGAATAAATATATTTCAACATAAATACAAACTGTAAAATAATAAATTTGAATCTTGATTGGGAATTTTTTTTGTGTTAATTAAATTTGTTTTTCCATTGTATTGATTATTATTAATTAACACTAAACAGAATATAGTATTTTGAATGTGAACAAAGTACAATTTTAGTCAAGTTATATAGGCTAGTACTTCAACTTACTGCTGTGGAATATAGTAGGCCTAGGCCTATTGTTTATTTTAAACATTATACAGTAAATTAATAATATAATATGCTGGATTCACTGTGACTAGGCCTATCTATGCCTAGTATGTTTGCGTTGACATGTTATTGAAGATTGGTTATGATTGATCTAGCTGGCCAGTTAGCATTCATATGTACAGACAGAGTACGCCTAGCCTAGGCCGTAGGCCCTATCTATAGGCCTAATTTAATTGTAATTGTACGTCCTCACTCAGGCCTTTCAAACTCACTGTCTTCACTGTACAGTCAACTTCTGTCAACTGACGACAGGAGTAAAACACACACTTAAATACTTCTAGCCTAGTAGCTAGTAGGCCCTACCTATGTCTCATAATGTGTTGAGTGAGGAGTGCAATTTGTAGGTCTAGGCTGACCTGACACTGATCCACACTGACACTACTACCAGCCTACTAAAAAGCCTGGCCACGAGTTGGGTGTCACTGTCACTCAGTCGCCTCATCATCAAGCAGCTTGTGGCCTAACAAACAACATGGATTTAAAAAAAACTGGAAATGATTTCAAATGTTGTGGATCACAATATTATTATTAAATGAACATACCTGAAATTGTTTAAAATAGCTGTAGATATGATATTTAAAATCCCATTGTTTTCCTGTGACATATGAAAAGTCAACCACCAGCCTAGCCTATTTTTCGCGATCGCGAACACATCAGATGGATTATACGTACCTGAAGCCTGCCATCATTTTTGTTCTTTCAATGAAATCAGATCTGTAACAACCTTACACCCTCTGCTGAATTAACAACTTTTATATTTTTGCTATTGTAAAACGTTGGTTTTCAATGTTTTTTATATCTCTATATGTGCCATAAAATTTTAAACAAAAATCACTCAAAGCGAGTTCTAATATACTATGATAAAATATATGTAATAGGCAATGAAAAAAGTGTGTTGTAGGTGGAAAATTAAATAAAGTAATGGCAGTCACGTGTCAATTATTAAAAATAGAAATGACGAGATACCTAATTTTTGCTCATCGCGCATCGAGATTTCGGAGAATCTTAAACGCATCAACATTATAATGCAGGCCTTAAGATAACGCAGTTAGGCCTTATAGTTTGTTTTTCTAGTATATCTACTATTTCTTTAAAACTTTTTCTTTACTCCATGTTAATATAGCTAATCATTCTAGAGCAATGATTCTATAAAATATGATATGGGCGCACTTGCGAAAGGGTTTTATTTACTGGAAATTAATGGATCAAAAACGAAGACATAGGCCTAATAGTCTTTTTTCTTAAATTGATTATCTATTTCTTTTTTGATGCCACAAATTGGGTATTGTATTTAGGATCGTGGGTGTTCCATCAGCTGGTGATGATAAACTATTTATTAATTGAATACGTTAGTTGAGACATTTTTGTGCAGTATATTTTCTGCGTCTATAATTATAATTGTACATTTTTCAAACTGTATCAGGCCTACAATGCCATCTTTATAGCTAACGATATGAAATGAAATGAAAAAGTCGGTCCAGACACCCTTAATACATTTTTTTATTCTTAAACAAACAAATTATTTCAACAAAACCATGAAGAAGTGTGAAATGCTTGCCATAGGCCTACTACTTAAGATTTTCAGGAATTTGCATTGGAAAAACGAAGAAAATGCCTATAGGGCGATTCTTCTTCTTCAATTGTATGTTTTCTTTCATTTCTTTCTGTCGTCGTAAGCTCTTCACGTCATGTTGGCTTAACTTTATTTTTCTCATGCCTCTAACTCTTTCTCTAGTCCCTTCTTCTTATATCGAATACTTTTTCTTCCGTTAGTGGTTTATATTCAATGTTTCCTCTAGTTCAGCCATTTGAAATTGTTACGACAACGTTAACGTCATATTATTAATTTGCTTGGAAGTTCCGATTTTTAAAATGAGATTTAGCCTAACTAGAATACAAAAGAATTCACATTTGAAAGTAAAATACGAACTATTTTTATTTATTTTCTCGAACACGAGACTGTCCAGGGAATCTTATTGTAGTGGGGATGTTCTTACACTTAATTTAACATAATTTAATTGTGTTTTGTCAAAAGTTCAATATTATAGTGTAGGCCTGATATAGGCTAATAAGCATGGAGGTAAATGCATGATGTAACACTTACCAGGCCCGGATAAGCGTGTCTTTATTTTTAGTCCTTAATATTACCATTTGTGAGGGTGGTACTGACTGGCATTGCATTGTCACAACAGAATAATGGATCATAAAACAGAAAAACAAAAATACCTAGTGTTATTTATAGTTCGTTGCTGGGTAGAAAATTGACTTTCAACCATTGTTCTGTTCGCACCTGTAATAATCCTGTACCTACCTGTGACAGGCATGAGCATTTACTTCACGCTTGAATCCATGCTCGTGGTTCTAATGAAAGGTGTAAATAAAAGTGTAAGTACACATATGCTCAGCCAACCGTAAACAGCCACGCGAACTGTCGTACTTTTCTATTGTATGAAATAAATAATCTATCACGTAAACAATAACAATTAAAATGATGATAACACACACAATATAAATTATTGTTAACAGATTGTTTGCCTAAATACTTACCATTGTTATTGTTAACATAGCAGATTTATAAAATTTATTTATCTAAAAACCGTGACAATTTTGGCAGCTTTGACTATCAAAGCAATACTGAAAACAATGGATTTATTTCTGGGCAAATTAAGGTTAGCGAGGATAATAACATGTTGATCATCATTATAAAACACTTAATAGAGAAACAGAAAACAAAGTGTTTGTCATTTGTTTGTTAACAATTATAGTTTTTTTATTGTGTGAATTATTATTGACCTGTATGTTACCTTTTTTGACCCACACGATTGCACTATTACCGGTTCAATTAAGGTCGATCGTTTAGGCCTATCGATACGAATTAATTCAGTTATTTAAAGACACGATGTCATTTACCTGTGACTATTGAATAGTTCAATTAAACAATAGGCCTAAAAAAAGCATTGACAATGATCGCATAGACATTTGCAAGAAGGCGGACCCCTTCATGATAGTACGAAATAATATTCATATTTCGAATTCGTTTCTCATTTAACAGTTGATATTGTTCTTTAGTGTGGACATTTTTTCAATTATACCAAAATATTTTTGTATAAACAAACATGCAAATTATTATCAACATATTCAATACGCTTATGAAAAAAAAAGGAAAAAAAAGATTTAAAAATTGATTGTCTTCAAAACAACAGAGGCTGTCCAATAATATAGTAAATTTCAGAATTGTACAGAATAGAGAAACTACCAATAATCAGGAAATCAAATGCAAATCAGTGCATGGTATCGTTACCCGCCTCACATACCATTGTCAAAATGGAGTTATTTTGGGAAACTACGAAATGACAAAATTTGAAATTATATGGACAGTGCCTCTATTTTTGGACAAGATAACTAGTCGATAATTCTGGACGAAAATTTAAAATTTTTGGAAAAATCTGTAGGCCGGAAATTCCATATCAGTCAGGGGAAAAATGGCAAAAGATTTCCTACTTGATTTTTATCAGATAATCTATATTGTTTTGACAACTGTTGTTGTAACAGGACCACAGTGCTGATTTTTCCTCTGATATTGACAGTGTCTGGAAAATACTTTCTTATTTTATACATTATTTTCTCTTTTGAGAAGTTTCACGTCAACCCGAGGCTCGTTTGGTTAATCAACGTATTTGATATCATTTTAATATCATATAGGTCTACAACTCGTGACTCGGTAAGAATGGTGTCAAAATTGAAATATTACTAATAATCTAGTGCAATCAGGCGTTCATTGCCACGCGAATCCTTACATTCAGCGGCCCTAAACAATCAAAATTTATGGCATGCGCAAAATTCAATCATTTAGAAGATAATCAGATCAAAGAGATGAATAATTCTTTTCGTAATCTGCTGTAAATGTTGCACTCGAATCATTGATTTATCTAAATGGTGAATACACAATGTATTAAAAACAATGGTTACAATATTGGAAGAACTTAAATCTAATATCCATGGTGTTTTGGTAATAACTGCGATAAATTTAAAAAAAAAGTGTTTATTCAACCGACAGGAAAATCGAACCTATTTGTGTTTATCAAAACACCATTTGTTGTTAGTTTTGTCATGTAGCACGTTAAAGAGACACGATAGTACCCCACAATGAGGAAAATCGATATTTTAAAATGGTTTATAGATCTTTATTTGATCAACATGCTACAGTACTTGAATAATTTCATATTATAACTAAATATAAATATATTCCTGTCATTTGATTAGATGATTGTGGGTCACGTGGCGGGCATAGTAGGCCTACGCCATCTTTCATTTTGTGTACGAACACAATTTTTTAAAGACCATTACTGTGATTCTGAATGTAAAATTCAACAGCGCCGCCTATTTTTAAATTTAAAAAAAACGATAACTTGAGCAAGGCAACGACAGTTTATTAGTGATTTTCTTTTTATAGGATAAAATGAAATGACAGTAGGCCTAACAAATCAAGCTGGATTTTAAAGCTCTCTGAGCTCTTAGATCACTATTTACACTAAATCTTGATATCATTTTTATGTATTGTTTCGTGTAAAACAAATATTTATTTAGTTAATATTGAGGGTGTACTTTCTTGTCTCAAACAAGCGTAGATCCAGTATGGCGAGCAGCTGACTCGCATCGACGTTTTTATAGGTATTTTAATTCTGTTAATTTACCAGTTTTTAGTAAAAATATCATTAAGATATCAATACTGCGATGAATTGAATGGTGTTCAATAAACACTCATACATTAAGATCGGAGTGTTATATTGTACTTTCCTTCTGTCCGCCTCGCCATGTATGGATTGACAATACTTTATAGACAGTGTAACATATGTTCGCTGAGACGTCAATTTACTGCTATATTAAAATTCAGGAAAGTGACAAAGCCTATCCCATCAATACACACCAGTGTGCCAAATGTGGTTTTGGAGGAGATACGTAAAAAAAAATAGGAAAAGAATTTAATAGCATTAATATATAGATTATCGTAGAAGGATATAGGTAAATATGAAGCATCCTCGTATTATTGTGTGCGGGTAGTTTTCAAGATAAACATCCATTAGACAGTGTATACGATCGGAAAACAACCCTATTTGGGGCAAATCTTTGAACCTAAATTCGCTTTAATTGTCAATAACTAAATCTAACTCAATTCAATTCACCTGATCAAATCAGGTGGTTAACATTAGTACCGAAAGTACGAACCAACTTTATATACCATCGAGCATTCTAGAAGTAACACGCGATTTACCGAATTTTACCCTTACGTAAATTTATATATAGGAGATTCTATTCGGTACACGTGTTTGAAGAGAATTTATATCTCATCGTATATAGTTTGATATGCCGTGAGTTGTTATTCAAATGAGTTTATACAGGTGTAGTGTAAAGACCAGTCGGATCTGGAGGCAGGTGTCACTTTTCTGCAGAATTTTCCAAACCAACTTTTTCTAGTGCATTTTTTGACGTAGATTACGAATCTGGTTGTTGATCGGACTAACGTGGGGGCTTTTTAAAGATATAAACGTTTAAAATCTTGATTTTTGAGAGCCGAAATTAATCAAAATAAAACAAATTTAGACAATAGAGGGCGCACTTTCTACATAATTATGAGTAAATTGGATTAAAAAAGACTTCGTTGCTGTTAATTTTATTCACGTAAATGTGAAAATAATTTATAAATCTGATCGGTTTTATATGCTGAAATTGTTTTAGTAATACACTGTGTAGTATAAAGTTAGTTAGAACTTTTCATTTTCGCGTTTTCAGTGATCAAAAATGATATTGTCTAGGCCCGAATATGAATGCTTCCAGCATACGACGTGTGTAAACAAAGGACGTTTAAACCGCGATGACCGCATATAAAGTTCGCTCAAGTGAATAGTGGGTAGTCTTTTACTAGCCTAGCGTATTATGACCGTATGCATGAAATATCTTTCTCTAGCTTATTTTGCATGCAGCGCTAGCTTTACATAAACATGTGTACTACTGTTTTTAAATTTTTTCCCCCGATTTTTAGGTGGTGTAGGCCTAGAACTTATATTATTATTACTGACACTGACAGGCTTCTAGAGTAGGCTACTACTACTACTTAGTACTCTGCTGTAGAGTGTAGTAACTAGCTAGCATAATAATAGCGTAGGTGTAGATGTATTATGGTGTCGTGTGTGTAGTCTTACAGCTAAAACATTTATTTTAGTGTAGGCAATGCCTAATTACTGTATAAATAAATCTAATAAATGCTGTGTACTACTACCCGTATATTCAGCTGATTATAACATACATTCAGCAACCCTATCAACCAACGATTGATTGACATCATTGTTCAGGTGGAAACATTGTGAAAATACTACAACGATATTGAATGTATTATTTATTACGAAAGCTGCATCTACTATCTAGCATGAACATATTTCCTCTCTGACTGAGATCATGTTTTAAACAATAACAGAAAATAAGGTTGCCCTAAAGAACTAGCTGTAGAAAATCACATAAAACAATGTTTCTCTGTCCCTGAACCAACATAATTCCAATAAACATGGCTATATCATACCAAATGTATTCTACAAAATAAACAGCCAGCATCATATAATAATTATGGTTTAAAATGTCAAAGACCAACTGATAAATGTGGAATTTGCGTGTATGGTGGTTTGATTCCATAATAGTAATACTGTATTTTGATGATGCCAACTATTGCATTTTCTATGTATATGTACAGGCGCGTAGCCAGGGGGGTTTTATGGTTCGGGCGAACCCCCATTCCCGACATGCCCAATACCTCACCCCCTCATCATCTCTGAAAATCCTCGAAATACGTGCCCCACGCAGTACAAAAGGTTAATTTGAAAAATTCGTAAATTCGTTCGTGAATAACTCGATACCTTCTTCACTGTATGAGCGTATGTCGAGCGATACGTGTCTGTAAATTTACGAGTTGCAAATGAATTGCCGATTTTCACCTGAAATCCCCCTGGATGTAACATGATATTGATGCGTGTATCGTAGGCCTACTCATGAAGTGCGCCAGACAATAGCGTACGTACCTATATTGTTTAGATCACGGCAGTCAGCTTGCATAAAGTATACCGTAAATCTTCTAATTGTAACCCTGGGTTATTATATTATTCTTTGATTGTTTTTTAGGGTGGGTTACTACTAGAAGAGGATTACTATTAGAGTAGTGGGTTACTATTACTTGAAAATAGTAACCCACACCAACTATTCCGGTCAGCAGCTCATAGCAAAATAATACAACAGCACGGATAAACACATTTGTTTGAACAGAACTAACTAACTAACTAACTAACTAACTTATAAACTCAAAAACACTCAATCCTCCCCCACACCCGAGATCAACATGCATTATCTCCTTATTACTATTAGAGTAGTGGGTTATTATTATAGATTGACTATTGACTGGGTTACACTATTACTATTAAAAGGAGGGTTACTATTATTAGAGTGTGGGTTACTAATAGAAGATTGATTAATATTTAATTTCTTCAAATTGCTGTAAATATAGGTAGAGCTATAATAAGCATTGAATTTGCCTTCTCACACAAAGTGCTTTTTTGGGGGATTCCCCTAGACGTACGTACGTTCACATTGAACTTGAACGCAAGTGAATGATCAAAAAAGGTACGAATACGATCGTTTTGCTCATTGGTAGCATGCTGCATGAGAGTGTCTTTTCCGACTAATTAGAGGTGCTATTTATCATGAATGGTATGTGCGAGAGTATACCATTTCCGGCCATCTAGGGGTGTCATTTAACCAAATTTGCTTCGCCCCTCCAGATTTAGGATGGCTTTTAGGTAAAGGGTGGAATTAAACGACATTAAACTCATTACAAACGTATCAGATTAACATAATTCGTTTTTGCTGTAGCATACGTCGATACACAGTACATAACGTAACCGTCAGTAAACTTCGCCTGGAAAGTAATAATACGACACATTTTGGTCCCTGGATGGAATATGATATCACGCGTTTGGACACAACGTTGAACGATTCGTACAAAGGGATACCGCCAGACAAGTGCGTACCTATTGTTTAATAGTTGGATAGCTGGCAATAATGAATGCATAATAGCCCTCTGACGTACTCGCGGTCAATGGAACGTCGTGGTTTTCTAGGCGCTGAAGCTACGAAGTGAACGCCAACGATTTTTTTACAGTATTCCCCGACTCGACAAAAAGTACCTGTGTTCCCAGACATTGGATAGGCTCCCCGACGAGAGCCCATGCGGATACACAGTTGATGATCTTAACCTGGATGTTTTACTATTTTCATGAGATTTAAAACATATTTTTTCTTAGAATATGCCAATTGCGCATTCTTTTGACATCATACTTTACTAACTTATGACGTCATAGTTATAATTATGGTAATTTAAATATTAATTGGAAAGTTTAATACCACATTTATATAGCGGCTATTCTGAATTTATGCTAATTAACCTTTTTGATGTCTGACCGTATCATGTTCATTTCAACAGGAAAATGTTAGAAAATTGTTTTCCTGCGGTTTCTACATTTTTTTTAGCTTAGGATAATGTCATTTAAGCAGTTATAACATAATATATGACGTCACAACTACCTTATGACGTCATAGTTACGTCATATGGTAATTTAAATATGCTAGTTTGAAAGTTTAATGTCACATTTATATTTACTCGTAATGCACTTAGGTGGTCTAAAACCAACCGTTGAGGAGATATGGGAACTTCAAATGGTAAATGGCGGCCATTTTGAATTTATGCCAATTAACCCACTTTCCGGTGTCCGATTTCGATAAATTTTGGATATGATGTTTATTTGGACCATATCAACTAGAGAACACATTTCTGTTGCATTTAACATATCTAAACGATTTCCTCTTCATAAACTGACTTATTTGACCTAATTTGACCTTTGACCCCTCATATCTCAAAAACGCCCCCTCCCCGTCGCGATCAACATTCATATTCGTATTCTACAGCCAAAATTACCCCAGAAAAAATACATGAAGTAAATTCTGCAAAAAGTGACACCTACACCTCAAATACGACTGGTCAAGATGTTATTGTTATTGTTAATCTTTCTCGGTCAACACGCCATACTGTTAAATTTTGATTTTCTTTAAGAAGATTATTAATTTACCGTACGTACCACATACTGTATTTTGAAATATCCGTTTCATGCAAAGATATTGTATTGTAATATGTTATGAATAAAAGTGTATGGTATAGTCAGCGTGTATGGGCGCACGTATCATTTAAACAGATAGTTTGTCTCGGTTCTTGAATGGGGTTAATGGGGTGGGGTGCTGAAGACTTTCATATATTATTTTGTTTTAAAATATAGGTGTCATTTCCGGGGACATTGCAGCTCTTTTAAACAGTTTGGTATGCCGTGCGTTGTTATGCAAATTAGTTTGTGCAGGTGTAGTGAAGATGGTATTGTTACGTTAATTTGTTGTTAATCTTTAGGCCTACATTATTATAAGATTGTTCAATTCATGTAAATAGTGACGTTTTCCGGGCGGGAACCTAGCAGCTCCTCTTGGTTTGCAAAAGTAATCTCGAAAAGAACTCTATGTTGAAAAGAAGCCCACCAAGAGTACTAAAAAATGAAGGAGCACATGGGCTTCTTTTTCGAGGTTTTATGGCAGTCTATTTAATGGAAAAATGAATGCCATACAACTTTGTTTCTGGCCTGACATTTACAACCCTCAACATATCTCTCTTTCAAATTAAAAAGAACAACAATATTGATTATTTTAAATTTAAACATTTTGTTAAAACTATAAACAGCAGTACATTCAGTTTGAAATAAATCTGAAATGTTTGTGATCAACAATACTATACCAGAAATAATAAGCATTTTACACTAGATTATGGAGAAATAGATATAACAAAGTCTACCGATTCAATGCCACAAAGATTGTCCATATCAGAGTAGTTGTGGGTTAAAGCTTTTTTTAGTAGAGTAGAATGATGTTTGTATAGGTGCTTGTGTTGATTTTATATTTAGACCTAAACAAAAAAGATCTGGTCCAACTCAATAACTCCGAACTGAAAATATTGTGTTTTACAATGAAAATTGAAAATACGGCATTCAATCTTTCAATGAATGATGATTCTTTCCATTCAACGTATGGGAAAATTCACCACTTCAATGGCCGTCGAGTAGAATGATTGAAAATTCCTTGCAACTAAAAAAATTACCAATGCCGCATTTTCTGGCCAGAACTTTTAATATACATAATTATAATAAAAAATAGTAATGTTATAAGGATATACGGTTATAATGTCTTTATTTTATAGATGACAAATTTCGTTTTTGTAAAAGCACAAGTTAACGGAGTACTTACTCGAACGTTTCGATCTCTATCAGAGATCCTTCTCAACTGACTGCGGAGTGTTAATGCAGCTTGGTCATTCTTGACGTCATCTGTTGATGACGTTGTACGCCTCCGGTTGTAGGTTGGAGGTTGTGCGGGGCTCGGCCAGGTGATGTGTCTATCAAATCATTGTACAAATGCGAGAGTTCGTGGGCTCCAGTGTCCCGGTTCATGGTCTTCTCTTTATTTCTCCTTATATGTAATGATTCTCTAATCTGTCTGTCTTTGCGTTTAGGCTCTTTGGTTAAGATGGTAGCCTCCCAGTTCGGTACATGATTGTGTTTTATGACATGTTCTGTAATGGCAGATTTGTGTATGATCGAAGATGTGGATGTTCTGGAGGCCCTAGTCATTACTCCCCCCGTGTTTGTTGTAACATCTTTTTTGTGATCATTAATTCGTGTTTGTAATGCCCTCCCTGTTTCCCCAATGTAAACTTGTGGACAGTTGCGGCAGGTGACTTCGTAGATTACTCCACATGTATCCATCTTCTCGATTTTATCTTTTGGGTGGACGAGGCTATTCTTGATTTTATTTTGGGGTAGGAAATAGGTTCCGACATTGTGATAGGAGAGAGTGCGTCGTATTCTTTCTGCCATTCCTTTTACATAGGGGATTCCTATGCTACCTCGCATCTTGATCTTTTCCTTCTGTGGTTCGTGTCCTTTGTTCTTTTTTCTTTTTCGGTTTTCCATAACTCTCTGGAAGGACCACTCTGGATACTGGCAGTTGTGTAACGCTTTCTTGATGTTATCCATCTCAACTTTCCTCAAATCCATATCTCCCACTACCTTCTCAGCTCTGTCCACAAGCGTGTTTATAAGCCCCAGTTTGTGTTCGAGTGGATGATGTGAGTTGATGCGAGACCAAGCTGCATTAACACTCCGCAGTCAGTTGAGAAGGATCTCTGATAGAGATCGAAACGTTCGAGTAAGTACTCCGTTAACTTGTGCTTTTACAAAAACGAAATTTGTCATCTATACAAAATCGAAGCTAAATGAAATTCTTTCAAGTCTTTATTTTATTTTACTATTGTTCTATTTTCACAAAAATTGTATTTGCTAATTACCGGTACATTAATTAGGCATAATATAATCACAATATGATTCTAACGCTACATTCACACTGAACTCGGATTGCGGTCCGCCGATGACCGGAAGGATAAGAATAACCTTTCATAACTATACATTCCGATACCCGGCGTAGTCCGGAGCCTCTCCGTCCACCGGACCAAATCTGGGATCAATGTGAACGTTACCCAGCTGCAGCATACTATTATTATATATCATGTTATTCTCCCTTATTGGGGAAAAATCACTCCCTTCCGATGAGGCAACAAATACATCGACGTAAACAGGTTAAGTCACAGCACCCACCTTCTTCTTTGTCCATAAGTGCAGGAGGATTACTCGTATAAACATTTACATTATTTATCTGCTGACGGTCAACATTTCCTTCATTTAGCTGCTCAGAGCTCATAGACACAATTCTTCTCGTATTAATTCTGCCTCCTTCACCAACAATACCGGTATTCAAATCTACTGGTCCAGTAATCTCCACTTCCTCAGTGAAAGTAGTAGTCTCAATTCTATTTCCATTTCTTCCAGATCGTTGCACACCAGATGAATTCGATACCATAGCCATGCTTTATTTCGAAGTGGAGTCACACGTTGACACTAATTCCACGATAGCTTAGCCTATCTGCAAATCGATATAAACTGTTATGTCTAACTAGTCTTCCACATCGGAGGAGTTCCACACGAGGGGCGTCAACACTGGCGTTTTTATGTGTGCGCCCCGTTTTGTTTGGAGTTTTGCAAGAGGATTCTTCGAACGGGATAATACTAAATTAAGATATTCAAGTACACAATTTGTTTATTAAGCCATATCATACGGTAATCCAATCTTATGTCAACATTTAAACAAAAAGAATATCACTTACAATAGGCCTATGCTTTTCGACACGTCCAGTGGTCACTGGTGAATGGTAAATTGATTCAAATGCACCAATTGTTGATTTTATTTTAAAAATGTAGCCTAAAAAATATAATTAACAACATTATTTATTTATTTTCATGGAAAATCGCCTAAATCATGAATAAAATAATCTTAAAATCTAATCTTAATAATGGAGGTAAAATCATTGATGCATGACTTTCGTATCGTAAGCGCCGTACACCTTGTAATGGTATTGAGTATAGTAGCTGTTACGAACGAAAGGAAGGTTAAAGATGTATTGTCCACCAAAATCATGAAAAATAAAGATTTTTTAAATCGGACTTTGAATAGGCCATTTTGCAGTTTTAATGAAGTTGTTCACTTCCATAAGAAAAAAAACGGGGAAAAAAAAAATTATTTCACCTATAAAAAGACAAAATAAACAGTTAGATTACCCAAAAACTCATTGTCTTCCAGACAATTTGACAATTTTTTGCTTTAAATTACATTTTTCTCAGGTAAATAAAATTTTTTCAGACCCAATTTTTTGTGAGAGTGAATAACTATTATGTGACATTAAAATAACATATTCAACAACAAAAAAAATTAAATATTTTTAGGGGGACAATATATCTTTAATATGTTGCGAGAGGTGCATCTTCCACAGAACTATGCAGTAGGCGGGGCTACACACCGCAATCATGGTAGGCTGGTCCTGTGAACTTATAATTTTGTTTCCTTTCCTATTTAAATGTATAAATGCAATTAACGAGTACCTAGCGGTTCTATTTCAATATTTTCTTAGCCCAGTCCAACCATGGTAGGGCTGATCCTGGAGATAATTATTTTGTTCATATTTCGAAGTATAATAAATTCAATTTTCAGGGCCCTGGCCCTGGCAATTCCCGACTGTAAAGTTTAATACGATATACGACGCGTAACTGTGATTAGTTTTCTACACCAGCGTCGACATACATTTGAAAGTTAGGTCTACGGACGGAATAGAAATCAATATATTTTAAACTAATAAACAAAATTGAAAATGGTTGCGAATTGTAATCCAACATAATGATTTACACGTACCTTTATTTTTAACCAATGAAACTAAATGTCCGCCAACAGAGGTTGCAACTGATCGAACTTTATTGAATTGGACCGATTGTTGATTATGTCCCATATAGCTGCTGTGCAAAGTCCTTTGGTCGTTGTCTTTACATGGAAAAGATCGCAACGATTAATAAAAGTAAATAATATAGCAGTCTTTATTTGCTGTTATAAAGATATAATCATATTTCCTCTTCCTAAATGCAAATATGCAAACATACCATAAATTAATTTAGCAATTACCGGTATGCACTGAATCAATACTATTCACCAGTTAGTTGAGATTAAATATAAAGTATTACCAGGGAAGAGTTAAATTCTCTTCCCTGGTATTACACAACTGTGTATAATACCTAATGATGCAATGATTTAGATGAAATAGTATTTTTGTCCGATAAATCCCATATTCTTAACAATATAATTATAGTACCCCGCCGAGAATGTTAAAGAGTCGCTATCCGGTCGGGTTTGAACTATACCATGAAAGCCCCAGTGGTCTAATAGTTAGGACATCAGCATATCAAGCAGGAGGTCCGGGTTCGGGTTTCGGTTGGAGCAAAGATTCACAGATTTCTTTATCTTATCGTTTCAAATTAATTAAGTAAATTTCAGTATATCACCGGGCGGTTTAGAATTAATTTCTATGCCTATTATGCCTTACAGGGCGAGTATCATACCACTAGACCACATAGCCATAATATGAGAGAATGTATCTGTGGTCGGTGAAAATCTGTGATCACCATATATTTATGGTAGGCCTATTATCACAGATTTTCACCCACCAGATACATTCTCTCATACAACAAACGCCCTCACAATCAGTGAAGGCTTAACGAGTTGTGATATCGGATCATATTAGATAATTGTGAATGTGTTTTTAATTGTAAATAAAAAGCTTTAAAATGATGGTCGGATGCGGGCAGTAGCAAAACGTTTATAATAAAATTATTCTCTCTCAATCGCTTTCTCATAATAGGCTTAGATTAGACTATTTTTATTTTGAAATTTCTTTCTTTCTAAAGTTTCTTTCATTATTTAGGACTAATGTGTAACAATAGTGATTAGACTTTTTTTTGGTTTCCTGAATATTAATAGGCCTAATATACTAATAATTATGTTATTGTTATTTTCCGTATTTTAAATTTCTTCGTTCTTGAAACATTGTCTTCCCTATATGTAGCTGACGGTGACGACTGGTCGACAGGCTTCGGTGCCTTTCTAGCAGAATGAATTTTTCTTGTTCTTTTCAATGCTTCTTCATCCACATGTCCTTCAGGAAAAGTCCTTTTCTTGTAAACCTCAAGTGTTTCAGTCAAAGACTGACCATCCGTCAAAGTAAAATTTCTAGACCACTGCTGCTCCACTTCTTCTACGGCAGCCGGAAAAACACCACTCTGTGGTACGCATCCTAACTGCGTAGACATTGTCGAATTTGAAGTTCACAGGCCTGCCTGTAAATCGATACAATATTTCAATACAGTTGGTTATGCCTTACAAAACTACAATGGACGTGTTAAGACAACAATTACACTAAACGAATTTAACAGTTGGTCTGAGAAGACCAAACTACATGGATCACAAAAATGAAAAAAAAAAAACACAGAACACAAAACCATCCTGCTCAAGACAAAATATAGTGGATAACTTCATGTCGCAATACTATAGATGATCTGTGTATAATGGATATTAAAAAATAAACCAGAAATAAAACTTCCTCAAAGTTAACCAAGTTAGGCTGATCAGCTTAACAAAACTGTCTTCTTGAACTTGAGTACGTTTACTGGTTTAGAACGAGTATAACCCATTAAACATTATTATATTCAGTTTTGATAAACCAACAATTTTCAATAAATCAACCTAATCATGTCACCCAATAAATGTAATTGTCACATAGGCCTACCTTTATTATTGAGTTTCTAATCATCCGTCAGCAGCTGAGGAAAGTCGTCACTTAATTAAATCTGAATTCACAAATTGATAATTATAATCTTACATTTTGGTACAAAGTCTTTCTTTCTTTCTTTCTTTCTTTCATTTATTTGGCATCTCAATATATACATAACATTAAAAATACATCAAAAATATAAATTATCACCTTAAATATTAAAATACATCAAAAAAGCAAATAAAAATGGCGGGATTAATGAAGTCTGACGATGCACGGGAAAACACATAAAGTCGTTTAAAGTAAAACAACGTAATTCCAATGTGGTCCCTAAAAAGATAGTAAAAACAAACATTATGAGACGGGGTTCATAAATATATAAGCAAAACATCTGATATAATGGCACAATAATAATTTATCTATGTTTAATTTTGAAATATTGTTTCAATTCAGTTTTAAATTTAGATGTGTTGGAAATTTGTTTAATATAGTCAGGAAGGTTATTCCATTCTCTGATTGCATTAAAATAGAATGTATTGCATTCTATGCCTTGGACTTTAGGTACAACGAAATTGAGTTTACTACCACGAGTGAAGTGACCATGTAAGTTATTAACTCTACGAAAGTTTTCATTTAGGTATGAAGCACTTCTGCCCATAAATATCTTATGAACTTGGCTAATTTGCAAGAACTTTACTCGATATTTTACATTTAACAATCCATAATCGTCTAATTGATCAGCACCTATATGTCTTCTGGGTTCAACTCCTTTTATGAGTCTAACCATTTTGTTTTGTGCAATTTGTAGTTTTCTTTGGATAGCTTTACTGGTTCCACAGAACCAAGAAGATGCAGCATAGTAAAAAACACATTGGATGAGAGCAGAGCATAATAGTTTACGATTCTTACAACTTAGTATCTTACGTTGGCGGTACATAAACTTAAGCCTATTATTGATTTTCTTAATGGTTTTACATGCATATTCAGAACACGTTAAATTTTGATCTATTTCAATAGGCCTACCTAGATACTTGACACAATTACTAGTGTTGATATTGTTACCATTTGTTGAGACATTAAAATTGTTAACATTTTTAGTTTTTCTCTTAGAACCAAATAGTATACACTCAGTTTTATCCAGGTTAATTGTTAATTTATTGTCTACAAGCCAATCACACAAGGAGTCTAGTGTTGACCTTAGCTTCTTAGAAATAATATCTGGATTTCTGTGTGAATAAACAATTGCACTGTCATCAGCGTATAGAAAGAGTTTATAATCAGGATCAATACAAGTTATAATAATATTAATAATAATAATAATAATAATAACAACTTTATTTAAAAACGGATGCAACACTTGAATCACCATAATTGGTGTTTTTCACAAGGCCGTTACTTACTACAAAACTATTTATACTATTACACAAGTTATCATTTACAGTACAAAAACAACAACAACAACAACAACAACAAAGATTTCATGAAAAAATATAGAGTTTCAAGTATATTTTATCTTTGGTCATTTATCATTTTTTTTAATACTGTATATGTATATTAGGAGCTGTAATTGCATTTGAGTTTATAGCATTTAAACTATTCCATAGCTTTGCGCCAGAATACGAGAAACTTTTCTTTTTATACTCAGTGTTTGCCTTATGTAAACTTAGAATATCTTTTGATCTAGTATTATATGTTTGTTTGCGTTCATAGAATCTGTTTCTTAAGTAGGATGGTGTCAAGTTATTCATTATTGTATACATTGTGACTGCTTCGTTGTAATATTGTTTTCTTCTAAATTAGGCCAATTTAAATCTTTGAGCGCCTGTGAGCTAGAGTCATGATGTATGTGTAATTATTTTAGCCGCTCTATTTTGGAGTACTTGGAGTTTATATTTGAGGGTTTGGTTACAACGACCCCATACTACATTGCAGTAGTCAAAATGGTGGGCTATGATAGATTTGTACATTAATGATTGAATATTTTGAGGGAAAATATTGCTGCATTTCTTTAGATAGTACAGACCTGATATTACTTTATTTTTCACCTGATCTATTTGTTTATGCCATTTTAAATTTTCATCGATAATGACACCTAAATGTTTACAGTTATTTACTTTTTCAAGTTTTGTACCGTCTAATATATTATTAATATTAATATCCATGTTAATCAATTTATTTAATTTTTGATGTGTTCCTAAAATCATATATTCAGTCTTTTTAATGTTTAGACTTAATGTGTTACTTGCTAACCATAGTTGTACATGTTTTAGATCAGTATTTACTTTGCTTATTATATCGTGTATGTCTTTAGATGCATAATATAACGCAGTGTCATCTGCGTACATGCTTACATTTACATGAGAAACTGAGTTAGGTAGATCATTAATATACATGATAAATAGAAGGGGCCCTAATATTGATCCCTGAGGGATTCCACAAACACTATTAGACTTTACCGAATCAATATTGTTAATATTAGTAATATGTGTACGATTTGTTAAATAATTTTCAAACCAATTGATAACATGATTAGCAAAATTAAAATTGTGTAGTTTTTTTATTAGTATCTGGTGATTAACAGTGTCGAAAGCTTTTTTGAGATCAAGCATCATTAGTCCTATGTATTTACCATTTTCAATACTGTCAATCCAATCTTCAGTTATATTTATTAATGCCGATGATGTCGAGTAATTTGGCCTAAATCCAGATTGTTGATTGTATAATTTAGGGTTGATTTTTGGATAGAGTTGGTCAAAGACAGCGCGTTCAATAATTTTCGATAAAATTGGTAGTACAGAAATTGGCCTGTAGTTAGATGGTTCACTTCGGTCGCCATTTTTAAAAATTGGGCATATTCGTGCATTTTTCCATTTACTTGGGAAGTCGCTGGTTCTTAGAGATAAATTAATTAAAAATGTAATGGGTTGTACAATTGAGTTGATTGCTAATTTGATTAGTTTAGCAGGAATTTCATCAGTTCCTGTAGCCTTTTTGTCAGATAATGATAACATTTGTTTATATACATATTCCTCGTCAACAAGTGTGAAATTTATTTTGTCTTCACCTTGATTTGGGTATTCATAATTTACATGGTTATTTTCAAATTGAGGAATTTGTTTAGCTAGGTTAGGTCCTATGTTTGCAAAAAACTCATTTAAAGTATTAGCTATCTTGTAAGAATCTGTTTCAAGGCCATTTATTGTATTTATACTACTTATAACACTTTTTTTATTCTTAGATGGTACAATATATCTTATGTTTTTCCAGATTATTTTGGAATCTTTTGTATTTAATTGTTCAGAGAAATAATCTTTTTTTGATCTCCTGATATCGTAATTTACTTTGTTTTTTAATTCACGGTATTCGTTCCATAATTGAGGACAATTTTCTTTACTCGCTCTTTTTTTCATTGAGTCACGTTTTCGCATTTGTAATATTACATTTTTTGTGAGCCATGGGCTATCTTTATTTCGAACCCGTTTTTTCTTTAAAGGTACATGTTTATTAACAATTTGTAAAAACTTGTCTTCAAAAAACTGCAGAGCGTCATTCACATTTGTATATGAAGTTATTTCATGCCAATTTACATTTAACATATCAATTTGTAGTTTTTCCTCATCAAGGTTATTATAGTTCCTTTTTGTTTTATATTTATGGTTATGTTTTGGTTTTTCTTCTTTACCAATGACAGCGTAAATAGCTGAATGATCACTAATTCCTGTGTTAAGTACACCCGAGGAAGAAATTCTGTTTGGAAAGGATGTATAAAAATGATCAATCAGAGTTTTACTTTGGTTTGTTATCCTTGTCGGTTCAGTTATAATTGGTTATTAGTTATATCCATTAATTTTTGTGTATAGCAAGTAGGGTTTTGTGAAAGTGTGTCACAATTGACATCTCCTATTATTATTATTTCTTTGTTTAGACATTCGTTTTCTTCTAAAATTTGTTAAAAAATATCTAAAAGTTGAATTTTTGAGTTTGGTGGGCGGTACCATGCTATTAAAATGATTGGTTTAGTTTTTGGTTTACAAAGTTCGATTACTACTATCTCAAGCTCCATTTTCATGAAATCATTTCTTAGTTTACAAGTAAAACATCCTCCTCTATTTACATAAACTGCAACCCCTCCCCCATGTCATTAACAAAACATAAGAACAAAAGGGGTCCAAGGATACTTCCTTGAGGAACCCCGCATGTAACAGTACACGATTGAGAGCAATAATCATCAACAGTTACTATTTGCTTTCTTATTGACAAGTAAGATTTGAACCATTCAATAGATCCAATACCTATTAATTTAAGCTTATTACATAAAATGTCATGATCCACAGTGTCAAAAGCCTTCTTTAAATCGACCAACACCATACCCGAGAAATTTCCCTTCGAAGTTTGGGTTTTGAGGGAATCAACTAAGTCTATCAAACATGTGTCAGTATAGAAGGCAGCTCGAAATCCAGATTGATATTTATACAATACGTTGTTTTCAGTAAGGTATTTTTCGATTTGAATAAAAACAGCCTTCTCTAAAATTTTAGACATTGTACTGAGTATACTTATAGGGCGATAGTTTCCAATATCGGTTCTACTACCTTTTTTATAAAGAGGTATGACCTTGGCCTTTTTCATGTCTTCTGGGACAGTACTGATACTAATTGATAAATTAATTATGTAGGTAATGGGAACTTTTTGAATTTCAGCCCCATCTTTTATGAAGCGTGGAGGTATCTTATCGACACCCGTGCCTTTTGACGCATTAAGTTTGTTTAATTCACTATATATAAAGTCTTCGTCCACTGAGTTGAGCATAAAGTTATTGCCACTAAGTTTGGACGACTACAGTCATACACATTCTTTGGGGATGGAAGTTTACTGACCAAATTGGCTGCAATAGTAGTAAAATATTCGTTGAAGCAAGAAGCAATTTTGGCTGGGTCGAAACATTTAGTACCATTGGGCAGGTCAATAACCGTTTTAGCACTATCCTTAGATTTATTACTATAGCCTAGACCTTTAAACATTTTCCATAATTTTTTAGGGTTATTTTTATTTTCTTCAGCCTTGTTTAACAAATGATTTGATTTAGCTTTATTTATATCACACTGTATTTTATTTCTTAGTTTGCGAAATTGTATTAATAAGTCGGTATTATTCTTGTTTTTATTATACATATTTAATAATTTATCTCTGGTTTCAATGTCTTGTAATATTTCTCTAGTTAACCATGGTTCCGTTCTTTGTTTCATCCTAATGTTTTTAAGGGGGCAATGGAATCAATAGCAGCCAAAAGTAATGCATTAAATTTATACAGAGCTTCATTTACATCTCCGATAGAGGTAACTACTGACCAATCGATATCTATTAGTATGTTTCTAAATTGATCAACGGTATAGTTTTTTAGTGATCTGATATATACATTTTTATGTCCATTGAACTTAAGTTTAATAGTTTTCCGTGTACAAAATGTCATTAAGTGATCGCTTAGACCTGTTGCGATTGTACCGGATTGGCTTATCTTATTCTCATTATTACATAATATATGATCGAGGCATGAAGCAAACTGTATTTAGAATTTGATTATAGCTATTCAATAAAGATGACTTTGTTAAAGTACATATATTAAAATCGCCAACAACAACATTTCTATTACACCATCGATGGCTATCTTTACATGGAAAAAGTCGCGAAAAGAAAAATAAGAAGCCCTTGCGCAATCCGTCTGAAACTTGTTATCGTGCATCATATATCAACTCAAAATATATTCCATTCTGAACGTTAATTTTTTTTTATTAGTAATTGCTATAGGATCCCATCCCCCCACCCAACCCCGCCCCATATGGTGAAATATACGCGTCTGTTTGTCGGATCCACTATCGGCAACACTAATAAGCCTCCGACGAATTAGGTGAATTCTGTAGATAAAGTATCTATCTGTATCTGTATCTGTTGTGGTTGGTGATTATTGTAGAATGAAAAGCTAAACCAAATAAAAGTAAATAATATCCCCGGAAGCGGCATGACATATACTCTAGTAGCTAGATCAACTTTCGTATGCACTTTGAGGTCCAGAGAATTTGACTTCAGAAATTGGTTTAGGGTGGTCAAACAATCATTTTTGGCTTGGTTACACATTTTGAAAATGTGGCGAAAGGTCAAAAGGTCAGGGTCAAAGGTTATAAAATCAAACACCATTATGTCCTTAAATCTCGACAACCACTGGTCACAGCGAGGTAATTTTGGTCTTAAATTAATCAGAAGGTATACATTTATATTCAGTCTAATGAAACATTTTAGTCGAAAATGACCGGAAATGCCATTTCTGACCTTTGACCCATAAACCAGGGCATGTCTGTATCTCCGTAACTATTGGCCGTAGTGACTTGAATTTGGGCTCAAATTGTTCGAAATATACATTTAGTTACTTGTTACACATTTTGAACAATGTTACAAAAGGTCAAAAGGTCAAGGCCAGGGGTTATATGAATAAACACAAATAGGTATTTGTATCTCGGCAACCACTGGTCACAGCGAGTAAATTTTGGTCTCAAAATGTTCAGAAGGTATACATTCATATTCAGTCTAATGAAACATTTTAGTAAAAAATGACCGGAAATGACATTTCTGACCTTTGACATACATACCAGGGCATCTTCTTATCTCTGTAAGTACAGGTCGTAGAAACTTAAATTTAGTATCAAATTGTTAGAAATACACATATTTACATTCATTCTAACAGAAAATTTGGATAAAAGATGATCAGATATACTATTAATTACTAATCTTTTAAATGAAAACATATCTACCTAACTTATCATTAGACAGTAATGTTATGCAATAATTGATGCTTAATGATTTCATTATACTGTAGGAATTAAAACAAATCCTTTACTGTTTGTAATAATTGTACTTTTGCTTATAATAATGCTAGAAAGTATTGTTGACCCCCGAACGTTCAAACATTTTGAGAATGCTAGAAGTAATTTACTGTAGTTACCCGAATAAAATCCTCTGGCATTTATTTATTCAGGGAAGGTGTTTATTTTGTTGGGTGTAATAATGGTAACATATATAATCAAATAAATACACCCCAGATATATATATAAAAAAAATATATATATATAATAAGAATAATAACGGGATTAAACCTCATTCTATCCTGGAGGAAGTACAATCATGTAATAAAAGGTATCGGAGACCACAATAATAAACCAATTAGTCATTGTCATTATTACGTAACACTGTTGCATAATAGTTTTGAATGTCAACGACAAAACTTATACATACACGTCTGTTCCCAGTGTAGATAATAAAACAATATATATTTCTGGAGATTTATTATCAATACCACTAGAAACTTTGACATGTTTTAGGTACTGAATGCATTGACAATAAAAGCATCAGAAGTTTATCATGATAAAATCATACTACAACACTGTACTACAGTACACAAGGGTGTTTTCAGGAAAGCTGGACATTTGTACAATAGTAATGAAACTATGTATTGGCATTTAAAACTATGCAAAAGATTGTTGTCAAATTGTAGTTACAAACAAATAGATGATAGAATGAAGATCCATTATGAGTGCAATCGTGTCAGGATAATGATGTGTCATTGTTTTATATCATTATACTGGCACCTGGAGGAGAAGATCCATTTAATGGAATCTATCACTTTTATTTTAAAAGACAGAAACATTTCGTTAAAAAGCATAAAGAGGAAAACGAATCATGTAAAGTACCTTTTATCAGTTGAGAAACGAAATACAATTATTAAAATTAGAGTATTCCTTCAAATAAACGCCACCATTCCCTCCAATAGAACACCATGTGGAATAAACGCCCCGCCACATGCATTTACAGAATAATTGTATGACGTCAACACATTTCATTAACTACCATAATCTACAATTTACCAAGCATTTTGACATAATTTTATCACTTTTTGATATTAATTGTGCAGTATTTTTTTACATCTAGGTGGTATTTATTTGATTATACATGTTACCATATTATACCCCAAATAAAGATGCCTCCTTTCCCCCTAAAAACCCTTTTGAACAATAAATGCCTGGAGCGTTTAATCGGATACATATGGCAAGTTACTTCTAGCATTCTGAAAAGAACTGTTGAACTTAACGTTTCTATCAAAATGTCCTTGGGGACAGCAATAACTTGAAATTAAAACAATTTAAAGTATCAGTTATTGCATAACATTACTGTCTATAGGATAAGTTGTGTAGATATGTTTTTTGTTTGAAACATTAGTAATAGTATTTCTGTTCATCTTTTAACCACATTTTCTATTACAATGAATGTAAATATGTATATTTCGAACAATTTGATACCAAATTTAAGTTTCTACGACCTGTACTTACAGAGATATGAAGATGCCCTGGTATGTGGGTCAAAGGTCAGAAATGGCATTTCTGATCATTTTTGACTAAAATGCCCCATTAGATGGAATATAAATGCATGCCTTCTGAACATTTTGAGACCAAAATTGTCTTGCTGCGACCAGTGGTTGCCGAGATACAAGTACCTTTTCTTATTTGTTCAAATAACCCTTGACCTTGACCCTTTGACCTTTTGTAACATTTTTCAAAATGTGTATCAAATAACTAAATGTATATTTCGAACAATTTGAGCCCAAATTCAAGTCACTACGGCCAATAGTTACGGAGATACAGACATGCCCTGGTTTATGGGTCAAAGGTCAGAAATGGCATTTCCGGTCATTTTCGACTAAAATGTTTCATTAGACTGAATATAAATGTATACCTTCTGATTAATTTAAGACCAAAATTACCTCGCTGTGACAAGTGGTTGTCGAGATTTAAGGACATAATGGTGTTTGATTTTATAACCTTTGACCCTGACCTTTTGACCTTTCGCCACATTTTCAAAATGTGTAACCAAGCCAAAAATGATTGTTTGACCACCCTAAACCAATTTCTGAAGTCAAATTCTCTGGACCTCAAAGTGCATACGAAAGTTGATCTAGCTACTAGAGTAATAGGCAAAATAGTGTTCTAAATTGCTGTGTTCAAGAACAATTTCTGAGTAACATTAGGTAATTAGAAAAGAAACGTATTAAAACTATATTTTGCTTATTGTTCTGTTTTCCAGAAAGAGTCGTTTGCTACGAATTTATGATAAGATTAATTAATTATTATATTACATCTTTTTCGATGTCACTATAAATTAGTTCTCTGGAATTCTTTTTTTCCAAATTAGTATACTCTCTTATATTAGCCCATATCATTAACCCCATTTTAGCTAAGTATGAACGTCATGTTTATGTACCGTACGTTGAGTCCGGGCCGTGGGGGTATGGCACCGTCGTAAACCAGGTTGAAGCATCTCTTCGACCGTGGTTCTGGTGAATTTCTTATCAGATAAAGAATTAAAATTGGTTGTCCAGTGGTGTACAAATCACAAAAGAAACCAGTACATCTTTTTTTTATTGTTTTACAATATTTAATGAGGTTGATCCATCCAGCAATTGCTGATCATTAGAGACCCTCAGAGGTTCACAAGACAAACATTATACACAAGATGCTCTACTTAAACAAAGTCTTTTGGAGTGGAGACATGTGACGGGACTTGAACCCAGGACCCTTGGAGTGGTAGCCAATCATCATATCCACCAAGCCACAACTCCACTCCTTTCGGAAGAGTATGGAATGTCCCTGCTGTTGATAGCGTATTTACATTTGGTCACTAAACACACGAAAGGGGCTCTTGGAGGGAGATGTTGGATGTGTCCTCCTGGTCGAGTCGCAGGTTATACGTACCCTCAAATTTACATCATCACATTGTTATGTCTTTGTCGTCGTTTAAAACAAAATACGGTAGAATACAGTGCGGTTAATACTCTTGATTTAGTTTTTAATATTTTACATCACACATACTATGTTTTATATCATTTAATGACATTAATTTATGAATAAAAAATGTTGGTAACACTTTATGTCATTTCAATGTGTAATATTTACAATACAACAAATAAGACTAGTAATGAACAGATTCGGAAATAAAACAAGTATCTTGATTCTTTAACATGATTTAACAGTTATAATATTCCAATACATAATAGTTTTAAGAACAGAATTCATGACAGTTGCAATTGTCTGATTCAAACCATAGTTACCGTACTTCCACAATCCAATCTATAACAACATCAGCGTTGGTGCAAATTGGTATTTTAGAATATTGTAGGTTGGTTTTGTGGAAGTTGCTTTTATTGTTAGTCGCGTGTAACGCGACTCTATGTGGTCGGTTGGTCGATCGGTCGGCTTGAGCACGCGACTGCAGCCATGTATATGGCCTTTCTGGTGTAATTGAATTAATGTATAATAACATAAAATACTTTTTTTTCTCTCTTTTGTGGCGTTAACCACTATTTATTCATTTCATCTTCAACAGATTAATACAATTATTTCTAATAATAATAATAATAACTATTTCATTGTAGACGATACATTTACTAATGTTATATAATTATTTTCGGTATGTATTTTTTTTATATATATAATTCATTTATACCCTATATACAGACTATGTATAATAACATAAAAAACTTAATCCATGGAAGGTTAATCAAATTTCGATTATATTAGGTCTATATGTGGTAACATGTACAACAAAATAAGATTATGAAGAGGGGCGGTTGTTACATTAGCGTTTCTTGCTGGCTCATTAAAAACTTTCTAAAACCATGCAATCAACATATATTTTTTACAAAAAAATGCATGTTTAATCAATTACTAATTTGTTATTGGCATGTTATGTGTATGTATATATAAATTATTGTTTTTACAATATTTTCACAAAATGTTTAATTCCCTATATACAAAGTATAAATTAATAGAGAAAAACAATTAAACAAAATAAAAAACGCCGTGGTTAGGATTCCGGCACCGGAACCCAACTGCCCAGCGTTAGGGAATCCGACACGCTATTGCGCATGCCCAGAGCGAGGTAATCGGCGACTCTATACTATACCAATTCTTTGACTATACAGCGATGGATCATTTCATAGCTGCGCCACACACGGCGAACTAGCCTAGATGCCTACTAATAATGCGGGATCCACTAATCTAGGCCTACCAGTTAGACGTGACCAGTGGGCCTATTTATTTTGTAATTAAAAAGTGGTTGCTGCATTCATATATAAACTTCATATCATTATGAATTATATAATTACATGACTAGTTTTATGGTTTTTCATAACGCATTTAATATACTGTACATAACATGCAATATTCACAAGTTGATTTGTTGACGGCAGCCACCGCGTGGATGTGAAAAAACTGTTCGGGAATTCGGGGTCGCAACGTTAAAAACAGCATTACGATTCTTAGATAGATACTGATTCTTATTAATATCATTATAATTATTTTAACGCGTGGCGTAGTCGTATTTTAATTATTAATTCATGTATGGCATAGGCCAAGTTTCATCCATCTCTCGCTCGCGCAACGACTCGACTATCTAGGCTACAGTAAATCCCTATAACACTCCGACTCTCGGTGGTGTGGTGTGTGGCACTATTAGTGCAAGCTATAATTCACTTCCCAGAGCTCTGGGCATGCGCAATATCGTGTCGGATTCCCTAACGGTGGGCAGTTGAGTTCCGGTGCCGGAATCCTAACCACGGCGAATAAAAAAATCTTTCAGTATTTTTCCAAACGAGTTGTCACAATATACATTCAAGTAGTAATCACAGTTTATACACATTTTTCGTTTGATATTTTTGTCCAAGGTGGTTTCGTCTTTACAGAGGTAAGGAAGATTTTGCCATAAATTCATCTCCTTCCAAACGTTTAACTTCGTACCTACGCGCGTATCATATAGGCCTACTTTTTGAACAGTGAAAATAATATTAGACACAATTTTTGCCGATAAAGCAACAAACCGTACCTAGGCATTTACAACATATTCTCCATCTAGACGTTGATTGCGCATTTTCTTCAGGCAAAGCCGCAGCTCTGGATCCGTTTTAGATGAATCTTTAACTGGTTCGGTTGTTTCTTGAGTTGTTTCTTGAGTTGGTGGAGAGCCTTCCAAACATCGCACATCATTTTGAAGCACCGTTCCTCCAGCAGGCGAATCATCCATTCCTGTACTTCCACAATGCTCGAAGCTCTCTAACAAAAAAGTTCCATCCGGTTTATAAATCTCTGCTTTTTCTCTATGAGTAACACTTTCCCTATTTGAAATAAAGGTGTTTGCTGTCCACTTTACATTATTTACAGAATTCACAGCTTCTTCTACCTTGAAAGAGTGCATTATTATTGAATAATTTTAAGCTGATTTTAGAGTCAGTAGGCCTCGTCCGTACAGCAGATTGCGCACTCTGATAAAAATATTCCACACCAGGGTCGACATAAAATTGTAACAAAGGCCTACGGAAGAAAATCAATAAATACTTAAACTATATAAACAAAATTTCAAACTTGGTTGCCAAATACAATCAAACGTAATAATGATTTAAAAGTTAGGGCTAAAAAATGTATAAAACGTAGGCTATACCTTTTTTTCCCACACGGAACGTCCGCCAACACAGCAGCTGAGTTTGACCGATTGTTGATTATCCCATAGCTGCTGTACTAAGTCCACTTGTCATTGTCTTTACATGGAAAATATCGCAAAACGATTACTTAAAAAAGCAAATAGGCCTAAATGATAGTGTTCATTGGCTCTTAGAGATAAAAGTAATTAGCCTATCTCATATTAAATTAAGCCTATCTCATATTAAATTCTTCATAATCTTGTTGCGTCTTACCTAAATGGGTACAAACCTAAATATGCAAACATACCAGAAATTAATGTATGTAGTTAGAGATCTGAATCGTGTTGTATATAGACTAGTCCAGATTGTCTTTACAAATTATATTCACCAGTTACTTTAGATTAAATATATTACATAACTGTGTAATGATGCAATGGTTTCAAAATTAAATATTATTTTTGTCGATAAATCTCATGTTCTTAACAATAATGTTAAGCTACAAGTTCACACTTGTTTCTGTTTCACGGAATACGGAAACGGCGCCGTTTTCCTGTATGATTTTCTATTCAAACAGGGAAGAGTTAAATTGTAATTTCACTCTTCCCTGATTAACAATAACGGCGCCGTCGTCCGTTACTAAAAATATACATCAATCAATTTTCATTGTTATCTAGCGCTATCAGACTACTCAACAATGAGTTCCAAAGATAGTCTTTGAACTTTTGGACTTAATTGTTTTTTTTTTTTTTATTGAAGTTCCGTGTTTATCATGAGTGTAAATAATTAATTTGTATATTTCTGCCAAGAAGCAAATTGTTCATAGGTCCTACTTCAGGTATGCACAACTTATTAATACATCTGAATATAGAACGTGTTTTTAAAAATTACTCAAGAAGATAAACATTATATTAAACAATAATTATTTTTTTCTCATAAACTAATAGGCCTATTTAAAAAAACTAATTCTCGATTAAAACGTAAATTGTGGAAAGGTAAATAATAAACACACATTTAATGATATAATATTATTATTATGATTATGAATAAAAAGATAAATACATACATTAGAAATTACTCAAAAAGATAAACTTTATATTAAAAAATAATTATTTTCTTCTCATAAGTTGCAGGAGGATAAACTAATAGGCCTAGACCTATTTTTTTTTATATTCTCTATTAAAACGTAAATTGCGGAAAGGTAAATAATAAAAAACACAAATTTAATGATATAATATTATTATTAGGCATACAGTGATTATGAATAAAAAAAATAAATACACTCATAGAGACACTGTACTGCGCTGGAAATCGAAGAGATTAAATTTAGTTTTAAATTTCAAAATCCAATATTACAGGCCCGTATCCAGGGGGGGGGGGGGTGCGTTGGGTGCAGACGCACCCCCCCCCCCCACCCCCCAAGTCCCAAAAGGTCCACTTTTTCCTCGGTTGGTATTTTTTCTTGTCTTGTTTAACTAAAGACAATATCATTATATATATACAAAATTTACATTATCAATGGTATACAAACAAAAATATGCTAATATAAAATGAAAAAATACCGGTAATTAAATTACGGAATCTGAACTGACTACAAACTCGATGTAAAACATGCGCAGTCGATCATGTGACGACAAGTAATAGCTTAGCGCTTCATGTACGCGGTAAAGTGTTTGCTGGAGAAATACAGACAACTTAACGTCAGGGAACACGTGTACTTTTTGTCGGGGAATATAATATACAGTAAAAAGCGTTCGCGTTCACTTCGTAGCTAGCTTCAGCGCCTAGAAAACCGCGACGTTTCATTGACCGTGAGAGTACGTCAGAGTGATATTATGCACTTTATATGCATTCATTATTGCCAGCGATCTAACTTACTACTAAACAATAGCTAGGTACGCACTTGTCTGGCGGTATCCCTCTTTGTACGAATCGTTCAACGTTGGGTCGAGACGCGTGATATCAAGTTTCATCCAGGGACCAAAATGTGTAATGTGTTATTTTCCAGGCGAAGTTTACCGACGGTTACGTCGTGTACTGCGTCGACGTACGCTACACTACAGCAAAAACGAATTATGTTAATTGTTCGTTTGTTCACCAATTTTTTAATTTACAAGTAACCTTCTGTACCGTGGGGCACCTAAAATAAATTTTTCATCCATTACTAAACAAAAAAACATGCCATTTTCGCTTAGCCAACATTATAGCTATAGTTATTACATTTTCAATATCCTGTATGTCATGAATTTCTCACCACTCGGAAGTCCAGATGGTACGCATGCATACACCTGGGAGGAATAAACTTTTTTCCCCGACTGAAAAAGGTCTACGCTTGCGTTTTTTAAGCCTCTAGGCCTGATGTTTCCAAAGTATAAAATGCAATTTTTTGAAGACCTGCAGCTCTAGTTTTAAACATTTTCTTAGCTCAGCCCCAACAATAAAGCTGGTCATATTTCGAAGAACAAGAAGTACATTTTCCGGGACCTAACATCTCTATTTTTCAAACATTTCTTAGCTCAGTCACAACCCATGATAGGGACTTATATATTTTTTTTCATGTTTTGAAGTATAATAAGTCCAATTTCCGGGACCTCCAACTCTATTTTTCAAAATTTTCTTTGAACTTTTATTTTTTCAATTGAAAAATATGGATTGAAACAGTCATCGCGCATCGTTTTTTTGCACGCAGTATTTTATTTATGCATTATAAAAAATGGAAAAAATGGCTACCCTAAATCTGATTAAAAAGACCTCAAATGACGCTAGAACGCGTTGCCGGGGGCCCTTGGCGGCCCCTGGCCCTCAGCCTAGTGATGCTCGCTTCGCTCGCATAGCCCCCTCGTCGGAGAATGTAGCCCCCGCGTCGGGAAGATCCTGGCGCCACCCCTGCTGAGTTGGCCTCATCATGAAAGCGTTAAGTTCTGGTGTCCATCGTTCAACTAGCCCAAGCCACAACAGAGAGTCTTACATCAGTCTTTAGAACGTCAAATAACGCAAATTTTTGCCCTGACCCTGACCGGGGGCCCTTGGCGGCCCCCTGGCCCCCAGCCATTGTTGCTCGCTTCGCTCGCACCCCCCCCCCCCCCCCATTATAAATGCTGCATACGGGCCTGTATTATCAGTCGTATCTCTTATTTCTTCCATTGCAATTATTTCGGTAATGTTTGTATTATGAACCAACTCGGGCAAGTTTATTTTTTTATGGGGTTTCCCCCTCCTCCAGCTTAAATTTTGTTTTATAGTTTTAATTCTGTACGGCTTTGACTATGATTAATTCGCTGTGTATTTATAATACGTTGGGTATCTGTCTTGAGACGCTATTTATTATAAAGCTCTCTCTACACTACTATCATTAAAACACTATTGACCAAAAAATGTCATGTTCCCAAATACGGTGATGATATACATCATCGTGTCGCATAGAGTTTGATAGTGCCATGGGTTACTATTAGAGTAGTGGGTTATTATTATAGATTTACTTATAAGGTGGGTTACTATTAGAAGGGGGGTTATTATTAGAGTGTGGGTTACTATTAGAAGATTTACGGTAGGTCTACAAACAACCACCAACATACACAAAATAATACAGCTCTGAGATATAAAAAGCTATAGCGCCCTCAATTCATGTTAAACTTTTAGACTCGTCAATTATTTTATGGAAATTATTAACTTTGAATAATATATATTTATTTATTAAATATATACACAAACTAATTAAATTTTTAGAAATACAATATTTGTTCAATTTCAAATACCTATAATTGTACAGTAATATGTTAGAGATGAACGAGTGTTTTTCAAAGTAACTTCACCCGTCATATAAATGGAAGTGGCTGTTTATTATCAACATTGGTTTTTGTGGAGGTCAGGGTAATCAACGTACCCATCAAAGAAATTGGAACACACCACCAGCTTCCTTCCATCAGCGGAGTGTAGGCCCAGGTTGAGCCTCTTTGTGCTAACTGTTGAGAACTCGGTTACAGTTTACGAAGGTAAAGTTACATCTTGACACTTTTATTAGCTACAAAATGCTTTTACTTCTCGGGCAGCTCCACTTTTATATATTAAGATTAGGCCTATACTTAATTTACCTCCGCCAAAGCAGGATCTTATTATCTGTCTTTGTTTAGAATTTTATTCTTTCCTTGCACCACTCTGCAAACTGACAGTTGCAGTACAGTAATATACAGGGAATACTACTAGTGTATTCGACTCAGGTGTGTGTAGTCTAAAAAATGAAATGTCATATTATTCAGAATAATCGATGATAAGATATATTTATTTGAAAAAAGCAGACAATAAAAAAGATGCGTTTGTTTGTTTATAACTCAATTCAAAGACAGAAAAACTACTAATACAGTACAAGTTATGATCTTCATGGAATGGGTACAATTTATGAAATTTTCAATTGATAAACATATGAAATTTTATGTTTAATATTAGAAACTTTATGTTTACCCTAAATCTGGATAAATTGCAACATTTTAGAGATATAACAACTCGCAGCACTGGACTGGGCACTGTACATTAGTTATTATTAGTATTAAAAAAAAGCTTTAATCTTGTCAAAAAAACCTTGGAACATGGTTTTACATTTGCAACTATGAATCCTACCACAGCTTTATGTTTAGGCTATATTATGGTTTTGAATGAACAATGTGTAATTGTAAACCTTTTGTTAATAAAACCTTCAAGGTTCTTGCTATTTCCTGACTTGTTGATTTATAGTTTATTTGTTAAGAAGTGTTTAGAACAAAAAGAATATTCAATGTTTACCCAGTGAGAATTGACTCAATACTACATACAAAGAAGAAAGGGAAAACAAGCCCATAGCCAGAATTGTTACAGTGGGAGGGGTGTGGCTAAAGCTCTGTCTACACTATCAAACTTTATGTAACAAAAAAATATGATGTCCTCATATATGGACATGATGTCATATCACACTACTTTGAGCATATCACTACCATTTTTCGGCACATCACACTTTTTTTGTGAAACTAGTTTGATAGTGTGGACAGAGCTTTAGAGGTGACACTTTACGTAAATATAATTTTAAGATTCATAGATGATACTAGTAGTAATAGATAAAAAATGAGCTATATGCGTTTTTTTGAAAAAGGCATTTCAGGAACAAGGAGGTTCAAACCCATGCATGGTCAAACTCAATAAAAAAAAATTTAAAAAAGCTAATTTATTGCTTTATTATTGAGTTACTTTTGATGCAAGCAAGTAACAAAATCAGAATTCTAGAGATATATCTTTCTTCTTTTATTTTAGTAGATTTGATTCTGAAGAATGCAGATTTTGTTTTCTATATTAACTTCTTGTTAAATATTGGATAATTCTTCAAGATGGATTTGAGACATGTCTGCTTTGTGTTCTCCGTTATGATCCTAGTGCTGGAGACACAAGGAATCACAGCAGATCGTGATCGTTTAAAAGGTAAGCAATAAGATGTGTCTAATTAAAATTATCACCTGATAAATAATTCTTATCTTTTTAACATTTTTTTAAAAAAGCAAAATAATGTATACTATTACATATAGTTGTCCATGATATCATTTTCTATGATTACAGTATAAGATCTCTGATTTATTAAAATGGACGTACTGTAGCAGGTGACTTCATTTTTATCTCCCTTATTTGAGACACTTTCCTGTGAAACAAAATAATGATCATATAATATAAGATGGCGACATCCTTACAAAAAAACCAGGCTTGTCTTTTTAAAATTGTTTGTTAGCAGGATTACTCAAAAAGTAATTACAAGGTCTTTACCAAAATGAATGTACAGATAGATATGTGGTCAAGGACCATTCCATTAAATTTTGGGACCATTTCGGACCACGTCCAAATTCTGGACCACTTTTTAGTATACTTTTCAGACCTGCTAGTGTTAAAAAGATAGGACAGAATTTTTCAGCAGTCTCAACTCCTTGCTTAAAGTAACAAGTAAACTCAAATTGAATTTTCTCGAGAAGTACTTATGTCCAAAAAACTTCATTTTTATACAAGAGGCAAGAGTTATAATTTGTGATTTGTAATTTTAAAACATAATTTGATTTAATGTGCACGTTTTTTGATGCGAGTAGTTTACAAAACCTATTTCTTTTCAAATTCACTCGTTTGATTTTCGCGTTGCTGTTCTATTGTTAGTCAACTGAAGCTATTGTTAATTGAAAGGCTTGTTACATAACCATTACACCAAACTCGCATACACATGCTTGTAGTGAAATTAGCGTAAATCACAAACAGCATTAAGACACACACAAATATATATATATATATTTTTTTACCGGAAAAATCTTATGTAGGAGAATTTTACAGTAGGCGGAGGTATGCACTCTCGGAGTGGCTTTCTAGTTTGTATTTTGGTGTGTAGAAGTTTACAAAATTGTTGTAAATCACAGTTTAGGAGTGTGTTAGGTGAGTGATCGCACTCGCTCACCTCAAAAGAAAAATTTAAAAAAAAGCTTAAAAAATAATAATCATTAAAAGGATAGTCAATACAGGTCCTGTATACTTTATTAGCACTACTGCAACCAACCCAAATTAAGGGAAAGTGTCCTCTTAATAGTATAGAGGTTAACTGGTAAGTTAAATGTTACACCAGGCTACACGTACAGTAGTAGTAATAAACCAACTTCCAGTCCAGTGGAGGAAGAGCCTCGTGGATACGAAAATTATAAACGTTTAAAATTGTCCCCAGTTACATTGTACCAGACAGTATACAGAAGCTGTGCTGTATATTGCGTTATTGTTAACACCTATAGGAAGTTGTTATTTCAGACCGGAAAGAATAACTCATTCACCCTGACCTATGCCTACACCAGTAAACCCCAATTTGGCTATTATTTTGGCTATTTCCATTCAAAATTTGTAAGTATCAAACAAAAATCAATGTCGATGGTGGTGAAAATGAAATTTTCCATTTTAAATATAACTGTAGATACCTTTAAAGTAATGGTGTAAAATTGTTATAATACAATTTCTAATCTGTTGCTTGTAAAATTGCCTTATGAGAGAGGGAAATCGCAATTGGTATGATGATGTTTACGAATTTGAGAACACAGCTGTAAAACTTTGCCCATGGTGATACAATGTTAGAAATTCAATTATTGGGTTCCACCTTTAAGGTGTTGACAACTTTTGAACTCTTAATAAAATATACACAAAACTTACTTTCATTGACACATGTTCTGACTGACACAGAAAGATAAAACAGTAGAGAACTTTTTGTTAACTTAAATATGCCCAAATTGTAACCTTAGTTGTTAATGGAATCTACAGATTTCAGTGCTAAAAGAGTACTATTTTGGTACTATCTTCATACATGCTTGGCAATGACAGATCTTATTAACCTGATTTAAGTAGCTACTAACATGCATGTTTCAATGTCAAAAAGTCCACTTATCATTTACAGAACTGTATGTAATAAATATGGTTGGAGGTGAGAAGGAATAATCACCTTCCAACCCCCAGAAGATATATATTCCCTTTATTTATTTCCAAAGAAATACAGACCAACTTTACACCTCATGGCCAAATTGCATTTTAAAAAACATGTCAAAAATATCATATAAAAACAGCATTAAAACTGTAAACATTTTTATAAAAAGGTAAAAAAACAAAAGAAACAGGCAAAAAAAAAACATCAAAAGCTAAAAAAGGGGAAGGAAAAATTGAATAGATACAGTAAATCCTTTGTATCTTTGTATATCCTCCACCTAACGTTTCAATTAAAACAAATCAACAAGGAATAATTAAACTCTATGCAATGTTATTTAATTTATTTATAAAGTTAATAGTTGCAGTCAAATAACCATTAGTTTGCGTTGGAGTAAAAGTTTCATCCAGTCGATTTAAAGTGTTTTTAACCATATTTTCAGGCTGCCATTTAACTGGTTATTGAAAATGTTTCAGAGCACTGCCAAGAAATTGGGATTAGTTTATTCACACGGTTGAAAAAATCAGGACCTTCATAGTTACAGTATATTGTGATTTACTACAGTGTTCCCTTGTTTTTTGCTTTGTACTGTACAATATGAAAAAAAATATCTAGACTTCACATAGACAGGTTCAACAATAGAACAATCAACTTTACTATATGCAACAAGTTAACTTTTATGTCCAATGTTTAATGAACTGGAAAATTACTTTAGATATTTACTGGTTCCTTGTTGTTTGTTGTTGACAAATTGTTTGTAGCCTGCAGGTATATTGTTTAAACATGACAATTAACCATTTAACAATAGAGTACAAAATAAGCACTGGGTGTTGCTTTAAACACAATTATTTTCAAATTTTGATGCTGATATTTTTGCTTGTTTGGAATAATCTTCTTATTTCTGTCTGTGTAGGTAGTATTATCATTTCATGTCATCCAAAACTATAGTACAGATCAACATACATCACATAATCACAATATACTGTGGTATAATCCTTCTTTTGGGATACTTTTATTTAGGGGAAACACTATTAAGGGGACACTTTCCCATGAAACGAACAATGGAAAATATATGTTTTAACACCACAGCTAAAGCCATAATCCTAATAATATTTATATCTTTATCGTTTCAAATTAATTGATTAAATTTCAGTATATCACCGGGCGGTTTAGAATTAATGTTCTTTGCCTGTTCGGTTTATATATATGCGCGTGCGTACAACTGAGGACTAGTGCTGTTCCGCCGTACCATGCCGAGAATGTTAAAGAGTCGCTATGCAATCGAGTTTGAACAATACCATGAAAGCCCCAGTGGTCTAATGGTTAGGGCAACTGCATATCAAGCAGACGGTCCGAGTTCGAGTCTCGGTTGGGGCGACTTTTTCTCATTCTCACAGATTTCCTCATCTTTATCGTTTCAAATTAATTAATTAAATTTCATCACCGGGCGGTTTAGAATTAATGTCCTTGCCTGCTGTGTTTATAATAATCGTCTTTAAACTAAAGTCGAAGTACACTATATATTCATGTTTTGAGACCATTCTATATAGTCGCCACCAGATTTACCAATACACTCCTATGAATGGACGACTAACCACTAGTACTGTAGTTGAAAGTAGATCAAACTCAGTTGTCATTTGATTTCATAATCATTCTGTGAATTATTGATGTTTTTTTTAATGTTTTTTAAAGTATTGTACAGTACTATGATTGAATAAGACCATATTCATCAGAAAATTTAAAAATTATATATTTATTGAATAATTATGTTTATAAAAAGACTAATTTTGTTTTTTTAATAGTTTTGAAGAAGGAATTAAGATTCTCAAATTGTTCAATTTTACAGGCACTGATTTACTCCAGGAGTTACGTATGGATCATGATATCCCTGGGATAACCGAGCATGAAGCGTTTCATAATGGTGCTACGGTCTGGCGGGCACGCTCACAGCTGCGTATCTTATTATTACCAGAGCATGACCTACAGTATCTACGAGAGGAAATTTCAACTTCTTTTAGTATATTCTTCATAGCAAAACAAAATAAGGACACATCAGGGACTTTATTTTCTGTCGTTTCAAAACAACGCAAAACGTTTCTATCGTTATCGTCTGACTCAAAATTAGGGAACATGACATTGAAGTATCGTATAAAAGGAGATTCCCATATTCAAGAAACCGTAATGCCAACGCCATTGAAAGATCCGAAACAGTGGAATTACGGGTTGTTAGTTGTTAATAATGATAAAGTTATATTGTACTCTGGTTGTCAGGATGTTATGAGATTTACGCTGAAAGGGAAAATTGCTTTTAATCCACCACAAACATCGTGGATGTTTATTTCACAAGGCTCTATTGGAAATGATAAATTTTTGGTAAGTTGCAAGTCCTCAAAAACAAACTTTTTAAAAATATTATTTGTACAAAATACAGTAACAATTTGGTATTAAATGCCATTACAAGTTATTTCCATGCATATTCTGTTCAACGAGGTGGAGTTGAGTTGAATTAACATTTCAATTGACCACCAGAGCCCATTGCATTTGATTTCTTGCATTTTGGGTAATATCAATGATTTCTGTCAATGACCACCCAATGATTTAAACGGTAAGTTAGGAACAACATTTTATCAGAGTATGCAGTCGATATATTTTAAATCTACAGTTTACCAAAAACTCTCTCAAAACCAGACTTTTCTTGAGGTCCAAAAGGTCCCAAATTCATTTTTACCATTAGAAACACATTCCGAATACCAGAAAATCAGGCATTAGGCCAGCCCAGAGATGTCCGGTATTGGGAGAGTTGACTGTACAGTATTTTGAAATAAACAGTTTATTCGGCGCTATGCAGCAGAAACAGGCCCATAGAGAGCAACATTCAAAACATTACCAATAATATATTTAACAACAGTTCTCTAATTACAAACTGAGATTACCTTGTAGACATGAGTCTGTGCTTAAAAAAATTGAAAGCACCAAAGGAATCCAAATCAAACAACATTGTTGTGACAAGGCTTACTGTAGCATTCTATTTTGGAATCACTTTCAATCCCAATACTTGTCAACCATGTGTTCTGAATTGTGGTAGATCATAACAATTAAATCTTGAGATATAAATATACAGTTAGACTTACAGCAGGGAAGAGTGAAATTGTAATTTTACTCTACCTACAGTAAGTTGAGTACAGTACATTTTCTTTATATTTATTGGACAGTACTGTAGATGAACATACCAAAATAAAATACTGTACCACGATGTGTTACTACTGTAGGCTTGCATGTGATGATCTTTATATTTATTGGACAGTACTGTAGATGAACATACCAAAATAAAATACTGTACCACGGTGTATTACTACTGTAGGCTTGCATGTGATGATTTTATAATCTTTGGAACAGTTATTTTATGCAATTGAGTAAAATAAAATAGCTTTTCCAAAGCGAAGTCGCACTACTGTAAAGATGAGGACTTAAGAGTGCATATTTTAACTGATCACAACGTGTCCAAGTGAAGACCTTTTCCAATGAGTTTAAGTCAAACAATCATGTGTGTATCAATTGGGTATCAAGAATATACTGTATATCAGGCATCAACAATTGGGAATCAAGAAAACTATCTACATATAATATTTAATGGCAGATTACCATATCAGACTTTTCCCAAAAGGTTGAAAATTAGTTTTCCCTAACATAACATGCAATTATTTGCAGAAGAATTCAAAATTGGATATTATTATTTTTAGTCACTGATCTGAAGGTTGTTTATTGTACAATTACTTCTTATGTATAGTATATACACCAAAAATATAAGCACTTTTATGCCTAAATCAAAGTAGTTGATAATAATAACACTTCCTTACACTAAATAAAGTACTCTTTAATCTAAACACAAGTAATAGATTGAACTTTTGTTAACCTGACAAAAAAACTGGAAGTGAAATCTGAGAGTTTGTGAATGACTTAGTACAGAAGGTGTCCTCTAAACAATGATATTAATGTGGTCTCAAGAGGCAGTGTTTAGCATTTTCCCCTACACTCTTTTGTTGACTGGACTGTAGGCTTCTTTCTTAAAGGGCCTATATTTATGCACAGTGTGAATAGTATACCTGCCATTTTTGTTTTTACCAGAATGAAAAGATCAAAATGAAAATACTTCTTTGGTTAAAACATGAATTTGATTATAACATTATTAGCTTTGGAAATAATTTTTCTGCATGTTGGAAACATCTTTTCTGCAAAGAAACGAACAGTTATTTAAAAAAAAGTTTTGTATAGTAGACCTGCATTTTTCCCAATGCATTTAATACAACAGTAGTAGGCCTAACAGAAATACTAAATGCCTGCTCTCTATCCTTTTGATTGGAGGAAAAACCTGATAATTAGGATCAATTTGTTCACGTCAACAGTGTAAAAAAGTGAATTAATTGCACTGATGTTTGATGAATTTTCATCAGAAATAACCAACTTCTCTGCCTTATTTACTGTTATGTTATGCATTTGAACACTTTACTGTATGTACAGTGTTACTGTATGTACGATAATACGAGACAATATTGTTATTGTCAAATTATTAGGTTAACTAGTGTCTGGGTTAGATATTATTACCCATAAAACAGTTTTGTAAATGATACTTTCCTGTATGTAGGTAGGAAACTGTCAAATGTTGTTTTACAAGCAATTCCTTCAAGCCACAATGTAAGGATATACCTAAACTGTAAATGTGTAACACAAAGTTAACAAAGGTTAATTGCAAATACATATTACTTATTATACTGTTACGCAATTCCTTCGCAAAGGAAAATAATTCTTATAAAGTTGTTACAAAATTCATGTTCTATCAAGATTCGAACTGAAAACCACCCATCAAAACAATAGTACACCATGTCTCCTACAATCTAGGCGACTTCCGTTAAAATTGACAGTATCGCTTTGTTGTGTCTGTTCTAGATTTAGAATCACTTTGATAAGAATTAATTGGATGTAATTGCTAATTTAGAATCGGATGACTAGGGAGATTGTTATGTGGTTTCGGTATTTTAGGAAATATATACTGTGTGATAGGAAGTTATACATTGTTGAACGCTATATTTATCTGTAAGAATTACAGTTTGTTTTAAAAAATGACAACATTCATAGCCCTAAAAAAATGACAACATTCATAGCCCTAAAAAATGACAACATTCATAGCCCTAAAAAATGACAACATTCATAGCCCTAAAAAATGACAACATTCATAGCCCTAAAAAATGACAACATTCATAGCCCTAAAAAATGACAACATTCATAGCCCTAAAAAATGACAACATTCATAGCCCTAAAAAATGACAACATTCATAGCCCTAAAAAATGACAACATTCATAGCCCTAAAAAATGACAACATTCATAGCCCTAAAAAATGACAACATTCATAGCCCTAAAAAACGACAACATTCATAGCCCTAAAAAATGACAACATTCATAGTCCTAAAAAATGACAACATTCATAGCCCTAAAAAATGACAACATTCATAGCCCTAAAAAATGACAACATTCATAGCCCTAAAAAATGACAACATTCATAGCCCTAAAAAATGACAACATTCATAGCCCTAAAAAATGACAACATTCATAGCCCTAAAAAATGACAACATTCATAGCCCTAAAAAATGACAACATTCATAGCCCTAAAAAATGACAACCTTCATAGCCCTAAAAAATGACAACATTCATAGCCCTAAAAAATGACAACATTCATAGCCCTAAAAAATGACAACATTCATAGCCCTAAAAAATGACAACATTCATAGCCCTAAAAAATGACAACATTCATAGCCCTAAAAAATGACAACATTCATAGCCCTAAAAAATGACAACATTCATAGCCCTAAAAATGACCTTATTGCGATTATAGTTTTTTTAAAGACATTGTCCGTCAAAACATGAAAAATAATATCAATAAAAAATAAAGTTATTCAGTTCCAATTAAAAAATTAAAACAAAATGTATGTTGTTTTAGCGCATAAAATAAATGGTTAATATTTTACCAGAATCCTGTTGATATCCAGACAACAGACTTCCTGTTTACTATTTGTTTAGCTTTAAATTACAGTTTATTGGGTATTAAATTAAGACCACGAAACACAAATGTGTTTATGTTGTATAATGTTTTTTTTTCTGTGTGCTTTTTTAATCTGATCTGATTTTTTTAATGAATTTAAATTCCCAGATTCTCTATTGTGCTTTCGTTTAAAGATGTATAGCCTAACATTCTCTTAAGCTCTGTCTACCCTACAGTATCCAATTATATAGAGTATACAATTTTTGTCACATAAAGTTTTATGTGTAGACAGAGCGTTAGAGAGTTTGACTATTTCATTATTTTCACTTAACCATAATTTTATCTTTTTTTATAGGGATGGTGGGAGGAACTACGCATCTATCCAACATCCATATCCAGTCCCCCGTGGCAATGTCATGGAAACCAAGGTGAGATAGATAAATAGATAGGTTTGAAAAATGTTAAAAGTCACCTTAATCACTAAATATCTCACTTCATCTGATGAGTTATAAAGTAGTGTAATCCGGTTTCCCATAGCTTGATTCCCAAAGGAATGATTCCGTGTGCTGCTTAAATAATCTATTCTTCAACTGGAATTAACCTACGATGTTTGTAGTGTTGAAAAATGCAGATAATGATTATTGAATTGTTAACACAATACTTGTCTTGAAAGTGTTTGTGTTGCTGTTTTAATATGTAAATGTTGTGTAGGGATCATGTAAAAGTTATTCTACTGCAGATACTGCAGTAATTATGCAAATATTTAGCAAGCATTTGTTGTACGTAATAATCGTATACACTATAAACTTCTATTTAAAAAAAAACCAATTATGTTATATACAGTATAGAAAATGTAGTTACTGCAGTGAATGCAGTAAAATAATGTTGATATGGTTCTTATTTGAAAATCATACAGCAGAGGCAGATCCATGCTGGCTCTACGCCTCCTCTCTTCCTTTTAAAAGTTAAATATGCCAATTGCTCATTAAAAATCATTATGAAACACCAACAAATGTATTTTTCTGTTTTCATTTTAAATGTTTTATTTCTAAATAATATAGTTGAAAGATTATCACAAGATTCTCCAGGAGTTGGAACTAGTGGTGGTAAGTATGTTGAAACTTTAAATAATAATGCTTTATTTAATTGATTTTAAATACAGAAAGAAAAGCTATTCATGTAAATGCTTTATACAACAACCGTTTAAGTGTACTAGATATTGCAAATACAGCAACATTCAGAGGGGTTGAAATGGACCAGTGCATTAGGGTAACCCCCTCTCCTCCACAGTTAAAATAAATATATATTAACATATTGAATAATTATTGCTACAGAAAATTAATTAATGCATTCCAATCAAACAATTTCTACTGTATAAATAAGAATGTAATTTTCTATTAAAATTACAGTCTATAATAATTTGATTATGTTGCTGTTCTTGCATTGAAAAAAACAGACCAATATTAATACAATAATATTCAAGCTGCTCAATGGTTTATTTTCATAAAGTTAACAGACATGTGGCTGTTACTGTTAGCCTATAAATTCCCGTAGCCCGCGGCAGTTTACATGGATGTCAGAACCTGAAAGTTGATTGTTAAACATGTAAAATCAGATTTCACACTGGTTTTTGAATGGCACCCTAGTGTAAGCCACTTATAATATGATTTAGGGCTACTGTGTCTGTACCTCTAGGCTTATAGGCTGTCTTTCAACTGTTTCCATGTGCCATGTTTGATGAAGAGACAATTCGGCCTAGATAAGACGTCATCATAATATCGATTTATTTATTTATTTTGTTGGCAGATAATTCAAGGACAGCAGAACAAAAACAAATGGACGATATGATATCTCACGTGGACCAGTTATCAGGGATAATAACAACACTAAGCCAGCAGGTACATTGAAATGTATCTTTTTCTCGCTTTTTTTACCTCTTTTTTTTAGGCGACTTTAGATGATGTTTCCGCAATTTCTCTGTTAAAAAATATGCCTCCTTGATCTCTAATTATTTTTCCTGAATCCTTTCAAGTAAACTGGCCAATCAAAGTCTTTATGTCCCCTTCCTTTGCTCCTTATTCATTCTCTAGTTCATGACCTGCATAATTTTGTATGTTCCATAATAATCATGCTCAAATAAGAGAGAAAAACAAAAATTTATCATGTAAACCCTGGTTGCGTCGCTCGGAGAATCAACCTTGTTTTCTGATTGTTGTATTTTTTTATACCGTGTTTGTTGAGAGTTTTTATTTTTTGTTTAATATTTACTAGCCATATTTTTATATCTATTTATCTACAGAATATATTTTTGGTGTTTTTGTGTTTACAGTGATTCCGTTTTTATAATGATAGCTTTTTATATTTTTAAAGATGTATTTCTAAACTTAAATTTGTCAAATCAAGTTGCAATAAAGAATATGATTATTATGCTGATGATAGAAGCAATAACAAGGGCGTTATTAATATTGTTCTCTTCTTAACAGATAACTCAGTGTGAACAGGAGCTTATGTTTTCAAGTCGGTGTGAATGCGGAGAACAAGAGTGTGTGGTAAATCTACAAAGATATCATAATGGACAGGTCTGGCAACAGGACCCTTGCACGGCATGTGTCTGTGAGGTGAGAGGTCAAGCTACTATTGGTCAAGGATTGTTTCTACTGGTCAAATGTCTATTTAATTGTAACATTGAGTATAAATATTGATTGTAATAATTACTTCATTGATACAATGCTGTAAATGTAGCCATTGAGCAACACAAATGAAGTAAAATAGTACTTTGAAGAAGTCGCGCTCCTAGTAGTGTGATCATACAGTATTACTTTTTTTCTGTGGGTTAGAGTGAACCTAAGCAGCCCTGTTTCAAGAATCAATAAATATGGAACTAACAAAAGGAACCAATCTTACAAACAGTTTTAAAAACCCAATTTGATTCTGATCCTAAAATGTTTGTTAAGCAATTGAAATCGATTAGATATTTATGCTTTTGGCATTTGCAAATTACAATAGATAGAAATAAAAAAAAACATTTTTCAGAATTATAAAGTTCTGTCTGCACTATCAAACTTTATGTGACAAAAATGTGATTGATGATGCCATATCACTACCATACTGTATGTGGCCACCTCACTTTTTTTGTCAAACTAGTTTGATAATATAGACAGAACAGTTATTATGTACTGATGCATATAAATGAATAATATTATTAACTCTTATTGTAAGTTATTCAAATATAATGTATACTGACTTAGTAGACAAGAAGAATCACATGATTATTTCACATGATTTACTAATTTCTATCTATTTCAATAGAATGGTCTTGTAACCTGCTCAGTTCTGTTTGACAAGCTTGAATGTCGTGACCCTTGCTCACTTAACCCTTGCCTTAACGGAGGAACATGCGCTGGTTACCCTGGCTACCGAAACTATACTTGCACTTGTCCCCCAGATTGTTCAGGTGCTCACTGTGAGCTTAGGGTCAGTTTCTGTAGCTCAGCCCCTACAGTTGGACAGTGTGATGTTTTTGTTCCAAGATTTTATTACAACATGTATGGACAAAGGTGTGAAGAATTTTCAGGTAATAATGACCAATTTGATACATGGTGATTGTAAACATAAAACTCTGTTTAAGAAAAAGTTATTTTTTTATTTTACACAGTACAGTAAATGATTATAACTCATAGTGTAAAAGAAAGATAAAATGGTATCTCTTGTCTGCACAATGTACATCACACCATTTGCCTGAAGTGGCTGAGCAAATTTGCCGGAAGTGATCAGCAGAGTCATCTGAACGCCCCTTATGTAATAATAATTTCACTATATACAAGCCCAGTCAACATTCAGTGTAATCAAATGTCAATCGATGTCTACCATACACACTTCTAGTATGGAATCATGCAGTTGGCTAAACTGGTGGTAGCCACTGTGTTGTGACAGACCATAGGTTTCCTTTGGTCCATTGTTGGAATCTCATCGCTGCTCTCGGTGTGTTCCAACGGGTTGAAATAAATGTAGATAGTGCATCGTCTTTTGAATGAGATGAATGTAGTATACTCTTCGAAAAAGAGTAGGGGATTGATTGTCTCCCGGTGTACTGCCCAATTCACCACCAGAATTACCCCACCAGAAGCAAGTCTACGGATTTAGTAGGCTATCCTTTTTACGTTTAAAATTATTTTTCTTTTATGTTGTAGGCTGTGATGGTAACCACAAGAACAACTTTTATTCAAAGGCTGCATGTGAGAACCTATGTATGCGCGGAGCTTGCTGTCAAAGATTCTACACTAGAGGGCGTGGTGGTAGCACTTACCGTGCTTTCAATATTGTTGAAGAAGGTGTCAAATGTCAGGTAATAAAAAAAAATGCCAAACCTGGGGCGGATCCAGTTACTGATAGGGAATGCGCTCTCCATTTTGATGGCTAAAATGAAATTATGAACTACTATTTATGACAGCCTATTAATAGTATATGTTAGGGTTCCCCATTAAACAATCCTGGATCCGCCCTTGCAAACAGATTCAATCAAGCAAGTAATACAATTATATTCTTACTGTATTTTAATTTGTGTACATTACACTAATTAAAAATCACCTAAAACGGAATAAAGCTCTGTCTAGACTATCAATCTTTATGTGACAAAAAAAATGTGATGTGCCATATATGGACACGATGACGTTATATCACTACGATATTTGGGCACATCACATTTTTGTCACATAAAGTTTGATAGTGTAGATAGAGGTTAAGAGCTTATACATTAGGGACATACAAATTGTGTATTTCCGAGAGCCTTATAAGTTTTTCTTGCAGATCCTCAATATTTAAGTAAACAAGTAAGTATATGAAAATAATAAGCATACTTTTTTTCTTCAGGAAACAACTTTAGAACAATGTAAAGCCATAGCTACATTTAATCCATCTCGTGAACGTGTGTCTGAAGTTATAGCGTTCCATGTTGGTCATTCCTGCTCCGGTGGAATATGTGAATTATCAAAGAAATGCAGCCTAGGTAACAGTAGCTATGAGATTGGACAGCGCTTTAGGTCTGGATGTGAGGAGTGCCAGTGCCTTACTGAAGGTGTCATTAACTGCAGGTTAGTTCCCTATTTGTAGCGAACACCACCGCAACTGGATATCATATTGTGTGCAGCTGTGGCTGAAACACAATAAGAAGAGTTGATGTATATAGTGGTATTGTAGCGTGGCTAAAAATTGTAGATGTCCAAAGATTCTACATCCTCACAACACAACATAGTGGACATAGTACACATGCAGGCCTAGTTTCACAGACATTACTCCACATTTTCATTTTACCACCTACATTAAATAAAGACATCTGCACTCTAATAAACAACTATTCCAGAGCTATTACTAATAACAAATTAGATCACATGCAACATGTATAATATATTCTATCTACCACCTCAAATTTTCAGATGTACAAAGTTTGTGGTTCGAAAGGAAATACGAGATATGACAACTGCTGAAATAGAAAGATTCCAACAGGCTGTGCAGGTCTTGCGCAGTTCAGGCCCTGGTAACGAATGGGAACAGTACCGGGATCTTTACAGCCGCCATATCATGCATGCACACTCCACACAGTTTTACCTCCTGTGGCATCGTGTGTTCCTACGCACTGTAGAAAGACGGCTGCAGGTATAATATTATATTATCAGACATTTTTATTTACATAAATTTATCCAAAAAAAATGTGGATTTTTAAAGTTAATAGTTTCCCTCTGTTAATATGTGAAAATTATGAATATTGTTTTATGGTGTAATGTATTTTTAAAAGCATATTTTAAAAATCAATTCTGTTTTTCGTTTTAGGAAATTGACTGCTCTGTTGCCCTGCCATATTTTGATTTTACCACTGATGTTCAGAACTTCTCTCGTGCCGTCATTTGGCAGCCGAACTATTTTGGCGGTGATGGACAAGGAGATTGTCTTCCTGACCATCCATTCCGTGACTTTAGCGCTTGGGATCCATGCATCATCAGAAACTTTCAGTCACATATTAGCCTCCCAACCAAAGTTGACATTGCTCGTGCTCTGGTGAATTCTGATTTTGATTCTTTTACTAAATCTATACAAATGTACGCTGGGTATGTTTTTGCCTTTACTGGTGGACAGATGAGCTCAGCGTTGGCACCATACGATCCTCTGTTCTTCGCTCTTCAATCGTACGTTGATATGCTCTATTGGAGATGGCAGCAACTGCATGGAGTAGAAATCTACCCACAGTTCCTCAGGAATGTAAAGATGGTTCCTTTTAACTTACGACCAACAGATACATTTGACCTTGAAGGTCGATTGTGTGTGACATATGCCCTGCCCACATTTGGAGATCCATGTAATATCACAGAACCTTTGTTTAATTCTGAAGGTTTTGATACAGCAGGTTTTGACAGGAATGGATTCAATCGGGATGGATATAACCGGTTAGTACCAGTCTTGACTCAATTGTGTTTGTTGTAAATACAGTTTATTATAAATCACTTAATAGAGCCAGATATTGCCTGCTTAGAGTTGAAATATAACATTTGACAATTAAAAAAACAATTTCTTTTATAATTCGATAGTATTTCATATTGTAAAGTAATGTATAAAGTAAAGTATAAAGTCAAAAATTACGTCAGAGTAAGGCAAACATCTGACCAATTACTCAACTCCCTGACCCAAAGCTATTCCATAGTAGTAAAATATAATTATGATCCGTTTTTGAGTTCCATACAAGAATTACTTGCAATCAATCTTGAAAACTGCAGTAGGTCATGTAGCCGTCAGTTTAATGCAGTGGCACGTTAACCTATAGCAATATTAACAGCACATGTTCAAAGGCGCTCCTAGACAATTATTTTTTTATTAAAAATCGAATACTTTTTTCTAGATTTGGCTTTAATATTTATGGATACGATCGAAATGGCCGTCAAGATCGTCGTGATATCTACATTTATGATGGGTATGACTTTGAAGGCTATGATAGAACTGGCTATGACCGTAGAGGTTTTAACCGCTACGGATATGAGCGAAATGGTAAGAACAATTTCAAAAACTATCTTCATCCATTGCTTTCAGTTTTTGGGGACATTTCACCACTTATAACCACATAATTATAGTAATAATAATAATAATTTAGTTAAAAAATTGTTTACACAACAATTATTAAATAGCTAAATCTCTCTCTTAAACTTGATTCTCACTAGAATGCACAGCAAGGACATAAACACAAAGCAAGTAATTTGACCAATCGTGAGTAAAGGATTATCCAAACTGTTGCTTTGTTTATGGTCAACTCATTTGCATTGCGTTTACGTCCTTGCATTGCATCTTAGTGACAACCAAGCTTTAAAATACATTTAAAGTGTGTTTGCAAACAATTTGATATTTGTTGTTAAAGTTCAAATCTGTTTATTTCAAAGGATTTAACCGCGATGGATATGATGTCAATGGGTATGACAACTACGGATACAACCGATATGGCTACGATCAATCAGGATTTGACAGACGTGGCTACAACCAGTATGGCTACAACAGAAACAATGAACCAGATATGACCAATTTTTACAAAAATGCTGGCTTCAGTGACTACTGCTTAAACCGGTTAGGAGTGAATCAAGCCGGATTTGACCAGTTTGGTTTCACTTTGCAAGGCTACAATCAAGAATTTTGCTCATACTCATTTAATGGCCCACACAGTTTGTGGATCTCATACCGTCTTGATCAGATTTTGTTTTCGCAGACATTCCAGTTTTTAGAGACAATAGAACGTGTGTGCCCACCTCTGTCACAGTTGCCTGATATCTGGTTTCAACAGACATGGACAACTCAACAGAAAGTAGTTTCTGTTGTACAGGGATCAATAGCCAGGTTTCCTGCCTCTGTCTTCACTTCCAGGTAAATAGACACCATTTTCAATATACATATATATATATATCTTAGATTGTGCACAAATGTTATGTATTGTACTTAAATCTCATTACGACTATTATGAGGGTTTTTCATCTTGGTTGTAAAAAAGGTAATGTTCAATAGGATTAGATTTTTCCATAAATTACCGATTTTGACACCATCTATTTTATATAAGAGAGAGAGAGAGTATGTGCGTTTGATATTGAACGTATTCATACACATAAGGTATCAAAATGACTGCAAGTGTACTGGGAAGATTTTAAACTACATTTGGAAATTATACACCTACTTCATTTTCATTTCATTTCATTTCATTTCATTTTATTGCATATCAAAATTGCAGCCAATGGCTGAATTACATGATACTTACAAATATAAAAACATTTAAAACAGGCATAAAACAGGTAAATAGACACCATTTTCAATATACATATATATATATATCTTAGATTGTGCACAATTCAACATTTATTTTGACCAAAATCGGCAAATATATGTAGAAAAACAAAAACAACAAAGTATTATTTGGTTGAAGGACGACATAGAGACTCAAATACTTCGATCAAATATGGCAGCCAAAATGTTTTTGAAATCTCCACTGTTCTCTACGTATGCTGCATTTGTGCATTTGTTATAAACATTTTGCTATTACAGACACATTGGGTATCAAAATGACTGGAAACATACTTGGAAGGCTTTATCCTACATTAGAAAACCTCTCTAGGTCAGGTATCTTAGCTAGTAATTTATGTAGTAATTAAGAATACAATTCTTTTTTTCAGTTTTTGTTTTGAGGTAGAGACTCTTCTCACAAACTGCGTTTGTGAGGATAGCTATGCTACCTGTTCTTTCAATCCATGCAACGTCAACTCCAATGGATGCCACCTTTATCCTGCTGCTGTCTGTGTCGTTGATGTTTGTGGTGGCTGCAATGCTATGTGGTTTGATAATGATCAGATAGTTGACTGTGAAGGGCAGTTTTTACCTGAAGGTATTTTTTATTTTAAATTCCCATCTAAAGCTCTGTCTACACTATCAAACTTGATGTGATGTGCCCATATATGGACACGATGACATCATATCACTACCATATTTGGGAGCATCACACTTATTTGATAGTGTAGACAGAACTTAACAACAAGTTTACTTGCCAAATACAGGATAGATAAATTATATCATACTTATAGTCTTAAGTTAGAAGCTAAGGTAGTGAATTTGTGTTATAGTGATCAAAGTATATTGATCGAAACCTGGAGAAATTTCTTTTCAGAACTAAATATATGTGGTGTACCGAAAACTTTATTTCAACAATGTAAATATTTTTATAATGTTGAAAAAACTATGTTTGCTATGTGAACCTTAATAAACAATAAATATGTACATTGTATACATGCAACATACCATTTAATCACTGTCCTGCAATACTTAAAATGTAATAGTAACATGTGCTTTATATCTATCAAAGTACTTATTAGCCTCAAGTTAACAAATGTTATTTTATTTTAAAGATCGCTGTATTCTTGATGGTAGAGAGTATCGGCATGGTGAAACTTGGAAGGCTGATTCTTGCACTACATGTACTTGCCAGGTAAATATGTCATGCTTTATAGGTATGAAGCTTAACCCCACCCAGCCACATTATGGTTTAGTGGTTATGAACAGCTGACTGTAAAAAACCTACTACATGTTTTTTACTGAATTTCCAATCTTTTTAGTAAACATAATGATATGTTGTTGAACTGTTTCTACTATTGCATGAATATATGAGTTATGTTACTCTGGTACTGCCGTATCTGCTGTTGTATGTAGCTATCCAACATTTTTAGCTGCCTTTTTAGATATATTAATCTACTTTGAACTAAGATACCTTTTGTTAAATTTAATCAGATAATATAAGAGATGTAAATATTTTTTGAATCTCTCAATTAACGGATTATCTGAAAACCAAACTTGTCTTCATGTCGCAAAGGTCCCAGATTCTTATTTACCATTAAAAACACATTCGTAATACCAGACATATTAGGCCAGCAGAACTGTGCCTGGTATTGAGAAAGTTTACTGTATTATGAAATTTAAATACTTAATAACTCAATATGTTTTGCAACAGAGGAAAAATGTATCATGTGTAACTGAGCCATGCCCAACAGTTTTTAGCTGTTCTCACCCTGGGAAGAGGCCAGATGAGTGCTGTTCATATTGTAAAGGTTAGTGAAGAGCTAAACCCACCATACTACGATTTACTGTCGGCTACCATTATTATAAGGTATGTCTTGTACGATAATGACAAATTGTTCACATATAATGATAATGGATGAGTTTTTGCATAGCGGCATTCCAACGAATGGATCATTGCTCATGGGCGCTGTCGACTCGGATGTTACACTTTTCAACTACATTTGAGAGTTTTTATTGAAGCTCAACTCCAGTGCGGTATAGGATTGACTTGGACTACTAATAATACATGTTTCTATAATACAATTGAGTGTTTTATGAATCTTCGATTATATACAGTTGTTGACATTAATGAATATAAAATTATAATAATCAACATTTATTTATTAGACTGTATGTACCAAGGTTTCTTGATAAAGAATGGAGCAGACGTTGTCCTAGATATAGATAGTTGTGAATCATGCCTTTGTCAGGTAATTCATATTTATTTATTATTATTATTTACACCCTCTTTAACTATGTCCATAATATGCAAACTAATTTTTACTATGATCTTATTACTATTTGTGACTATCGGCATGGTCAAATAACCGTGTATATAATTTGTTATTTACTATCAGCACATCTAATGTAAACTCCCATGGTCGATTGTGTACCTAGTTTCCTGTGTTGATAGGGCACAAAAGGAATGAGCATGCCGATAGAAAACAAAGAATTAGATGCATGGCTGACCATACAGATAGGAAAGTTTAAAAATTGGCCGTGCCGATAGCCTCATCCATTTGTATCATATTTCAAATTCATGTTTTAGCCTTCATGATAGATACACTGTCTGTCAGTTTTTCTTTTTGATCACATGTTTTTTCACAACCAATCCATCATCTTTAGCATCATTATTGGGGTACCATGCCTTTAGCCTTAGTAACCATGCAAGATATTACTCTATAATTCTCATGTCTAATGATTTTCATTCTACTTTTATTTATTAGGAAGGGAACGTAAGGTGTACTACACGGCCATGCCCTCCAGTGGATTGTGAAAGCCCAAAGACTCCCAGAGGTGGTTGCTGCCCCATTTGTGATGGTAGGTAACCTACTTCATTGCTCCCCAACATTTTTTAAAAATGTGCTGCAAATTTAAATTTGGATTCCCACCATTGACATGTGTGAATAGAATTAAACAAAGTATCTTTTCGTTTACTTCTACATTTTTAATCTTAAAATGATATTCATGTTTTTTTAGGCTGTGACTTTAATGGTATTCGAATGCATGATGGAGAATCGATAGCCCAAGGAGAGTGTGACACATGTACCTGTATGGGTGGTAATGTCACATGTGCAAAGCTCTGCCCAGAGTTGCTATGCACAGATCAGTATATACCTGTGGGTAATTGCTGTCCTCAATGTAGAAATGGATGTGAGTATGAGGGTATGATGTTCAGTAATGGAGACTTCTTTACACCAATGTCAAATCCTTGTCTAAGATGCTCCTGCATGGTAAGAATACTTTGAACTTTTTTTAAGGATAATCATATATTATGAACATTGAGACCCTTAATTAAGATGGAAGATTTGCAAAAAAATGAAGTGAAAATAGTACATTTATAATTTTACTTTTTGTTTAAATCCAACAATAATTATTTTTGCGAGTGAAATATCTAGACCTACTGTAGCCTATGCCTTAGACTTTTTAATCTTTCATTTTCATAATGAACAAGTATGTAAATGCAACTGTTCACATATTCCGCTGATAACTCGAAATCATTAAAAAAATGTTCATATCCATCTAAAAATCCAGTTCAGACCTAATTACATGGATATAACACTGTAGGTCTGCTGTACAGGTTCTATGTTGATTCAGTGCTTCTATATATTTAAAATTAAGCCATTTCAAGACATATTCTAATCCCTGGATGTTTTGTAGTGTTATTAGATTTACCTATTTTTTTATATACATTCATGGTTTAGGATTCACTAGTGAGGTGTAATCCGACAAAATGTGAAGATCCAGGATGTGACAATCCAGTGAGAATTCTAGGAAGTTGCTGTGAAACCTGTAGTGACAGTAAGTGTAGTTGCATTAGGGTTGTTCCATTTCATGATCCACTGAAATGATTTATCCCAATGTATATTCATAAACTCGACCTACAACCTTTGTTTGGAGAGGCCATTTTTCTTCATGTAAGGTAACAATGTTGTTAAGCATGGGTATTTCAATCGGTTCAGACAGCTTTGTGTTTGGGCTGACAATTATAGGCCTGTAACTTAACACTATACTTATCCCAAAAATTTGAGGCATAAGTATCTTACATGTTTCAATTACGAACTAGCAACATGTATTTTTATATTGTCCCATATAAATTTAGTTTTCATTATTCATAGAATGCGTTGATAATGGTAGGATTTATGAAGATGGGCAAACATGGATATCTGCTGATCAGTGTAATGAATGTACATGCCAAGGGTCAGAGGTCATCTGTCAAAAAGCACAATCTTGTCGGCAGAGGTGTGATAATGGTTATATTGCTCCAGGGCAATGTTGCTCAGACTGTATAGGTAATTTGTTATATCTACATGAATGTTATGAAGAAAGGAGGTGAAATTTGTCTTGATGGTTGACATGATTGATTACCAATCCCAGGGTCATTCAAATCATGTCAGAGTTCCAGTATTTTCCAATGGACAATACAGCACAACTTATTAACAATCACATGAGATTCTCTTTAGAAAGCATGGATTTCCAACATATTTTTCTCTAAATCTTCTTTAGATTGTTTATATGATGATATGCGTGTATCAAACAGTCAATATTTTACTCCGCCATCTGACCCATGCCAGCAGTGTCTGTGTAGCTATGGCGTGGTTAGGTGTCAGAAGAGAGGCTGTCCAGAGGTGACGTGCCGTGTCCCAGAGATGCCACCTGGAGAATGCTGTCCAGTCTGCCCTGGTATGTACCAACCCAGATAAGTTATTTATTATTTTTACTCTTTAATGACAAAATAATATTGATGAATTAGTGGATTGATTGATTGATTGACACAATAATAATTGAATGTGTTGTTTAATTGATTGCTTGATTATAATGATTAATTTAGCATTAGTTAATTTATTAGTTTATGCTATAGATTTGAAGATTGCATAGTTGATAGTATGGTAATGCTTTGAATTCCTTTTGCTCACCACAAAATGACAATTTGGACCAAACTTAATGATTTATTCATGTTCACATTTGTTTGGCAAAAAGTGGTTAAAAAAATATATATATATATATTTACTGGGCTTAAGGGGCATGGTAAAAAATATTGCCCTCGGTGACCTAGAGACATACTATATCCCTCCTCGCGGGATATAGTATAGTTTCCAGATCATCTTGGGCTATATTTTTAACAATGCCCCTTAGCCCAGTAAATATTTGTATACTATAGAACAATTTGCCATGTTGTGTAATGGATTGTACAAATATATAAGTACAAAGTTAAACTAGGACACTAGGACGATAACAATCGACGCTGAATGGATAAACATAAATCTTTCTTACATAAAATAAAAGAAATTTCTAGATTCTAGAACTATAGGATAACCATTTACGCTGTCTTTAATAAAATAATTTTTTTTAAATCCAATCAAATGACGTCATGTTCAATAAGAACAATAAAATCGTTGAATCATCACAATATTATTGCTCTTACTAATCATGACGTAATTTTCTTGGATGTGGGATATTTTCATTAAAGGCAACATAGATGGTTATCCTATAGTTCAATAGTGAAAACTTGTTAGATTTCTTTTGTTTTATGTATGAAAAAAGCATATTATTATCTATTTATCGTCGATCATTATCATCCTAGTGTAAAGGGGCCTTAATTACTCATTTTGTGGTGAGCCGTTACAACTTTGCTTGTCTCCCAAGCTGCATTATATTCCTTTACCTTCCCTTACCCAAGCTTTATAACTGTGTGTACAATATCTCTTTCCCCACCTGTTCTGCTTAGTGTAGTTCTTAGCAAGATTATTAGTTTTATACTTTTAAATTGTGCTTTGTTGTAGTACAGGTTGTTCTCCATTTAAAGGCCCTGTTTGAATCCCCCGATATTTGCTATACTAAATAGCTGTATGTTGTGTTTGCCTAGACCGGAAATAATTTTAATTGTAGGGTTTATAATTGGAGAGACATGTTTTATATTGGATATTAAAGCTGTAGTTTCATTGAGAATGTAATATTTTGTAAACAAACTGAAAGTATAAAAGCTTTAGAATGCCAATTGCTTAGTACTATTTTATATCAAATGATATTTAATTTCTTTTGATTAATTCCTAATTATATTCTATACTCAACTATATCCAATACTGTGGAACTACAACTTTAAAAATAAGATAAATATGTAGATAAACTTTGTATTATATGTGCATGTGTGCATACTTTCACCTCAGACTGTAGTGATCAGTTTGGTGGACTACACCCTGAAGGATCGTCATGGATACCGTCACATGACATGTGTCAAAATTGTTCATGTTTCAATGGGCGTGTCAATTGTGACATCATTGAATGTAACGTAATGTGTGAAAACCCAACCTTTAAGTCAGAGCAATGTTGTCCTGTTTGTGAAGGTAGGCAGAAGCGGTTTAAACTAGTTGCATGTGCTGCAAAAAACTGAATGGCTAAATGCTTCCCATAATGCTCAGTAACAGCAACTTGCAACTAATGATCTTGATTATTTAACTAACAGTATTTTTTTTGTATCATTAACAAAATAATAATGACATTTATATACATTCTTTATTTCAAGTTCCATGTTAATATGTCACATTTTTTTTCCACTATTTCAATTTACCATGATAATCAGCAAAGTTGAATTTTGTAATCGTAAACGTACCACACCACATTCATCAAATGTGCCATGAAAACTATACCAACAAAATTGGTTTCGTTTAAATTTGATTCAATAATTTGGACTCATGTTGTGAAAAGTTTCTCTTTCGTATGTAGGTGCATGAATCACAGTGTCTGTATTTATCCCTCCGTGTGAACGACAGGTATAGTTCTGCAGTACACACATAGCCTTGTCTACATTTGAAAATTGCCTGTTATTAATTATGCCAAGCTTTATTACATTTTTCAAGAACCATCTGTGGTCACGAAAAAAATTGAGAATACTATCTATACTAATCTCATATCTTTCTTTTTTATTATATTTGTAATTTGCAAAGGTTATTTTTATTGCCAAATATGTTTACTGTGTTTATATCGTCATTGTTTATTGTGTAACTTGTTTATGTTTTTATTTGCAGCATAATAATGAGTGTGTTTCTTTGTTGCAGTTGTTGTTTTGTTTGTAACTAATAAATACAAATAAATATTTTATAGCCCTGAAATATTATGTTTTTAGACCCAAGGGAATGTTCCATAAGGTCTGTTTTTACTGGTTAAGATAAAACTGTTTAAAGTATATCTTGAGCATGTTTACATATTTGTTTACATTAACATCACTTGCTGCCGCCAATATACACAATGTTGTCTTTATGTTTTGATGTAATCAATAGCAAATATATTTATTACACTGTTTTATTGATTTAATTTCTAATGAAATTGTAAGTATTTATATTTTGAGAAAATAATTTTAGGATTTTAATCCAGAACCCAACAATTTGACAGTTTCTTCTATTCATATGTGTTTATTGAATATAAGTTTTTAATTAAAAAGTAAAACTGTCACTTGTGTTGAGCATACATTTTTATTGTTTACTTAAAAACATAAAATGCCATTTCCTTTTTAAAAACATCTCTTTCAAATAGTAATTTTTAGAATTAAAATGAATCTAATGAAATTTATGTACAAATACAGTACAATTTAAAAATTGTATACAATCTTTGAGGCCTCAAGCAGGACACATATGCATGAATTTGTCTTGTATTTTGAATTTTTGTAGGATGTCTTTATAATGATATTGAACTTGCCAATGGCGAGTCGGTCACTGGCCCTAGTGGTCCTTGTGAGGTATGTGTCTGTCGTGGTCAAACAGTGTCCTGTGGTGAAATGCAGTGTTCAGATACAGCATGCTTACAACCTGGTACTTTACCTAATGAGTGTTGTCCTGTTTGTGATGGTGAGACTGGTGTTTGTACATTTTTATGCAACATGGCAAATAAATTAAATTAAACTGTCATGTGTTTTTGCATATTAAGGTCTCTCTACACTTTTTATGTTACCAAAAAATGTGATGTGCTCATATATGTACACGATGATGTCATATTACTACCAGTACATCACACTTTTTTGTCATATAAACTTTGATAAGTGTAGACAGACCTTTAGGCTATTATTGAGATTAATGTTCTATTCTTTACTGATATGAAGATGTAATCTGTTACTCCTTCCAGAAAGGTTTAAGGCCCATTTACACTAGGACGATAACGATAAATAGACAAATATGCATTTTTTTTACATAATACAAAGGAAGTGTGAAAATATAATTTTCATCAAAGGAAGCATAGATGGTTATTCTATAGTTCTAGAATGAAAAGTTTTTAAATTTCTTATGTTTTATGTATGAAAAATGCACATTTGCTTATTTGTCGTTGATCGTTATCGTTCTAGTGTAAACGGGCCTTTATGATCTGTAGGGGAATTTAAAAATTTAATCCAGGGTCAACTTTAGATGGTTGTGTTCTGCCCCATGGTGAAACATATAATACTAGTACTGTACTCTTTATTTATTGTTTTTAGCTTTGTAAAATGTATTTGTGGGTGTTATTAGCTCAGAGCCACTTACTCTTATAGTGTAAACTCACTATGTATAACTACATGACTGTCAATTTCCCTGTCCTGCATAATAAGGTTGATGTTATTTTACAGTTTTAACTGTTATCAGAGACTAGAGAAGTCTAGGGTGGATGTCAAAATGGTATGGATTGTAGGGTTGGAAAAATACCCAGAGGAATCTGGGTGGTTGCTGTTTTGAAATTAGGCTAAATGGAAGACTTATAATACTAAGTTTGGTGGGACAAAGACTCTTTAAATATGGTAGTCCCGCCCTGCTCCACCAATCAAAATTCTCAATATTTTTTATTATAGGTTGCTTCCATGACGATCAGCAGTATGCTAATAGGGAAAGATTCCAGAGTTCAAGTTGCCAGGATTGTGTATGCAGGAGGGGTAATATTGAGTGCCAAGAGCTGGTTTGTCCAGTTGTCACATGTGATTACCCAATTAAATTACAAGGAGAATGCTGCCCTCACTGTGATGGTAAGAATGCGTAGACTTCAGTGCCAGTCTCCCTCGGTTATATACATTTTTTAGCTTATGTAGGCTAAAATTTGTAACCTTGCTTTACAATAAAAAATACCATAACTCCATACATCTAAACATACCCTAAAACACTACACTATCAAACTAGTTTGACACAAAAAGTGTGATGCTCAAATATGTTAGTGATATGACATCGTGTCTATATATTGGCACATCACATTGTCACATAAAGTTTGATAGTGTAGACAGAGCTTTAGACCCGCATGTAGCATACATGCCTCCTTATCAGTATTGCTTCATCTCTCAGAAGTTAAAAGGTAGCCTAGTACACTATTCATAGAGTAGGAATAAAAAAACTGTTAAAAATAGCTCATTAAAAACAAAATTTTTACTAATAACCAAATATTTCTCTTCAGCATAAACTGCAACTTAAAGTTTTAGTTGACCTTATTTGAGCCACATTGTAGGCACTGACTGAACACAGTTATGAATGTTTTTTCCACATGGTTGTGTGTATAGTTATTGTTAGTGACATGGCAAGAGTTATTTTGTGTAAATAGATACAGGCCTTTAAACAAAATTTTTGATTGCAAATGTTAACCTTTAGTTCTTGCTTGTGTATTGCATATATTCTGAACAAAGATGATGTAATATTAGGTTGTGAATATAATGGAATGCAATATCGCAATGGAGAGATATTCGCAGATGACGTTCCATGTAGACAGTGCAGATGCGATAATGGAGGTGTTAGATGTAGCCGCATCCCATGCCAGTCGATTCCGTGCCAGTATCCAGTTACTCCACCTGGAGGATGTTGCCCAGAATGCACAGGTTTGTTTTTTACTTTACACATCAGGACGGTAGACGAAAGGGGATGGTACATAAAATGATACAGTAATGTATACAAAATATTAATCTGCGCATGTGTATAAGCACAGTATACAGAGTATACTCCGTTTCGTACTAAGACCTAGCCTGCCTAATGCAGAATGTCTCAAATATGTCCACCAACCCTGTGTGTACAGGGTCTGTGGACTATGTCTAGAAGGAGACTACCGCTATCACTTGTGTCTCAAAATAACTGTCACGCTTTGTTAATTATCATCACCTTTGTTTACCATTCCTGATGCATAAAGTCCATATATACTCTCCCAGAGAAGAAAACACTATAGAAACCTTCACAGACCAGATTTTGATTAGTTTATTTAGTTTAAATTTTATAAACTACTTGCATACATTCTGAAAACCAGTGCTTTTCAACATTCACACGCGGGCTAATGGCAAGTTAGTGGTGGTGGTGGTAGTGGTGGTATGTAACTGTATTTAAGAAAAGCATTGGTGTCAGAAACATTCTTACAAATATTTTGGACCAACTTTCTAATTAATATTTCTGGTGAAAATGCTCCCTTTTGATTTTGTGTAGAACTAAACAAGTCATTGCATACATTTTTTAGGATGCGAATACAATGGAAGGACTTACAGAAATGGTGATTCATTTAAGGGAAGAGATCCATGTGAATTGTGCTATTGCCGTGATGGTGAGGTGGGGAACTGCCAAAAGATTGGTTGCAGGGTTACTAATTGTCTAAATCCAGTTCAAAGACCTGGCATGTGTTGTCCATGTGATGAAGGTAATATACAAGAGGTAGTCGCCATTACTAATGATTTGTAAACAAGGTGACACTTTTCCTTGAAATGATAGAAGAGAAACTCAACAGTTCTTTTCAGAACTAAACATATGTGGTGTTCAGCAAACTTTATATCAACATATTGATTACGCCATGTAAACCTTCAAACAATATGTTATGAACATAATATACTGTTCTACTGTATGGTAAGGCCAACTCGGAGAGCGTCGTATGACAAGGCATAACGGGTCGTCTCGTTGGGAGAAAATTAAACATGTTTAAAGTTCTTGCAATGGCCATAAAAACTACGGCCGACACTATCTCAAGACAACTTGTCTCGTCAGGATTCAACTCAGACAGACATTCCATCAGGCCTTGTCGTACAACGTTGTCTGCGTTGGCTTTTTGTATCCCTGATAATAAATAATAAACGTTTTTAACGGTTTTAATAAATTTATATAGGATGTGAAATTGAGGGCAGAAGTTACAGCGAGTCAGAGACAATACCACGTGATGATCCATGTGAAACCTGTACCTGTGAGCAAGGGTCAATGTCTTGTGTGAAGCAGGTTTGCAGACCAGCTGATTGCAGTTTCCCACAACAAGATAATAGAATATGTTGTGCAGACTGTCTTAGAGGTAATATTCTACAAACTCTAGATTAATAAAGAAGAGTATCTGAAAGTTATACCGGCAAGATGATGGTATAAGCCTGACTACCTGGCGACCTGGTAATACAACAAGGAATATGCGTCATATGCACATACAGCTGTCACTAGCTAGGGCTAGGCTAATTTAGGCCAAGCTATTCCTCATGGCAGGACCAGCATTTTGTCAAAACAACACTATATACTGTTGAGGGTGTCCTTTCTAAAATGGGTTGTGTTAATGGATATTCCAGAAACGATCACAGTATGAATACTGGCTCATTGTCTGTATGTAAGTGAGAATTGAATTGATATACTGTTTCTGCTGAGAAAGCCTGCTGTATTCTCATTACGATTACATCAAATGGTATTCCTAGCATAAATTAATGCAAATATATGGTAGTAAGGTACATCTGGTATGTATTCAATGGTTGTGCTTATTAGTACTTTGGACATTTCAGGATGTACGTTTGATGGAAACAACTACAACAACGGGGATTCAGTGAGAAGAGGTAATTGCGAAACGTGTATGTGTATGGAAGGAGAGTTAATATGCAAGAATGTTACATGCCCAATCATAGATTGTCAGAATCCAACATTTTTACCTGGATCTTGCTGTCCCAGATGTGACGGTAGGTATTATTTAAGCATTTTTGGCAATAGTAAAAACAAACCAATTCATGTGGTTACCTAGAATATTATTAAACTAAAGAGATGAAACTAAAATGACAAGCACCAGATGCCTGGTTTTGTATCCACTTCTAAACTGAATGAAAAAGTGCTTTTGCGATTACCTAGGAAGGAACCAGTTAATTGTGTGTATGCAGGATTGTAATAGAAAAGCTTCCTCGACACAGTTTTGGCAGATTTTAGGTCCAAGCGACAACCAATGACATAATACCAAAGTTGTCTGTCTGATCTTTTCTTTTTTTCTTTGGTGTTTTTTTTCCTGCAACTGTTTATGGTTCTATGCGTTTGATACCCTGATAATGTATTCCTATTTTATATAAAATTCATAGAGTGATTAAGGGTTAAAGGTCACAAAATGACTGGGTTTATGTTCCATTGAACATAGTTTCTCTAGTTTGTTGTTGATTGTTAATAAAACATGTTTGTATATGTATTATTGATTAAGATTGTGAGGTTGATGGAACTTATTATGCTAATGGTGAGAAGATTCCAACTAGTAACTACTGTGAAAGCTGTTATTGTATCAGTGGACAGAGGCAATGCAGCCAGATTGATTGCCCCGACTTGGCCTGTACACATCCTGGCAGAGTAATTAATCAGTGCTGTAGTGTTTGCGGACCATGTGAGTATGGACGTAGAAATTATGATAATGGAGCACAGTTCACACATCCAGATGACCAATGCCGGATGTGTATCTGCCAGGTAACTTGTTCCTGCCAATGTATTCAAATAAACAGTATAGGCAAATAGATGCTACAGTCAAATAAGCAGTGTAGGCAAATAAATGCCATAGTGAAATAAGCAGTGTAGGCAAATAAGTGCCACAGTCAAATGAGCAGTGTAGGCAAATAAGTGCCATAGTCAAATGAGCAGTGTTGACAAACAAGTGCTGCAGTCAAATAATGCATTCAAATAAGTGCTGCAATCGAATAAGCAATTCAGTCATGTAAGTACTGCAGTCGATTAAGCAATCCATTCAAATAAGTGCTGCAGTCGAATAAGCAATGTATTCAAATAAGTGCTGCAGTCGAATAAGCAATGTAGTCAAATAAGTAATGCAGTCAATTAAGCACTGTAAGCAAATATGTGCACAGTCAAATAAGCAATGCATTCACATTAGTGCTGCAGTTGAATAAGCAATGCAGTCGAATAAGTGCTGCAGTAAAAAATTTAATGCAGTCAAATAAGCAATACAGTCAAGCACTGCAGTCCAATAAATGCTTTACTGCTTTAATAGGAAGTTGACTGTTACAATTATGTGTAAAACCATGGATAAAGAAATATATACTTATTACATTGTAAAAGTTACTAAGCAAATTATTTTTATTTACAGGATGGGACTGTAACATGTCAACCAATTACATGTGCACCTGTCAATTGCCAGAATCCAGTGACCCGTGATGGAGAGTGCTGTGAAATTTGTCAAGACTGTAATTATGGTGGAAATGTGTATATGGATGGGGATATCTTTCAATCCCCACTTGACCCTTGTGAAGTTTGTTTATGTATGGTATGCAAAAATTTGTTTATTGTAATAGTACATTACAGCAACCAAAGTGTGCGACGTGCAACTAGGATGTTGACGGCACATTCGAAAATTAGCTTGTATTTTCACGCCATCTATAATTGTTCTACTTCGCATCCAATTGGATTGCTGCCTTCTTGAATGGTTTAGACTTTGGTCTTTCCTTTGAAAGTAGGTGTGTTATAAAACAAATAATGAATGTTATATATTCATGCAATAGGGCAAATAATTTCACTCGGGTGAAAGATGAAATGAGTTCTGTTCACCCGCCTTTGCCTCATGAAAATATAACTTTTTATCATTCAACTTAATAACATTATTTACCATTTGCACTCATAGACATTCATTATTTGTATATTAACATCTTTTTTTAAGCAGATGACCACAATTATTTTAATATTTACCATTTGTTTATTATCCAGAGTGGAAGTACCCAATGCCAACGACAGACCTGCCCACCTACACCATGCTCACATCCTTATACAGAGAAGGATTCCTGCTGCTCCATGTGTGATCATTGCTTTTATGATAACCAGTTAATTACTAATGGTCAGGTGTTCACAGACTCTGCAGGTGTTTGCAGGAGATGTGTTGTAAGTCTTTTCTTTTGGTACTATGGGTTATTTTTTATAAAAGCTCTATAAGTAAAAGAGAAAGGCCATGGAAACCTTCTTGTGGTGTTTAATTGGTATAATATACAACTTTGGTATTTGGTATTGTCGTCGTTCGGGTTCTATTCTACTTATGTCTTGTCAGGACGCACACACCAGAAGTAAACGACGATACAATAAAAAGATTGGTTGCAATTTGGTATTCTTTATTTGTGAATATCCGTACTCGAGGTGAAGAACACAACAGCAATGAAACGAAAATACAAAAAAACAAAACCCCTAAAAAACAATTAGAGAAATTCTTTAACAAAAAGTATAAAAGTTGACAATACATTATCTATCTCAACTATATAAATATCTCAAAACAAACAACAAGTTCTTAACATTTCTTTATATCGCATTAAGAATATTTCTGATAAAATCATTAACTAGGCCTCAATCAGTAGCATTGTACCCATAATAATACATGATATCAACAATCTAGCACTTGGCCATTCCGACTTACCCAACTAGAGATAAACTATCTTAAATCCTCAACTCAAGAAAATGACGGTAATCCTCCAATTTTGTGGTCAAATCTCACTTGTGCAAAACACTAAAAACAATAATCAATATAAGCCACAATAGTATAAACTAACCAACCTAATTATCTATTACTCTTCTATACTACTTATAACTAGCTCAAAACTCTAAAATATTCATTTAAAATCTGACGCTAGATCCACATGGGCGCAGCCATCTTGAATCTTTGTTTACAACTATAGCGCCACCAATCATAAAATAAATCTTAATCAACTACAGCATGACGCCCTCATCGGTCAAAAACTAGTTTACAAATCCACCATTTTATCGATAAAACTCATGTTCCGTGAACATAATCCTCGCAACATAATAAATACTCATAATCCAATAATTAGACTCTTCCCTCAATAATATAATTACTTATAGGTCAATCACTGACACACAACTAGCCTGAGAAACAATATCTCCAATGTAATTATTAACTCAATTTGTACCACTCTATGACTGATTTGACAGCGAGGTACACTAGCTGATTCTGTTGGCACAAAGCGAACATTTCCAACATAACTCGGTTGCGAATAACATTCATTCGAGCCTAGCCTAAAGTTACTTAATATATCGTGCAAACTACTTTTATCATCTACTGTAACCAACGTACCTTAGAACAAAATAATATCAATCTAAAATTTGAAATTTAACAGGTTTAATCAATCAGATGCATAAAGATAAATAACGGATGTTATTAACCTCAATCTCAGTTATCGGCGCTCCAAAAACATGTCCTCTCGCAGTCGCGGTAACAGCCTCATTACACCGAACCATCATCAAAAATTATTACTCCTATAATCGTTTTCTTAATTCTCACTATTGCATTCAAAGTTTGTAATGTAAAGTATAACAAAATTGTATTAATGTATAAATCGTAATTTAACAACCAAGCTCTAAAATTGAACATCGTCAAATAACACTTAATTTGATGAACTATATTATTACACTGTTCTAGTTAGTTTGAATGAATTCAGTCTACGACAGTATGATATACAGCTGTGTTTTAAATCAAGCCATCTCATTGGTTAATAGATGTGGTATATTTTCAAACATTCCCTGCAATAATATTTTTCAGGAAGGTGGTATGACAATGACTTAAGCTTAAGCTACACTATCAAACTAGTTTGAAAAAAATTGTGATGTGACCAAATATGGTAGTGATATGACATTACTGTGTCCAAGTCGTGTATCATTCAGCCTACTTGGTTTTTTTATGTCTAGCCTAGAACCCTCTATGCCTATAAAAATGGTGTTGCATAGAAAAACAATGAATGCTTTGTATTCATTCGATAGGAATATTTAAACTACATCTTTCTAAGATTTAAAGTTCTTTCAATCATGTAACATTCATTATTAATTGAAAACTGCAACATTTTATGTTTCTTTTTTTCCTCCCGAAGAGTGGTTCAGTTGAGAGCAAGCAGTGTCCACCATTGACATGCAGAAGACCAATTAGAATAGAAGGTGAATGCTGTGAAGTTTGTCCAGGTAAAATAAGTCATTTAATGTACAGTGTGTTTCACAATAATAATATACAAAACAAATAACCAAAAAACTAAATCAAACCCAATCAATTACAGTAAAGTAATTTAACAACCATAACTTGCTGAACCTTTTTGTATAGTTGTTCTCTTAATAGAAATTTAAACTTAAAATCCTTATTATAATAGGTGAAATAAAGAAATTGGGAACGTTCAGTCTCAAATAAGCTCTGAAGTAAAAGACACTTTTTGTATTAAGTCAAACCTTTGCTAGAGCCAGTTTACCCTGTAAATATACTACTTTTGCGTACACAAGGAATGTAATATGCGCGCTAGCAAACTAGCATTGTGTAGACACGGGTAAAATGCGCTTTGTATTAAGCATCGTGTCGACGTTCATCAGAAGTAATGCGCATGTGTTCTTCTGATGATATCTAATATTTCATGTTTGATGTAAGACATTGTAAAGCCATCTGAACATAACTGCTGTTACATTATTGTTTTAATAGATATACAGTGTGATTATGGTGGTCAGACATTCCAAAGTGGAGAAAGGTTTCAAAACCCATTTGATGATTGTGAAATGTGTCTTTGCATCAATGGCCAGGTGTCTGATTGTGCTCAGAAACCATGTGCAGAGCCAACATGCAGATTCCCTGTCATGGAAGAATGTTGCTATGTCTGTGATGGTAAGTAGCATCAACCAAATGCTGTCGATTAAACAAATAACTCTTTTGTCATTTGAAGTGGCTGAGCAGTTAATACAGGGCAAGCGCAAAGTACAGCCATAATATCATGGCAATCCTTAGCGACAGAAAAAGATCTTTCTGAAAGAATGGGGTTATCCCATTGTTCTGGTCCAAATCAGGTCCTGTCAAGAATCATTGCCTTGTTAATACAGGAGTTGATAAAGATAGAGTCAAACATTATCATGTTTTTTATATTCACATACTGTAATTAAATTGTAAATTTGTGTAATAATAATGATATCTTGGATTGGGTAAGACATCTAAGCACTGTACACAAAAACTGAAAATTAATTACAAAAAGGGACCAAAAGAAAGGTGATGCTAAAAACCCAAGTAAAGTAATTAAGTATAGGAAGGGATACACCCTCTTTGTTAACTAGGGTCCATTCTAGTTGATCCCTGATAAACCAGTACTTGAGTGCCTCCTACCCTAGTATGGTCACAACAAACTAGTTGGCATTTAGATGGTAAAAAAAGAAAAAAATATCTCTTATTGGGTAATTTTCTATTGCAAACTGTATTTTGTTTAGGATGTAGTTACCATGGTATTGAGATTGAGAATAGACGGTCTTTTGAAGATCCGTTTGATCAATGTAGACAGTGTGTTTGTCTGGTAAGTAAAGTCTTTTGTTTTCCCTTGAATGTCAAATCTCAAGAATATCTACCTCCTCCAACAAGGAGTTTATGTAATCACCCTGGTGATTTGTTATTCTGTCTGTAGTGTTAGCAAGGCTATTGCATTACATTATAGTCATTTTGAAGTACTATTTCATTTTTGTTATTGTTAGGATGGTGAAGTAGAATGTCAGAATCGTCCTTGCTCTCCTGTTTCATGTTCCGGATCAGTTGTTCCAAAAATACCAGAAGGTGAATGCTGTCCTAGGTGTATTGGTAAGTTCATAGAGTGTGATTCTTCCCTGGTTTTCCAATGTGTTCTCTTCTACCTCTATTTCTGTCTTCTTGTCTTTCAACTGTGTTCTACTTCTGCCTCTACAAATGTATCCTTGTCTTTCAACTGTGTTCTGCTTCTGCCTCTACTAATGTGTCCTTGTCTTTCAACTGTGTTCTACTTCTGCCTCTACTAATGTTTCCTTGTCTTTCAACTGTGTTCTACTTCTGCCTCTACTACTGTCTCCTTGTCTTTCAACTGTGTTCTACTTCTGCCTCTACTACTGTCTCCTTGTCTTTCAACTGTGTTCTACTTCTGCCTCTACTACTGTCTCCTTGTCTTTCAACTGTGTTATACTTCTGCCTCTACTACTGTCTCCTTGTCTTTCAACTGTGTTCTACTTCTGCCTCTACGAATGTGTCCTTGTCTTTTAACTGTGTCCTACTTCTGCCTCTACTACTGTTTCCTTGTCTTTCCACTGTGTTCTACTTCTGCCTCTACTACTGTCTCCTTGTCTTTCAACTGTGTTCTACTTCTGCCTCTACGAATGTGTCCTTGTCTTTCAACTGTGTTCTACTTCTGCCTCTACTACTGTCTCCTTGTCTTTCAACTGTGTTCTACATCTGTCTCTACTACCATCTCCTTGTCTTTCAACTGTGTTCTACTTCTGCCTCTACTACTGTCTCCTTATCTTTCAACTGTGTTCTACTTCTGCCTCTATGAATGTGTCCTTGTCTTTCAACTGTGTTCTACTACTGTCTCTACTACTGTCTCCTTGTCTTTCAACTGTGTTCTACCTCTGCCTCTACTACTGTCTCCTTGTCTTTCAACTGTGTTCTACTTCTACCTCTACTACTGTCTCCTTGTCTTTCAACTGTGTTCTACTTCTGCCTCTACTACTGTCTCCTTGTCTTTCAACTGTGTTCTACTTCTACCTCTACTACTGTCTCCTTGTCTTTCAACTGTGTTCTACTTCTGCCTCTACTACTGTCTCCTTGTCTTTCAACTGTGTTCTACTTCTGCCTCTACTACTGTTTCCTTGTCTTTCAACTGTGTTCTACTTCTGCCTCTACTAATGTGTCCTTGTCTTTCAACTGTTTTCTACTTCTGCCTCTACTACTGTCTCCTTGTCTTTCAACTGTGTTCTACTTCTGCCTCTACTACTGTCTCCTTGTCTTTCAACTGTGTTCTACTTCTGCCTCTACTACTGTTTCCTTGTCTTTCAACTGTGTTCTACTTCTGCCTCTACTAATGTGTCCTTGTCTTTCAACTGTTTTCTACTTCTGCCTCTACTACTGTCTCCTTGTCTTTCAACTGTGTTCTACATCTTCCTCTACTACTGTTTCCTTGTCTTTCAACTGTGTTCTACTTCTACCTCTATTTCTGTCTTCTTGCTTTCAACTGTGTTCTACTTCTGCCTCTACGAATGTGTCCTTGTCTTTCAACTGTGTTCTACTTCTACCTCTACTACTGTCTCCTTGTCTTTTAACTGTGTTCTACTTCTACCTCTACTACTGTCTCCTTGTCTTTCAACTGTGTTCTACTTCTGCCTCTACGAATGTGTCCTTGTCTTTCAACTGTGTTCTACTTCTGCCTCTACTACTGTTTCCTTGTCTTTCAACTGTGTTCTACTTCTGCCTCTACTAATGTGTCCTTGTCTTTCAACTGTGTTCTACTTCTGCCTCTACTACTGTCTCCTTGTCTTTCAACTGTGTTCTACATCTTCCTCTACTACTGTTTCCTTGTCTTTCAACTGTTTTCTACTTCTACCTCTATTTCTGTCTTCTTGCTTTCAACTGTGTTCTACTTCTGCCTCTACGAATGTGTCCTTGTCTTTCAACTGTGTTCTACTTCTACCTCTACTACTGTCTCCTTGTCTTTCAACTATGTTCTACTTCTACCTCTACTACTGTCTCCTTGTCTTTCAACTGTGTTCTACTTCTGCCTCCTCTGATCTGTCCTTCTATTATTAAAGTTAAAGCTACAGGTTATTAGAATCATAATAAAAATTCTAAATATGTTAAAGCTTGGTTCCCAATAGTAAAAATTGACTAATGACAAAGTGCCAGTTTGGATAATCCATTACTCATGATTTGTCAAATTACTTGCTTTGCGTTTACATCCTTGTGTTGCGTCCTAGTAGGAACCGAGCTGTAGTCACCAAAAGGAGGACTCAAATGGGTTTCATTACTGCCATAGACTATGTTGATATTTGTTTTTGAAGATTGTACGTATGGTGGTAGAGTATATCGTAATGGTGAAAGCTTCCCGAACCCACGAAATAACTGTAACACATGTCTGTGCTTGGTCGGATATGTTGAATGCCAAGCTTTACCATGTCCACCTTCAAACTGTGATTATCCACTCACAGGCGGATGTTGTTCAACTTGTGATGGTGAGTCCAATGTTTTTTTTTATGGGAAGGGAATTGCTTTATAATGTAATTTTGGTTTTCTACATTCAAACCCTATATTTGTCTCAAATGTGTCCTTTTAATAATGTTCTACTGTATCTAAAAAATCTATTTCTATATTTTAGGTTGCAACTATAAAAATGTTGATCTGAGAGATGGACAGGTCATTGAAGATCCTAGCAACAAATGCACAATGTGCATTTGCAGTGTAAGATAAGCTTTTGTTTTTTGGGTTTTTGTTCTTAGTTAGAGTCCACTGGGATCAGTTTTAATATCAAGAATTAGAAAAGATACCCGCCAGAGCTAAATCGAGTGATTCGAATGTAGATTTTTATACTCCATTACCCACCTCCGCAAAACCCACAATCCCACCACCCGGGTATTTTTCTAATGTAGTTTAAAACCTTCCCACTTCAATTGCTGTCAATTGTATACAGTAACAATTTGGCATATTTCTACTTCAAGCATTACATACAACCTCATTCTTGCGAATGCACTGCGTAGGGTACACAAACATAGACTCTTTTTAGACTCATTTAATTGTTGATAGGATTTGGATCCAATTCATAATTTTTTTTAAAATTTTCATTAGAGGGGTAATATTGAGTGTGAGCCAACACGTTGTCCTACACTGACATGCCGAAACCAACAGAAGCTACCAGGTGACTGTTGTGACACCTGTATTGATGGTAGGTATCAATGTGTCAATCATTGTGTGTATTATAATTTGTGCAAATATTAAGACGATTTTTAGCTAAATAAAAAAATGCTGTAAAATTACACTACATTTGATCATCATGAAGGCACATTAGAGAGCTTTTGATTTACAACAACAAAATGACCAAACATGCGCATATTGTGTTGTTAGTTGCCACATGGAAGTAGACTCTGCCAAAACTGTGTCGACAAATGTGCACAATGAATTAACATGACGTAACTATAGTTCCTAGATTGTCACAAAAGCGAAACTCTATATTGATATGAAAAATATTGTATAAATATTATGTTTAACTTTGATTTTGCAGATTATCCATGTGTTGTACTTGGGGTACAGTTTCCTTCAGGAGAGGTCATTCCTCATCCAAATAATCCTTGTGAACTCTGTTCTTGCGATAATGGTTTAATGACTATTAATATTGAGCCATGTCCTGTAACAAACTGCCCATACCCCTTGCGAGGAGAGTGTTGCCTGACTTGTGAAGGTAAATTTAAATTGTTTACTAAATGTTATTTAGGCATGAACTATTTTTATATTCTAAAGTAAATAGCATAACATTTGTTTATGAAGGTTATTAAAACATAATAATTTATAATTTCTAACTGAAAATATTTATATTTTTAATAGACACTTGGTGATCATGGTTATTGTTTTCTCATGTTTCAGAGGGTTGTACTTATGCTGGAAACAACTATGTGACTGGAACTTCATTCAGTAGTGACAACAGCGACCCATGTCAGATCTGCACTTGCTCTGTAGGTTCCAGTAATTCATTAATAAAATTTGTGTATTCAAGGATCTTGTCATCTGATTTTCTCTTTTTAAGGATTTAGGCATGGTGAAATCCATGATCTGGTCATCTCATCATTACTTCTAAAAGATGTAGATTATTAAACTAAGTTTAAAACTAAGTTTAAAACAACTTCTCTGCCGCTGATGAGATCCGTTGGGTTTATTTGTTAAAATATTATATATTATTTCAGAGAGGTTTTGTAACATGTAAAAGAAAAACCTGTCCACCTGTGCAGTGTTTCCACGCGGTTGAACAACCAGGCGAGTGCTGCCCTGTCTGCAGTGACTGCTCATATGAAGGCCGGGAATACAGAAACGGTGCAACCTTTAATGACACTTTAGACACATGCCGTCAATGTAGATGCTTGGTTAGTAATTGGTTTTATTTGTCTATTCATTGTAAAGATTAGAGAGTTTTTGGTTTTTAGAACCTAGAATCTAGGAATCACAAAGTCCCAATATGTAAACATATGACTAGTTGCTAGGTTCTAGGTCGTTCCAAATCGATTGTTCCCTATTGCTTTATTTTAAACTGCAGTTATACCACATTGTCAAGTAGAGAATAAAACCAACCTTAAAAAAAATGAAGGAGATTTTGTTATGACAGATCGTTTCTGGTATGTTACATTTTACTCGGTGTCTTCCAACAAACATTTAAGCTTTTTTTGCTCTTATTTTTTAACTACTGTCTGCTCAGAGATCTCTCATAATTCCACATCAGACTAAAGAATTTGATAGCTTAGACAGTTTTACAAACGGAGAAGGTTTTAGAAGTCTATTTCGTGAGATCCCTACCTGTATAGACTAGACTCTACATATGCCATTATTCCCAATATGGACACCCCTCGAAAGGAAAATGGAATAGTCCAGGCGCCGTAGCGGGCCGTACAAACGTCTCTCACGCATGACATCGTCCTCATATTCCTTTCGCTTTCCATGGAAAGCGGACGTGTGACCTTGAAACCTTGAAGGAAAACTAATTAAAAGAACAATAACAAAGGACACCTGGCTAGCAACGCATACCTTTGTAACTTTAGGGATAGGCCTAGTTGACAGGTCTGATAATAAGCCTAACCCAGTTATTATTATAAAGCATTGTACACTCTGTCTTGTTATTCTTCATTTTAGAATGGAAATGTGAAATGTGCGACCAAGCAGTGTTTACCAGCCATGTGTACCCATCCTGCCACTGATAGATGTGGATGCAGAGAGTGCAGTGGTTAGTATTATAAATTGTACTTGCTATGGTATCCATAAGGAGGGATGAGTACTATGTTTTTAAGGTTTCTGGGTTAGAAGGTAGGATGGGGGCATGAAGAGAGTGTGGGTGGTAGTTGTTTTGTGGTGAATTGTCCCCTGGGGTAGTTGTCGAGTTGACCTGGGTATGTGTAAGGAATTGTTACCCAAGATGTAGTTGTCCAAAGATAGTTGTCTAACGAACAGTTATTCTGGTAGTTGCCTAGAGATAGTTGTCTGAGGTAGTACAATTTTGTGGGTATTTGTTCGGGGGTTGTTGTTCTAGAATGTTTTAGCAAAACAACTAAATCACCAGTAAAATCCATGCCTTCTAAACTTGTGTTCTGTATGAGGGTAGTAGTGCAATTTTTAACAATTAGCTTTTAACTGCCTATCTAAATTGAAGCTATTTTTGTTGTTTAAATTTATTATTCTATTTGTTGATGTAGATTGCATGATGGATGAAGTATTTGCCAGAACTGGACAAATATTTGAAAATCCCAATGACAGATGCCAAGATTGCCTGTGCCTTGTGAGTATATAATGGCATTTACATGATATTCATTATAATAGCTTTATTAGAGGTTAAACATTATACTTTTTATCCATTTAATGCAACCCAACAGCAGATGCCTTTACCTACTATTCTTATAAAGTATGTCTCACTACAAAGCTTGTGTTTCTAGCACTGTTGTGTTAGTCAGGTATTGAACCTGTGTTCTTAGGATTGGTAACATGATAACGGCTGCCATGCTACAATGCTAACATTCAGGCCTAGATAATGGCTAGGTATTCACCTTTCACACTTACACTTAAAATTGAGAAATATCTCACTTATGTGTAATCAATGAATATGGCCATTGACCCTGAGATAAGTGAGCTCTTAGCTATTATCACTTACATTGTATACTGGTGACATTTTCACTTTATTTATAACTTTATAGTACTGTATTGATTATACTTTTTGTTATACATTAATTGATTTACTTTAGGCTGGTTATATACGATGCACCAATAGACAGTGTCCCACCCTATCCTCCATGTGTCTGGACCCTATCATGCTGCCTGGAGAGTGCTGTCCATCCTGCAGAAAAATGGGTAGGGAAAAGATATTTCTGAATTTAGTCCATTGCAGTGTAATTTTAATTGTAGCTCTCTGTTAACCAGATGAAACTTATAACAAGATTGTTTTGAAGATATTGAATTTTTAAGAAAATAAATAAATTAATTAATTAAGTTATCCTGCAATAAGTTACTTAATTTACTGATTAAAACTGCTTAGACCACAATGTTTCAGTCCCAAACATTGTTTTTAATAAGAGAGATTTATTCACAGTTTTCTGATTGCGTATTCATGTAATATAATACAGGACACAGGAAGTTCTGTTGCAGAGTTCATTTGTAATGTGCTGACCAAAACAGGATTATATAACTTCCCTTACCATAAACTTTTCTGTTTTTGTTTTTTGTAATTAAAGGTTGTATTGATCGACAAGAACTCAATCCATGCGAGGAATGTGATTGTATAAACGGACAATGGTCATGCAGCCGGAGGGAATGTCCAACACCACAATGTCCACATCCAGGACTGGGAAGGTGTTGTATGGAGTGTGATGGTAAGAAAAAATCTGAATTGCATAATATTAATATAAGAATTATCATTCGGCTTTACCATGTTGAAACACCGGTTCTCGTCAGATCACCGAAGTTAAGCTACGTTGGGCCTGGTTAGAGCTTGGATGGGAGACCATCTGGGAATAGCGGGTGCTGTATACGGAGTTGGGGGTCCCGTTAGGCATTTGAAATCAGCACTGCTGACTCTTATGGCAGGCCCTGCATCTAGTATCTGCCTCAGACCTCTGGTCAAGGTGGGCACTGGACGAGAGAAGCCCTTGATCAATGTTAGGGCCAAACAAGGTGCTTTAAACATTCCTGGCTTTGTTTGCATCAAACCTGTTAGTGGCGGTAATTATCGCTGTTGGTTTCGATTGAATAAAATAAAATAAAAATTTGTTTCACAGGGAAGTGTCCCCTTAATAGTGGTGTTTCATCAATTCTGGTGTCCCAAAAGAGAGATTCTACTGTATATAACAAACATAGATTAAAAAAGATTTTGTTTTAATTATACATTAGAGTGTACATATAATGGTAAACCATGGGCAAATGGAGATGAATTCCCTGATCCAGCTGATGGCTGCAGAAGCTGTCTATGCGTTGTAAGTATAATCATTTTGTTTGTTATTTTTCTGTAAGTACTATGTTGTTGAGTGAAAAATAGAAATGGGATATACACATGTGATGTTTACTTTTGAAAGCTGTACCATTTTCATCTGCCTTTATATGCATGTCAAATTATTTTCAGTACAACCTCTATTAATAGGACACCTTTGGGACCCAACACAGTGTCCTCGTAATAGGGGTGTTTCCTGAATAGGGCTGTGCCCTTAATAGGGCTGTGCCCTTAATAGGTATGTCCCATAATAGGGGTATTCCAAAGGAGGGGTTTTGCTGTATCTTGATTATTTCATTGACCATTATTGTATGTCTATTGTGACATAGTGTGTTGAATTTACAAAACTTAAATTATGTTCTTTTCATTGATTATCTAGAATGGTATTGTGACCTGCTCTGACCCAGTGTGCGATGTGCCTAAATGTAGAAATCCAATCATTCCTGCTGGTCAGTGTTGTCCAGTTTGTATTGGTGAGTAGTACTACTATTTAAAACAGTTTCAATTTTTCATTTGTATGTTTTGAATACTTACCTGGATAAGTCAATTGCCAATATTGAACTATTAGAGTATTCTGAAATGCCTAATAAAACAGTCTGAACTTGTTTTTGAAGCTTTGAAGTTTTAAATGGAAAAAAAATAATAATCAAGGAATGAATGAACCAAAATGGTCATAATACTTCATTAATAGTAGAATTACAATAACCATATCTTTCCAAAAATGCATTCACATTATATAATTGTTTATTTCTTTCAGGAACTTGTGTAATTGATGATTTAGTAGTGGATGATGGGGACAGCTATGTTCCAGCATCAGATCCATGTGCTTCTTGCACTTGTAGAGTAAGTTAATACTAAAATTACATTAATACCAATGACAAAATCATATTATCATCATCATCATCAAATTATCAGTTAATTTTTTTAACTTATCAGATAATAAAATTCAAGTGCACATGATCAATTATTATTATTAGAGCTCAATTCCAACAACGCAACAATTTCTCCTTCAATATTACATTTGCGGATAATTATCTGATTTTAATGAAAAAAATATTCTTTTCTTTTTATAGAATGGTCAAGTTTTCTGTGAAACTATTCAATGTCAACAGTACTGTACTCATCCTCAACTACAACCAGGCCAATGTTGCCCTAACTGTCTAGGTAAATAAAATAATAACTATTTAAATGTCTCTTAGTGGTTGTTTATGTTATCTGTTCTATTTCTACCTATTTTATATATAAAACTCTGTAATGAATTTTTTCTACATTTTTATTTAGACTGTAACTACAATGGAATTTTCTATAGAAATAATGCAGTGTTTGTACCTCAGAATAACAACTGCCAAGAATGTATATGCCAGGTAAGTTTTATTAGCTGAAAAATATAAATACTCGTCTCTTAAAAGTAGTTTAAAAGCTTCTGAGCACAATTCCATTTTGATGCACTTTATGGATGTGTGTAGTAGCAAGAATGTTTACACCAGACAAAGGTACAAACTCATTCCCTTATTTGTATAGATTTTCAAAATATGTGTGTATATAATAGGGATATCCAATCATGATCTACTTTTTTCCCCTATGTTAGACAGGTAATGTGATCTGTGATCAGGTTCAATGTCCACTGCTGCCATGTCCAAACCCAATCAATGTGCCTAACCAGTGCTGTCAGATTTGTCCAGGTAGGTAGTATATTTGGTTACATTTGGTTCCGTTTGTTAGCCACCAATTTACCAGTCAACATACTACCACCATGATGGTAATTCCAAGTTGCTCTTTGCGTACTCCAGCAATAGATGTTTCAGTTTTTCATGTGTGGACTACGATGATGTGCAGTTTACCTACACACTCATAGTATATCTTCCATGACCGTTGCCTCTTAGCAAAAGCCTCGCTAGGCTTAGAAAGATAGGCGAGCCCAAGTATGTATTTTCCATGACCGTTGCCTCTTAGCAAAAGCCTCGCTAGGCTTAGAAAGATAGGTGAGCCCAAGTATGTATTTTCCATGGCCGTTGCCTCTTAGCAAAAGCCTCGCTAGGCTTAGAAAGATAGGCTAGCCCAAGTATGTATCTTCCATGACCGTCGCCTCTTAGCAAAAGCCTCGCTAGGCTTAGAAAGATAGTCTAGCCCAAGTATGTATCTTCCATGACTGTTGCCTCTTAGCAAAAGCCTCGCTAGGCCTAGAAAGATAGGCTAGCCCAAGTATTATTATTCTGTAGCTATAGTAGCAGGTATAATGGTTACTGATTCTTTGAAAAATGCAGATATGATTCTGACTAGCCAATGGTAAATTCTTGTATTGTAGTCACACTGCCTCCCACTGTGTGGTGATTGTATACAGAGTAACATAAGCTCCATAGTTGAAAATTAAAACAAATGATTCTGTTTACTTTCCCAGTATGCTTGTTCCGTGGCTATGAATATTTGGATGGAGCATCTTGGCTGGTTGAAAGTGATTCTTGCACACAGTGTGAATGCATTGTAAGTATATCTAATTTTTCTGATTTTGAATGAAAGAATGTTTGTATGAGTCAATATTCAGTGTGGTTTCATTTGTCAGGCGGTCAAATTACACATATATGTTGACATATTCAAATATGACTTCCTTGATATAACTAATAACATATAACACATAGGTTCCATCCCTCCAGATTTTCCCCAGGAGCCTCCAGAATGTTCATCCGATCTTCAGAAGTAGAATGAGTCTTCTCTGATAAAGACTATAAACCGTAGGTCCAGTGTACACATTTAGCTCATGTGCACTTTAATGAACCTAGTACATCTTTTGAGATGAGTAGGGGGTTGCCCCGGTGTACTAGTACATCACAGCCACTGATCATAACTGTGCCAGTGCAAGTCTTTGACTGAAGAGGTTTCCCAGTATAAATAAATAATATAAGCAATTGTCTTTCTTAGGGAACAACAGTATCATGTGGAAAACTTGAATGCCAAGAAGCAGACTGCAGTCACCCGGTACCTGGTGCATGCTGCCCTCTATGTGAGAGTTGTCTGTTTGAAGAGACTATCTACAACAATGGTGAAAACTTTAGGCCAGATGACTGTAGGGACTGCATCTGTACAGTAAGTTCGTTTGTGTGTTCATGATTGATAAAGCTCTCTTTACACTATCAAACTAGTTTGACAAAAAAAGTATGATGTGCCTAGATATGGTAATGATATGCCCAAATATGGTAGTGGTATGCCCAAATATGGTAGTGGTATGACATCATCACATTTTTTTATCACATAAAGTTTGATAGTGTAGACAGAGCTTTACATTCTAAACAATTATGTAACTATTGGGGAAAGTGTTTACAATGGTGAAGGGTAGAGTTCATATTAGTTTGATGTTTGCAAAATATATTTGTGGGGATGATCTAAATGGAATTAATGTGACAATGGTGAAAATGAGAAAGATGTAATAGAAGTACCAATGTCAATGGCGAAGATGATGATGACGACATTATAGATGAGGCTATGGGTGATGATGATGATGTTGTGGATGATGATGCTGTGGAAAATGACTATGCTGTGGGTGGCGATGATGATGCTGTGGATGGCGATGATGATGCTGTGGATGGCGATGATGATGCTGTGGATGGCGATGATGATGCTGTGGATGGCGATGATGATGCTGTGGATGGCGATGATGATGCTGTGGATGGCGATGATGATGCTGTGAATGGCGATGATGATGCTGTGGATGGCGATGATGTCATAAGAAAGGACGATGCAGTGGATGATGGTGACGCTGTAGATGATGACGACAATATAAATTACCCCGTTGTGATTTTGATTCTGCAGAAAATGACAATGTTGTGAATGACAATTCTGTAGACAACGATGCTATACAATGCTGCTGTAGAAGTTTTCTTTGTATAGTTTTTGGATATTTGACCATGTAATTTTTTTTATAGGCTGGTAATGTACAGTGTATTGAACAAACATGTGCACCACTCACTTGTTTAGACAGAATCCATGTTTGGGGAGAATGCTGCGAGAAATGTAGAGGTAAATTTTTAATAGTTATTTCTATTCTGTACAGAAAATACACTACAGTCTACTGTAAATTATGACTATAAAGCTCTATCTACACTATCAAACTTTATGTGATAACAAAAAATGTAATGTTCCCATAATATGGACACGATGATGGCATATCACTACCATATTTGGGCACACGTCAAATTAGTTTAATAGTGTAGACAGAGCTTTATGCTCCTAAACTGATGAATGTTTTTGAAACTTGGTATGTCTTATTTGAACTCTATACAATACATACATATTTTATTCATTAAAAATGCCAGTTCATTGGATGTACTGTACGTGAATACTTTTCATATGGGAAATTAAATTGTACACCAATTTTAGATTGAAATGTCTGGGAAAACAAACAACGGTGCTGTGGTGTAATTCAATATATAATATTAGAGAGAGATAGCAAGCTTTTAAGAAGCTAGTACTTTGTCAGGGCTGATAATAAAACTGAATGTATTTGCTATTTTTTAGGGTGTGTCTACGACAACATTGAGTATGCAAGTGGTAAATCTTGGCAGTCTACTTCTAACCCCTGTCTATCATGTAACTGTCATGTGAGTATTAGATAATTATGTAAACCATTAATACTTGAATATTGTTTGAAGGTTTGCATGGTGAAATCAAATGTTGATATAAAGTTTGCGGTACACCACGTATATGTTTTCCCCGACCTTTGGAAAAGGGCTACTGCAGTTCCCATTCCTAAAACAGTGAATGCTAGTTCTGTCTCTGACCTTAGACCTATTTCCCTTACCTATGTTCTTGCCAGGGTATTTGAATCTTTTATTGTTAAGTGGATTCTTGAAGATATTAAGGGTAAATTAGATTCTCGTCAATTTGGTAGTAGGAAAAAGGCTTCCTCAACTCACTATCTTGTTAGTCTTATTGACTCTACACTCAAAGATGTTGAGAAGGGTAAATGTTATGTTAACCTATGTGCCACTGACTTTACTAAAGCTTTTGATCGTGTTGATCATAATGTTATTATTATAAAGTTGATTGAACTGGGTGTGAGGTCATCCATAATTCCCATCGTCTGCAGCTTTCTCACTTCCCGTTCTCTCAACACCAAGTTTGCTGGGATTTTGTCATCTTCAAAGTCACTGACTTGTGGTGTCCCACAGGGGACATTGCTTGGCCCTGTACTTTTCCTAGTACTTATTAACGATGCTTGTGTTGATTGCTGCAGACGATGGAAATATGTGGATGACCTCACCCTTGGGGAGGTCGTTCGCAAAGGTGATTTGCCTTCCATGCAATCCCTGTTAGATGATCTGAGTGTTTGGTGTTCATCCAATAATATGATACCCAAACCCTCCAAATGCCATATCTTGGTTGTCAATTTTCTTAAGGACAAGTCGGATGATATTATATCGCCTTCTTTTAGTCTGAGTGGTTCCATTTTACAAGTAGTTGATCACATGACGCTTCTTGGTGTAATCATTCAAAATGACCTGAAATGGGAACTTAACACTAATAATATTGTGTCTAGAGCTTCTAGACGTTTATTTTCCTTGTGCATTTTGAAGAAAGCAGGAATCTTAATTAATGATCTGTTGACTGTTTATATGGCGTATATAAGACCTATTTTAGAATATGCTGCCCCTGTTTGGCATGGCGCTATCACTAAGGACATGTCCAAGTCTATTGAAAAGGTACAAAAGAGAGCATTACGTATCATGCTAGGTAACAACTATTTGTGCTATGATCATGCATTGTCTGTTACTGGTTTACCTACTCTTGTAGAGAGAAGAAACAAACTTGTGTTGTCTTTCGGGGAAGGCTTATTAAAATCCGAGCTGTTTAGAGAAATACTTCCCCCTCTTCATAAGCCAGCTCGGTCTCTCAGAGTCAACCGCTTTCTAGAAGTACCTCATTGTAAAACCAGCAGACTTAGGTCGTCTCCAGTTCCCACCATGGTGGATATAATTAATAGGCACCACTAGCTCTTTTTTAGATATGTAATAAGTGAATGTTTTAAGGTTTTTTATTCATGTATGTTTTTAATTGTATGGTACGATATCTAATTTTATTAAGATGTTTCTATTTTTATAGCAATTTTAACTAATTTTTAGTCATTGGTAATACATTTCATTTCAGTCCTTGACTGTCGTTTTGTAATATATTTTTATATACCGAATAAATAAATAAAATAAAATATTAGTTCTGAAAAGAACTGTTGAGTTTCTCAACGTTTCGATCAATACACTTTGATTGTCCTCAGTAGTGAGAATGTTTCTCAATCCTGAGGACGATCAAAGTATATTGATTGAAATGTCGAGAAACTCAACAGTTCTTTTCAGAACTAATATACGTGGTGTACCGCCATCAATACTTGTTTACTTTTTTCCTGAATAGCAAAGCTAATTCTTGGGTAGAGGCTAGACAATGCCAATAAGACAAGGGTGCCAATTTTTGTGGGTGGCTGACCAGTGATAGCTCAAGACATGTTTAAAAGATAGTAATTGTTATCAACATTTCCAGACCTGGTGTTAACGTTTTAGTAATTTTAAAACACATTTTAATAGCTGTGTTAAAAAAAAGGAAGTTCCCAAGTAGTTATCCACATCAACATACATAGCAATTTGTTTATTATAAGTCCAAAGGGTTTATAAATAGTAACTACAACTAATGACAAGGATAGACTTATATTTCTCAATCATAGGTAGGTTTGTTCATTCCAATGCCAGCACCTATCATAAGAATCCTTATATGCTACCACCTAGGCCTACATTATAGATAATTTCTGTTTTTAATTAGCATTTGCTGTAATTGTAATTTGCTGAATATATAAAAGTATGCATATTTATTTACATACAGGAGGGTACTACCATGTGTACTGAGCTACAGTGTATCATCCCTGACTTTTGTACAAATCCAGTCATGGTGGAGGACCAATGTTGTCCTATATGCCCAGGTAAAAGACATAGTTGGATTAGCATTAAAGAAAGGGTTTGTAGTAGGGGTTGGGGATGAGTTTCTGCATAACAAAGTCATAGACACAGTGGAGAGACATACCCTTTGGCAATAGTTGTCATTGACAGCTCTTGTCTCTCTTCAGTGTTTTTTTATGTTTCACTGAAAAGGGATAAATAAACAATATATCAACTATTTTACACACTATTTAGGGTATTGTATGTAAAAACATATATTCAGTGATTAATTTACTGTGACATAATGATTGTCACTGTAGTTGTTATACACAAAATAGTGGTCATCATATCTTACATTGGGATGGGTTTTTACTTCATGCCTTTTGCCAGGAAAGATTGTTAATATGTGAAAATACTGATTCCAATGCTCTACAATTCAGATTGTGTTCTGCATGTTTAACCTTGACATAACTTGATCTAAAGCTTTTTGAACACATTTATTAATTATGTATCTATAGGATGTGAAATTGGTGGTTTAACATACAATGAAGGTGACAGGTTCCAACCCAGTAGTGACCCATGTGAAACATGCTACTGTATGGTGAGATAAGATACTTCTTAAAATCACAACTTTAGTACATAATCAAATAATGCTAAAATGGCATAAATAATAGATATAGGAAAATATCTACCTATCATTCTGGTAAAACTATATACCATCATCTTTACCTCTAGTTTGAATTTCTCTATTACTTATTTTCTATTTTTAGAATGGTTTAACATGTTACAGAGAACCTTGCCCATCCTTGATTGACTGTCCAAGTCAAAATATTGTCCAGCCCGCCCCAGGCGAGTGCTGTCCATCGTGCAATGCAGGTGAGAAACAACAGTTTTCTGAGACAATTTAATTTGTATTTTATTCAATAGAGAAGATACCCATTACATAATACAGCTTTCAACGGACAATGCAAGAGCCCTATTATTTGATGGATCAGTACTCCAGTGTAATTCCTACCCTTTCGAATAATGAACTAGGCTCTTCAAAGTGCACAAGAGCCAAGAGTATACACTGGACCTCCAGTTTTAAGTCCTTATCCGAGAAAACTTGTTCTACCACAAGAACTAGAGTCGAGGAAAGCCTTGCCCGGGTAAAAAAACGATCGGGATTCCCGGCGGGATCCCACTGGGATCCCACTGGGATTTGCGTAAAATCCCACCGGGAATTATGGTCGGGGTTCCCGGTGGGATTTTACGCAAATCCCACTGGGATCCCGCTTGAATTTAAAAAGAAAACGATCGGGATTTCCGGCGGGATCCCGCTGGGATTTGCGTAAAATCCCACCGGGATTTATGGTCGGGATTCCCAGTGGGAGAACCTGTGCCGATTTCATGGCTACGGTTTGCGGCATCCCTACCTTATATTTAATGAACATTTCCAACAAAATTATTAAACAAGAGTGTTTTTATCTTTCAGCTGCTTCTCTGAGTTTCAACTGTTCTATACATAATATTGGAATTGAGATAAAACCATTTGGTAATAAATGCTACACTTGCACATGTGCAGTAAGTATGGTTTCATACTATAACAATAATATATTATTTCAAGCAGTATAACTACTGTATTTAGTTTTGTAAGTTTGAATAACATTGTTTTTAAACATCTATTATTACTACAAATAGTAATGAATGTTTATGAATTTGATGGTGAGAATATTTCTTGAGGTAAGAGATTTACGACTCTTCGGTCTAAGATTTTTTTTTCTGTATGTGAAGAACAATTTTTCGTACAAAAAGATGAACATGCATTAGAACCATTATCACCATTAGATATCACTAATATCACTCATATCCATTAGGTAGAACTAATATCGAACAGCATGTGAGGCATAATTAACCAATCAAATTGCAAGAATACACTGTATGAATAAAATCAAATTTTATGACTACCAAACAAACCATAATATGATGACATTTTAGAAAATATAATGGATGGGTTTAAGATAATTATTTATTCTTTTTATTTACCAGGAAATTGGTCGTTGGGACTGCAGAATGCAAATGTGCCCAGCACTTGATTGTCCACTCAGAGAACAGATACAAGATCCTGGTGACTGCTGTCCTCGGTGTGAAGGTAGGGGTTAAAAAAATCAATATTACCATAAAATATAGGTAAATAGTCTTGAGGTTGCAACCTCAGATTTTTACAGCAGTTAAAATTGATATGATGCGCAATTGTTACCAGAGTATATCTATTACATAGTGTGACTGTTTTGTCTTACAGTTTGTTATGTTGGTGACCATGACAACCCGCTAGTTTATATGAACGGTGAAACATGGAAGGATCCACGGAATATCTGTGCCACTTGCACATGTAATGTAAGTTTGTTTATATTCATTGTTTCTGTTTGCAAATTTTCCACTCAAGGAAAAATAGCAATCAGAGATAAAAGCCCAAGAGATAAAAATGTTAATCTGCAATAAAATACTGACCATGTTAGAATTAAAATTGCTTGACAGAAATCTTGAAAAGAGGGTCATCGGTGCCAACAAGAGCAATATATATATGCATTTAAAGTCTCAACTACATTGACTATAGGTACTATTGGCCACCCAGCACCCTTTTAAATTATCTAATAAACTATTTTAATTGAATATTAAATGTGTGTGTCTGGGGATTAATTTATTGTAACACCAATAGTGAATGACATGCCAAAACTGAGGTTGGAATTTGTTTAAATGTCTGTATGACATGCATGTGCATATATGATATGCATGTCATACATGCAGACATGTTTTAACTTTGATCATACCATGTCATGTTTGAGGTAGCTGCTGGCTTGAGATTGTCCACTTATGACCTCAAAACGTTCCTAATTCATTAACCTACTCCCCAAAAAGATTAATTGTTTACGTTGTTGTTGCCTAGGATCGCAGATTATTACTAGAATTTTGTGGTTTCCATTAAAAAAAAAATATTGAGATTGGTGAAAAGGTGTGAGATTTTGGGTGCGTGGCGTGAGAGCCTGAGGTTGGGTAAAAAAGCACAAGCCTCACACTAGATGCGTGGGACTTGACATATGTTTGCAAGAACAGTTGCAAATTCATCCATTTTAATCCATTTCTGCTTCTTGTTAGTTCAGACTAATTATACTTGTACATTTCTAGGCTGGTTCAATCACCTGTGAGATGGATCAGTGCAGACCAATCAAATGTGGTGAAGGCTTTGTTGAATTCCGTCCAGAAGGTGCTTGTTGCTCGATGTGCAGAGGTAAATTCAGGAAAAAACGTTATGTTGTAGTTATTTTAACTATAAAAGTTGAATAATGGGCAATACTAACACCCAAAATATTATGATGCATGTGGATGTTAGGCCTTCACATTACATTACAGTTTATGTTTTTGTCAATATTTTAGAGTTATTAGTTTCCTTGTCATGTCGTCAACTGCTTAAGTGGTCAATGCTTAGAGTAATTTTTACTTATTTTGATCTCCTTTCACACATTGTCTTTTTTTTTTCTCAAGTATAACAATCTGTTCTTTTTTGTTTGGAAATGTGTGGAAAATAAATAAATCAAACAAACAAACAATGGTATAAACTCCCACCTTCAAAGTTAGCTCAGCACAATTTAAGAAGATTCATCGATTTCATCTACAAATTGATGACTTTTGGGAATAGAAACACCATTCTGTTTGATTTTTCATTCATTCAGTTTGATAACTTATATATATTAAATATTGTATAGATTATAAAGATGAAATCCACAATTTTATTTTGTTTTTTCAGCAAGTGAAGTTCCATGCAATTTTGATGGTATGCTGTATCAGGTTCGTTTTTAGGTTTTTTTTTTGTGAAATTAAACAATTACACTAATATTAAATGTTTTATAAGTAAAAAAAGCTTGCAAAAAGAGAATCAGCACCTCTAGAGGTTTCATCTAGCAAGTGGCTAAGCAGTTAAGACAGTAGAACCGTAATACGAGGCTCACTTGCTCCTTGGTTCTAGAAGTGGAACGAGTTCTCGGATAAAGACTATAAACCGTAGGTCTGGTGAACACATAATGCTTGTGTGAACTTTAAAGAACCTAGCACATCTTTCGAGATGAGTAGTGGGTTACTCTGGTGTACTAGTTCAACACAGCCACTGTCCCACACACCACTACTTAAAAGTAGGCCTTATGGTAGGCTTCCTATTTCCGTAACAATCAATATGTTGATTGTGAAGCTTAAAACGATGATAGATATCCATTATAAATATACCACATACCACCCACAAACATGTACAATACAGAGCACCACATCCGTTAGCAAATAAGCTTTGGTTTCAACTTTACCTACTTTATTGTGTAAATAGTGATTCTAATTGTTACCAATTTTACATTGTATTATTTACTCTTGTATCTTTTTAGCCTGGTGAACAATGGAAGCGAGATGAGTGTACTTCATGTTTGTGTAATGAAGGACAGACTCGTTGTGTTCGTACTAAATGCCGTCAACTCAGATGTGAAGCGGTAAGAAACTTGAAAGAACTACCACTAAGACCTAAAAGGAGCATTTATGTGTGTGACATTAAATGAAAAATGTGTATTATAGGCATGCCTAAGCAAACCACAATGAATCTTACTTACTTTGCCCTTAGCCGTTTGGGGGCTGTTAGGGCACTGTAGATGATTTAACAACTCTCCTCCATGTAGCCCTGTCCTCCGCCATCCTCAGTGACTCATTCTTTGATGTTGTAATTCCAGTGTTCCTTGAGTCTTCCTCTTTTCCTCCCACCTGGTACAGTGCCTTGCATGATTGCATGCCTACTTTTTGTGCACATGACCTATCTCAAGGCAGGGACAGTTTACAACAGTGCTATCTAATCTTATGTTTATGTTACTCTACTCCATGCCTTCAATATGTTTTAAACTTTTTCAGGATGAAATTTTGTTCCTAGCGCCTGGAGAATGTTGCCCTATGTGTATGACAAGTAGGTATCCATGTTTTAAAAACATTTTCTTAAGCTCTATCTACACTTTATGTGACAAACACAAATGTGATGTGCCCATATATAGACATGATGATGTCATATCACTACCATATTTAAGCATAATACTACCATATTTGGGCACATCACACTTTTTTTATCAAACTAATTTGATAGTGTAGACAGAGCTTTAGGTAGGTTTGATATTATAATGACTTCAGAAAATTAGTTATGTTCCATCTTTCTGTGAATAATATAGAAAAACCTGGATATGGATTTATGAATAGAGTTACAACTAGTAACAATTCTCTCGTAAAGGTTTTTGTACAATCTAGTATGATTAGATTTGTTATGATATTTTTATATATATAGTTTGAATGTTTTGTTAACTTTTTTATATTTTTATATGTACTGTATATGGAGAAATCTGAAATAAAGTTAAATAATAATAATAAAATATATTTGTTTGTGTACAGGGCCTGGAACTTGCATTGCATTTGGAGACCCACATTACAGGACCTTTGACAATAAAATTATTCACTTCCAAGGGGATTGTCGCTATATCATGGCAATGGACTGTGAGAACGAAGACTTTGTGTAAGTCCCCACCATGAACATTTATTATGTAAGCCATTCAAGGGCTGGCTTAAGATGCACTCCAATATCCTATATTCTAAGCAGTTTAAAATTGAGACAGTACCCACAAATGATTTTGGCTAGACAAACCATGGTTTTTTTGCCATCTTACAAATTTCTGCATCTTACAAGATTGTGGACCTCGTAGTGTACATAAATGCCAAAGATATAAAATGTTGCCATTGTAAATGGGACCTTAGTTTATTATAATTGTTTATATTAGTTTCTAAGATTTTATCTAGAGTATTATATTTTTTACAATCGTTTCTCTTGCATATTAATGTTGGTTCAGTTTTATATTTTTGTAGAAAATAGATAGAAAATCATTCCTTCGTTTAAAAACTTATTTTTGTAGTGTTGAAGTGAAGAATGACAACAGAGGTCAAAATGGGGTATCATGGACTGATGAGGTCACAGTGATGATTGGAGGTCATGAAGTTGAAATAGGTCAAGGTGGTGTAGTAAAGGTAGATATTTATTACTTGATGATGGCTACTTGTTTAGTTGATTCGGGACACTGAACAGATATAACCATAAAATCGGCAGACTCTCGGCTCTCCTCGCGACCATAATTCTGGTGGTAGAACAAGTCTTTTCTGATAATGACTTTAAACTAGAGGTCCAGTGTGCACTTTGAAGAACCCAGTGCATCTTTCAGAGGAGTAGGGGTTTACTTGTCTATCACAGCCTTTGTTATGGAAAGATAAATGAATGAACTGTAAAAAATAAAAATAAAGGACCCTAGGAGAGATAAGATTTGTTTTATGTGTAAAATCTATGGAAAATGGACGGTTGTCAGTGTAAATTATGGATATGAAACTAAGGGTGGATCCACAGGAATGCTATAGTGTTAGCACTCACCTTTAAAGCTCTGTCTACATTATAAAACTAGTGTGATGTGTCAAAATATGGTAGTGATATGACATCATCATGCACATTTGTTGTCACATAAAGTTTGTTAATCCTGGATTCACCCATGGAAACTAAACACATAATATTTTGTTATTTTCCATTACATTTTAGGTGGACGGGTTCAATGTGATGTTGCCGCATCTTGTTGTTCCTCATTTTTCTGTTGAAGTTCAAAATAACAATTTTTTTGTGACAACAAACATTGGATTAAAGGTAATATATTATTAATTTTATTATAATATGCTGGAGTATGTTTGCTATCTGAAATGACTATGTATAATCCAATTGATTTCAATTTCCAATTAAATGTCAAAATGGTTATCTTGCTCCCTGAAGGGTGAGGGTAAATGCAATCAGGTTTTTCTGTCTTTGTGTCCATGTGTGTGTATATTTGATATGCAATCATCCAAGACCATGGTACAGTGTGGTCTTTAATTGTTGTGAGACCTGTATTCTATTGATTTTTTTATGGACTACCAACATAGGCTACTGCACGAGGACCAGACATGCTTTAGGCAGTGTTAAATTTATGCGTTAAGCTCTGTCTACACTATCAAATTTATGTGACAAAAAAAAATGTGATGTGCCCATATATATGGACATGATGATGTCATATCACTACCATATTTGAGCATATTACCTACCATATTTGGGCACCCTTTTTGTCAAACTAGTTTGATATTGTAGACAAAGCTTTAGTCTAAACTACATCATGCTTTGACACAGTTCAGCACACAAGTATCTTTTACCACATATTGTAGATATTATGGGATGGTCGTAGTTACCTAGAGGTTAGCGTTCCGGGATCATATGCTAAGAAGATGTGTGGACTTTGTGGCAACTTTAACGGCTATCATCAAGATGACCTCAAGTTGCGATCAGGAAGAATATCCAGCTCTGTGGCGGAATTTGGCAACAGTTGGAAGGTAATATTATACAAATAAGCTTTAGTGAAAATCGTGTGTTTCAATGAATGAAATCATTGTACCATAGCACGAATATAAAAACATTTATTATTTTGTTTTATATAACATCTAAGTAGATTCTTGTCATTTAATTGAGATTGAATGTAAAAAATTGTATCAGGAGATCGCCACTGTTGCTCGCGTCGCTACATCCATTCGCAAAACAGATTGTGCTGATATTGAATTTCATGCAGAAATAGTATTTACTATTGCATGCCATCTGACTCACAAATGACAAGAATTTATTAAGGTGTTATATAATTATAAATATCCTTTTTCTGGAGATAGACGGACACAATACAAATATTTTCCCTTCACATATTCCCTTCAAAATACTCGCTTGCTGCAACTAAAGCGTGTTTTCCACTAAGCGATATGTTTGCACAAATCACAGAAAAAAAATTATCATGCTACGTTTTCCACTACAAAAGCCATTAGCCATATGCATGCGTATATATGCTGATGCTTTTGATTCCTCAAACAAATTCGCCTAGTGGAAAACATGCTTAATGGACTGTACCAAGAACCTCCCAATAAAAAGATAAGGTGATAGTTTTGGTTGTTGTATATTACTTGGAATTTTAAAATATGTATTGTTTGGTAAAAATTCATGTAAGAAATGTAATTTAACTCCAACCATACCAAACCAACCGGTTATGTGAAACTTATTGGTACATCACTTATATGTTGCAATACATTGATTCATCTGTTTGGTAAATCAATTAGATGTTGCAATACATTGATTCATCTGTTTGGTAAATCACTTAGATGTTGCAATACATTGATTCATCTGTTTGGTACATCACATATATGTTGCAATACATTGATTCATCTGTTTGGTACATCACTTAGATGTTGCAATACATTGATTCATCTGTTTGGTACATCACTTATATGTTGCAATACATTGATTCATCTGTTTGGTACATCACTTAGATGTTGCAATACATTGATTCATCTGTTTGGTAAATCACTTAGATGTTGCAATACATTGATTCATCTGTTTGGTACATCACTTAGATGTTGCAATACATTGATTCATCTGTTTGGTACATCACTTAGATGTTGCAATACATTGATTCATCTGTTTGGTACATCACTTATATGTTGCAATACATTGATTCATCTGTTTGGTAAATCACTTAGATGTTGCAATACATTGATTCATCTGTTTGGTACATCACTTAGATGTTGCAATACATTGATTCATCTGTTTGGTACATCACTTAGATGTTGCAATACATTGATTCATCTGTTTGGTACATCACTTATATGTTGCAATACATTGATTCATCTGTTTGGTAAATCACTTAGATGTTGCAATACATTGATTCATCTGTTTGGTACATCACTTAGATGTTGCAATACATTGATTCATCTGTTTGGTACATCACTTAGATGTTGCAATACATTGATTCATCTGTTTGGTACATCACTTATATGTTGCAATACATTGATTCATCTGTTTGGTAAATCACTTAGATGTTGCAATACATTGATTCATCTGTTTGGTACATCACTTAGATGTTGCAATACATTGATTCATCTGTTTGGTACATCACTTAGATGTTGCAATACATTGATTCATCTGTTTGGTACATCACTTAGATGTTGCAATACATTGATTCATCTGTTTGGTACATCACTTAGATGTTGCAATACATTGATTCATCTGTTTGGTACATCACTTATATGTTGCAATACATTGATTCATCTGTTTGGTACATCACTTAGATGTTGCAATACATTGATTCATCTGTTTGGTACATCACTTAGATGTTGCAATACATTGATTCATCTGTTTGGTACATCACTTATATGTTGCAATACATTGATTCATCTGTTTGGTACATCACTTATATGTTGCAATACATTGATTCATCTGTTTGGTACATCACTTATATGTTGCAATACATTGATTCATCTGTTTGGTACATCACTTAGATGTTGCAATACATTGATTCATCTGTTTGGTAAATCACTTAGATGTTGCAATACATTGATTCATCTGTTTGGTACATCACTTATATGTTGCAATACATTGATTCATCTGTTTGGTACATCACTTATATGTTGCAATACATTGATTCATCTGTTTGGTACATCACTTAGATGTTGCAATACATTGATTCATCTGTTTGGTAAATTGATTCATCTGTTTGGTACATCACTTAGATGTTGCAATACATTGATTCATCTGTTTGGTACATCACTTATATGTTGCAATACATTGATTCATCTGTTTGGTAAATCACTTAGATGTTGCAATACATTGATTCATCTGTTTGGTACATCACTTAGATGTTGCAATACATTGATTCATCTGTTTGGTACATCACTTATATGTTGCAATACATTGATTCATCTGTTTGGTACATCACTTAGATGTTGCAATACATTGATTCATCTGTTTGGTAAATCACTTAGATGTTGCAATACATTGATTCATCTGTTTGGTACATCACTTAGATGTTGCAATACATTGATTCATCTGTTTGGTACATCACTTAGATGTTGCAATACATTGATTCATCTGTTTGGTACATCACTTAGATGTTGCAATACATTGATTCATCTGTTTGGTACATCACTTAGATGTTGCAATACATTGATTCATCTGTTTGGTACATCACTTATATGTTGCAATACATTGATTCATCTGTTTGGTACATCACTTAGATGTTGCAATACATTGATTCATCTGTTTGGTACATCACTTAGATGTTGCAATACATTGATTCATCTGTTTGGTAAATCACTTAGATGTTGCAATACATTGATTCATCTGTTTGGTACATCACTTAGATGTTGCAATACATTGATTCATCTGTTTGGTACATCACTTAGATGTTGCAATACATTGATTCATCTGTTTGGTACATCACTTAGATGTTGCAATACATTGATTCATCTGTTTGGTACATCACTTAGATGTTGCAATACATTGATTCATCTGTTTGGTACATCACTTAGATGTTGCAATACATTGATTCATCTGTTTGGTACATCACTTAGATGTTGCAATACATTGATTCATCTGTTTGGTACATCACTTAGATGTTGCAAATACATTGATTCATCTGTTTGGTACATCACTTAGATGTTGCAATACATTGATTCATCTGTTTGGTACATCACTTAGATGTTGCAATACATTGATTCATCTGTTTGGTAAATCACTTAGATGTTGCAATACATTGATTCATCTGTTTGGTAAATCACTTAGATGTTGCAATACATTGATTCATCTGTTTGGTACATCACTTAGATGTTGCAATACATTGATTCATCTGTTTGGTACATCACTTATATGTTGCAATACATTGATTCATCTGTTTGGTACATCACTTATATGTTGCAATACATTGATTCATCTGTTTGGTACATCACTTATATGTTGCAATACATTGATTCATCTGTTTGGTACATCACTTAGATGTTGCAATACATTGATTCATCTGTTTGGTACATCACTTAGATGTTGCAATACATTGATTCATCTGTTTGGTACATCACTTATATGTTGCAATACATTGATTCATCTGTTTGGTACATCACTTATATGTTGCAATACATTGATTCATCTGTTTGGTACATCACTTAGATGTTGCAATACATTGATTCATCTGTTTGGTACATCACTTATATGTTGCAATACATTGATTCATCTGTTTGGTAAATCACTTAGATGTTGCAATACATTGATTCATCTGTTTGGTACATCACTTAGATGTTGCAATACATTGATTCATCTGTTTGGTACATCACTTATATGTTGCAATACATTGATTCATCTGTTTGGTACATCACTTAGATGTTGCAATACATTGATTCATTTGTTTTTTTAGACTGAAGATTACAACAATGGTAATTGTGAAGTTGAGGACGTTGACCCCTGTGCTTCAGCTTCCTACATGGCGAGAAAAATGGCAAATGCTAAATGCAGCATCTTAAAGTCGCCTCGTTTTGCCAAATGTCACGTTTCCATTCCACCCGAGGAGTATTTTGCATCTTGTGTGTATGACCTGTGTGCGTGTGGGTCAAGTGACACATGCTTATGTGATGCATTGTCTGCTTATGCAGCTGAATGTAGGCAGATTGGCATCAATCTGAATTGGAGATCCGAATCGCTATGTGGTAAGTTGAAACAAGAGATTGCTACAAATCTTTAAATGTAGTTAGCATAAAGTAGAATTAGGACGGAGTAGGCCAAATATCTGACAGATTGATGCACATACAAGAATGTAACAAGTATATAGTAAAACTTTTTAATATTAAACAATTTTCTACAGCTATTAACTGCCCAGAAGAACGTGGGTTTGTCTTTGATGAATGTGGTCCTGCTTGTCCAAAAACCTGCAGCAACAAAGACTTGCCAATGTCCGCCATAAATGACCGTTGTCTGCGACCATGTGTTCCAGGCTGTAACTGTCCAGCTGGTCGAGTCTTGAACAATGGAAGCTGTATCAAACCAGAAAAGTGTCCAGTATTCCGAGGAAACGCTACCATTGTTGAAGAGCCGCAGAGAATGAATAGTGGATGATGATGGGAAAAGAAAAATTCTCTAATTTAAAACAAAAACTAGCCAATTTTGTAATTATGTTTAAATTTTTTGTATGTTTTTTATTTGTACATAAGGTATTGGGATTGGATATAGAAAAGTTTGTTCTTTTTTTACCTGAAAACAAATTATAGTTTTGTAATATTTTATATGTAGTGTATTTTTATGGGTAGTTCAGTTTACAAAAACAGCAACTTTTTCTATCTTTACCCTAAAATATTGGAATTATTATTACTATTGCTAGTACACCAATATCCAGGGTGGTAATGAAGGAATTGGTTACACTTCCTCCATTGGTTGACCATCTTAAATTGATGATCTTCTTCTTTACACAAAATTATGTTAACATATGTAATGAATCTATTAAAAATCTCATGATTTCTCAATTCTACATCACAAGCTTATAATAACCAACCTCTTCCAAGCTCGGATGGTTACCGATCTCGTGGGTCCAAATCTTGTCAGTGTGTAAAATTTGCTTAAAGCAAGAAAAGAAAGTTGATATTGATATCTTTTATAGCATTAATGATATTCACATTTGAAGAAAAAATATATATGTAAAAGTTGCACCTGTAGTAATATTTCTGTGAGTGTATTCATCAATCACACATTAAATTATTTCCTTTAAATACTTCACTTAAAGTAATATATATTTAAAAAATAATGTATTGTTCCCACAAAAATATGAACAATGAAGAATCACATTTAATCAGACTTTGAATTGGCCATTTTTCAGTTTTAATCAAGATATTAGTTTTTGCAGGTAATTTTCGATCCAAATTTTTGGACAAAAAAATCGCATATTCAACAAAAATTATTTCATGGGAAAATGTATTTGAATTTTAGTACTATTTTAGCCTATAGTAAAGTTGCATTCACACTTGTCCTATTTTACTGAAATGTAACGGAAACTGTATACAGAATTGAACAGAATCTTCTGAAATGGAACAAGTGTGAATGTAAATATGGCCATTGTACGATGCATACTGGATTGTATGCACTGCAGCTGACAGAGTTCAATCCTGGTTTGTAATTCCATTTCATATTTCCGCTGATTTATATTAAATTAGTTTAAACTTTAAACAATGGTGCTATTAAAAATATGTCTTTCCAAAAATGATATATTTTTGTAATTGTTGTTATCAGTGCTATCCATTAAAAAATTCTTTCTAAAAATGTGAATTCGATTGTATGTTAAATATATCTATTTTTATATTTTTTTTATTGTTGCTGTCACAGAAGAATTTTATCCTGGTAACCAATAGACATACATTAAATTGCCCATTGGCGAGAGCACAATTTGACGATGTCTGCTTGTGTGTTGTTACAGCACATTTAGAGTTCTTGAAAACAAATACAGTTTATCATGTGCAGGTAAAAGGTATGAAGAACAAAATTCAAGTGCAAACAGTGTCTTTCTCTGCGTGAAATGAAATATTGAAACATTTTGGAATGCTAAAAATGGCCCGAGAAACATGCTCTAATATATTTTGGGAATTTGGAATGTGTGTACGCACATAACACTATTGTAGTACTGTACGCACCATTTTTAATGCACAGGAAGTTGACTCTTGATACTGAATTATTATTACTAGATGGCACGCTCGCTTCGCTCGCGTACCATCTAGGTCGTGCCCACAGATGGTTCTCGAATACATAATAATTTCAGCGTTAAAAAACTGGCGATTTCAAATGTACGTACCGCAGGACAATAATACATGTCGCTTACAGGAACGATTAAATAGACACTGTGATTTATGTACTCAACTAAAATTAGCACCCTATTACTTCCGAAAGAGAAACTTGTCACAAAATAAGACCAATTGTTTAAGTCAAATTTAAACAAACTTAATTTGTGTTTTGTATGTAACATTAGGGTTGAGGGATGATGGGGAAGAGGATGGGTGCAAAGAGGAACAATGTTAAAATATATTCTTTATCCATTTAGTAACGAAATATTAATTGCTTTCATGTTTTACAAATAATATACCACTAAACACAGTAAAACATTGTGATGTAATACTTTGTTGAAACTATCACCGTCCTAGTCGATTGAAATAGTACAGCACATGTAACGATACATCACTACGACGTGTATATGTTTATAATATAATGTAAAACAATTTGTGAAAACCACCTCTATTCGGGGAAAATCATAAATTTGATTTAATCGTCAATAAATATTAAATTATCTAACTCAACTTAATTAGTAGGCCTAATGGTTTTCAATTGTTTCTTAGAGCCCATTCATACTTAAGTTGGTTCCTACCCTACCCACCAAAGTTGTTCTGCGTTTAGGGCATGTGATGTACCGTAGGCCTATTCTCTACTGGTTTTACAACGCTACTCATGCCAGTGAGGGAAAGGTGATGATGTGGGTGGTTTAACTGCAATAATAAAGATTTGTACATAATATACGGCGAGTGAAACCGCTAGCTCATTATCCGTTTAAAAAAAAATTATATCGAACCTCTGCAGCATAGATTGAAAACAAAAATGGATCGAATTTCGAGTATACAGTACTGTACTTGCCTTTCGCGTACCATCTAGGTCGTGCCCACAGATGGTTCTCGAATACATAATAATTTCAGCGTTAAAAAACTGGCGATTTCAAATGTACGTAGTACCGCAGGACAATAATACATGTAGTTTACAGGAACGATTAAATAGACACTGTGATTTATGTACTCAACTAAAATTAGCACCCTATTACTTCCGAAAGAGAAACTTGTCACAAAATAAGACCAATTGTTTAAGTCAAATTTAAACAAACTTAATTTGTGTTTTGTATGTAACATTAGGGTTGAGGGATGGGGAAGAGGATGGGTGCAAAGAGGAACAATGTTAAAATATATTCTTTATCCATTTAGTAACGAAATATTAATTGCTTTCATGTTTTACAAATAATATACCACTAAACACAGTAAAACATTGTGATGTAATACTTTGTTGAAACTATCACCGTCATAGTCGATTGAAATAGTACAGCACATGTAACGATACATCACTACGACGTGTATATGTTTATAATATAATGTAAAACAATTTGTGAAAACCACCTTTATTCGGGGAAAATCATAAATTTGATTTAATCGTCAATAAATATTAAATTATCTAACTCAACTTAATTAGTAGGCCTAATGGTTTTCAATTGTTTCTTAGAGCCAATTCATACTTAAGTTGGTTCCTACCCTACCCACCAAAGTTGTTCTGCGTTTAGGGCATGTGATGTACCGTAGGCCTTCTCTACTGGTTTTACAACGCTACTCATGCCAGTGAGGGAAAGGTGATGATGTGGGTGGTTTAACTGCAATAATAAAGATTTGTACATAATATACGGCGAGTGAAACCGCTAGCTCATTATCCGTTTAAAAAAAAATTATATCCAACCTCTGCAGCATAGATTGAAAACAAAAATGGATCGAATTTCGAGTATACAGTACTGTACTTGCCTTTACGACGCCTGAGGGAATAGACACTTGTGAAACAGAGATTGGAATGTTCCATTCATCGCAAATCAATACATTTGTATAATCGTATATTAAATCTATCAAAATAGTATTTTTTTAAGAAAATCGGCCTGTCTTCAACATTATGATGCTGTACTCTAGCTGTTCAACCAGTTTTCAGCTATTAAAAACAATTATCGGAGGAGGAGATAGGAAAATGCGAAGCCTCCTCGTATTTTTGTGGCGGGTATTTTTCAAGATAGACCTCCATTAGACAGTGTATACCACGATCGGAAAACACCCCTATTTGGGGCAAATCGTTGAACCTAAATTCGTTTTAATCGTCAATAACTAATTACCTAACTCAATTTAATGAGTAAACAGGGTTACATCAGATGGTTAAAATCAGTACCGAAAGTACGAACCAACTTTATATACCATCGTGTAAAAATTCTAGAAATAAACCGAGATTTACCGAATTTTGCCCTTACGTAAATTTATATATAGATTATTGGTTTTGAATTTATGATGAATCTTAGTATTTCCTAAAATCATTCACAAGTTACCCCATTGTAACATCCTTAAAAAAGGCTTAAAAATGAATAAAAGACTACTCCTCCCACAAATGACATAGTACAGTTGTAATAGGTTTGCAGTTATTCTGCATTAGACGGTCGTAGCATACCAACCAAAATGTCAGGACATTCTCAACCATACTTTATTTCCTCCTAGAAACATGTACTGCATTGTATTTTTGGCTGTAGTGTAGGAGGCACTATTGTACAAATAATGAATGTTTATGAGTGCAATGGGGCATTTTAGCTTTCACCCAGCTTTCACCCAATTTTCCCCATTGCACGAATATAAACATTTATTATTAGTTATCCGCACCTTGGCGGATAACTCCTTGTGATTGTATTTTTTTAAACGTCACAGTTGCGCAAAGTGACATGAATTTTAATGATTGATCATAGATTAAAAACCAAAATTCATTTTGTATTGACACTTTAATTCATATCAAGAGTCAACTTTCAGTGGATTAAAAATCGCATGTTTCACACAAAGTTACGTGTGCACGCACATTTAAGAATGCGCAAAATGAATTTCTAATCAACTTTCTACGCGAATTTCTAAGCAGTTTTCGCATGTCTGTGTACAGTACAGTGAACTAGGAGTATAAAAACATGTTTATTTCTTTTTTTATTTACTTTTTCCAGCTTTTTCTAGTAATTAAAAAAAATAATTGTAAAACAGAAATCGGGCAAAAAGAATGCGTATTAATGTTAACGTGCAGTTGCATTCATGGCAATTTTTTTAAACGCTTAAAATTGTCTGAAACATACTCTAAATCGAAAATAAATGTGGACAATTTGAATATTTTAAGTGCACATATGAATGTGTTATTTGCGCTACGCACTTACCGTAATTGTATTGCCATATGATGAAATTATGACCTGAAATTTATGAGTACCAAATTTGATTTAATTATGATACATGCTTGTGAAGATATGATTACAAACATGATTTTTGATTACGCACCGTGAAAAGATAATCACATCGATTCCTGGCGATAAGGAATATACGTAGCTAGATGAAATTGATCTAAAGATAATTAACGGACAAAATAATGCTAAGGAAACAATAAATAAAGATTATGACAAAATCAATAAGGTTATATGCATGATAATGCATATAACCTAAATATAGTGTTTCAAGTAAAGGGTCATATTGACATAACATAATACCATTGTTCTTTACTAATTTCAGTAACGGTTACACAAAATGGCTGACTGGGTTCCTGTACTATTGAACATGGTGTCTCTATATTTATACTAAAATATAAATATACTATTATTAATACTATAATATTATACATTTTTTCTTGTAAAGTACGTTTTTTTTTCTTAAAACACAATCCAAAACAGTAACGGTCTTACTTTTACAGTATAGTAAATAATACAATTTTCTTGTTAAATTAAATTAATATTTATTTTTTCTTTAATATGAATTCCAGAATATACCATAATAAAACAATAAATGAAAACAAATAAATTTGGTTTTAGTCTATTTATTATTGACTGTTGCCATCTGTTTTCTATAAATTATAGTAATTAATGACACAAGAAAAATGTAATTAATATTGGTATGGTATGTGTTTCACTATTAAGTACTGTATTCTTTTTACAATGTTTGCAGTCATTATGGAGTCAATCCTTTGTATTCTCGAATGTGAACTTTCAAATTGTTTTTTTTAAATTTGGCTAAAAAAGCGCGAGCAACTGTCGAACAAAAAAATTCAGCTTGTTGTATAATTTAACTATTTTACCTAAAAAATGGTGCTTGCTAGTTAGGCTGTTAATTTTGCTACAATAGTTGAATTTGTTACAATTTACAAAGTTCTAACCAGGCCCAATGTTGCTTAACTTTGGTGATCTGACGAGAACCGGTGTTTCAACGTGGTAAAGCCGTATAGAACCGGTGTTTCAACGTGGTAAAGCCATATAAATGTTTCTCCAATGTTTACATTCAAATGGTGTCTCTAGTCTCCTAGTTAGTATGTGTATTCTCTAATGTTTCTTTAACTCAACAATGCCATACTGTTTAAGTTTCTTTCTTCAATGTTCACATTCATATGGTCTCTCCTATGTGTGCATTCTCAAAATGTCTTTTCAAACCCCCATTCTGTTTAAATTTCTTCCCACAGTATTCACATTCAAACAGTGCCTCACCTCCAGTGTGTATTAGCAACAGGTGCCTTTTCAAATTCGCATTCCACTTAAACTTCTTCCCACAATATTCACATTCATATGGTGTCTCTCCTGTGTGTATTTTTAAATGTTTCTTCAAATAACTCTTCTGTTTAAATTTATTTCCACAATGTTCACATTCAAATGGTGTCTCTCCTGTGTGTATTAGTAAATGCCTATTCAAATCCCCATTATGTTTAAATTTCTTTCCGCAATGTTCACATTCATATGGTTTTTCTCCTGTGTGTACCATCAAATGTGCTTTCAAATTTGCATTCCGTTTAAATTTCTTTCTGCAATGTTCACATTCATATGGTCTCTCTCCTGTGTGTACCATCAAATGTGCTTTTAAATTGCCCTTTGATTTAAATTTTTTCCCACAATGTTCACATTCAAATGGTGTCTCTACTGTGTGTATTAGCAAATGTCTTTTCAAATCCCCCTTCCGTTTAAATTTCTTTCCACAATGTTCACATTCATATGGTGTATCTCCCGTGTGTATTCTTAAATGTTCCTTTAAATCCTCATTCCGTTTAAATTTTTTCTCACAATGTTCACATTCATATGTTGTCTCTCCTGTGTGTATTAGCAAATGTCTTTTCAAATCCCACTTCCGTTTAAATTTCTTTCCACAATGTTCACATTCATATGGTGTATCTCCCGTGTGTATTCTTAAATGTTCCTTTAAATCCTCATTCCGTTTAAATTTTTTCTCACAATGTTCACATTCATATGTTGTCTCTCCTGTGTGTATTAGCAAATGTCTTTTCAAATCCCACTTCCGTTTAAATTTCTTTCCACAATGTTCACATTCATATGGTGTCTCTCCCGTGTGTATTCTTAAATGTTCCTTTAAATCCTCATTCCGTTTAAATTTTTTCCCACAATGTTCACATTCATATGGTCTCTCTCCTATGTGTACTCTCAAATGTCTTTTCAAATGCCCACTTTGTTTAAATTTCTTTCCACAATATTCACATTCATATGGTGTCTCTACTGTGTGTATTAGCAAATGTGATTTCAAATGCCCGCTTTGCTTAAATTTCTTTTCACAATGTTCACATTCAAATGGTGTCTCTCCTGTGTGTATTAGCAAATGTCTATTCAAATCCAAATTCTGTTTAAATTTCTTTCCACAATATTCACATTCATATTGTGTCTCTCTTGTGTGTATTAGCAAATGTCTATTCAAATCCCAATTCTGTTTAAATTTCTTTCCACAATTTTCACATTCATATGGTGTCTCTCCTGTGTGTACTCTCAAATGTCTTTTCAAATGCCCACTTTGTTTAAATTTTTTCCCACTGTGTACTCTTAAATGCATCTTTAAATCTCCATTCTGTTTAAATTTGTTCCCACAATGTTCACATTGATATGGTTTCTCTGCTGTGTGTAATGTTTGTTTCTTCATATACTGTTTTGTTTTCTTTTTGCATTCATATCCTGTGTGTATTCTTAAATGAACTTTAAAATTCCTATTTTGTTTAAATTCCTTTCCACAATGTTCACATTTATATTTTTGTGTCTCTTCCTTGTGTAGGCCTACTCTCAAATGTTGGTCGATTTCGTTTGTTTGGTGTTGCTTAAAATCAACTCCTTCATTAAATGTTTCTTCACAGACTTCATGTTTTATCTCTTTATCACGTTGCATATGTATTCCTAAATGTTTCTTCAAATCACTGAACTCAAATTTATCTCCACAATGTTCACATTTATATTTCATTTTCATATTCGAACGTTCAACTAGGCCTTAAACGATGATAGTATTATGTTCTTTTCTCTTTGCACTAGCCTAGGCAGTACTGTTGCATACAATGTGGCCAACAGGTTAACAATTGCTGCACTCTGGTTTCGTTTCTTTAGCACAATTTTGCCTAAAAATTGAATCAAATTATACAATTACTGATCAAAATACTGAGTGACATTACAACCTTTTTAATTATTCCTTTTAAACAGACCAGTTGCAGAGCTCATCAGGATGGTTTCAGTGGTGCTGGAGGAGTCCTCCTAAAATAAATACCAAGCTCTCTCAATTACAACCAGCGACTTTGTTGTAAAAACTAGTTGATGAAATACCCCGCATTATTGACGCATTGCACATTTCTCGAGGCGGATCGATAATATTTAACATTTTTTACACCAAAATCGCCTCAAAAGTATAAATTTATTGATGAAAATGCAATTAACACTCTAAATATTGTGTCATTTACTGTCACATGGTGGGGCTTGATTACAGTTAGTAGAAGAGTAATCCAGATTTCTGTATGTAGTGTAAATTATAATATAATAATACTACTATTTTACTTTGTACAGTACTAATACTATTTTAGGCCAAGTCATACTAATCTAATCTGTATGCCCTCTATCGCTAAGTAAGGTTTTATGATCATAAAATGTTATTAAGTACAGAACATGCTGCTAACATTACATTTAATGATAATAATCGTGCTATTAAATTGTACGTTTTGAACATTTTTTAATGTAAAAAAATGTCACAATATGGATAAGTTTATTCCGAAAATAAAGACTACCCTCTGTGGCTCTCTGTTTTGTTGTTACCAATGAAATGTTGAAAACTATTTTATTTGTATTCTCATATGTGATTTCAAATTGCTTTTTGATTTAAATCTCTTCCCACAATGTTCACATTCATATGGTCTCTCTCCTGTGTGTACTCTCAAATGTTTTTTCATATTCCCACTTTGTTTAAATTTCTTTCCACAATGTTTACATTCATATGGTGTCTCTCCTGTGTGTATTCTTAAATGTTCCTTTAAATACCGACTTTGTTTAAATTTTTTCTCACAATGTTCACATTCAAATGGTGTCTCTCCTTTGTGTATTTTTACATGTTTCTTTAAATAATTATTCAGTTTAAATTTCTTTCCACAATATTCACATTCATATGGTGTCTCTCCTGTGTGTGTTAGCAAATGTCTATTCAAATCCCAATTCTGTTTAAATTTCTTTCCACAATGTTCACATTCATATGGTGTCTCTCCCGTGTGTATTCTTAAATGTTCCTTTAAATCCTCATTCCGTTTAAATTTTTTCCCACAATGTTCACATTCATATGGTGTCTCTCCTGTGTGTACTCTCAAATGTCTTTTCAAATGCCCACTTTGTTTAAATTTTTTCCCACAATGTTCACATTCATATGGTGTCTCTCCTGTGTGTATTCGTAAATGTTTCTTCAAATGATTATTCAGTTTAAATTTCTTTCCACAATATTCACATTCATATGGTGTCTGTCCTGTGTGTATTAGCAAATGCCTATTCAAATGCCCACTTTGTTTAAATTTTTTCCCACAATGTTCACATTCATATGGTGTCTCTCCTGTGTGTATTCGTAAATGTTTTTTCAAATGATTATTCAGTTTAAATTTCTTTCCACAATATTCACATTCATATGGTGTCTGTCCTGTGTGTATTAGCAAATGCCTATTCAAATGCCCACTTTGTTTAAATTTTTTCCCACAATGTTCACATTCATATGGTGTCTCTCCTGTGTGTATTCGTAAATGTTTTTTCAAATGATTATTCAGTTTAAATTTCTTTCCACAATATTCACATTCATATGGTGTCTGTCCTGTGTGTATTAGCAAATGCCTATTCAAATCCCACTTCTGTTTAAATTTCGTTCCACAATGTTCACATTCAAATGGTGTCTCTCCTGTGTGTATTAGCAAATGTCTATTCAAATCCGAATTATGTTTAAATTTCTTTCCACAATTTTCACATTCGTATGGTGTCTCTCCTGTGTGTATTAGCAAATGTGATTTCAAATGCCCACTTTGTTTAAATTTCTTTCCACAATTTTCACATTCATATGGTGTCTCTCCTGTGTGTATTAGCAAATGTGTTCTCAAATGCCCACTTTGTTTAAATTTCTTTCCACAATTTTCACATTCATATGGTGTCTCTCCTGTGTGTATTAGCAAATGTGTTCTCAAATGCCCACTTTGTTTAAATTTCTTTCCACAATTTTCACATTGATATGGTGTCTCTCCTGTGTGTATTAGCAAATGTGATTTCAAATGCCCACTTTGTTTAAATTTCTTTCCGCAATGTTCACATTCATATGGTGTCTCTCCCGTGTGTATTAGCAAATGTGATTTCAAATTGCTATTATGGTGAAAATTATTTCCACAATGTTCACATTTATATTTTTGTGTCTCTTCCTTGTGTAGGCCTACTCTCAAATGTTGGTTGATTTCGTTTGTTTGGTGTTGCTTAAAATCAACTCCTTCATTAAATGTTTCTTCACAGACTTCATGTTTTATCTCTTTATCACGTTGCATATGTATTCCTAAATGTTTCTTCAAATCACTGAACTCAAATTTATCTCCACAATGTTCACATTTATATTTCATTTTGATCTTTCTTTATTCTTAATCTTTATGCATGTATATTCTTGTGGCTAGTCCGAATGTTCAACTAGGCCTTAAACGATGATCGTATTATGTTCTTTTTCTCTTTGCACTAGCCTAGGCGGTACTGTTGCATACAATGTGGCCAACATGTTAACAATTGCTGCACTCGGTTTCGTTTCTTCAGCACAATTTTGCCTAAAAATTGAATCAAATTATACAATTACTGATCACAATACTGTGTGACATTACAGCCTTTTTAATTATACTTTTTAAACAGACCAGTTGCAGAGCTCATCAGGATGGTTTCAGTGGTGCTGGAGGAGTCCTCCTAAAATAAATACCAAGCTCTCTCAATTACAAACAGCGAGTTTGTTGTAAAAAATGTTGAAAATCTGTTTTAATAATCACGTCAACATTGTATTTGCCGTCATATGTCAATGCAAACATACTAGTTGATGAAATACCCACATTATTGGCGCATTGCACATTCTCGAGGTGGATCGATTAACAGTTTTTTACACCAAAATCGCCTCAAAAGTATAATTTTATTGATGAAAATGCAATTAACACTCTAATATTGTGGGATTTACTGTCACATGGTGGGGCTTGATTACAGTTAGTAGAGTAATCCAGAGTTCTGTATGTAGTGTAAATATATATTTTAGGCCGGGTCATACTAATCTAATCTGTATGCCAGGCCTGTATCGCTAGGTAAGGTTTTATGATATAAAATGTTATCAAGTACTGTACATTACATGCTGCTAACATTACATTTAATGATAATAATTGAGATATTTAATTGTACATTTTTTAATGTAAAAAACTGTCAAAACATTGATAAGTTTATTCTGAAAATAAAGACTACAGTACTCTCTGTGGCTCTCTGTTTTGTTGTTTTACCAATAAAATGTTGAACACTATTTTAATTGATTTTAAAGGTACATGAAAATCACATTGCGGGGGAAAAGTTACTTTACTGTTATCTAGATTTCTCCAAGAGTATTTAGTAACACAACATCACATGTGTTTCAAGATTTGTATTCTCATATGCGATTCAAAATTGCTTTTTGATTTAAATCTCTTCCCACAATGTTCACATTCATATGGTCTCTCTCCTGTGTGTACTCTCAAATGTCTTTTCAAATTCCTACTTTGTTTAAATTTCTTTCCACAATGTTCACATTCATATGGTGTCTCTCCTGTGTGTATTCTTAAATGTTCCTTTATATTCTGATGTTCTTTAAATTTTTTCCCACAATGTTCACATTCATATGGTCTCTCTCCTGTGTGTACTCTCAAATGTCTTTTCAAATGCCAACTTTGTTTAAATGTTTTTCTACAATGTTCACATTCATATGGTGTCTCTCCTGTGTGTATTTTTAAATGTTTCTTCAAATAATTATTCAGTTTAAATTTCTTTCCACAAATTTCACATTCATATGGTGTCTCTCCTTTGTGTAATAGCAAATGCCTATTTAAATGCCCCTTCTGTTTAAATTTCTTTTCACAATGTTCACATTCAAATGGTGTCTCTCCTGTGTGTATTAGCAAATGTCTATTCAAATCCCACTTCTGTTTAAATTTCTTTCCACAATGTTCACATTCATATGGTGTCTCTCCCATGTGTATTCTTAAATGTTCCTTTAAATCCTCATTCCGTTTAAATTTTTTCCCACAATGTTCACATTCATATGGTGTCTCTCCTGTGTGTACTCTCAAATGTCTTTTCAAATGCCCATTTTGTTTAAATTTTTTCCCACAATGTTCACATTCATATGGTGTCTCTCCTGTGTGTATTCGTAAATGTTTCTTCAAATGATTATTCAGTTTAAATTTCTTTCCACAATATTCACATTCATATGGTGTCTCTCCTGTGTGTATTAGCAAATGCCTATTCAAATCCCCCTTCTGTTTAAATTTCGTTCCACAATGTTCACATTCAAATGGTGTCTCTCCTGTGTGTATTAGCAAATGTCTATTCAAATCCGAATTATGTTTAAATTTCTTTCCACAATTTTTACATTCATATGGTGTCTTTCCTGTGTGTATTAGCAAATGTGATTTCAAATGCCCACTTTGTTTAAATTTCTTTCCACAATTTTCACATTCATATGGTGTCTCTCCTGTGTGTATTAGCAAATGTGATTTCAAATGCCCACTTTGTTTAAATTTCTTTCCACAATTTTCACATTCATATGGTGTCTCTCCTGTGTGTATTAGCAAATGTGATCTCAAATGCCCACTTTGTTTAAATTTCTTTCCGCAATGTTCACATTCATATGGTGTCTCTCCCGTGTGTATTAGCAAATGTGATTTCAAATTGCTATTGTGGTGAAAATTATTTCCACAATGTTCACATTCATATGGTGTCTCTCTTAAATGTACTTTAAAATTCTCAATTTTTTTAAATTCCTTTCCACAATGTTCCCATTTATATTTTTGTGTCTCTTCCTTGTGTAGGCCTACTCTCAAATGTTGGTTGATTTCGTTTGTTTGGTGTTGCTTAAAATCAACTCCTTCATTAAATGTTTCTTCACAGACTTCATGTTTTATCTCTTTATCACGTTGCATATGTATTCCTAAATGTTTCTTCAAATCACTGAACTCAAATTTATCTCCACAATGTTCACATTTATATTTCATTTTGTTCTTTCTTTATTCTTAATCTTTATGCATGTATATTCTTGTGGCTAGTCCGAACGTTCAACTAGGCCTTAAACAATGATAGTATTATGTTCTTTTTCTCTTTGCACTAGCCTAGGCGGTACTGTTGCATACAATGTGGCCAACAGGTTAACAATTGCTGCACTCTGGTTTCGTTTCTTTTAGCACAATTTTGCCTAAAAATTGAATCAAATTATACAATTACTGATCACAATACTGTGTGACATTACAGCCTTTTTAATTATACTTTTTAAACAGACCAGTTGCAAAGCTCATCAGGATGGTTTCAGTGGTGCTGGAGGAGTCCTCCTAAAATAAATACTAAGCTCTCTCAATTACAACCAGCGACTTTGTTGTAAAAAATGTTGAAAATCTATGTTGTAATAATCGTGTCAACATTGTATTTGCCGTCATATGTCAATGCCAACATACTAGTTGATGAAATACCCACATATATTCAAGATAGTTTGTCTATTAATAGTTTTAAAATTAATTATAAAAAGCATTTCTCAAAAAAATAATTGTTTTTCCATACTTTTTCTTTTTAACGTTGTATATTTACTGATTGTTGTATTTTTTTGTCTTGGATTTTTAATTCTTGTTTTTAAGTTGTATGCAGGACCATATTGAAAAACAGAAAATTGTGATCTTTTCTTATTTGAATTATGTTATCCTGCTGAAATATGTTTTAATAAATAATAAATAAAAATTATTGACGCATTAAACATTCTCGAGGCGGATCGATTAATTAACATTTTTTACACCAAAATCGCCGCAAAAGTATAATTTTATTGATGAAAATGCAAATAACACTCTAAATATTGTGTCATTTACTGTCACATGGTGGGGCTTGATTACAGTTAGTAGTAGAGTAATCCAGAGTTCTTTATGTAGTGTAAATTATAATATAATAACACTACTACATTACTACTGTACTACTAATACTATTTTAGGCCGGGTCATACTAATCTAATCTGTATGCCCTCTATCGCTAGGTAAGGTTTTATGATATAAAATGTTATCAAGTACAGTACATGCTGCTAACATTACATTTAATGATAATAATTGTGTATACTGTATTAAAAATTGTACGTTTTGAACATTTTTTAATGTCAAAATATGGATAAGTTTATTCCGAAAATAAAGACTGCCCTCTGTGGTTCTCTGTTTTGTTGTTACCAATGAAATGTTGAACACTATTTGAATTGATTTTAAAGGTACATGAAATCACACTTAGTTACTTTACTTTTATCTAGATTTCTCAAGGAGTATTTAGTAACACAACATCACATGTGTTTCAAGATTTGTATTCTCGTATTGATTTCAAATTGCTTTTTGATTTAAATCTCTCACAATGTTCACATTCAAATGGTTCTCTCCTGTGTGCATTCTCTAATGTTCTTTAACTCCCCAATGCCATACTGTGGTGTTTAAATTTCTTTCTTCAATGTTCACATCCAAATGGTTTTTCTCCTGTGTGTATTCTCAAATGTTTTACAGTTTTTCTATTACAGTACAGTACATTAAATGTCATCTCCAAATTTCACATTCATATGGTGTCTCCCATGTGTGCATTCTCAAAATGTCTCTTCAAACCTCCATTCTGTTTAAATTTCTTCCCACAATATTCACATTCATACAGTGCCTCACCTCCAGTGTGTATTAGTAACAAATGCCTTTTCAAGTTCGTATTCCACTTAAACTTCTTCCCACAATATTCACATTCATATGGTGTCTCTCCTGTGTGTATTTTTAAATGTTTCTTCAAATAACTCTTCTGTTTAAATTTCTTTCCACAATGTTCACATTCATATGGTGTCTCTCCTGTGTGTATTCTCAAATGTTTCTTCAAATAATCATTTTGTTTAAATTCCTTTCCACAATGTTCACACTGATATAGTGTCTCTTCCTTGTGTAGGCCTACTCTCAAATGAACAGGTAGGTCTATTTTTGCTTGTTCAACTCCTTCGTCAAATGTCTTTTCACAGAGTTTATATTGTATCTCTTCATCAGATTGCAAATGTATACCTAAATGTTTCTTCAAATCACTTAATTCAAATTTATTTCCACAATGTTCACATTTATATTTCATTTTGGTCTTTCTTTATTCTTAGTAAAGGCATACAGTAACTGTACATGTTATTCCAGGATAATGTTCAAGGTGAATGTTTAAGACTAAGCCTACTGTACATCCTTGCTTGTTTTAAAATGATAATTATGATGGTACTTACCATCATGTTATGTTCTTTTTCATGCCTTTCAGTACAATACAAGCAATTTATAATATACTGTATGATGATACTGTATAGGCCTATATACAAGGGCAGCTTACAGGTTGTTTCGTTTCTTGAACACACATTAACAGTCTTTTCTTTAACACATTTTTTGCCTAAATCTACTAAATAAATAAAAATGTAGTCTGTATTGTAAAATTGTACTGCGTGGCGTACAGTTTTACTCAAATCAAAAGTAAAACAGTTGTATTTTGTAATCAACATATGACGTAGTGAACAGACGACGTGCAGCACTCATCAACTTCAACTTTTTGAATGGTTTCAATATATACAGAGCAAACAAACAGGCCAGCATTATATGTACATACAACAACACACACAGTTGCTGCTAGGCCATAACCTATAATACTACTACTAGGCCTAGCCTGACTAGGCCAGTCTGTCGGACAGACAGTTGTGTCCAAAACAACAAGCAAGGCTAGGCCTAGCCTCTAGCTAGGAGGCCTAGCCTACACGGATGCTAGTCAAGTCGCCCCATCGCAAAGTCGCCCCGACACAGTCGCCCCATCGCAAAGTCGCCCCAAAACGTTAAAAAATAGTTTATAAGTGCGTAAAATGTCGCAATGATACACAAAATAACACGGAACGTGTATGCATAAAAGGGGAAGCCCCGCCATGTAGTCTCAGGTTACACGATCGGCACGCACCCCCATCATCAGAGAGGAAACCCCGACTAATCACTCCGCGGTCGCACTAACGTGCTAGCTTACCAGAGGGAAACCCCCGTAATTACTCCGCCGTTGTCGCACTACAACGCACCATCTGAAGATGGGGAAACCCCGCCGGAGTTTTACGATATCAGTCGCGTTCGAAATCGGCCGCGTTTAATTTTGGTCGCGATAAAATAATGTTATACGATCTAGATTATTTTTAATTTGGTCGATGAATATTTATTATTATTATTAGGCCTATATTAATAATTGATTTCTGTTTTTATTTTACAGGTCAGTATGATGAGAAAGATGTGTGCCTTAAAAAATGACAATTTGTAAATATAGTTTAAGATTATAGTATTATCCAGCATAATGTCATTATGATTTAACAGTACATAATTATTTAAATGTGAAATATTTTATAGGAAACGTAGGCTGCGTCTGTGTCTTTTATTTTATATGCAACAAATTACGTAAAACAATTTTCAGTTTACTATTATATACATAGTATTACAATGAACATTGATTGTAGGCCTAAGCCTGGAAAGGCAATCCCATCATTATATCCATTATAAAATTGCATCATATCACCACTATATGTCGTAAATGATGACGTGCGTGTGTGTATTCGTCGTACGTCCGTGTACGTATTATTCCCTGCCTCTTCACTGTCTTGTTTAATTTAAAATTAAATAAACACCCGATATGAGGATATTTATTAGGCATGATAATTAGAATGTTCTATAACCAAAAGGGTTGAAAAGAATTTCTTCAGTAAAATGATCATTGTGCTGTTGAATAAAAGGCGACTCGCCATTTGAAACATTCTCTGAAACCAATCGGAGCTGCGCCTTCTGGTATCTGTTTCCTCACAGCTGCTACGTCTTTCTGCTGACCGTCGGGGATTCCCCTTTTTAAAAAACACGCACACGATACTGTACGATGGTTTTTCCATGGTCAAAATGTAGCGTTTTAAATTTTACTAAAATACCTGCATGTAAACAATCATATCGGCGATGACATTTTTTTTTTTTTTTTTTCTTCATTTTGAAAAGTCATTATAAAATTAAGACACATAACTTGTCAATAAATGCAAAATGATCAATAAGTAGCCTATAACACTCATTGTATTACAACACTGTTATTGTTTTAACTACTGTAAATCTATACGAAGGCCTACTACACATTTATACATTTATTAATTATATTATCCTAAAAAAAGATCTGGTATCCACGCGTAGGTTGAAGAAAGATTCGTAATTGTGGCTCTGGTAACTAATTTTAAAATCATATTAAATTAACATTTTCGAAACTATAAATCAGGGATAATCTTTTTAGAACTTTCAAACAAGGGACTATTTCTTTATTTTTAAAAAGCACATCACTCCATTAAAACCTGTAAAATAAAATTTAAAACACAAATTATGTATATAATAGGATAAACATTATAATGTATACGACATTTAGCGCGACCAAAGTAACAACGCAATCGATATCAAACGCAACCGATATGAATTATGATTAAAACAGCGTACTACTAGCGGCGGCGCTTCATAATCATACCGAAATAAAACCGTGGGCGACTTTGCGATGGGGCGACTTTGCGATGGGGCGACTTTGTTTTGGGGCGACTTTGCGATGGGGCGACTTTGTATTGGGCGACTTTGTATGAGGCGACTTTGCGATGGGGCGACTTGACTGGATCCCGCCTACACTAGCCTACTTAGATATTAAAGACTAGGCCTAGCTAGGCCTAGACCTGTTATTATGACATACGTTTGATAATAAAGGCCTGGCTATTAACTAGGCTATAATCAACAAAGATTAGTAAGATACTATGTAGATACGGTAGTAGGTACAGCTTAAACCCTAAGCCTAGTAGGTTATTTATGCTGCAAAATAATGAGTGTGATTACCGCATGGACAATGGCGGTGTGATTGACGCTGAATTAACCAAAGAACTTATAACGCAAGAATCTCCTGTTCTTCAATTTGCATTCAAAACATAGTATCGGAAGTACAGGGTTAAAAGGTCAAACTGGGCGACGCCATAGCATGTAGTAGAGCAGTTAACGCCATAAAAATAGCCAAGTTGTGCACTTTATTACCAAAGCATGAAACTTGCCACAAAGTTTCTTTGATGTATATAGATTCAAAATATCGGGGGGTGCCAAGTGTCCAACGTCCGGTATGGCGGCCATCTTGATTTCAAAATGGCCACCATAAAAACAAAAAGTGTTCATATCTTGGCAACTATAAACAGTAGAGACTTGATACTTACGGTGGCCCACAACTGTCACGCACACTATATAAATCATATTCACACAATTAAAGAAGGAATCACACAATTAAAGAAGGAATCACACAATTAAAGAAGAAATCACACAATTAAAGAAGGAATCACACAATTAAAGAAGAAATCACACAATTAAAGAAGGAATCGCATATAAACAAAAGAAAGCATGAAAATATAAAAAGAAATGCACAAATAAAGAAGAGCTAAGCACAATTAAAGAAGTCCGCAACAAATTCGAAAGCTCCTCGCACAATTAAAGAAGTCTGCAACAAATTTGAAAGCCCCTCGCACAATTAAAGAAGTCCGCAACAAATTCAAAAGCTCCTCGCACAATTAAAGAAGTCCGCAACAAATTCGAAAGTACCTCACACACAATTAAAGTACAGTAGTCCGTATGGAACGCCATTGCTGCCTCCAGCAGGAAACTTTAATTCTATTCGGCTCTTTTACCATTACGTTCGGCTCTTTTACCATTCGGCGCATTTCTATTCGGCCTTTTTACCATTACGTACGGCTCTTTCAGCATTCAGCTCATTTCTATTTGGCCCATTTTTTACCATTACGTTCGGCTCTTTCAGCTTTCGGCTCTTTTTTATTCGGCCAATTTAACATTACGTTCGGCTCTTTTTGATTCGGCCCTTTTTTATTCGGCTCTTTCTGCATTACGTTGGGCTCTTTTTAAATCGGCATTTTTTTATATGGCGCAATTAAAATCTAACCTTTGACATGGGGTAAAATGGAAGAAAATCAACGACTGGAAATGAGTCTATGAAAAGTTGGATGTGAAAAAACTGTTCGGGAAGTCAGAGTCGCAACGCTAAAAACAGCATTACGAATCTTAGATAGAAACTGTGATACTTATTAATATCATTATAATTATTTTAACGCGTGGCGCAGTCGTATTTTAATTATTAATTCATGTATGGCATAGGCAAAGTTTCATCCATCGCTCTCTCCCTCGCGCAACGACTATCTAGGCTACAGTAATCCCTATAACACTCCGACTCTCGGTGGTGTGGTGTGTGTGGCACTCAATAAGTGCAAGCTATAATCAAAGATAGTGTAGAGTAGGAAGATGTTACACTTCCTATTCGTTCAATGCAAATAAAAGCGAGACAACATGGAGCTAAATTTAAAGGGCGCCTCGCACGTCGAGTAGGGATACGGAAAGTTATTGTATAGGAAATAGGCTATTATAACAGTAGAATAATATGATTGTAAAATTAAGATTTAATACGAATTAACATATAAAATGTAATGTTATCTTTATAGAAAGTGCAAATGAATCATATTTATATGTTTTGGAATACAAATTTGTGTTTCAATTACCTGGAATTGTTTAGGTCACCTGGAATTTATCTACCCGTATTTTATTTCTTTTATTTTAATGTTTTTATTTGCAAATCAATTGAACTTTTTAAAATTACTTACATTTAATTGTTTATCATTGGACATAGATAGAAAATTTAATACCTAGCTTTAGAAACACTTCTTCATCAGAGTGAATAAATATATTAGGAGCCTAGTGGTAAATAGGCCTACAATGTGTATGCCTATATAATAATCCATTACGTATGGTTTATTTCTAAGGGTAATAAAAGAGAATAGGTAGTATGGCATGTAATCAATAATCAATCAATCAATCAATATTTATTATAATCAATAATATTATACAAATAGTCTGCATAAACTGAATACGGTACCAGTAAGCTTGAACATTATAGGAATTTAGGACTACGAGTATGTTTTTTTACTGAAAAAAAAAAACAATTATTGTTATCTATTAATTTTAATAATTTAATAATACTGTAACTAATTATTATATTATGCTTGTAACACTCCGAACTTTCGTGCATTCATCGTAATTGTATATGCCCTGATTAACGCCTAATATTATTGATAATATTAATTATAAGCCAATGAGTTCATTATTGGTAAGGTTATATCAAGGAAAAAATATCCGTGGGGAGGCCTACTTTACCCCCTTTCATTATACTACCCTTACAAAAAATGTTCTATCTATAGAAGTTTTAGAATTCTATGTTAATCTATAGAAACAGATAATTTCTATAGAAACGAATTTACAGATTCTACCCCTAGAGTTTTATAGAAATTGCAGAAGAATTGCTATAATTTATTCATAAATCATATATTGTTTGTCAACAACAATACTGTATACTGTAAAATTTGCATTATGACTTCAGACTTAACTGGGGTTTACCAAGATAGGTAAGAGTTTTTATGGGTACGGGTTGGTTTGGGTACGAGATGACCAGCATCCATTCATGAATGCGTCTACAGGCGCGCGTAAGCCTCCTCTTGATCCTAGCTCAGTGTTTACAGTCATGTCATGACAAAACTTACTCCAAATAAATGTATTAACAATTAAAAAGATCCAAAAACAGTATGAAAACATCATATTAATTTTTAACTTTGTATAATAAAGACAAAAAAAGAAGTTTTTGTTTCTTTTTTGGGGCTTATTTTTACAATTTATTGCCGAAAACACCATTTTCATTGGGCTTTGCCATTGCGCTTCTCATGTTTCAGATTCGTCTATCCCTACTCGTCGTGAGAGGCGCCCTATCTCGAGCGGTTCTCTAATTTTTGAGCGAAGTGTAACATCTTCCTACTACACTATCTTTGCTATAATTCACTTCCCAGAGCTATGGGCATGCGCAATAACGTGTCGGATTCCCCAACGGTGGGCAGTTGAGTTCCGGTGCCGGAATCCTAACCACGGCGTAATATATATGTGTCAAACCAAAAATGACAATACATAAATAAAGTCGATGATTCCGAACCAAATGCCCAAATAATTCTACAGTGAATATAAAACATAAGTTTAGAAAATAAATAACATCCTTACCATGCCATTCCATCAAAAGGCTAGTTTTGACGATTGCTTTTTAAGATGATCATCTCTAAGTTCTCCCATGCTTTAACATACCTCTCGCTGTGTTTGTTTACCATTGTATACCCACTAAAAGGTCAAACTGACGGTGACCTCGCGAGCGCGAAACGTGTCTATTGTTCACAAACCACATATTTCTATTTGCTCTAATGAAAAGTTTCGTCAAAAAATGACCGGAAATGACGTTTCTTCCAGTTTAACCTTTGACCTCTTTTATGTATATCTCCGTAACTACTGATCATTTTCAATCGATTTTGGTGTCATTTTGTTTAGAATAGAGACATTTATATTTGTAGTAATGAAACATTTTCACATAAAATGACTGGAAATACAATTTATAACCTTTGACATATATAATTATGTGAACATACTGTATGTGGTTTACATTGGTATAAATGCACCTAATTTTTTTTACCGAAATAAATGACACTTAATGCAAAAATGACTAGGAATTATTATTCTGAATTTTTTACTTTTCATGTGATAGGATAGGCGTAAAGTACGACAGATCGCTGAGAAACAGCAATCACTGAGCTCATCTATGCCGACTTGTTTGCTGTGATGTGTCAATCGTTAGATAAAAGTTTTGGTCCTCTCTTTCATCTTTTTTTTTTTTTTTATGTATTATACCATATGGAAAATTGTCTGAAATAAATGTTGAATTGAATTGTTAGATGCCATTTGGAAATATTTTTGATGTAAAGTAGCATTCTTTCTTTGATGTTGCATATGAGACAAGTTCGGAAAGTTCTCCTTTTCATGAGTTAAGAGAACACCGTCTTTCAAAGTACTTACTACAAACTTATCCTGCATTTGTGCAGTAGACCTACTTTCATTAGTCAGAAACTCATATAATTCTTGTTCATTTTCGTTGCATCTAAAAAAATGTACTCCATTTTTATGGTAATGGGCCTTTGCTGTAAACCATCTGAATCCTTTTCCTCGATTTTCTCTATTCATTGATTTTTTAGCAAAATCCGAACCAAATCAATTCGTAAAAGACATCTCAATATAATTATTCAATTAATCCTCAAATTAGTGACATGGACCTACAATATACTGTTCTGTACAAGATCTTTTTAGGCATCCACCTGTGGACTTTCACTTTGAAGGTCTTGGTCTCCTAATCATACAAGAAACAATGTCTGATTTAATCAATCAAAGTAGTGGGTCCAGACAAAGAAGGGGGTGTAAGACCATCCACAGACAAAGAAGGGGTATAAGACCATCCACAGACAAAGAAGGGGGTATAAAACCATCCACAGACAAAGAAGGGGGTGTAAGACCATCCACAGACAAAGAAGGGGGTGTAAGACCATCCACAGACAAAGAAGGGGGTGTAAGACCATCCACAGACAAAGAAAGGGGTGTAAGGCCATCTACAGACAAAGAAGGGGGTGAAGGACCATCCACAGACAAAGAAGGGGGTGTAAGACCATCCACAGACAAAGAAGGGGGTGTAGGACCGTCCACAGACAAAGAAGGGGGTGTAGGACCGTCCACAGACAAAGAACAAGGTGTAAGACCATCCACTGACAAAGAAAGGGGTATAGGACCACTTACAGACAAAGAAGGGGGTATAAGACCATCCACAGACAAAGAAGGGGGTGTAGGACCATCCACAGACAAAGAAGGGGGTACAAGACCATCCACAGGCACAGATAGGGGTATAATACCGTCCACAGACAAAGAAGGGGGTGTAAGACCACCCACAGACAAAGAAGGGGGTGTAAGACCGTCCACACACAAAGAAGGGGGTGTAAGACCGTCCACACACAAAGAAGGGGGTGTCGGACCATCAACAGACAAAGAAGGGGATGTAAGACCACCCACAGACAAAGAAGGGGGTGTAAGACCATCCACACACAAAGAAGGGATTATAAGACCATCTACAGACAAAGAAGGGGTGTAGGACCATCCACAGACAAAGAAGGGGGTGTAGGACCATCCACAGACAAAGAAGGGGTGTAAGACCATCTACAGACAAAGAAAGGGGTGTAAGACCATCCACACACAAAGAAAGGGGTGTAATACCATCAACAGACAAAGAAGGGGGTATAAGACCATCCACAGACAAAGAAGGGGGGTATAAGACCATCCACAGACAAAGAAGGGGGTATAAGAACATCCACAGACAAAGAATGAGGTATAAGACTATCTACAGACAAAGAAGGAGGGGTAGGACCATATTAACCGAGGAAGCATACAAAAAGAAGATGCAATCAAAATAGGCCTACCACTTGGAAAACAATAAATTGTAGAATAACTGAGGCTTGATTGTTGAAATATAAAGGGTTCTTTGTAATGTAAGTAAGGTCATTAATAATATATTGATATAAACACTATCATCATACTATTCATTTGACATTCAAATACAGTCTATCTCGAAAAGAAGCTCATACTATCACCTTTTCAAGATTTTACGGTATTCCATAACATGTATGTTATTTCCTCTGTCAAACTATTAAAACTTTTAGCGAATCAGAGGGTGCCAACATCATTGAACTAATAGTACCACCAAGCACAATGTATACCAATTTTATGTACTGTACTATATACAATTTTAGTCCATTAATCATTTAATATAATTACGCCTATCAGGTCAAAGTTCAAAATTAGATGCATTTAAGGCCAACAAAAACCACATACAGTATATTCATATAATTAAAAATCAATAAATAAATGTCAAGGGTCATAAATTGTATTTCCGGTCATTTTATGTGAAAATGTTTCATTACTACAAATATAAATGTATTTATTCTGAACAAAATGACACCAAAATCGATTGAAAATGACCAGTAGTTACAGAGATATACAAATACGAGGTCAAAGGTCAAACTGAAAGAAACGTCATTTCCGGTCATTTTTGGACTAAAATTTTCATTAGAGCAAATAGAAATATATAGTTTGTGAACAATTTGAGCCCAGAATTAAGTCTCTAATGTGTATAGTTGCCAAGATATGAACATATTTTGTTTTTATGGTGGCCATTTTGAAATCAAGATGGCCGCCATACCGGACGTTCGACACTTGACACCCCCCGATATTTTGAATCTATATACATTAAAGAAACTTTGTGCCAAGTTTCATGCTTTGGTAATAAAATGCACAGCTCATGTCATTAACTGCTCTACTAATGGAGCAGCTCCCCCTCCAAACTAGGAAGTCAATTACTCTACCCCCCTAGAGTATTAGCAGAACCCCTCTATGATTTTGACTTTCTAATTTGATGCGGGCGCCCTACTCCTCAGTCAATTACTCTACCCCCCTAGAGTATTAGCAGATCCCCTCTATGATTTTAACTTTCTAATTTGATGCGGGCGCCCTACTCCATGGCTCACAATGGCGCCACCCATAGCTCTATTCTATCCCACAATGCCTTTCGAAATTGTTACGCGCTTCGGACGAACAGGAGATTCTTGTGTTATAAGTTCTTTGGCTGAACGTACTGTGGCTTGGCTGTGACACTGAACCAATATCACACTTCCTCTATTCGATCAATGCAGATAAACGAGGTATATTCAGAGCGTCATTTCGACGATCGAGCATTCTCTACTTCTACGGACCGCTTTTTCTCTTTGCACTAGCCTAGGCGGTACTGTTGCATACAATGTGGCCAACAGGTTAACAATTGCTGCACTCTGTTTCGTTTCTTCAGCACAATTTTGCCTAAAAATTGAATCAAATTATACAATTACTGATCACAATACTGTGTGACATTACAACCTTTTTAATTATACTTTTTAAACAGACAAGTTGCAGAGCTCATCAGGATGGTTTCAGTGGTGCTGGAGGTGTCCTCCTAAAATAAATACCAAGCTCTCTCAATTACAACCAGCGAGTTTGTTGTAAAAAATGTTGAAAATCTGTTTTAATAATCACGTCAACATTGTATTTGCCATCATATGTCAATGCAAACATACTAGTTGATGAAATACCCACATTATTGGCGCATTGCACATTCTCGAGGTGGATCGATTAACAGTTTTTTACACCAAAATCGCCTCAAAAGTATAATTTTATTGATGAAAATGCAATTAACACTCTAATATTGTGTGATTTTCTGTCACATGGTGGGGCTTGATTACAGTTAGTAGAGTAATCCAGAGTTCTGTATGTAGTGTAAATATTTTAGGCCGGGTCATACTAATCTAATCTGTATGCCAGGCCTGTATCGCTAGGTAAGGTTTTATGATATAAAATGTTATCAAGTACTGTACATTACATGCTGCTAACATTACATTTAATGATAATAATTGAGATATTTAATTGTACATTTTTTAATGTAAAAAACTGTCAAAATATTGATAAGTTTATTCTGAAAGTAAAGACTACAGTACTCTCTGTGGCTCTCTGTTTTGTTGTTTTACCAATAAAATGTTGAACACTATTTTAATTGATTTTAAAGTTACATGAAAATCACATTGCGGGGGAAAGGTTACTTTACTGTTATCTAGATTTCTCCAAGAGTATTTAGTAACACAACATCACATGTGTTTCAAGATTTGTATTCTCATATGCGATTCAAAATTGCTTTTTGATTTAAATCTCTTCCCACAATGTTCACATTCATATGGTCTCTCTCCTGTGTGTACTCTCAAATGTCTTTTCAAATTCCTACTTTGTTTAAATTTCTTTCCACAATTTTCACATTCATATGGTGTCTCTTTTGTGTGTATTTTTAAATGTTTCTTCAAATAATTATTCAGTTTAAATTTCTTTCCACAAATTTCACATTCATATGGTGTCTCTCCTGTGTGTATTCTTAAATGTTCCTTTAAATTCTGATGTTCTTTAAATTTTTTTCCACAATGTTCACATTCATATGGTCTCTCTCCTGTGTGTACTCTTAAATGTCTTTTCAAATCCCGACTTTGTTTAAATGTTTTTCTACAATGTTCACATTCATATGGTGTCTCTTCTGTGTGTATTTTTAAATGTTTCTTCAAATAATTATTCAGTTTAAATTTCTTTCCACAAATTTCACATTCATATGGTGTCTCTTCTGTGTGTATTAGCAAATGTGATTTTAAATCCCCCTTCTGTTTAAATTTCTTTTCACAATGTTCACATTCAAATGGTGTCTCTCCTGTGTGTATTAGCAAATGTTTATTCAAATCCCAATTCTGTTTAAATTTCTTTCCACAATGTTCACATTCATATGGTGTCTCTCCTGTGTGTATTCTTAAATGTTCCTTTAAATCCTTATTATATTTAAATTTCTTCCCACAATGTTCACATTCATATGGTCTCTCTCCTGTGTGTACTCTCAAATGTTTTTTCAAATTCCCACTTTGTTTAAATTTCTTTCCACAATGTTCACATTCATATGGTGTCTCTCCTGTGTGTATTCTTAAATGTTCCTTAAAATCCTCATTATATTTAAATTTTTTCCCACAATGTTCACATTCATATGGTCTCTCTCCTGTGTGTACTCTCAAATGTCTTTTCAAATGCCCACTTTGTTTAAATTTGTTCCCACAATGTTCACATTCATATGGTGTCTCTCCTGTGTGTATTCTTAAATGTACTACAAAATTCCCACTTTGTTTAAATTCCTTTCCACAATGTTCACATTTATATTTTTGTGTCTCTTCCTTGTGTAGGCCTACTCTCAAATGTTGGTTGATTTCGTTTGTTTGGTGTTGCTTAAAATCAACTCCTTCATTAAATGTTTCTTCACAGACTTCATGTTTTATCTCTTTATCACGTTGCATATGTATTCCTAAATGTTTCTTCAAATCACTGAACTCAAATTTATCTCCACAATGTTCACATTTATATTTCATTTTGATCTTTCTTTATTCTTAATCTTTATGCATGTATATTCTTGTGGCTAGTCCGAACGTTCAACTAGGCCTTAAACGATGATAGTATTATGTACTTTTCTCTTTGCACTAGCCTAGGCGGTACTGTTGCATACAATGTGGCCAACAGGTTAACAATTGCTGCACTCTGGTTTCGTTTCTTTTAGCACAATTTTGCCTAAAAATTGAATCAAATTATACAATTACTGATCACAATAATGTGTGACATTACAGCCTTTTTAATTATACTTTTTAAACAGACCAGTTACAGAGCTCATCAGGATGGTTTCAGTGGTGCTGGAGGAGTCCTCCTAAAATAAATACTAAGCTCTCTCAATTACAACCAGCAACTTGTAAAAAATGTTGAAAATCTATGTTGTAATAATCGTGTCAACATTGTATTTGCCGTCATATGTCAATGCCAACATACTGTACTACTGTAGTTGATGAAATACCCACATTATTGACGCATTAAACATTCTTGAGGCGGATCTATTAATTAACATTTTTTACACCAAAATCGCCGCAAAAGTATAATTTTATTGATGAAAATGCAATTAACACTCTAAATATTGTGTCATTTACTGTCACATGGTGGGGCTTGATTACAGTTAGTAGTAGAGTAATCCAGAGTTCTTTGCTACATTACTACTACTAATACTATTTTAGGCCGGGTCATACTAATCTAATCTGTATGCCCTCTATCGCTAGGTAAGGTTTTATGATATAAAATGTTATCAAGTACAGTACATGCTGCTAACATTACATTTAATGATAATAATTGTGTATATTAAATTGTACGTTTTGAACATTTTTTAATGTCAAAATATGGATAAGTTTATTCCGAAAATAAAGACTGCCCTCTGTGGCTCTCTGTTTTGTTGTTACCAATGAAATGTTGAACACTATTTGAATTGATTTTAAAGGTACAGTACATGAAATCACACTTAGTTACTTTACTTTTATCTAGATTTCTCAAGGAGTATTTAGTAACACAACATCACATGTGTTTCAAGATTTGTATTCTCGTATTGATTTCAAATTGCTTTTTGATTTAAATCTCTCACAATGTTCACATTCAAATGGTTCTCTCCTGTGTGCATTCTCTAATGTTCTTTAACTCCCCAATGCCATACTGTGGTGTTTAAATTTCTTTCTTCAATGTTCACATCCAAATGGTTTTTCTCCTGTGTGTATTCTCAAATGTTTTACAGTTTTTCTATTACAGTACAGTACATTAAATGTCATCTCCAAATTTCACATTCATATGGTGTCTCCCATGTGTGCATTCTCAAAATGTCTTTTCAAACCTCCATTCTGTTTAAATTTCTTCCCACAATATTCACATTCATACAGTGCCTCACCTCCAGTGTGTATTAGCAACAAATGCCTTTTCAAATTCGTATTCCACTTAAACTTCTTCCCACAATATTCACATTCATATGGTGTCTCTCCTGTGTGTATTTTTAAATGTTTCTTCAAATAACTCTTTTGTTTAAATTTCTTTCCACAATGTTCACATTCATATGGTGTCTCTCCTGTGTGTATTAGCAAATGCCTATTCAAATCCCCATTCTGTTTAAATTTCTTTCCGCAATGTTCACATTCATACGGTGTTTCTCCTGTGTGCACCATCAAATGTGCTTTCAAATTTGCATTCCGTTTAAATTTCTTCCCACAATGTTCACATTCATATGGTGTCTCTCCTCTGTGTATTCTTAAATGTGATTTCAAATTGCCATTTGAGTTAAATTTCTTCCCACAATGTTCACATTCATATGGCGTCTCTCCTGTGTGTATTCTCAAATGTGATTTTAAATTTCCCTTTGAGTTAAATTTTTTTCCACAATGTTCACATTCATATGGTGTCTCTCCTGTGTGTATTCTCAAATGTTTCTTCAAATAATCATTTTGTTTAAATTCCTTTCCACAATGTTCACACTGATATAGTGTCTCTTCCTTGTGTAGGCCTACTCTCAAATGAACAGGTAGGTCTATTTTTGCTTGTTCAACTCCTTCGTCAAATGTCTTTTCACAGAGTTTATATTGTATCTCTTGATCAGATTGCAAATGTATTCCTAAATGTTTCTTCAAATCACTTAATTCAAATTTATTTCCACAATGTTCACATTTATATTTCATTTTGGTCTTTCTTTATTCTTAGTAAAGGCATACAGTAACTGTACATGTTATTCCAGGATAATGTTCAAGGTGAATGTTGAAGACTAGGCCTACTGTACATCCTTGCTTGTTTTAAAATGATAATTATGATGGTACTTACCATCACCATGTTATGTTCTTTTTCATGCCTTTCAGTACAATAAAAGCAATTTATAATATACTGTATTATGATACTGTATATGATATATACAAGGGCAGCTTACAGGTTGTTTCGTTTCTTTAACACACATTAACAGTCTTTTCTTTTACACATTTTTTTCCTAAATCTACTAAAATAAATAAAACTGTAATCTGTATTGTATAATTGTACTGCGTGGCATACAGTTTTACTCAAATCAAAAGTAAAACAGTTGTATTTTGTAATCACGTCGTAAACAGACGACGTGCAGCACTCATCAACTTCAACTTTTTGAATGGTTTCAATACAGAGCAAACAAACAGGCCAGCATTATATGTACATACAACAACACACACAGTTGCTGCTAGGCCATAACCTAGAATACTACTACTAGGCCTACTAGCCTGACTAGGCCAGTCTGTCGGACAGACAGTTGTGTCCAAAACAACAAGCAAGGCTAGGCCTAGCCTCTAGGTCCTAGGAGGCCTCTAGCCTACAGTACTTAGATATTAAAATACTAGCTAGGCCTAGGCCTAGACCTGTTATTATGACATAGCCTACGTTTGATAATAAAGGCTATTAACTAGGCTATAATCAACAAAGATTAGTAAGATACTATGTAGATACGGTAGGTACAGCTTAAACCCTAAGCCTAGGTTATTTATGCTGCAAAATAATGAGTGTGATTACCGCATGGACAATGGCGATGTGATTGACGCTGAACGTACTGTGGCTTGGCTGTGACACTGAACCAATATCACACTTCCTCTATTCGATCATGGATTAACTTTAATCAAAGAACTTATAACACAAGAATCTCCTGTTCTTCAATTTGCATTCAAAACACAGTATCGGAAGTACAGGGTTAAAAGGTCAAACTGGGCGACGCCATTTCACAGCATGGAGCAGCGCCCCCTCCAAACAAACTAGGAAGTCAATTACTCTACCCCCCTAGAGTATTAGCAGAACCCCTCTATGATTTTGACTTTCTAATTTGATGCGGCGGGCGCCCTACTCCTCAGTCAATTACTCTATCCCCCCTAGAGCATTAGCAGATCCCCTCTATGATTTTGACTTTCTAATTTGATGCGGGCGCCCTACTCCATGGCTCACAATGGCGCCACCCATAGCTCTATTCTATCCCACAATGCCTTTCGAAATTGTTACGCGCTTCGGACGAACAGGAGATTCTTGTGTTATAAGTTCTTTGCTTTAATCCATGATTCGATCAATGCAAATAAACGCGAGACACTATGGGCGCGGGCGGGGCCTATTTCAAGGGCGCCTCGCACGTTGAGTAGAGATACGAAAAGTTATTCTACAGGAAATAGGCAGTAGGCCCTATAATGACTGTAAAATTAAGATTTAATACAAATTAACATATAAAATGTAATGTTATCTTTATAGAAAGTACAATCATAAATGTATCATATTTTTATGCTTTGGAATAAAAATGTGTATTTCAATTACCTGGAATTGTTTAGGTACCGCAATACCATATTATTTCTTTTATAAATGTTTTTATTTTATTACAAATCAACTGAATTATTATTTACACTTAATTGTTTATCATTGGACAGAGATAGAGAATGTAATACCTAGCTAGAAACACTTCTTCATCAGATTGAATAAATATGTTCTAGTGGTAATAATACAATATGTATGCTTATATAATAATAATATAATTATTTTGCCTCCAAATAAATTTCCTTACAAATTTACTTAGTATAGTTATCCTTAATATAAAATGTAGTTCAGTACACTATTGAATGTATTGCAACTTTAATTGTTACCATGGTTATTCCTAGTTTTGACCTGGAGTACCACACTGTATTATCATTAAGGCCCTGTTCAGACCCATGGCGTTAGACCGTTTTAGCGTACGACGCTAAAAGAATGTGTGTCTGAACAGTTGGGGATTAGCGTACAACGCGTCGTACAACGGTTGTAGCGTTGTAGTGGAAAACGGTTGATAGTACCGTTTTAGCGTACGACGCTACTGTATGTCAACGTTGTATCCAATCAGAACGTTTCCTGTTATGACGCGGAACAAGGTTTGACCTAGGCTGACATCTTGTATCGTCAATGTGTGAGATGGATTTCAATAACAAAAAGGCCAGAATAAAGATACGGGTTGCGATTTTTTTTTCCGTACGAGAGTTCCTCCATCGGTTCGTTTCGGACTCAATCGACTCTTCGGTAAGCCACCGATGCTCACTGATGCGTGACAGCAACCACAAGACAAAACGTGAGCAGCTTTTTTGCACGAGTGACAGATTTATACATACTAGAGGCCTAATACTATACTCACTGTAAATATAATAATAAATATTAATAGTAGTACTGAACGTCATTGTAATAATAAATAATAGGCCTAGAATTTTAATAATATAATACTGTATAGGCAGCCACAAACCAATGTATGTACCATCAGATTCACAAACAGTAACACACAAACAGCAGCAGCACTTTGTTGGTCGTCACAAGCAAGGCCTAGCCTAGCCCTACGTACGTGTGCTTCAATGTAGTACATTTCCATCTACAGTACTATTTTTTATTTTAATAAAATGAAGTAGTAGGTTAGAAATTATATGTACAGAAGTAACACTAACAGATGTTTTTATCAAGAAAATTACAATTTTCTTCAGGTTTTTAAGTGTAACATTTGAAAAATTGTATACATATAGGCCTAGTATTAGTAACATGTATTCTTGTAGGCCTAAGTTGTAATGTATAGAAACACATGCTTGCTTATAAAGCGTTTAATATTGTGTTAATTTAATAATTATTGATATCTTGGCCAGTGGAAATTTTGAATTAAAATGAACAATTTAAAAAAAAAAATTATTTCCGAAACCATAATAAAAAAAATAAAATCAAGAATATGGAATAAAGAAAACCGATCTTCATGACAAGATGATAGTATTTATCACATATAATTATAAGCTTCCTGGAAAATGTGTTACAGTATTATTAAATGTATTTGTACTATTGCTTTCCTGTCTTCTGAATGTTTTTTACTTTGCATATATTTTTTATGATTTTCCAAATTACATATACACATAATAAACAATAATATTAGTTGTAGGCCTATAACTTAATTAAAACTCCAAAATTGCCTATATTAAAAGTCTGAAATCTTTATTTTTCAAGATTGGGGATAATTACGTACACCTTTAACGTAAAATTTCCATTACCTTACAATATAAATATTAATTTAATAATATTATTTTAAAAGGTATAAAAAACATACACTGTGCATAGAAATTCCTACTGTACATAATCATTTTAAATTCAAAAGTAATACCTTGCATATGCTTACACAAGCTTGGCTAGGCTAGCCATGGGCTAGCTACAATACCATAAACGATAAGAAAAGAGCCTCTCGTTCGTGACAAAAGGTCGTTCAACTTCAAAAAATAATATCTGATACGACCTACTATTGGGTCGTAGACCTAAGTATCTTCAATATGCTATTGGGTTCTTAATGTAATTACTAAGTAGACCTAGTATTTATTAATTAATGTCATCAAAACTCGTATTAGTGTAGATTCATTTTACTATTATGAGAGCCTGTGTGAAAGTATAGCTCGCGGTTTGTAAATGTAAATTGTATTATATTGTCACGCATCAGTGAGCTGACTTTACCGAATACCGAAGAGAGTCGATTGAGTCCGAAACGAACCGATGGAGGAACTCTCGTACGGAAAAAAAAATCGCATACGGGTTGGGTAGGTTTGGCCAGTATGCGTACCTTTTTATGGCCAGCGGGCGTCCCGGAAATTTCGCAATATGGCCAGCGGGCGTCCAATTATTGCGCAATATTTGTTCAATGGCAGCGTCCGCTCCGTGCGTGTGAAATACGTACAATGCGACACAGATGGCGCTATATACATAATTAATTTTATATATACAGAATTTGCAAGTAGGGCAAGGCTGAACTGAGGCCTCTAAAATCCAATCTATCTGTTCAGAGCAGGCTAGTAGCCAAAGTTAAACTGATTTAGTAAATTATACTACTGTATTTTAGGGCCTAATTAATAACAATAATTATTAATAGTTTTAACTATTATAATGTCAATCAAAAAACATTTTAAATGAAATTTCACATTATTTAATATTTTTTTTCTGATAAATAATAATAGTACGTGGCCGGCCGGCATCTCGCGCGGAAAATGTAAATATAACGCCCTCTCTGTCGCATTGTACGTATTTCACACGCACGGAGCGGACGCTGCCATTGAACAAATATTGCGCAATAATTGGACGCCCGCTGGCCATATTGCGCAATTTCCGGGACGCCCGCTGGCCATAAAAAGGTACGCATACTGGCCAAACCTACCCAACCCTGTAGAGAATAAATAAGGCCTAACTACACTACAAATACAACTGTTACAAAGGCTACAAACTATTATCAACTGATTACCATTATATTTTCTAACAAATGACATAAATACATGCACCTTGTATTTAAACATAGGGACTACGATCCCATCCGCTTTTAGGCCTAGCTAGGCCTAGAGCCATTCACGCATTTCATTCAAGCTAAAAACTAGCCTGGGACATCAAGTCACTCATTCATACAAGGCAGACTAGACTGGACAAGTTTAATGCTGAAAACCCCCTAACTCCTAAAAAAATCAGTAAACAAACAAGGGGAGCTGTTTCCCTTTTATTAGCAAGTTAAGGGTTATTTTCAACCGACTGGACCAAAGAATATATAATCTTTGACTGGACTGGATAGACTAATCACAATCATTTTTTTCTTCATCATTGCGAGGCCTGCTTTATTTTCGTAACACAAGAGCCTGGGGAAAATGTTTTTTACTACCAAATAAAAACAATAGAAACAGAAATTTGGCTTTACTATATTTTTCTTAAATAAATGCTGAGGTATGTTTTATTTACGGCAAATTTTGTCATAATTGTAGGGCTGAGATCTAGGCCTGTATACAGTGGAAATAATGATGAAAACACGTGGGTAAGAGCACATGAATATGCAACTAGAAACAACTTGCATGACGTACTTCCGTTGTAACGATAATCGTACGCTATGGGTCTGAACACCTCGTTTTTTTCTCTGCGGTTTGTAACGTGACCTTGATAGTAACGTTGTACGCTAAAACGGTCTAACGCCATGGGTCTGAACAGGGCCTAAGGCACTTGTTTGGATTTGGACATTCCAATGCATCTATATATAAATTATGGTTAACTAGATGGTACGCTCGCTTCGCTCGCGTACCATCTAGGTCGTGCCCACAGATGGTTCTCGAATACACAGTAATTTCAGCGTTAAAAAACTGGCGATTTCAAATGTACAATAATGCAGGACAATAATATATGTCGTTTACAGGAACGATTAAATAGACACTGTGATTTATGTACTCAACTAAAATTAGCACACTGGGAATTACTTCCGAAAGAGAAAGTTGTCACAAAATGAGACCAATTGTTTAAGTCAAATTTAAACAAACTTAATTTGTGTTTTGTATGTAACATTATGGTTGAGAGATGGGGAAGAGGATGGGTGCAAAGAGGAACAATTTTTAAATATATTCTTTATTTTGTAACGAAATATTAATTAACATGTTTTACAAATAATATACCACTAAACACAGTAAAACATTGCGATGTAATATTTTGTTGAAACTATCACCGTCGTAGTCGATTGAAATAGTACAGTACATGTAACGATACACTACGACGTATGTTTATATATAATGTTAAACAATTTGTGAAAACCACCTCTATTCGGGGCAAATCATAAATTCGATTTAATCGGTAATAAATATTAAATTACGGCGACTGAAAACGCTAGCTCATAATCCGTTTAAAAAAAATTATATCCAACCTCTGCAGCACAGATTGAAAAAAAAAATGGATCGAATTTCTGTTATGAGTACGGTATACAGTACTTTCCTTTACGACGCCTGACGGAATAGACACTTGTGGAACGACACAGAGATTGGAATGTTCCATTCATCGCAAATCAATACATTTGTATAAACGTATATTAAATCTATCAAAATAGTATTTTTTTAAAGAAAATCGGCATGTCTTCAACATTATGATACTGTACTCGAGCTGTTCAACCGGTTTTCAGCTATTAAAAACAATTATCGTAGGAGGAGATAGGAAAATGCGAAGCCTCCTCGCATTTTTGTGGCGGGTATTTTTCAAGATGGACATCCATTAGACAGTGTATACCACGATCGGAAAACACCCCTATCTGGGGCAAATCGTTGAACCTAAATTCGTTTTAATCGTCAATAACTAATTATCTAACTTAATTTAATTAGTAAACAGGGTTACATCAGGTGGTTAAAATCAGTACCGAAAGTACGAACCAACTTTACATACCATCGAGTAAAAATTCTAAAAGTAAGGCGCGATTTACCGAATTTTGCCCTTACGTAAATTTATATATAGATTCTGACATAGGCGAGCACAATGCAAAAACTTCGGTACAAATCTCCGCCTTGGATACCTACCTTATCTATCTCAGATGTACCGCGAAACGTAGATTTGATAACATTAATGTGCAGTTCGACGCTATTTTTCCATATTTCTATCTTAGCAAGATATTATAAAGAGTTTTTTAACAACATTTATGATTTCAACAGTAGATTTTCTACTCAATTTCAATTCTTGGCGGTCAAGTTATTTCCGGGTTTATGATAAGTTCACCTTGCAGCAACTTGGTTTCAACTATTTTCTCTCTTTTATACACAAGGGAGCAGTTAAAATAATAGATTTGACCCTAAAGGTGACTGGAAACAGGCACTTTCCATCAATCAATACAGTGTCCCTTTGGAAGACGGAAGAAAAACACAGATACTATAGTAGGACTGGAGCTTAAGTTGGCCATTAGTCATAGCCATTTTAGTTTTTTGTTTATTTTAGGAACGGACCGCGCGTGTGAAAGGTACAGTAGTTAAAAAATAAAAATTATACTGCAAAGTCATAAAGATCAAATTAAATATACGCCATAAAGAATCGGAATATTTTTATTTTTTTATTTTTTTTATTTTATTTCATACTCATCCAACAGCGAGTAACCCGCCAATTACAGGATGGATAAACTATTTAATAATTTCAAGATGCTCTACATAAACAAAGACTTATTATTAAGTGTTTGGGAGTGGAGTTGTAAATTGTCATGAGAAAAAACCCCTGACATATGACAGGACTTGAACCCAGGACCCTTAGATTGGTAGTCAAGCATCATAACCACCAAGCCACAGCTCCAACCAATATATTGTGGGGAATAGTATTATAAAATTACATAGGGAGATTTGATGATAAGACATTAATCGAGTGAAATCCCGATAGCTGAGTTTTATTAAGTAAGCTGGCAGGAATAACTGTAGGCTATCTGTGTCCTGTTAGGACCGAGATGTCTGCCCATGTTGCAAGCCGTAATGTCTTCTTTCTTGGGCCGAAATGGCCCACTCTGTCACGGCAGTTAGTTTCAAAAGATGTTTAAATTAAATAATGTATTAATACTTATTAGGATGATATTTATTTGAATAAACGCCTCTCCAATAAAACATCACTTTGAATAACAATCACCAACTATCTAATAAACGTCCATCCCATCCACATTTATAATAACACAATTATACTATTTGTAGTAGAATTCATCGCAATGTTATCTAGAATTTACCAAGCATTTGTTATTCTTTTTTATCACTTTTCATATCTATTAGTACAGTTAGAGGATTTCATTTGATTATAAATGTTACCATTATTATTAAAACTCAAAAATTTAACATATATCCCTCGAATAAGCCCCTCCCTCGAGTCAAATGAACTCCGCCTCCCCACCTCCGCCCTATAAGGGCCCTACCAAATAATAAAGACTATACTTTAAAATGTTATTAATCATCTAAGACACTGTGAAACAGAATAGTTTAGTTTTACGAATGTCAAGCATTTTCAATAATGGTAACCGACAGAAAACGTAAAAGAAGAACATTATCATTCCGAGAACCATCGTCTACACTTCCTAGAGGGGGAGCGAGCGAAGCGAGCTCACCCTCTAGTTGACTTAATTTGTACATTGTACAGTATAAAGTATTAGTAATACAGTAGCATTCACTGAGAGAAGTCCACAAGCTTTTATATGCTTTTCGTTTACAAGTTTCTTTTCTTTTTATATCTTTGACGTGTCTCTATTTGAGAATCACAGTGTGTGAGTACATGTTAATTTGTAATTGTTATTTTAACTTTTAATTGGCCATATATAGGTCCATATATACTATTCAATCAAGTTTCTACTTTATAGTACTGGCTATATATGTACAGTATCTATCTTAATAATTACTGTCTACGATCTAGGACGATGATTTATTGTTAATTCATTCCTAGTCTTAATGCATATAAGGCATAATTTTACCATTGATGCCTATACCTTTGTTGAAATGTTATAGCAATTAAAGATATTAATTAATTTAGGTTAGTATAGCAGTTATATATTTGATTAGCATTTACGTTACCCCTTTTTGCTTAAACAGCTAAATACAATGTTCGTACGCTGTATTGCTATTTTTAATGTAGTCTAGATAATGTTTTTCTTTGTAATCCTCCACAGTTTTACCAATATAATATACTACGATACGACGCATAATAAACGTTAGTAACGAAACTCTAACTATATGTACATCTAGTGTCTTATTTGGTTATCTGGCTGTCTAGAAGACGCGACCGTTATCGAGGGCAGCACAGTAAAAACACTTCTCAACATGTCTACAAGATCTGGTAGAACTTACAACTTGCGTAGACAAGAAGATGGTCGGTTGGACAGAATAAACAGATTATCAGCATCGGAACCTAGACTTCCATCCATCGTCGGAAGTCGCCAACGGCAACAACCATCTTCAGATGATGACTGTACCAGTACTCATTACTCCACCACAAGCAGCTCTGCGTCACAGGCACGAGCAAGAGCTGAAATAACGAGAGCCAAACTCCAGTTTGCCCGACGAGAGGCAGACATGATGCGCAATGAAGCTGAGCTGGAGCGACAACGGGCCCAACAACAGGCAGACTACTACCTGCTTCACGCAGAAAAAGAAGCTGCTATAGCGTCAGTAGAAGCGGCAGCCTATGACGATAATGAGGTAGAATTTAAACCTGCTGACACCACAAGCTTATCTGACCGTCTGGGTCTGCCACCTCCTCAGGATTCTGCCCAACGCACTGAAAGTTATGTGACAGGACATTTCACACCTCCGGTTACACATCAACCATCTCAACAGACAATTGGGCAGTCACCAACCACTCAAGCCCCTGACAACCATTCTGGTTTTCCTGCAGTTGATGCGTTAACCAATCATTTAATGCGGAAAGAACTCGTAGCTTCAGGACTATTAAAGTTTGATGACAAAGTAGGTAACTATAGACCGTGGAAAGCATCGTTCAAGCGAGTCACTGGTGACCTGCGATTGTTACCGCCTCAAGAACTTGATCTCATCATAAAATGGTTAGGCGATGAATCAGTGAAACTCATAAAACCAATTAGAGCAATAACGGTTCATGATCCTTCTAAGGGACTACAAATGGCATGGGAGACTCTTGAAAAGTATTATGGTGCTCCGGAGGTTATTGAACGGGACTTAATGAAAAGATTGGATGAATTCCCAAGGTTTGCTATCCGAGACGTTACAAAGTTGCGTGAACTTACCCACCTGCTTCTTGAAATTAAGTGTGCTAAAGACGATGGAAGCTTCCCCGGTTTGCTGTATTTGGACTCAGCTCATGGCGTAAACCCTATCGTGCGAAAGTTACCTCACAATTTGCAAGAGAAATGGATGACAAAAGGTAATCAATACAAGAAAGAAAAGAATGTTTCATTCCCTCCGTTTAACGTTTTTGTTAAGATGATTAAGGAGCAAGCAGACATGCGGAACGACCCTAGCTTCCGGACTGCAGAGGTGACATCCACTGACAGCAAACCTGGAAGATTTAACAAACCGCTGAATTCCAGAGATGTAACTGTTAACATGATGGATGTCAGTTCAACATCACCAAATTACAAAAAAACATTCTAATGCAGTTAACGAAAATCCAGACCGAGTTTGTCCTATCCACAAGACGAACCACGCTCTTAGCAAATGTAGAGTTTTCAAGCAAAAACCAATCGAACAGCGCAAAGAGTTACTTAGACAAAACAAGATCTGTTTCAAGTGTTGTGCAACAAACGAACATCAAGCTCGGGACTGTCATGAGGTTATTAAGTGTGAAGAATGTAGCAGTAACCGACACATTACAGCAATGCATTACACCAAACCAAAACCTGCTACACCAACAAAACCTGCCTCACCAACAACACCACAACCTCCTGCTCCAACTCCACAAAGCAACGGCGAGGAGAGTACCGGAATTTCTGTTTCCCCTTCTTGCACCATGGTGTGCGGAGGTGTGCCTGGTGGTCGCTCATGTGCAAAAATTTGCAAGGTGAAAATATTTCCAGAAGATAACGAAAGCGAAGCACTAACTGTATATGCGGTAATCGACGATCAGAGCAATAGTACGTTAGCAAAAGGAGAACTGTTCGACCACTTCAATGTGAATTCTACACCCACCGTCTTCAGTATGCGTACGTGTAGTGGAACAGTCCAGACTACCGGAAGGGTGACGGACAGAATGTGTATCACGTCAACCGATGGTAAAACGAGAGTCAAGCTTCCGTATATAAGAGAATGCAATATGATTCCTGACAATTTCGAGGAAATCCCAACACCTCATATCGCTCGTTACCACCCGCACCTTAAACCTATCGCCGAAATGATAGAAAATGTAGATCGCGCCTTACCAATACTCCTACTTATAGGAAGAGACGTTGCGCAAGTCCATAAAGTCAGGGAACAAATAAACGGCCCAGATGATGCACCTTTCGCACAAAGGTTGGACTTGGGATGGGTGATTATAGGAGAAACATGTTTAGATGCTACTTCGGAGCCAACGCGAACATATAAGACACAAACCATAAAGAACGGAACTAAATTTGATAGTTGTCATAACGCTATTTATCTGTCCGAGGTGAAAGACGTTTTTGATGTCACAGAACACGACGACAAACCGGCCATGTATGTCGAAGAACGACAATTTGTTAGCATCATGGATAGTGAAGTGTTCAAAGATGAGAAAGGAAGTTGGGTGGCGCCATTGCCTTTCAAGCCGTCCCGACAACCGCTTCCTAACAATGAAGCCCTAGCCAGAAGAAGATTGCATTCACTTTGCAAGACGCTCAACAAGAAGCCTTCACAAAAGAGCCAGTTTGTTGAGTTTGTGCAGAAGTTAGATCACGGACATGCTGAGCCAGCCCCGCCTATTTCACCAGAGAAGGAACGTTGGTATCTGCCGATGTTTGGTGTCTATCATCCACAAAAACCGGACAAAATAAGAGTTGTTTTCGATTCAAGTGCAGACCTTGGCGGAGTTTTATTAAACAAGGTGTTGCTAAGTGGTCCTGACCTGAACAACACTTTAGTAGGAGTCCTATTAAGATTCAGGAAAGAGAGTATTGCTGTAATCGCAGACGTCCAACAGATGTTTTACTTCTTCTACGTGAGAGAAGACCATCGTGACTACCTCCGTTTTAAGTGGTTCAAAGACAACGATATGACCAATGAAGTTATTGACTACAGGATGAATGTCCATGTTTTCGGAAACAGCCCATCGCCGGCAGTCTCGATCTACTGTATGGGTCGCATTGCAAAAGAATCTAAAGACAAGTATGGAGAGGATGCCAGCCATTACGTCTTGCGAAACTTCTATGTGGATGACGGACTGGTTTCTGACCAGAACGAGATCCATGCTTGCGGAATCAAACTTGAAGCTACACAAAATTGCCTCAAACAGCCAAAAGGTGATGGACGCTTTCGACAACGTAGACAAGGCGAAGGACTTACAAACATTTAACGTCGACACAGACAAAGTACCAATTCAACGAAGTCTAGGCGTGCTATGGGACGTAAGAAATGACTACTTTACCTTCAAGATATCTCGCGAACCAAGTGAGTACACAAGAAGAGGCATGTTATCCGTAGTTAATAGCATATTCGATCCACTGGGACTTGTCTCACCTGTCACTTTACAAGGAAAGCTGCTTGTTAGAGAACTAAGCAAAGGTAGCACAGATTGGGATGCACCCCTAGACTTAGATAACAGAGGAGAGTGGGATAGTTGGAGGACGTCACTGGAGCGCTTAGAGAAGCTAAAGGTATCAAGACGATACGTAAACACGTCCATTTTATCAAGCGCCAAAAAGGAGTTGACCATATTCTCAGACGCATCTACGCAAGCCATTGGAGCTGTCGCATACCGTACGGTGACTAACGAAGATGGACCTCATACTGGTTTTGTAATATCCAAGAGCAAGGTAGCTCCCAAACCAGCTCACACAGTTCCAAGACTGGAATTATGCGCTGCCGTGTTAGCGACTGAGATGTTTGAAATTATAAAAGACGAAATGGATATCCACTTTGATGCGGTGACGTTTTATACAGACAGTCGCGTAGTGCTTGGCTACATAAACAATAAGACAAGACGCTTCTGTGTTTATGTGGCAAATAGAATCAACCGGATCACTAAATCAACATCTCCAAGTCAATGGCACTATGTAGCAACCGAAAACAATCCAGCTGACGTTGCCTCAAGACCGACTACTCCAGACGATCTCATGTGCAGCAACTGGTTCGATGGGCAGAGCATTGTCCAGACTGACAGGCCACAGGCATCAGTTCCTGAAAACACATTTGACTTGATAGATCCGGAAGAAGATGACGAAGTAAGACCAACCGTCACCACAATGTCAACACATACCGTTAAGCCGCGACTTGGCAACACACGTTTTAAACGTTTTTCTGATTGGCGAAGACTGCTAATTGTGATAGCAAAACTCAAGAAGGTGGCAGCTTCGTTCAAGTTGAAAAAGAAAAACAGCTGGGGAACTTTTACTTTCCAGGTTACACCAGATGAGATTAGCGCAGTCAGAATCGTTGTGGTGCAGGCGGTCCAAGAAGAGACGTACCTAGAGGAGATTGCATGTCTCAAAATGAGACGTCCATTACCGAAGATCAGCGCTCTTCGAAAGTTAGATCCTATTTTGGGAGACGACGGGCTACTTAGAATCGGAGGACGCTCTGCAAATCTGGAGATAGATTACAACCAAAAACATCCAATAATTGTACCAGCTGGTAACTGTGCTGCCCTCGATAACGGTCGCGTCTTCTAGACAGCCAGATAACCAAATAAGACACTAGATGTACATATAGTTAGAGTTTCGTTACTAACGTTTATTATGCGTCGTATTATTATTATCGTAGTATATTATATTGGTTATCTGGCTGTCTAGAAGACGCGACCGTTATCGAGGGCAGCACAATAATCGATTGCGTGTGTGGTTTATTTCTAAATGGTATGGTAGTAAAAGGGAATAGGTAGTAGGCATGAGTAATCAATCAATCAATATTTATTATAATCAATAATATTATACAAAAAATATTCGATCGTCAGTAGGAACTGTCTAGAAGATGCTGATCAAGCATATCACAAGATGACAGTTTTTACTTTTGCTTTTCCGCTACTCCCCTGTTATACTTTTTTGTTATGTAGAAAGATTGAAAATAAATAAATAAATAAATATATACAATGAATACCAGTAAGATCATAGAAATTTAAATTTTTATTGAAAACAATTATTATTTAATAAAAAAAAAAAAATAACATTTTCTACATTAGCTGGCGATAGTAACTACATAAGCTGGGAGGCAATTTTCGTTACTACATAAGCTGTTGACTGTTTCAACATTAGCTGGTGTTGATTTTTATTCACTACATAAGCTGTTGGTGTTTCTACATAAGCTGGAGGTTTTACTACATAAGCAGTGGGTTGTTCTACATTAACGGTTGTTTCGACATTAGCTGGCGTTTTCTACATTAACGGTTGTAACAGGGCCCACGTCATCAAAACTACATTATGCTAGGCATATCACAGAGATATGCTCGCGGCACTTTGCAATTTCTAGTCATTCTCTTCTCATCTGTATTTGTTTTTGGCGAATCCAGTCTACCTTTGCATTTTGATTGTTCTATCATGTTGTTATTATTTTCAATTATTCTACCACAATTTCCTGTTTCAGGTCAGGGGTGGCGCCAGGATCTTCCCGACGCAGGGGCTACATTCCCCGACGAGGGGGCTATGCGAGCGAAGCGAGCATCACTAGGCTTGGGGCCAGGGGGCCGCCAAGGGCCCCCGGTGGGGGTCCAGGGGGCGAAGCCCCCGGAAGCAACGCGTTCTAGCGTCATTTGAGGTCATTTTAATCAGATTTAGGGTAGCCATTTTTTCCATTTTTTATAATGCATAAATAAAATACTGCGTGCAAAAAAACGATGCGCGATGACTGTTTCAATCCATATTTTTCAATTTAAAAAATAAAAGTTCAAAGAAAATTTAGAAAAATAGAGTTGGAGGTCCCGGAAATTGGACTTAATATACTTCAAAACATGAAACAAAATATATAAGTCCCTATCATGGTTGTGACTGAGCTAAGAAATGTTTGAAAAATAGAGATGTTAGGTCCCGGAAAATGCACTTCTTGTACTTCGAAATATGACCAGCTTTATTGTTGGGGCTGAGCTAAGAAACTGTTTAAAACTAGAGCTGCAGGTCTTCAAAAAATTGCATTTTATACTTTGGAAACATCAGGCCTAGAGGCTTAAAAAACGCAAGCGTAGACCTTTTTCAGTCGGGGAAATAAGTTTATTCCTCCCAAGTGTATGCGTGCGTACTATCTGGACTTCCGAGTGGTGAGAAATTCATGACATACAGGACATTGAAAATGTAATAACTTAGCTATAATAAGATGTTGGCTAAGCGAAAATGGCATGTTTTTTTGTTTAGTAATGGATGAAAATTTTATTTTAGGTGCCCCACGGTACAGAAGGTTACTTGTAAATTAAAAAATTGGTGAACATACGAACAATTAACATAATTCGTTTTTGCTGTAGTGTAGCGTACGTCGACGCAGTACACGACGTAACCGTCAGTAAACTTCGCCTGGAAAATAACTACAGTACACATTTTGGTCCCTGGATGGAACATGATATCACGCGTCTCGACCCAACGTTGAACGATTCGTACAAAGGGATACCGCCAGACAAGTGCGAACCTAGCTATTGTTTAGTAGTAAGTTAGGTCGGTGGCAAAAATGAATGCATATAAAGTGCATAATATCACTCTGACGTACTCTCCACGGTCAATGAAACGTCGCGGTTTTCTAGGCGCTGAAGCTAGCTACGAAGTGAACGCGAACGCTTTTTACTGTATATTATATTCCCCGACAAAAAGTACCCGTGTTCCCTTCGGTAACCGTCGGTAAACTTCGCCTGGAAAATAACTACATTACACATTTTGGTCCCTGTATGGAACTTGATATCACGCGTCTCGACGGTTGCAGGTCAAGTCGGCCCCAAACCGTCTCGGCCAAAGTCAAGTCGGCCCCACGTCAAGTAGGCCCCAAGTCAACTCGGCCTCAAGTCAACTCGGCCTCAAGTCAACTCGGCCTCACGTCAACTCGGCCAAAAACTAATCGGTCAACTCGGCCACAATAAAGTATGGAACGCAAAAAGTGCTTAATATTATTACGATTCTTACTATCCACGTTTTAAAAAAAATGAAGAAATAAAAAATATAATATCATATAAAAAAATGAACTCATTGCCGATATGAATAGATTAGAAGTACCCGCGTGTTACAAAAAACACGTGCAGGTACCGTATTTTAGGAAATCGAAGACGGAGGCCTACGTTCCACCATTTGGCCATAGAAAAAATGATCGTACATCGTTTTTGTGCATGATTTGCGTTTTAAAAAAAGGGGAATCCCCCGGTCAGCGAAAACACGTAGCAGTTGTAGATATCGAAAAAGCTGGCAAACGCACAGCTACGAAATTTTATTAAACGTAAATAAAGGAAAGTTGGTGAAATCATTCCTATTTTTTTTGCTAAATATATTATTGTCTAAATAATAATATTCATTAAAAGTCAGAATTATTCATAGTTAAAAAATTGTGAAGAAATATTATTTTATCAATCCCCTTTATTTGCACTTTTTGCGTTCCATACTTTGATGGGCCGAGTTGACCGATTATTTTTTGGCCGAGTTGACGTGAGGCCGAGTTGACTTGAGGCCGAGTTGACTTGCGGCCGAGTTGACTTGAGGCCGACTTGACTTGGGGCCGACTTGACTTTGGCCGAGACGGTTTAGGGCCGACTTGGATCGAAACCATAACGACCCAACGTTGAACGATTCGTACAAAGGGATACCGCCAGACAAGTGCGTACCTAGCTAATGTTTAGTAGTAAGTTAGATCGCTGGCAATAAATGAATGCATAAAAGTGCATAATAGCCCTCTGACGTACTCTCACGGTCAATGGAACGTCGTGGTTTTCTAGGCGCTGAAGCATGAAGTGAACGCGAACGTTTTTTACTGTATATTATATTCCCCGACAAAAAGTACCCGTGTTCCCCGACGGGGGGGGGGGGGGGGCGCTAGGCTCCCCGACGAGGGGGATAGAGCCCCCGTAGCCCCCCCCCCCCCCGCTGGCGCCACCACTGTTTCAGGTCACACTGCCCACGCCGGTACATTCAGAGCATAAAGCAAAGCATAAGCACTAGAATACTGTTACGTTATAAGTTTATGAATATGAACAGATAATTCTATATGGTTTGTTTTCATTAGATGAGCAAGATCCAGTATTCAAATTTTATCCTGATAGCATTTTCACAGAAACTGATCAAAGGTCATCTAATGCAAGAGTAAGTTGGAAAACTCCTGACGTTGAAGATAATTCGGGTAAAGTACCGCTAGTTGCTTCAACGAGTCCTGGTAGTGTTTTTAATATTGGAACCACTTCTGTTGTATACACTGCTAGTGATAACAGCAATAACATGAACAAATGTGAATTTAATGTCACGGTTGAAGGTAACTTGGAATAATCTTTTGTTTTTTATATTTGGTATATTGTTAATAAAAGATTACAATAATACTTGTTAATACTGTACAGGCCCGTAGCCAGGGGGGTTTTTATGGTTCGGGCGAACCCCCCCTTTACAGCGAACCCCCCTTAACCGACTGCGAACCCCCATCCCCGACATGCCCAATACCTCACCCTCATCTCCAAAAATCCTCCAAATACGTGCCCCACAGTACAAAAAGTTGTTTGTAAATTGAAAAATTCGTAAACTTGTTCGTGAACCTTCTTCTCTGTATGAGCGTCAACTAGCGATACATGTCTGTAAATTTCTAAAAGCTGCAAATGAATTGCCGATTTTAACCTGAAAAATAAATGTTTGGTCCCTGCATGTAACATGATATTGACGCGTCTCATAGCGAACTGGGGCACGAACGATTCGTACAAAGGACACCGCCAGACAACTGCGTACCTATAATTGTTTAGATCACTGGCAGTCAGGCAGCATGCATAAAGTATATAGCCTTCCGACGTACATCAGTATTTATGTGTGACTATGAAGTATAATGTATCATAGAAGATTATAGTGAATATTAATATTTTACACTATAATATCTATGGTATCAAGTACTGTAGTTCACATTATGGCATCCGATTATTTTTTTCTAGACCACCAGCCGATACGTACTAAAATGTATCAATATCACCTATTTAAATATTTATATTCCTCAACAAATTGCTGTAAATAAATATTATAGATAGAGCTAGCAAATAGCATTTGCCTTCAACCAGTGTGCTTTTTTCGGGGCTGCTCCTAGATGTACGTTCGCATTGAACTTGAACGCAAAACAAAATACGGAGTAAATGATCAAACAATCGGCGGTTCCGCACAGAGCACGCGCATCTAACATACGGCAACAAATAGTTATCGTCCTTTAAATTATCGACGTGTTTGAGAAGGAGGAAAAAAGTACGATCTTTTTGCTCATTGGTAGCATGCTGCACGAGAGTGTCTTTTCCGGCCATCTAGGGGTGTCATTTAACAAAATTCGCTTCGCATCAGGCCCCACCCCCAGGCCCTGCTGTATACTAATGTAACTTTACTTAATAATAAATATTTATGTCGGTAGACGTAATATGTTAAGCCCAATCAGTCCATTGTGTTGTAAATGTTTCAATCCCGTAGTAAATGTTACAGTTGTCTTTATAATATTATTTCTCAGTCTCAGGTGAAGATATTTTTATAAATTTAATGATTATTTTTTGTAGATAATGAACCACCGGTTTTATAGTGTCCTGATGACATCATTGATATAGCAACTACAACATCTGGAAATGCCATTACTTGGCCAGACCCTAGGTATATTGATAATTCTGGAAAATCTGTTATATTAAGTTCAACAAGTAATTCTGGAGATATATTTACCTTTGGAACGCATACTGTAATTTATACTGGATTTGACCACTCGGAAAACAGTGGTACATGTCAATTTGAAATAAAAATAGGAGGCAAGTATTTTTGTTTAATGATTTATTTGATCATGAATGTGGAATGTTTCAAACAATACTACTACTTAAAAAATAACTATACAAGCAGCATAGTATGGACAAAGTGCTACTAACCACAGAAAACTGGCACAAAAATTAACCTGATGAAGAATTATAGAAATAAAGAGTCTTTTCTAATATAACCAAATGAATGTGTTGCTCTCGTAGAGCGCTTCGGCTAGCATTTCCATTTGAATATAATAACAAATCAATAAAAAATTATGAGGTTGTCGACTAGGAGTACTACTAGCTGTACTGCTTATACATATTGGATAACGTTTTTTTTTTCATTACAGATTCGTGTACTTCTTCACCATGTCAAAATGGAGGTACTTGTGTACAGTTAGAAACGAGCTTTGCATGTAACTGTCGTGTATTATATGAAGGCAACTTATGTCAAATACTACCAGGTATTAACTAAACTTTGCACTTTCTTAATTTATCAAGGTCAGATCTTGGCTTAATATTGGATTAGGACTTGCATGCATGATATAAATGATACAATGAATAAATCAAATGTTTGTACATTATTCACATTGAATGTATTATACTGTATAAATTAGGTGAACCAACAGCAGAAATTCAACCTTTATCACTGAGTGCTAATCTAAAAAATACAGTCACTTTCCAGTGTATTGTAACTTACTCAATTAACTGGCGTTGGTATAAAGACGACATCGAACTCCCATCTGAAACACAAAGCCTAAAGTTCCTCACAATGAATGAAGTTGGTCTGGAAAACTAAGGCTATTATTACTGCAAAGCATTTGGAGTATCGCCACATGGTGACGTAACAGACATATCAATGAAGGCAGCGCTTATTGTTGCAGGTAAACGTATATCAATAGTAATATGTAAACGAATAGTGATCCAATTGCAACATAGACACAGTTACATGGATAGTGGAATTAAAAGATCTCTATACTCAATTTACTTACTTTGGTATACCTTTATCCAATCGTTATGACCATGAAGAATTTATGAATAGTGCTACTATAATCTGTGTTCATTTCTTTGTGATGTATTGATATACAAAGACTAAGACTTCATTAACTAACTTCAGAAACTATGTGTAAATAGGACATGCTGATTTCAGTGTTTATTCAGTAAAATAGTTTATTATAATAATGTGTTTCTATTAATCCATAGATGCATTTACTGTACCAACAGTATTAACTTTCAAGAATTTACAATTTACGTCTGCATTAAACAACCCTTCCTCGGAAGAATTCAAAAACACTTCAACTGAAATTGAGAACTTGGTAGGTTTTGATAAAGAATTTAGAATAATGGCATATCTGCGAATAGCCGTTATCTGTATATACATATACATATTATATTTTATATAATAGACAAGTGTACAAAGTACACCATCAGCTACTGAAAATCATATCAATCAATGTTTTTGTTAGTTGATGTCTTTTCTCAGAGGAAGAACGTATATGCATCAATCCAATATTAAAATTAAATAGTTATCTAAATCCAATATTAAAAAAGTTATACTAGCTTCTTCCAGGACACTATACAAATACTATGGTCTGTTGCTACCAACAATCAATTACTATCTAATTTAAGTATTCAATTTTAACTGTAATTTTGACATGATACACACATATAACCTTATTTTCCACAATAGTTGTGTCAACATAAATACATAACCATGCCGAATTACAAAACAATTTTGTTTTATATAAATGTTGGTTATTTTTGTAGAAACAGACTCTGCAGTTCCTCACCATAACTTATTATTTTCTCTTGTTTTCAGTTAACTGAGAGTATAAGTATAACTGATATATTTGTTCAAGTTCGTACACTACGTTCTGGGAGTGTGATTGCTAACATCAACATATATAAACCAAGTACAGACCAAAGTTACAATAATTTCAGGAAAAATTTATCAGGAGAATTTAAAAAGATAGGAGATAAAGGAGTTATAGATGCTGATAATATTGTCATATTTAGCACGGGTAAAAACATGTTTAACTAGATTTTAGACTCTTGAAATGTAACTCCTGTTTGCATCCTTTTCCTGAATCTATTCCTTTGTATCCTCCATCTGTATACATTTAACACGTACATTAATTGTTTATTTTAATGTTTTTTTGAGATTATTTTAATCAATAATAAGCCTGTATACATTGTTTTTATTTATTAGAGAGTTGCAATGTAGAGATAATAGATGGATTAACTTTCGGACCTGCTGATGTCGGTCAGAATACACCATCTGAAGAAGGTTGTCCAGAATCTAAAATCAATTGTAAGCTGGTTTCATTTTGTATGGTCGTTTTCTGATTTGTGCATTATTTTTTTGATAAACTCTTTCATTTCAAATAAAATGTTGATAAAAAGTGAGGTACTGGAGGATGAATGGCACCACATAAGTTCCTATTACTTTCTGACATTTGTGATACCGTACTTAGACAGCTTGCATTTGATTAAAATAACACATTATACACAATCACTGACGTCTTTTAGTTAAACATATTTAGACGAAAGATATTCATGACAATTTATTACCTGGCTGTGGTGAGTTATTACATTGTTATTGTATGCCTCACAAGAATCTGTATTCATCATAGAGCGATACAAATATTATATTTTGTCATAAATAGATGGTATGCCTCTAGGCTTGTGTACATGCTATAGTGATGGCCTGTCGGCTGCTGTGTGGCAAGATGTAATATTACAAGACTGTGGTAGAGATGCTACATCTGATGAACTTCTAGAAAGGTTAAATATGGTCAGTGAAGAAAGTGTTATATTGACTATTACAAGTACTGAGATCTAATTGTAATGAACTAATTAATAATGATTTAATAATTAATTTATTTGATCTACTTACTTTTAGTTCATCGTGTTTTACTATCTTATTATATTGTAATTCATTTTAGATCACAGTTACTGAAGAAAATGCAGAGGAAGTAATTACTGCAGTCAACAACATTACAACAACTGAATCAGACACTATTACACCAGATGGTTTGGAAGCAACTGCAGACATTATTGAAAGTGTTACTTCTGTAAATTCAACATCTGCTGAAGTGAGTTTATATTTTATTTATATACATTGCATCATAACATATTAAAGTTGGAGTTTTCCATGTATATTAATATTTCTTTGTTTTAATTTTTATCCAGGTGACATCAACATTAGTTGGCACTATTGCTAGTCTGTTTGAAGTAGATGATGATGTTCTTTTAGAGAGTCAGATGCAAACACAAGCTCCTAGTAGAATTGTTGAATCCCTTGAAGAACAATTAGCAGTTGTTGATCTTAAAAACGATAAATATGAATTTGTAACCAGCAGCGTAGCAGTACAAGCTCAAAGTGTTAAAACAAATGAACTTGATCACACTGGAATTGGAATCGCATCTTATCAATCTGCAGATACTAGTGCAATAGTAAATGTGACAGGATTTAGTAAGAAGGATGAGCTGAAAAATGCCGCATCTGTCAGTATTTATATTCCTCCAACAATTACTAAAATGTTTGCAGCCTCCAATGGTAAGTGGTCAAATGACGATTATTTTTGAAATACAACATGATCAGGATCATCATCAACGTACTCGTTATTCATAATGAATAATCAACACACAAGCATGACATGACTGTTCCAAATGTTTCAAAGAAATAAACGTTTACAAAATACATTGTAATTATAATGTACAGTGTATGTTCAGATTTTTATCAGAAAACATCCCTAATAATGATTTATTTGTTTTTTTTTTCAAACAGGAACATCTGATTTTCGTGTGGTTACAGTAGTATATAATGACAGTTCACTATTTCCAACAAACCAGTCAAATAATGCAACAAGAACCAATGGTCAGATTATTTCATTGTCAATACCTGGAGTTAAACTGAACAATTTATCAGATCCAATTGTCACAACATTTATACCTGCTGAGGTAATTATACATTTCAACATTACGTTTTAGTAGTACAACAGGACGGTACATATCTGTCATTGGGACTACATGAGCTTAGTGGTACGCATCTATATATAAATTTACGTAAGGGCAAAATTCGGTAAATCGCGCCTTACTTCTAGAATTTTTACACGGTGGTATATAAAGTTGGTTGGTACTTTCGGTACTGATTTTAACCACCTGATGTAACCCTGTTTACTAATTAAATTAAGTTAGATAATTAGTTATTGACGATTAAAACGAATTTAGGTTCAACGATTTGCCCCAAATAGGGGTGTTTTCCGATCGTGGTATACACTGTCTAATGGATGTCCGTCTTGAAAAATACCCGCCACAAAAATGCGAGGAGGCTTCGCATTTTCCTATCTCCTCCTACGATAATTGTTTTTAATAGCTGAAAACCGGTTGAACAGTTTGAGTACAGCATCATAATGTTGAAGACAGGCCGATTTTCTTTAAAAAAATACTATTTTGATACATTTAATATACGTTTTTACAAATGTATTGATTTGTGATGAATGGAACATTCCAAATTATTTGGTTTAACCATACAGGTATAGATTTAGATTTATGGGCCCCCTTGGAGAATAAACATAAATAGTATTGCAATGCTGTACAATACTGTTAAGGTATTAACCACTTTTGATCGCAATTTGAATCGCAAATTTCTTACTGTGAGTGTTGGTACTGTTAGATGTAATATAAAAATATATACAAATAAACTTTATTACTGTGAGTGTGGGTAGGCCCTACTGTTAGATTATAAACATATAATATAGAAATAAACATTCCAAATTATTTGGTTTAACCATAGAGGTATAGATTTAGATTTATGGGCCCCCTTGGAGAATAAACATAAATAGTATTGCAATGCTGTACAATACTGTTAAGGTATTAACCACTTTTGATCACAATTTGAATCGCAAATTTCTTACTGTGAGTGTTGGTACTGTTAGATGTAATATAAAAATATATACAAATAAACTTTATTACTTTGAGTGTGGGTAGGCCCTACTGTTAGATTATAAACATATAATATACAAATAAATAAATGTTATTACTGACAGTTGCTTCTCAACGTTTGTATTAATTAATAATTTAAAAATATATAAACGTCGTAGTGGTGTACTTTACTATTTCAATCGACTATGACAGTGAGAGTTTTAACAAAGTACCGTATTAAATCGTAAATGTTTTACTGTATTTAGTGGTATATTATTTATAGGCCTATAAAACATTAAAAACAATATTTCGTTACTGAGTGGATAAGAATATATTTTAAAATGTTTCCTCTTTGTACCCATCTTCTTCCCCCATCCCTCAACCCTTAATGTTACATACAAAACACAAATTGGGTTTGTTTAAATGAGTCCAAATAAAAAAATTTGACTCATTTTGTTTTTCTCTCGGAAGTAATTCCCAGGGTGCTAATTTTGGTTGACTACATACATCATTGTGTATATTTATTCGTTTCTGTAAACGACAATATGTATTATAGTCCTGCGGTACGTACACTGTTTGAAATCTCCATTTTTTTCTCGCTGGAAATACTGTGTATTCGAGAACCATCTGTGGGCACGACCTAGATGGTACGCGAGCGAAGCGAGCGTGCCATCTAGTCTATATATAAATTTACGTAAGGGCAAAAATCGGTAAATCGAGCGTTATTTCTAGAATGTTTACTCGATGGTATATAAAGTTGGTTCGTACTTTCGGTACTGATTTTAACCACCTGATGTAACTCTGTTTACTAATTAAATTGAGTTCGATAATTAGTTATTGACGATTAAAACGAATTTAGGTTCAACGATTTGCCCCAAATAGGGGTGTTTTCTGATCGTGGTATACACTGTCTAATGATGATGTCAAATTGAAAAATACCCGCATACAATAATACGAGGACACTTCGCATTTTCCTATCTCCTCCTACGATAATTGTTTTTAATAGCTGAAAACCGGTTGAACAGTTCGAGTACAGCATCATAATGTTGAAGACAGGCCGATTTTCTTTAAAAAATGCTATTTTGATACATGTAATGTTTTTACAAATGTATTGATTTGTGATGAATGGAACATTCCAAATTATTTGGTTTAACCATAGAGGTATAGATTTAGATTTATGGGCCCCCTTGGAGAATAAACATAAATAGTATTGCAATGCTGTACAATACTGTTAAGGTATTAACAACTTTGTTCGCAATTTGAATCGCAAATTTCTTACTGTGAGTGTTGGTACTGTTAGATATAATATAAACAAATATACAAATAAACTTTATTACTGTGAATGTGGGTAGGGCCTACTGTTAGATTATAAACATATAATATACAAATAAATAAACGTTATTACTGACAGTTGCTTCTCAACGTTTGTATTAATTAATAATTTAAAAATATATAAACGTACGTAGTGGTGTATCGTTACATGTACTTTACTATTCCAATCGACTATGACAGTGAGAGTTTTAACAAAGTATTAAATCGTAAATGTTTTACTGTATTTAGTGGTATATTATTTATAGGCCTATAAAACATTAAAAACAATATTTCGTTACTGAGTGGATAAGAATATATTTTAAAATGTTTCCTCTTTGTACCTATCTTCTTCCCCCATCCCTCAACCCTTAATGTTACATACAAAACACAAATTGGGTTTGTTTAAATGAGTCCAAATAAAAAAATTTGACTCATTTTGTTTCTCTCTCGGAAGTAATTCCCAGGGTGCTAATTTTAGCTGACTACATAAATCATCGTGTATATTTATTCGTTTCTGTAAACGACAATGTATTATAGTCCTGCAGTACGTACATTTGAAATCTCCATTTTTTTCTCGCTGGAAAATACTGTGTATTCGAGAACCATCTGTGGGCACGACCTAGATGGTACGCGAGCGAAGCGAGCGTGCCATCTAGTATTATAAATAAAGCCTTGTTGATTGTACCCTATAGAGTGCGATTCTCCACATGAAAGTTGAGATAATATGCTTACAATTCTTGTTTGATCCGACTCTTTCTATGTTACCATGTTTTATCACAAAAATAAAAAGTTTGATAAATATGTTACATGTCAAGTCTCATTCTGTAGTCAGCAGATATACTTTTAGTACATCATGACTAGTTGAAAGCAGGGATATTAGTTGGCCAATAATTGTTAAAATTACCTCATTCATTTATAATCATTCCAATTTCTTTTTATTTAGATATCCAAAAAAAATAATAAGACAGTCTGTGTGTTTTGGGATTTTGAACTTGATGATGGTAATGGTGGATGGTCAAGTGCTGGATGCTACTTAGCTAATGGATCGTTGGATGGCAGTGACAGACAAATTTGTCATTGTGACCATTTAACAAATTTTGCAATTCTTATGGCAAGTTATGAAAGTTCTATAGCAAACGTAGCATACAGATAATGCATTTCTATGAGTGCTATGATTTAAATAAATTCATGAGGTGAAAGATGAAAGGTGAAGCAAAGATAAAGATAAAATAGAACAAATGTTCATCTTTCACCGAATGAATTTTGTTCGAATTGCTATTCAACAATGCTTGAGAGTGTAAAAAAAAAACGACATTAGGTTTTAATAGAATATTTATTGAACATCATTAATTATCCAAATTTTTATGTACTTGTTTTGTTCTTGTTTTATTCAACTTCTCATTAACTCTGTTAGTGAAGGATCTGGACCAACAGGTAAACCTCTAAAACGGTCCAGTCGGTCCAGTCCCAATTGCACAGTGGCTGTGTGTGACAGTGGCTGTGTTTGTGTGGACTAGTACACTACTTGTCTCGAAAGATATACTATGAGCTGTGTGTACACTGGACCTACGGTTTATATCCGATAAGTTCTCCATGGTTCTTCCACCAGAACCATGGAGCGAGTGAGCGAACCATTGCCGATGTTATGGCTACGTATTATGGTTTCACTGTCTGTGTATTTGACACTACAGTATATTAGTAAACATATTATAAATCCTTCAATAGTTATACAATGATGAAGTATATTATGATTTTAATAGAATATTCATTGAACATCATCAATCAAGTTATTAGGTGCTTCTTAATAATTTTTATAGTGCGACACTATAGTGTATTAGTGAAAATAGTATTATAAATCCTTCAATAGGTATACAAAATGCAGTCCAGAAAGGATTGAATTAAAACAATATTATGGTTTCTCAGCACCAGACTGAACTATAGACAATGTGGTAGGCTGTTAAATCCATTTAAAACCAGCCCAACTCATATCAAGACTAGTCAGTAATGGTACCGCATTATAAAAATTAAATTGTATTTTTCCATTTAGAACTTTTATCCAGGTCAAGAAGATTCACCGATTCCAAGGTACATCACAAATATTGGTCTTGGTGTTTCAATCGTTTGTTTACTTGCAACTTTAGTCTCTTTTACAATCAACAGGTAGGATCGAAATTAATTCATAACATTTATCATTACAAGTTGAAATTTGTTTTTTTTTTAAATTACAATGATAATTGGATTTTAATTAGGTAATGAAGTTACCATACAAAAAGTAACCAAAACAATAATATTTATGTTTATTAAGGGGAACTTGTTTTCACAATAATGTATAATATAGCTAATTATAGTGATCTGCAAATCTTGGTTTTACTCAGAAACAACTCATATACTTACTAAGTATTGAATACTTTTGGTAGCTAGATTGGTTTAAATTAAAATACACATTTTTATTGAACTGCATTTTTTGTATTATTTCCAACTATAGAATAAATCGCAGACTACATCTTAGATTAGGGACAAAATGGTAATCGTTCTTCATTCGTAAATTTCAACTAATGAAGTTGACTCTATGTTTATAAAAATGAGTTTATTCTAAAATGATGAGAGCTCGTCCGTGTTTACAAAAATATAATTTTTTCACAAAAAGTTTTGTGAAATGTTTTGAAATATATTAAATTTTATGATTAACTAATCTTTTTTCAATTTAATTGTTCAAAACTTTTCATTGATAACATTCTTATCTTTTTATAAACAGTTCAGTTCAATGTGATGACAACAAAACAATATTATACATTTTCAACCTCACAATTCACTCAGGTTAAATTACAGATGCTGTTTCATTTTTTTTACATTTCAGAAAGCTACGAAAGAGTAAACCAAAACAAATATTATGCCACCTGTGTGTATCACTACTCTGCTTGTATCTGATCTTTCTGGTTGGGATTGACAGAAAAGATAAAAAAAGTTCTTGTACGGCCATTGCTGGACTGATTCACTACTTTTTGTTGACGTCTATGTTTTGGATGTCTGTGCAGTCTATTAACCTGTATTACTTGATCGTGAAAGTTTATAATACACACGTTTCTAGGTTTTTCTTAAAAGCCTGTCTTTTTGCTTGGGGTAAGTGCACAAACATACAAAATGACAAGTATTAGCTAATCTAAACTAACTACATGATAAAAAAGAAGTAATTGATTATGGCAGTTTGTTGTCAAAGCATGTTTTCAAATGGAAAAATTGATTCATTGGGCTTACTTTTTAAGTTATACATTAGGATGTGTGATTATCACTATATATACATTTATTGTTTACAGGTCTACCAGCTGTGATTGTTGCTATTACTGTTGGTATTGATGTTGAAAATTATGCAAATAAAGACTAGTAAGTTACAACATTTATTTAGAAACAATTCAAGAAATAAAAGCAGCATACATTAATTAAAATAACTTAAATGGTAACATTACATTGTAATCTATTAATATGTTATAAATATTTAGTAAACCAACTCGCAGCTTTCCGATAATTCGACTAGCCTCATAATTAAAAACGGTTTGATATGAAGTGTACACATCCTTTAACTACAACATATTATTGAGAACATTGAGTTTCATTTATGGCAAACTCATTTCCTTTACATATATTTTCATTGTTTGCTACTTCATATTTTCTTTAAAATAAACATATTATATATTACATTTAATGTTTAAGTTGTTCTATAATAATAATAATAACACTAACACTAACAATAATAATAATAATAATAATAATAATAATAGAATATACCACTTTAAAACTGTGTGTATTTTTGTTTACAGCTGTTTCCTTGTTGTAACCCGTATGTATTACAGCGTTGTATTACCTATTGCAATCGTATTACTCTTTAATACGGTTGTCTTTATTATGGTGTTACGCAGCATAAGTAAACTTGGTAAAATAACAGCACAAGCTCACGAACACAACAAAAGCAGGCACTTACTGCAAAATGCAGCATGCATATCAGTAATTATGGGATTGACATGGGTTATTGGATTCTTTGTAATTGGTAGTGCCACCAATGTGATTCAGATACTCTTCTGTATCCTGAATTCTCTCCAAGGGTTTGCTATCTTCGTTCTGTATTGTTTAAGAAGTAAGGATGTTCGTAGTTTCTGGACAGAAGAGGTGCGTAAACGATTTAACGGGCTGTCTTCAACACTTAGAGGAACCAAAAGTAGCTCTGTCAATTCCAGTGCAGGTAAAACTACTTCCTTTGGTTTGAATTCGTTTAAAGGAGAGCAACCGAATTCGGATTTTAAAACCAATTCAAGTAACAACCAAGAACATGTTGCTTGATTTGCGCATGTTTCTAATGATTATTGGGACCGCCCAAAATGATTTTAGTTAACTTTCTGTTCTATATATTATACTTATTTCAGTCATCATCATCAGTCAAGGTAAAAGCCGTCTTGTTGGTAAATAATGCTAATTAGTATACCATTGCAGGAAAATATAATTGTAGTTTAAAATATTGGTTAAAATACTTTATAAATAAATAAATAATAAATAATTTATATCAGCGTCTACCTTTGCAAGTTTCTTGTTGAGTCTTCCAAAACGTCTAAATAATATGACTAGAATAATTTATTCTCGTTCATCCATTTCTCTGTATTCTTTAGCTAAATTATAATTCAGGTGGTATAATGTATATGCAAATTAATCATGCTTGATTTAGTTTGCTTGTTACGTAAGAACAAGACAAGAACAAAGAGATATATTTAGACGCTTGAAGTGAACTGTTCAGAGGCTTACTTTGAAGCCTAAAGCCAGCTGATGCCTAGAGTTTAGAGGCTTACATAGAGAGATATTGTAATTTACTATTAGTAGAATACACAGGAAGATGTTGGTAAGCACTTTATTTATAATACTCTTTTACTTTTTATATTATTAATGGTCAATCAATCAATTGAGCTATCCTTCTATCCTTACGAACATTTCTTATAAATGTAGGCATATATTAAATACTACGCCGTGGTTAGGATGGACGATGGTCAATGAAATACAATTTTTTGACATTGATCGAGAATTGAACCTACAAAACCTCTAGAACCCTAGCCGCAGTACCACACCACTAAGCCAGACAACCAGTCGGAAAAATTGGTGTACATGACGTTATAAAAATGTGCATGCATGAGCGATTTACAATTGAACACTAAATTGCGTTGATTCTGCCACTTTGTAAATCTTATTACATGTCAACTTGATACATTACATTGTTTGATTTCACTACATTTATGTTGTGTTACTTTAGTAAATCGGACAAACAGATCAGACATCCCTAAAATTTGAACCAGATAAAGTTGATTAACTAAGGTAAAACTAGTTTCAAAGTGTGTCCATAATAATACAAAATTGAGATGCCCTTTGAAAAATAGTTCAAATGGTTGAACATACATTATCCGTATTGAATTACGTGACTTCTTTGTACGAATATTTCTATAACTTTATCGTCTATATTTACAGTATATCATGGTAAAAGCCCATTGGGCATATTCCTGTCAACTGTTTGTAATCAATAGAAACAAATTGTGGTAATAGTTATTGGAACTTTACATATTCTTAAATGTATATGGGCATTGTGTACATTACACGTTAATTTTTATTCTCAGCTGGGTCTCTACATAGGCCTACGACCATTTGTCTCAGTATCATAGGACTTTTTGGTAATACAACATCTCCTACGTAGAACATGTAGCCCTATCATGTAGGTTAGGTAAAGGGTATGTTCATATGTGATTGTGTATTACAGATCGTCCTGATACCGGAGTAATATAGGTACAGAAACAACAATCCAGTGATGATTAACGTGTAAGCAACACCTAACTTTTCTAGAAGCAGTAAGGAATAATTTAAAGAATTTTATTTGTGTAGACAATTCACAATGTTAGCTTTAGTTAATTATTGCTTCTTGTTTGACTAGTAGTCCCAGTGCCTTGATTTACTTTGATTTTTGGAAATCACACCCAAACGAATCCATAAAAAAAGTTTTAAGATAATCCACTCTCGATGGGTTTTAAAGGTAAGCATATTGCACATTAACTTTTTTAATATGATATAAATAATTGTATATGCCTATATTTCATTAATATAGGTATGATTACGTATCGTTTTTATATCCACATTCCCTTCCCCTAAACACAATTTATTGGTCCGTGTCTGTACCCTCTGACTTGCATAATTCCATTTTTGAGAAATTGCGTGTCAGACATTTCCTTATTGACAGTGGGCGAGCAATGAACTGTACTATTTGAAGATGGTTTCATAGAAGCCTTGGTTGTCTTTTCAAAATCAAAAGGTGTGAAATTGTAAGCATTATGTATTGCTGTACATGCATGACAGAAGAAACACATTAGGTTAGGATAAAAGTACATGCCGGAAGAAATGATTTCAAACAACAAACAAAGTTCATAAGCTTTCTACATGGTTATTTCCTGTTCAAACAGCGCTACAGATTACTGTCGATATCTGGTATTGTACGAAAATAGAAGAACAGATCTTAATTCGGGTTTGTTTATGATCAATGTTGCTTAAGAGGTATAATGTCATTAATAATTTTCATTGTGATATTTGGACTTCTGAATAATCTTGTCAATTCCCAAAGTGAGTATGTTATCTATTTAAACTTGTATCTGAATTAATCATTGGGTCAGTAAAGATTTGAGATATCATTATTATTATTTATGTTTAGAAAGCTGCTGGTACAGTTCCCCTCTACCGCTAGATCTGCAAAAGAAAGTTAAAGAATAAATGCATTTCCAATGCCTGTCAAATATCAGAAACCTGAACATTTTCAATAATTTTTGTATTTGATGTTGTCTCGTTACCACTTTTTTGGAAGCTGTCTATTGTGTGTAAACCTATATGATATTAAAAGAAAATTCAGATAACACTACCCAATAAGGTGTATGTTGTCGAATTGAAAACGGAACAACAGATGATAGGTAGGAGGCGACTAGTTCGCATTAGATATGATCATGGAGTAATAATAATTACTCGACTCCATGATATGATAGGTAGAATTCACTCTTCCCTGTTTATGATACCAGTTTGACATTTTGGTGATCGTGTAGTACATATTATCAAAAAACGGTGAGGTAATGTACGGGCATGTTGGAAGTTGTGCTATAAATACATGAGGTTATGAGCGTTTGTGTTGTGGTGGTCTTGGATAGTGCTGAGTGGGTGATGTTTGTGAGGTGTCTGACTGCCTGGGATTTATTGGAAGGCCAAGCCACACATATGCCTGGAAGGGTTTATTATTAGTCTATCAGATGTGATTGGACTGAAATAGAGTAGGAATGATGCAGAAATTTAGGCAATAATCATACATTGCTGCCTGGCAGGCTTATATAATACAGTATGTTGTTACATACATATAATGTGTATGGGATCGATACATTTTTAGGTTTGCTATTACACATTGAATGTCACTATTTGTGTTAATATTATTATTTTGCCTGCCTTAGACTGTCCTTAATTACTCTTAGAAAATTTACGTTACTGTATAAACTATATTTAGTGACTTGGATTTAATTCAAGTTTTAAAAAATATTAATAAAATGAATTAAGCTGAAACTATTGCATAAATAAAAACAAATTAGTTAATTATTTGTAATTTAAATTATAAAGATAATTTAAATAATCCTCAAATTTACCTAAATAGAAGGAGGAATTGACATCTTTAAATATTATTTCATAGTTTCCTAATTAGTTTAATTAAAAATAAAATAAACATAGACTCAATTTATGTTTGTATTTTTTAATGACTTTAATTTATTATTCTTAGGGCCATGTGATACTGATCTGGTGCTTACAGAGTGGCAACGTAGTATTCTTTACGACACTCCGCCGTCTGAGTCTCCAATATCTGATGATTTTATAATAGATGGCTGGTACAAGCTGAGAAATGAGGGTGATAGGATAGATATCAGAATGCCAACCTCATCACCTTGAAGTTTTAAATGTGGAACTCTATTCCCAGTTTGGATTGATGGTTTGTTAACTGTTTATTATTATAGAAAATGAGTCCAATATAATATAAATCATTATATCATCATCGTCATTTTTCTTGAAGGTTATCTAGACTTGAAGCTTATCTAAACTAGATCGTAGCCACACATTGTTCTCGATTACTGTAATAAAATAACTGGCATGTGCGCAATACTTTACCGCAATACTATTAATATTGCTCTACTTTAATAAACTAAGAGCTCAAATACATTTGTTCTTGTCTTGAGTACAAACAATTAAAAAAAATGGCTGTACCTCAATTCCCCAAAATTGTGAAAACTATGTGAGATATTTTTATTATCAATGTACTTTGCATTTAAACAAAAATTATGTTTCAATTTGTGGAATGACAACCAAATAATACATTTGGTCAATGATTCAAAAGCGTCATTTTTTAGTTAAACCCTTAAAAAAGTTAGGCCAAAATACCACATGAAGCGAATGAATACACCCTGATCTATATGTAATCAAGTACAATTGAAATTACCTCCAAAACAAAAACTTGACACAGAATTAGGTCAAATAATGATTCAAATTTAAAAACGAATCTATTTTGAGTTGCGCATTTGATGAATTTGGAGTATTAAGGCCTAAAACTTATTGTCATTGTAAACTTTAAATAGTGGAAGTGCATGGCACTGGCATAGTTTATTACACCACGCCATGCCTTTAATAATATATTTCCAAACTGCAGTAATACAGATAGTTTTATACCACACTAAACACAGGCGGTATAACATAGTATCTAGCCTATAGGGCGTAGCTGTTATGCTTCTATACCTTTAGACAATATGTAGGCCTAGGATAAATGAAACCGTTGAGCAACCACTTGTATTGAATGCAGGCCTTCAATCACGGATTTACAATTTTAAATTATTGTATTATTGCGGGTATGTTTCAGTACCAACAACCACCGAAAATACCGCAATCGGAAAAACACCCATTTTTGGGGCAAATAGTTTCACCTAAATTCGTTTTAATCGCCAATAATGTATTATCTAAATAAACTTAATTAGTGTACTGGTTTTCAGTAGGTATTATAAATCAGTACCGAAAGTATATGTAACATCCTTTGAGCGATTTACTAAAATTTGCCCTTACGTAAATTTGGAGAAAATGTTTTTATTCAGCTCATACATTCTTTTGTAATACGATACTGTCCTCCACCATTTCAGTACATTTACACGTTTGATACCCAATGTGTTTTTAGCAATCACTATGTAAATAAATAGAAAGAGGACACAGTAATGCTTTTTTTTTAATCAATTGTATAGATACATATCCAGCACTTGGAGACCCGATGAAAAGTGTTACTGGCTGCATAGAATTCAGTGAAAATCCATGTGCCTTCTCTGTTCCAATTTCTCTTCTTGCTTGTTCAACTGTAAACAATGATCTATATTTTGTTCATTTTTTTACTGACACTCATGGAACTTCAATGGGATATTGCACAGGTAAAAATAATGTTATCAATAGTGTTCTTTCTGTTGCTGAGTCAATATAATTAATAAAAACTATCTACTATTTAGGAAAATAAAATAGGCGTAACGCACCCAATTATTATATATATATGTATGCATTTATTCATCGGTCACGATGCTATAAATCCATGAAAACCTACGTATTAAAAAAAGATTCGAGTCGATATAATAATAACAGCAACTATCTACTTTATAAAAAAAGGTTTTGTTGGCGTAACACATCTTACAAAATAAAGGCCGAACCTATACCAATTATTTGTTTTCAGATAAAAAAAAAATCAAAGACTAAAAACGAATATTAAAAAAAAGAAATATTGATAATGTTTATTGAATTTTTTATTGATTTAAAAAAAAAAAAAAAAAAAAAAAAAAAAAAAATTATATCTTGATAGAAATGTTTGTAATTAATTAAATTTCTATTGGGATAGGCCTACTTAATTTTATTTAAAAATTATAATTTTGTTTTTAAAGCCTACCTACGTTCAATGAATTTAGGGCTTTTTATTGATATGAATTTATTCAATTAAATATATCTTTATTTATCCTTCTTTGGGCAATAAAAAAATGGATTACATCACTGTATAAAAAAACATTTTGAAGAGAATAAACTGCTTGATATGCCAATACTAACAACAGAGATGTAATACAATCTAATATGGCTTATAAATAAAGCATAGTGAAGATTTTATAGTACATTGCAATTCTTGAATTGGAGGTATGCGATACAAGACAAAAAAAATATAATTGATCATTTTTTTTAATTAAAAACACACAGAAAGTGTACGGTTTGCATTCCCTAAGCTAAGATGGAACTCTATACTGTGTAAGAGTAATTTTGATACATTTTAAAAAAATAATAAGTTGTGAATGTTAGTTAGTAATTAACAAATTAAAATGTTTTTTTTTCAGATTCTCTTTTGCCTTGTGAAGGTAACCTGACTGCTTCAGCTATTCAGTTTCCACCTTGTAATGGTGAGTTTCATCATTAATTTTTATAACAGAATATGCTGCAGTTTACTGCGGTAACAATAAAACTGGCCGACGATAATACTGAAAAAATTAAGATGAAGAAATTAGCCACCCCAACGTTAATATGATTTTTTTTTCACATTTACAATAACAGTATTACATTTACTGTAGTTTACTTTTAAATAAAATGATATGATTTCATAATGCATCAAAACCACACAAAACAACCACTGTTCTAAAATGTTACTTGGGTAATTCATTAACAGTTTTTAAGAAATTCATACCTGGACATATGAATGTTTCTTATAAAAAGATTCGTTGCACTTCATAATCATTTTAATTACCAGCCTATTATACACTTGAGTTAAATTAATAACCCTTGTTTGCTACAAAAAAATCCATCTCTTCATTGTATGAATTTCTATTTTTGTTATATTAGTATTTAATAAATTATTATGTAAAGAAATTCTGCACAAATATGACTACCTCTATCGATTGTACATTGACTACTATTATTATATAGCTTGGTTTGTGATTTCAACGTTATAATCAAATAAAAAAACTAAAAATCCATATGACGTTTCTTAGTAACTATAGGCCTACAGTATGTACTTTATCGACAATATATGTTATTATTCCAAAGGCATTGTGTTTGAAGATAAAGTTCCTTTACAATGATTCAAGGCAAGCAATCAGGTGATAATCAGTCACCTGTCACTGGGATCAAGGGTCTACTAAAGCTTGAACGATATTGGACATTTAAATGTCTGTAAATGAATGTGCCACGAAGTTTAAGTGTAACAACTTCAAATCAATCGAAATCAAATTGCATTAACAAATTAATCTATTTGTACAAAAAATACACATAAACTGTCATGTAATGACAAATCTGTCCGATCCGATCCGGTCTGCCTCTCTTCCTGCACGCCCTCTCTTTGATTCTTTCTTGCCACTGATAGGGCATACATGTTATGATCATAACTGTTATATATCTATCTATATCAATCTCTTAAAAAAATAAAAAGAGCATTCACATATACAAAAAATTAATTCCTCTTTAGCTACAAACATTGATTTTTTATGTGAAATTTTACATTTTCAGAACGTTTTTTTATAAAAATTCTAAAAAGTTTAGCATCTATGAATATTCATCTATAATACGTAAAGGCAACATTGATGCCTAAGTAAGTCTAGTTTTAAAAAAAGAGTAGTACTATTTAAATATTGACTATTATGCCTACTAATATGCCTACTAATATGCCTACTAACAATACGTCTGTATTTCTTAAAATTATAAATAGTTATAATTGTATTACCATAGAAAGATCAAACCGTGTTTTTAAAAATGTTTGTATTACACATACTATTCAATGTTTCAATCTAGACACGCTAATATGTTTTATTGCATTTCATTAATAGATAATAACAGCCCAGTGATTGAATGCCCAACAAATATAACTTCAAACAATTATTTTGGAGAAGGAAATGGACTAATAGGTGTTAGCACAGATGAAGGAAGTCCAAATGCAACAGTCAGGTGGGATCCTCCTGTGACAAGTGGCAATGGAACAGTGACTGTTGTCTCATCACCATATGAGTCAGGTGACATGATACCAATTGGTATTCACACAATTACCTTTACAGCAACTGATTCTTCTGGTAATAATGATACATGTGACTTTGGTCTTCAGGTTGTAGGTAAAATATTAATTTGTTTTCATGAATAGTATTAGTGATGTAATTAATGTACTTGATTATTGTTGGTTATAGTCCAATGTTTTTATATTTCTGTTTAAAATTTGTATTTTACCGATAAAACTTCATCTTGCATTTTTCACAGGATGAGTCAAAATTGCAAATATGATTGGTTTGGGCCTCATAAATTATTTTATAACCGATTCCTTTGTAGCATAACATCACATAACATAAACAAAAATAACTAACTAATAAAATTGATATTTAGATGATAATTGTAATATATAATTGAACCTTTAATTCCTGTATTTTTTCTGTATTAATAATAGATAATGAGAATCCTGACTTGGTATGTCCCCCTGATATTACAACTACTACATCAGATGGTTTAAATCAAGAAGTGATCGAGAAGATGCACCAACAACGTCCACTTACAATCCTGGAAATAATCTATTTGATATTGGCAGCACTGATGTTATATATGATGCAGTTGATAGTTCGGGCAATGTCGTAACATGCAACTTTACTGTTGCTGTTAGTGGTAAGCATTATGTTAATGAATCTTATTGCATTGCAGCATTGTTGCTTGGTAACTATTATGCAATTAAACTAAACATCTACAGCTCACTATGTCGGTCGATTGGTCGGTCGGTCGGTAAACACTAACTTGAGCACGCGACTGCAGCCATGTATATGGCCTTGTTAGAAGATGGCAGACTATCGGACAACCGAGAGTCATGGAACCATACGCAATGTCTACCCAATAGGAGCAGCGTAACATATGTTGTGATAATAGTTCATAACTGTTCACAATTTGATTCAGTATATCCAGTATTAAATAATAATAATACTTGTTATCATTTCTAGATCTAGAATCTCCAGATTTTATCAATTGTCCAATGAATATGACTGTTAACACAACAACTGGTGAGGCATTTGCAATCAATGTCACATGGGTTGAACCAAGAGCTACTGATAACTCTGGAGAGACTGCTGTACCAGTAGCAGACTACACTTCCGGTGATAATATGTTTCCAATTGGCGACACAACAGTCCAGTACAATTGTATCAGATTCATTTGGCAACTACAATGAAAGATGCAGTTTTGTAATCACTGTTGAAGGTAGGTTTTTATCACACTACTGTAGGTAGATAATTTAAATTTAGCAAACGTTGTTTATCAAAAATATAGTGGCGGCATCTTGTATGTTATAGTTTGTCCACATAATATATTGTATGTTCATTTTTAATTTTAGTGAAGAGGGCAAATTATATAATAAACATATAGGCCTATCATGTAACTGTATTAAAACATGTTTGATATTCACCTGTATCTGCGCAATTCTTTCTTTGTTCTTTACCATCAGTGCCTTGACTGTATTTTGTATCTGTACAATTCTTTCTTTCCGCCAACATTTTGATTCTGATTTTCTTAAAATGTTAGAAGTATGACCAATTTATGACCATTTACGGGGCTTCAAAGGTTACGTAATGGTAATAATTTCTAGCTTATGGGGTGTTCTAAGATTTAAGGTCATAGGTCAAAAAAAGTGTAGTTTAGTATTATTTTTAGAAGAGTGAGGCGCAATACTAAAATGATCCTGAAATAGGCTAATGCTTTGGTACAACTATAAAGTTAGACCACTCAGGAAGATGCAGTTATACAAAAAACAGGTTAAAATTAGCATGTTAACAGTTGATTGATTCAAACAATATACTTCTGTTACAAACACATAGTAGGACTACCATTAATTTCTTTTTCATAAATGCATTTTCATAAAATAGTACTTTTTTTTCCTTGTTAATTTACCACACAATTTACTAAACGGAAATTCTGCTGACTTGGTTCATGTTCTATTGAACAAGTGTCTCTAGTTGATATTTTTTATTATATCAGATAACGAAGATCCAATTATCAAAAAGTGTCCAAACGATACAACAGTAAACACTACTAATGGATTACCAACTGCCAATGTGTCTTGGATAGAACCCACAGCAACTGACAATTCTGGCACCAGATTTTTTATAAATATCATTACATCAGGAAGTATATTCCAAATAGGCGATAGCCTGGTGATATACACAGCATTTGACTATCCAAAAATAAATACTGCTATCTGTTCATTTATTGTAACAGTTGAAGGTAAGTTGTTTTTCTGAAAATAATAAAACTAATGTAGACCCACTTGATTTGTTAATTGTGAATAGTAACATAAAAATTAATATTTACATAATAAAATCGGGAAGTACTTTTAAACGAAGTAGGCTATAGAAAAAAAAAATAAAAACAGCTTTTCTTGTTGTGTATTCAATATAAGTTCTCTGTTAATTGATCAACTATTTGTATGTAATTTATTTATTGTAATGTTAATCTTTTTACTGCTGGTCATAGACACGTCTTTTTGTTTCAATTTCTTAATCATTTCATGTTTAAATTATGTTTTCATATTTGCCGGCGCTTGAGATAAGTTTTTCCACTAATTCAATTTAACATATTGTAACATTTGTATCCATGTTGTTTGAGTATGTTTCTCTCACTACATACTTTTATTGATGTTTATTGTTTTCCTTAAGACTATGTCTTATATTTTTATTAATAGATAATGAACGCCCAATGATTGAATGCCCAAAAAAATATAACTTCAAACAATTATATTAGAGAAGATAATAGACTAGTTGGTGTTAGCACAGATGAAGGAAGTCCAAATGCCACTGTCACATGGGATCCTCCTTTGGCAAGTGACAATAGTAATGCAACAGTGACTGTGGTGTCATCACCATTTGAGTCAGGTGACATGATATCAATCGGTACTCACACAATCACCTTTACAGCAACTGATTCTTCTGGTAATTTTGACACATGTGAATTTAACATCAAGATTGAAGGTATATAAAAGCTTTATTTATGAATCTAGTAAATGTATCATTAACAACCAAATAAAAAATATGATTGATGTAGCCTAATGTGATTAATATTGGAATCTGAATACTATTTAAGTGTAATATTTCAAATCAAAAGACAACTAGTTAATAACATTTATCTTTTGCTATTTGTTTGCTACATTTGACGTTACGTTTTCGGAAACAACCTAAGGCCGCTCGAGATTAACTTAAAAGTTAACCGATAATTATCTCATTCCTATCAGATAATAATCTGACAATATTGTTTGTGCGTATTGAAGAGTTTAAATCTACTTTGTTTAGTCTAAAATATAAATTATTTAGGGTTTATCATTTTTCTTTCATATATCTTATATAACATGATTGGAAAGTTTTTTTTGCATATTTTTTTTTTAGAAGTTTCGTACATCAATGCTATTCTGTTTTTAGATATAAACATATTTTATTGTTCTGTCTATTTGGCAGATTAAAAATTTCCTAATCATTTTATATTTAGGTTATATTATGAATTTTGCACAGTTCATTTAAAATTCATTAACGTTTAGATCAAGAAGCTCCAGATATTATCAATTGTCCAATGGATATGACTGTTAACACAGCGACTGGTGAGGCATTTGCAATCAATGTCACATGGGTTGAACCTACAGCTACTGATAACTCTGGAGAAATTATTTAGCTAGAATCAAACTACACTTCTGGTAATATTATGTTTCCAATTGGTGATACAACAGTCCAGTACAATGTCTCGGATTCATCTGGTAACTTCAATGACAGCTGTGTTTTTGTTATCACTGTTGAAGGTAGGAAATACGTTTTGTTCAACTCTGACGTACGTGCACTGACAATTGAGTAACCTGTACAGTTACGTTAGACAGAGTTGACCAATAAACTTACTCCATGGTGCAAATCTACATAGTAGTACAGTAGTAGTAATTATGATTATCATCAGGTAATGTTTAATTTGAGGAGTACAGTGGGTTCTAGTTAACAAAACAGGATTTTGAAACATGCATTCTCTATCCTGGAAAATGTTCAAATAATAAATTTCAACAATAACCACTTATTAACCAAGTTCTGAAGTTTCTTCCACCATGTAGTAGGTATTGAGTGTACTCCGAGAATAATTTTGTTACTAAATGTTTGTGTTTTTTTTAATACTTAGATGTTTTTTGTAACATTGACAATTGTTTAAAATAAATTACATTTCCTTTTCTGTTAAAAATATATAAACATTTTTTTAACTAAGTTACTTAGATATGTAACTGAGCTTTTATTGATATTATAATAATCAGATAATGAAGAACCAGTTTTCAATGCGTGTCCAAATGATACCACAGTAAACACTACTACTGGACTACCAACTGCTAATGTGTCGTGGATTGAACCCACAGCAATGGATAACTCCGGCATATCGATTATCATTTTTACCATGGCCCCGAGAAGTATTTTTCCAATAGGTGATAACCTTGTAATATACGCTGCAACTGATTCAAATGAAAACTTTGCTCTATGTTTATTTAGTATCACTGTGGAAGGTATGTTTTAATATTTTAAAAATAATACAATCTAATTTGATTGATCTCACTTGATATTTAATATGAATTCAGTTGTATTGCTTAACTTTGGTAACATTTAAAAAAATATAAAATAGTACAATTCAACGATGCAAATAAGTAACATAAATAAGGAATATTTGACATAGTTCCTAGTTATGTTTTACAATGTTTCGGAATTTAGATATGTTATTATTGTGTTTGCACGTTTTTTTTTTAAACTTTATTATTTCTGTTTCGACTTATCAGCATATAATATGAAATAAATTTACTTAAATAAAAATGTGCATCAATAAAGTACGATACAACGAGGTAAATAAGAAACATTTGTTTGCAACATTTATTGTCAAAATGTTGGATGATTACTTAAATGTGTTATTTGCACGCACACTAATTGTTTGAATAACTAATGGCATTTTCTTACGTTGCGTAGATTGCGTTACGTTGCGTCCTTGTGCTACAGCTGCTACAGATGTAGACGCAAGCGAACTAATCATGACACGCGACAGTTCATTATGTTCGTCAACAGGCCTGTTTCTGCTGCAACTGCTCAAAATACGGTATAAAATACGGTATTTTTTATACCGTATTTTTTAGTACCCCGTTTCTGCTAACAATACTTCTTGGGTGGTCGTGTTAAATTTCATCTTTTTTACCCAAATTGCCATTCATTTATTTGGTCGATAATTAAAAGTCGCAATAAAGGAGGTTTTACGTCTCACTTTCAACAGCCTAGCCCTAGTGATAGAGATGTTGTGAGAGCACAGAAAACATCGTAATGGGGACAATTAATTCGTTCCCTCCCCGAGTTATTGTATTTTGCAATGTTGTACTGCTTTCGCAGGCTCTTCAGCTTTGAGTTTACTTGCTTTGGAGACAAGTCTATTCCATACTCCTGCTTTATTTTTTTAGAAATGTCTTTATAAATGTGGTTGTCCCTTTTATTAGTTGGCCAGACATTTTAGCTTCCCCACACACATTTATTTAGTAAAACTGTGACGTCTTCGCTCCACATTTTCGCCGAATATATATATACACGTGTGAAAAAGCAGCTGACAGCGACAGAAAATAAAAACACGAATGTTGACCTTTTGTCATGTAAAAAAAAAATACGGTATTTTTTATTGGCAGCAGAAACGGGTACAAAAAATACGGTATAAATTTGTAAATACCGTATTTTATCCACAAATTTTGTGGGGAAAATACGGTATACAAAATACGGTATATTTTTTATAAGCGCAGTTTCTGCTGCCAAATATAATATACGCAAACGTTCCAACCTAAATGAATTAAAAATCGGGAGGGTATACCACCACCAACGTTAACACTGTGATGTCTGTCGCCACCAACGTTCAATAATAAAACTATACTGTACTACCAACACGAATCTTAAGACAGCTCTTTGCAAATCAGAGTAATACAAACAAAAAGAAAAGAACTTGTTTGGTGATTATAAATCAAACTTTATTTACTAAATTTATATTGTTGTATACACTTAAATAAAAAACCATTCACAGTACAAATCAAATCTGTACTTAGTTGTATTAATTCATTAACAAAAATACAAATTAAAACAAACAACTTGGAGTGTACAGCAACATCGTTGATTCCTCCCTGTGAGCATGACAAATTCACGTTACAAATAGTGCAAAAAAACTTGTATTCACTCTCGGTAACGTGTTGATTACTCGCACTAACAAACGGAAACGTATTTTTCCATTCATTAGAAAATCTAGTTTTATATTTTTTCTTTTTACAACTTTCTTTAGTCTCTAAAACTACGCTACTATACTACGTTTTTCCGACATACTGTAAAACCAGAAAATGTCACGAGTGATTGCAATTTGCGAAAGTATGTACGCAAAATACAGTACTACAAGTACTTTTCCGGTACATGCGCAGTGAGAATACATACAGTACTGTACGATGGTACGATCGATGCCTGGGCATTGGAATTGGGTCAAAGAACTTTGTAACTAGCAATTTCAGTACACGCGCGCCTACTACTGATACTGTAGATTCATCGCGTACTGTCGGTAAACACAAAGGACGTCGCATAGTACTACTACACTGACGATGATGCCTTCCCTGGGCATGGGAATTAGGTCAACCTTGTAACCAGGAAAAAGTTTCAGTACACGTGCGCCTACTCTACTGATAAAGCGATACTGTAGCTTCATCGCTAAAGGTAAGAATCGCGTACTGTCGGTAAACACAAAGGACGTCGCCTTACAGTACGCTGTACCATCCATGGCTGTACTATGCTATACAATCTTTACATACATTACATGTTCGTTGTATCATACGGGGTGGTACGTACGACGTGTGAGATTAAATTAATTTGCAATATTAACTTTCGTGGGAAGATAGATTTTAATTGAATGCAATAATACTGAATTTTATAGAAATGTGTGAAATCGGGAGATATATTTAAAATTCGGGAGACCGGGAGGTGATGTTAAAATTCGGGAGACTCCCAGATAAATCGGGAGGGTTGGAACGTCTGTATACGGTATTTAGTTGGCAGCAGAAACAGGGCCAACGTCAGTTGCCGTAGACTTGCCCCAAGTCTGTATTATCTTTTTTTTTTATTTATTTGTTTTTATTTCGACCGCGATTTTTGTCTGAAAATACAGACTTGTGAAACACGTATAGAAATCGATTTGCAGACCGCAAACATACGATAAGAATGACGTAGGTTATCATACCGTATTTGGCTATATGGGGCGGGCGGTATGTAAATATGGATTTCGAATCAACCAATGATCATTTTGTTTCAAAATGAAAGAGATCGAGTACGTAGGCCTACCAGTGCTTAATGTACGATCGAGACTGTTGAAATATAAAATAGTAATGCCAAGTTGTTTTGTTTATTAATTGTTTAGTCCTTGGACTAGGCCTCGGATTTCGTAGGTCCTACTCAACTCGCACGTATGACCTGCCAAATAAAACGCCAATGAAGTAGGCCTACATACCACCGGCACACAACAGGGCTACACCACCACACAGAACAGGACAGGGTCTGGGTGGGAATTAAATCAAAATTATCTCCGCGTAATAAATGATCCATTCAATGTTTGATTTGCGGAGAAGCTAGCCTATCATATATCAAGACGAGTTTTCATGTTTCAAAGATCCCATCAAATGTTTACCAGACTACTAGGCATATAAAATAATTTCTAGCCTTCAGAACTTTCATAAATGTACCCAAGTACACATTGTCTAAACGTAACATAGCGCATGCGCATCATCTTAGTTGTTGAGTCTTTGAAATTCTGAAATATGAATATTTAAACAGTGTACGAGAGAGTAGCCAATCGCATGCAGCTGAAACCGGATAATCGTATGCACCAAGAATTCTTTGTGTCAAACCACGTGACTTGTGCGTGTTTCCCCAGACGGAGTATCCAAAATCAAGTAGTATACGTATGAAACGCCATATGTGCCAAAATATTTATCTTTTAACTAATATTAAGACAAAACTCCGTCTAGAACCCAGACTACAGTTGCCGTAGACTGGACCTGCTTCAACCCCACCGTATGCCTACTTGTTGGCTACGCGCTGTACTGTAATGTGTTTTCCAGTGTTTTTGTCTTTCGTCGTTGCGTGAAATCAAACTGATTTGATTTCCCGTAGCGATGTTTGCACCAACTAGCAGATTGATTGACTAATAATCTCACGGTCGGGATGACATAGATAAATAATTAGGCCTAGTCCATTTTATTAACGATCGTATGTAGTTTAATATTGTCTGAGTCTGAATGGGTAATTCAGTTTTACGTTTTAGGGTGTTACTCATTTGTAATGCTTGAATGAAATATACCTGTATGAATTATACACAATATTCAGCATAACACTTAAAAGTCAATGTCAGATACCTAACATACTGTCTGTAGGCCTAAATACTGCTGGATGTTAATTTATCAAGGCAATTTGGACCATAATGGCGCAGGCCTGCACACCTACCTAGTAGGCAGCTGATCAAGACAAAACAAAATCACAATAATAAAATAAAACTGGTATCTTATCTGTCCAGTTCATGTAGTAACACTAAAATGCTGAAACTACAGTTTGCAGTATTCAGTGTTTTTGTTACGTTGAAACTTACTTAGTTTTTTTTCTTGTTTCAACAATGACCATGTGCTCCACATGGCAAATGTTTCTTTTTACTCACTGTGGTGGCAGAAATTCTAATTTTTTATAAAATAATAGTTCTGTATCATAGGTATATTAGGCCTTTCTTATTCGTTTGGATCAATAAAAAAATAATTAAAGTAAGTGATTAAAGTAACAAACATGTTTCAAGTAATTTGAGATTTAAAAAAAAACACTTTCTGACCAGTGGTTGCTAAGATATGGTTATTTTCTTGACCAATGGTAAAAAACAGAGTTTCGCGGTCACTTTTTTCCATTAGAGTGAATAAAAATACGGGTCTTCTGAGTATATTGACAACAGTTTCTGAGATATGTAAAATGTGTTAAAAGCCAAATATTTAAGGTCAAAATAACGTTTATTGCCATTTTTATGATTCTTATTGTATTACAGAAAATACAAACATATACAAGTAGATTGCGAGTAATTTGAGACTAAAATTATCAATTTCTGACCAGGGGTTGCTGAGATATGCATATGGCCATTTTCTTGACCAGTGGTCAGAAAAGGGATTTCCGTTCACTTTTGGGAAAATGTTCAATTAGAGTGAATATAAATATGGGTATCCTGATAATTATTTGGACAACAATGACGACGTTTCGATCAATGTGCTTTGATCGTCCTCAGGAGTGAGAATTTCAGAACTATATACGTGGTGTACCGCAAACTTTATATCAACATTTTATTTCGTCATGCAAACCTCAAACAATATATTAAGTTGTATTATTACTATTATTGTTACCACAGAAAACCGTTACATAAGCATATTTTAGTTGCTTTCTTAAAAGTTAGTTATGAATCCTCTTTTAAAATCTGTCTTTATTGCGGTTCATTCGGTTAGCCTACAAATTCACTTGCATACCAGTCTGGTACAAAAATATCATCGGCTGTGCCTTCCCTGTAAGTAACCGTCTTGCCACCAGGAGTACGTTCAAATAAATATACAACCCTGAAAGAAAAGCCAAAAACAGTTGTCAATAATCTTATACGCATTCAATGTGTTAGGTAACGTACAACTAAACTGATCGAAATCAAGAAGTAATCAGTATGCTAATTACTTACTTACTTGTTTTCATAGCTATCCCCATTATTGGGGACATTTCGCCGTCATTGACATTATGTTGACATAGCACAGCTTTTCTTAATTTTATGAGAGACGTTAATTTTGATGAGAAAATCATGGAACACTAATTAATTTTAAAAACAACTAAAAACCTGGGACCTGTAACCCTTGGTAGGGACCCTGACGGGTACTCTCCCTCCGGGTCAAAGGGATCCCGAAACTCATCGGTGGGCAGGGGCGCTCATCTCCCTGTTCAGGACTATTCCTGATGATTACCCAACCTATACAGTAATGCAATTAATAATTTTGTGAAGTATAATTATTGCATGGATTAGGAGGTTAGGTTAAATCTCCTTTCACATCGCGCACGTATTCGGTCCGGCGCCCTGAGAAATATATCGCAAGCGATTCGAGCTCGAATTCGGTTCCTATGATACTGGACAAATGTAGACATATGCCTACCGATAATTGGTTGATGTTTGTGAACTCCATTACGACCTTCAGTAAGGATAGTTAGTTGAGGCCTATAATAAGGTACCCTTGGAAATTTCCTAAATGATGTTTAAAAAAAGAAGAAAGCTATAGAAGAAGCTACATGTGATTGACTAACTTTGGATCATCTCTTCTCACTACGTCTTTGACAAATTTTAAGAACTTGTCGCAGAAATTCATACATCCTTCCGGACTCCAAAACTGCTTTGTCTGAAATTATATATAATACAAAAGTACATAAAGTTGGAAATAGTTAAAACGGACTGCTTTGATATTTAAACAAAATCATTACTATCGCAACACAAACACTGACCATGGATGACAATAGATTACTGTCTTAAAGGTGCTTCTTATGTAGGCCTAACATTTATTTTCAATATTCCTAACTAAATTATCTACAATGAATAGTTAAACCCACAAAATATTTATTAACACGATATTGCATAAATCACATAATATTAAGACTATCTTAGTATTGTGTTCTTACATAAAAACATCAGATTAAGGAGTTAGTCAGGAGATATATTGTAACTGACTATTGCAAGTCAATTACAGAAATCACATTGCATGGAAAAAGTCCCGTCATATCATGAAAGGGAACTAACTTTTGTATTGGACTTTCTCTGTGAAGTTAGTCCAGGTTTCAAGAATATAAATTAAGTGTCCTGAAACCATAATCAGCATGAAAATTAAGTCGTGTTTTTAAATTTACCTTATTAGCGATTTTAGGTATATCGCAAGTTAAGTACGTCTCCACATCGGCTTGTTCAACAATCCCATGTTCTGATCGAAAGCCAGCAATGATTTTGGGAATACCAATAAAAAAACACTGGGCCCACCACTTTAATAACTTAAAAGGATGTACAAATTTGTGTCTGTTTCTCCCGATTTTGTTTGTTTTTATTTCCACATAATTAAATGGAGGTTGAAGTTCAGGATCGCTGGTTTCACAGCAGTCGACCTCTGCACTATATATCAAGGAGTGACCATTTAGCTTAGTACGGACAACGCTGTAGTAAGCTCCGGCTTTATTTATAGGGATAGTAGTATCCGGCCGCTCCCCCTCAGCTGTAAACAAAACAAAAAGTTATGATTAAACAAATAGTACTGTAGACACTGAATTATATTATTTTGACTGAGTTAGGTGATATTGTGCGTAGAATTTGCAGCAACAGCATGCAAGGAGAACTGTAATGTGGGTGTTTTTTTTCTCATTAGTAAGATTCATAAGAGCTATTACAGTGCGTACACAGTATAACCAAATACTTTTCAATCACATTTTACTACAGATAAAACATTTCCCCAACTTCTGTGTAGGCAAACCTGTCTATGTTGAGGCATACAAATCCTAGGCTGGTTACTGGGCAGACACAGGGACATAACATCTCTACATAGCCTAAATTGGGAGATATCTACAAGGTAGGTCAAGAGGTCAAAAATAGAAAAAAGAAAATAGACCAAGCTTTGTGAATAATACCACACTGTAAAAAATATGGGTAAACTATACTGGGTAAATTTACTATCCCCTTTTGTTGGTAAATTTTTGCCCAGAATATGCATAATATTTCCAGTTGGTTAAATGATATTAATGCCCAACGTTGGTACACCCGTGTGTCATTTAAGTTGGGTAAAATCTACCCATTTATTATGTTCTTTGCTTACAATTTCGTAAGACTGACTATATGTTGGGTAAATACACATAATCGCCCAAACATTGCGATTAATACGAAGGAATACGTGAAGGAAGAAACCTATACTTTTAACCAATGACTGAGTAATGATTTTGGCGTGACAACACCATTACTGGTACACACGTGCATGCAGTGCACAAGGAGCTGAAAAACATGGACGCGCTATTGGAAGAGTGGGGGTTTACAGAAACTTGTTGATACATTTAATGGTGAGAAACTTATAACATATATCATACCATAGGCCTAGTGTTATAATATGATTATAGGCATGCCTAAGCTTGACTTTAAACCTGCCTAGAGTATAGTCTAGCCTATAGATCCAATGGAGGAGCATCGCTATATTAATAACAGGCAGGATAGGCCTAGGCCTACTGTAGAGGGAAAAGTGAGGGACCAAAATCGAGTGTTGACAAAGTGCGAGGCAGCGAGGCAAGCGAGGCATGCGCGGCATGCCAAATATTTGTGCGAGGCATCATTTTATCATTTCCAAAAGTGCGAGGCATATAGTTTACAATTTCAAAAAGGTGCGAGGCATATCTTAACGTGCTATTGTGCTATATTATAGGCCTAATAATCAATCGATACAAGCGTATCTAAATAGATTCGTGTATACACTCATCATGTTGTTTATTTTTATGTAACGATTGTTTTTTCATTCAAGTCATATCGTGTCAAATTTTACTTTTACAAAAGTGCCCAAACTACGGTTCAAAAATCTGAACGACAGTCTTCAACTTTCGATAAACAATAATTGTTATAGCGACACACTCATCAAATGACTGCAATGTTTGTTGGCATTTCGAGCGTGTTCACTCACATGTCTCTCGAACATAGCAGAGTGAAAATAATATTTTGTCACACCCCTGCGCCTAGATCCGGTAGACCCGAGAGATGGAAAATCCCTCTTTACTATTTAGCAGGTAGCGGAATGATTCAGCCCTCAGCTCAGAGGATTGTGGTGCATTCCCCTCCTATAGCACGTGGTTTCAGCAGCAACGCACAGACTTCTCTCTGAGCGGCGTGCCAAAGACATTTTTGACATTCCATTCTCTAGGAACAACACGTGTACCTCTCTCGCAAATAAGGTGAACAGCGATTGCCAGGACAAGTTCAATAACTGGCGGTGAATAAAAGGTAACTGATATGCCGATCCAATAACATGCCGCAAAGAAAAAAATTGCGACAGAATTCTGGAGCGCGTGTGAAAAAAGACTTACGTCCGACAATTGTAATACTAGGCCTAAAATTAAACTTTAGCTAATATGCTTAGCCCTAACCTAGATAAGAGGCCTATGTAGAAAATAATTTAATCAATTTTGATAAAATAATAATTGGTGTAATATTTAATAATGATACACTATTCCTGTTTTAGTAAGCTAGGTATATTACGAACGATTTTTATTTATTGTTGTCCATGTACGTACTAATAAACCTGGCGCTAGTTTCCTTCGCTTGTATTTTTACTCCAAATTTGATAACTAACTTTATCGTGTGAATACCACACCTTAGAAGTATACCTCATGAGTACTTTAATGAAAGAATCACATAAAAAGTAACAAATAAATCCTTAAATTAATGATTTTACAGGCGTGTTTCTCGCACACTGTTTGCGAATTTCACTTATTCAATGTTCAATATTTTTGTTTCTATGGAGCGCCAAAAGAGCAACGATAATAGAGGACTAAAACTCAGTGGAATGCGTCAATTTCTCATACATTTATTGGTGAAAAACACGTTTTATTTCAATATATTTGTTAATTTGTCAATAAAAATGTTGTAATATGTTACTGCTGATACTGTTCTGTTTTCAAAGAATAATAATCGATCCTAAATCAACATCACTACCTAGTCTAGACCTAGGACATCCTACTAAGGATATTATGATGAATTTTTCTATTTTATTCTTTAAAAGGTTAACGAAACCGTGTACATTATCAACAGTAACATTTTTCCTTACTGACAGTGACAAAATCTATTGAAATTGTACTTGATTTTCACCAAATAATGCGTTAAATATAAATGGATTCCACAGAGTTTTTAGCCCTCTAATTAATTTTGCTCTTTTGGCGTTCCATAGAAACCAAAATATTGAACATTGAGTGTGCGAAATGCGAGAAAAACAACGTCTGTAAAATCACCAATTTAATGGATTTATTGTTACTTTTATGTGATTTTTCTTCATTAAAGTAGGCCTAATAATTCTAAGCTGTGGTATTTAGGATAAAGCCTTGGTTAAATTACAAGGCAGGTGCAAAAGGAAACTAGCCTAGCGGGCCTAGGCCTAGGCTACTTCAATTTCGGTGATTTCCTGCCTTACAATTTTGAGAAATGATAAAACGATGCCTCGCATTTTTTGATGATGGTAAAACGATGCCTCGCATAAATTTTTGACTTGCCTCGCATGCCTTCCCTGCCTCGCGTGCCTCGCTGCCTCGCACTTTGTTACTACCCACCAAAATCGATGTAACTGCACATCACATATTGTGGTGTGGCCAATATAAATAATGTGTCATACCTCGATAATGTATTAATAATTAAAAATTACGTAGATCAACTTATAAAGGTATCTAATTTATAACTCTATGCTCAGACAGAGGTTTTTATCATTATTTTATTGAGAAAATTATACATACACATTTTTGTAACAAAATTATGTTATGAGGAAGTATTTTCTTGTGCAATTCAAATTGTGCTGCGCAAGTTGAACACAAAATAAAATAATACAAAACGTTTTAGGCATAAAAGGGGAAGCCCTGTAATTGTATTCACTCATCAGAACTACTCTGCAATGTTAACTCAACATTCAACATTAGCCTGGCCTGGCCTAAAACACTCTAAAAAATTTCATATCTAGAAAATTAGATTTTTTTCCAAAAAAAAAAAAAATGAAAACTCAGATTCTAAAATGGACCGATCCATTATTAATCAGAGGATAGTTTATTTGAAATACTATTTATTACTTTTAAGTTTTAGAGTATCTATTTTATGATCAAGCAAATATTACCGATAATTAAGAGAATTGAATATGAGTATGTTTGTTCTTTTCCCCACATTACAATACTACTTTACTAAAGACTAGGCTAGGAACTACCCTACAGGTAGCCTCTTTAGGTGAGGAACTAGCCTACAGGTAGCCTTTTTATATAGACTAGGCTAGGAACTGGCCTACAGGTAGCCTCATTATATAGGACTATAATAATAGGCTCGCCTAGTCCCTAAGTTAAAAATAAATTGGTATTGTTGTTATTAGCCCTAGGCCACAACACGTTATTTATACACTAATATTTATGATTTTGTTTTCAAGATGAAATGGAAATAATATAATACATAATTAGGCCTAATAGGCCTTGGTGGAGCCAATGGCAGTTTTTGAAAATTTGCAATGCAAAAGATAGAACATTAGGAATAAACTGATTTTGTTTTACATGACAGATAATGGTGTTGATATGGCAGCCTTGCAGCTCTTGAGTGAGTCAGACATTGTGTCGCTCATACCAAAGATCGGCATTAGAGCCAAATTTTCAGAAAGACTAAGGAAGCATGTAAGCAACATTTGATTGTTTCTTTCATTAACTCGACATTTTTTCAACTGATAAAATTAAAATGCTTTGTTTTAAATGTTTAAAATTAATACCTGGTGGAGTGAAAGAACTATTTAACCATCTAAAATACATTCATGGAATTCATTCTGGCACTTCAACTTTTGTTGTATGTAGTCAAGATAGTTGCACAACAACATTCTCACATATTTCTTCATGTATGTTTATCATTTTATTTATATCAACAATTATAGCAGAATTACAAACAAAATCAATTATAACCGTCCTTAATAATATGCTTTTCCTACAGTTTCAACGAAATACTAGATTGATTGAACTTGGATGCCTCACCAATGTTTGTCAAGATACAGACTGGTGTTGATTCCATCTTGACAACATTTATAGATTCACGACGTGTACATAACTTTTATTCTTATTTAGGAAAAATTATTTGAATTTATTTATATTATTTCATATTGTAATAAGTATTTCTCTTACTATTTGTATTATTTTTGTTTTATGGACTGAAGTCTGGAATATAAGAAGTTAATTAAAGTTAACTATATAGTTAAATGTTTTTGTTTTTTCAGGAAATAATAAATATTGATCAATACTTGGAAAATGTTAGCCACCACACCCACCCACAGCCCTACATATTGGCTCTTGGAGCTGATAAGTTAACAAGTACGGAGCACTTTGTGGTAAATGAAAAACAAATTATCAAGCAGCCTTCCCTGCTGAAAGCAGTTGATGTATGCTACAAGGCACACTTTGTGCTTGATTGCAAGTATCAAGCTAAGTGCAAATGGGTTTGGAAGTTTTTTGAAAGTTGCATTTATAAGCAGTCAAAAGATAAGGTTGAAAGTTCCTCATTGAGGGCTTTTAGGGCTTATTTGAAATTCAAACAAGTGTTGTAAAAATGAGTAATTTAAAGCCACAATCTAAAGCAAATTTTGATATGTTTTTTTGAAAGTTGTATTTATAGGCAGTCAAAAGATAATGTTAAAAGTTCCTCTTTGAGGGCTTTAGGACTTTTTTGAAATTCAAACAAGTGTTGTAAAAATGAGTAATTTAAAGCCACAATCTGAAGCAAATTGTTTTTGATATGTTTAAGAATTAGAAATATGTTTTAAGAACTTTAATGGTGGTTTAATAAAAAAAAACACAATACCTTAACAGGAAACTGATTTAATGTAATATAGTAATTATATTTTTTACAATTTTTTAGGCCTATCATGTTAAATGTTTTATACAAATATTTACTTTTAATATTAAAAAAGTCTGCTTAAATTGGCTCTCTTTTACTTCAAAATTTACACTATCCATAAAAAGGGAAAAAAACATGTATTTTGATATAACCCAAATTTCCATATTTAGGCATATAACCTAGTTACCATTGACAGTATTAGACACAATAGTTAATTGAATATATCATGATCACACTTTTTGTACAACCACCATTAAAGGTCTTAATTAATCTATTTTTTTTTTAAGCTTTAACTTTTTTTGGTTCTGTTTATTAAATCTGAAAATTCATTTTAACTTGATTGCAAATATCAAGAAAAGTGCAAATAGTTTTGAAAGTTGTATTTGAACTAGTCAAAAGATAATGTTAAAAGTTTCTCATTGAGGGCTTTAGGACTAGGAAATTCAAACAAGTGTATATGTTTAGAATTAGAAATATGTTTTAAGAACTTTATTGGTGGTTTAACAAAAAAAAAACATAATAATTGTATGCTTGTAAGTGAATACCTCTTTCAGGAAAACGATTTAATGTAACATTATTTCTTTTTAAGGCCTATCATGTTAAAGAATACTAGAAATTTACTCGTTTATGCTTCAGAATTTACACTATTCAGAAAAAGGAAAAAAACATGGTGTATTTTGATATAACCCAAATTTCCATATTTAGGCATATAACCCAGTTACCATTGACAGTATTAGACACAATAGTTAATTAATGGTCTTAATAAATCTAATTTTAAAACATTACATTGCAGCGGTTTTATTGAAAAGGTTTAATATGTATACTGTACAAAACATTTTTTTGATTAAAAATACAAGATTGTGGCTTTTTTTATATCATGAACCTCTAAATATAGTGAATCATGTATCAAAACATACTGCTTTTTGTGAAAACAGTGTCATGCCTGGTGGCAGTTAGGTCTATGCCTATATTGTTTTAAATAAAAGTGTTAAGAGATTTTAATGTTTAATGTTTTTTGTTGTTTTCATTTTATTCAATAATTTAACCAGAGGCAACAATTTCACAATCAATATGAAGCATTTACCAATAAAATGGTAAATTAACAATACCCAGAAGTTGAGCAAATAAAACTACCAACGTTGGTATACAATGCTAACAGACATAACTGTGAAAATTACCCAATAGTTGAGCTTTGAAATTACCCAATGTTGGAATAGTAAAACTGTATCCAATAGTTGAGCATTAAAAATTAACCAATGTTGGAACATTCAAAATAACCAACTATTTTATAAACACATTTCCTAAACATGGTTGGGCATTTATTAGCCAATAGATGGTTGAGCTGACTATTAGACCAGCGTTGATTTAAGGGAAATCCTTAGGATTTAAGGGAAATATCTCATTGGTGAATCGGTAACTGGATTTTGAAATAGAAGAAACCATTTTGGATCCACAAGAACATGAACTTTCTTGGTTAATAATCTTACGGTCAGGATGACATTTTATTAACGCACGTTAAAATTAATTTTAAAATAACTGTTTTTACTTTTACATATCATTATAGTTGTTCTTTAAAGCTTTCAACATTTATTTAGAATTGTTTTCAGTTTGAACTTAAATGTGTATGCCATACAAAACTGAACGGAAAAATGATTTACTTCCTCACTCTATGCAGAACAAAAGAGAAATAGTAATTTACCTGTCTCTAAAATAGCTCCCAAATAATAACACAATCACAAATTCCATGATGAACATCATGTTTGAATTAATACTTGACACAAAAACCATTTTAATATTTTAAAAAAACACAGTAACCCTAGCCTTTTTTGTTTTCTCAGTGCTTCGAGACATTTCCTTTTTTTTGTGTTTTTTTAGCTTTCAAAATTTAATACACTTCTCTCATAAACCAATTTGATTATTCATTGTATTAATTTAGCCAATACCGGGAGGGGCAGGGCACATATAATAGCCAAATGTCGTCTTAAAACCAAGAATAACCCGGCATACGAATTCGCGGAACGTAATCAGCAAGTAAGCAAGTATCCAACAAAGCACGTATGTTTAGAACAACAAGGCCATATACATGGCTGCAGTCGCGTGCTCAATTTTTTTTTTCTTTTGTGGGGGCAACCCACTTTTATTGCAATGATCAACAATATGATACAGGTTATATTATCTATCTATCAATAACTATATATAAGGGATATTGCACAGTCTGAAGTAAAAAGATTATAGAAAATATTTTGATATTGTGTTGAAATCTAAATATAATAAAACAAATATGTATACAGTGAAAATTTATATTACAGAGCTAAAAAGATATAAAGATGCGTGCTCAAGTTAGTGTTTCCGACCGACCGACCAACCGACCGACATAGTGAGCTGTATAAAAATGATGACTAGGCTATGAACATTCGATTTAAATGTAGATGGTGAAATAAGGCTTCTCTTTAGGATCCTATGAGGTGTTCTATTTTTGAACCACCAAGAGTGTCGTTCAGCTTTAAAGAAGTACAATACACAATTAAAAAATAGGTTGATAAAATGTCAGCATTGCTTGTAGAGATCAACAAAAAAAATCAAAATAAAAACCATTTAATTCATGTAATTAGTAGTTATAAAAATAATATATTTATTTGCTTAACCAATTTCTGATAATATTATACATTTTAATGATGTGTAGAAAGTAAATAATTTAAAAGTACATTGTGATATTTCGTAAAAATTATTATTGAATTGAAATTATTATTAGATTGATTGCATTTTATTAAAATAATGTAATTGCTTTATGGAACAGCTGAGTGAATTACAAAGTGTTGATATTGTTTTTCAACATGCTAACAATATCATTAATGGCAGGGCGGCGGTCTGGATCACGATCAGTGCACTGCTTGCCTATTTCAAGAAGAGGTTTCATATATAAAATAGTACCCATGACGACGAACATTATTCCAAGACTATAAATGTCTGATTTAAATGACGGGGGTGAATTCAGGAAATGAAGCTCCGGTGCATGCTCTCTGTGGGAAGACGTTGCACTTTCTCTATTTGCAGCTGGGGTTTTGTTCAGCTGAAACATGTCGAATGAAGCGTTCACATTACAGACAGCGCCAAAGTCAATAATTTTGGCACCCCATCTGTCACCATTATGGTGGACAAGAACGTTCCTAGTAGCTAGATCATTGTGGATGATTCCGTGTGCTTGCATTATTCCAACTCCCTCTGCTATATCTACCGCTATGTGGAGACCTTCTATGAGACTCAGTTGTGGGTCTTGCAATTTGATGGCTTTAGATAGAGTCACAGACTGGAGACGTGCTGGATCTCCCACATACTCGATGACGATCTTCTTTCTTCTTTCAAATAAACCTCTCTTGCAAATGCCATAAATGAATGGGAATAATCTGCTGTCCCTTGATAGCATCATTTGTCCACGGCTTCGAGTGTCACTAAAAACTCATACATCGGTTGCTTCGATTTGTCCGTTGGGGCCATGCAAGATTTCACAGCAACAAGAGGGCCATCTAAAGAATTCATTCGATATAAAGATACTTCGCCGTACGAACCTTTTCCAAGCGTCACCTGAGAAATAAAAACAATGAGGTTACTTTTGGTTTAGATTTAGATTTATAAATAAATATCAAAAAAAGAAAGAAAATGTAAAATGTTTACCGGTAATGGGTATACATCTTCAACTGATAATATTGGAAGATCGGTTGGTAGTATTGAATCTAACATCGAAAGATGGTCAGGCAGACTGAAGTTATATGCTGATGTTAATATTCCCTGGCCTTGGTACGATACCGATATATTCTGCCACTCTACGCATAACGAAGACTTGGATGTTTCTTTGTCGTGGTAATAAATGCACAAATTACTTTTCCATTCTCCGTTGAATGAAGCAGTCGACGAAGTGGTGTCATAATCATCCGTATCAACAACTGGGGCATATACATCATTTTGAAAGCTGGTGGTGTAATGATGACTTCTGACGGAATATGATAGGCACAAAGCTCGTGAAGTGTCACTATCTTCACCTAGGAGAGACATTACAGCAGTTTGCCGGCTCAGGTTGGGAATAACGAGATGCATCCAACCACACAGAGCTTGGTAAATATGGTACAGCAACCAGTATGCATCAGATGCTGGTGTTTCATTTAATGTTGTCACACTTTGGTTCCCAACACCATTGCTGTCAGCAAATAGCATCCACATTCTGGCAAGCATTACAAAGATTGATCGGGCTTGTTCACTTTCAAAGATGATATGCACTGAAGACTGCAAGTGATTGAACAAGAAGCTTATAACCAGTTTGTTGTTGTAGTAGATGGCCGATGTGTATAAAGGAGGGGTGGTATCGGGTCTGGATGGCAGGAACAACGATCGATAACATAATTGAAGTGCCTATAAAAAGAAAGAACACAAATGTTTATAGCAAGACAATTAGTAAGCTATTTAGTTCATTAATCGATTGATTGTTTGAAAGAGAAATCCATTGCTGTTATCAGTGCAGATATTCTAAAGAGCAGTTTCATTAGACGTGGTTTTGAACATTACCTTGTTAACTTGTTCATGCTTTGGTCTAGTTTTTAGGGAACTATCCGTATTTCCCAACGGTGTCGTATTCATGTGCTGTAATAAAGAGATTCAAATAAAACGAAGCTTTTATTTTTCAAAAGAAATATTTATTAGTATGCATCGGTAAACGTATCAAATACATGTTTTATAATGTGTTAATATTATAATGCCATGCAGGTGGGTACCTTGTATGACATGGTATTTAAACACAAGTGGAATGGTTCGGTACTGATGACACGTTCAGGTCTTCTTCGAAGCCATTTTGCAATGATGCTGTTGATAGACACGCTGGACATCTGGTGGGTTTCAATCGCACAATGTGTTTTCATGACATGACTCTTGCATGGACTGAACCAACATTCTTTACCACAGAGTTGGCAAACTGACCTTTAACAACAACAAGTGGTTGAATGAGTGATGGAACCGAGTTGATTGCGTCCATGTTGAAACACTTTCTGATGATGTTTAGTGCGGCAATGTGATCGGGTTCTGAATTGGTGATACCCATGGCATTGGAGATGTTATCGTTCAGACAGCTGTTGTCCAAGATGACCAGAGCTCTGGCGTATTGCCTGATTGAGATGTCCAACGTTGGGTCTGGATTGTAACCAATGAAGTCACGTTGGATTGGGTCAAAAGCAATGCCGTATATCAGTTTTAAAATGATAACACGGATATGCGATGGTATCTTGACCCAAACCTGGTAGCCTGTAGTTGTATTGTTATCATTATCAGGTTTTATGGAACAGAAGCAACATCGGAAATACTTGTTAAAGAAAGTATTGAAACGAGAGTGCCTGTTGGTAAATAACGTCCAGTATTTAAAAATGTCTAGGCCTATACCAGATTAATGATTGTTTCTTTTATTTTCATTTTAGATACTTCTTTCATACTTTTATGTGTGAAATAACTAGTAAAATTACCATTTTTTACCACTCCTTTTAAATAAATTCCTTATTCGTCCGGGCATAATCTATAAGAACAATCTAGGCCTAGGCCTACCCTAGGCCTACATATAAATTATGGTTAATTCTGACATAGGCGAGCACAATGCAAAAACTTCGGTACAAATCTCCGCCCCCCACCCCCCCCCCCCCCCCCCCCACCAAAAAAAAAAGACTCGATTACTCTAGCTATGCCTAGGCCCGCCCAGGGCCACAAGAAGAATCGTTTACATACAATACAGATGAGAGAGTACAGAGAGGGCTAAGCCTAGGCCTAGGCCCTAGCTAGTAGGTTAGGATTTTATTTTTATTAAATATAAAATAAATTATAAAATTTCGGTAATCTTTAGTAGGCTTAGATGTGTAAAATATTTGAGTAGGTGTATATAATATTGAACCTTTATTAATCACTATCACCACATATTTTGTAAGAAATTTGCCAAATAACCAATAAAAAACACGTAAAATTACGGATAATTTTGTTATAACGATGCTTACCTTTGAAGTTCATGTAGCCTAGGCGCGCCGCGCCGCGCCTATGAATCGATCTCCATGGCCGTCGCTACAAAAAGTTGCTAAGGCTAGCGTAGATAGAACACGCACTTGGCGCGCGCACGCAATGAACCACCGCCCTCTTTGAATTCCGCAAGGAAATCTTGTTTTCATTTCATTTATTTATTCGACGTTATAAAAATGTTCTGTGACCCCAAAAGCAACACAGAGTCACCATAACATGATATGTTTGGGGCCACAGAAACACTTAACTACATAGAATTATTTATCAATATAAAATATACATTTTTACAAATTTAAAAACATATTATAGAACTAGTAAAATAAAATGTATACAGGATTCGTATTATGGTATATAATCAGTAAAATGTTGTTTTAACTGAAAACAGAAAGAGCAGAGAGGAAAGACGAGTCTTTAAGTGAGGAAGGAAGTGAAGACCAAAGAATAGGGAAACGATGGATAGGCGAGAGAGTTTGTACGAGCATAAAAATTCATTTTGGCATGGAAAACACCACCCTAAACCGTATATCCACGACTGCAGTATATCAATCGCTGTCCATTTCTAGTTTTTTTTAGGTAATCAAATAACTATTTTATAAAGAAATGTTCGATTTCTCTCTGGCTCTGTGTTGAACTTATAGTAAAACTTTTAAATGCGAAATAAAAACAGTGAAACACACGTCGTACGCGGCGCGTAAGCCTATTCACTCCCATAATTCCCATGACACGCTTTGATTGAATATTGAAAATATGCGTTTTCAGGCGCGGCGAGAAGATTTCTATATAATACAGTACCTCTAGCGATAGAGAATGATATACTCCACTTCCTCAAATCAGACTCATGGTTATAAGTTCAAGTTGAGACCGAGGTGGTGGACCCTGTGACCGTATTCACCAATCACACTTAGGCTAAACAGTACTTACCCTTATACATTAAGAATTCTCTTAACAAAGGGAAACACTTATCGTTTTTTGGATTTAACATAGCAAAACACCAACCAACATTCTTCAAATTTAACGGGTGTATTTTATGAAAATCAGCTTTTTACTTGTTAGAAAATACAAAAGAAGAAATAGAATAAATAATCTGTGGACATAAAGCCTTCTTTTCAATTCAATTTTCACAAAAATTAGATGAAAATATTAATACTCATTGACCCGATTCTGCTACTGTCAATAGGTATGTATCTGTATAACTATATAAAGTGTATGCTGTCTGCATAAATACTGTACTTTTAACATACATATATGGACAGTAGCAGAATCGGCTGACTCATTTGTCAAGTGGAAAACCGGTTTTACATACCCCGACTAGTAATACATTGCTCAAACTTATATCCCACATACTCCATTCTTCTTTCAATGTCCGTCCTGTTTTCCTCATAAGCTTTTTTCTCTTCTGTTATCACTTCACTTATGTAATACGTGCCACCGAACAACATCACAGCCATTTTCCATCCTTCTCGTTTGTATGGTGTGTACATTATTGTCCCCAAATGTCCTCGGCGACATACAAAGTCTGTATTTAAACTAGTAAAAAAGTATACGAATAAAGTTAATCTATATAGGCCTAGGCCTACTTTTAATTAAAATTCTGAAATGAGAGTATTTCGACGTTTGCGATCTTAAAACAAGGCCATGTACATGGCTGCTGTCGCGTGGTCAAATTTGAGATTGTGTTTACCAACCGACCGACCAACCGACCGACCGACATAGTAAGCTGTAGAGTCGCGTGCTAAAAATGTTTGCATTAATTGCACGCACACACACAATGTCACTCGATTCTGTATCTATAATGTGTTCAGTATCATAGGCATAATTCTATAATAATACAGATCATTGTGTGGCGCCTGCATCGTGGAAGGTTAGATTACGACTTAGGTTATGGTATATGATGCATCCGTCACACGTAAAACACGCCCATTTTTACTACAATTCAAGCACTTTAGTTGAAAATGTAATTCATGTCACATGATTGTGGTTCATCTGAAATGGAATGTTGCTATGACGTCTTATTTGTCATAATAGGCATGTCACGCCAAAATTAGTCCGGGCCAAAATCGGTCCGGCGGACCAGTTTTGGCTGCCAAAATCAGTCCGGGGGACCATTTATGGCTGCCAAAACCTGTCCGGCCGGACCAATTTTGGCCGCCAAAACTGGTCCGGCCTGGATAAAATCGGTCCGGGCAGTAGGACTGTTTTTGGCCGCCAAATATGGTCCGGTCTTACAAATATATGGTGCGCAATATGAGTCATAATGTATATATCATTAAAAAAAAAGGCCATGATTAGTCATTATATTGAAAACTATGGGGTTTTATTTGTTATTTTAATATTATAAATTAAGCCTGTTTTTTTTATTATCATTATTAGTAGTAACTCATCAATAATAAGTACTAATTGTTAGGCTTTTTGTATACAATATGTATCTCTGCCTGTTTTTAATCCATTTTGTTCTTTTTTAACATCTTCGTTTCCCCATGATGTTAAAAACAATTTAATTTATTAATTATTCATGGTTAATCAATCAATATATCAATTCAATACAATTATTAGAAAAAAATTATCCAATATTGATTAGGCTGAGGAAGGAAAAAGGCCTCAATCATAAATCAAATCTAGCTGGCAATATCAGCGTCTCATACCCGTTCATGTGAGTGTGTGGCAGGCCGTAAAATATGAGTGAACACCTAAGTCATGTTTTTAGATAAAATACATTTATTTATAGTATTTATCCGACAAGATAACTTACTAATATATATCATGGGATATTTTTATAGCCATAAACAATTTAAAACAGCATCATAGGCCTAGTAATTCAATTAAAATCGACAGAAGAAAAGCCCGGACCGATTTTGGCAGTGGCGGACTGCTTTTGGCCACAATTTTAGAGCCAAAACTGGTCCGGCCGGACCGATTTTGGCCCCGGACCATATTTATCGTGACAGGCACCTTCCGTTCTGGCTAGGCGGACAGACTGCTATTAAATTTGAGTTTGTTTTGTGCGGTGTGTGTGTTAAATAAACCCTATATACTACTACACGTATTAGATATACGAACTCGAAACCTGTTTTAAGATTATGAGTAATAAAAATTCAGGCCCAAGTCGCGGTAGCGTAAAATCAGCGCCGAGTGGTGGGACTCGCGACAAGAGTCGTCGCGACAGCAGACATGTGAGTGATAACGTAGGCCTAGCTACCGGGAACAGCGACAATGAAACTGTGAAGTGTAATTGTTGTAAGGACGACATTATTGGTGGAGAAAAGTCAATTGAATGCCAGAAATGTTTAGAATGGACACATCAAACCTGTTCAGGTATGAATAATTCTGAATATAAGGCCCTTGAAAAGGGTAGACAGAATCTAATGTGGTTTTGTGATAGCTGCTCAGGCCAAGTTTCTAAGTTGGTTAAAGATGGCGAAAATAGGCCAAGTGGTGAAGAGAACTTTGTGAAACTAACTGAACGGTTAGATAATATCACTATGACAATTCAGAAACTTGTTGAATCTATAGAAAAAAAAGATGAGAATATTGAGAAGATAGTGGAAGAAAAAGTGAAAGTCTACATAGATGAGAGATTTGATAGACAAAGAAGAGAAAATAATATCATATTGCATAATGTGCCGGAAGTGGGAACTGATGACGTAGATGCGAGGAAGGAACAAGATAGAGTAAAGGCTACTGAAGTACTTAATTTTCTGAATGTAAATACGACAATATCAAAACCGATTAGACTTGGAACTAAGCGAAATGATGAGAAACCACGATTGCTTCGAATAACTGTAGATGGAGTTGAAGTCAAGAGAGAAATTCTGAAAAAAGCTAAGGGCTTAAAGCAAGCGGTAAATAAAGGCTACGATAGAATATTCCTCACACCGGATCTCACACCATCTCAAAGAGAAGAAAGTAGTAAATTGAGAGCTCAGTTAAGGCTACGTAGAGATAAAGGTGAGAACGTTATTATAAGGAAGAGGAAGATTGTATCAGTGCAATCCTTTCGTGACCACTAAGAATATAAATGAACCTAATCGCACAGCACCTTTATTTTTACAAGAAGATTTTGACTTAGAAGAAGATATTTCGTTCAGAGACAATACTTTTGTTGAACACGATTTTGAACTTGCACCCCAAGAAGAATATTTAAGTTGTTTTTATACCAACGCAGAAGGGTTTTTGAACAAACGAAGCGAATTTTTTGTTTTGATAGAAGAAAGGAAACCGCACATAATTGGTATTACTGAAACATGGTTGAGCGATAATGTGCTAGACGCTGAAATAGCAATGAAAGGTTACAATTTGTTTCGCAAGGAAAGAGCGAATAAAGCGCATGGTGGATTGTTATTATATGTTAATGAGAAACTACATGTTACCATTTGTAATGAATTGTGTCAATTAAATCCTGAATCGCTATGGTGTACTGTGGAAGTTGATAAACATAATAAAGTTCTGATAGGTCTTTGCTATAGGAGTATGTACAACACACCTGATGAAAATGAGCAATTGTTTTACCAACTACGCTTTATTGAATCAGTACAATCTGACCACGTGTTGATAATTGGAGATTTTAACCTTAAAGAAATTAATTGGAAGGATATGTTGGTTAATGCTAGCGTTACACATCCATCAAACACTTTTTTTGAAATAATCAACGATTTATACTTGGTGCAACATGTCAAGAGTAATACGCGACACAGAGAGGGACAAAGATCATCCCAATTGGACCTTATTATTACTGATGATGATTTTAAGGTATCTAACCTACTACATTTACCCCCTTTAGGGAAAAGTGACCACGATTGTTTGTTTTGGCAGTACGTCTATAAACTTGATATTCCCAGTAAGGAAACCAAGTCATTTCACAACTACAACAAAGGCGATTATATAAGCATAAAGCGTGAACTGAGTAATATCAATTGGTCCGATGAATTTGATAATCAAACTACCGATGAAATGTACAACAGTATTAATGAAGTATTGTGTAATATGACTGAGTTATATATTCCTACATTTGGGAGTACTCGTAGTAAAGGTCAGAATAAACCCTGGATGACATCAGCTGTTAAAAAATCAGTAAAAAAGAAATATCAACTGTACAAAAGCTTCAGAGAAACACAAAACGAGAGAGATCATATGGCTTACAAGAAACAGAACAATCGTACTAGGCAAGCTGTAAGGAACGCTCAAGCTACCTTCGAAAAAAAAATCTTGATGGAATTCAAAAACAAACCAAAGAACTTTCATAAGTATGTTAGATCGAAACAGAAAGTAAAGACTGGAATAACAAAATTAGTAAATAATGATGGGCTAACCTTGGAAACTGACTACGAAATTAGTGAGGAACTCAACAAATGCTTCCAAACATTTTTCACCAAAGAAGATCCTGACGAAGACATAACCAATTTTAATTATGATACTTGTGACAAATCAGTTGAAAATATTGAGTTCTCCCAAGAAGATGTTTTTAAGCAACTCCGAGGTTTGAAAATCGATAAAAGTCCTGGTCCAGACAACATCAATCCATGTCTACTTAACAAGTGTGCTGAGGAGTTATCAGAACCCTTGTATTTTTTATTCAAGAAGTCTACAGAGGAAGGTAAGCTACCAAAAATATGGAAACGAGCTGATGTCTCTCCGATCTTTAAGAAAGGCAGCAAATCACAAGCGTCCAATTATCGACCGATAAGCCTGACATGTATTATTTGCAAGATCTTTGAACATATTATTCGTAACAACATACTACGACATGTTAAGAACAATGCAATACTAACAACAGAGCAACATGGTTTTGTTGAGAAGAAATCATGTCTGACAAATCTTTTAGAATTTATGGAAGATGTTACTAAGGCTTTGGATGACAACAATAATGTTGATGTCATATTTTTGGACTATAGTAAAGCTTTCGACAGCGTTCCTCATAGGAGATTACTCATGAAATTGGAGAGCTATGGAATCAAAGGTCAATTGTTATTATGGATTAAAGATTTTCTTGATAACAGACAACAAAGAGTCAAAGTGCGTCATGCTTCTTCCAGTTGGGCTGATGTAATTAGTGGAGTTCCACAAGGCTCGGTGTTGGGCCCTACATTGTTTGCATTATATATAAATGACCTACCAAAGTATGTGTCTAGTCATATAAAGCTATTTGCTGATGATACAAAGATCTACTCAGTAGTTAACAACAGAAATGATGGGCAATTATTACAAGAATCTTTAAACAATGCACTGCAGTGGAGTAAAGAATGGATGTTGGCTTTTAATAAAAGCAAATGCATGGTGATGCACTTTGGGCATTCAAATGTTCATTTTAAATACCAAATAGATGAAGTTGAACTGGAAACAGTTGAGAAAATAAAGGACCTAGGAGTACTAATTACTAATGACTGTAAACCAAGCCAACACTGCGCCAAAGTATCTCAGCGGGCCATGAACTGTTTAAGAAGCATCAGAAGGACTTTCGTATATATGGATAAGGATTGTTTTAACGTCATCTACAAGCATTATGTACGCCCACATCTCGAATTTTGTGTTCAAGTATGGAATCCGTATCTTCAAAAGGACATAAATGTAATTGAAAGAGTACAACGTCGTGCGACTAAATTAGTTCCATGTATCCGTTCATATTCATATGAAGATCGTTTAAAGTTTCTTGGCCTAACAACCTTGTATGACAGAAGAATTCGAGGTGACCTGATTGAAGCATATAAAATTGTTAAAGGTTTCGAGGGTGTAGCCAAGGATGACTTTTTCCAAATGAGAAGTAACATTAGCAGAATTACTCGAGGGCATCACCTGAGATTTTTCAAGCCTACTTTCCATAAAGGATTGAACTGTAGAAGACATACCTTCTCGCAACGAGTAATAAACCATTGGAACAGTTTACCAGCCGACGTTGTCAATTCTGAGACCGCTAATACCTTCAAGAATCGCATCGACACAATGTAGTTGATATGGGGTTTAAAAAGGCACATCGCCTAAACTTTCCCATTATAACTAAACTAAACTAAATAATAAAGCTTGCTCAGCTAAAGCTCTGTCTACACTATCGAACTTTATGTTACAAAAAATGATATTTGTGCACATCACACTTTTTGTCACAGTAGTGTGATAGTGCAGACAGAGCTGCTTTAGAATGAATTAACAATGAGGTCTTTGTTTTACAGTTTTAGTAATAACAAAAAAAAATTAAAATTTTATTTCTTCTTTTTCTGTTTGTTCGTTTTTGATATGGATGAAATATTTCCGAAATAAACTTGAAATTGATTGATTTATATATTTATACTTTAACACAATTGTTTTATACAGTAAAATCAGATTACGGGCCCATAATCTTGTCAATTTCCGATATATTTAACGTAAAATTTGATGCCAGAATAAAAATATGATAAAAAGTGGACCTAGCCTATATTGTTTAGATTCTTTTTTCTGTCGTGGAAAGAATTCAGTGCTCCGGTTAATTCAATAACCAGATACATCTGGCACTGGTTCTCTTGTTCCAAAACTATATAAGTGGAAAGCGTCCTTATACTTGTGTCGTTTTCAGAGCGCATATAACCAACTCGTCGTAATTCTTCTTACCTTTTTATTAGTCTGCTATCATCGTCACCTTTCTTCATCTCTAACTCAAAAAGATTCTTATTTTCCGCAATCCATTTTATGATATTATTGATTTTTTTGGTCAAACGATCGTCATGGTTATGAAATGTATCGTAGCCATCTCTCAAATTATATACGTGACCCTGACTTCCAGGAGGTGTATACAGGTACTTCAACATTCGGTTATCCATATGCGGTTTGCAATTCTTATCGATTGAAAAACATCCCAATTCTTCTGGAACATAGTCTTTAAAAGGAAACTTATCCTCCTTAACTGGATAGATATTTAATTCCGTCGTCGGAACTCCAGCAGCGGCCATTTTGCTTGATAGTGGTAGCAAAAAATGCAGTATTTATTACAAAATTAAGACTTTCTGAGCATATTTATACAGTTTAAAAGAATACATTCCAGGCCTAAATTCTTAATTAATAAGCTTTCAGTGAATAAAGAGGCAGTATCATTAAAAAAATGTATTGTCCTCAAAACATGAAAAATGAAGATTAATAATTAGACTTTCCGTAGAAACAAAATAATTATTTTACTTATAAAAAGACAAAATAAACAGTTAATTTTAACCTAACCCATTGTCTCTGACAGACAAGTTGCGTATTTTTTTTGCTAATTAAATTGTTTGCAGGTAAATATTTTTTTTAAATCCAGTTTTTGGTCAAAGTGAATAACTACTATATGACATTAAAATGGCATATTCCACAAACAATTGAAAGAAAACAAAATTCTGCGGGACAATATATCTTTAAGTAATTGAATAAAAAGAAAGAAATAAATAAACGAAGTCAAATGATGTACGTTTAAACATTGCAAAGGTAAGTAAAATGACATTCTAAGTTTCTTTTTTTCATATTTCAGAATACAAGTACAAAATAAAAAAACCAACAAACATTTCTATATGAAAAGCAGTAAACGATGACTTTACAATAGATTAATAAAAGCTACCAATTTACTCTCAAACAAATTGGGCTGTCATTTATGTCTTGAAATGTTACGTAATAGCATAAACTGATTTAAACAAATGAATTTAACGCTTTATGCTTGGTATGAGTTTGAGTGGTTGGTATGAGTTTTACCTATCAATTAAATTTGTAAGAATAGTCATATAGTATTAACCGAAAAACATCTACAAACAGTGTCGAGTCAGGTGACGACATTTTAAGTCACGACTGAAACATTGTATACCATTTTAGGGGTTGTGGGGAGTGGGGGAAGAGAGACATTACTACTATATTCTTTCAAGGGAATGAAGGAGGAATAACTTTAAAAAAAAAGGTTTGTTCTATTTGGACGTATTTTCAACCAACCTTTTCGTCTTGACAAGAAGTGTTGTGGTCCGTCTGTATAGGATCTTCCTAACCGTACCGGTATTCTATATGCACAATTGGTAACACAAAAAAATTGGAAGGCTTTCTTCAAGTGATACATATTAATTTCTACATTACACTTTTGGAAATTCCAAAATATGAGCAATAGGTATGATGGGCACAATTAATGTATAAAAAAACACAATTTAAATTTATGAAGTTATTAATAAAAACTGAAAAGAATATTCCCACCCTGAAAATCGTCTACAATTGTAACTGTAATTTCCATAGCAAATAAAAAAGACATATTGTTTTAGAGAACCATTAGTATAATAAGTAAATGTATGTTGGGTCGGCGTTTCATGGTTGTATCGGTCGGCGTTTCATGGTTGTATCAGAATCGGAACCAACAATTAACTCGATGGCCAATGATATCGTATTGCATTGCGATGACTAAAACGTTTTTGAAATAAATGGCAAAAGTGTGTCTACACTAGAAAATGTATCGATTTTTTGTTTGTAAACTCGGAGCAAGGCAATTTATTTCTTTGCTCGAGTTTTCAAACTGTTTTACTAGCGTAGGCCTATACTTCTGCAAACTGGTTTTCTGCCGAAGTTTGTTAACTGCATGGTTTGCCGGTGACATTCGACACGTACACAATTGAAGCAAGGCAAGATAGGAGTTCCTTTATCTTATGTCTGGCTGCGACAAACACAGTACCACCAGTACTGTATACATACCGTGGCGCGCGGTGCCTGTTTAGGGGTGTGGAACTGATCGTGTCACAGCCACAGATAAACCCTCCGATCTCCGGAGCTCAGCTAACTGTATGTTAGATTGCCTTGATTGAATGAAGGGTGGGTCTGGAGCTACTTCCTATGTTTAGGCAAGCTGCATGATCGCCTAGACATTGTGTGAATTTTGTTTGATGGAGTAAGCTACGTCAGTTCGGCATCGACCAATACTAAAATTACGTATGTACAATTAAGAACATTAAAATTCGACCGGATGGAATATTATTATCAGTACACATTATTTTTTTCACGAATTTTTCAATTCCCTCAAATAGCTTTTGACTGATATAGGCCTACAACATAAAATATCAAACCTCATAATTGTCTTTCACGTTATTTATAATAGATTTCATAGATGCTGTACAAAATATGCTTATGTAAACTGTATATGCGTATTCATCAAACAGTTTGAAAAAATCGATTCATTTTTCATTCAAAGAACTAAATTTATAATTTACTTTTCATTTCTTAATTTAACAATTATATTTTAATTAAAATGTTATATCTAGAGTATAAAACATCATTTCTGTATGGCATCATTTGGCTATTTATAAGATAATCTTAAGTTTGACAGAATGATAAAAATTTATACCATATTTTCATTCGAATAAACGTCCCCTGTGTAGAACATCATTTGGAATCAATGATCTTCTCACGAAAAAACTCCCCCTAAAACACCTCATGAGGGGCGTTTATTCGAATAAATATTCTCTGTCATTGGTCGAACAGTTATTTTAATAGCATTGGAGAGAAAGATTGGTCTAAAGAGGAAATAAACTAAAAAAAAACATTTCTAATGTTATAACCAATGTTAAAATATTAATTCTAATTCATTAGAAAAAGTTAGAATCAATTTAATTTTGGAGAATTATTATATTTTATACTCTCTTATCGGCAACATTATATACATAATGTACAAATAATTTGTGAGTCGAAAGGAAAAATGTTCTTTACATTCAAAGCATACAAAACACTAATTGTTTGTTGTATAGATATTTACTGTTCTCAAGTAAATTTGTGTTCAACTAATCAGCCGCTTCTATCTATCCTGAATCAATATTTAGGTCTAGGCACAAAAAACTCAATTTGTGTACAAATTGACCTTCAATGCATGTGATACAAAATCAACAAATTAAATGACAAAACCATTCTGGTATCATGTCTAGAGGCAATAAATATCCTACAGTATTGTGTCTGTTCACGGCAACTGGGCCATACCATAGCACCAAATGTATATTAACTTGGCCTAGCTTTCTACATAATCTCTCACTACACTACACCATCACATATGGGATGAGGATAGCTGTCAGAAGACAAGATAATGCAGGATGTTTATTGCCGCTAGCCATGATACAGCTGATGTATCGGGTAGAATGTAGAAACAAATTGTGGATTTGGTGATTATTGTCAGCCCTGTTTGTTCTGTATCATCAAAAGTCACAAATTGGAGAAGTGACATTTTAGAAGAAAAGTGTGACCAAATAATAACACAACACTGGAGGCCTTGTGTGTTTTCAGTATTTGTTTACATTATTTGAATGCATCTTGTTTCCAGGGCCTCTGGGTTTAACCAGTGAGCGCTCATATCTGGATCTTGGCCCCAAATTGAACTATCACCTTCATTCAATTTCCTTGTTAACTCCATCAAGAGGTGCAGAACAGCAAATAATTAATTTAGTAAAAAAAGTCTATGGATTTGCTGTGTTAATCTCTTCTTAAATTATCCAACCTAGCTTGTAAGTCAGCATCAGCATCCATGTCACCCTCAGCTACTGGTACCTTATCTTTAGTTGATGCATTCAATGCTGATCCTGTGCCGGGTAAACCTGATACAAATGAAATAACATTTTATATAGGTGATTTTTTTCTTTCGGTGGTCCCTTTCGTTGAGTTTTCTTTTATTTTTTTTTATATTAAAAGTCTCTTTAGAAGGACCAGCCTTAGAGTCTAGAAACAACTGACCACTTTTGTAGTTTCTGTTTAAAAGGTGGCATAAATGTACAGTATATTTTTTTATTTGGTCATGTGATGGTTTTCAATATACAGAATTCTAAGCTTATGTTCTGTCTACACTATAAACTTTATGTGACAAAAAAATGTGATGTGCCCATATATGGACATGATGATGTCATATCACTACCATATTTGGGCATATCCCTACCATATTTGGGCACATCACATTTTGATAGTGTAGACAGAGCTTAAGGGTATGTTCAGACTCACGGAGTTACGGTGGAGTTATGTACGCGGCGTACATATTTTTGTGTCTGAACCATGCCGCGGATTAGCGTTAGGGAGCTGTTACTCCGCGCCAGTGGCGTTAATAACTCCAGCGGGAGAGGGTAGATTTCATAAGGCTAATCCATTGATGCATCAGTGATTTCAACCTCCGGTCAACGTCAGCCAATGAAAAGACACGACCGCAATTAGCAGCAGTCTATTCGCGAGGTTTTTTTTAATAGCAAAACAATATAGCCTGTTCCTCGAGCTAGTAGATCAACAGCAACATTCGAATTAAAATGAAACGTGTTACATGGAAAAGTACAGAAGTGGCTGATTTGATTTCATTATGGGGCAGCCCTGAATTTATAGACAAGATAAAAATTAGAAATTGGAAAGCTAGCGCCGGCAACAAGATGGCTGTTTTTAAAGAAATTGCATCTAAACTGCAAAATTCTTCCTGACGAAGTTGGCGTCGGCGACATGATTTCACAAAATTAATTAAAATCATACAAATAATGGCAAAGTCATTGTCCGTGTAATAATTATGTTCGAAATGACTATCTTCTGTAAGGATTTGCAAAAAAAATCGGCAAAAAAACCATTACATTTGAAGGTAACATTGTATTATATTGCTAGGCCTAGCTAGTGTTGTAAACTTTCGCGCGTGTCACTCTCAGCTCTGTTGTTGTTATTGTGTGTATGTATCCCATCGGCCGTTTCGGTATGACGGAACTTCCGCTTTAAACGCAAGACGTTTGGAATGCTAATCGTTGTGTCTGAACACCTTGACTTTTAACGCCACGGATTACCGTACGCCTTGCGTAGATAACTCCACCGTAACTCCGTGAGTCTGAACATACCCTAAGAGAGTGTGAAACCACATATTCTGTTTACCATCATTCCATCTGAAGATAAATCAGTTGATTTAGTATGTGACATTACCTTCATTGATGCTATAATGCAATCAATAAGGAAATAACTGACACCAGCAAGAATGCTGTCATTAAAACACACATGGCTTCACTTCCCACTAAAAGATGAGAGTGAAGATTCTTGCCCAATAACACAAGATGATGAAGTGTGAAGAACTCAACAGCTTTTACCCAAGTGAGACCTACCCACCAGTTAGTGAACCAACCAACTATATGACGCACACTTTTTATTCCAAACTGTTGTAAAAGATCTTATTTTAGTAATCAATTGATGCAATTTCCTTACCTGCTAATTCATCTCCTAGTGATAAACCAAGCTCATCCAGAACCTGAGATACTATTGCCTCACTGAAAATAATAAAAAAAGAAGTTTAAAAATGGAGAAAACACATGGAAGAGTTTAAAAAATAGAAAACTTAGGAAAGAGCTTAAAATATGGAATACATAGGGAAGAGCTTAAAATATGGAAATACATAGGAAAGAGTTTAAAATATGGAAATACATAGGGAAGAGCTTAAAATATGGAATACATAGGAATGAGCATAAAATATGGAATACATAGAGAAGAGCTTAAAATATGGAATACATAGAGAAGAGCTTAAAATATGGAATACATAGGGAAGAGCTTAAAATATGGAATACATAGGGAAGAGCTTAAAATATGGAATACATTGGGAAGAGCTTAAAATATGGAATACATTGGGAAGATCTTAAAATATGGAATACATAGAGAAGAGCTTAAAATATGGAATACATTGGGAAGAGCTTAAAATATGGAATACATAGAGAAGAGCTTAAAATATGGAATACATTGGGAAGAGCTTAAAATATGGAATACACAGGGAAGAGCTTAAAATATGGAATACATTGGGAAGAGCTTAAAATATAGAATACATAGGGAAGACCTTAAGATATGGAATAGAGAAGCTTAAAATATGGAATAGAGAAGCTTAAAATATGGAATACATAGAGAAGAGCTTGACATATGGAATACATAGGGAAGAGCTTAACATATGGAAATACATAGGGAAGAGCTTAAAATATGGAATACATGGGAAGAGCTTAAAATATGGAATACATAGGGAAGAGCTTAAAATATGGAATAGAGAAGCTTAAAATATGGAATACATAGGGAAGAGCTTAAAATATGGAAATACATAGGGAAGAGCTTAACATATGGAAATACATAGGAAAGAGCTTAAAATATGGAATACACAGGGAAGAGCTTAAAATATGGAATACATAGAGAAGAGCTTAAAATATGGAAGACATTGGGAAGAGCTTAAAATATGGAAATACATAGGAAAGAGCTTAAAATATGGAAATACATAGGGAAGAGCTTAACATATGGAAATACATAGGAAAGAGCTTAAAATATGGAATACACAGGGAAGAGCTTAAAATATGGAATACATAGGAAAGAGCATAAAATATGGAATACACAGGGAAGAGCTTAAAATATGGAATACATAGGGAAGAGCTTAAAATATGGAATACACAGGGAAGAGCTTAAAATATGGAATACATAGGGAAGAGCTTAAAATATGGAATACATAGGGAAGATCTTAAAATATGGAATACATAGGGAATAGCTTAAAACATGGAATACATAGGGAATAGCTTAAAATATGGAATACATGGGAAGAGCTTAAAATATGGAAATACACAGGGAAGAGCTTAAAATATGGAATACATGGGAAGAGCTTAAAATATGGAAATACACAGGGAAGAGCTTAAAATATGGAATACATAGAGAAGAGCTTAAAATATGGAAATACATAGGAAAGAGCTTAAAATATGGAATAGAGAAGCTTAAAATATGGAATACATAGAGAAGAGCTTAAAATATGGAATACATAGGAAAGTGCTTAAAATATGGAATACATGGGAAGAGCTTAAAATATGGAATACATAGGGAAAAGCTTAAGATATGGAATACATAGGGAAGAGCCTAAAATATGGAATACATACAGAAGGATTTTTAAACATGGATTGATACATTGATATGAAATAGCTACAAAACATGGCATAGTTAATTACAGTACTAGTAGACATGGTCATTTCAGATAAAATAAGAAAGGTATTCCATGTTTTCATTTGGCTTGATACTAACCTTTCTTCCTCATCCTCATCCTCTCCCATGGCATCATCAACTGCATCACTCATCATTTCTTCCTTCATATCCATTATTTCTGACTGCTTTTCAAATTCCATCATTATTTTTTGTACTTGTGGTAACTTCATCTAAGAAAATAATAAGGTTTTTACTTCTGATGTTCTGACGATGGAATCATCAGATACTTCCCAAAGGAATACAATACAAAATGATTATGAATTAATATTATACTGATTTTACAGTTTACATGATTTTTTAATTTTTATAATATAATTACACGTTCTGTTGTGCAAGAAAGTGTTGATATGCAGCAATCTAAATTAAAAGTTGTTCATTAGAACTCTAGCAGGTAGAACTTATTTTAACAGGAGGGTGGGAGATGAGGCAGCAATGATGTTGCTCATTTGCAAGAGTATGGTAGATTCCAGTTAACACAGTTAGGGAACTCTTTACAACACCGATTTGCAGGTTTTAATTGCATAAAAACTCATAACATTATAAAATACAACTAAATATGAGCTTACTTGTTTATTCATGCTTCCCATTGCCTTGGTGACACCTTTCATGGCTTGAGCCATGGCATTAGTTGACCGAAGTGTTTGTACTTTAAGTGCCACTGCTTGGATATTTGCTCTCATCATAATGAATTTTTTAACATACCTTCGCGTCCGCACCAAATCCTTTGCCATTATTTTCACTGCATCCTGTACAAATAGTTTAGATATAATCAAATTTCATATTTTTTCAATCTTAAGCAGCTCTGTCTACACTTATGTGACAAAAAAATATGATGTGCCCATATATAGACATAATGATGTCATATCACTACCATATTTGGGCATATCCATATCACTACCATATTTGGGAACATCACACAATTTTGTTGTCCAACTAGTTTGATAGAAGAGTAGACAGAGCTTAAAAGATGTATTTTTCCATGAAAAAAACATTTAGTACATGAAAGTTATTCACAAAAATGTAACCATAAATGAATTTCTGTCAGACAATCGGCTGTAGATAGGTCGTCTTAATTGTAAATCAAAAGCTCCCTTTGGATCTAATCTAATCGGAAAGCTGGTGACACTGACAATGCCTTTTCTGTCACCACTCTGCGGATTTGGAACTCGCTACCTGTCGAGTTGAGAGGAGCGAATTCGGCACCTCTATTTAAACGTCAACTTTTAATTAGTTACAAAGTATTGTTAGGCGCTCTGTTCTTTGTAGGGCGCCATATAAAACTTGTATAGAATAGAATAATATTATTATTTATTCATATGCATATACTGTATACTGTTCACTAATACTACAGTATAATACCGTAATACTGTACGGTAGGCCTACATCAAGTATGGTATAATAAGGCACGACAGTCACAAACCATTTCTCCTTGTTTTGCCATCTTCTTTATATCTGCAATAACTTTCTTTTCTTGTTGTTCCATCTTTGATCTCTCTTTATCTAGATCTCTCATAGCCTTGTTTAACGCCCGTTGATTTTGACGCAACATCTGCTCTGGCGTTTTGCGTTTACCAAATAGAAAATCCATGACTTCTGTTGCTTAATATGGCTGAAAAATTTACAAAACAAAAAAGATGGTCGAATCGAGTAAAAGGGGCAGATGATGGATCTACTTTGCCCCGCCGCACATCAGACAAATGTTTTTATTAAGTTGGGTTAAGCTCGAGAGATTGAATCAATTATTGAGGTGCGAAAGTACAGAAGCACCCAATGTTTATTAGTACTTTACAAAGGCAATGTCAAAGATTTAAGCTACTGGAGGTTGTCTAGGCCCCTACTAGGCTCAAAACCGGATGATCCCAATTAAATTTGTAGGCGAGCCAAATCAACATTGTCCGCCGGTTCAAAAACATTCAACAAAACTCCTCCTAGCTAGGCCGAAAGACCTAGTATTATACTGTAATTTAAGAAACTTTAAATAATAATATTAGATTTTTCGTACTTACATACCAGTAATGAATATTTCTTATAGCTTATAACAATAAATATTCAGACGATAAAAAAGGTTATCGTGACATAAATGGTGATTTCCAAACAATGATACACAGTCACGACGTACAAGTAAGTTGTTTGTAACTATAAATAGAATCATTACGTCACACTCATTTTCCCGTCCTAATTTCAAACAAAAGAGGGCGACTAATAAATTTTAGTTATCACAAAGATTTTAATCGAAGGCCCATTAAATTATAAATCAATTAACGGAAACATCGCCCTCTTTTTCGGGGATAGGCCTAGTAATACTTGTGTAGCCATTAGCAACCGGTTATACTAACGGTACCTTTTCGAAGATCGTTTTTTTGTAAAATATGATCAAATAACAATAAGAAGCTGAATAAACAATGACAGATTCACCATCTGTGCCTTCAACGAAAGTTCCAGAATCAGGTAAGGCCTAAACTAAACATTCCTAGGCCTATAGGTAGGGACTGGCATATATTTTTCAATTTATCTTTCTGCATTTGAATAGTGTTCAGTTTGAAAGAGTATATAATCGTAAGCATTTTAAACTTTAAATCAACAAAATTGATTGAGTATTTCGAAAGTTATGAATAAAATAAGGTGTAAAAATTTGGCACCATCACTATCCTTTGTTTACATAGGAATCCCCACCCCGCGTTTGTGACCTTGTACACAAATAGTCACTGGGTGAAAATACTACTAAAACACATATAAATACATTTTATGAACATATTTTTAATTAGAAAGTTGATGGTGACAAATATATATTTGCATAGTACCACATTTTGTTTGGAAATTGTGTCAAAATCACAAAAATAAGATAGAAAGTACTTATTTTATGTTTACCCTCTCCCCGGACTGCGCGAATGTCCCGGAGGAATACCCCCACCTCGGCCAGGCTGTGTGATGACGTCATCAGGCACTTCGCGGCCTAGAATTGCTTACTCACCTAGCATCAGGTGATTAAAAACCTTTTGTGATCCAATATAGGTGATATTTATGTAAAACCAAAGGCGTACACTGTTAAAATATAAATATATCTAAAATATATAAGCAAAATCCCAAAATATTAGGCATGTTTTCGATTTTTTCTGATTTTACTAACATTTCGAGCCCAAAATAAAATGTCATCGCGATGACATGTGGGCAAAGGAATTTCAAATTTTTCATCGGAATTTTCCGGAAAAGATCGTACAGTCATTCGTTTTTTCTGAATAGCCAATCAGAGTTCGTAAATTCATGCGCAAGTTGACCCCTTTTTAACAGGTTAAGGGTCACACTTGTCTATTCCCTAAAGATGTCTGCTGCCCTCTAGCGGTTTTGCTAGTCGCTACTATAGGCTAGCTAGGCTAGGCCTAGCCTACCTAGGCCTAGGCTAGGCCTAGCTAGTAAGTAGTAGGGTAGGCTAGGCCCTAGAAGTCTAGGGCCTAGCTAGGCCTATATAGTAGTTGTTAAGGACAATCCACATGCATGCCCTATTTTTAGTAATATAGTAGCTAGCTAAGCCAGGCTAGGCAAATGCTAGTATAGGCATATGGCCTCTAGCTAGTACTCTAGCTAGGCCCTAGCCTAGTAGTAGGCCTACTAGCCTAGAGTAGTAGGCTAGTAGTAGTACTAGCCTAGGCCTAGTAGGTGGTCACAGACAGACAGTGCATTTCGGCCGCAGGCTATGGAATACCAAAATTCATGAAACGCCACCAAGTAGCCTACATGTAATTTCGACCGACAGGCCAGAAATCATGCGGAGCCAACATTTTTTTTTCCGCAGAGTTAGTGAAACTGGTCTTGGCGTGTAGGTAGCAGCATTTAGGTAGGCCCTAGGCCTAGAGGTTGACAGCCAAAAAAAAGTTTTGATTATTTGACAGTGAATTATAATACCGGCCTACCTTGACAGCAAGAACGAAGTCATTATTTATTAAACAAGATTTTACAGATTATCATCTACATGCATCTCAATAATACTGTATTTATCAGCAAATTTCATAGACTCTCTTCTCCCAGATGTGCATGACCTGTCCTAGTTCACAAAATGACAAAACTGTCATCCTCTAGAACTATAGCTTCTGCTTGATATAGCTTCTGAATGAGTCCTCTGGGGATATAGCTGGTTAAAGCCGTGGCACGATAAAGAAATGAGTTAATTACCACTTTTTTTGTTTCTATGAATATCATATATTATGTTTTGTTCCTTGCACTGTAGGTTACATAGACAATTATATTCTCAATCAATAGAAACCCTTCTCTACATGAAACATAATACACCACACACACTTATTCATAACAATAATTAATAATCGCCAATATATTTTTTTTAAGGTTCTGCAAAGAGAGTTAAGCTTTTAGAACCAGTTATTGAAAAAGAAACTGAAAATGTGGCTGAGCCAACAAGTGACACACCTGCAATCACACCACTACCCCCACCACCAACGAGGGAAACAAGCCAAGTAAGTCTAGGCCCTAGCTAAAAGTTATTTATATAAATTGACATTGTTGCCAACAAAATTGGTTAAAACTTGGAAAAACGGCCACCGCCCGTAAGCGTCCACTTTTCTCGGTCCCGAGAGTGGCCGCTTACTTAATTATATAATTTTTCCCTTTATCTAATTTATGTACAAATACACCTTGATTGATATTTTGTTTATAATTTCTATTCTTCAGACTGAAACGGAAGCTCGAACATCTATCAAAACTCCTGCATCATCAAAACCTGATACAACAAATAAGTTTGATATGCTTTGTGATGGTGTTCTTAGTTCCATAACACTTGTTCAGTCTGCATTAGCTGATGTAAATACTGCAGTATTTGTTTAATATTTCAATCACAATTTATTTTCATCGGCAATTATAGATTGCCATAAACTTTCCATTGTTTGTCCTTGTACTCTATTCTCTTTCTGTGGGTTTGAATTATAAGTTCCAGCTCCAGTATGTAGGGAAAAGTTCAGGTGTATAGTTGATCTTTGTGTCAGAAAAAAATAATCTAAAGCTCTGTCTACGCTATCCAACTAGTTTGACAAAAAAAGTGTGATGTGCCTAAATATGGTACTGATATGCCCAAATATGGTAGTGATATCATACTGTATAAGGGCACATCACATTTTTTTGTCACATAAAGTTTGATAGTGCTTTAGTGGTTGCACCTTTCAACCTTTTTTACAAAAGTTCTGGAAATTGCCTCATGGAAAACCTTGTTATCACTACAGATACATTTATTATCACCCTTTTAAATGTTTACCTCATGATACATATTTTTACATATAGTTGAACCTCCGTATGCGGCCACCTCCCTTAACAACTGCACTCTCAAAAGCCTGTTTGTTCTTCCTATCTAATTGGTGCATCTAGTACCTCCCGTAAGCATTTATTATCACCCTTTTAAATGTTTACTCATGATACAAGATGCATTTTTGCTTGTTTTATAGTTTCTTGCAGTAAAAGATGAATTACTTCTTCACTCCATCCCTCCAACACTAATGGCACAATTAGCAATCACTGCTGGTAAACTGTACAGAAGGTATTTTTGTTTTCCAATATCATTTTACAAGCTTAAAAGCATCGGTCAGATTTTTTCCTAGTCTGATTTTTTTCATAAAAGAATACCTGTTGCATAGTTCTTCACATAACTATTGTATATTTGTAGTAGTTTATGGTTCATCTAATGTAAAAATGTTGACAAAATCAGTAGTTTTCACATAATTTTGCTGATAGACAAATAAATAAATCATGGCGATTATATAATCTTGACATTAAAAAAACATGTTTTTCACAATAATCTTTCACAATTTTGAGTTTTTCCTAAAGAATCTTTCATTTGTATTTACTCAGTACCTCTGATATGTATACACCAATCACAGAGCTAGTTCGAATGGTGCGTGTTTACTCGGTACCATGGGAAGAGAAAAGTCTTGCATTAAAGAAACTACATACTGATTACGAGACCAAACACAAACAGTTGAATATCGCGATCCGTCGTCTGCAATTGCTTGACATGCAGTCCCGCAGGATTGAGCGCGAGAAACGCATCATGAACTGGGAGAAGTTGTTTTCGAAGCTGACAAGTTGCAAAGGTCATGGTAGGAGATGGAAATTCCTGATTGACACCTTTAAACAGAAAGCAAAGCTTGGGTTAGTGATCTTCTGGAATCCTCCTAAACACCAAGTCCAACCAAACCCAACATTAAATTAATTTGTGACCTTAAATTATATCTAAAACGTAGATAATGGGACTTTAAATATACAGTATCCAAGATATGAAAATGAAAAATGTATTATATAATGTATACAGTATATTAATTTAAATAAACTAGATGGTACGCTCGCTTCGCTCGCGTACCATCTAGGTCGTGCCAACAGATAATTCTCGAATACATAATAATTTCAGCGTTAAAAAACTGGCGATTTCAAATGTACGTACCGCAGGACAATAATACATGTCGTTTACAGGAACGAATAAATAGACACTGTGATTTATGTACTCAACTAAAATTAGCACCCCGGGAATTACTTCCGAAAGAGAAACTTGTCACAAAATGAGACCAATTGTTTAAGTCAAATTTAAACAAACTTAATTTGTGTTTTGTATGTAACATTAGGGTTGAGGGATGGGGAAGAGGATGGGCGCAATGAGGAACAATTTTTAAATATATTCTTTATCAATTTAGTAACAAAATATTAATTGAACTTATTCAACCTTATGTTCCTAAGCGGTCTCTGAGATTTAGATCTCTTCTTGCCCATATATTAACTCATCCTTCCACTAAGTTTTATGGAAATCGTTCATTTTCTTCGGCATCCGTTTCTCTATGGAATGCGTTGCCTATTGAAATCCGTCAGGCCACTTCCACCAGTGTCTTCAAATCTCTCCTCAAAACCCACCTTTTTAATTTGTAATTTTCTAAATTGTTCTGTCTTTGTAAAGCGCATTGAGGCTTTCAGCATAATGCGCTATATCAAGTACCAGTTATTATTATTATTATTGTTTATATGTTTTACAAATAATATACCACTAAACACAGTAAAACATTGCGATATAATACTTTGTTGAAATTATCACCGTCCTAGTCGATTGAATATTAAAAACAATTATCGTAGGAGGAGATAGGAAAATGCGAAGCCTCCTCGTATTTTTGTGGCGGGTATTTTTCAAGATGGACATCCATTAGACAGTGTATACCACGATCGGAAAACACCCCTATTTGGGGCAAATCGTTGAACCTAAATTCATTTTAATCGTCAATAACTAATTACCTAACTCAATTTAATTAGTAAACAGGGTTACAACTTTATATACCATCGAGTAGAAATTCTAGAAATAAACCGAGATTTACCGAATTTTGCCCTTACGTAAATTTATATATAGAATTATGTAATGTTGTGTTTATATTAGAATGGAGCATGTACATGCATACATAGATTCAATTGAGAAGAGGCAAGATGAAGAGGATGAACCAGAACTTGATCGACCAAAGTCACAGAGTGAATCAATTGTCCCTGAAGAATTAAGAATCAGTTCGGTATGTACCTTAAACCAAAGACTATACAGATAGCCATTGCTAATCTCTTAAGCTCTGTCTACACTTTATGTGACAAAAAATGTGATGTTCCCATATGGACATGATGTCATATCACTATCATATTCGGGCATATCACCACCATATTTGGGCACATCACACTTTTTTTGTCACATAAAGTTTGATAGTGTAGACAGAGCTTTATACTATTTACATTTATAATAAAGTTATTGTTGTCATTTTCAGACTGAACTAGACTTCAGTGATGGTGAATCAGAACAAGATGAGTATGAGAATGATGGAGTGAGCACAGCACGAGCAACCGCTCAGACGCAAGACTTTGACATGGATGACTATGATGCCCCATCGCAGTTAAGCAAGGTACCACTATTGTTTCTTTTCAAAGCCTAAAAAGTAGTTGGACAATGTGACCAATATGGATCATTTTAGGGTATTTTTTCAAATATTTGTTTCCATTGAAATGTGGTAGCTCGAGATCAGTCGGACACAATCATATGAAGGCAGCATTGATTTCCATCAGTATTTCATTTATTCACATTCATATTCACAGGCATTTATCACATAAACTACAATCCGCCACAATCGAATTCACATTCATATTCACTGGCATTTATCACATAAACTACAATCAGCCATCTCTTGGAAAAAACCCCTATAAATACAACAAACAAACATACATAATAATCCACATTTGAACAATTGCTAACCATTGTTATACGCATTACGTTATCTTTAGTACAATACATACACATCGCATAAGTGTTACATTATTATCAATTATATATAACAAGTGATAACCACATCTATACCCAAAGTTAAATTGGAATGTTTCCGGCGCTCTTTTATTTATTCTGCTAATATTTTATATAATGTATTACCTTCTAATTTAAAAGAATGTACCAATATTAACTCGTTTAAATTTAATTTTAAAAAACACATTTTATCGTAATTGTCTAATTGAATTTTTTTTTTTTTTTTGGATAATTATTTTTTTATATAATTGTTGTAAATTTAAATGTATATAGATTCGTATTAGTTAAGTATAGTTTTATATATTTTGTCATTTTTAAGAGGGCCCCTGAATATCAGCTGGCCTGCGGGTTCAGCTGGAAGGGTTACCCTCTATAAATAAAGTTGAAATAAAAAAATTAATAAAAAAAATTAAACGATGTTAATTTTGGAATGGTGCATACACATCTACTAAACCTTCATCTCCATTCAGCCCAATCTATTAATAAACATGTAAACCAGATTCTTAACATAATACTATTCACAACTACATACGACCACTATATTGGTCGCCATATTGGAATCCGAACTCGCACACTGTGTATCGGCGATTCATTCTACCATCAATTACAATTACATATATGAGCATAAATAACACGTTTAATCCAATACTACTATTCATTACCGTGACTAAATACAACAATTGATTCAATGATTCATATCTTAATCTATGATATAGTATTACAACATACCTGAAAACAAATAACTGACAATTTAAATGGTATAGTAACTGCCTCTACTCAGCCACGAGGGATATGCACAACCTGTACCCACATGCGGGCCGCTATATATACTCCGGTCTAAATTATTCTACCGCGCATGTCCGTCGCCCCTGAATGATTACACTATAGATCCCCCTATCGGTACTTCCGGTTTCCCACAGAAATATAATATTATGGGTAATTCTTAAGGTTGGTTCCCACTAGGGAGGCAACATAAGGATGTAAGTGCAACGCAAGCTATTTGATCAATTACAAACGACAGTTCTGATAATTCTTTGCTTGTGATTGGTCAAATTACGTGCGTTACATCCTAGTGGGAACCAAGCATTAATTTTATTTTTTGTAAACAATATTACTTGTCAAACTATTTTTTTTTCTCTGCAGCGTACAAGATCTCTTCCTCGGCCATCCAGAGGAATGCCATACAGCAATGCACCCCACACAGAACGCAAGGTACAGACCAAAGAATCATGGATGCAAACAGAAATTATAGGAGAGATCAAACCAGTGTTGCATACAACTGAGACGGATTCGCAAACTTTCGTTCCTCAGTTAGTTGATAGCGATGTGTGGACACATGAACCTGAATACGATTGGTTCTTAAACGTTAAGGTATATCGCCCAATCGGATTTCAACAACATGAAAAACTGCGTTGTAGTATTAATTATCAAAAGCAATTCCAAAAAACCGATGTTTATGAAGCACCAACAAGCACACCAGCTAAAGGTAAGGGTTTGAAAGCTGCAAATGAATAAGTCTGTGATGTCAAGGGTCAATGATAGTCTGCTTTAAAACAACAAAAATGATGTGTGTGTGTGTGTGGCCTCTTATTCTGAAATTTCTACTGATATTTTCCTGAAGAGAGTTAATGTTCTATAATATATTACAGTATATGTTGGTTTGTTTATTAAAAATTCATTTATGTTCACAGAGAAGACTGTTGAACCAGAGAAAGCATCACGATCTAAGAGTATGATTGGGTCAAAGGGCAGAAATCCAATGGGAAGAAAAAAGAGAGAAAATTCTCAGGATGAAGCAATGAAGGATGAGAGGTAATGTTGAGTGATCTAAAACTGAATTTCTCAATGCGGGAACCATTCACATTAGAAATATTAGTTTTCTGATATTTATAATAATAATAATAATAACATCACAATACCCCAATCCTAATTGTTTGGCGTTCTCAATGATGGTAAATAGTCCATATTTGATCAGGTCTGTACAAGATAAGTATATTGATGTTTTCATCGAAAACACTGTAATTTCCTGCTGTCAAACAAAAAAATCACTAACACTAACAACTAATAACAACACTAACTAGAGGGTACTCCGAGAGTACAAACCTCCGCCTACTGTAAAATTCCCCTACATAAAATGTCTCCGGAAAATATATATATATATATATTTTTTAATTTTTTTTATTAGTTCTAAGTGTAAAAAGGCTAACTGCACACTACAAAGTTGTGGATGAGAGTTTGGTGTAATGGTTATATCCAGCCTTTCACAGTTGAAATCGAGATTTTTTTTAATTATTTTTTTATTTTTTTTTTTTTTGTGGACCTTGATCTTTGACCCTGGCCCTTCAAAATTTAACCAAAATTATATGATGAGTCATTGATCATTGTGGCTAAGTTTGATGAGAATCGGATAAAAACTGTGGTCTCTAGGCTGTAAAATAGTATTTTGTTAGTTGTGACCTTGACCTTTTCCCCTCAAATTCGAACTCGTTCGAGCTTTTGGGGTATAGATCATTGTGGCCAAATTTGGTGAGAATCGGATAAAAACTGTGGCCTCCAGGCTGTTCACAGACACGCGCACACACACACCCCCACACACACCCACACAAACAATTGAGGACGTCCCCGGTTGAAGGCACGTCCTCGGTTAGAAGGTATGTATTTACATGGAGGTCCTCGGTGTACACCATATACATACACACACAAACATAAGCATTGCTTAAAACTTATTTCTAATTTTTTCATTTCTATTTCATATTGGCAGTTTTCAGCATCTTGTTTTTAAACTTAATGAAAAACCAAGTGTTGAAAACCCATCTCTTGATGCAGCTTCGGAGAGAAATGAAGAGGAAATTAAACTGACAAGCATGTTGAAGAAACAAGACGAACAAAGTGGAAGTGGTGATGCTCCGAGAAAAAGGAAAAAGTCCCGTGTTGAAGATCAAATCAAATTAGCGATTCTTCATGGTAGTTTGGAAGAAATGCTTGGCATGGCAACGATAGATTCAGCAGATTTACAAACACTGGTAAGAATGTAAAGAAAGTAAAATATCAGGAAAAAAAAAGGTTTATATTGCCATTAAGATAATATAGTGACCAGGCAGCTAAGGTTTGTGGTTGACCAGGCAGCTAAGGTTTGTGGTTGACCATCTTCTGGAGAATGAGGTTGTACTGTAGTATAACTGAAATGTTGAGACATTCTCAATTGTATTTCATTTCCTGAAGAAAACACATGGTGTACCGCAAACCTAACTTTACTAGTGTTTATTCGCCAACCTTTGAACAAATTACTGTAATTCAAACTATCTTATCGTAACTGAGGAAGGGTTAATGTCGATAGCTTGCCTGTTGATTTATCTTTGATTTTTGTTACGTTTGTGCTGCATATGTGAATTGGGTATAAATATAATATTTTCTTTTGTGTTGCGTTCTACAATAATTAACACAAACCAAAAGGGTGGGTGTTTGACTAATCTCTAGTTTACATAATTATTTTGATAGGAGGTACAATTAAAAGGCTCAATTGAGGAGACTGCGGATCAACTTCCAGCCAACTTCCCAGTGTATCCTGTCAAAGCCAGTGCAAAGGAGCGGCGCAGGGTGCAGACGCCGTGTGGTACCGTGCGATTAACATTCTTTTATACGTGTGTCCACAAACCTTTCACGTTTGATAAGCAAACAGGTATATAAATGTATTATAGATAATAAATATCTTCACCTCTCTTCAAAGCAGATGTTTTTAATGTTATACTATTCAGTCTATTTTTCTTCACAATGGTAGTTCATAGAGTCAAAACAAGCAATCTTCATTAACCTTACATAAATACAAAATTACACTGATCATTTTTTCCTTTAAAATTTAATTTTGTCTTTATTAATCTTTTTATCTTTTTATGCCATTTTTTTTAAACCAATTTTGTTTATATTTCAATTCTTTTATTTTGTTTTCTTTTATTTCTTTTTATTTATTCATTGTTTGTTAGTAGAATAAATATGAATGTAACTATTTATTTTACACAGCATCTGAGTCAATTAATGATATTGTACTGGATCTCACCGACATTGATTTGCGAGTGACGAAGAAGGAAAGCTTGCCGTGGAACAAGGACTACCGTGATAGGTGTCTATCCGCACTGTCTTTGCGATCTTCAGAGTCTGATAAACCGGTATGTTTACTTGAATCTTTTCTTCGTATTTCCACTCACATATTAACCCCTTCACAACGAACTGAAATGTTATCACTTTTTACTCCATGGCTTTTTGAATTTTTAATAACATTTGATTGATTTACTATTTATCAGGAAATGGTAACCAGAGCAGAATTTGATATGCTAATAGAACAACACAACCAAGAGATTATAGTTATGCAAGAAGACTTTGAGTAAGTAACAAAACTGATTCCAAACTTTCAATAATCGCGAGTTTCTAAATATTCTGATAATAACATTGTAGGTTTTTTTTTTACATTTTAGGACACGTATAAAGGGCCTTGCTAGAAGTGTTGAGAAGTTACAAAATGATCAGCTGAATGCACTTTTGAATCCTGGTGATAGTATGATAACAAATACATTCAAATTTAAATATTAGATGATCAAGGAAAATCCTTTGTAATATCAATAATAGTTTATAGATTATATTGGATTTGATTTGTTGTTTTTTTTAATAATAATTATAATATCCTAGATTTACAAAGCGCCTAATGTTGTGAAACCTCTAAGCACTGTAAATATTATTACCCCGGTCATTTTTTAATCAAACACGTATGGGAACATAATCCCATAATGCAGCTAGTAATCAGCGCAAAGTTGTGTCTTGACCCAACCAGGTACCCGTTTGTACACCTGGAGAGAGGCAAACGCAAGTAAAGTTTCTTGCCCAAGGATACAAGCTATGCAACAAGCGTTTGATTTGATCCCACAATCTCAAGTCCAACTTCCAATATGCCTAGAATTCTTGAATAAACTTGTGTCCAGTGTTATTTGAAAACCTTGTATCTCCTATAGTAGATCTTCCATACATTGGTTTGTTTCTTCTTTTGTAGGCCGGTTTGGGTCACCTCTGCATGGATGGACAGATGACCGAAAATTGTCGGTGGCTAATGCAACACGAAAGCCTACACAACCCAAGAACAAGAAATTAGCAAACCTTCCAAAATGGGGTAGTGATCTTCCAAAAGACGTAAGTTAACTAAAGCTTGGTTTTAACTTGGACGTAACACAACGACAAATGAAGTTCAGATATATTTATTCTTTCTTTTTAAATAGTGTACAAAAAACGAATTTCCGATATGTTTTATTGGACCTAATAAATGCTGTGAGAGCAGCGCATTATTATTATTATTATTAAAAAAATAATCCATTGCTTACAGTGGCCTTGTGTCGCGTTCCAAGTTGCGCAAAATTGTATATTCAAATTTGTATCCAAGAAAACGATTAGATTTGAACCAGCAACCTCTCGAGGGAAAGAATCATGGTGTTAGACCACTAACAAAAAAATACAAAAAGTTTATGAGCACAATATAATATGTTTAATTATGATATAGCTTTATTTTTTTAATATTTCTATTTCTAATATTTACTGGTATGTAGTAAGGAATTACCCTAAATTTTTTCATTTTAATCTGTGTGGCTTAAGGCAACAAAACTTTTTAGGTCATCTATTGTTAGAAATATAAAATATATGACTGCTATCTGAAAGTAGAGTGCCATAAACTGTAATTGTTTTAGAGTAGCAAAAACTTTTTATCATAATTTTCTGTGTTTTGTTTGTTAGTTTTTCGAGAGACTTAAACTCTTTAATGAGGAGAGCATTCGACGGCAACACGAATTAGTGGAGCGTGTCAAGGAAGAAGTTAGCCAGGTGATAGAGCGACAGTTAGCTGGTCAGTATAGATTAAGTGCACCTGTGACCCGGGCAGCTGACCTTGGCAAAGGTAATGAAGCATTTCCACAAAGGTGGTTTCAGATAGAATGTACGCAGTACTATCAAAGCCTTTATTGCATCAAGTTACATTGGTTTCACAATGGAATGCACACATGGAGGCCATCCCTTAATTGTAAATGGTTGAATTACTTGCATAGGCGTATGATCTTACCTTATGTTTTATTGGGTGCAGGTCAACTCGGTTCTAAACCGTCTCGGCCAAAGTCAAGTCGGCCCCACATCAAGTTGGCCTCAAGTCAACTCGGCCTCACGTCATCTCGGCCTCACGTCAACTCAGTCTCACGTCAACTCGGCCAAATACTAATCGGTCAAATCGGCCCCATTAAAGTATGGACTTGAGGCCGAGTTGACAGGCCAAATTGACATGGGGCCGAGTTGATGGGGGCCGACTTAACTTGGGGCCGACTTGACTAGGGACCGACTTGACTTTGGACGAGATGGTTTAGGGCCGAGTTGGATCAAATTCGTCCTATTGGGAACCAACCATCTTTGAGTCTTACTACCATGCCATCCATAGTGTTCTTTCTGTAACTCGACCATGTTGCCTCATAATATCATCACAAACACTGAACGTCTTGCGACATGGCTGTTTGTGATTGGTCAATACTCACAGTAGTAACCTGCTATGCGCGGCGCGCTGAACATCCAGTAATTCGGCTCGAAGAAAATGAATTATTATTTATTCGGCCTACCTGATAATAATATTATTATTATTATTAATGTAGGCTTATTGATCAATATTCTTCTGTTAACATTAGGCATTTCTCTCCCTTAGCAGAATCAGTCCATTTCACCTGGGTTTTTGAAAAAATCCGGGTAATAAATCTTGGTCTGTTTTAAACAATTTATGAGTTCTGATTGTTTATCTTGACACACATGAAAGGCCAGCTGGAGTGTGACAGACACTTCACTACAGAAATTGCTGAAAACATGGAGTAAAGCTCCATGCTGAAAACCATGTAGGAATTTTCATGAGCTGTCCAGGTGACCTAATAGTACCCTTGGGTTGTATTTGATGGGCAGTTAATATAATCAAATTACAATTGTGTGTTTTATGGGCTGATACTCTTGACAGACCTGTGGACCATTTCTGCTAAGGGAGAGTTTTGCCTCATGTTAAACACCTAGGCCTACTGTAAGTGAATATTTTATTGGAAAGGAATCAGGAGCGCTTCGGGAAATATATTCCCGACAGCAAAATATCATTCCCTCTGGGATGTCAAATCTTATATTTTACCTCTAAGCAGGCAATATCTGTATAATATTATATATGTGCCTTATATTAAACTTCACCTGAATTCTTTATTTTAGATTGCAATAAATATTTCTCATATTATATCGTAACAATTTTATGTGTTGTCCCAATTTGTTTCAGATGTGTGTTTACCCGCTGTCTTCATGCCAACAAAAACGGCACATTTATATAATCCTAGAGCACACTCATACTTTCATCCCTCAGGTAAACATCTAGTAGTTCAAGTTGATAAATTATTTCCTAGAATTTAAAATTCATTGAGAAAAACAGACTTTACGCAGCTTCTAAACTTTTGAGCCGATCCCCTTCCATATTTATTTATTTTGAAACGTTTTTTTTGTGTTTTTATTGAAATCAGTAGCCGTATTCATACATTTTTTATCCAGTTTATCACCTTTGAATCAATACAGTAAAGTTGCTTTAAATTTGTGCTTAAGCAGCCTAGCCACCTGCAGCGTAGTCAAATAAACCCCTCTGTAAAAATCCTAGCTATAGGCTTGTTAACATAGGTTTCAAGAAACTGTTTATACATGCAATAATATTTTGTTATTAATCAGATTTTTTCTGTTTTTTTTACTATTTTCATTTGGCAGGTTCGTCTGGACGTTTACGACTTACACAACCACCGTCAATGTTTCAGCTGCCGCCACTTCCTCCTAATAATGTATCCTTTTATGAGTATTGCAATCAGTATAATTGTTTTATTCTTGAGCATTCATCTAGTTTTACTACATTAAATTGTTACTATTAGGCTAAGTGTACATACTCTACAAACAGGGTAGTATACATGTTCATATCATTTTTAGTATGGTGCACAAATACAATGCTGGCCTAGTACTTCTGTACATGCTGGATATTCTTCAAGTGTCAATAAAATATCAACCTTAACGTCAGCATCAGCGCATGTCTGTTATAAATCTATTTGATATTCGCCGTAACTTTGAAGAGCATGGCCCAACGTGGTCTAGCTTCATCAAACCAGCTCCAGACATTGCTCCATCTCAACCAGCCTCCGTCCAGTCACCAGCTATGTTGGAAACAGTTCTTAGTGTGGCTGAGGAAGAGCCTACTAGATCAGCAACATTCTAACATTCAAATCAAAGCTCACTTTCAAATTCAAGAGCAATTTATGGATTGAAAAATTGAGTGGTCTATTCGATGACATAGCAAGTAGAACAATCAATCCACCTTGTACAGTACTTTCATAGAACTTTTGTTAACCTCAACAAAGTTGATTGTTAAGAAAAATTTAAAAAAATAAATAATTATGTACAGTACTACATGTAAAACAAACTACTATAATAATATGCTATTTTGTAACATTTTAAAAATATGCTCAATTTGAATATGCAAATGAAGTTCTACCTTTATATGATTCACCCACCAATGTTTTGTTAATGTTGATGATACGCAATACATTTTCGCTGAAGTGATTGAAAAGTTGCAAGTATATTGTTTATAGTTAATATAAAATAATACTTTCTATTCAAGTATGAAATCTTAATTTACCATCGCAACACAATATACAGTATTTTATTGATTATGGCTGTTTATAAAGTTGCTAGTATATGTTTTATACGGATAATATAATACTTTCTTCAACTATAAAAACTTAATTTACCACTGAAACACAATATATTTTTATTAAATATGACTGTTTATAAGTGATTAGAAAAAAATATTTTTCTTGTAAAGTTGTTGGCATACTTTTGATACTAGATAGTATACTTTCCTCAACTATAAAATCTTAATGTACCATCGCAACAAAATATATTTGATTATGGCTGTTTATAACTTATTAAGTTATTGAAAAAAATGCTTTGCCTGTAAAGTTGCTTGTATATTTTTGATATAATATAATTATTATTTTCTTTAACTATAAAAACTTAATATGATAAAAAGTTACTTCTATATGATCCAATATAATGTCAAGTTTGTAAGATGATATCGGTACTTACATTTCCAGAGAACTTGACGTTTCGCCTACTAACAGCAAGGCATATTATCATAAGTGAATACGTTCTGGTGACGTTACGGTGACACGGTTGAAAGGAGCCATTGTGAAGTTTACCGCTTGGTGTTTCAGTATTTCAGTATTTATTGGTACTCACTTTAGAATCAGTGGCACACACCTTTCGGTGGTGCGTCCATACAAATATAAACAACAACATATAAAAGGTAAATGATGATAAAACTTACATAATTAACTTACATTGAAACCCCCCCCCCCCCCCAAAAAAAAAAAAAAAAACATAACAAAACAAAAAACAAATGTACAGTAGTAATTGCACACTTGAATAGATACTTAAAACAATAGTATAATGAGCAAATCAATATATCGAAGCAATAGGTCAGTAGTAAATACACATTAGGGCCTACTTACAAAATGTCTGACAGAAAAAAAAAAAAACTTATATATAGTAAATAAAACTAAAAAACAATTGAATGACAGCGGGATGTGCGGGTGTCGGTCTCTTTACGTTTTAGAATGTTATCGTAAATGTGCGATAGTTCCTATGCTCCTTCATCTCTATTCATATTATTAGGGTTTAATCTTATATGTATCGCTTCTTTTATTTTTCTTGTGTTCCATTCAGTTTCTTTTGCTAAGACTTTGATGTTGTTCCAATTGTGTGTGTGACCAAGAGTCGCCATATGATCCGTGATAGCCTTTTCTGACGCCGACTTTCTGCTTGATCTGGTTGAACACCTTTGCGTTCTACAACTTCGGTTTTATGTTCTTTGATCCTGATCTTCAGCGCTCGTCCTGTTTCTCCAACATACATACTATCGCAGTTATGACAGTTCACTTGCTATACAACACCACAAGTGTCTTCTTTTTTAATTTTGTCTTTTGGGTGTACTAACTGGTTTCTTAACTTGTTTTCAGGAATAAAGTATGTGTTAATGTTATGTTCTTTTAGGCATCTTCCTATTCTTTCCGACATATTTGGGATATATGGAATTCCAATACTTCCTTTTTGTCTTTCTATGTTTTCATTCTTTTCTGCTTTGTCGTTCTGTTTTTTGTTTTTTTAAATTTTGTTAACACATCACTTGGGATATTCGCATGCAGATAGAGCAGTTCTTATGATTTTAACTTCATTCTCGCTATCATCTTACAAACTTGACATTACATTGGATCATAATTATAGAAGTAACTTTTTATCACATTATATTATCAGATCCAAATGAACTTATTTAACAAAAACTTAATATACCACGGCAACACAATATATTTTATTGATTATGATAAGTATGTTAATGAACTTATTGAAGTTATTGAAAAAAATGCTTTGCCTGTAAAGTTGCTAGTATATTTTTGATATATAATAATAATACTTTCTTCAACTATACAAACTTAATATTATACCACCGCAACACAATATATTAAACATGAATGTTTAAAAGTGATTGGAAAAAAAATGTTTTAAATATTTTTTTAGTTAATATGATACTTTCTTCCACTGTATATAAATACCACCGCTAATTAATTGAATACATTAAGCAGAACAAAATTCAAACATCCTTGTTTTCTTTTTTTTTAAGGTATCTTGAAGATAGAAGTTGCTTTCAAAATGTTAGTTATTTATTTAATTTAATATGAACCTCGAACAATGTCATGTGGTACACATCAATTTCATCCCCATTCATGCATACATCTGAAGCGTAGTAACTTTACAAGAATTTTGTCAGGGTCTGCAACATGGATACAGCTTGCAACATCCTTTCTTGATAAGTTTGGACCTAATAAATTAATCTTAAAAATGAACATTGATAATATTAAGAATATTCCTAACTTAGGTCTATTCCATTATTTTACCAACAAATTGTTCTTGCCTTATGTTTATGTGCTAAAAATGCCCAGTCTCCAAAATCTTCATTTGATATTAAAAAAGAAATTATTTGGGGAAATAGATTTTTAAATCGAAATAATAACAATGCTACACTCTACCTTAAACATTGGATAGACTGTGTTATTGTTTATATTAATGATCTGTTAAATGAACACGGTTTGTTATGTCAATATATTAAAAAAAACTTAAATCATCAACATGCGGGAAATTACCTCACAAACTATTTTCTTGATATTGATGTTGATAACATTAGGATAGAATTGTTTTCATCTTAAATAAAATTCGTCATTCTGAAAAAGGGTTTAAGATTATTAGATAATAACGCTCACGTTTGGTTTTCCATCAGTACATATTTAGAATAATATACATTTTTATTTATTTTGTTTAACCATTTTCTTTTTTCAATGTAAAAGTAAGATTTTTATTTGTATTCAATCGAAACCAACAGCGATAATTACCGCCACTATCAGGTTTGATACAAACAAAGCCAGGACTGTTTGATTGGTCCTAACATTGATATCAAGTGCTTCTCTCGTTCATTGCCCACCTTGACCAGAGGAAAGGCATGGGTCAATATGTCTGAGGCACTGTACTAGATGCAGGGGCTGCCATAAGGGGACCCCAGTTCCAAATACAGCAGCCGATTCCCAGATGGTCTCCCATCCAAGCTGATATGACGAGAACCGGTGTTTCAACGTGTGGTAAAGCCGTATGATCATGATAAAGATTATATCATTGATCAGAGATCAACAAAAAATCACCATATTAATTCATATAATTAGTAGTTATAAAAATAATATATATATTTGCTTAACCAATTTCTAAAAATATTATACATTTGAATGATTTGTAGAAAAATAATTAATTTAAAAGTGATATTTCGTAAAAATTATTGTTGAAGAATTGAAAATTATTATTAGATTTTTGCATTTTATTAAAATACTGAAATTTCTTTATGGGGCAGCTGAGTGAATTACAAAGTGTTGATCTTGTTTGTCAACATGTCAACTATACCATTGATGGCAGGGCGGCGGTCTGGATCACGATAAGTGCACTGCTTGCCTATTTCAAGAAGAGGTTTCATATCTAAAATAGCACCCATGACGACGAACATTATTCCAAGACTATGAATGTCCATTATGGTGGACAAGAACGTTCCTAGTAGCTAGATCATTATGGATGATTCCATGCGCTTGCATTATTCTAACTCCCTCTGCTATATCTACAGATGGGTTTCAATCGCACAATGTGTTTTCATGACAGCTCTTGCATGGACTGAACCAACATTCTTTACCACAGAGTTGGCAAACTGACCTTCAACAACAAGTGGTTGAATGAGTGATGGAACCGAGTTGATTGCGTCCATGTTGAAACACTTTCTAATGATGTTTAGTGAGGCAATGTGATTGGCTTCTGAATTTGCATTGGAGATGTTCAGACAGCTGTTGTCCAAGATGACCAGAGCTCTGGCGTATTGCCGGATTGAGATGTCCAATGTTGGGTCTGGGTTGTAACCAATGAAGTCACGTTGGATTGGGTCAAAAGCAATGCCGTATATCAGTTTTAAAATGATAACACGGATATGCGATGGTATCTTGACCCAAACCTGGTAGCCTGTAGTTGTATCGTCATCATTTTTTATGGAACAGAAGCAACATCGAAAATACTTGTTAAAGAAAGTATTAAAACGAGAGTGCCTGTTGGTAAATAACATCCAATATTTAGAAATTCCTATACGAGATTAATGATTGTTTTTTTTATTTTAATTTCATTTTAGATGTTTTTCTCATACCTTTATATGTGTAAAAAAGTATATTTACCATTTTTTACCACTCCTTTTAAATATATTTCTTATTCGTCCGGGCATAATCTATAAGAACAATGTATATAATTGATCTATAATTAAATCAAAGGATACATAAAATAATATTGGTTGATAATAAATATGAAAGTTCAAATAAATAATAACAACATTTAATTAAATGACATTCTTACCAAAATCAATTTTCTGGTAACTTATTGTACTTGAAATTTCTATAATCAATACAAATAATATGAAATAAGACAGGGCTGTTTTTACACAAAATGGGAACAATTTTCATGGGCTAGACTAGGCGTATTTGCCATCAACTGTGGCTGGATACAGGGTATTCGCACCTTCGAACCCGCCCATCCCCTCCTTATCCATTCAAGTCGGCCCGGGCCCTCCCTAAATTTTGCAAATTATAATACAAAAGATAAGACTAGGCCTAGCCTATAATATAAAGACAAGAGACATTATTTCCAGTTGGCACTTTTTAATTTGCCATTTATAGGCCCTTCTCCCTCTATTTCAAAATCCTGGATCCGCCACTGCTTCCCACACAGACAAAACTAGCCCCGGGCAATTATTACTCCTAGGGCCTATATATCAAGGTCAAGGACAACACCTAGGCCTAGCCTAGGCCCTACTTTCAGTTTGATTGAGTGGTTGCTCGCTACCCTAGACTGGAGGTAAGTGTAGCGGGTACTGTAATCTTCCTATAATAAGGAGTGGTTACATTTTATATAAAATAATTGCTGTCCTTATGGATCGGGGATTGTTTGCATAGGCCTAGGCTTCTTGGGGTTAATTGGTGGATAGGCATACTGTAGTTGTCCAGCCATCCCCCACCCCCAAGGTTTGATTAGGCTAGAAGAATCGTTACATACAACAACAAGGCTGGGATTTTATTGAACATAAATTATAAAATTTCGGTAATCTTTCGTAGATGTGTAAAATATTTGAGTAGGTGTATATAATATTGAACCTTTATTAAACACTGGGGCGGATCCAGACATTTTTGAGAGGGGGGGTCCGGCGATAAAAAGGGCACATCAGATATTGAGTATTTGAGCCACAGCCCCCCCATGGTGGGGGTTGTGGCGAAGCGAATTTTGTTACAGGACACACTTAGATGGCCGGAAATGGCACTCTCGCACGCAAAATCCATGATAAATGGCACCTTTCTAGTTCGCCGGAAATGACACTTTATTAGCAGGGATAACGATGCAAAATTAAAAGTTGTTATTTTTCAACCAATTTAAACATTATCTGTTGGTATTTTGTTTCAATATTCCAATAAAGAAAGAATTACGAAAATCTGACTTGTAGTTTTCGAAATATAGGGTCTAAAACATTGCCGAAAATGATCGTTTTTAGTCACGAACGTTGTAAACAAATTGCGCCATTTTTCGCTAAAATAATTACATATAATTACGTTTTATAGTAATTTCTTTTATATATCAACATTGGAAATATCAATAAAATATGTTATTAAATGTTTATAAAATATATAGAGTTGTTTATTTAACGGAATTCGTACAAATTCATTGCTCTAAATTTGTGTAGAGTACCGTTGTTCAGTACAGAGAGATCACGTGACTTCTTGGTACACGCGCGCGAGAGAAAACATTCCGCTGTGGGTGATTCGTGTCCACCAATCCAAAATAGCCAGATTCCAAAATCATTCAACCGTGAGCTCTGCCGCCGATCGCGGGAAAGCTCAGCTTTGATTGGCTTACGATGACATCATATCACAAAATGGTGGTTTTGTAGTTGAGCCTCACGTAATTTTCACAAATATTGTTTCAAAAATGAAATAAATGAACCTTCTTTATGGTATGTGTGATTTTTCTTTAAAAGATTTGAATAATAAAGGCTTCATATCGAGAAAAAAACATTTTTTTGGCACTTATAATAAATATTTCTCAGAGAAAAAAGCACATGGCTTGTAGAACTATATTATCTTGGCGTAGGAAGACAAACAAATCCCAGGTCATGAGAGGCTCAACTACAAAAACAAGGTTGAATAGTATAGTGTAGTGTAGTGTAGTGTTCGATGATTTTTGAGTAAACAATCTACCGCGTATGGTCGTACGCGGTAGATAGTACGATATTTTAACTACTATTTTTTACATGTTTGGTTGGATGTAATGGAAATAAAAAATAGTTGATCTGATGGAATGATATGTAAATAAACAAATACTCAAAAGAATTATGTTTACAGTTCAATTATTTTCAGAATAATAATACATAAAAATGTGTTTACCAATGGACAAATAATCGCGTCAATGACAGAGCGCGCATGGTAACGTACGCGGAGTTGAATCGTAAAAAGTTTACATGCGCCCTCTGTAGTATGCGAAACGATCTATTTTTAGAAGTTTAAGTAGAGATCATCACGCATCACCACCTCTCACAATGCTCTTTGATCGGCCGCCGTAACTTAACATCGCGCTCATTGTGATAAATTTCTGTTTTTATTTTTGGGGTTAGTGTAGCTTACTCTGTGCATACTAATATACACACAAATATGTCACACGAATAAAATATTGAACCTCTAAAAAAAGGGCACCCTTAAAATTTAGGGGGGGTCCGGACCCCGTGGACCCCCCCTCTGGATCCGCCCCAGAAACACTAACACCACATATTTTGCAAGAAATTTTGCCAAATAACAAATAAAAAACACGTAAAATTACGGAGAATTTTACTAACAATGCTTACCTTTTGAAGTTCATTCATGAATTGTATGAGTCGATCTCTCCACCATGGCCGGCCGTCGCTACAACAAAGTTACTAGGCGCAGATAGAACACGCAATTAGCGCGCGCACGCAATGAACCACTTGGCTGTGTCGTGTCCAAACCAAAAAACGTATCGCCACTTCGTGCGTTATATCAAAGATCTTATATACTAAAGATGTGACACTACCCGCGTTTACGCGTAACACTTTAGAAGCGAACTTAAGTCTTACAATTTTCCCAAAGACAAGAACAGGTAAATTTATGTAATTAAATAAGTAGCTTACATTTTAACATATGCTATGTAGGGACTAACCTTACTTTACTGTATTCAATTTATACATATATTAATAAACTAGGCTAGGTAGGCCTATTATTAATAATTATTATTTAAACGTAGGTATGAAATGATTATTATTAGTATTAGGCTACTACTAGTACATTAATTATATAACAGTGAACTTACACTAATTTCTTCACTGTTCCCTGGTTATATTACTTTATCCTTAAAAATTTAGTACCTTAAACAACTTTTAAAACTTTCAATTCAAGAAACATTTATTGACCAAATATTATATCATTACAATTGTTGGCATATTATAAGTAAAAATTTGGTCGAAAGACTACAAGAAGCCCAATTGGCATGTCGCTGTAGTCCCTCTTTTTACATTATACAAAATAATAATAATAATAATAATAATAATAACACCAATAATACTTAATATAAACAAATTGTGATCTTAATTATTTCATGCTTTCCGTCTCATGGTTAATATTTGCTTTCCGTCTCATGGTTAATATTTGCTTTCCGTCTCATGGTTAATATTTGCTTTCCGTCTCATGGTTAATATTTGCTTTCCGTCTCATGGTTAATATTTGCTTTCCGTCTCATGGTTAATATTTGCTTTCCGTCTCATGGTTAATATTTGCTTAATATTTGCTTTCCGTCTCATGGTTAATATTTGCTTTCCGTCTCATGGTTAATATTTGCTTTCCGTCTCATGGTTAATATTTGCTTTCCGTCTCATGGTTAATATTTGCTTTCCGTCTCATGGTTAATATTTGCTTTCCGTCTCATGGTTAATATTTGCTTTCTGTCTCATGGTTATTTATTTCGTTTAATTTAACTAGTCATTACATACATTACAGTATATTAACGCATGAAATGATTATTATTATCATTATTAGGCTAGGACATTAGTTATAATAACAGTGAAATTACACTATTTTTATTGTTCCCTGGTTATATTACTTATCCGTTGAGTAGCCCTAACAAACAATTTTTAATTGAATCTTATACTTAATATTTATGAAATTCAACCGTTAGTTAGTTAGTGGTTTTAGGTTAGGCTTAAGTATTTGACTTTAGGCCCTAACCAATTTGAAAATCAATTAGCATGCACGCAGACGTCCTATAATTACGTAAACGTTAATTATGATAAAGCAAAAACTCACTAGACAATTATTAATTTACATGTGTGCAAAATAGGCCCAGAACACACGACGCACGGATTTGAGAAGGAAACCAAGTTCCTATTTACACCGTAATTGCCACTTAATATTCATTTCGAAGAATCTCAAATACTGATGGTCACAGGTAGACTAAATCAAGATTGCATTGAGAACTTATTTTCTATTGTCAGAGGGAGAGGGGGTCATCGCTATAACCCGATGGTAGATGAATTTAGAGCCTCCCTGAAGGAAGTTGTGTTCAACAGGATGTTGTTCCGTTAGGGGAATTCGAATTGCCTAGAAGGAACTGATCGACAGTAGGCCTACAGCTAAATGGAATTGATGCAATAATGATGGCCCAATCATCATCATCATCATCATCATCATCAACGCCACAATCGCATCATGTTGCCGATCAAGAAGACAACGATGCCACCACTGACGACGACTGCTGCTTAGAAGACTTTGAGATGACTCTACTTATACTTTGATTTAATCGGTAATAAATATTAAATTACGGCGACTGAAAACGCTAGCTCATTATCCGTTTAAAAAAAATTATATCCAACCTCTGCAGCACAGATTGAAAAAAAAAATGGATCGAATTTCTGTTATGAGTATACAGTACTTTCCTTTACGACGCCTGAGGGAATAGACACTTGTGGAACGACACAGAGATTGGAATGTTCCATTCATCGCAAATCAATACATTTGTATAAACGTATATTAAATCTATCAAAATAGTATCTTTTTAAGAAAATCGGCCTGTGTTTAACATTATGATACTGTACTCGAGCTGTTCAACCGGTTTTCAGCTATTAAAAACAATTATCGTAGGAGGAGATAGGAAAATGCGAAGCCTCCTCGCATTTTTGTGGCGGGTATTTTTCAAGATGGACATCCATTAGACAGTGTATACCACGATCGGAAAACACCCCTATCTGGGGCAAATCGTTGAACCTAAATTCGTTTTAATCGTCAATAACTAATTATCTAACTTAATTTAATTAGTAAACAGGGTTACATCAGGTGGTTAAAATCAGTTCCGAAAGTACGAACCAACTTTACATACCATCGAGTAAAAATTCTAAAAGTAAGGCGCGATTTACCGAATTTTGCCCTTACGTAAATTTATATATAGATAAATGAATGTCATGGCGAATGATGGGTACATAATACAGTAGGCCTAGTATGAATTGTCTCAGAATTGACTATCATAATCTGTTTCATATCATGCCTGTAGGCTTAAGTCTATGATTGTTTATAAATATATTCCGAAAAAATTACTGCAATAAAATTGTCGAAGTAGTGATTTTAAAAAGTGACTTCTTGTTCTTTTTTAATTGTTTATAACACACTATTTGACTAACATATTTTCCTAATCTGCACTGTTTTGCTGCTGGATGAAAAAGAAGAACACATCAAGAACAAAAACGGAATACGATGCGCTTAGTGTTAATACCAGAGCCGACTCGCTAAATAAATAGTAGTGCGGATGTGAGTGATGATTACTCCTAGATGATGATTTTGAGGATGATGATAAACATTCAATAATAACAACAATATTCAGTAATTAAAACAAATAGGGATATACAAAGTACAGGAAATAAGTCTATCATTATAATTTAATCGCACATTACCGCAATTATTGTGATGAAAAAAATTGAGTATTCAGTTACAATACAGTAGACATATCTGATCCATAAATCTACTTGTTTGAGCGAGAGGGCGCCCTATAAAATGAGCTCCATGTGTGTTACATGAATTGCACGTAAAATTCCGAGTGTCCCATCTTTAGTATATAAGATCTTTGGTTATATAGAGTATCTTTGGTGGTGTCCCAAACTACATGTGTATCATACGACAACAATATACTTTGGTGGTGAACATGTGCGTGGAACTTTAAAATGCTCGAAAAAAATCAGAAACCAATAATGAAACGCACCGAAAAGTCTCTTTCAATCCCATGTAATATAATAATAATATGCGGGCAGGTAAACTAAGGATTAATATTGAGAATACTAGAAAAACTAAATTTGTTTGTTTTCATAGTGCTAAACTTTTGTTTATTGCGCTGTACAAATTTAAAACTATTATTAGGCCTATATACTCTCTCTTTCTCGATAAGTTATACAATGTCGATTTGTGAATAATTTTCTTCTTTTTTTCTATCGATTTACATTAGGAGAAAAAAACGATAACGACATAGGTCTGGTTCTAAAGCACAGATATAAAGATTAATATTTACTTTAAAACAATTTTATGCAATGTGGTTTTTTTGTTTTACAAAGTTATCAATTTCCACCGGCTGCATCTCGATAAGTAATACAATGTCGATAATTTTCCTAAGATTCTATCGGTTATTAAACGAAAAAAATTAATATTAATCACTTTTTTTTAAATGGTAGCGGTCACGTAAGCTATGGTAATGTCGATTTTGAATTAGAATTCTATCGATTTCTAAAATTAGAAAAAAATTCACAAAAAAATGTCTGGTTTTGACGAACAAATGTTAATAATTCACTTTTAAAAACAAAATTATGATCTCGATAAATACATAAAAAAACAGAGTCTATTTAAATAATAATAATAAATACATAACAGAGTCTATTTTAACTCAAACACTCAAACATGCGCCGTTTGCTATACTACTAGAAAAACATAGAAATAAGACAATTATGCTGTCTCTCTATCCAACAAACATTTCATCCAATGGGTAATCTTCATGAAAATGCTATTTTAATTTTACCAGTTATTTTATGTCCTCGATATTCAAAGTTAAACTAAATAGTAGCATTGCTGTGGTGTATTTATTTAAAATACTAGAGCAAAATAAGAACAAGCCTCTACAGGTTAAATAGTAACTTCTGCAGTAAATGCAGTAAAATAATCTTGACATGGTCCCATACTTATAATTCGATTAATGAAAACAAAATATCAGTAATTCTCCTATATTGAAGAAAATGTGTATTAAACAAATTTGAAATTGCTATGTATTGTATGTATAATAGAAATAGTAATTGTTATCAATAAACCATGAAATAAAATGTGGCCATTTTATGTAATAATACTTTCAAACTATGTACGATTCTACCTTAATATTTTAGTAATAAAATTGACGTTGAAGACACCGATTATCGTCAGATCACCGAGGTTAACCAACGTTGGGCCCGGCTAGAGCTTGGATGGGAGACCATCTGAGAATCACCGGGTGCTGTATATGGAGCAGCTGAGGTCCCATTAGGCATTTGAAATCAGCACTGCTGACTCTTATTGTGGCAGCCCCTGCATCTAGTATCTGCCTCAGACGTATTGGCTTATGCCTCTCCTCTGGTTAAGGTGGGCACTGGACGAGAGAAGCCCTTGGTCAATATAAACATGACCCTAAAGATTTAAAATAATGTATTTGATTTTTCATCTTACCCTGGGGTCACTGGGTCAAAGGTCACAATATAAAAAAATAATTATCCAGGTCAATTACAAAAAAAATAGTTTATTTATAAATATTATAACTACTAAATTTACATAGTATCAGTAGGTCATTTACTTTATACCATACAGTATAGCTTATTTTGACATTTACTTTTACATTTAGGCATACCTACTTTAGTAGACCTACAAAGCTTATAAGCTTACATTTCTGAAACATTGGTCACAAAAATGTCTAAATAATTCTTGGGTCGGACTCGATCGTCAATGGAGTTACTTTTTAAGATGTTTTTGCCATACTCTGGACAATTCTCGCTGTACTGAGAATTCAGTAAAATTACGTCAGAGTAGACCAATAAACTTAGCTTTCTGATAATTAGTAATTTAAATTATCATCTATCATTTTTTTTTTTAAATCAAATTATCTACAATTAAACTAAGCAACAACAGTTGCAAAGAACTAGTTTTGTTAATGTATACTTTAGTAAGTATCACAATGACTTACTGTCTTACTGTATTCATTACATTCTCGATTGAAGCATCATTTTGCTAATAAAAGTATTAATAAATACTGTTACTTAATCCTAATATATACTGATACTTTAAAATGTTTGTGTTTAGATAAATTTTAACATACAGTACACTAATGGTATTTAAATATGAATACAAACTACACTTGTTTTTAATGGCTGGATTTTTTTTAATTTTCATCCATCTCAAACTTAAAAATTTAAGGTGTTACGAAAGATTCTAATTTTTTTTTAATGTATCTTTATATTTGTGTCATTTGAGAGCAGAGGACTCGTTCTTATACTAAAGTAAACTATAGACACTTGTTCTAAAGATTTTTAGTTCACATAGTCTCTGTATTCTTAATACACAGAATATGTCATCTTTCACTTCTGCACCCACTTTGGTTAGTACAACTTAACTTTTCCCAATGTTAGGGTCAGGTTTTACTGTTTCAAGTGGTCGGTTACTGTTTGAACCACATGACCTCCATTTTCACAGTTACAAATTTTGTAAGGGTAAAGGTGTTTCCACACTTTCCCATAATTTCAGTTTAAACACTTCACACAACCAGCCAGGATTGACAGTTTTTGTGTGACATATTTTAGCATAGTGTACTATAATCTAGAAAAAAAACCAAATATAATAAATGTAATTCCTTACAATTAAAACACCTTTCCTAATAGTCTGATCCCTGAAGTTAACTCAAATGAGCTTTTCAAAATAGATATGAGTTGTTCATAAGTACATCATCCAAATTGAAATGAATTCACTTCATAATTAGAGTATTTTATATTGTAAGATAATGACATTTTATCTTGACCCAATACAAATCAAATGCAAATCATAAGAACATATTATGTATATTTCTATTAAATACATTCTTGTTCAAAATACCTGATGTTTTGAGAGATAATTAGCATATTTTATATGGCATAATTAGATGACATTTGACTTTGACCCCATACAACTCAATAGCATCTTTCTAAATATTTAGGGTCATATTTATATTAAATACATTCTTGTTAAAAATACCTGATGTTTTGAGAGATAATTAGCATATTTTATATGGCATAATTAGATGACATTTGACTTTGACCCCATATACAACTCAATTGCATCATTCTGAATATTTAGGGTCATATTTATATTAAATACATTCTTGTTAAAAATACCTGATGTTTTGAGAGTTATTTTCAAATTTTATATAGTGTAATTAGATAACCTTTTGAACCTTGAACCCTAATACAACTCAATTACTGTACATTATTCTAAACCGTTAGGGTCATGTTTAGGCCTATATTTGTACTATAGTTAGGCTAAACATTCTTATTCAAAATACCTAATGGATTAAGAGATAATTAGCATATTTTAGAGGCCATACTGGAATGACCTTTGACCTTGACCCCAAAGACAAATCAAATACATTATTTTAAATCTTTAGGGTAACATTTATATTTGTACTTATACATTCTTATTCAAAATACCTAATGGATTAAGAGATAATTAGCATATTTTAGATGTCAAACTGGAATGACCTTTGACCTTGACCCCAAAGACAAATCAAATATATTATTCTGAATCTTTGGGGTCATGTTTATATTTGTGTTCAATACATTCTTATACCAAATTCGTTATGGTTTAAGAGATAATTGGGATCAAAGTTGTAAAATGGCAGCCATTTTGATTTTATGCAAATTAGGTAATTTATAATGGGCAGATCAGGGTAGATTTTGGATATGATAATATCTACATATAATTGAGCATGTTTCAGCAAAAAAACAAACTGTTGCAATTTGTTTGACTGAAAAGTCTATTTCCACTCATCTATTGGTCAATGTTGGGACCAGCCAAAGGTGCTTTAAACAACCCTGACTTCAGATGAATGTAAGACTTATTGACATTGTCGTTTACGACAAGTCGGCCTTATTATATAAAATTCAACTATATCTCCAGAGCTCAATAATAAATAATTCGTCTATTTGAAATTATTCTGAATTATAAAATATGTCCTATGTAACTTGGACAATTGAACAAACTAAAACTTGTAGTAGAGTAGGAAATGGGGGTTCCCATGCACCCCTGAGGTATATTTTTTTAATGTGATTTTTTATAATCTCAAGTATGTCTAGTAACCAGATCAGGTTGTTAACATTTTCAAATCGTGTCCCATGGGGTTGTTTTTGACCCATTTAGTCAGCCATGTTGGTTTTAACAAATTAACATTTTTTCGCATTTCTCAGGAACCAGAGGTCGTAGAAATATAATTTTGGTACCAAAGTACTCAGTATATGTATGTTTGTATATGCTGTAATGAAAGTTTTTTGTATACAATTACGGGAAGTATGATTTTTGACCTATGACCTTGTTTTTAAATGGTGTCCATATCTCAATAACCGGTTGTCATAGAAACTTTATTTTAGTCTCAAATTATGCAGAATACCAACATTTATATTCATGGTAATGCAAAAGTTTGTCCGAAAATGATCGGAAATGATATTTTTGACCTTTGACATAATTTCATTTACATTTTTACACAATTTTGTCCATATTTGAGGGCATTAGCAGTTCTCGATAACTAACAGACATAGAAATATAATTTTTGTGTCAAAGTACTCGCGATATGCATTTTTATATTCACACTAATGAAAGTTTTTTGTGAAAAATGACCGGAAGTAGGACTTTTGACCTATGACCTCAACTTTAAATATTTTCATTATCTCAAAAACCAGTTGTCATAGAAACTTGGTTTTAGTCTCAAATTGTTCAGAATACCAATATTTATATTTATGATAATAAAAAAGTTTAACCAAAAACGACCGGAAATGATATTTTTTTATCTTTGACATACTCTTTTCTTTTTTGTCAGTTTAATTATAATGCGCCAAAAAAAAAGGCTCCAAAGAAAATATTTTCAACCAATCATCATCTTCTAACTTCCAACCAATCAGGTTGTTTTAAAACTGCATCACTTTCAACCAATGAAAATGCTTTTCATATTCCACAATGTTCTAAAACAAACTTACAACTAATCTCACCTAACTCAGGAAATAATTACTCAATTTAACTGGGATAAAAGGTATGTTTAAAAGCTGTTGTTGTTTTATTATATTGACATAATTACATGTATTCTTGTGAGATTATTGTTTATTAATCATGTCAAACTCAAAAAAGTGCAAGATTGATATTGATGAAATAGAAAATGTTCATCGGTAAGTTGCATTTTACATGTCAAAGGTATTGAGCATCTTCAATTTATTCCGCTCACTGATATCAAGGGATCAGCCTCAGAGAAGTTGAATCAGCTACATAGTATTAGTGACAAACGACTTACCGAACCTTATGATTCTCCTTATCGTATGGAGGATGTCTGTAAAGGTATTCCAGAGAATCTCGAAAATACTGATTTGAATGTAATTGGTTATCATCGTGCTTGCTACCAACGCTTTATTATTAACCAACATCGTTTAAAATGTAGTTCAACATCTAGTGCAGCTCAAAATTCCCGCTCAAATCGTAAACAACCATCAACTACGAACAGTTTGTTTCCACCAGAGTGTATTTTTTGTAATAAACTTGAATTGAAAGTGTCTAGAAAGACTGAAAGGTGCATCAAGTTTCCTGTTTATAAAACTGAAAATTGTGTATTTAAAGATCCCACATGGAAACAAATTGAGCCTCGGTCACTTGCACTAGGAATGCATGACCTACATTGCTTAGTGCAAGGTGAAGACCTGTTTTCCCGCGACGCCAATTTCCACCAATCATGCAGAAAAAAATTCAACCTAAAGTATGTAAAGTACATCCAGTCGTTGAATGTGGATAATGATAATGGTCTTAAAGGTGAGGCCCGCTTAAATGCATTGACGTGTGTAATTTATTTTATTCAAGAACATGTAATTGTAATTGGGCAGCAAGAAGTCATGCTATTGTCATCACTTCGTGATATCTATGTCAAAGAGTTAGAGAAAATGGAATTCCCTAATCCAGAGTATAGAAGTGAGAAACTCAAGGCACAGTTAGAGAACCACCATATAAGCAAATGCATTACTATTACAAATGTTAACCCAGGTGATAAGGGGTGTATTACTTATAATGTTGTTTTTAGCAAAAATCTGTCTGTCGCTGATGCAGTGAGTTATGCATATATACTGGGATTGAAAAACCAGTATGAAAATATGGCAATGCAACTTCGAAATTCTGTACAACAAGGTTTTAAAGAAATGAAGCCATTTCCGTGGCCACCTACAGCAAGTGATTTAGAAATCAACGCAGCCGATAAACTTCTTCCACCAAATCTTTTGAGCTTTTTGAGTATACTTATATCTAATGATGAAAACATGCAGAACATGAATGAAAAGACAAGACGTATTGTGCTTTCTATTGGCCAGGTATGACACATTTAAATTTATTCTTACAAATTTACAGTACGTAACAGTACGTAACAGTTATCATAACTGAATGTTCTTTGAAAGCCTTCTGCAACAGTTTATTGGTATGTTATTTGTACACGACGCATATTTAAAATTACACAATACATTGATGCATATATTGTCATATATATATATATATATTGATTTATTTTAGAATATATGCCGTGCTGTGACAAAAGCGAGTGGAAGTTGCCGAAGCACATACTCCTTAGTACCACAATTAGACATCTCTATCGCAGTAAGCAATTGACAACTATTCTGAATAGGTTGGGTCATTGTGAGACATACGACTTCAGCTTAGAACTTGAAACAGCACTGGTGAAAGCTGTAGATGAAATTTCTACATTCCTTACTCCACAAATCATTACTGGTGATGGTAATGATGTGTTCCATCTTGAGTGGGATAATCTAAACAAAGTTACCACAAACATCCATGGCTCAAATATGGTAAATACCACAGGCGGGATCATGATACAAGAGGTAAAGCCTGGATTTAATACCGTTGACCACGACCGCTTGTTACCTCTTTATGAGCGAAGCAATATAAGGTCCCGGATGATTGAAACACCAGAAACCCTTGTTCCTGTGCAGTTGTATGGTCGAGTTGGACCCAGATTTCAAGATGGAACTGTTTTTACACCACCTGCAACTAACGATACAGTGTACTGCAAGTATATACAAGAGTATCTTATCTGGTTTCATGCACGGTTTATTGGATGTCAACAAGAAGGAAATCAACTTGTTCCAGGGTTTGGTGGCTTCATTTCAGCAACTACAGTAGTCAAACCCTCAACAAAATCAACAATTGATTATTTCACACCCATCAACAAGGCTGGCAGAAAACTGACAACATATTAGAGCCAATTTGGTCACAAAGTGCTGTCCTTCCTCCTTCTCTCATTGATCTGATTGAGAAAACATCTGAGGAGCTGGACGAGGAAGAGTTAGATGAGGATGGTCACATCCTAGAAGAACTCCTCTCGAATGAAGATTAATTAATACATGTATGTATGTATTAATCTCAAAATTAAAAATGATAAGTTATATCATTACAAAATCATTCAATAGGGTTAAAGGTCGGAATGTTGATAACTAAACAACGAATTTATCCTAGTGTATTGTTACTAACAAAGATCGGTACAAAAATGTTTTTTCTATGTCTGTTAGTTATCGAGAACTGATAATGCTAACAAAATACGGACAGAATTTGTACTGACAAAAAAGAAAAGAGTATGTCAAAGATAAAAAAATATCATTTCCGGTCGTTTTTGGTTAAACTTTTTTATTATCATAAATATAAATATTGGTATTCTGAACAATTTGAGACTAAAACCAAGTTTCTATGACAACTGGTTTTTGAGATAATAAAAATATTTAAAGTTGAGGTCATAGGTCAAAAGTCCTACTTCCGGTCGTTTTTCACAAAAAACTTTCATTAGTGTGAATATAAAAATGCATATCGCGAGTACTTTGACACAAAAATTATATTTCTATGTCTGTTAGTTATCGAGAACTGCTAATGCCCTCAAATATGGACAAAATTGTGTAAAAATGTAAATGAAATTATGTCAAAGGTCAAAAATATCATTTCCGATCATTTTCGGACAAACTTTTGCATTACCATGAATATAAATGTTGGTATTCTGCATAATTTGAGACTAAAATAAAGTTTCTATGACAACCGGTTTTTGAGATATGGACACCATTTAAAAACAAGGTCATAGGTCAAAAATCATACTTCCTGTAATTGTATACAAAAAACTTTCATTACAGCATATACAAACATACATATACTGAGTACTTTGGTACCAAAATTATATTTCTACGACCTCTGGTTCCTGAGAAATGCGAAAAAATGTTAATTTGTTAAAACCAACATGGCCGACTAAATGGGTCAAAAACAACCCCATGGGACACGATTTGAAAATGTTAACAACCTGATCTGGTTACTAGACATACTTGAGATTATAAAAAATCACATTAAAAAAATATACCTCAGGGGTGCATGGGAACCCCCATTTCCTACTAGACTATTGGTTCTCACGCATTCGGCAATGCAAGGACGTAAAGCAACACAAGTCATTTGACCAAAGGAGATGACAACCAAATTTGTCGGGTTGGCGCGTTTGTTTGTTTATAACATATGTTCCAAAATCTTTACCAAGTCTCAGTTAAAACTCCATCCTTCATAAGAAAAACGTGAAAAACGCGTTCACACGCTGTTTGTTTACAGTGACAGTAGGTAATGTAATGTAATCGCTGTGTAAAAACTTGTTGAGTAAGAAATGTGTGTATGCACTGTGTTACATGGATTTACACTGGTTTTTTTTTCTGGCGACTAAACCCGGTACCCACATCAACTTCTTTAGAAGCATGGTGTGGAGATCATACTAGATAAAACAAAATAGGTTTAGGGTTTTAATTATTTTTAAATAAGAAAGTAGCAACATTATTCATAATAATATAATGAAGTTTTTACTTTAAAGTTTTCGTTAGACCTTGCCTCTACGTATAAATAATGAAAACGCAAGATATATGTAGGTACTGTATTATTATGTGTTTTATGATTCGACATACTCCGCTTTAGTATTCTATTTTTCCCAGAGAAATTTTGCCTAAATGCGTAATACCGCCCTCTATTTTACTTACATTTTCAAGATGGCTGCGCCCATGAGAACAGTTCAAGCTTTTCTGTGTCGTACAAAACACTTTCAATTGATAAAACTAAACATTATAAGTACAATTTTAGAATCAAAATGTAGTTTTAAATGGGCGAGATATATGTCCGTCCTGTCCGTCATTAGAAATAATGTCGTTACTACTTCTACTATTGATCTAATTCCTAGGCCAACGTTGGTAAGTAATCAACAATCAATAATGACAGTAGTCAGTGAGGTGTGGGAGAGAAGGCGTATTTTTGGCAGAGTGCGTTAAGTGTGATGCGTCTGAGATTCAGTAATAAGATAGAAAAGCCACCTCCCATTTTGCCAGACATTTATTTATTCGAGCATCTAATAGGCTATGTCTTCTTAATACACATCTGGATATGCAAATGAGCTATTCTAGATGTTGCTTTAGCAATGTGTTACATGACCTTTTTGCTACAGTACACTTTGTTTTTTTGTTTTTTTCAGGCTGCAGATTATTTTAAAAGTCATTCAATTCTGAAATGTACACATCGAACAAACACTACAGATAGGTAAGTTTGCTTATAACAATCCCCCGCACCCCCACCCCCACCAAAAAAAAAAAACAACCCAAAACCCCCAAAATTCAAATTCAAGCACTTGATGCCCAACCAGGAAAACATTTGATTGTTTATCAGTTGTGAATGGGCATTGAATGTTAACTACTGTGATCTCTGGTTTGTCAAGATAAAAAATTGATTTCACAAAATTCCAAGATATTTATCTCAATCAAACTGGATGTAATCATATCTATTGGCTAAATGGCGAAATATTCTTTGTAATGTGTGCATTATACACCCTCCAATACACAGTCTTTCATCTTAAACCTACCATAACTATCAACCCAACGTTTCTTTATATATTTTTCAGTGAGATGGATCTTAATTTCTATGAGAAACTTGCAGAAAACACTTTAAATGAAATTGAGGAAAATTTTGAGAGAGTCGGAGAGCATGAAAGTTGTCCTTCAGATTTTGACATTTCATCAGCGGTAAGATGAAAAGAATACTGGACACCTTTAGCTGGCCTAATATGTCCGGTATTCCTGAAATTTTGGTATTCAGTTAGTGGTAAAATTTGGAACTCGCGAAAAGTCTGGTTTTTGGTAGGACCTCTCATACCTTTAATTACAGATTATTAATTATAACGCAAGTCTAGTCTAGCTAAATAACAATAAAAAAATGCAAGGTCAGTGGTCGTATTCACCATCACACTAGTACCGTTTAATACATACATAAAATGTAACTTTTGCCTTGGTAAGAATGTGTGAATGTGTTTATGTGTTACATTGATATCTACTTGTAGTTGTCCCACGACCTAGATGATTGTAGGGGCGTAGCAGATGAGATACAGTAGTAGTACTCATCATGATACGACACCTCCTCTCCGTGCTGGCAGGGTTTTTTCTGTATGGCCGTCGTTGATTCTCCTGAACAGACGCCCTTATAGTTGGTTTTTGTTTTTAGTACCAATTGGGTGTCCAACCACTCTCCACACCATGCTCCTAAAGTTGATGTAGGTGACGGTTTAGTCGCCAGAAAAAATCATGGAAAAAATAAGTGTAAAATGTAACACAGTGCATACACACATTTCCTACTAACAAGTTTTTACACAGCGATTACATTACATATACAGTACTGTCACTCTAAACAAAAAACAGCATGTGAAAGAGTTGTTCACGTTTTTCTTATGAAGGATGGAGTTTTAACTGTGAGACTTGGTAAAGACTGTGGAACATATGTTATAAACAAACAAACGCCAAACCGACAAATTTGGTTGTCATCTCCTTTCAGGTAAGTGTCAGTTTTCATGAAATTCATCATCATCTGTTGTACTATTCATCTTGTGTAGACATTGCGTATGCTATACATTTCCATGCAACTTTTTTTTAAGATTTGATCTTTTAACCATGTAAATATTAACATAATTAATTCTTACAGTAAAGCAGACATCCCATATTTTAATGCCATCTACCACTCTTCCCGCTATTTCTCCCGATTTTTTTGGACAAACAGAAAATTGAGTATCCCAATAAATATGTATAACTCTACTGCTTCTAATACTATAGAGTATCACGGTGCTGATGTCACGACGGTAGGTGGCGCTGCATGGTTGCTAGCAACCATGCAGCACTCTCTATCGTTGTGACGTCACACCGTGATACTCTATGCTCTAGATACAGCTTTTTCGGTCTTTGGCACACCCACGTTTACAAATTATAGATTGATTTTTAAATAGCGCCCTCTATGTTTTTAATATTTGTTCAAAATGTTATAGTGCCCTCTAGAGTTCCGAAATGCTTTAAAAGACCTCCAGATTAATATTTCATTGAGAGTTGGGATGTATATAGTATTTTTATTATAAAAGTATTATTATGATACATTACTAATTTTTGTTTTCAGTGGCCCAAAACGTTATGACTACATAGACAATCGCTGGATCTACCTTCATGATGGAGTTTCACTTGATGAGTTACTAACTGTAGAGATTTCCAAAGCTCTTTGTTTAGAAGTAAAATTCAACATTACAGGGCAAGATTTATAACATAAAATGAATATTATATATATGGTTATTAAAGGAGTTAGAGTTGTACATAGAGATCGGCGATTTTTCATCTCGCATGTTTAGAACAAGAGCAGTCAGAGAGTTGCAACCTCCACCAGGAGTAAAAAGATAAAAAGAACCGTGATAAAGATCCGTCTTGTAGTTTTTGCGTGCAACCTAAATGTAATAAAATAATAAAAAGTGGTCCAGAATTTGGAACCTGGTCTGGATTGCCTCCACGATTGAATGAAGTCTTCGGTGACCACATGTCTATGTTTAAATTTAGTAAAGATTCGTAGTTTAGTTTTTGACGTTATCCTGCTATTACAGACAAACACACAAACACAACTATCTCAGACAAAAATATAACCTCCTAGGTAATAAGAAGGTAAACATTTCATTACAAAAGTATATATATAGAATATTTGTTGCATATGTGCACAAATGCAGTTCCACGAACGTTGAGGGTATTAAAATAAATAATCCAATTGAATTTGAACCAAAGTTGTCATAAATATTCACTCCCATTCTGTATGAATAGAGAACTTCAGGAAAAGTAGCTTAGTTCCCACTAGGATGTAAACGTAAGCGAATTCACCAATAAAAAGTAATAATAATAAATAATAATAATCCATCGCTTGTGATTGGTCAAATCACTTGCGCTGCGTCCTACATCCTTGCATTGCATCTCTAGGATGCAACACAAGCACGTAAACAAATTGACCAATGACAAGGCGACAGTTTGGATAATCCGAATAATCTATTAATTGTGATTGGTCAAATTACTTGAGTTGCGTTTATGTCCTTGCATTGCGTGGGAACCAAGCTTGAAGGTTTAGTTTGTTCAATTGTCCATGTTACATAAAACATATTTTATAATTCAGATATATAATTATGAATATGTATATCTAAAATAGAAGAATTATTTATTCTTGAGCTCTGGAGAGATAGTTGAATTTCATTACTGAAATTGGCCACATTTTATTTCATGATTTATTGTTGACAATTATTATTTCTATATATTATTATACATAATTAGCAACTTTATATTTTAAAACACATTTTCTTCAATATAGGAATCTGTTCAAATTTGTGTTTAACATTTGAGAATTACAGATATTTTGTTTTTATTAATCGAATTATAAGTATGGGACCATGTCAAGATTGTTTTACTGCAGTTACTCTTTAACCTGTAATCTTGGTCTTATAATTTTCAAATACACCACAGCAATGCTACTATTTAGTTGAACTTTGAATATCGAGGACATAAAATAACTGGTAAAATGATTTTAATGGATTAAATGTTTGTGGGATATATTTGTCTTATTTCTATGTTTTTCTAGTTGCAAACGGCGCCCCGTACATTTTTGTTTACATGTTTGAGTGTTTGAGTTAAAACCGGCACTGTTATGTATTTATTATTATTATTTAAATAGACTCTGTTTTTTTATGTATTTATCGAGATCATAATTTTGGTTTTTAAAAGTGAATTAATAACATTTGTCCGTCAAAACCAGACCTATATTGTGAATTTTTTTTCTCTTTTTAGAAATCGATAGAATCCTAAGAAGATTATTCAAAATCGACATTGCCATAGCTTAACGAGATATAACCGGTACTATTTAAAAAAAAGTGAATTAATATTATTTTTTTTCGTTTAATAACCGCCGATAGAAATTTAATTTAAGGGAGGAGGGCCTATTATAAATGGCAAATTGAAATGTGCCAACTGAAAATAGTGTCTCTTGTCTTAGTCTTATCTGTTGTATTATTATAATTTGAAAAATGTTCGTTTAATAACCACCGATAGGCATTTAACTGACATTGTATACTTATCGAGTTGCAGCCGGTGGAATTTGATAATTTTGTAATACAATGGACAATGTATAATGTACCGAGAGTTATGCTACATAAACTACGAGTACAATTTTTTTAAAGTGAATTAATATAATTTTGTCCTTTAAAACTATTAAACAAAATCACTTTGTCTTTACATTAATCAACCCAGACCTATATAATATCGTTCAATAAAATCTGACTATAAAGCAATACTGTACTCATCAATGCTTCAATATTTTAATGGATTTTATTGTTATTATTTCTGCGAGTATGAATAGCATTACAAATAAAAGGATTATTTTAAAAGAAAATATCGACATATTTTCCTGCGACCTTAACAAAAGTTAAAATGTAGGCCTATTATTTTCTTATATTTCCTCTGGTAATAATAATAATAAATAAAGACAATTTTAATATATTAAAATATTAATTAAAAATGTATTAATATTTCAGACTGAATTATTTATGAACATTATTGACAATGAATTTTAGCAAATGGATATGCCTTTGTGGTTGTTGCAAAAAACGAACGTTCTACGAATTCGTATGCCGAGTTATTGGTTTAGTCAAGTGTATATTGGCGTAACTCGACCGACCTTAAGAATATGCCCTACCCTAGCTAGACATTTATTCTAAAGAAATAAAAATTGTGGTTTTCCAAATCAAGACAATTTAACGTAAACATAATTGAATAAAGGAAAATGAGTTGAGTTTATTCTTTTTCTTAATTATTTAAAAAAGGCAATTAAAAACAAATGCCTACCTACTTACCGGTACCCTAATATTTTTGGGCCCGTTACGCCAACATGTTTGGAGGGGATTGGTGGTGTGGGGCGGGTAAAAAGAGAGAGTATTTAATATTAATAGTTTTAAATTTGTAAAGCGCAAAAACAAAGTTCTTGAAGCACTATGAAAACAAGTAAATTTAGTTTTTCTAGTGTTCTCAATATTAATCCGCAGTAGTTTACCAGCGCGCATATATTATATTATTATCATGGGATTTAAATAGACGTTTGCGTACGTTTCATTGCTTTCCGATTTTTTTTCTCGAACATTTTAAAGTTCCACGCACATGTTCACCACCAAAGTATATTGCTGTCGTATGATGCACATGCAGTTTGGTACCAAAGATACTATGGTATAACGCCACGAAGTGGTGATTTACGTTTTTCGGTTTGGACGACAGCCAAGTGGTTCATTGCGTGCCCATGAACATTCATTAGACAGTGTATACCACGATTGGAAAACACCCCTATTTGGGGCAAATCGTTGAACCTAAATTCGTTTTAATCGTCAATAACTAATTACCTACCTCAATTTAATTAGTAAACAGGGTTACATCAGATGGTTAAAATCAGTACCGAAAGTATGAACCAACTTTATATACCTTCGAGTAAAAATTCTAGAAATAAACCGAGATTTATCGAATTTTGCCCTTACGTAAATTTATATATAGATGATACCGTATACTTTATATTCAGGGAACATTTTCGCCAGTGTAGCGTAGCAAAAAGCTATACAAAACAACCTTATTGCTACACATTTTGAAAATTGTGTAGCAAAAAATACAATACAAAACTATGTTTCTCGACTTAAAAATCAGTTTGATTAGCAATATTGCTAAACAAAATTTTTAAATGAAAATTTTCCCTGATATTGTTATATCGTTTTAAATGATACTGTTTCTGTCGAGAAAAACAAGTTGTCTATTTATTTTCTTTTTCCATGTACTGTAACAAATAAAGTTGATTTGATTTTGATAGTCAGAATGCGCACAACGTAACATAAACTTATTAATATTTAAGCCTACTGTGTTTTTGACGCATGTTAACTAATTGTCTAACTATGGTCCATACCAATCAACTTAAAAAATTGTATGACAAACTCTACAATTTAGGCCTCCTCGACGCGTTAAGCCTTGTCTACACTATCAAACTTTGTGAAACAAATTAATGTGATGTGCTCATTATAGGGACATGATGATGTCATATCACTACCATATTTGGACATATCACTGCCATATTTATGCACATCACACTTTTTTTTTCAATCTAGTTTGATAGTGTAGGCAGAGCTTTAGATACACAACGTATCATAAACTTATTAATTTAAGCCTACTGTGTGTTTGAGTCATGTTACTAAAATAATATGTTATTTTACTACCAAAGGTAAACAAATTCTTTTTACGTACTGAATTCAACTATGGTCCAATCAACGATTGTATGATATTATTTATTACTATACAATTTAGGCCTCCTCGGCGCCTTAGATGTGCAACACTGCACTCTGTGGTCTGCGACTGACGGTAGGAAATCAACTGAGCGACAACTCGCATCAAACATACATGAACATTTGATTCATTAAATACAGTACACAATTCAACAAACCATTACAGAATCTATATCACACTTGCTGTCGTTTTAGAGTTTATCGATTAAATATTAAAACAGCTTAGAGCAGGAATTGTGGACGTTTAGTTAGCCGGCCATGTCTTCATCTGCGACATACTCAAATCCAGCCACATGCAGTCCCCACAAAGCCAGTAGTTACTCGTATACAAGTGTATCGGAAGCCGATCCAAGCTTAGGTAAGTAGTAGGGCCTACTCTAGTAGAAACAAAGTACAGTAGCTGTCATAAACCTTATATGAAGTTAGGAAATGCATTTATGAATGATATTATTATCGTGTTTCTTGTATCCAATAATATTAATAATATATTCTATAATAATTTGATTACTGGTACTTAACGTTGTGGTCCGTAGTAATCAACAAGTATTTGCCCAAGTATTTTGACATCTTGTTTTTTAAGGAGCCCTGTAAGGCCTAAATGTTTTTAATTGATATCCGCAAACATATTTTCTTGATTATTTTTTCATTTGGTGTAATTCTTTTATAGTACATTAGTATAGGGTATAAAATAGTAAAGTTCTATTCAATTGGGGAAATATTTTTTGGTTGAACACACATTTTTCCCTATCAAATACTCCAATTATTGAAAGTTATAATTTAAATATTGTTTTTTTACCTTATTTAAAAAAATACCTTTTAATTTGATTTTCTATTTTTTTTTCTTTTTTTATTTTAAAACTTTTTAAAAGTGTGCTAAATTTGAGAAATTGAATAATAATCAACCTGTTTATAAATTGTAATCATATTAAAATAACAAAATTTTGATGAGATCGTTAACTTGTAAGATCTTAGAATTATTCATTACCCACGAGTCATTAATATGGCTCCCTCTAGTCGTGATGGATGAGTAAAGACAGTCAGTTGGTTTTTAGTTCTTGTCTGTAGTACACTATATGATGAAACATGGCAACTTTAGATACAAGTTGACGAGGTAAGAAGTAAGTTGTCAAGTACCATTTATTTTTTATTTATTTTATTACATATTACAATAATACAAATCAGTGAATTTAATTTTTAGAAGTAATTAAACTTAAAATATTCTTTATGACGTTTCATTGAGGCTCAGATTTCAGTGGTGAAACTAGGATTTTTGGCCTAAAAATTGTAAAATTTGCCTAAGGATTGTGGGAAACTTGTTATTGCGAAAAGATTTGAATGTTAAACAACATGAGCACTTACTATTTTTTAAATTTCACAATGAATAAATTCTTACTGAGATATACTTTAAAAGTGAATATAATATTACATTACCTTTTCGTATTTTTCATTTAGAATATAAATATTTATGAAAAAATGTAAGATTATACTTGATAGATAAATCTAGTGACCTTTTAAAGCATTAGTGACCATTTTTAAAAGGTCACAATGTTTTAAAAAAACATTAATGGATTTTTACAACATGACCTTTTTATAATCATTCTTTTATTCTTTTTTCTTCTATGATGTTAACAATGTAATTTAATATACAAATTCATATTTTTGATATAAAATGATAACTACAGTGCTGTAATAATGTTTTCTATAACTTTATATGATAAATAACAAAACCTTAACAGTATGTAGGGAAAAAACTGTTACTATTATTGCCTGTTTAGGATTCTTTCACTTATATGTGATTGTTGGCTCAGCTGATATGACCATTACAAACTGGCTACTACATTTACTATAATTAAGTTTACTAAAGAATGAAACCTTTGTTTGTGTCTGTGCTAAATTGGATTTGTGGGTTTTATTGATATGAGCAACTACTTTTCTTTTTCTCTCATTTAATATCTCACAAATACTTTCCTACATCTTCTATTCCTCCTCATTTCTATTTCCCCCTCTCTCATTTCTCATAAACCCTTTTCTCCTTCCCTTTCCCATTTTCTTTCTTTCATCTATTTTCTCAATAATAATTTCCCCAGCATTTCCCACAAAAACTTTCGGACAGAAACTCTGTAAAATGATATATTATATATATTATTATAATTTTTGGGGTTTAATTTTGGAATATTATATGACATTTTTTGTGTAAAACACTTTAGAAACATTTTTATTTTACAACCATTATCAATATTTAAACACTCTAACTATTATTAAAATTGAAATTATGGATTTACCATAGAACACAGAGGGACACATTGTATTAGATTGTACTTTTAATCTCAGTCATTTCCTTAATACTGTATATACTAATAATAAGTCCTTATATATCGTCATTTCTTTCCTGTCATAAGTTATATTTCCTTTTGGATGTGAATTAAAATGGTTTATTGCTACATGACCACATTGGTTTCAGGCTTTCCAGATGTTCTTATTTCCGTAACTGCTGTTGTTGGAAATGTTCTTTTTCATCCTTATTAAAGGTATTTTCCCCCTTAAAAATATAATTAAATATGTATATGAAAAATGAAGATTTATAAAAAAAAAGATTCTGCAGTTTTAATAAAGTTAATCACTAAACTAAAAAGTATAATGTTTTTATTTATAAAATAACAAAATAAATGGTTAAATTCAACCAAAAACCCACTGACTTCCAATCAATTTGACTATTTTTTGTGAGTACAGTTTTTTTAGGTAAACATTTTTTTGTCAAATTTTTTATTAATTTTTTACGAATAAAATTATGTCTACATTACAATGGAATATTCAACATATGATATTTTATAGTCACATCTACAGTAGTTACTAACCATGACCAAAATTTGAATCGAAAAAAAAATTATTTACCTGAAAAAACCTAAAGCAATAAATAGTTCTCCATATTCATTGAGGACAATAAATCTTCTTATGATGGAAAACTTTTACTGTGATGATTCTTATAATAAAAGTAATAGATATTTTTTAATCTTTCAATAATACATTGCATTACACATTTTACAATCTAGTGACTTTATAGACAGCATATTATTATAATTTAAATATTTGTTTGCCTAAATAAATAAATAAAAACAAAAATGTCATTCTACAGCGAGAAACTCATCAATTAGGCCTACAGATGCATAAACTAGCATTTAGTGTCAGTCCCATTTAAGGCTTAGGGTGTGGAATGAAACTGTCGTAAGTTGTTTTTTAATTTCCTACACAATTCAACAACAACTTGCCAATTACAGGATAGATTATCATGCTTATAAAGTCTCATCTGTGGAGTGGAGTAGAAACAGTTGTAAATTCAAAACTGGCTCTAGGTCACCCTGGTCCTATTGAGATTGGAAGGCGAGCATGTTTGTTAACCACCAAGTTACAGCTCTACTTCCAAATTGTATATATTCCTGCCGTGGATGGTGTTTTACTATTAGATTAGTAAAAAGTCTATGTTGTTATTATATGATGTTACCAAGTTATTATGTTCACTAATTACAGCAAGAAAAAATGACTTCAATGTACAAGGGATAATGACATAAACAGGGCTATCATCATTATTATGAATTGGAGCAATTGAGATATCTTATTACAGTTAATATAAGGATATTTGTCAATTAATTTGTTTAATTACATCTTTATGTCTTTGTTATGAGATTTCCCTTGTGATAAGAACAAACCATCAGGTATCATACGAAGTAGTAGTTTCCAAGGTACATGTGGTGTCTGTTAGCGTGTGATTTCCCCAGAGAGAAATTATGTGTGCTGACCATGCAATGCATACAGAGTGGGCATAGAAAATGATGCAATGGTTAGTGTAACATTGCTTTTCTGTGGCTGTAATATACTTGGGTAAGATCCCTAAAATACTGTGCTAAATAGAATTAGCACATACAATCAGCACAGTTTCAAGGCTCTGCTTGACAATAGTTCAAGCATTCTATAATAATTACGTATTTAAGAAAGTCAATAAATTGGCACATGTTCTTCTACAGGGTCTACTTTACCAGTTCTAGCATTCTCAGATAAGTACTTTAAAAAAAGCGGCAGGAGTATCACAAATCATAGACTTAAAAATGAGAATAGTTTTGGTGGTACAGTAGTTCAAATTTTCTCAGATAAGGACTTAAAACTAGTACACCTCTAAAAACTATTATTTAAAACTTGGTAAAGATATATACAAACTTAATTTAATATAATAATACATTATTTAACCAGAAGAAGATGGTTTAATTTGATTTTTATTTTGTTTCCAAACCCAACCAACAACAAAATAAATTCGCAAATAACAGGAGGGTAATCACAACTTGCCCAAATGCAATTGTCATTGGCGTAAAGGCTACATTATGTATGAGACCTGAACGGCTAATTAAGATTAAGTGCATGTATTATTAATATTTGTATAATGTAAAGAGGGACTACAGCGACAGGCCCATTTGGGCTTTTGTAGTCTCTCGACTATATATTACAGTATATGCCAACCATTGTTATAAGTAAGTAAGTAAGTAATATTTATTGCTTTCCAAATACAGTACAAATAAATAAAACAGTATAATGTAAATGAAATAAAAAGAGAAACATTAAATATAAAAATACAAGACTAATCAAGAAAATAAGCATGGAAAGCAGGGGATGGCCCTTTAAGCCCAGAGGCTTGTTTCCAAAGGGGTCCCTTAGTCAATAAATGTTTCTTGAATTGAAAAAAAAAAAGAACTCAAAGGCTAAACCCAGGGACTCAAGGGGCTAAAGATAAAAATGTTGAATACAATAAAAGGAAAAAAAAATAATAGTACAGTATACTATAGTATTATTTAGGAAACAGTACTTTAAACAAGTTTATGTTCCATACTTTGCCATAGTATCCTGAGGCTGACTTTTGTTTTCAATTTCAGCAATTTTGACACACAAACGTCAGAATTATAGGTTTATATAGTATTTACAGTCTGAACAGGCATTCAAATATTGTTGAAAAAGGCTAAAAAGTGGCAGAGCGACTTATGCGTTACACCACTGGCAATTGTGTAACTGTCTGAGCAATAAAACATTTCTTTGATCATTTATATTATCTGTTTGTAAATTAACGTTTGGTTATAATATTAGATGAAATAATTTAAAATCAATTTTGTAAAGCAATCAGGCAGAACCAAAGATAAAAAAGTAGTATATTCCTTGGTGGATATACTGTAGGTGCAAAGACATTGAATAATTCATGCATTGTTTAAATCACAGTAATTATACCAGTGGTGGCGCCAGGATTTCCCCGACGGGGGGGCCGAATTCCCCGACAGGGGGGGCCGAATGCGCGAAAGCGGGGGTGGGTTCAGAAAATTTTGAAAAAATAGATGCTTACACACTGTTTAATGGGCTAGAGCAACTGTTTCCATTTACATTTAATAACAATGTCACATAATAATGTAAATTTAAATAAATCTTTCCTAAATACTCTAATTAATAGGGATCTTTTTCGACGAACTAATAATAAACTTTGATCCAAAAATGCCTCGATAGTGCATGTGTTTAGTGTACGACTGTGCTTTGGTGGTCTGTTAACCTCAGATATATACCCTATAGCCGGGTGAATAACTCAATGTAATTTAGTACCGTATACAATGAATTGCCGTAATCGCCGTGTCTATAACACAAATCAATAAAATGCCGTTTTTTCGGCCGTGTACATAGAACAAGACATTTCATGTTTATGTTATGCCTATGAAATAATAATAAAAGAACATCATGTTTATCGTTTTTTTTATCGTTTATACTGCATACCATTATATAAAAAACCTTCTTACGCGAGAAAAAAGTTCACGATATTACACTCTACTCTGTACAGGGGTGTAAATATACAGGTCCACGCTAACGCTTGCACACGGACCAGGGCGGAAAATGGTGTATTTTTGGAGAGTGATGACGTCAGCATTCACACGAGGAGCGAGCTAAGACAACGTGATGCTGGTAGTGGGAGTGCATGTGTTTTGAAAATAACTCAGTTGTGGGTATTTTCCGAAGATTTTAAATTGCGTTTTCTTTTTAAACTCTTGAATTCATAAATAGTTCTTTCACTATGTAGGCCTATTTACACAACTATAGCTCTAGCCTACTCTTCTTAATTCAAAGAGTCAAGTGCGCCGAATCCGCGTCTAGCGACGGTCACGGGTTTGTTGCATCTTTTTTTTCCCTTTAGAAGTAAGCCACCCTATTCACCCACCTACCCTAGATCGAGATTTATGCGCGAAAAGAAACGTGACCAGACCCTGTTTTATGGTTCGGGCCAACCGCTTCCTTTTCCCAATCGAACCCCCACCCAAACCCCTTTAATCGACAGCGAACATATACGCAAGGGTTATTGGTAAATTGAAACAATTCGTAAACTCAACCGTGAGAACATAACTCGTACCTTTATCCCTGTATGAACGTACGTCGATGCGTAGTTGCAAATGAATTTTCGATTTTCGCCTGGAATCTGAAAAATACATATTTTGGTCCCTGGATGTAATATGATACAGCCCAGATATGTCGACGCGTATACCGCAGTGAGTGAAAGATTCGTACAAACAGACACCGCCACCAGACAAATGCGTACCACATACTGTTTACTTCGCTGTCAGTATATCGTACGTACGTCAAAAATGGAATGCCGCAGTTACTTAAAATATATAGTAGTACACTTAATATTGTTTTATTTTTTACCAGAAAAGAAATGATCCTATTTTTCTCCCCGACCAATATGGCCAATACTCCCTGACGGGGGGGCCAGCTTTCCCCGACGGGGGGGGGGCCCTGGCCCCCCCCCGGCCCCCCCGCTGGCGCCACCACTGAATTATACATATAAAATAACTTAATAATAACCATCTTGATACGTATTTTCAACAGATTTGAAGTTTTGCAGAACATACATTATTGATATTTGTCATTGAATTCAACTTTAATACTTTAGTTTTTTTATTACCGGAAGTTACCGTATTTCAAAATGGTGTACAGTATAATATTAAATGAATGTTTTTTATCATTTGCTGTAGTTCAGTTAACGATATTGTTGAATTTTGAAGAATAAATATAAAAGCCTGTTTAAGATTGGTGATTATAGTTAAAACATGGAACATAAAGGAGAAGGAAGTGTTAGAAGATTGGAAAGGGCAATGATAAGAAAGATGTGTGGTGTTAACTTGACAGAAAGGAGGAACACAAAGTACTGTAGCTCATGGAACATGGAAGTGAAATACTGCCAGTCTTGGAAGTTGTTATGAGGAATAGCTGGAGACTGATAGGACAAGTCAAGAAAAGGTAGATCAGTATATATAGGAATCAATAACGCAGAGCTTAGCATCCAGAAGACTGGAGGAAGACTATAAGAAGTGGAGAGATGGTAGCAGCCTCATGCATCAAGTGACAGTCAGAATGCCTTGGAAATTGCTGCTGTAACACAAAAATTATTTCCATATTTGACGCCTTGAATAAGTGCATTTTGTAGGATTGTAGATAATAAATAAATCATTTTGTTTGACAAATCCAAAAGAAATTACTCACATTCTTTAGCTTTCGCCATCTTGGCTGATGGCTTGATCACAAGTGATCCGGTCCACTGCTACTTCCTGGAAATCTGTTGTTATTGTTTCTAGGTGAACGTCATAATTTTTCGTAGCAATGATGTGTATACGTGATTGAGAAATACAGCCCCTTCGTCGCGGTTGATTGCGTTAGCCCCCCTCTTTCTGATTTGGATTGCCTCTCTGATTCTACGCTTGAATGGGTTAGAGTCTCTATCAAGAATTTTAGCCCCCCTCCCAATCGATGATGTGGTTTTCTTGAGCTGCATGTGGTCTGTGATGGCAGATTTGTGGATTTCGGATGTTGATTCCTTTCTAGTTGCCCGGGTGTATTTACGATCGAAGACCTTTTCAGTGTCTTTTTGGTGTTCTTAATAGTCTTACTCCAAATTGCAGACCTGTTTTCCCAATATACGATTTCTTGCAACTTTTGCAAGGAATGTTGTAAAATATGTCACTTCTTTAAGTGATGTACTTCTTGTCTTTGGGGTGGACTAGAGTGCTTTTAAGAGTGTTCGTTGGACGCATGGCGGTGGAAATACCATATTTCTTTAAAATCCGCTGAGCTTGTTATGCCACTCCTTCGACATAAGGTTCTTATTCCTTTGGTTTGTGTAGTTTATTTGTTGTTTGACTCTAACCAGTGACCACTTGGGGTATCCACATTTCCTAAGCGCATTCCTGATTTTAACTTCTTCTTTCTTATCCGCCTCCTCTGCTATGTTCTCCATTCTATCCATGAGCGTTCTGATGACCCCTAGATTTTGGTGTAGAGGGTGTTGAGATTACAAGTTCAGGTACTGGTCAGTATGTGTCTTTTTCCTGTACACCAGTAATTTCAGTGACCCATCTTATTTCCTGACAATTAATGTGTCCAGGAAAGGGATTTTTCCCTGATCTTCTTCCTCAAACGTGAACTTAATGTTGCCCGTTGGATCGATGGAGTTGAGGTGGTCAGTAAATTTTTGTGCACTGTCTGTACCAAATATCTGACGATAAATTTGTCCTCTGAAGCTGAAATATTATGTTGTGCAGATAAATTCTAAAAGAGCAATAACATCGTCCGGGTTTAAATAAGTGTTTTGGTAGAGTTTTGTCATTTAACAGTTAAAGACCCATTCCCTACAATTTGTGACGTTTTGTAAAAATAATACATATATATTACTTTAAAAACATTAAACCAGGTCATTCCTTGTCTTAAATGTACGTTTTATGATAAATTATGATAAAAAGTGAGAAATAATGCACTACCTAAGTAGCTCGCAGCGAATGACCTCTCGTGGATGGTCTTTAGGCCTAGCCTAGCTAGGCTAGTTTTGTAGGCCTAGCTGGTAAACATTGGTAACTTACGAACATCGTTCAATCTAGTTATATACCTAGCCTGATGTTGTATAGTTGCTGCATTTAAAATTGTCTTTCTATTTTTGCCAGACTCTGTTGATACAAATTGGGGAAAACCAGGTATTTTCGCTGAAAAGTTAGGAGTCTTCCATTTATTTTGTCCTCACGATCGATCAAAAAGTGGGTGAATTACAGAAGAAAAACAAAAATATCAATCCGCGCGCAATGCATTTTGGGATTTATAGCGGGCCGCTAAAATTACTAAATTAAAATTATTTTTCACATTTTTAACCATTTAAAGACAAAAAAGTTATCTCAATAGGACCATATAATATTTATTTTTACATTAAATGTAGTTTGTGACCTTAAATTAGATCTAAAAAACGTAGGGAAGGAGTATTTAAGTAATTGTTATCTTGGATTTCCTATTTTCCATATATCTTTAAAGTGAGTTTGTAAAATCCAAAAATCAAACTTATAATCACGAGTTACTTATTTTACCTAAATTTTTTGTAAAATTATAATAGTCTCTTGTTTAGTATGAAACAAAAACAATGAATGAAACAGAAATCAAGATCACCTACAAGACCTATACTGTACATACCTTACCATTTCTTTTAACACTTTGACTGCCAAACACGAAAATCTTCGTTTTTTGGAAAATACCTGTCGAAATAACATACACCGCGCATCACAGTAGCGCGTACAGCGATGGTTTGGCGCATTGTGTATCGGTCGCGCGCTAGCTAAGCCGCCGAAGCATTACAAAGGTTTATGTGGATTGGCATGTTTGTTTGTTATCTGAATAAAAAATAATGGATGAATTTTCAATATGAAGTCTTTAATTTTATTATTGTATGTATTGTTTTGGTGTTTCACTGTAAGTGGCTGTGTTTCACACAACAAACTTGTTTAGAAATGGTATGAATATTATCATCAGTTTACTAGCTAGGCTAGTAGTACTAGGCTATAGCCTAGGCCTAGTCGTAAAACGGTTCCGGACCAACTTTAGGCCAAGTTAACTAGGCCTGGTGTCTTTACTATGTGGATTTTGGCGAAACATTGATGTAAGATTTATGATTTATAAAATGCAATACATTTTTCGATAGTGATAACTTGTTTTTATAGGCCTACCGGTGCCGTGTAAGTAACTTTTTTGTTGTTTGTTGATCTCACCGGGCGATATTTTCATATTTTGATGTCTTGCACAAAATCGCGAATATCTCGACTTTCTTGCGCGAAACTACGAAAAACTCAAAAAGTGGGTTACTTTCATTTTACTATTACGATTTACATATTGCGATTTGAAAATCGTTCTTGGTACCATTGTAAAGCTAAAATCTTTATGATTATTTTCTATATATAAATTTACGTAAGGGCAAAATTCGGTAAATCGCGCGTTATTTCTAGAATGTTTACTCGATGGTATATAAAGTTGGTTCGTACTTTCGGTGCTGATTTTAACCGCCTGGTGTAACCCTGTTTACTAATTAAATTGAGTTCGATAATTAGTTATTGACGATTAAAACGAATTTAGGTTCAACGATTTGCCCCAAATAGGGGTGTTTTTCGATCGCGGTATACACTGTCTAATGGATGTCCATCTGGAAAAATACCCGCAGACGATAATACGAGGATGCTTCGCATTTTCCTATCTCCTCCTACGATAATTGTTTTTAATGGCTGAAAACCGGTTGAACAGCTCGAGTACAGCATCATAATGTTGAAGACAGGCCGATTTTCTTTAAAAAATACTATTTTGATAGATTTAATATACGTTTATACAAATGTATTGATTTGTGATGAATGGAACATTCCAATCTCTGTTCCACAAGTGTCTATTCCCTCAGGCGTCGTAAAGGCAAGTACTGTATACTCATAACAGAAATTCGATCCATTCTGTGCTGCAGAGGTTGGATATAGATTTTCCTAGCGTTTTCAGTCGCCGTATATTTATGTACAAATCTTTATTATTGCAGTTAAACCACCCACATCATCACCCTTCCCTCACTGGCATGAGTAGCGTTGTAAAGCCAGTAGAGGATAGGCCTACAGTGCATCACAAACCAACTTAAGTATGAATTAGCTCTAAGAAACAACTGAAAACCATTAGGCCTACTAATTAAGTTGAGTTAGATAATTTAATATTTCTTGACGATTAAATCGAATTTGTGATTTGCCCCGAATAGAGGTGGTTTTCACAAATTGTTTTACATTATATAAACATATACACGTCGTAGTGATGTACCGTTACACGTACTGTACTTTTCAATCGACTAGGACGGTGATAGTTTCAACAAAGTATTACATCGCAATGTTTTACTGTGTTTAGTGGTATATTATTTGTAAAACATGAAAACAATTAATATGTCGTTACTAAATGGATAAAGAATATATTTAAAAATTGTTCCTCTTTGCACCCATCCTCTTCCCCATACCTCAACCCTAATGTTACATATAAAACACAAATTAAGTTTGTTTAAATTTGACTTAAACAATTGTCTCATTTTGTGACAAGTTTCTCTTTCGGAAGTAATTCCCAGGGTGCTAATTTTAGTTGAGTACATAAATCACAGTGTCTATTTATTCGTTCCTGTAAACGACATGTATTATTGTCCTGCGGTACGTATTTTGAAATCGCCAGTTTTTTAACGCTGAAATTAGTATGTATTCGAGAACCATCTGTGGGCACGACCTAGATGGTACGCGAGCGAAGCGAGCGTACCATCTAGTAGTCTAAATTACATGTAAATCAGATCACATACATAGTTTCAATCAGCTTTAATAAAAACATCGAATTGGGCTATAAACGCTGGCGGTGGCAGTTTCTAACTGGAAAAACCTTTGGCAGTCAAAGTGATAATATTGAGATGGTATGAGTACTGTAGAAGCAAAATATAAAATATATATTAATTTATTGTATACCACCATTTCTCTTCCCCAATTTAATATACCTGTTGCTTGAGGCCTTATCTTTGTAATTATTCAACACTTTTTAAAATGTCTAATTGTATTTACTGATGGAAAGACTACTTTACTTTATTAAGTGTCAGACTTACATTGCATACTTACATAAAATAATAGTCTTTAATAGTGGATTTTTTAATGTCCTTAAGTGTTTATTGGCTATTGGTTGAACATTAATAAATAATAATATTATAAACTAGCTGTTTCCTATCCAATGGACTGGCACTATCTAATTAGTGAATTCATGATAACCTTTCTATGACCTGATTGTGAAATTGGTCTAAAGATACATTTTTTTTGTTGCTTAATATAACATAATCTAATTGCTAACGGGAAATTAATTAGTGACCCATCTCAAAAGGTTTTGGTCACATGCACATGTAAGAAGGAGGTCTGTTCGTACTATAAAATTTACAGATTTAATGGTTGCGTTGCTTCCCAAGGGTATAAAGTTTGCAGCAAATTTTTCAATTATACCTTTAAACTGGAAGACAATAATTACTTGATAACAAGAATCGCTTCTTTGTTTATATATCGTCTTCACCGACCACTGTTTTATTGTGGAGTACATGTGGTACATCAAAAAGCAAAATAAAACTTAGTTAAAATAAAATGGATTTAATATTGTTAATCATAATTCATTGACAATTTTAAGGTTGGTCACAGGGCCTGTTTCTATAGAGCAGAGAATACGGTTTTGAATACCGTTCTTTTCAAGAAAAACGGTTTCAAAAACCCCAATTGATTGCGGTCTCGATCGCAAAGAACCGTTCTGAAAGCAATTTTTAGCTGCAACACAATCGCGGTCTCAATTTTACCCCAAAAACTGAACTCTGCAGTCTGCTGCACTGGGACGATTGCGGTCAACTCGCAGTCAAACCCGCGCGATAGGACCTAGCCCTAAGTCATTTTTATTTCTCTAGATAGTGAGTATTTAACTAAAAAAAATGTTGACCGATGCCATTACGAGGTTTGTAAAAAATATGTGAAGGGAAAAAGATGAGGGGACTTGTCGGGAGTCGGAAGAAAGACTCACGTAGGCCTAGGCCTACATGTTTTTAAGAATATTGTAAAGCGTGTGAAAGCTAGACGAGTTCAACTTGACAATATCAGAGGGTGCGACGTACCTATACTTTAACCAACGACCACAATAACGTTTCAGGTAATAATTCCCCCTTCCATGATGAAATGGATGCTATTTCTTGGGGATCGCACTATGCAAAAAAAAGTAAACTTGACCTCGATCCAATCGCGCTTCCGCCTAACGAACTGCATTGTGGTGTATATAATGACGTCATTCATAACGAACGCACATGGACGGAACCGGTTTTATTGGAGTACAAATTGAGCTGCAACGCGATCTTTATTTATAAACAACAGCCGAAACCGGTTTCCAAAAAACCGTTCTTTTTTTATTTTTCAATAGAAACAGGCCCACAAAAGACCTAGGCCTATCTGTAGGTCATTTCACAACGGCTACCTCGCCCTTGCCGCCACCCTTGGGATAACCGGAAAAATATAATTTTCAGTACAATTTTGACTAGGGGTCGTCACTTAAGCATGTCAAAATAAGACTTTGCTGTTTACAATGTTTTTTTAGTACATGATAATACGTAATTAAGTTATCCTACTTTAGTTGACATATAGCTTCATATTTCACCTTGACAACTCCTTTTGTTAAATTATCTAAATATCAAAAAGGAAATGACCTCTAAAGTATAATAATAGTATTATAATAATAATGTACCAGTAATTAAAGTACATAGTTTACTGATGATAAAGAAATCCTTTTATGATGCAATTTAGTACGAGTTGTGAATATCTCATAGTCATTTTCTCCATAAGATCATTTGTCAAATACATTGTTGCCAAACCTAGAATTTTCAGTAATGACACTTACATAATCTTTCAAATTAGTTGATAGACCCTCCCTCTTTAGCTATATGTGGACCAAGTCTCCATGGAATCGTTATTTTAAATGGAAAATTATGATTATTTATTAAATGGTTAATTGCAGTAACAGGTCAATGATTTATCATTAGTATGATAAATTATTCTTAATTTCAAATACTTGTTACAAAAATGGTAAAATATTTTGATCACCCGCTATTCAATCCTGAAGGAATTCTATAGAGGTCCTTTAATTATAGTTTTATATACAATATCTTGTCTTATCCAGTGGTTTCGAATTAACAGCTATCCTGCAGGTTTAAAAAAATAAAATCTAAAAAAAAATATATGTTGATTCAGCGTAATATGTGTCAACCAATTTTATATTAATCAAAAGTTTTTGCGAATGAACCATCTGTGTACACTTAGTGGAGGAGAAGCAAACGAAGTACCCTCTAGCATTTATTTTATCTATGTATTTTAATGAGAATAATAATGCTTTAGTGTTTTTTTCCTCTTTTGTTAAAGATTTTTTACAATTAATAATTATGAAATACATTGTTACTGTTTAAACTACTTAGCACATCTCAACCAGATAATACTATGGTGTACTTGAGTGTTTTGCGGTCTTTGTACTTCAATATACTGCCATTCTAATTTTTACAATAAAATAATTTTTATATCTTGATAGATATATAAATATGGTATAGATTAAATATATTATACAATAAAGGTGTTTATATTCAATTTTTAGCAATATTTATTTACAGTAGGCCCCTATTAAGGGGACAACCTTCATGACCCAACAAATTGTCCCATTAATTTTGCCTCTTTAATAAGTATTCTGCTCCTTTTTATTTACTGTCTTTTTAAAATCGATTTTTTTCTTGTTTGTGTCTCTGCATTTTTCTGGTGATCAGAAAATATTATTGAAGTTATTATTAACATAAGTTGTATAAATAAGTATATACCTGTACTTACATACTATTGTAACACTTGTTAATATTAATAAAAATATGTAAAAATAGATTATAATAAATTTACATACTGTATTGTAGCATATGTGGTTGAATTAATGCCTTAGGTACCTTCAAAATCAATAGCAAGATAAAAAAAACAACATTTAAACAACCTTAAACTATGATATTTAATAATGTACCCATTTTATTGGCTGTTCTTGTATCATATCACATTTGTAATCTCATTCTAAAATGCAAACGATGTCTTTTTGCATGTCCTAGCTATCGACATCCAAGATGCAAGACTAAAACCGAAATAAATGATAGAGTACTAAAAGTTTACTTTAGGACAGTAGGAATAATAATAACCTTTTCTATTTCATGCCTAGATAAACCGACATTAGCCTATTCCCTCCGAGAAGAGAGCTGGGATGCTCCCACTTGAGGGCAGGGTTCATGGAATGTACCATTATCTCATGGGTGTTTCATAAAATTTATATATTTGGTTTGTTTCATTTGGAACATGATATACTTTGTGTTCATTGGATGAAGAGAATATTTTGTTGAAAGATTGTCAGTTCCATTCAACCCACGAAAATATTATCCCCATTCAACTCATTAATATAACATTAATTGTGTTACTTGCAGTGAGGTAAAGCCGAAGGCTAGAGGACGTACTCCAGACTGAAAAATGATTCCAACAGGAGGGGACCCAACAAGATGGCGGCCATAAATGTGTTCAAAAACATTATTTAATATAAAAAATAATAATCTAATGTAATACATTTAGACCACATAAATTACAACACTTCTTGTCAAAGCACAGTGAAGTTTTTATAAAATTAAATATAATTATTGTTAATCGTAATAGAATGAATAATTTCTTGGTAATCTAGCATTTTTCGTTTATACGCTTAACGCGTTGCGGTGCGTATCGTTCTCACGCAGATAGACTTTTAAATCACCTTCTTGAATGTTTGACCACTTTATAGTCTAGGACAAAAATCTGAAAAGATGCTTAGAAATCAAGTTAGGGGGAGCGGAATGTTAGAGGCTGTCAACATAGCCAGATATCCTAATTAAACCCTTCTGATCACTCTAATCCCTGTTGACACTTAATTTTTTGCCTCGTATTGAAACGCCATTTTTGTATAAAATGAGGATAAAATCAGATCTAAATAAGGTAGATACACAATCTTGGTGTCTAAACACATGTACTTCAGACACGGAATCCATTAGGCCTTGTTGACACTTCAGTTTTTGCCTCGTATTAAAATGGCAGCCATTTTTCAAAATGGCCGCCATTTTTATATAAAATGTGGATATAAAATCAGATCTAAATAAGGTAGATACACAATCTTGGTGTCTAAACACATGTACTTCAGACACGGAATCCATTAGGCCTTGTTGAGACTTCAGTTTTTGCCTCGTATTAAAATGGCAGCCATTTTTCAAAATGGCCGCCATTTTTATATAAAATGTGGATAAAATCAGATCTAAATAAGGTAGATACACAATCTTGGTTTCTAAACACATGTACTTCAGACACGGAATCCATTAGGCCTTGTTGACACTTCAGATTTTGCCATGTATTGAAATAGCGGCCATTTTTCAAAATGGCCGCTAATTTTATAGAAATGTGCATAAAATCGGAGCGAATCGGATCGCCTTTTAACCACCAACTGATTTTAAACGGTTATTTTAGGACCACAAATTTAGCAGAAATACAGTCGATATAAAGATTATATTTTATTTGGTGATATGCATCAGAAACAAACCAAAGTTAGAAAACATGATCATTTCAAAAATAATTTATGTCTATTCTGTTCCTGGCTTGGTTTCCGACATTTTCCTTTTTTCTGATGGCTATGTTTCCACCTACATGTTTTGACACTTGAATCTCATGTTTCCGAAACTTCTTTTCTTCTGACACTTCCATACAGTATATCCGACACCTACATGGTTTCGGACACTTCTATGCTTCCCACATTTGTATATTTCTGACACTTCTATGTTTCAGACATTTGTATATTTCTCACACATTTCCGATATTTGCATGGTTTCTGACACTTCTACATTTCTGACACTTATTATTAAAGTTTTATCTCAATGAAAGGATGTACAAATACATTCTATATCAACATGTATAAATCCAAAGGCAAAATACTAAAAAAATGACAATGCTGTGGGTATCAGTGGCTGGATCTCAATGGAGATACAAAATAACAATGCTGTGGGTATCAGTGGCTGGATCTCAATGGAGATACAAAATGACAATGCTGTGGGTATCAGTGGCTGGATCTCAATGGAGATACAAAATGACAATGCTGTGAGTATCAGTGGCTGGATCTCAATGGAGATACAAAATGACAATGCTGTGGGTATCAGTGGCTGGATCTCAATGGAGATACAAAATGACAAAGCTGTGGGTATCAGTGGCTGGATCTCAATGGAGATACAAAATGACAATGCTGTGGGTATCAGTGGCTGGATCTCAATGGAGATACAAAATGACAATGCTGTGGGTATCAGTGGCTGCATCTCAATGGAGATACAAAATGACAATGCTGTGGGTATCAGTGGCTGGATCTCAATGGAGAGAAAAAAGCGAAAATCTAAATCAAAACGATAAAGTAAAACATATGTATATATAATTATAAATCCAAAGGCAAATTACTGAAAAAATGACAATGCTGTGGGTATCAGTGGCTGGATCTCAATGGAGATACAAAAAAAAGCGAAAAGCTAAATCAAAACGATAAGTAAAACAGCCAGAAAAGTTAGCAGAGCTTTCGGGCAACACTAGCCCTTCATCAGTGCAATATATATTAATTAATTTAATTTCAGTATATCACCTGGCGGTTTCGAATTAATGTTCATTGCCTAATGTGTTTATATATATACATATATATAAACAAATCAGGCAAAGAACATTAATTCTAAACCGCTCGGTGATATACTGAACTTTAATTAATTCATTTGAAACGATAAAGATGAGGAAATCTGTGAGAATGAGAAAAAGTCGCTCCAACCGAGACTCGAACTCGGACCGTCTGCTTGATATGCAGTTGCCCTAACCATTAGACCACTGGGGCTTTCATGGTATTGTTCAAACTCGATTGGATAGCGACTCTTTAACACTCTCAGCGTGGTACGGTGGAACAGCACTAGTCCTCAGTTGTACGCACGCGCAACAGAGATCAAATTGATACGCCCTCATCTTTCAGTATTTTTATTCACGAGGCGGGATCTCCGAAGAGATACTTTTATATATATAAACAAATCAGGCAAAGAACATTAATTCTAAAACGCCCGGTGATATACTGAACTTTTATAAACACATTAGGCAATGAACATTAATTCTAAACCGCCCGGTGATAATGATATACTGAAATTGAATTAATTAATTTGAAACGATAAAGATGAGGAAATCTGTGAGAATGAGAAAAAGTCGCCCCAACCGAGACTCGAACTTGGACTGCCTGCTTGATATGCAGATGTCCTAACCATTAGACCACTGGGGCTTTCATGGTATTGTTCAAACTCGATTAGATAGCGACTCTTTAACATTGTCGGCGTGGTCTGGCGGAACAGCACTAGTCCTCAGTTGTACGCACGCGCAACAGAGATCAAATTGATACGCCCTCATCTTTCAGTATTTTTATTCATGAGGCGAGATCTCCGAAGAGATACTTTTATATATAAACACATTAGGCAATGGACATTAATTCTAAATCGCCCGGTGATATACTGAACTTTTATAAACACATTAGGCAATGAACATTAATTCTAAACCGCCCGGTGATAATGATATACTGAAATTGAATTAATTAATTTGAAACGATAAAGATGAGGAAATCTGTGAGAATGAGAAAAAGTTGCCCCAACCGAGACTCGAACTCGGACTGCCTGCTTGATATGCAGATGTCCTAACCATTAGACCACCGGGGCTTTCATGGTATTGTTCAAACTCGATTAGATAGCGACTCTTTAACATTCTCGGCGTGGTCTGGCGGAACAGCACTAGTCCTCAGTTGTACGCACGCGCACCAGAGATCAAATTGATACGCCGTCATCTTTCAGTATTTTTATTCATGAGGCGAGATCTCCGAAGAGATACTTTTATATATAAACACATTAGACAATGGACATTAATTCTAAACTGCCCGGTGATATACTGAAATTTAATTAATTAATTTGAAACTATAAAGATGAGGAAATCTGTGAGAATGAGTAAAGGTCGCCCCAACCGAGACTCAAACTCGGACCATATATATATACTGTAACAACCCGGCGGTTTAGAATTAATGTTTTTTTGCCTACTGTAAACACAGTAGGCAAAGAATTAGAATTAATGTTCTTTGCCTACTGTGTTTATATATAAACACAGTAGGCAAAGAACATTAATTCTAAACCGCCCGGTGATATACTGAAATTTAATTAATTAATTTGAAACGATAAAGATGAGGAAATCTGTGAGAATGAGAAAAAGTCATATATATATATATATAAATCAAAGAGCTGCATAGGCAGGATATAGAAAAAAATCAAAATCAAATAAGTTAAAACTGCCTCAATATAAGTTTATTTTTACGACATGTTTTGGGCATAGCCCATCATCAGGTGAAGAGAATTGTAACAAAGGATAACATATAAGTCACAAAATTAAATAATAAAAGCCAATCAAAGATGTTTACAAACAAAAGGCATAGTTATAAAGGCATGCCTCCAAAAGCTTTGGGGTACAAAGCAGAAATGGTTGCTTATAAAGCAGGAAATTTAAGGTGAGAAATGATCGGATATTGCAATTTCTGGTGTTAAGGTATGTAATGGTTCTGAGACATCTCGTAGAATTATAGAAGAAAGAATAATTGTTAAGCTTGTCAATCTTGCCCATACCGGCATAAATGTACAATTTAGATCTTTTAAACATTAATTTTGCCAGAGACATTCACATATTAACAATTATTCACACTTGAAGTTTTTGTCTTTGTTTTAAATTTCCTGCTTTATAAGCAACTATTTCTGCTTTGTACCCCAAAGCTTTTGGAGGCGTGCCTTTATAACTATGCCTTTTGTTTGTTAATATATATTTTGATTTGCTGATTTGTTTTATAATGTAATTTTGTGACTTATGTTATCCTTTGTTACAATTCTCTTCACCTGATGATGGGCTATGCCCAAAACATGTCGTAAAAATAAACTTATATTGAGGCAGTTGTATCAATATGGCTACTGTGTGTACATTATACATTTCTTTTTATTTGATAATGCTTTGATGCATTAAATAATAATTACAGTTGTCACATATTAATAATAAATAAATCTTTGAATAATACAGTAGATACAGTATTGTTTGCCCATAGCAATTTACAATTCACTGTTCATAATAGTAATTAAAAATTTGATTGCCACAGTTCTTCAATCATTTGTTTTTCACTTTACAAATAATTCCTGATTAAATATATCCAGTGGTTTTTTAAAAGTCATATGTGCAGGGACAAGTGCTACCACTAGCATTAATTTAGAGTAAAGTATTACAGTTACACACACTCAACTAAATATGTTCAAGGCGAGGTGAAGTGCCAGCCAGCTAGACTTACAGTAGGCCTATTACTAGTTGAAAATGCTGAGAAAAGACCGTTTCGTTTGAACCATCATGATCCCTTCTGCCTTCAGCTATATGCTTGATTAGTACGTCTTTAAAGCTAGGCGTAAGTCTGTTTCCTCCCTGGCAATTCACAGATATCTTCCCATTAATTTTGTCTACCCTTGTATGTTTATACTTGAGTAGGCCTACCATAACTGTTTTATTGTCTCGTCATTGTCCTTATCCATACTTTGTTTTGTAGTGGTTTGTCCATGTTCACCATCTTGTCTTTTGTTTCCGTCTGATAGATCTAAAGATAAACCTATATGAAATTGTATAATCATTTTTATTACGCTCTTATTATGTGGTTTTAACACTGCACTATGTAATACATTACAATATTTTTCTATTGTAATTTCTTAAGTCCTCCTTTACAATAATGACATTTCATTTTATATACATGAAGTAGTCAGTATTGCATATTAACAAAGTAGAGTTAATACTTTTTTTTACAGAATAAATAAAATACATTTCAAAAGTTAGGTATAGAGAATTAATGTTAACAAATTTATTGTAATTTAAAAAACCTTTTAGCGAATGAGATGCATCGGCTATTAGAGCTATAAGTGCTTTATAAAATTCTTATGTTAGAATAAGATAAAATGACATTACAAAGGCTCTAGCCTTGTTAAGTATGTTAAATTACTCATTTAAATATTCTCTCTTGTGATCAAAGAGAATAAACCGATCATGTTTTTTATATCCGTATATCCCAATTCATTACGTGGTATAAATGCAGATACCCATAAATTTAAAACTAATTAAAGGGAAAAGAAGATAAATTTATGTATAATAATTAAACCTATAAATTATGTAAAATTTGCACTATTTTTAGTAAATAAAAGAGATAAAGTGAGTTACACTTTATTCATAGAATTTAGTATATGTTGGACAGATAGCTGTATCTTCTTGTGTATGCTATGTGGAGTATTGGAGTTTCAACATTCAAAACAATTAATATTTGATTAAAATCTTGGATATAATTGGATTGTTATTAATTTGTTTTATTAATTGAAGGTAACATTAAAACATTTAGAATATTTATATAACAGGTGCAGTAGGGTCATAGGTTTGAGTGCTGAGAGGCATTTTATCATACAGTATACCGTATATTTCGGTGTATATAAGACGCACCCCCTAACTGAGACTGAGAGTAAAATATCGGTATTTTTTATATCGTCGAAAAATTTTTTATTTCATCAAAACAATGTTTTTTTAAATTGTAATCAATATTATTGTAATAATATATTTTGTTATATCTACAACGGCGTCCTTTATTTAGGTTTTTTCTTAACTAGACTCGGCCGCGCCCAGCCTCAACAAGTTCTTTCTAACTTGTTATTCATGAGTTTCGCACCCGCAACATCGAGTGCATGACCGTGTGTGTAACACGTACGTTTGTGGGCTAGCCTCGCTCGATCATTTCGAGAGGGCGCACGTTTTCACGGACAATCGTATTCGATTAGTATCTATGTATCCGAGAAGTGTGTATGCTAGGTCCATGCTATAATCACCTGGAGAATATACTAGTCGAATACCGTACACCATGTGGCCGCCAAGAAGGGCTTGCGCTGGGGGTACGGCGGTCGGCGATCATGCATATAACTATAAATAAATACTATTTCAATCGTAAAATTTTATCAGAGCGCCTAAAACAAACATAATGAACAAATCTTTTCATAATATTTAGTATAACATCATGCTAAAATGCCTTGAAAACTAGGCAGAAGCAGGTTGCCGTTACGTTAGTATACTCTAGCTAGGCCTAGCCTACTCAGGCCTAGCAAACGAGGTGACGATATGTACAATCTGTGTGGTGAGGCATTGATGTTCGGTGTATAAAACGCACCCTTAATTTAGAGGTCAAATTTGCGTGTCAAAATTGCGACTTATACACCGAAATATACGGTAATCAATTTGTGGGACTTTCTGTTATGAGCTATATGAGCAGTAGTTACTGTATGCTACACAGTACTGTCTTACACTGTATTACTTTTTGTAAATCTACAGTAGGTGCAAAAAATAATGTCATCTTTAAAAAGATGGATTGACATTATAAAAGAGGACCGATTATAATCCATAACAATTTTATTATCAAAGATATTTGTTGTTAATACTGTTGAGGTACAGTAGTAATGTATTAAAGATAGTACCCTTTTTTGAATATTTTTATAGTAAATTTACATTGAATGAGACTGAGCTGATCCATTGTAACTAATGTCTTTAAAAACACTGTATCATCTTTTGTAAATCTAGGTAAAATCATATGAATGACTCAGACTTAAGATGTGGATTGACATTTACAAGAAAACTGATTAGTGTCTATATTAACAATTTTACTGAGCAAAGATAATTGTTTTATGGATCTGTTCTAATAATGTGAAGGTATTGAGACCTTTTTTAGAATATTTTATATTAGATATTTCATTGAACAGGTAGGTACAAAACTTGTACAGACGTGCAACACTGACTTTTATGATTTGCATTTTAGACTAACATGACTGACTAGTGTCCTCAAAACATTAGCCCATCTTTTGGGGTTTTTTTCTCAAGAATCTATGTAGCTGGATGGCACAATATTGTTTTATTGTTATTCTTTACCTGTTCACATAGTGAAAATAGAATATTCTTCCAAATCCTTTGTTTTGGTCATAGTGATTTGCAGAGGGTTGTGCAAGGTTAATGCTTTTGCTGTTTGGAAAGAGAAATGTGTCGATTTTTCAAAAACTTTTATCATTTTCACCCTTCCATCTAAAAAAAAGAAGCAAAACAGTAGTTTCAAATTTTTGTTTTATGAATTGCCTTAGACTGTTATAGCTGTCCAATAGTCATGATATATTCAATATTAAGCAGTTCAGAGGAAGTTTGTGCTGTTTCCACTGTGAAATCTGTCAATATATTCAAAAATTGATGTTCTGTTACAGTAATAATCAATATTGATTAATGATATGAAGGAGGTTTGTGCGAGGTTTTGAGGTTTGCTCTGTAGATTCTGTTTTCCAAAAGATGATCTTTTTTCACCTAAAAAGGTTACATCATTTCCAGTAAATAATGAATACATTTTATTTGTAGATAAATTGTCATTTGTCCAAGTCAATAATTAAGAAGTTTAGAGGCAGTTTGTGATGTTTGTACTGTGAAGTTTAGAGGCAGTTTGTGATGTTTGTACTGTAAAGTTTAGAGGCAGTTTGTGATGTGTGTACTGTGAAGTTTGGAGGCAGTTTGTGATGTTTGTACTGTGAAGTTTAGAGGCAGTTTGTGATGTTTGTACTGTGAAGTTTAGAGGCAGTTTGTGATGTTTGTACTGTGAAGTTTGGAGGCAGTTTGTGATGTTTGTACTGTGCAGTTTAGAGGCAGTTTGTGATGTTTGTACTGTGCAGTTTAGAGGCAGTTTGTGATGTTTGTACTGTGAAGTTTAGAGGCAGTTTGTGATGTTTGTACTGTGAAGTTTAGAGGCAGTTTGTGATGTTTGTACTGTGAAGTTTAGAGGCAGTTTGTGATGTTTGTACTGTGAAGTTTAGAGGCAGGTTGTGATGTTTGTACTGTGAAGTTTAGATGCAATTTGTGATGTTTGTACTGTGAAGTTTAGAGGCAGTTTGATGTTTGTACTGTGAAGTTTAGAGGCAGTTTGTGATGTTTGTACTGTGAAGTTTAGAGGCAGTTTGTGATGTTTGTACTGTGAAGTTTAGAGGCAGTTTGTGATGTTTGTACTGTGAAGTTTAGAGGCAGTTTGTGATGTTTGTACTGTGAAGTTTAGAGGCAGTTTGTGATGTTTGTACTGTGAAGTTTAGAGGCAGTTTGTGATGTTTGTACTGTGAAGTTTAGAGACAGTTTGTGATGTTTGTACTGTGAAGTTTGGAGGCAGTTTGTGATGTTTGTACTGTGCAGTTTAGAGGCAGTTTGTGATGTTTGTACTGTGAAGTTTAGAGGCAGTTTGTGATGTTTGTACTGTGAAGTTTAGAGGCAGTTTGTGATGTTTGTACTGTGAAGTTTGGAGGCAGTTTGTGATGTTTGTACTGTGAAGTTTAGAGGCAGTTTGTGATGTTTGTACTGTGAAGTTTAGAGGCAGTTTGTGATGTTTGTACTGTGAAATCTGTCAATTTATTCAAAAATTGATATTCTGTTGTACAGTCATGATATATAATCAATATTATTAGCGATTTGGATGAGTTTTGAGAAAGGATTTTTTCAATTTGAAATTGGAAATCTTTAAGGTCTTGAGATAGCATCTGGCATAGTTTTTAGGTCGTCAGGAGAACAGTTTTTTTTCCAACTAGACAATTCATCTGTCTTGTCGTACGACGCTCTCTGTCTTCCCTTTCCTTTCCAAAACAGTTTTCACCTAAAAAAAAAAACTAACTTAAAAACCCATTTCCTACGTTTTTTAGATCTAATTTAAGGTCACAAACTACATTTAATGTAAAATAAATGTAGTCCTATTCAGATAACTAAACAGTTAAAAATGTGAAAAATAAGACGATTCTAATAATTTTAGTGGCCCACTATAAATCACAACATATGCATTGCGCAGGGATTGATATTTCTGTTTTTTCTTCTGTAATTCACCCACTTTTTGATCGATGGTAAGGCCACAATAAATGGAAGACTTCTAACTTTTCAGCGAAATACCGGGTTTCCCCCAATTTGTATTAACAACAGAGTCTGGCAAAACAAAAACACAATTAATGCAGCAACTATACAATGTCAGGCTAGGCCTATAGCTAGCGTACAATGTTGTACGTCACCAATGTTTACCAGTTAGGCCTACAAAACTAAGCCTAGCTAGGCTAGGCCTAAAGGCTGCCCACAAGAGGACAATTACCGCGAGCTATTTGGTGGTGCATTATTTCTCTCTTTTTATCATAATTTACCATAAAACGTACATTTAAGACAAACAAGGAATGATCTAGTTAAATGTTTTTATGCATTATTTCTACAAAACGTCACAAATTGTAGGGAATGGGTCTTTAACAGTTTCAATATTTTTCTTTCATAAATTGTCATTCAAGTTGTGATAAAATCAATATTAAGTTGACGTTTGCATATTTTGCGCAGTTTAGCAATACCCTCTAAAAGTAGTTTTAAATGTTGACTAAAAATTGAAATTTATGATTGTACTTAAAATTATTCTATAATTGATTTACATAGTTAATTTGATTTGCTGGTTAACGTTTCCTAAAAATCAAGGTAGAATATTTAATTTTGTTAATATTAGACAACAGATCATATTCTATTTATTAATAGCATATTTTGCTTCTGGAAATGTGAACTGAATAATACTTTGATATTAATACTAATTACATATTTGGCTCCTGAAATATATTCCAATATCAATAAATATCTACATATGCATCAATTAAAGCTTAAATTACCTATTCTTTCTTTGGATACAATTATTGAAATACTAATTCCATATTGACATGAAATCTAGTATTACTACTAATCATATTTGATTAGTGTTAATAGTTAATATGTTTATTCTAACCAATTAGTTTATTGAAGCTGCTAGAACAATATTCAATTTAGTAATACTGTAGATGCCATAATTTAATTCATGGGCACAAGAATAGGATGATTGCCAATAGCAATGACATCGTAAGAAAGCATGCATATACCAATTAGTGTGTTCCAGCTCCACACAACATAATAAAATATCCTAATGTTGTTAAATGATGATGGATTGTGTGTTGGGATGCTACCACTTGGGACAGGGTTCATAGGATGTACCATTTTCTGATATCATACATCATATCATTTATTTCGCCATTGTAAACAAATAACAGTCGAAAGGCGCTTCACAACGAAATGAAATATACAACAATAGACATTAGGTTTGTAGTGCTCTTATCGGGGAGTAATATGCCAATGTCAGTTTATCCAGGTAAGTTGCACATGGACTACCAAACTGCACTGTTGGATTGTAGTTTAACATTATTTCAAAAGCCCTTTCTCATTAATGTGCCGGCAATGAGTTCCATAACTGTTCCTGTCATACTGAATCACTATAGGCTCTCTCTCCTAGAATCCACCTTACAGTTTCAAAGAGTCCGCAAACAATATAACATTCTGTATGTATAGTACAGTATGTATATCCATAGCAATATAACTGCGACACAACATTCTGGTATGAAGAATGATTTTCGGTGAATGTCTCCGAAAGATTTGATTGACTAGACACAGATTCTCGCAATCCGACTCCACTTTTGGAGTCTTCACACACATATTTTGGCAAGCATGAGTGAGAGTTTAATTTATATCATGACAATGTTTGTGATACTGCACATAGTAATTTTATGGACACGCTTAATGATTACAGATCTGTGACACATTAATTCAATTGAAATGAGAGAAAAAAATCATTAAAAAAATATATACCGCATATGAGCGTCATGGAAACAATTAGCGGATGCAATGTCTACGCAAAACAAGGTCGTGTTCGTACGGTGGTTAAAATAAGCGCTTAATTTCACCCATGCCTCGGGTTATAAATTGAGCGTTGTTCGTACTTGAAATATTTAACCGCTTAAATGCTTAATCGACGAATCACAAACCGGAAATTACGTTTTAAGGTCAGTTGTCTTTACAACCTACTGTACGACCCCATTTTCGCACGCTAGTTTCGTGTTGTATATTTTTTACTCGCGATCTTTCTTTACAATAACAATTACTTGCTACCTTTTACACTGCTTATCCTTGCGACAAACCTTATGCCTCTTAACGCCGATAATCCTGCCGAAATATGCCTTCTCCTGACGACCATTATTTTACTCATTGACGAAGAATTTGAGCCCAATGTTACACGACGGAAACACCACCGACCAGCGGCTCCCCGTCCAGCTAGGCCTACTAAGCGGTCTACACCAACAAGGACAGCACCAGCTGACGATCGCTCTCGAAGCGTGTATGGAAGAGCTTCGTAGGAGAAATGACGGGCCTAGGCAGCGAACGTTTGTCAAAATTTGACACATTGCCTCTATCGGAGATTTATTATCCTCGAAGGCCGAGTATAATTGGATTATCGCTGAAATAACCTGCAAATTTGGTGAACATTTTACCTCAAATTTTTTGTAGCCTGAGGCAAAAGTTAATTGGATCACGCGAACGGAAATCGGGAATAAGCTGGTATTTTCAACCCCTACGAACAGGCCCTATTATGGTCGTGTTCGTACGGTGGTTAAAATAAGCGCTTAATTTCACCCATGCCTCGGGTTATAAATTGAGCGTTGTTCGTACTTGAAATATTTAACCGCTTAAATGCTTAATTGACGAATCACAAACCGGAAATTACGTTTTAAGGTCAGTTGTCTTTACAACCTACGACCCCATTTTTGCACGCTAGTTTCGTGTTGTATATTTTTTACTCGCGATCTTTCTTTACAATAACAATTACTTGCTACCTTTTTTACACTGCTTATCCTTGCGACAAACCTTCATGCCTCTTAACGCCGATAATCCTGCCGAAATATGCCTTCTCCTGACGACCATTATTTTACTCATTGACAAAGAATTTGAGCCCAATGTTACACGACGGAAACACCACCGACCAGCGGCTCCCCGACCAGCTAGGCCTACTAAGCGGTCTACACCAACAAGGACAGCACCAGCTGACGATCGCTCTCGAAGCGTGTATGGAAGAGCTTCGTAGGAGAAATGACGGGCCTAGGCAGCGAACGTTTGTCAAAATTTGACACATTGCCTCTATCGGAGATTTATTATCCTCGAAGGCCGAGTATAATTGGATTATCGCTGAAATAACCTGCAAATTTGGTGAACATTTTACCTCGAATTTTTTGTAGCCTGAGGCAAAAGTTAATTGGATCACGCGAACGGAAATCGGGAATAAGCTGGTATTTTCAACCCCTACGAACAGGCCCCAACATAACAAATGATGATGATGATGTCAGAGTGTAAATGCCACCTCTTTATGTTAGGCTAAATACAGACAACAAGGATTTAGTAAATTCCATTTTTAATTAAATCCAAGTATAACTATAATCCCATGTATAAATATAGCCAGGCCCCCTGTGACCTGTACTTAGTTCATAAATAGTACAGTGATATGCGTAGAAACTGATAAACTAGGGGAGAAATGACATACTCCTATAGTTCTTTTTTGCATAAACAGTTTACTATAAGCAATTTCTGTGCATAGGCGATATACACATCATCATAGAGCAATAAAATAAAATTAGTCTGTATACTGTATGTTGTAGAACATGTCTAGAGTGTTTAGTGAAATACATTATGATGGCGAAATGTGTGCATGCTGAGGCAGCGCTCAGACAAATTACATTATACATTCACTACTGATTTGAAACAAATAAATGAAAGGAGATAATAGAAAAGTACTGTAGGCAATGGGTAGGTGATTATTGTTAAATTAAACATAATTGACATAAAATCTGTATATAAATACTATTAATCATTATCTACTTCTTTAATATTAACAACTTTCCACAAAGACACCCTCATTAACGATGGTATTAGATAAATAAATATTAATTAAACAATAACAAATCATTTATACATTATAATTATTAACACCATGACATACTGTATATTCTAATGAAAGTTGATTTATTTTATAACATTTCAACAACAAATTAATCAAGGTATTTTTCAACTGTCTTTTATTGTATACATGGCTTGCCCGCCACAAGTGTCGATTGGAGTAATCCAATTGATGTTTAAATTCTAGGTCTCTTGCCTCTTCTTTTTTTGCATTTTTAAAAACAAATTTTGATATGTTTTTTTTTAAGCAAAAGTATTTTAATTATTTATTTTTAATACTTCTTTTTGGTCAAATGTTTAAGTTTTATTAGAAAAAAAGAAGAAATAAATGTTACTTGAAATAAGAAATTTATTTCTAGGAAACAAAAAACAAACTCTTGTGGCAACAATTAAAATAATTAATTTTCAAAAGTTATGCTTATGTTTAAAAGAGTCAATCTAGAATGTATCTGTAACTCAGTGCATGTTATAGATATATATCTGTAATCTACCTTGAATGACAAACTACACAAACAAAACTATAGATGTTGACCCTTTTATTGTTCCCTCTTGTCTGTCTGTTTACTTTAAAGTGTATCAAACTGATATTAGCTTGTTAAATAGTAAATTTGCATGGATATAAAAATTGTTTGCTTTGATTTGAATTGACATGTTTTGAAGGGGCCATAATTGGTATTTAATGCCTTTATTGTATCGACAGACTTAAAATACAGTGAATAGTTTTACATTTATATGGTACTAAACTGTATAAGATTTATGCAACAATATACTGTACATGTATGTACTATTTTTTTGATCTGTAAAAGATGTTTTTTTTTTAAATTTTAAGTACAAAAGTATTACTAACAATTTTCGCTGAAGACACAACTGTCAGACATAATTGTCTAAAAGTTTAATATCAATATACGCTATACTGCATGAAGAATATACACCCTATTGACGAAAGTACCGCCATAATTGAATATGCTCTGTCTCTGCATGTTAATGAATAAATGCTACAATTTATTACATTGTATCTATACATATGTGACAGGTACATAATAACAACCGTTTTAAGCCTCACTTTCTGCTCATAACCGAATATTAAGTAGACCAACGCACAAATTAAATAATTTTATCACAATGACAATTTAAACAACCTGTTATAAGAGCGTGTGTCGGATGATTATAACACTTGTGTAATATTTAATGAAGACTTTCCTGTTTATTTTGTATTTCTGAATGAAAATGTATGGTTTTATTTCGTCCGTAGTGTCGACGGATAATCAGAGCTATTTACAAGTGGATTATCGTTCGGTTCCAGGAAATGCTACTTCTGAAGATGAGTTGCAAAGAAAGTATTCAAAACATGTTGGAAAACAACAGGTTGTGAGAATGACATTCCAGGGAAAAGTGTATAACTTCCTAGAACGTCCAAGTGGTTGGAAATGCTTCATCTATCATTTCATAGTGTAAGTATCATTTTTAATTTTTAAAAATTAAATTCTTTGTTGATTGAGTATGATTCAAAGCAGGAAAGGCTGACATGCATGAGGCCTGTTACAACCGTTAATGTAGAAAACGCCAGCTAATGTCGAAACAACCGTTAATGTAGAACAATCCACCGCTTATGTAGTAAAACCTCCAGCTTATGTAGAAACACCAACAGCTTAATATGTAGTAACGAAAATTGCCTCCCAGCTTATGTAATTACTATCACCAGCTAATGTAGAAAATGTTATATATTTTACAAAAATGTCTAAATCATGTGCAAATGCATTGATCTTTACTTAGCTATCAGTCTTTTTTTTGCGCGATGGACGTTTCGGCCCACTTTTTTTTAGGACGAAACGTCAAACTTGTAAAATTTCAAACAGAACAAAATTGACTATGTATAAAATATTATTGCCGATGACAAAACTGAGTTTTGTATTGTTTATGTCCAGACGTAATTAAAACATTAAATTTAATTGCCACCGAGAGAAATTGTAGGCCTAGGCTAACTAATCTGTCCAAGCTGCTACTCCCGCCTCACTTATCGGCCATGGTCCGCCGTCTCTCACTCGACTCATCTATCCAGGAAATTCCCTATCGCGAGAAGCATGATGTTGGTCTCAATAATACTAATAGTGGGCTGATTTATAGTTTGAAAACAGCTTACAGCATTTCTTAAGTGAATTTTTATTCAATGTATTCTTCCTTGATGAATCCTTTGCCCATTGCTGTGTAAATCAGTATTTAAACTTGTGATGCGAAAAGTGTGTGTGTGTAATTATTCCACAGGTAAAAACCAGGCATAAGAAAACACATCGCCCAACAGGACCTCGTGGTGTGCCGATCTTGAGCGCGAGATCATCGTAAACAAAATTGGTAGAGTCAATTATGTATAGGGTGTATACTATTTACGAACCTATTAAAAACGCGCTTGACCACTGTGTAGGCAAAATATTTATTTTGTTAAATCCCTAAATTGATAATCGCGTATTCTGTAATCACGTGACTGATAATGTAATCCTCAACGACGTACTAAATGCACGTGATTTAATGTGTTGGGAAAAAGCTTACTGTTTACCACATTACATGATTCACAGTGCTATTCGCGTTTCCTTGACATAAATCGGCGGCGTGTAAATGAAACAATTGTTTTCACCAAATTGGTTCCTAATTAGCCGTTGTCGACAGCGATCGGCAGCTAGCGTGGCTAAGCTAAAAAATTACACTAGCAAACATTTGCTAGGTTTGAAATTTTCAACTAGCAATATGAAGAATCTACTAGCAAAATGCTAGTTTGCTAGCGTGAATTTCGAGCCCTGCTGATCTGGAGCTGGGTAACTGAACTTTCCGTCGTATATTGGAAAAAAAAAAAGAAAAAAGAGAGGCGGCTGGATAATCAGGAGCGGGCGGTGACGCTTAACAAGTATGTTTTTTTATTTGGCCTAATACTAATCTATTGATAGTGATATATATTGCACTGAGAAAGTTTAAATTTCTTTCTGGCTTTTTACTTTTTCTTTTGAGCTTTTTGCTAGTTTTATTTGTATCTCCATTGAGATCCACACACTGATAGTGATACCCACAGCATTGTCATAGATTTTCTACAAATGGATCATAAGATCACATTAGAAGTAGATTGGCACTTGTGCACTTCTTTATTTTACACATGGAGGATTATAGACTAACCCTCTCATAACAAATGCAGCAAACATTTCAACGCACTTCCCAACGTTGATTTGATTTACATATGAAAGAATGAAACATTTTTTTTTTGCACTCTGAATCATGTATTTCCAGGGATAAGGAAATTGTACTGTATGTTAAGTTTTGGTTATAATGTGAAATGTGTGAAGAATCCAGTCCAAATGTAAATTATCTGAATGAAACACAGAAAAAGTGCAGGTTTGATCAGATGATGCAGACAGCTGTCTCAAATTTATGATTAAAAAATAATAAAATCATTTTAATCTACATCTAGTATAGATTTTGTACGTCGATATATATATATAATAGATAGTATAGATATTAAATATTATACATTTGTATATTTTATTGTACAAAGATAATAAATATTTTATCAAATTATTCCAAACTCCTTTATGTTAGAATAGATATCATATTTGATTATTCTGAAATTAACCATTATAATTATTGAATTAACATCAATATTGAGAGAATAAATATTTCATATTTTGTCTGAAAAACAGAAAACCAAATGCGGTACGATATTTGCCTTTATTCATAAATCCACAATTGATTTCAATGAAATTACTTTAACCATTAAAACTATTTTTGTTTCCTAAAATCAATAAGTTCTTTATGAATATGATTATTATTATTAACATAACTTTAATTGATTACACAGGTTCTCTCAGGGGATATATACTTATAATAATATTGATTACCGTATCCAGAGGTACATTTATAAAGCATTCTCATTTAGTTTAGTTTTTTATTTTCTCGTGGGTGTCATGAATTTTATGGAAAAACACTAATATGAAAACGTTGTTTTTGTACCACATTTTTATAATTAGAAATGATGAATTGATAATAGTTTGTGTTGGAAAATTATGATTGATAGTTAAACGTTTTTGGAAAAGATTATTAGGACAAGGAAAATTGGTTTAAAGCCTTACATTTTCTGACTAAATAAAAATTGAATTCCCTTGGTAAAAATAGACTTTTGGTCATAGTGCTTTGAGACAGCCAGAGCATTGGGTAGTGCTTTATATTGCTCAGATTGATATTAATGTTATTACAAAATAATCATGACCACTACAATTTGCATGACAGAGTTTGGGTGATAGTTCTATAAGCCTAAGCTGATCAGTATCAATATATTTCAATATCAATATTTTTCCAGTAAGATTTAATGTTTTGCCTACACTTGTGCCAAAACAATAAATTGTATTATTTTTAATGTATGTTAGAAGACCTATCCATCAACAAGATGCATTTTCCTCATCATTAGGTTAATGCAGCCAAACAGAACACTGCCTGCCTGATCAGCGTTTCTCTTGTCAATTAATGTAGTCTTACTGAGATGTTATAATGATAAATTAACTATTAAAGTGAAACTCGCTTAAAATGAAATAATTCTGTAGAAAAAATAAACAGAAAAACACCGATATAAATTCACCTTCAAAGTTTTCGTCTACAACTTCTGCAGACTGAAATGATTCCGAACAAATTTTTTTTAAAAATGAGTCACTATGAACTGTATATGTTTATCTACAGACATGGAGCTGTGTAGCTTGGTGGTTTCCCAGGTAAAAATTCCAGTTGAGAACAGTTGGAAATTTCAACTGGTCCAACTGGTCTTCAACTGGTCTAACTGGTTTCCAACTGGTTCAACTGGTTTTAACAACTGGTCAACTGGTTTTTCAACTGGTCTAACTGGTTTTTCCAACTGGTCAACTGGTTTTTCCAACTGGTCAACTGGTTTTTCAACTGGTCAACTGGTTTTTCAACTGGTCAACTGGTTTTTCAAACTGGTCAACTGGTTTTTCAACTGGTCAACTGGTTTTTCAAACTGGTCAACTGGTTTTTCAAACTGGTCAACTGGTTTTTCAACAGGTCAACTGGTTTTTCCAACTGGCCAACTGGTATTCCCAAAGCTCAACTGAGTTAACTAGTCAACTGGTCTAATCGGTTTTTCAACCGGGCAAGGTTGTTTCAATTGGTTTTGCAACTAGTTTTTTTCCTAACAACCAAGGGAATTCGGAGAAGAGCGAAAGCGGATGGCTGGGTGTACGTCGTGGGAGTACGGGAGAGGACCCAGTGGCCGTATTCACCAATCTCACTTAGGCTAAGGGAAATACTTACACTTAAAATTTAAGAATTCCCTTAACAAAGGGAAACACTTAAGGGGTATTCACAAATGAGTTAAGGGATTCACTTACCTAAGGAAAACACTTAATGTAAGGGTAAAACTTAAGGGTAAAAAAAATCATAAATATTCATGAGTTGTCCCATTGTCCAATCACAGAGGATTTAATTCCCCTATGGTCCAATCACTTTCCTCTCTAAAACTAATTTGCATATTTAAAAAAAGAGTAAGGGGTTGGGGGGATGGGGAGGATGAAGAGAAAAATGTATAGACGATGGCAGTCAAAACAAAAACAAGTAAATGAATATTAAACCTAGACTAATTTGTATGAGGATCAAGAAAAATAGGTCTAGCCTAGATGCTACTAACAAACCAACATTCTGTGTAGGCCTAAACCTGTCTGTATTGAGGCATATGCATCCTAGGCTGGTTGAGTGTTGACAAAGTGCGAGGCAGCGAGGCACGCGAGGCAAGCGAGGCATGCGCGGCATGCCAAATATTTGTGCGAGGCATCATTTTATCATTTCCAAAAGTGCGAGGCATATAGTTTACAATTTCAAAAAGGTGCGAGGCATATCTTAACGTGCTATTATGCTATATTATAGGCCTAATAATCAATCGATACAAGCGTATCTAAATAGATTCGTGTATACACTCATCATGTTGTTTATTTTTATGTAACGATTGTTTTTTCATTCAAGTCATATCGTGTCAAATTTTACTTTTACAAAAGTGCCCAAACTACGGTTCAAAAATCTGAACGACAGTCTTCAACTTTCGATAAACAATAATTGTTATAGCGACACACTCATCAAATGACTGCAATGTTTGTTGGCATTTCGAGCGTGTTCACTCACATGTCTCTCGAACATAGCAGAGTGAAAATAATATTTTGTCACACCCCTGCGCCTAGATCCGGTAGACCCGAGAGATGGAAAATCCCTCTTTACTATTTAGCAGGTAGCGGAATGATTCAGCCCTCAGCTCAGAGGATTGTGGTGCATTCCCTCCTATAGCACGTGGTTTCAGCAGCAACGCACAGACTTCTCTCTGAGCGGCGTGCCAAAGACATTTTTGACATTCCATTCTCTAGGAACAACACGTGTACCTCTCTCGCAAATAAGGTGAACAGCGATTGCCAGGACAAGTTCAATAACTGGCGGTGAATAAAAGGTAACTGATATGCCGATCCAATAACATGCCGCAAAGAAAAAAATTGCGACAGAATTCTGGAGCGCGTGTGAAAAAAGACTTACGTCCGACAATTGTAATACTAGGCCTAAAATTAAACTTTAACTAATATGCTTAGCCCTAACCTAGATAAAGGCCTATGTAGAAAATAATTTAATCAATTTTGATAAAATAATAATTGGTGTAATATTTAATAATGATACACTATTCCTGTTTTAGTAAGCTAGGTATATTACGAACGATTTTTATTTATTGTTGTCCATGTACGTACTAATAAACCTGGCGCTAGTTTCCTTCGCTTGTATTTTTACTCCAAATTTGATAACTAACTTTATCGTGTGAATACCACACCTTAGAAGTATACCTCATGAGTACTTTAATGAAAGAATCACATAAAAAGTAACAAATAAATCCTTAAATTAATGATTTTACAGGCGTGTTTCTCGCACACTGTTCGCGAATTTCACTTATTCAATGTTCAATATTTTTGTTTCTATGGAGCGCCAAAAGAGCAACGATAATAGAGGACTAAAACTCAGTGGAATACGTCAATTTCTCATGCATTTATTGGTGAAAAACACGTTTTATTTCAATATATTTGTTAATTTGTCAATAAAAATGTTGTAATATGTTACTGCTGATACTGTTCTGTTTTCAAAGAATAATAATCGATCCTAAATCAACATCACTACCTAGTCTAGACCTAGGACATCCTACTAAGGATATTATGATGAATTTTTCTATTTTATTCTTTAAAAGGTTAACGAAACCGTGTACATTATCAACAGTAACATTTTTCCTTACTGACAGTGACAAAATCTATTGAAATTGTACTTGATTTTCACCAAATAATGCGTTAAATATAAATGGATTCCACAGAGTTTTTAGCCCTCTAATTAATTTTGCTCTTTTGGCGTTCCATAGAAACCAAAATATTGAACATTGAGTGTGCGAAATGCGAGAAAAACAACGTCTGTAAAATCACCAATTTAATGGATTTATTGTTACTTTTATGTGATTTTTCTTCATTAAAGTATGCCTAATTCTAAGCTGTGGTATTCAGGATAAAGCCTTGGTTAAATTACAAGGCAGGTGCAAAAGGAAACTAGCCTAGTGGGCCTAGGCCTAGGCTACTTCAATTTCGGTGATTTCCTGCCTTGCAATTTTGAGAAATGATAAAATGATGCCTCGCATTTTTTGATGATGGTAAAACGATGCCTCGCATAAATTTTTGACTTGCCTCGCATGCCTTCCCTGCCTCGCGTGCCTCGCTGCCTCGCACTTTGTTACTACCCAGGCTGGTTACTGGGCAGACCAACAGGGGGCCTAGCATCTCTACCTAGGTAGCCTACTAGAATGGGGCTAATTTCTATTACAACGAAATGGGAAGCCATCTTCCACAAAAATAATGGCAGTCAAAACAAAACAAATAAATCAATATATAGGCATAGACTAATTTGTAAGGGTGGGGATCAGCAAAAAAGGTCTAGGCCTAGATGCTACTCAAACCAAACATGAATCCTAGGCTGGTTAGTGGGCAGACCAACAGGGGGCCTAGCATCTCTACCTAGCCTAGACTGGGGCCATCTACAAGTAGGCATAGTACTCGCACATACAGAATCGTCAGCACAACCAAGGTACTGAATAGTTAAGGGAACTTTTAAGGGACCTCTGAGGTCCCTTAAAAGTTAAGGGGAAAATAGACCAAGTTAAGGGTTTCCCTTAACCTTAAACCCTTTGTGAATACCACTTAAGTGAAACCCTTAATATTTTCTTTATTTAAGGGAAATCCTTAGGATTTAAGGGAAATATCTCACTTAAGTGTGATTGGTGAATACGGCCACAGGGGAGAGGTGGGGGGGGGGGGGGTGTTCTGGGTTGAGGTGACGGGAATAGAAGCATGGTCCGTAATTACCATTCAAAATATAATTAATATTATTATTTGTAATCCTATATTATTGCAACAAACAATTATTTAAATTAAATCAAATAAAATCGAGTAAAGAATAAGAAATACTGCACAACTTTTTGAAAATAATGGAGCATGCGTCGTATAGGCCGGCAGCCGTAAACAACCAATCAGAAAACTGCAAGCCAACAGCCAAAAACGGCTCCCTTTGTTTTTGTGCCAGTGTAGCTCGGCGGCAAAATCGGCGATCACGCAGCACAGAGATGCCAGGTCTAGAATGGGTATTATTGGCTAATCGCATCAAATTAAGGATGAGGCACAAATCTTGCTGTTTTATAAAAGGTAGGCCTGACATATATGTCTATTATTATCTCTTATTACTATAGGCATACAGTACTGACTACATATCATATACCAAGCCCACACATTTTACACGGGTGTGAAAAACGCGTGACTCGCGTGTAATTAGGTACTAACAATACTGTCCATATTCACTCATGCATTACTGCATTGAGTAATTCAACTGCAGCGAACTGTATTTATAATTTGTTGATGTTTTGTACATATATATTATCATCACCAAACAGTCAATAACTGGAATTATAGTACAGGATAACAGCATTTTATATAACAAAATATAGGCCTGTTTGAAATAAAAAATCGATTTATTTATCATAGTGCCATCATGGAGGTAAAAACCTCCATGATGCAATTATGTATGTGATTGAAAATACTATTACTAGGCCTAGGCCTAGGAGGCCTAGTTTAGTATAGTAGGCTTACTACCGGGAGTACAGTACTACTATTCTAGGCCTAGTTTGCTTTCAGGGTTTGTTTATATATATTTTTAAGTCATATTTATTAAGTATTTGAGAAAACTCATTAAAAAAAACAAGGTAGAAAAGACCCAACAATATCTTTCAAAACACGATCGTCGCTGGTGGTACGCACCACGTTGTAGAGTTCATCCATTGAGTACACACAGTTTGCTAGGCCAAATAATAACATAAAGGTTTTACCATTCCCCGTCGGGGAGGAAAACATTTATATAATATTACAACACCAGTATTGACATGCATGTATTTAGCGCGGTAACTAATGTACACCCCTGTTACGGACTGGACCATTAATCGCTGAACGAAACCACGTTGGAGCGATCCTCCGCACACAGCCAGAGCGAGAGAGAAGCGAGGTCGAATAAATACAAGTTTTTACCATTTCCCGTCCAGGGGAAATCAGTTCTCTTATAATTACAGCCCTGATACCGTGCGCATATGTTTACGTTGATATTATTTAATTGCACACCTCATTTTGGACTGTACCATTTTCGGAACCTTGTTTTGTTTTCATTATAAACATGGGCTGATGTCAGACAAATATCTGTTTTAAACGTCAATTTAGCAACTTATTAAGTCGTTTCATAATTTATAAAGCAAGTATACAATGCAGACATGTTAGATACAAATATACTAAAAGACATTTAATAAATGTGTTAGAAGAACGTAATAATTTTACTTTCTACACCGAGCGGCGGAAAACCCATTCACAGTCACAGTTATTTGAGCGAATACTGTACTTGGCCTAAAACACTCCTAGCTCTGTATTTTAATACGACGTGAACTCTAAACAAAAACCCGATGAAAAACAATTTACATGAATTCTATAAACTTTCTTATTTATTGTTTGCCTAACAATAGCGAAAAAATAAACTTTGTTACATACAGTAACGGGCGGGTTCAGATTACATATATGATGGTAGGCCTAAACAATAGAAACAAAACAAACTGATACCCACGTGTGTGTTGTCGCGGGCGTCGTACCGGGAGTTCCATATTTTACCAGTAAAAAGCTACAAAGTGATGACGTCATGGTCCACACGGCAAATACAGGCACGCGGCAATTACACATATTTTACACGCGCGACAAACGCGGGTTATGGTACATGATTTGTAGTCAGTACTGTAGGCCTACAAACTATGACCAAAGATCGACAACAAAATGGAGGCCTCGCCGCTCGCTGCATGCTGGCTAGTAAGCTAGGCGCTTCAGCCTTGGCTTGCCCCACCTTGCTAGCTGATTGATTACATGGCTGTGTACGACCGCAAATTGTCTTATTGGCCTCTACATAGTACTAGCCTATAGTAGGCTAGAAACAAAGCCCAACAATACTATATTATTAACCTATTATTAGCCTACATGTCATTACCACACAAACGAGATTTATTTCCATTCATTCATGATCACTTTTGTTATTTTGGCCTAGGCCTACATAGGCTAGGCCTCTAAAGTCTAGCCCTAGGCCTCTAAAGTCTAGCCCTAGGCCTCTAGTAGTTGTAGGCCCAAACTAGCTACAGTAGTACTACTGTTCTGCATGTTGTATTATCACTACTCTAGCTAGTGTCGTGATGACATGCATGGCTGCTATTTTAACATATCCTAAGCCTAGGCTAGCCTACTAATCTAATAATAAAGCAAACTAATCCATGCTGTTTTAGTCTGTCTCCGTTTTCTTAAACTAAATATCCTATATTTCTTAATTTTCCTTCAATTTTTTTCATACACAATTGCAGGTGATACAACCAACAAGGCTATAAACCAACCAAAAAAGTACAGCAGTACAATTTGAAGGGTAAATATATTTATGTATACTTTCTTTCTTGGAATGATCCAAAAAAATAGTTATTTATATGGCTTTTGGCCCAAATAATATACAATGTAACAATTCAATCAATAACATTTAGAGTGCGTTTAACACTTTGACTGCCAAACACGAAGATCTTCGTTTTTGGAAACACAACGCTTGACTGCCAAACACGAAGATATTCGTTTTTTGCGTTTTTTACGAAATCCGGTAGATAGGTTAATTATTGGTATATACTATAAATATGGACACTATATTCGGTCTGGACCGTGAATATTTTACTTTTTGAAAGTAACTAATCTGGTTACGAACGATTGTCAAAATGGTACCTGTCGAAATAACATACACCGCGCATCACAGTAGCACGTACAGCGATGGTTTGGCGCATTGTGTATCGGTCGCGCGCTAGCTATGCCGCCGAAGCATTACAAAGGTTTATGTGGATTGGCATGTTTGTTTGTTATCTGATTAAAAAATAATGGATGAATTTTCAATATGAAGTCTTTAATTTTATTATTGTATGTATACCCTAATTGTTTTGGTGTTTCACTGTAAGTGGCCGTGTTTCACGAAACAAACTTGTTTGGAAATGGTATGAATATTATCATCAGTTTACTAGCTAGGCTAGTAGTACTAGGCTATAGCCTAGGCCTAGTCGTAAAACGGTTCCGGACCAACTTTAGGCCTAGTTAACTAGGCCTGGTGTCTTTACCATGTGGATTTTGGCGAAACATTGATGTAAGATTTATGATTTATAAAATGTAATACATGTTTCGATAGTGATAACTTGTTTTTATAGGCCTACCGGTGCCGTATAAGTAACTTTTTTGTTGTTTGTTGATCGCACCAGGCGATATTTTCATATTGTGATGTCTTGCACAAAATCGCGAATATCTCGACTTTCTTGCGCGAAACTACGAAAAACTCAAAAAGTGGGTTACTTTCATTTTACTATTACGATTTACATATTGCGATTTGAAAATCGTTCTTGGTACCATTGTAAAGCTAAAATCTTTATGATTATTTTAGTCTAAATTACATGTAAATCAGATCACATACATAGTTTCAATCAGCTTTTATAAAAACATCGAATTGGGCTATAAACGCTGGCGGTGGCAGTTTCTAACTGGAAAAACCTTTGGCAGTCAAAGTGTTAAGAATTCTGTTCTACGTTAAAATGAAAAAAATATATATATTTTCCAAGCTTAGTAATGAGATATTTGTAGTAGACATAAGATAAATATATTTTAATTTAGAGGGGTTATTTGTATAAAATGAAAATATATTTAGTTCTGATATCTGAATAAAAGGGACAAACTAAAGTGAAATGATACTCATCTTCAATAGAGAGAAATGGCGAACCGACGTCTAAAATCCGAGTGGGTATAAAATCATAACAAACCGTTGAGGGAGACACATTTCCTATGTTTATACACGTGAATCATGGCGTTGTCTAACCAATGTTGTTGCTGTAACGCTCATAATTCTTGTTGTATTTGTGTATTTACACAATAAAACAATGAAATATGTATAAAAGTCATCCATCATTCACAATCATATTCCTAAAAATATCTCATATCTGTAGGTCTACATTAGATTTGGCCTATAGTATTATAGTAGAATGGTGTTATCAAGCATCATTACTGGCGGTAGCCCCCCTGCAGGAAGCATCACTAGCCACATAACAAAATGGCAGTTGTCAAGCTGAAACTAATGCTAGTCCTACATCTACTAGAGAGGCTTTATTTAGTCTTACTACCTAGCTAGGAGACGCCTAGCAGCACCCTAGCTAAAGTAGTAGTAGTGAGTACAGTACGCAATAACGAATTTCCAATATTATTATTATTATAATAACCGATAATCCGTGCTAGGCTCGAGGTACTACAGCATACATGCCAACTATCTAGGGCCTAGAGCTGGGTACAGTATATAACAAAAACGCGTCTTAATTCAATCCAAATTAAAATAAAATATGTTAAGATTTGCCCATATAACATTAAAATTGATAAGGGTGTTGCAAAAAAAAAAAGATACTGCTATTATGTGTGTTTTAAACGTTCTTTTCTACCTTCCTTTTTAACTCAACCCATCGGAATTTCCCATACAAAAACATGTGGCGAAATGGTTTGTTTACAATCTTTACCCACTCGGTGAATTTTGAGTGACGTCATCGCGGTTCGCCATTTCTCTCTATTGCTTGTAGAGAACATAATTTGGATAATCATTAATTAATAAATTGATTAATATATGATTCCATCTTCGTTTTTCAGTAAAACAGTATATAAATTGATACTTGAGATTTGATTTATTCCTTGTACTACCAGTATATTGTTTATTTAATCAATTTGTTTTGGTTTTTCTCTTTCAGGACTAATTTTGTCAACATGACTAAATAAAGAAGGTGGCCATAACTTCATAAATATATTACTGAATAAATGCTAGATCTCCATTTTCATGGACCTGTAAAAAGGAAACGGCAGGGATATGCTGACATTTGTGTAGATGTAGGGGTTATGCAGGTCGTCGAACTCCTCTTACGTATGTTTCCGAGCGGTTGAAAATACTTTAGGAACTCCCTTGTGACATAAAAGTATACACACAAAATCCACAAAGTTGTAAAATAACTCAAAAACAAAGCTTTAATTTCAATCAACTTCAACTTTTAACAATCCAGTAAGCACTTTAAACAACAGCTTCACAATGACTTTACAATATAACATCCAACCTCTAATCCAACCTCTAATCCAACAACCTTCTTCAAAATAAATGCTTCAATCAAAAAATCCTTCTCCCTCTTACAATTGTCATACTTCCCCTTATATACAATATGTTCATAACCTTCTAGATCATTCCTTATACTTCTTCTTATTCTATTGATTACAGTTTCTATTAATAGCAAGTACATTGCTTTCATTTCAAACCCCTACTGGTTTTATTAAAAGTAAATTTAAATCTATCCCATAATCCTTTGATTCCCATCCAGTATTTTGAATTACTTTTCCATACACATAAAGATGAACATTCAAATATGTTTCAGGAAAAAAATAATGAGTTTTTTCATTTAAATTGTCGTGTTGTTAAAACAGACAAACCGAATCCTAACAGTAGATTTGTTATCCATTATTCAAATTGAATTGAAGCCTGGATAAGCAACATTCGTGACCAATAAGTGGTAATTATTCTAGCTTGTGAAAATTCTATTTAAAGCATTTCCATGAGATCATGATTTTGTTTTGTATTCCATTGTAATTTTCAATGTATTTATTAATTGTGCTTGTGACTTTTATAATATACCCTTGTTTTTCCAGTGCCATATGTAATATTTTTTAAATTTGAACTATATAGTAATTTAACTAAATGCCAAGGTGCATTCGTTATTAAAATGAGTATCTTAATTTTTTATATACAAATTCTTCTCAATTGAAGGGTTATGTTTAGTCTATGATATAGTAATTTAACTAAATGCCAAGGTGCATTCGCTATTAAAATGAGTATCTTAATTTTTCATATACAAATTCTTCTCAATTGAGGGGTTATGTTTGGTCTATGATACTAGGTGAAACACATGAAACATGTAGTAGTACTGCATTATGGAATGTTCAAATGATACTAAGAATCAGGTGATATTGAATATGGGTAGTCTGTCTTTATATTGATTACCTACTTTACAGTATCTGCATTTACAGTCCAAATTTCTTTAACAGAAAAACTGTGAGGACGTCATTTCTCTGATGTCTTTTGCAGTCCTCAACACTTTTCATTGAGTAGTTGAATACTAAATTAATATTTACTCATTTTGTATTTTATTCAATGTTCAGGTAAACAATACAAAAAAATACAAATATTTAATGGTTTATATTTAAAATTTGTCATTAAATTTACTGACCTGTTCCCAATTAACAACATTTAACACTTTTAACAACCAACTTTTAAGAAACCTAAAAAACCTGAATTTATGAACTGTCATCAGTAATAAAACCTAATTTAAAAAAAAAAAATCTATTGTCAATAATAAATATTTATTACTTTCTACAAACAATTTGTTATTGATTTACTATTATTTACCACTATCACCACTGTGTAATATGACAAAACTATCAGATGGAACACGTCTATCCTCCAATATGAAAAAGTTAGTGTCTCACTCTCACATGTTTGTAAAATAATGAAGTGTAATACAATAAGAATATTAATTCTTGCGTAGCCTTCCCCTTTTCCACCACCCATAAATGAATTTACACCATTATTTACAAGTAAATTTTACGTAGTTTAATAATTATTTTTCTCTGGTAAAAAAATATGCTCTTTTATTTGTTTTCATTTTATATTTAAATGTGTACAAACTAAAGACTTCCTGTCCATCATGTCTGATGATGTTGGGTGTTTTAGCCGAACATGCAGAATAGATCAGTGTACATTGCACAGGGTGTGTAGTGTGATAAACGAAATTTGCCAGTCTATTATAAGGTACCTATTTTGTGCCCTCTCCATTTTTTTTGTAGAAAAAAGTATGCTTTTTAAAGTAGTACAATGATCACAAGAATGTTCCTTTTTTTAAACCTTAAAGTTTTGTAAAGCTCTGATTATCAAACTAAAAAAAAAATGTATGATATTCCCAAATATGGTAATGATATTCCCAAATATGGCATCATAATGGGTACATCATATTTATTTGTCACATAAAGTTTGATAGTGTGGACAAGGCTTTAAGTCTATGAACCGACCGACCTTTTTTTAAATGAACATATTATAAATTTATTATATTCCTATCTAGCATGTTTTGAGTTACAGCATAGCAGAGGTAATGTAATAGAATTTACATGACTAAATGCCTTGATATGTGTCCTTTATGGTAATGTTAGTAAATTATTGATTTCTGTATACTGGCCTGATTTCACTAGGTCACGGTGATTGCAGGCGTCGCTCTCTTGGGAATACGATCATCCATGTAAATCAACTTTCATTGCGTGAAAGAATCTTTTTTTTTTAATGTAATTGTCTAAACTATCTGTCCCATGACATCAACATTGAAGATTTGAAGTGAGCTACTACGAAAATACAATACCAAAGTCATGAAAGCAAAGCTTGTAGAAAAGGTCCGGTTACAATTAATGACAGAGGCTGGAAATGAACACCGGGTAATCCCTACTCTTTCCAACAGTCCTTTTTAAGTGGACAAGCAAGAAATGTACCTCCAGTAGTAGGTTCTACCACCAGAAGTGCCTTAGACTTGTGCTCATAATGGCTGTGATTTACTCCTCTTTGTACTGCCAAATATTGACACCAGGAACGTGATACTGTACTGGTGGTATATACTTTCTTTGTACTGCCAAATATTGACACCAGGAAGGTAAGGGTATTGCTAAACTGCGCAAACCAAGCGCAAACAGCGCAAACCAAAAAAAACCCTGCGCAAACCTCCTCCAAATGGCCCATTATTGGTTCTATCATGACTAGGACTATCATAGCAAGTAATTTATGAAAAAAAAAATTATGAAATTGCTATATTTTGGCGTTTTTTTGGGCGAAAAACATCATTTTTTGGGTAAAATGTCAGATTTTACAGTGTAAATCGAGCAAACCAAAAAAAAACCTGCGCAAACCTCCTCCAAATGACTTATTATTGGTTCTATCATGACTAAGACTACCATAGCAAGTAATTTATGGAAAAAAAATTATGAAATTGCTGTATGTTTGCTTTTTTTGGGGGCGAAAAACATCATTTTTTTGGGTAAAATGTCAGATTTTACAGTGTAAATCGCGCAATCCCAAAAAAAACCTGCGCAAACCTCCTCCAAATGGCTTATTATTGGTTCTATCATGACTAGGACTATCATAGCAAGTAATTTTTGAAAAAAAAAATATGAAATTTCTGTATGTTGGCTTTTTTTTTGGGCGAAAAACATCTTTTTTTGGGGGTAAAATGTCAGATTTTACAGTGTAAATCGCGCAAACCAAAAAAAACCTGCGCAAACCTCCTCCAAATGGATTATTATTGGTTCTATCATGACTAGGACTATCATAGCAAGACATTTTTGAAAAAAAAATAATGAAATTGTTGTATGTTGGTTTTTTTTTTTGGGCGAAAAACATCTTTTTTTTTTGGGTAAAATTTACAGATTAGGTTAGATTTTACAGTGTAAATCACGCAAACCAAAAAAATGACCATCCAGTCTTTTTTGGCCCAATGTTACTCCACCATAAGAGTGATCAATTAGCATTTTCAGAATTTTATAATTTCTTAAAGTACAATTTAATTAATAATGGTGTAAAGGATTTTAGTAATTTAATAGTAGGGACAGATGATGAACTAGCTATGCACAAAGCATTTATAGACACATTTAATTGTAAACATGCACTATGCAGAAAACACATTCTTGAAAACTTGTCCAATTATTTAACTAACAAAGTTGGAGTTCCAAGGAATGTTAGAACTTCCATACATAAAAAAGTTGTAAAATTGCTTGATACAAAGTCAGAAGCATCATTTACTATTACAGAAAACTTGTTACGTGAATTTGTCGTTAACATTGCACCAGATGCACTACATTACTTGAATAAGATGTTTCCGAAATTAAAGGAAAAGGTTTGGAAACACACAGAATTAATAGGCAGTCGGACCAACAATAACAATGAATCAATGAATCACTCTATAAAAGCCTTTGCAGATTGGAAACAAAAGAAACTGCCGGATTTAATTATCATGTTGGAAAAGTTAGTTAAGGGGCAATTTAAAGATGTGAACATGTCATTTGTTAATATGGGAGGGTATAAACTGTCAGATGATTTCAAGAAATTTAAACTAGATCAGTTAATGTGGACTTCAATGAGTGAAGAAGAAAGAAATGTACACTATGATAAATTTTCTCTTTTCATGCCAAAAATTAAGAAGGAAAATGTTACCATCTCCACAAATGGACAGTTGTCAACAACCAATCCACCATGTACTAGTGGCATGAAAAAGGGACAAAATAATTAAAAAAGGGCTCACAAAACCAGACAAAAAGAAAAAGGAAAAAGAGCATTGTAAATAATAATTATTATTATTTTGTTATTTTGCAAATGGAATGTTATAAAGAACCTTACTTGTAAATAATTGAGAAAAAATGCATTAAACAAAGTATTATTAATAATAGTAATACTGTACTGGTGGTATAGGGTGATTATGTATTGGTATTCATATTTCAAATATTCATATGAAAATACATAGATGCAGGTATTTATTCGAAGTGATTATTCATGAAGTTTTTGTCTGTCAGTGTCCGAGATTACGGTCAAAATCATTCTTGACTTTAAAAATCAAACCTTTTTTTCCTAAAAATCTGATAACTACATCATACATTAGAAGATCAAGTGTACGCAGATCAAGTTTATACAGTTGCATGTTTCAGGCTTTTAATAATACAATTAATTAAAGTATAATGGATAATAAGTATGATCCGACAAGGATTTGAACTGATACTTTTGCAGATTCTCCAGGTGCTTAACAGATTAACCTTAGAATAACGTGATGCTTAAAAAAGATGATAAATTGATATTCAGTATTAAAAATTGAGATTAGGTATAATAAAATGGTATATTGCATTATAAGATATTGATAAAGACATTTTGAACATAATATTGCTTTCAATTTCATTATTTTACATGAATTATATGATAAAATAAAAAACTAATGAATAATGCAAAGCTAAATCCAAACCGAAGTATGGGGATACGCCCTCGTCGCTAGCCAGGTTTATTTTTATAGTTCTAGTTTAAGTTCTGGCTAGCACCAGTTGTGTCTTGGTCATCCCGGACTCAGGCGCCTCCTAGAAAACAATAATATAATAATGGTGGTAAACTAACAATTGATCTGAACTCAATCAAATATACTGTATGCCGCGTTTATTCGTGTGTATTTCTTAAATTAATCTTTATTAAATTAAATTTTATTGATTATTTTTCTTTTTAGATAATTGATTCAAGGAGTTTTTCTTTAACGTCGTTCTATTTTCTTTCTGCTTTGTTTAGATTACATAAGTATTCATTTGAAATAAAAATTTTTAGTTCTATCTTAAATAAATTCCAAGTGATAATTAAACCTTTATGTTTGCTTGTTTATATATAATGCAAGATTTGTAAATACTAAATGTAAATAAAGATATGAGTTCATTAACGAGCATGTGTTGAGTTCCTATAACTATGTCTGACCATTTGGGGAAACCCGGCCGTAGTGTTTCATTAGTCCGAATACATTTAACAATCAGTTTACGGAACTTACTCAAATCTGATTGAATGCTATTACAGGTGTACAACATATGTTTTTCACTTTCTATTTCTATACAACACTTTTCGCAATAATCACTTATTTTATTCCACTTCTTTAAGTTTTTTCTACAAGCTAAGATAGGATGTAATAATTTAAAATTAAATTGGGCGACTTTTGGTAAATGTTTCATATTGTGAACTTTACAGTACCATGTTTTGTCCCAGTCTATATTGATAATTATTTATTTTTTAAATTATTTTTTTAATATGCTAGTAAAATATGTGACTAAAGTGAGAAGAACAAATCAAATCAAGTACAATTAATGATCTCTTTATTCAAATTGTCCCGAAGCGATAATATGTAATTTGTTATCAATATTCATTGGGAATTAGTATTCTGTTGAGGAGGCAGTTTAATAATTATCGATAGCATTTGAATTTCAAATAGGATATTTTAAACATTTCCTTATATCTCTGATGATGACAAAACAACAGTTTGATTTGAAATAAAACAGCAGATTTCTTAACTTTTTTAATTCAGACTTGAAAAATAATTTAATTTAATAAATAAAATAACAAAATGATTACAAAATAATCTGTAGAAAACGCACCTAAGGTTGATTTACATTAAGGTTTTTCCACCTTTTTTGTGCAGGTCTATAATGATGTTGGTTGAAAGATATTTAAATGAATATTTATAAACTCCACTCTGCTAGAAATGTTTATGCCAAGACCATAGGTTCTAAACAGGCAATAAACATGACCTTTACATTCAAACTTTGTTGTTGAAAGATGAAGACAGGGTCAGTCAATTCAAATCTAGTTTGACAAAAAAAGTTTGATGCACCCAAATATGGTAGTGATATGACATGACATGGGCACATCACATTTTTTTGTCACATAAAGTTTTATAGTTTTACACGACTTTCCATTTAACATAATGGCTTTCGTTCAAGTGTGAATGCAGCTTAAATCTGTTTTTAAGCCATTTGTAGAGCACTACTCGCTATACTAGTGCTTTAATAATACTATAGCCATCAAATATTCATATTCATAATTAGATCCAAATTTTGAAATTTAGAATGCAAATTAAAGGATTTAAAAATTCTGGATTCATTGCTGATAAGTCACATTCATGTTTGTACTGTAAATATTGTTGATATTCAGAAACAGTGTCTTACTAGTTTTGTAATTGTTCTTATCAACATGTCTAGCAAGATATTGAAAACTTGTATGATGGCCTGACATTTTATGTAACGATACTTTAACCTACTTATTCAACACTTCACTCTGACATTTACAGAGTATTAACCAATTTATTCTTGATATTTGCATTCCTATGGAAAAACACACATTGTGCCATCATTCTCACAAAATCTGTGCCGTTTCAGTGAATGTCACTATTCTTTAGTGCATGTCACAGAGTATGTGCAGCCTCAAAGAATGTGTAGAAATAATATGTACCAGTCTCACAGAATGTATTCCATAAGTGATATGACATGACACATGTGACCTTTTTTTACAATGCTATAAAAGAATGGAATAATTTACCAATTAACATTAAGGAATCACAAACTGTTTGTTGTTTTAAAAGTAAAGTTAAAAAGTATCTACAGGAACGTTCACTAGCTCTAGAAACTATTTAATAAGCGCTTCTTCTTTTTTCGATTGTCCTATTTTGCTGTTTTTTTGTAATTTTTATATGTTGCATTGTTTGTCTTTTTTGCTGTTCTTTCAAAGGACCTCTTTGGAAACAAGTCCGTAGAGGACTTTTATGAGTTATCCTTGGCATCCTTGTTTTATTTTGGTATTTTTATATTTGCCAATTTTAATTGTATGTCTGTGATATTTTATGTACTGATGCCGAAATAAATCAAATCAAATCAAGTCTCACAGAATGTGTTCAGTCACACAGAATGTCTAGCAGCCTTTACATACAGTAGTGTGTGCCAGTCTCACAGAGAATGTGTAGTCTCACAGAATGTTTCGCAGCTTTTAGATACATTAGTGTGTGCTAGTTTCATAGAATGTGTGTCACTCTCTCGGAGTATGGGCAGTCTCACAGAATTTTTGCCAGTTTTACACAATGTGTGCCAGTCTCACAAAGAATGTGCAGTCCCACAGATTGTATAGCAGCCTTTACATATACAGTAGTGTGTGCCAGTCTCATAGAATGTGCATCGGCCTCTTAGAGTGTGTGCAGTCTGACAGTGTACCAGTCTCAAAGAATGTGTCCCAATCTCACATAATGTGTAGCAGTCTTACAAAATGTGTGCCAGTCTCTTAAAGTGTGTGCAAATCTCTCAGAGTGTGTGCAGATTCACAGAATGTGTTCCAATCTCTCAGAGTGTGTGCAGTCTCACAGGCTGTGTGGCAGTCTTTCAGAGTGTGTACAGTCTCACAGAATTGTGGCAGACTCACAGAATATTTGTCAGTCTCTCAGAGTATATGCCAGCCTCACAGAATATATTCCAGTCTCACAGAATATATATCCTTACATAATTCATGGCTGTCTCTGAGAGTATGTGGCAGTCTCACAGAATATACCGTACTGACGCGGGTATAAGCCCACCCCCCTCGAACATGAAATCACGTCAAGTTTGGGGGGTGGGCTTATACCCGAGGATCCAAAAATGCAGATCGTCAAAAACAGCACATGTACACTGTGTATTCCACCATGCGAGCGAGCGCCCTCACGTGTACAACGTTGCCTCTAAATACACGAGGTGTAGAGTGTCGGAAAATTAAGTTTATAGTTCGTGTAATTTATCGTAGAATATCTTATTTTAAACATCAATTTAACAAGAATTTATCAAGCAGAAAAGCAAGTATACAATGTTCGTTAAATAGAAATGTACCAAAGAAATTTAATAAGCTTGTTTATGGCAGCCGATACGAAATAGTGGTTTTCCCGTTTTGGCGACTTGTAGCATCGTGTGTGAAGCGATCTTCGAACGCGATGGAGTGTAAACAAAACAGGACCGCTAGGCCTCATATGGCCTAGCGTATATTAGCCTAGCTTGGTTATGATCAAAGGTAGGTGTATTCGGTGTATGGACGTCGCCAAATACAAAATAATGTATTCCGACACGCACTGTAGATCTTCGAATTAATGGGTGGGCTTATACCCGAGTGCCTCATTTTTCATGAAAATTAGTCAAAAGTCGGGGGTGGGCTTATACCCGAGTATGGGCTTATACCCGCGTCAGTACGGTATATCCTTACAGAATTCATGGCAGTCTCTGAGGGTATGTGGCAGTCTCACAGAATATGTGGCCATATCAAATAATGTGTGGTTGTCTCACAGAACAGGTGTCTGTCTCACAGAATATGTGGCAGTCTGTCAGAGTATGTAGCTCTCACAGAATGTGTAGTTGTTTCTGAGGCCACCTCACAGAATGTGTGGCTGTCTCACAGAATATATGGCATCTCACAGAATGTGTGGCTGTCTCAGAAATGTGGCAGTCTGTCAGAGTATGTGGTAGTCTCACAGAATGTGTGGCTATCTCACAGAATGTTTGGCTGTCTCACAGAATATGTGGCCATCTCACAGAATGTGTGGCTGTCTCACAGAAAATGTGGCCATCTTACAGAATGTATGGTTGTCTCACAGAATATGTGGCCATCTCACAGAATGTGGGGCTGTCTCACAGAATATGTAGTCATCTCACATAATGTGTGGCTGTTTCACAGAATATGTGGCAGTCTCATAGAATACCAATAGCTCAATAATCGTAACTTTGTAAATCATAAGTCAGTTATTTTGCTTTGCTCAAAATATCATAAACATTTTTTTTTTTACATATTTTGCACATGTAAATTTGCTTTCTTGATGTATATTTATCTACTAATTTGAAATTTGTCAATATTTTGTGTTAAGGTTCCCGATCGCCAAATTTTTGGAAAATTAAACCACTGCAAAAATAACAGCATACTGTACAGTTTTATTGAGACCTTACATCTGCACCTATAAACTACTTTGATTTAGCAAAAATATAACACCTGCAGTAAAATATCGTAACACTGAATTGAAGTTGATTAAAAAGAACTTGAACCTATAAACACGTTTGCATCAAAACCATGGATATATTTTACACTCTACTGATTCACCAATGCCTATAACAATGTTAGACAGATCATTTCTAATTCAATTTAGTGTGTCACACTTAGAATTACATAAATAAGGTTCGTAATCAGCATAATTAATTTTTATCATCTTGTAAGATGTATTGTATATCATTATAAGACCTCCGCACGAGTAACACTGGATTATAGTCTTTGTGTCTACTGTGTAATCACTATTGAAATTCAACATATCGATTGATTTTTATGACTCTGAATAACTTAAAACATGCCGATGACGTGTCCGATTACAGACCTCCTCGTGTAGCGTACAGTAATTGTATCATGTTAACTTTTCATCACATAAACGCAATTGATTTTTGCATTGTGTGACAAATGTGGCATTTGATTACCCTACAAGCTCTCCAAGTATTTGTCGCAACTTTACTCACGTCTTGGTGTTGTAAATTACAAGTAGATCTTTGGCGTGAGAATTTACATCTATTACTACACCTGTACTATTGTTATGTAAATATACTAATAAATATGATGGATTATTTAACTGTATTTAATTAATATGTTGTTATTGTTAATATTATAATTAAAATGAAATTGAATACTGATGTTGTGCTGAACATGAATTATTATACAATAAATAACACTATGAAGCTATATGTAGTGAATACATGTTTTATTATTATTCAATATTATATTATTATACACAAAAAAAATGTTTGATTAGAATTTCTAGGAAACATATCGATCATATCAGCATCTACCTACCTTGTCTACCTTGTCATCTGCCAATTGGCAGGTCCATGACAGTCATTTTTACTCGGGGTACCCGAGTCTAGTACTTACTCATTTTCTCCTTCTCTTCCTCCATCTGGACACTATTAAGTAAAAAGTGCGATTTTTAAAGTACTACTCCTCCCTTATTCGTTATAGTATTGAGCTGGGATTTGGCATGAACATACTACAGGGACATGTCCTCAAAGCTATAGAGCCGGATTTTTAATTTTTTGTTAATTAATTTGTTTAATTAAGAAGCCACAATGTGTGACACACACCACAGCGTTATGTAGTTATATGGTTAATGCGGATTCTTGGCGTAGTGGTTATCACGTTTGCTTAACACGCAGAAGGTACCTGGTTCGAGCCCGGACGAAACCTTTTTTTTTTTAATTTATGGTGAAAAGTACTGTATACGCAATATGATAATTATACAGAGTATATCTTATTTTTATTATTTTTTAAAATACTTATTTTGTGTAATCGGTAATTATCACTTTTACACATGTTTATTTTGCTTTGTGCTTATTACCATTTATTTGTAATTTAAATGGATTAAAAAACTTTCTGTAACCCACATTTTTAATGTAAGAGGTTTCGTAGTGTAGTGGTTGTCAAGTCTGCTTAACACGCAGAAGGTCCCGGTTCGAGCCCTGGCGAAACCTATTTTCTTTACTTTCTAACTGTATACGTCTGTATACAGCTTCTTTCGCTGTACCCCGAGTATTGCACATTCGTGCTTGTTGTTTCCATTTTTAAGTCTATCCAGTAGCATTTTTCTCTTCTTTCTTCTACCTGCTTTTCCATCGTATCTACCCTCCATCACTATTTTCAATAATCCTCCAATTTCTAATACTGTGACCAATCCATTTCTTCTGCTGTTCATTAATGCGTTTCATTAGTTGTCTTTCTTCTCTTATTTCATTCAAAATGTCATCATTCCTTCTGTGCTCTGTGTATTGAATTTTTAGCATTTTTCTCCAACACCACATTTCAAATGCATCTATTCTGTTTATTTCCTCTTTTTTTAATGTCCATGTTTCGCTTCCGTATAATGCAACATTCCATACTAATGCTTTAACCATTTCTTTCTTGTTTCAATACTTGCTTTACTTGTTAAGAATTTCCTGTTTGTTAGGAATTTCCCCTTTGCCAATCCTATTCTCCTTAGAATCTCACTCTTACATCTGCCATCTGTTGTTATTTTTGTTCCCAGGTAGCAAAAGGAATCAACTTGTTCAATAATTTCCCCATCAACATATATTTCCATTTGTACATTTGCTCTTTTTGTAATGCACATTACTTTAGTTTTTCTGGTGTTTATCTTCATTCCATATTCTTTCCCTGCTTCATTAATTTTCGTTAATATTCTTTGGAGACCGACATTAGAGTTATCCATCACAGCCTTATCATCCGCAAACCGTACAGTTGAGATTCTGTGACCACCAACTTTTACTCCATCACTACAGTCTGTAAGTGCTTCTGAAAGTAGAAATTCTTCATAAATGTTGTAGAAGTTAGTTGACAGTATTCCTCCTTGTCTGACACCTCTACCTATCTGTGCTGGTTCAGATAACTGCCCGTCTATTATAATTGATGCAGATTGATTGATATACAGCTCCCATATTAACCGTCTGTCCCGATAGTCAACACCAATTCTATACAAGATGTCCATCAGTTTGATCCAATTAATCCTGTCGAATGCTTTTTCATAATCCACAAAGCATATATACAATTCGTTACCATATTCTAGGGATTTTTCTCCCATCACTCTCAGCACAGCAATCGCATCTCTGGTGCAAGTTTTGATGCCAATCTGTCATTTAATGCCTTAAGTGTTATCTTAGATGTATGCATTATGAGACTTATCGTTCGGTGTTCATCACATCGATGGGTGTTTACTTTCTTCTCCAAGGGTATTACTACAGATTTAGTATTCAGCATCATCTTATTTAAATCATCAAAATCACTTACATTAAGGTCAAGTTCAATATGGAATATCCACCATGGGTGCTTGACCTTTGACTAGATCGCCTTATACTTAGTATTGTATATTGAATAGCCGCTCCATAATCTTTGCCTTTCTTCCTTATAATTATCTATAATTAATATTTGTATATTAACAATTGTTGTTATATTAAAAATGTAAAAAAAAAAAAATCTAAACACTCTTGACATGTCATCTATATATAAATTATGGTTAATTCTGACATAGGCCAGCACAATGCAAAAACTTATTTTTATACTGTACTGTTGTAGTTGTTATAGTTGTAGGTTTAGTCATGTCTCGGTCCAGGAGCACAGGAGTACTACTATGAATGGATAGCTAGTTGGTGATACTGCTAGTTGATCATACCCAGTACGGTTTTGATCATGCGACCATTCAGGGAAATACCTCACAACTATCTATATATTAATGCTACTCCTCCAAAACCACTGAAAGGTACGTGCTCACATTTGGCGCACTGATGTTTATTGAGGGGCCGCACATGATAGGCTATGTCACTTTCCTAAATTTTAAGGATAAACACTTAAAAAAGGCAAAAAATAACAATATTTGACGTCTCAGCGACCATGTTTCGTCACTGTATAAACTACGTAACCTCCTCTGTTGTGTACCGCCATGGCCGGATCTACAAATACCATGCCGAAATAAACAGTCTTTAGTCAACCGTATCGAATATTGAAGTTTTAATTAATTACACCTATCCTTGAAACAGAACGTATTTTGTAAATCACGGTTTGGCTCAGTGAGCAAATCGCCGTGACCATTGATACCAATGCTTAGTAGGTTCGAGTTCAATCTGCGACATGTGTAATAATTACTGTTTAATCACCGTTTAAAGCTAAAATCAAAACTAAACCACAATGTAATTATAAAACTAGCAAAAAAGATACGAAAAAACACACATGAAAAAAAATGTAAATGAACAAATAAAAAAAACAACACAAAAATAGGTGTTTCCACAAAATAAATAATTAATAACGTTTTGGCATTTATGGGAGGTGATGGGAATATAAAAAACAAAGTACTTTTATCAAAGTGAACTGTTATTATACTTGCCCATGCAAAGTATACAACAACATATTAAGGCAGAAAAGACTGTGCGGAGCACGGGTTACTGCTAGTATTAGTGTAAATAGTTTGGAAAAAATGATTTTGTGTATAGATTAGATTATCGTGTAGTAAATTGATTATTTAAGGGGGAGGTCACCATAATATTAGCCACTCTAATAATAGCCTAGTATGGCTACATGGTTCTGACCTCAAGAAGCCTCAGGCTTGTCTTCAAACTGTAAAAAAGCATTAGGAAACAGTTACCATGCGGTAGCTTATATTCACTACAGCTGAAAAAATCGGTATTTGGAAACTTGAACTGAGCATGCGCACACCCCAAAGAGATGAAAACATTTGTTGATAAATATTGAGATGCAGTAATTATCGTCAGATCAGCGTTTTGTGCAAGAAATACATAGATATTTATCTTTTTTCAGAATTTAATTCTAATTTTTTCTGATATTTTGAGCTCACTCTATTCAATTTATTAATTTAATGAATTGTGTATTCTTTATAGATTTGGTTTGGTGCTACTTTGTCTTGTATTTAGTGTTCTGGCCACAATTGAAGAGTATGAGGTAAAACTCGCAACTTTCCTATTTTATATGGTAAGTAGAGAAAAGTGTTTGATTATAGAGAAAAAATGGCTTAATAAATCAAATATAGAGATCAGTGGCTATTCACCATTTACTGTGGCTATTCAGAAAGACAATTTCTCTTAAAGTAAATACTGGTACAGTAAATATGGCTACAGGAATATATTATTTTGTATAGATCAGTCTATCATTCACACCTTTACTCTAAGAAACCCTTAAAGTAAAAAAAATATTTATCTTTAAAAGGAAAAAGATGTCATTATTCCAATGTATATGCACTCTTCCTCCAACCTCTGTGCACCCTTCCTCCAACCTCTGTGTATCCTTGCTCCAACCTCTTTGCACCCTTCTTCCAACCTCTGTTTACTATTCCTCCTCCCTCTGTGCACCCTTCCTCCAACCTATGTGCACCCTTTCTTCCTCCCTCTGTGCACCCTTCCTCCAACCTCTGTGCACCCTTTCCTCCAACCTCTATGCACCCTTCCTCCAACCTCTGTGCACCCGTCCTCCAACACCTGTGCACCCTTCCTCCAAACTCTGTGCACCCTTCCTCCAACCTCTGTGCACCCTTCCTCCAACCTCTGTGCACCTGTCCTCCAACTTCTGTTTACCATTCCTCCTCCCTCTGTGCACCCTTTCTGCAACCTCTGTTCACCAGTCCTCCTCCCTCTGTGCACCCTTCCTCCAACCTCTATGCACACGTCCTCCAACCTCTGTTTACCATTCCTCCTCTCTCTGTGAATCCTTCCTTCAACCTCTGTGCACCAGTCCTCCTCCCTCTGTGTACCCTCTCTCTAACCTCTGTGCACCCGTCCTCCAACCTCTGTGCACCATTCCTCCAACCTCTGTGCACCCTTCCTCCTCCCTCTGTGCACCCTTCCTCTAACCTCTGTGCACCCTTCCTCTAACCTCTGTGCACCATTCCTCTAACTTCTGTTCACCATTACTCCAACCTCTGTTCACCATTCCTCCTCCCTCTGTGTACCCTCTCTCTAACCTCTGTGCACCCATCCTCCAACCTCTGTGCACCATTCCTCCAACCTCTGTGCACCCTACCTCCTCCCTCTGTGCACCCTTCCTCTAACCTCTGTTCACCCTTCCTCCAACCTCTGTGCATCCTTCCTCCAACCTCTGTTCACCATTCCTCCTCCCTCTGTGTACCCTCTCTCTAACCTCTGTGCACCCGTCCTCCAACCTCTGTGCACCATTCCTCCAACCTTTCTGCACCCTTCCTCCTCCATCTGTGCACCCTTCCTCCAACCTCTGTTCACCATTCCTCCAACCTCTGTGCACCCTTTCTCCTCCCTCTGTGCACCCTTTCTCCAACCTCTGTGCACCCTTCCTCCAACCTCTGTTCACCATTCCTCCTCCCTCTGTGCACTCTTCCTCCAACCTCTGTGCACCCTTCCTCCAACCTCTGTTCACCCTTCCTCCAACCTCTGTTCACCATTCCTCCTCCCTCTGTGCACCATACCTCCAACCTCTGTGCACCCTTCCTCCAACCTCTGTACACCCTTTCCTCCAACCTCTGTGCACCCTTTCCTCCAACCTCTGTGCATCCATCATGAATACAATAGTTATGAGAGACCTTTAGAAATGTAGAGACCAATAATTAAGAAAGCCTCTTATGTACCAGACTAGAGTAATTTAACCAAAAGAGCACCATAAAGTCTCTGCCTTAAAAAATCTGTATGAGTTTATACTTATTTACTGCTTTTATATTATATATCTATACACAATTGGAAAGGTGCAGCTGAAAATAATTGTTATTGATTACAGAATACAGAATTCATTGTAGAGTACTGCTATATTATTTATCATCATTTAGGGCAATGGCATGAACTTGTGGGTAATTAATGATGTAATAACTAGGCTCATATTTCTTGTCTTATTTATAATTAATTTGCCTTTTCTAAGGATAATTTTAACACTGTGTTCCTAGAAACTGTTGGGAATTAATATTAATTAAGGAATACAGCTATTTTTTTCCATTGATTATTTTCATGTTGGGGATTTCTCAGAAGGCTATTATTAACACTTTAATGTGGGGTAAAATAAATAAACTGTATTCATTATTAACATACAGTTAAAAAACATTATGACATTTTTTAATTTAGTAAAGTTATATAGCCTACCGTGTGAAACATGAGTATGCCAAATGTGAGCATACCATTCAGTGGTTTCGGAGGCAATATATAAAATTACAAGATCAATTTAGTAGCATTAATATATAATTCTGATTGTTACAAATTACTATTAAAAATATCTCATATAAAGGTAGGCCTATTATTCTATTTAAAAAAACTTCTGATACAAACATTCTACTATTAAATATACAAAAGAAGATGTAATATATAGGCCTGATATAGAGCAGTTTCTATATCTGTATATAAATTTACGTAAGGGCAAAATTTGGTAAATGGCGCGTTATTTCTAGAATGTTTACTTGATGGTATATAAAGTTGGTTAGAATCTTGGTACTGATTTTAACCCCCTAACCCTGTAACCTAATTAAATTAAGTTAGATAATTCGTTATTGACAATTAAAACGAATTTAGGTTCAACGATTTGCCCCAAATAGGGGTGTTTTCCGATCATGGTATACACTGTCTAATGGATGTCCTCTTGAAAAATACCTGCACACAATAATACGAGGATGCTTCGCATTTTCCTATCTATCTACGATGATTGTTTTTAATAGCTCAAAACCGGTTGAACAGCTCGAGTACAGTATCATAATGTTGAAGACAGGCTGATTTTCTTTAAAAAAATACTATTTTGATAGATTTAATATACGTTTATACAAATGTATTGATTTGCGATGAATGGAACATTCCAATCTCTCAGACTCCCAGTTTGTGTGTAAATTTATGAGCCTTGGTTTAACACAAGTAGGTAAATTTATGGGCCCTTGGAGAATAAATTTAAAACTGAGATATAGGGTCTGTTTCTGCTGCATAAAAATAACCCGGTTAAAATCGGTGTGAATAAATTAAAATCGGTGTGAATAAAATAACTCCATTTTCTTGGCAGCAGAAACAGGACAAATTTGTGGTAACCGGTTAAAACGCAGCGCAAAATCACCGGTTAAAAACACCAATTTAAATCGGTGTTAGAACGCCGTTTAACCGGTTATCGCTGAGCAATTCTTAGCTGCAACACGAAATAACGGTTATTTGATTGACAGTAATTGTGACCCCGGGTCAGATACCGTTGCGTACCATATGTGTTTTTCTCGTGGTTTTGACAGTCGAACGAAGAAGTGAACATGTATGTGGATGAATGAAATCACAAGATATGTTATTCAGTTGTGGGGGGAAGAGAAAGTGCGGGGAAGGGAAAGTGCGGGGAAGGATGGCAGGCAATAGAAAAGATTCACAGATATATAAGAGCATTTTAGTGAAAGTAAAAAAGGAATTCGGGATGGAGTTCCGAGCTACCCAAGCTAAACAATTTGAGGCCGCGAAGGGTAGGCCTATGGTCCTATAAACAGCAAACGGAAATAAAATGGACTCGGAATGTTGCAAATACCTACCAAACGAGAATAGATAATGGTTAATTAATTATGAAAACCCACATTTTATAGCAAAAATCTTCCGAAATTTATGTTAAAAACGATGAATTTAGCAACAAAAACTGAAACAAAACGAGCGTATTTATGGCACGCTCTTAGTGCCTTTAATAGGAGAACAATGAACAATCTTACTTTGATCGTTTTACATACTGTAATATAATTTTTTAGAAAAAGGTTATCAGAGCCTTTGATATAGACTTGCCCCAAGTCTGTATTGTTTTTTTTTTTATTTATTTGTTTTTATTTCGACCGCGATTTTTGTCTGAAAACACAAGACTTGTGAAACACGTATAGAAATCGATTTGCAGACCGCAAACATCCGATAAGAATGACGTAGGTTATCATACCGTATTTGGCTATATGGGGCGGGCGGTATGTAATGGATTTCAAATCAACCAATGATCATTTTGTTTCAAAATGAAAAAGATCGAGTAGGCCTACGTTCAGTGTTGAAATCGTGTTGCCAAGTTGTTTTGTTTATTAATTGTTTAGTCCTTAGCCTACCATCTTAGTTGTTGAGTCTTTGAAATTCTGAAATATGAATATTAAAACAGTGTACGAGTGAGTAGCCAATCGCATGCAGCTGAAACTAGTCAACCGGATAATCTATGCACCAAGAATTCTTGGTGTCAAACCACGTGACTTTTGCGTGTTTCCCCAGACGGAGTATCCAAACTCAAGTAATACACGTATGAAACGCCATATGTGCAAAAATATTTATATTTTTACTAATAATAAGAAAAAACTCCGTCTGGAGCCCAGACTACAGTACAGATAAAAACTACTGCAACATTTGCCACGCGTAGGTAACGTAGTCTACGCGTGGCGGGTGCGTGGCGGTTGCGTGGCGTAGCATTCGTAGTGCGTAGGCTACGCGTAACATTCGTAGCCTACGTTGTGATCAACTGTGTGTGGGAATTCCCCAAACTCAACTGTGTACAAGTACATCGTCGACGGCTTAGGCTAAGCAGGCTACGAAAAGTTCGAATAAATAGAAATGATACGATTGTTTCGCCAATACAATAATATCATCATCATCATTATTAAACATGCTTGAAATTCAAATTTTTCTAAAGAAAATAGCAAAATTGCTCAAAGCCTAGGCTAGACGCGAAAAGTCTAATTAACTAGGCCTACTGCTGACTGCTGTACATTCACCATCGGCATCGCCGGCCAGGCTAGTGTACAAAATGAATTGATGACGGGCCGTTATTATGACTACCTTCCATAGTAATAGTATTAGTAGTAGGCCTAAAATTGCAAGTTAATTTTTTATAAGTAATTAATACAGTACTCAGTATGTTTCATTTAAACAAAAAAATATCCAGGTTTGAAACTGTCGTAACTGTACATCAAACTCCATTATTAGCTATTGTATTGTAACAACCTGCAGCAGAGGATCGGTGGAGGGTCAAGTTACAGGTCGTTTAGACCATCGTCATCATCAGCAGAGAGGAGGAGGATCGGAGGACACATAACATGTGCTTGCCTCCTGATCTTGTTGTTTTGTTTTTTTTAGTCATGCGCGATAATAAATTAGATAGTATTTAAATAAATGTTATTTTAGTTATAAATAAAAATAAATTATAATTAACATTTAGGGTTAGGAAATATGCAAGACTTTATTTAATAAAAGTTGAACTTCACTAACTTGAAGGTTAAAATCAAAACATAAAAGTACAGTTCAGAGAGAGTATCCATCCGCGGATCATAAACACGTGGATATAAACACACTGGGCGAATGAATTACGAATGGAGTGATCCGTCTCGATTTCCGTTGGAACAAAAATAATACGCAAATAATATCGTATTTGTATTCTATTATTTTGACATTTACAGTATTTAAACAATTCATATTATCCCATAGTACTATAAGCGTGTCATTTAAACGCATTTTTAAAACGAAACATCGTTCATTATAGCCTAGTAAACAAACATAGTTCAGACAGTAGAGTTGTACTGCGCGATACACACATGTGGGTAAACAGCAGCTTCACGGCGAAAACTGTCGTATCGAGGAAATATCCTTCTGTCAGATCACCTAGGCTATACCACATTATTTCACATTTTCACGCCATGTACATCGTATTTAACGCTTGTACACAGTATGGATTATCATACAGTACTACTACTACTATAAGTACTATAGGCGTACCACATATTTTAAAATTAAACTGTCGGTAGGTACGCCGGTAACCCTACCTTTTTAGCTAGCTAGCTAGGCCTAGCCGGAGGCCATTTCACACAAACATACGACGACCGCCGTACGTTGGCCGATCGGTGATAGATGTACACTTGTTCTTCTTTCATAAAAATAAATGTCCCATTTTAACACAACCAACACACAGTAATTAATAATAATATTAATACATTTATTATTACTTCACAGTAATTAACTCGCATTTTAAATTTGATGAAAACTACCCCATAAAAAAATTGTTCGGGATCCCGCCGGGATCCCGCCGGGATCCCGCCGGGATCTCACGGGATCCCGGTGGGATGGCCGAATCCCGCCGGGATTTGGTCATCCCACTGGGATCGGGATCGGGAAAGTATTGCAAATTCGGGATCCCGGTGGGATTCGACCATCCCGCCGGGATCGGGATCGGGAGAATATCGTAAATTCGGGATCCCGCCGGGAATCGTCCGTCTCATCGGGATCGGATTTGACAAAGTATTGCAAATTCGGGATCCCGGTGGGATTCGACCATCCCGCCGGGATCGGGATCGGGAGAATATCGTAAATTCAGGATCCCGCCGGGAATCGTCCGTCTCCTTGACCTTTGACAAGATCGCCTAAAATTTATAATTTAAATCTACGATACTTTAGTATTGTATATTCAGGAATAGCCGCTCCATAGTCTCTTTGCTTTTCTTCCTTATATCTTATTCTTATTAACTCAAAATTATTTTTACTAACAAACATTACTATTTGTATGCCTACCTAGGCCTAGTGTGTAAACATTATTGACATAATTTCATAAACATCTTCATGTCGTACAACTACTCGTAACATTTTTTCTCAACTTTCTATCATCTAAAGTCGTAGTTAGTCATGCCTCGGGTCACATTCTATGGTCTCCGTACAGGTAGGCTACTACAGCAGTACTTCTATGAATGGATGACTAGCCGGTGACAATAACGCTAGTTGGTCATACACAGTACCGTTTTTGATTTTACGATCATTCGGGAAACCACCTCACGACGATTATACAGGCCTAGGAGCCGACATAGATCTCTAGTGGGATCTAACCGTCATAAGTCATTCCTCACATTCAAAATCTATTCTTTTAATTAACAAACATTTCCTTTTTCTACATTCTATACTACTTTTTCATATTCTACCATATTATATACCTATGTTATATTTTCGATCTTCTACTACTATATACGATACACTTATAAACATACACTATTGTACAACTCTGCATCGCGCACATCGTACGCACGCATTTCATTCTATTACGCACACGCACTAATATCGAACATAGAGTATTTTAAACTAAAACCATACAACAACAAGACATCCACCGGTTCAGTTCAAAACCATTTTAAGGTAAATTTTTAATTAATTATTTTCTATCCACTCTACCATTTTCATATAAAGATACCATGGAACCACGTCAGGTCAAGTTCAATATTGAATATCGAAACGTGGCAGGCTATATGGCGCTTGACCTTTGACAAGATCGCCTAAAATTTATAATTTAAATCTACGATACTTTAGTATTGTATATTCAGGAATAGCCGCTCCATAGTCTCTTTGCTTTTCTTCCTTATATCTTATTCTTATTAACTCAAAATTATTTTTACTAACAAACATTACTATTTGTATGCCTACCTAGGCCTAGTGTGTAAACATTATTGACATAATTTCATAAACATCTTCATGTCGTACAACTACTCGTAACATTTTTTCTCAACTTTCTATCATCTAAAGTCGTAGTTAGTCATGCCTCGGGTCACATTCTATGGTCTCCGTACAGGTAGGCTACTACAGCAGTACTTCTATGAATGGATGACTAGCCGGTGACAATAACGCTAGTTGGTCATACACAGTACCGTTTTTGATTTTACGATCATTCGGGAAACCACCTCACGACGATTATACAGGCCTAGGAGCCGACATAGATCTCTAGTGGGATCTAACCGTCATAAGTCATTCCTCACATTCAAAATCTATTCTTTTAATTAACAAACATTTCCTTTTTCTACATTCTATACTACTTTTTCATATTCTACCATATTATATACCTATGTTATATTTTCGATCTTCTACTACTATATACGATACACTTATAAACATACACTATTGTACAACTCTGCATCGCGCACATCGTACGCACGCATTTCATTCTATTACGCACACGCACTAATATCGAACATAGAGTATTTTAAACTAAAACCATACAACAACAAGACATCCACCGGTTCAGTTCAAAACCATTTTAAGGTAAATTTTTAATTAATTATTTTCTATCCACTCTACCATTTTCATATAAAGATACCATGGAACCACGTCAGGTCAAGTTCAATATTGAATATCGAAACGTGGCAGGCTATATGGCGCTTGACCTTTGACAAGATCGCCTAAAATTTATAATTTAAATCTACGATACTTTAGTATTGTATATTCAGGAATAGCCGCTCCATAGTCTCTTTGCTTTTCTTCCTTATATCTTATTCTTATTAACTCAAAATTATTTTTACTAACAAACATTACTATTTGTATGCCTACCTAGGCCTAGTGTGTAAACATTATTGACATAATTTCATAAACATCTTCATGTCGTACAACTACTCGTAACATTTTTTCTCAACTTTCTATCATCTAAAGTCGTAGTTAGTCATGCCTCGGGTCACATTCTATGGTCTCCGTACAGGTAGGCTACTACAGCAGTACTTCTATGAATGGATGACTAGCCGGTGACAATAACGCTAGTTGGTCATACACAGTACCGTTTTTGATTTTACGATCATTCGGGAAACCACCTCACGACGAATTTGAATACTATAGTATTCAAATTCGTTAACTAATTCCGTGTGTGGTGCAGCAGCACAGTACATAATAATCTGAACATTGGAATTTCCCCTCCTAGCTCTCGCTTCGTAGGCTACGCGTAGACTACGCGTAGCATGTTAGCTTGCGTAGATTACGCCACGCGAAACCTACGAAGTTGCCACGCGTACGAAACGTAGTCTACGCGTCCAAATGTTGCAGTATTTATTATCTGTACTGTACCTTTGATAATATATTAAATATAATTTTATTAAGCATAGAAATGTGTTATTATTTATTTTAGTACATAAATATACGAAATAATGTACAATACTCATTTTTCTATTAAAAGGCACTATGTACGTGCGATATTCTATGACTTGGATTTCTCGTTTGATTTCAGTTTTTGTAGCTAAAACTCATCGTTTTTAACATAAATTCGGACGATTTTTGCTATCAAAGTTGAGTTTCATAATTAATTAACGATTATCTATTCTTGTTTCGTAGGTATTGCAACATTCTGAGTCTCGTTTTTGTTTCCGTTTGGTGTTTAGTAGGACCGCGCTCGTGAAAGACAACAGTCGTTCAGGTGGGAAGGGAATTAGGCAAGATAATAATTATCCTAGGCGATCGGGCGCTGCACGACCCTCCCCATGTTATTGAAGGCGCCATGAGAATTAATGTAAATTAGCGATGGTAAGTAGGCTTTACAAAAACAAAAATTGTAGACCTGAGAGAACATTTTATTATTTTAACATGTTTGAGATGTTCGGCGATATCACACTCGTGCGTACTGACGTCGATGTAACAAACAGCCAACTTACTACTTCCGTCTGAGTATTGCATTTTGGGTAATGATGACGTTTTGCTCGACGACCACCCACAGATTTAACCGGTTATTTCGGAGCACAAATTGAGCAGAAACGTGGTCTTGTTATTGTTATCTATTTTTAATCTATTTTAAAATAACCGGTTAAAATGCGTTATGCAATACTTTGGCAATATTGTAAATACTGTATGTATTAACCATTTTTGGTCACCATTTGAATCGAAATTTTCTTACTGTGAATGTGGTTACTGTTTATATAAACACATATACACAGAACATTTATTAATGTGACTGTGGGTAGGCTCTACTGCTGGACAAACACATAATATACAAATAAAAACTTAATTACTTACAGTTGCTCTCAACGTTTGTATTAATTAATAATTATAACAAATATAAACGTCGTAGTGGTGTATCGTTACATGTACTTTACTATTTCAATCGACTAAAACAGGGACAGTTTTTAAAAAGTATTAAATCGTAAATGTTTTACTGTGTTTAGTGATATACTATTGATAGGCCTATAAAACATTTAAAACAATATTTCCTTACTGAGTGGATAAAGAATATATTTAAAAATTATTCTTCCAATCCTCTTCCCCATCCCTCAACTCTAATGTTATATACTGTACAAAACACAAATTGAGTTCAAATAAAGAATTTGGACTAATTTTTAAGACAAGTTTCTCCTTCGGAAGTAGGCCTAATTCCCAGGGTGCTAATTTTAGTTGACTACATTAATCATCGTGTCTATTTATTCGTTTCTGAAAATGACAAAGTACTTATAGTCCTGCGGTACGTACATTTGAAATCGCCAGTTTTTTTACGCTGAAATTACTGTGTATTCGAGAACCATCTGTGGACACGACCTAGTATAAATAAAAAATATGCAATTTTGTTCCTGCTATTGTGCACCTACTGTACTCAGTATCTTGTACTGTACTATTTTCATTTTTAAATGTTCATTTTCTATGGAACACTACATTGATGACCACATAAAAAATAGTATCTATCCCTGTTTTTCGTAAGAACATTAAGAAACATTATATTTCTTTGTATACGGCACATTTTCTCTGTTATTTTAATGTACTTGTCTTGTCTTATTGTATGTTACGTAATACCTTGTGGGTTTTTCTAATATATTTTTATTTTTCTTGTACTTGATCTACTTGAAACATTTTCATGAACAAATTGACCTTGTATTTTATTTATCAGTCAAAATAAATGTTGAGAGAATTGAATTATATATACTTTTTTCATTATCAGGCCTACTACAACATATTGAAAAGTTTTATGGCACACGTTTCCGTAGCGGAAGCTCGATATGTTGGAAAACTACAAATTTTGGCAGTTTTTGTATCATAACTTTTGAACTAGTAGGTCGATTTTTTTTGTCCAAAAAGATTTAATAAGATCAAAACAAAACCTTATTTTATATTGCAATTAAAAGTAAATGTTATAAATATTAGTGTCGGACTTTAAGGTTTTATGTAACCAATTTAGTTAGGCCCTATATTTGCAGCGTAAATTACGCGAAAATCCCGATTTTGACTGATCAAGCTTCAACATTTTGCATCACAACTCCGCTGTTTCTAGAGCAATTTTCTTTGTCCAAAAACTTTTAGCAAGCTTGTAATGTTTGCCAAACAATGATCTTAAACTTATTTTCATTGGTCAAGTATCCTCATCGAACTTTTGTATGAAAGAAGCCAATCACAGCAAGTTTTCCTTAAGCACTGGGAAGATAGCGTTACCCAAAATCTATAGCTGAGTCCACATAGAAATGTACGAAGTAGCTTTATAATATCACGTAAAATTGCTGTTTTATAACTTAAAAAGCTAGTTAAAGTATTGATTTTACTATTATAAAGGTACTAGTTTGATATTATTTATAATTTGTAAAACTTAATAATTATTTAGTGAGAGCAGTTTTAAAAAGTGGTATATTGCCTAGGCCTACCGTTTCTGTAGCGGTTTAGCGATAGATTGGGAATGTACCATTCACATTTTGGTGAAGTGGTTGGTTCATCAGTTGTCAATTTTGAAGTTAAAGTGTTTATAAAATAGATAGGCCTAACTTTAATTTCATAACAATTTCAAAACAAAAAACTTTACTGTTTATTTTTTTGTTTTACAGATTTTGGATTTTTTAATTGGAAGATGTGTTTGTACAATGGTTGGAAAACAACTTTGTGTCAAAATATTATAGCAGATATTCTTAGTTTAGCTACAAACAAAAGATATATGTATTTATTCATAAAATGAAGTTATATTATTATATATGTTTTGTTTATATAAAAAAAAGTCTGTGGATCTACTGTATTTATTTCCAAGGGTTTGTCAATATGATTACCCTCTTTTCGAATGGTACTTGCCGAATGCTACAGTGTGAGCAGCCATGGTGTAACCTTCAAACACAAACTGGATAAAATCGGCCGAAACTTTTCAATATGACTATTTTCATCAATTTCTGTTGTAGTACAGTAGTACTACACTTTACTTAATACTCTTTTTTTTTCACAAGAATATAGAATCCTTTTAACATTTAATTTAATTTTTATTTTTCCTTACAGTACCTTAAATTGTTGATTTATTTTACCATTCATAATTTATAGTGTACTGTAAAGCAGTATAATTCCTATTTGATTAAATTGCCTTTTGCTAATTTTGATTGTAGATAGCCGCTATAAAAATAACAGACCATTACAACTTCAATATTGAGTGTAAAATCAATATTGTTAAGTTAATGAGAAGTAACTTGAGTACTTGAATATAACCTTTATAACAATACAATGAAAAGACCTATTAAAATGTTTAATTGACTTGATCAAACCATTAAAAGTTATCAAATTTATAGATAAAACATTTTTAAAGCCGAAAACATAGATGACAAATGTAAGCTAGCAAATCCAAAATTATATAACTAAAAATTGGGTGTCTAGAAAACTCAGATCTAGAAAACTCAGATCTCAGATCATTTGAAATACTAGAATATATTAAAACTGATTACTGAATTAAAATTAATATTGTAGAAGCGGCCTACGGCTTAAATCATAAAGAAAATACAGTGCATGTTACCGTTAAAATATAGGCTTAAACATGATGTGGTGTGGGTACGAGTTGGTTGAGGTACAAGTTAGCCAAGTTGGGAATAGGTACGAGTTATTTTGGGTACGAGTTGACCACTTCTAGTCTAGTACTGTAAGACCAGGCCTACTCTTCGCGATACATCGCGATAGCGCCCACACGTTGTCAGGCAGATATCTGAGTTTTCTAGATCTAGAAAACTCAGATATATCTCAGATCTGAGTTTTCTAGACACCCCTAAAAATTAGCCAATAAGATATTATTATATAAGATTGCCAGAAGTAAGATGTTATTTGGGTCATTCTTCAGTAAGTGTCTAAAATCGTGTCCCGATACTTTTGTGGGATAGAGACTGAAAATTCATCATTCAAAAATAACAATTCTTGACTTATATCATAATCATCATTATTGTAAATATAATTAATTACATAAACTAAAGATAATAACATTGATATTGTTAATTTTTATAAAATGTTTCAGGCAACCCCCTAAAATCTCATGTCCCGATCGTACTTCTTCAATATGATCACTGTATATATTTCATAACAGGACTTTTTTTATTGAAAATATTGTAAAAAGTTAGTTAATCATGACATCATGTGATTTTATTCTTCAAAATACACTACATACATTAAATCTCAAACTTTGAAGTTTTTGTTTGGAAAAAGCTTGTCCCGCACTTTTGTGTCATATCCGTCACATAATGTAAATGTGCCGTCTACAGTTTAATAAACGGCAGGGAAAAAAAATTGATTGTGCGTTGTAAACATACGAAGATATTTAAATAAAACTAGCCGCACATCATTTTCAATAAAAGAGGAAAAAAGCTATTAAAACGAGGTTTTAGAGAAATTACAGTTGCATACTTTTATTCAATGTCATATCCGAACGGTATAGAACTCATTAATTAACTAGATTTAATTCGTCACTATGACGAATTATAGGTTATATGCATTGATTTAAATAAAGATAATTGATTTTTAAAAGATATATTGATTGATTGATTTTCTCAGAACCTTTAATTATTTATAATATATGATAGGACCTTGCTAACGCGAACACCATAGCCGGTATCACAATCCGATCAAAGATCCATATGCGTATAATGTCATAAACCACATTTGTTGTTACATAATAATAAAGACATAAGTTAATTTTTATCTAGATTTCATTATAAATCATGTGTATAATCTATACACTAAGAAATAAATTTGAACAAACAATACGGATAATAAAAAAAAAAAATCTTATTTCGTTTCCCAAGGTGAGACTCGATCTCGGTACCTTGAATGCCATAGACACGAGCACAGACCATCGAGCCGTACACAACTGACTAAAAGTTGTAGAAAGATTCCTCCGTGTATTTACTATGCAGTAACCACTTTGATGCAAATAGATTATTACACACCGAAATGAATTATAATTTTTTACTATGATGACATCTTTAAAATGTAAACAAATGATGCACTGTCAAACTACATACTTTTAACTTTAATATATGAACTTTTGAAGGAAGAAAGTTAATGTTAAGTTTGTTATTTTGGCCTAAGAAAATGTCATAATTTGTTTGATTGTCGAAATTATTTTTTTAAAAATTTAATATGCAATTAATGATGACTTAATCAACTTTGGTTCTCTTAATTTGATAATAAATCATACATATGATACATACACTTCAAGAAAATGAAATAAAAAATAGGTGTTCCCCTGCATTCTGACGATATATATTAATTTTAAAATTTAGCATATTTTCACCATTTTGTTAACTTATACGTGCGTAGCCAATCACTTTTGACGTGCTCGTATAACGCAATTCCGAGTTGAAACCTGAATCAAATATGATGATATTATTAAAGAAAGATTGTAAAACAGAAATCGGGCAAAAAGAGTGCGCATTAACGTTTAACGCGCAGTGCGCGTGCAAAAATTTGCGCACTCATGGCAATTTTTTAAACGCTTAAAATTGCCTGAAACGTACTCTAATTTCATCGAAAATAAATTTTCACAATTTTGAACATTTTAAGCGCGCGTACGCAAGCGTTATATGCGCTACGCACGTAATTTTATTGCCATATGATGAAATATGACCTGAAATTTATGAGTACCAAATTTTGTTTAATTGTGATTCATGCTTGTGAAGATATGATTACAAACGTGATTTCGTAAAATCGCGCGTAGACCGCGTAATGTTTGATTACGCATCGTGAAAATATAACCACATCGATTCCTGGCAATGAGGAATATACTCTGAAAACTTGACTTAGCTAGATTAAACTGATGCCAAGATAATGCACGGACAAAATGGTGCTAAGGAAAGAATAAATAAATAAATAAATAAATAAAGATTTTGACAGATTAGGTTATATGCATATCATGCATATAACCTAATTATAATTCCTGATTTTTTTTCTATTGGAAGTACAATTTATTCACGGTATCTAGAAGTATGTACTCCGTCTCCGCTGTCAGACATGCCTACGAGGTGATCCTGGGCTGTTCTAAGCTAAATACATCATCTCCATCACGGTCAGCTCCGTCTCATTTCCCAATGTTTCGTTGTGACGGAGATGACGGCCAGTGACGGATATGACTTTTTGTTATTGCCAGGGCCTTTTCTTGTTGTACATTTTGTTTTGTTTATCTTTATTATGTTATTATATTGTATCTATGTGACTCTGGTCAATAAACATATTCAAATCATATCTTAAAGTCATTTCCGTCACATGATTTTTGAGGTTCGTCATATCCGTCACGGTTTCATCACATGGATATTTTATCCTTTTAAATCCTAAAATATTTCAGTAATGAACGCAATTCTGCGGTATAATTGAAATATAAACTATATTCTTCTACTATGTCAATGGTTCGAAATATTAGTTCAACAAAATTTCGTAAAACATCACTGACAGTCATACTATTTTCTGAATTATTATTTTTTGGAATAGTAAATGGTTTTAAACGTATAAACATCATACTAAATAAATGTTAAAACAATCATTTTTTGATTAATCGAGAAAAAAATACTGTATAGTATCAAAGAATTAATAATGGAAATAATTTTATAATTCCTAACCCGTTATTTTTTCTATTTTTGTATATTCCATAAATGTGACGGATATGACAGCAACATTGAACCATGTATTTATAAATGCGAATAAAATACGAAATATATAATAAAGATTGCGCCAAACATACGCTTGCCATGTAATACATGTTCATTTATCTGAATAAACTTTAAAAATTAAAAAAATTCAAGTTTTAAAAACAATTTTGTTATAAACCTGAAATTAGACACTTACTGAAGAATCACCCATTTAGCTGCAAACAGGTCCACTCCTATAGGGTTTAAAAAAAGTTACTTACAGTACCTACTTCTTTAGGGAAAAAAAAACCATGATGAATAATGATTTTACTTTAATAAAAGTCAAAATGAACGGTTAAATATAACAAAAAAAAACATTGTCTGACAGACAATTTGACTGTTTTTTTGCTTTAAATTAATACAATTTTATTCATGTTTTAATACTCATTTTACTCACTCAACTATTATTAGAATGTAGTATTTTCAGGTGGACATAACATTTTTTGTATTCAAAAGTTACTAAATAAATTTGAAAAATAAATGATGAAAAGTACATCTTCTGTAATATCTAGCAATTCTTTACTTGTGATATGTTTGTGTAAATGTTATCCAATGATTGATTTCATTTGCTTTTTTGTTTGTGGAATTCTTTTTACTGTTGAGTGCATTTTTTGCTAGGATATGTATTAACACTGGTCCATAAACAATTATATTATAATTGTTTGTATTTCTTTGCAGGAAATTTTTCTTGTTCTTTCATTTGGGATAGAATACGTTGTTCGTCTTTGGTCTGCAGGTTGCAGAGCTAAATACCAGGGTTTAGTTGGTCGCTTCCACTTTGCACGGAAACCTATATCATTAATAGGTAAGTTTAATTTAAAAAGATGAAATATATGTATCACTCAATCACATTGGTGTCTAGCCAATTTTAAGTTGCTCTCATAGTAGCAAACCTCATAATAATTATCTAGGTAAATGTCTTTTGTTGGGGGTTTGTGATTTTTTTTTCTACCTCACTGATGACAAACAAAGATACATACATTATCATTTAATTTACATGGTATAACATCATTTTCACTATTATTTTTGTATAAGATATATTAAAGAAAAACTGTCACATTCTGTTGAAGTATCCTATTGATCCTAAATTAACTTATTTTAACCCGATTCTCTGTACTGTATAGGCACATATGTGAGTATATGGCCAGCCAAATTGTTTAATACAATGTGACATGTATCACATGGGGCACCTGTTTAATTTTAATAATCATAAATATTATTGTAAATTGTTTTTTAACAATATTTCTTTAGAAAGCAATCTACATATACCGTATTAATAATAAAAATATATTTTGCATTTATTTTCTGTTTAAAATTTAATGCACTTATTTTGAAATGAACATCTACATCACTTGGTATTATATTAAATTTAAAGGTTTTTATATTTTTACAGTTTGCATCTATAATTTTTATCTAATTGAAGATTAAAAGTTGTAGAGTCAATATAAATTTATGATGTACTTTTACTTGACATGTACTTTCTTTATTGTGGTCAATGTTAAGTATAACTAGACATGTAACTCGTCACTTTGACGAGTTAGTTATCCGCACGACAAAGGCCACGTGCACGTAATACGTTAGAATATTGCACACAGAAAAAGATTATGACCTGAACTGAAGAATATGGTATGTTGTTAATGCTGAATTCTGTCAATTTTGTGTCATATAGTATATACAGTGTAAACAGTATAATCTGTATACATATTACATACAGTGTAGAATAGGTGAAATTACGGGACCCGCCCTTTATTCCAATTTTTAAAAAGCCGACTGTATCAAAATGAAACACTAAGATAGCAATTTCGGAAGGAAATTATCTCAGCAACAACATATTAACGTGTTGAAAAAATTTGAATACATGAAATATTGATGCGCGCTCTTTTAAATGTAATGGATTATGACGTAAAAGATGAAAATAAGACTTTTTTATTAAACTGGTCATATGATGACGTCAAAACATCCGATTGGCAAAATGTTCACATGATTTCGTATCTACAATCCAATAGCTTCCAGAAAACGTTTTAATCGTGATTATCACATTTTATTCTTACGAGCTATAACAGATTGAAATTTACTGTAAATATGAAATTAACGCCACACGTAATTAAAATTTTTAGGCATGATGACGTCATAAAAATTAAAATATTTTTAACTCATGCGAAAGATAGTTGATTGACCTAGATAATATAAAAATCGGGGTAAAAATGGAAAACAGATAATTGGAGATGCGCTCTATTAAATGTCATGCGCTATGATGAAAGATACAAAAATCCTATATTTTATATTCGCATGGCCATACGGTGACGTCACAATGTTCGGTTAGCCACATTAATGCATGATCCAAAATCTACAACTCATCAACTTTCAGAATATGCAAAAAAAATTACTTTCACCGTTTAGTTTAGGAACTAAGACTGTTTAAAAAAGGGCATAATTTTGACAAATTTTGACGATTTTTTGAACTTTTTCATCAAAAATGCACGTAAATTATCCAATTCAACGTGCCCGTATGACGTAATTTTAAGTCGAAATTGTTCAAAAGTTGGTAAAATTACTAGAAAAGGCTGGAAAAACATAAATCACGCGAAAAAAATTGTTTTCAACGCTACGTGCGTACCGCGCGCGTAAAAATTTGAGCGCACGTGGGAATTTTTTACATGCTCTAAATGACATGAAACGCGTAGAAAGTTGATTAGATATTGATTTTTCGCATTTTGAAATTTTAAACGCGCGTGCACGCGTAACTTCGTGTGAAACATGCCAATTTTTTTTCACATTCAGTTAGCGCAAGATATCAATTAAACTTTTGTTAAGTTTCAATTTAAATTGCTATATGGTTTTCAATCTATGTTAAATAGGCGAAATTCGTAAAAATGCGCGTAAGTCATGTTGCGCAACTCTGACGTCATTCAAAAATAGGAGGTGCACAACTTCACCTGAATGATCTCATGCTGACAAAGTTATAACATGTTATGTTTACACGTTTTTGAGATACGCGAGACACAAAAATAGAGGAGAAAGAAAGAAAAAAAAAAAAAAAAAGTAACAGGACAGTTACAAGGAGTTATCCGCTGAGTGCGGATAACTAATAATTGACTTTTACTATTATAGCAAAGTTCTCCTTCCATTTGAACGTAATATAAATGCAATAAAAACTACGATTGTGTTAAATTTTTTCTTGCATTTGTCAAACAATTTTTTATATCCTCATACTAGTTTCTTGTCAGGTTTTATATTATTTTGCATATATTTACGGTACATAAAGCAAATTAGTATTACAATTTGTATTGCGCCATTCCAATGATCATTGCTCACATGGCGCTGTTAACTTATTTGTTACACTTTTAGCTACATGATGTCATAGCTGCAAATTCATGCGCTCTCTTTTGTCTGTCCACGACAGTGGATGCGTGAACTAGTACACTGTGGTAACCACCCCCCCCTCATCTCGAAAGATGTATTAGGTTCTTTAAAGTGCACAGGAGCATTTCTTGTACACTGGACAGTGCTTAGTAACAAGAATTAAACTGGTGCGGTGGTTGCACAAAAAACATAACAATCCCCTAGGGTTGTTAAAGGCCTCTGTCAAAAAGTAGTCGAATTGAAACCTTACCAACCATACGTTATATACCACACGCTCACTTCAGGTATCTTGACCATCATGATTGTTATCATCATAATCACAATCATCATCATAATTATTGTAATCAATGTCATTGTGAATATCTTCATAATAAAATAGCATTATCACCATTATCCTCTATTATCACAATCATCATGTTTTTATAGGGTGTGTACAGTAGAAAGCCCGGGTCGTTGGGGTCGTCCAATTCGAAGTCATCGCTTTCTACACAGCCTGTTTTTATATTATATTATCAAAATTTTAACACCAAAAATCACAAATCATTATCATTATTTTATCAACATTATGATCGTTGTCATTCTACTATTTTTTTTCAATCTATTGTACTCCATCTAAACCTAGCATTAAAGTCGAACATCTAAATCATTAGTGCATGACAGGCTAACACATTTTGTGCAGGAATTTGTTTGAAATTATTATTTTGAGGACTCTTAGGACACAGCTATGATAATTATTCTAGGAATAATTATGTGTTCTACCTCATGCTCGTAATTCAAAGATTTGAATGTCTCTACTTTAGCATTATTTTGTCAACAGCACACTTCAAGTAATAATAAAACATTTATTGTATCTTGTTAGGGGAAATTATAAAATAGTGTTATTAAAGAATGGACATTTTTAGAACATTAAAGGCCTACTGTACCTTAACAATATTATACAAAAAAAATGAATTTTATGCGTTAAATCGGAAAAATATTTTCATGAGTTGAAAGACTATATTGAACGAAGTGTAGTTATTAAGTTGAACAGTTCAACGATGCTCTGCGATTGTTAATAGATTTAAGTAAATCTTTCAACTCACAAAATATTCTCACCATAAATATCAATTTCTTGCTTTATCATGTGATTATAATATAAACATTATTGTTCATAACTGTAATATTTTTTAGAAAGTTAAATTGTGTCTCAATTTTAAGTATGATCCTTTCTTAATAATTACTTTCTTAAATCGGTATTTCAATTCAATTCAAATGTTTATAACTGAAATACAAAATAAAAAACATTATTTGAGAATTTAAAGTACCAGTATATTGGAACAAATTTACAGTTTATAGTCCAATAAACTATAAACTCTGTGTCAGGAAAACCAAATATTTATTGAACTATATTGTAACACTCATACTGAAAACGCATGAACTACTGTATGGTGTGTTTACCAACTAAAGCCACTTGTGGCCTACTTTTCTAGATCAATAAAAATTAATGATATAATTCAAATTGAACTAATTTATTATTTATATCTTTACCACTAGAAATGTGGCAAGTGAAACGGATTCACAAAACCAAGGGATTTGGAAGGTGATTTCCAATGTGAATAGGAAATGAATTTTGATATATTTCAAACCGTGACTAAACTCTTTTGGTTTTTCTAATTTTAAATCTTGGACTTATAAACTTTAAAAATAAAATTTCTATCATGTCCGTTTTTGTAGAACCATGTGATCAGTCGACCTAAATTATTGTGGCAAATTCTTTCTTATGTGAAATGCATTTTAAAATCATATTTTCAAGAAAAACATGATGTGCGAGTGATTGGCTCCCATAAACGACTACCTTCTGTTGATTTAAACTTACAGAAGGTTTAACATGTATTATTATTTTAACCCTTCATATTTCCACTCCTGCATTTAAATAATCTACAAATATTTTAAAATATTAAATGTTTATTAATATAGTTAAAACTATTGCACTATTTGTATTTTTCTGTATGTGGACGGAAAGAGAAAGAAACCAATTATAAGTCAACAATGTGTTGTATATAAATTTAAATGTGACCTGTGCGATGCAAGTTATGTTGGATACATGCCGACACCTCTACCAACGCATTGTTGAGTTTAATAGGACAGCATTTAAAGGATCATAACGTGATTGTTGATCCAAGTAAAATTAATCCATGTTTTATAGTATACTTGGAAATGCAAAAACAAATTTTACTATCTTATCTATGAAATATTGTATATCGGACAAAACCTAGTCTGAATAAACAAAGTTACTCTGTAAAAGCTAGCTTTTCATTTGACAGGATGTTAGACAATAAGTCTTTCGTTATTTAAACTTTGATCATTGGCTTGTGTTATTAGGTTATATGCATGATATGCATATAACCTCTTGATTCTGTCAGGATCTTTATTTATTTATTTATTTATTCTTTCCTTAGCACTATTTTGTCCGTGAATTATCTTTATATTAGTTTCATCTAGCTAAGTAAATTTTCAGAGTATATTCCTTATGGCCAGGAATCGATGTGGTTATGTTTTCACTGTGCGCAATCAAAAATTACGCGGTCTACGCACGATTTAACGAAATCACGTTTGTAATCATATCTTCACAATCATGAATCACTTTTAAAATAAAATTTGGTACTCTTAAATTTCAGGTCATATTTCATCATATGGCAATACAATTACGTGCGTAGCGCATATAACGCATGCGTGTCGTGTCTATGGCATTCAAGGTACCGAGATCGAGTCTCACCTTGGGAAACAAAATGAAATGAGTTTTTTTTTTTATTATCCGTATTGTTTGTTAAATTTAATTTCTTAGTGTATAGATTATACACATGATTTATAATGAAATCTAGATAAAAGTCCATTTTCACCCCGATTTTAATGTATTCTAGGTCAATCAACTATCTTTTGCATGAATTGCATGTACTGTGTATACTATATGACACAAAACTAGACATGTAACTCGTCACTTTGACGAGTTTGGTTGTCCGCCGCGCAAGTGGTGAAACATGGACGTTTAACAACGTACCTTTTAACATTAAGGGATAGGTTAAGGACAAAAGGAAGTGTTCACGTTGGCATTATGACCTGAACTGAAGAATATGATATGTTGTTATTGCTGAATTCTATTATTTCGATTCATATATAGTATACACAGTATAATCTGTATCCATATCACATACAGTGTAGAATAGGTGAAATTACGGAACCCGCTATTTATTACAATTTTTAACACGTTGACGGTTTTGAAATGAAACGCGAAGGAGCAATTTCGGAAGGAAATTATCTCAGCAACAACATATTAACATCTAGAAGAAATTTGAATACGTGAAATATTGATGCGCGCTCTTTTAAATGTAATGAATTATGACGCAAAAGATGAAAATACGACTTTTTTCATTTAACTGGCCATATGATGACGTCACAACATCCGATTGGCAAAATTTTCACATGATTTCGTATCTACAATCCAATAGCTTCCATAAAACGTTTTAATCGTGATTATCAAATTTTATTCTTACGAGCTATAACAGATTAAAATTTACTGTAAAGATGAAATTAATGCCACACGTAATTTAAATATTTAGGCATGATGACGTCATAAAAATTAAAATATTTTTCACTCATGCGAAAGATAGTTGATTGAACTAGACAATATAAAAATGAGCTATGACGAAAGATACAAAAATCCTAAATTTTATATTCGCGTGGCCACACGATCTCCGGTTAGCCATATTAATACATGATCCGATATCTACAACTCATCAACTTCCAGAAAATGTCATCCACAAAAAGTTGACCGTGCAGTTTAGAAATTACGACTGTTTAAAAAAAGGCATAATTTTGACGATTTTTTAAACTTTTTCATCAAAAACACGCGCAAATTGGCCAATTCGACGTGCTCGTATAACGTTACTTTAAGTCGAAATTGTTTAAAAGTTGGTAACATTACTAGAAAAGGCTGGAAAAACATAAATCACGCGAAAAAAATTTGTTTTTAATGCTACGTGCGCACCGCACACGTAAAAATTTGCGCACGCATGGGAATTTTTTACATGCTTAAAACGACATGAAACGCGTAGAAAGTTGATTAGAAATTAATTTTGCGCATTTTGAAATTTTAAATGCTCGTGCACGTGTAACTTTGTGTAAAACACGCAATTTTTGGGAGTGATGGCTAACATAATTTGTACTGGAACCGTCTTAAAAACATCACCCGGTTTCTGGGGTGTGTTGGGAGGAGGAGCGAAAATACTGGCGTAATGAAGTAGCCTAGCCTTATATGATTGAATTGTACAACGAAAACTTACTAGGCCTACATTTGAACTGTCCAGGGGAGGAAGTAGGGTTTGTTGATTGCGGCTGCAATGGTGAGAGGAGAAAGAAGGCCGGGAGACCGCAGTATCAACATTATATATTTTAATTGTCAGCCAATATGACACCTACTCATTTACACAGTTTACAACGTACTTAAGCCATAGGCCTATCATAGCTATGTATGCCCTCTCAATTTGAAGCTAAAGTTTAATTGAATTTGTCCTTCACTGGAAAGAGTGTGGGGTGTATTAAGGGGTGGAGGTTGGTGCGTATACGGAGATACTGGCGTCGGGTGTTATGTACTGAGAAGGCTTTAAACTAATTTTGAAACCCGCCCTGGGGCGGGTATAATTGCTAGTGTCATATAATATACAGTAGTACAATGTACACCAGCATAGTCTCTGATGTGAGCAAATTGTTGTTTGCCGCCCTCTGTATCATGTAGAATTAATGTCTCCTTGTATACACAGTATACTGTATAATTATAATACAAGGCGAAAATACAGGACCACCTCTTATTATAGTTTTTAACTAACTCGTCAAAGTGACGAGTTTCATGTCTAGTTGGTATTAGTTTAACATATCATATATCTACTCATTTTGAATTAATTTTAAGTACCTATCTATAATTCAAGTTAATAATTCAAGTATGACTAGGCTTTATGTCTCTGGAAAACGATTGTATTTTGGATGACATATTAGTCGTCAATTAGATTTGAAACACAGAGTGCTCAAAGTATCAAATATGTAGAAAAGTAATAAGCGTAAGTTACATCAAACCAATATGTCAATTTTATGTATTGTATATACACACCTACGCAATGTCCAATGTTCTATATTGCCTCCAGACTATAGTGAATATATTATATTACGTGAAAAATATAAATTATATTTACATTTTATTTAAATATTGTAAATTGGTTTTTATCAACAAAAAGTTGTTTTTCAAATGAAGGTATAATAATATACGGTAATGTAAAATGTATTGTAGTGATGAAATTAAAGCTATCCGGTTATATGCATATATTTCAGATATGATATTTGGTTAAACGTACATAAATTAAAAATGTGTAACATGAAATCATGGTATAAAAATGTTTACTTAAACTGGTGAAATACAGAATTTTGCAAAATTCTGCCATTAAAACCAGTTGGTAGGTAGTAGTCCAACCTGATGATATGGTATTTAGTGACTCCCCAGAAAATAAAAAAAATGTAAAAAAGGTGATTAAATATACAATAGCACAAAAATAGATCTGAAGTTTAATTAAAGAATATAAAATACTTCATTACATTCTAAACTTCCTTAAATTCTAAAAAGTTTTAATCTTTTCATTTAAATGTTTTCTCTCAGATCTGTTTGTAGTTTTAGCATCTACAGTAGTTTTGGTGTCAACGTCAGATGGCCAATTCTTCGCTGCTTCAGCAATAAGGTATAGGATGCTACAGTAGTTTACATTTGGATAAAATAAAGAATATTTATGAGTTGAATGTGGAAAATATTGTTATAAGGAAACTAAGCCTGCTTTCCACTAGATGATAATGACAGTTTTGAGCGGTAAAGAAATGTTGTTATATAACATGTTGTACTTTTCAAATTAGAGGTGTGCGATTTTTACAAATTCTACGTATGCTGCATGTGGACCGACAGGGTGGATCATGGCGTCTGCTCTGGTCTGTTGTTTATGTTCATCGTCAGGTAATAACCAAAAACACATTTCTGTATTACATAAAATTTCTTTTTGAACAACCAAAGATAGTATAAGCGAACTTACAGTACGTTTCGAAACCTATCAGGTTTCATTCTCAACTGGCGTTTCATCGTCTAGCGTTGTTAATCCCATGACGACGATGAGTTGGTATAGCGCCACCAATAGGTCCAAAAGGACGTGCCCCCTTCTCCAATAGTTGATCATAAATGTGTGACAATTCGTGGGCTTCTTCATCTCTGTTCATGATTTTTTCTACAAACTACAATGTTTGAACTGTCCACAAGCTTACATAGGGGAAACAGGGAGGGCTTTAAAAACACGCATAAAAGAACATCGCACAGACACAGAAAACAACACGGGAGGGATTTTAACCAGGGCTCAAAGATCGTCTACATCATCAATCATACATAAATCCGCAATAACAGATCATGCACTACAACACAATTGATTGGAACGCTGCTATCCTTGAGAAAGAATGCAACACTCAAAAAAGGCAAATAAAAGAGTCGATACCAACTCATCGTTGTCATGGGATTAACAACGCTAGACGATGAAACGCCAGTTGAGAATGAAACCTGATAGGTTTCGAAACGTACTGTAAGTTCGCTTAAACTATCTTTGGTTGTGCAAAAAGAAATTTTATGTAATCCTATTCCACAACCAGATGAAATTCTTCCAACACATTTCTGGTTTTAAGATGTATTTTAAAGTTAAGTTTATTAAATATAATAATAAAACAATTCCCTATATAACAATTACGAAGGAATATGGTGTGTGAATGAAACTATCTATACAGTAAAATTGTTTAAATTATTCGGAATCAAATATATTTTCATTTGCATTCGTTTATTCGTACATAATTATTTATTTGCTCAATAATTTGTAATACATGAAAAAAATTTTTTTTTTTAACTAATTTTTCTTTTATGATCTAAAAGACATTTGAGATGAACTACTAACTTTTTTTACACATGCATTTGGTCTTTCAGGAACTAATAACTACATTGTATATAGGTTTTCTTGTCCTCATCTTCTCTTCATATTTTGTATATTTGGTTGAGCGGTGCCCTGATAAAAAGTGTGCCGGAAACCAGGGAGATTTTCATACCTATGCAGATGCCCTTTGGTGGGGTGTGGTAAGTGTTCACTACTTCTTTCCACCAACAAATAGAGGAAAAACAACCACAGAATAAAAGAGAAAACTACAAAGAATACAGGGAAAACTCAAAAGAATAGAGGGAAAACACAAAAGAATACAGGGAAAACACAAAAGAATACAGGGAAATCACAAAAGAATACAGGAAAAACACAAAAGAATACAGGGAAAACACAAAAGAATACAGGGAAAACACAAAATAATACAGGAAAAACACAAAAGAATACAGGGAAAACACAAAAGAATACAGGAAAAACACAAAAGAATACAGGGAAAACACAAAAGAATACAGGGAAAACACAAAAGAATACAGGGAAAACACACAAGAATACAGGAAAAACACAAAAGAATACAGGGCAAACAGAAAAGAATACAGGGCAAACAGAAAAGAATACAGGGAAAACACACAAGAATACAGGGAAAACACAAAAGAATACAGGGAAAACACAAACGAATACATGGAAAACACAAAAGAATACAGAGAAAACACAAAAGAATACAAGGAAAACACAAAAGAATACATGGAAAACACAAAAGAATACAGGGAAAACACAAAAGAATACAGGGAAAACACAAAAGAATACAGGCAAAACACAAAAGAATACAGGCAAAACACAAAAGAATACAGGGAAAACACAAAAGAATACAGGGAAAACACAAAAGAATACTGGGAAAACACAAAAGAATACTGGGAAAACACAAAAGAATACAGGGAAAACACAAAAGAATACAGGGAAAACACACAAGAATACAGGAAAAACACAAAAGAATACAGGGCAAACAGAAAAGTATACAGGGAAAACACAAAAGAATACAGGGAAAACACACAAGAATACAGGGAAAACACAAAAGAATACAGGGAAAACCCAAACGAATACATGGAAAACACAAAAGAATACAGAGAAAACACAAAAGAATACAAGGAAAACACAAAAGAATACAGGAAAAACACAAAAGAATACAGGAAAAACACAAAAGAATACAGGAAAAACACAAAAGAATACAGGGAAAACACAAAAGAATACAGGGAAAACACAAAAGAATACAGGGAAAACAGAAAAGAATACAGGGAAAACAGAAAAGAATACAGGGAAAACACAAAATAATACAGGACAAACACAAAAGAATACAGGAAAAACAGAAAAGAATACAGGGAAAACACAAAAGAATACAGGGCAAACAGAAAAGAATACAGGGCAAACAGAAAAGAATACAGGGAAAACACACAAGAATACATGGAAAACACACAAGAATACAGGGAAAACACAAAAGAATACAGGGAAAACACAAAAGAATACAGGGAAAACACAAAAGAATACAGGGAAAACACAAAAGAATACAGGAAAAACACAAAAGAATACAGGGAAAACACAAAAGAATACAGGGCAAACACAAAAGAATACAAGGAAAAACGCAAAAGAATACAGGGAAAACACAAAAGAATACAGGGAAAACACAAAAGAATACAGGGAAAACACAAAAGAATACAGGGAAAACACAAAAGAATACAGGGAAAACACAAAAGAATACTGGGAAAACACAAAAGAATACTGGGAAAACACAAAAGAATACAGGGAAAACACAAAAGAATACAGGGAAAACACACAAGAATACAGGGAAAACACACAAGAATACAGGAAAAATGCAAAAGAATACAGGGAAAACACACAAGAATACAGGGAAAACACACAAGAATACAGGGAAAACACACAAGAATACAGGGAAAACAGAAAAGAATACAGGGAAAACACAATAGAATACAGGGAAAACACAAAAGAATACAGGGAAAACACAAAAGAATACAGGGAAAACACACAAGAATACAGGAAAAACGCAAAAGAATACAGGAAAAACGCAAAAGAATACAGGGAAAACGCAAAAGAATACAGGGAAAACACACAAGAATACAGGAAAAACGCAAAAGAATACAGGGAAAACACACAAGAATACAGGGAAAACACACAAGAATACAGGGAAAACACAAAAGAATACAGGGAAAACACAAAAGAATACGGGGAAAACACACAAGAATACAGGGAAAACACACAAGAATACAGGGAAAACACACAAGAATACAGGGAAAACACACAAGAATACAGGGAAAACACAAAAGAATACAGGGAAAACACAAAAGAATACATGGAAAACACACAAGAATACATGGAAAACAGAAAAGAATACAGGGAAAACACAAAAGAATACAGGGAAAACACACAAGAATACATGGAAAACAGAAAAGAATACAGGGAAAACACAAAAGAATACAGGGAAAACACAAAAGAATACAGGAAAAACACAAAAGAATACAGGGAAAACACACAAGAATACAGGGAAAACACAAAAGAATACAGGGAAAACACAAAAGAATACAGGGAAAACACAAAAGAATACAGGGAAAACACAAAATAATACAGGGAAAACACAAAAGAATACAGGGAAAACACAAAAGAATACAGGGAAAACACAAAAGAATACAGGGATAATAATAAAAGGCCAAACTCAAGAAACTTAAATTGTTTGTGCTCAGTGTTGAATTGCGACAACATCTTGAATTCTGGTTTTTGTGATCGAATCAAATCAGTTTTTTAGATCGTCTTTTTCTTGTACTTTTTTTGTTGGGAAAATGCAGTTTTAAAACAGGTTCATTGTGCCAAAGGGAAATGACAGATTAGTTATTATAGATGAATGTATAACATAATATGTCGCATTGAACTATGAATTCTAAGATTGTGTTACAATATCAATATGATGACAATCTTAGACATGATGAATTCCATGGTGAAAGGTCTAACATGATTAATAACCAGAAAAATAGCGTAGTTGCTTCAAACATGTCTTTTGCTGATATTCGCTTTGTTTGTTCAACGGCAAAACATGATTAAAATAATAGTCTTTGAAGCAATATTGTGCGTTACTCTCAAACCACAAGGAAAAAAGTAAAAAAACTATTAATTACCATACGCAATTATTGATATTTGCCCACTATAAAAGATTAAATAGTTACAACTGTGACGCTTAATTTAAAAATAATGAAATGTAATATTTATTGCTATCCATATAATAATAATAATAATAATAATATTTATTCGGCAAAATTTCTTAAAAGTACGTTTTACATTTCAGCTTGCTAGGAAAAAAACAAGGTAGACAAGATCAAACAAAATGTACAAAAATAATTAGGGGAAAAAGTTACAATATTGTATATTAATGAAACTTTAAGTTCACAGGATTGTTTCAGAAGAATATAAATATATTTGCTCATTTCTTACAAAAATTAAATATAAATAAAAATGAAAAATAATATTCATCTCCCTCCCAAATAAATTTAAATTTTACAATATTTATAATTTTTTATTTTAATATACAAAAAGTAAAGAATTTGTATTTAATAGAAAATAAATTTGCATGTGATTGGATATTATTTATATTTAAAAACATTCATTTTATATGTAATCAGTAATTTAGAATACTAGAGGGTGAGCTCGCTTCGCTCGCTCCCCCTCTAGGAAGTGTAGACGATGGTTCTCGAAATGATAATGTTCTCCTTATACATTTTCTGTCGGTTACCATTATTGAAAATGCTTGACATTCGTAAAACTAAACTACTTTGTTTCACAGTGTTTTAGATGATTAATAACATTTTAAAGTATAGTTTTTATTGTTTGGTAGGGCCCTTTGGGGAGGCGGAGGTCATTTGAGGGAGGTGCTTATTCGAGGGATATACCGTATGTTAAATTTTTTAGTTCTAATAATATGGTAACATTTATAATCAAATGAAATCCTCTCATAGATATGAAAAGTGGTAAAAAAGAATAACAAATGCTTGGTAAATTGCAGATAACAGTGCGGTGAATTCTACTACAAATAGTATAATTGTGTTATTATAAATATGTGGATGGACGTTTATTAGATAGTTGGGTGTTGTGGGGGGGGGGGGGGGGGGTTATTATTCAAAGTGATGTTTTATTGGAGAGGCGTTTATTCAAATGAATACCATCCTAATAATTATTAATACATTATTTAATTTAATCATCTTTTGAAACTAACTGCCGTGACAGAGTGGGCCCAAGAAAGAAGACATTACGGCTTGCAACATGGGCAGACATCTCGGTCCTAACGGGACACAGGAAGATAGCCTACAGTTATTCCTGCAAGCTTACTCAATAAAACTCAGCTATCAGGATTTCACTCGAAAAATGTCTTATCAAATCTCCCTATGTAATTTTATAATACTATTCCCCACAATATATTCTGATTCTTTATGGCGTATATTTAATTTGATCTTTATTAATTTGCAGTATAATTCCTATTATTTAACTACTGTACCTTCACACATGTGTGGTATGTTTTAAAATAAACAAAAAACTGAAATGGCTATGATTAATGGCCAATTTTTTTTTTCGTCTTCCAAAGGGACACTGTATTGATTGATGGAAAGTGCCTGTTTCCAGTCACCTTTAAGGTCAAATCTATTATTTTAACTGCTCCCTTGTGTATAAAAGAGAGAAAATATTTGAAACTAAGTTGAACTTATCTTAAACCCAGAAATTACTTTGACCGGGAAGAATTGAAATTGAGAGGAAAATCCAATGTTGAAATCATAAATGTTGTTAAAAAACTCTTTATAACATCTTCCTAAGATATAAATATGGAACAATAGCGTCGGCGTGCACACTAATGTTATCAAATCTACGTTTCGCGGTACATCTCGGATAGATAAGGTAGGTATCCAAGGCGGAGATTTGTACCGAAGTTTTTGCATTGTGCTCGCCTATGTCAGAATTAACCATAATTTATATATAGATTATAATGCATTGACTATTATACTAAATGTTTATGTATTTTATGAGATGTGTTTCTTAAGGCAACATTGTTATTGATTCTTCAAAATATAATACTTTTTATTTGAATCCACCATTTATTTGGTATGAAAAGATATTCAATAATTTGCATCAAAATAATTTTCAAATACATACAATAGTATTATAATTTTGGATTTCCTCACTCATGTATGTCATTTTAATCAATTAAAAAAAATGTTGGCAACCTAATATACAGTATGACTGTAAACAATAAACGTGAAAAACAAAAGCAAGTGTATGTATTTTAAAATTTGTTTTAAGTTACTACATTTTTAGTCACGTGCAATGTGACAATACAACTCACTACATTTTTCAATATATATTTGTTGAGAACCATGAAAGCTGTTTTACTTAAATTTTATTTTATTCATTTCGGCAATAAACATGAAACTAGAAAGCCACTCCCGAGAGTGCCTACTGTAAAATTGTTCTACATCAGATATTAATCACCAGAAAGTGTGTCTTAATGCTGCGTGTGAATTAGGCTAATTACACTATATAAGCATGTGTATGCGAGTTTGGTGTAAAGGTTATGTAACCCGCCTTTCAACTAACAATAGCTTTATCCGACTAACAATAGAACAGAAACGCGAAAATCCAACGAGTGAATTTGAAAAGAAATAGGGTTTTTAAACTACTTGCATCAAAAAACTTGTACATTAAATCTAACTATGTTTTAAAATTACAAATCACAAAATATAACTCTTACCTCTTGTACAAAAATGAAGTTTTTTAGACAAGTAGTTCTCGAGAAAATACAATTTTAGTTTACTTGTTACTTCAAGACTGCTCACCGGCTTTTGAAATTTCTGTCCTATCTTTTAACACTAGCAGGTCTGAAAAGTATATTAAAAATTGGTCCAGAATTGGGACCATGGTCCCAAATGGTCCCAAAATGTAATGGAATGGTCCTTGACCACATATCTATATGTAAATTTATTTTGGTAAAGATCTTGTAATTGCTTTTTGAGTAATCCTGCTAACAAACAAACAAAAAAACAAACAAGCAAACACACGCTACCGATTACATATACCTTCTTGGCGGAGGTAAATAATAATTACAAAACATAGAAATATATATATATATTACATGCCTATGTAAATACGCGAACGTGATTGGTTGAAACTGCATCACATGACTTCCGCTGCGAGGATCGTAAATCGTATATATCCTCGAGAACGATGATATTGACTGAGTAATTTTCGCGTAATTATCGTGTCTCTGTCACTAATCATATAAATTCTCGAGTACGATGATATTGATTGTGTAATTTTCGTGTGGCAACACTCGCGTTTGCCGATAAATAAACAAAAGTCATCTACTGGGTCTTGAACTCGCGATGAAATTGTCACTCCATCACAAGACAACGCTTCATGCGCTGCGCCACGGAACTTGCTTGACGAAAGTAGTCATCTAAACTATTTAAACTATGCATACATAGCACCCTCATTTATTTTTAGTCCTCCCTAGATGTGATGAAACACCGTTTGTGATTGGTTAATACTCACAGTAGTAACGGCTACGCGCGCGACGCATTGAACATCTGGTGATTCGGCTCGAAAGAAGACGAATTATTATTTATTCGGCCTTATTATTATTAATGTAGGCTTATTGATGGAAATTCTTCTGTTGTTATTTAAACGACCTAGGCTAGTGAATATGTTATTGTCAAGGAATCATTAATTAGTAATTATCTGTATATTATTCTTCGAAAGGTAAGGTGTCTGGGCAGCTTGTTTACATACAATACAAAAAGGAGGCCTAGCCTAGCTACTACCCGACCCAGCAGATATTCTACTTGTTGTTGGCTATGTAATATAACAGCTATCGCCTTTTATATCAGTAAAATATAAGATTAGACATCCCCTCGGAAATGATATTAAGTTCTTGGGAATTATATATTTCCCTTGGGGATGTCTAATCTTATATTTAACCTCTAAGCAGTCAATATCTGTATAATATATATGAAGTACAAGACACGAAGCTGAGGAGAGACAAAAGCATTAAAGATGTATTGTCCCTTTGTAAAATTTCCAAAAAAATAAAAATAAAAAGATTTCGAAAAAAAGTGGGTCATTTTGAAGTATTATGATAGTTATTAACTTTCACCAAAAATTATTCGAAAAAAAAATAATTTAACTGAAATACAGACGTTTTTTGGTTCAAAAAATAACTTTGACTTCCAGTCAAAGTTTTCGATCAAAACATATCTTATAATGCAATGCGCTTATTTGGCTACTCTGTATGCATAATCATAAAACTTCCTCGCGATCTGTGTGAAACACCCTCTCTCAACCGTGACGAGTTGTAAACAATCCTAATTAGCATCATGCATAATGTATACTCATGGTTTGAAATCTTTGTTTACTTTCGCTCGCGACTATTTTCCAGACGAAATGTAATCAAATTAATTTAGCTGTTAATTACGTAAAAGTGTTGTTTTTGGCTCGAATTTTCGACTTAAAGTGAATAACTTAAATATTACTTTGATATGGCCAATTAAAATTTAGTATATTTTGACCTTCATTTTTTTGTGTTTCAAGGGACAATACATCTTTAAACAAAACGCTGTCACCGGTAAGGTGTGTCTCTCCAACACAAAAATTACAAATAACAAGAATATATACTATAAAAACATAGACATTTCACAAGATAAAAACATGATTTAAAAAGGTAAAAAGTTTCTCTCCGACATTTAAAATATTGCTTTAGAGATAATTTAAAATTAATAAATGAACCATTAACAAAAATATCGCGAATCTCATTGGGTATGGAATTCAAAGTTCTAGTGAATCTGGTAGGGATGCAAAATTTTGACATATCATTACTGGAGCGAAGATGCTTGAAAGTGAGGGTATCATGACAATTATTAACTATGAGTAAATTATAAATAATAGATCTTTGATGATAAAGTAAAACATTGCAAACAAATAGAACAGTATAATAATCTCTAATGGCGATTGTGGATGGGATATCATCTGGTCTCTAATGATTTTTTTGAGAATAGTTTTTTTTAGTTAAAATGAGAGTTTACGAAATGATGGTATAACGTGTCACTTAATTTTACTTGGTTTAACTCCAAAGAACAATTCTTTTCTTCTAAAATTATCCTAAACCATATATTTCATCTTAAAGGTCACAGTAACTACGATAGGATATGGTGACACAGTACCAGCAACTTGGGCAGGTAAAGCTATAGCGAGTTGCTTTTCAATATTCGCTATATCTTTCTTCGCTCTACCGGCAGTAAGTAAAATATATACCGTTTTGGCAGGTATAAAAGCCATCACCCTTCTTTTAATATACAAACAATGAAGGAATTGCATGTTTTCTCTTACATGACAAATTAAATCAAGCAAGAACAATCATATATGGTTTTCACTATAGGCATGCAACATAGGTGACTACCTATGTTGCATGCATTTTTAAAAACTTTTTCAAAAAACCTGCCTTTTATATATTGAAATGTGATATAAAATTAACCAATCAAATATCAAGGACCACACATGTACAATATGATAACAAATTAAACATTTTTTATTCAAAATGATGAAAGATGCATATACTCTATATATTTAGTATAAATAGATATTCAATATTTATTTTAATGAATTTTGATATAATTTTTAATGTGATTATTATCTAGGGGATTTTAGGATCTGGATTTGCATTAAAAGTTCAATCAAAACAACGACAAAAGCATTTTAGTCGTCAAATTCCAGCAGCAGCTAATCTAATACAGGTGAGAATGGAATAATGTAATAGATCAACATTTAGAATTAATTTCTCCACCCTTCTGTACCAATCGGGTATTGCTAAACACCACTATTAACCCCCGCAACCCCGTTGTTGGTTCGATAGCGTTTGCTATGTGTTTTTTTTAAATTTTTAACCCAAAAATGATGTTTTACCCCCAAAATAAGTACATTTTTCAAACTTAAATATCAAGCGTGTAGTACACACACGATTCAGTAACTTTTATGTTGGTTCAATGTTTTTTTTTAGGATTACAGGGTTTGCAGGGTTTACAGGGGTTTGCAGTGTTTCAATACCCGTACCAATCCTACTTTCCACCAATCCCACTTTCCACCAATCTTACTTTTCACCAATCTTACTTTCCACCAATTCCACTTTCCACTAATCCCCAATTTCCACAATTCCCACTTTCCACATCCCAATCCCACTTTAAACCAATCCTCACTTTCCACTAATCCATCTTTCTGCCAATCTTACTTTTCACTATTCCTATTTTCCACCAATCCCACTTAACACATCCCAATTCCACTTTCCACTAATCCCAAATTTCCACAAATCCCACTTTCCACATCCTAATCCTACTTTCCACATCCCAATCCTACTTTCCACATCCCAATCCTACTTTCCACATCCCAATCCATCTTTCCGTGAATTTTACTTTCCACTAATCCCACTTTTTACCAATTCATCTTTCCTAATCTTATACTTTCCACATCCCAATCCCACTTTCAACCAATCCATCTTTCCATCAATTTTACTTGCCACCAATTCCAATTTCCATCAAATCCCACTTCCACCAATCCCCAAGTATATAGTACATAGACCATATAGATCATGTGTTTGTAAATGGGTAAAATTTAATTGGCTCAATTAAAAATGAAAACTCAATTTTGTTCATTATTGAACCTTATGAACTATACGATTTTTATTCTGTAAATTACACAATATATGAGATCATCTTTTATAGGTTAATCAGTTGTTGACTTTTAAAGTTAGAATATTAACGAACTGTACTTTGAACGGTGAATGTACTTACATTTATATATCCTGGTTCTAAACGCAATATGGTTTTCAATTTTAGCCAAAGGGTTTAAAAGGACAGGTTAAGTCCCTTGTGCAACATCTTTTTACGTGTTAATTAAACCTGTTAGAATATAGTATGCTCATTTCCAAGAATTATCGATTATGACAAGATGAAAATGATTGTTCGGAATTTATTTTTAAACAGGTTTAGATGACAAACTCTAAAATGTCAAACCTACACGTTTGGGGCACATTTTCTGCATTATAATACATTTTATGATAATATATAATGATATATATCTACTATTATTATTATTATTTGGATACTTTTAATTTATGTTACCTTGGGTGAAATAAAACGTTTAATTTTTCAAATTCATGAAATATTCATACTTTAGAACTCATAAAGTATTACATTTATTTGTATCATTTAGTTGACAATATGTAGCAATTCACATCAGAGCCGTGGATGGTCAGGTTTTCTATCCTTCTTATCGCATCAATCAATATAAATTCCCCAACATGAATATCAGTAAAATGCATTTAAAGCATTCTAATAATACTTTTTTTAGGGTGGAGGAGTTGAGCACTACTATGCGGCATTGATGGTCACTGACCAACGCTCCTTCTGCCTACCCATGCGAATTACTTGCATCCCTCTCGCAACCAAGTCATGCGGCATGTACATAAATAGTGTTTTATTTTAATGCGTCAACTGGTTATATGTAGATTATGTTTTTTTAAAGTGTTTATGGAGGTTATATGCAGCAGACAAATCTTTTAACTCGGAAGCCACATGGAAGATCCACCTGACACAAACAAGCGGAAACGGTGTGACGACCGATTCACCTGCACGCAAGACTGGTCTCCTAAAGAAGCAAAAGAGTTGGCTTAAAGAAGCATTAGGTTTCGAAATGTCCTCTCGGGGATCGCCAAAAACAAATTCAGAAAATGAAATTGTTGAAGGGTCAACGACTTCTGGGGCTGATGGTGACGGTTCAGTAGGTACATTATGCTCAGTCATTACTGTCTGCAAAACAAGAGAATTATTTTATTTTTACTGATAACTTAACAGCCATAAAGACGGTTATCATAGTCTTGCGCAAACATTTATATGGTCGTAAATATGATTTATTGTTATATGTGATGCTGTAATCGTTGGGCTATGAGAATTACACATTATAATATAACTTGAATTCATTAGTTGAAATGTCTGGCGGTTAGAATTACAGGATTATTTTACTGCTTTATAAGTGTACAAATAGATGACTTCAATTTTATAACTAAATAAATTAGAACAATTTCTAATGAATATTCTATTTTTGCGTACAACATGTTTTATGCGTCATATGAATAAATGTAATCATAGCAGTTTTTTATTTCATACCAATGTTTTTATTACACATTTAAATGTCTCCGTAGGAAAACAATGCCGTGGAAAAAAAGACAGTTATACTCCATCACAGACGTTATCCACGACTTCAATAACTGATATTGATCCTTCTTTTAAAGTTGAGGCGATCACTAAGTAAGTAAACAAATGATTATTAATGTTACACAATAGAACCCCTCATTAAGGAGACACCTTCCCTGTTATAACAATCAGGAGTTATGCAGTAATATTTACACTGAACCAACCTTAATTATAAGAGCACACCCCAACAAAGAGACTCTTCATATTGGTCCTGAACAGTGGAGTATTGCAGTACAGGGCAAGCACTCCTAGGGACCCTCCAATGCTAGACAATTGCACTAAAAGGCTGCTCATGTTCTGGGGCCCCTGGGTTTAGCCAGCGCGTGGACTGGTACCGGACCTGTTTTGTTAAAGGCATATCCATGATTAATTTTCACAAACATTTATTGAGATAATAATGTCAAAAAAATATACAAATGCAAAGGGAAAAAAATAGCTTAGTTAGAAGTAGATACATATAGAACCGAAACAAATGCTAAAGTAACAAAAAAAAAAAATAATTAAAAGAAAAACTAAAAACTAAACTAAAAGTATAATTCAAATTTACGTACACTACATTGGTTGCAATAATAAAAACGAGGGATATCACTTGTGGAGTAATCAATGCAATGATGATGTTTGTTTTTGATATACAACATTATAATAAAGTTTAAAATATTACAAACATTACAAAGAAATTTTGAAAAGTGTGTACAGTACAGCAAACTCTAATATTGATTTGTGCTTTCAATATAAAGCTATAGCAAGTGTTTTCAAACATCAAATTCAAATACTCTTCAATATTTTTTATTACAATTATAAATATTTCACAGGAAATATAAATATTCCTTTCTTTACATATGTTTTTTAATAGTCAATCTGTATAATATAAATTTTTATATGATGATGAATAAAAGTTTGATGACCTCGCAAAAGAGAGATACAATTTGTAAAACTGCCTAATCAAATGGTTTACAAATAACGTCATAATTTGTGAAATAAATGTATACGTACTGACAATTTAAAAAATATTTATTAGTCTTTTTTAGAGAAAAAAGCTCAGATCAGTGATATTACTGCTTTCCACTGAGGCTTTCAGGAATACATATCATGTACCTCAAGTCAAATATGATGCAGCTACCAATAACAAAGAGTACAAGCAATGTAACTAGCGTTGGATTTTAACCTGCAGTCTCGCCCTTACACTGCAACAGTGTTTTTCTAGTGTAAAAGTCAAACTAAATTGATTAAGAAATCAGCTTATACATGCCCTTAATGTCAGGTTCCATTAACAAGAACCCAAGACTTTTTAAATTTTCACACAGGCCCGGTTGCACATTGTCACCCTTTGGTTTGCAAGTAAGCGTGTCCGGTCAATAGAACGATTGCTTAAAAATGTGTAAATATTAGTGGTTCGGCTCTGTTGAGTTTCTCATTGTTTTGATTGAAACGTCGAGAATCTTTTTTCAGAATTAATACACATGGTGTACCGCAAAAGTAAAGTAGTTTTCTAAATTGTATTACAAATTCACCATGGAAACCTAAAACATACAAACCAAAAATTAATAATTGAAATTAATAAGACATGTGGTCTGTTATTTAATATTGAATAATATATCTATACACACATGAAAACTCGATCAATTTATTTAATACATAAAATCATTTTGAAACATTAAAGATCAATTTCGTTTGTATCAAAATATATTTAAATTCTCAGTTGTCACATTAAGAACATTTTAGAAAGCTTACGTCTGGTAATGATCTCATTAGCGATTGATCTAGTTTCCTAATGTTCTCTGTGTTATTAAGAACCAATGATCAGTTGCATGTATCTAAAGTAATATTAATGATTTTCAAAGACACATTGCGAGAGATTAAATAAGTTACTTGTCGTGGCATAGATTGTAGGTGTGCAATACACCCCAAGCAATCTTTACTTTTAGTCATAACAATAAATCAAAGCTTAAACTGGTGTTTCTCCTTTATAGCACATGAATGACAGTATTTTAGGTAGACATAAATTCTTATGAGAGGATATTATTCTTATGAGAACATTATGCACTGGGGACAATTGGAAGATGTATCTAGCTTTTTCATTCATTTTTTCAATTCATAGAAACAAAAGTATTAACAAAAGTAGATCTACAAATTATACATAACTTCATGTATGACTTTACTAAAAACTCATTACATTTTTAAGTAGATTTGATTCAGCAAGAAAATTGTCGTTTTATTCTAACAGGAAGCTTTAGAATTTGTTGATTTCAGTTTAGGGAGAGCTTATTCGAATTAAATGATGATTAGACGAGCAGGTATCATTACATTTGATGAGAAATGTTACCAGTTGTGCCCACTGTAAATGTTTTTGGGTTCGATTCATCTATAGAACTAGCTACAAAATATCCAATATAATTCTCATAGCCAATAAAGTAGCACTACCTCACCCTCTTTAGGATATTTGGGTTCCCAAAGTCATGCGAGTCATGTATTTACAATTTTCTAGTGTGAAAATAATTTTAACTCTAAACACAGCATTTCACAACTGTTGTTATTGAGTTCAATAACATGTTAACATTGTTAATATTTAAATACAAAGCAATTTAAAACCTAAAAGCTTTAAAAGAATTAAATACCAATACATTGACTTAAAATTATTAGATCCATTATTACATCATTATATTTGAAAACTGCCACTGAGGGATTATGGGTTGGGAGTGATGGCTAACATAATTTGTACTGGAACTGTCTTAAAAACATCACCCGGTCTCTGGGGTGTGTTGGGAGGAGGAGCGAAAATACTGGCGTAATGAAGTAGCCTAGGCTTATATGATTGAATTGTACAACGAAAACTTACAAGGCCTACATTTGAACTGTCCAGGGGAGGAAGTAAGGTTTGTTGATTGCAGCTGCAATGGTGAGAGGAGAAAGAAGGCCGGGAGACCACAGTATCAACATTATATATTTTAATTATCAGCCAATATGACACCTACTCATTTACACAGTTTACAACGTACTTAAGCCATAGGCCTATCATAGCTACTGTATGTATGCCCTCTCAATTTGAAGCTAAAGTTTAATTGAATTTGTCCTTCACTGGAAAGAGTGTGGGGTGTTATTAAGGGATGGAGGTTGGTGCGTATACGGAGATACTGGTGTCGGGTGTTATGTACTGAGAAGGCTTTAAACTAATTTTGAAACCAGCCCTGGGGCGGGTATAATTGCTAGTGACTTATAAGTGAGAGAGTTTGTACGTCTGTCTGTTTGTTTGTTCGTTATACAAATTTTTGTTACTGCACATAACCTTACATATTGGGCATCAAAATGACCGCAATTGTACCGGGAAGGTTCTAAACTACATTTGAATATCATCCGCCATCTAGGATCCAAGTTAGAGGCCAAAATGTGGTAAAAATGGCCCACTTAGCCAATAGCCAATATAACACCTATTTATTTACATAGTTTGCAAAGTACTTACACCATGTCTATCAGCTACTGTATGTATTAAGACCTAAAGTTGTTGAATTAAAATTGTGGGTATAAAAATGACCACAATTGTACCTGGAAAGTTCTAAACTATATTTCAACATCATCCACCATCTTGGATCCAAGTTTGGTGGGAGAGGGCATGGGGAGATAAGGTGTGGGAGTTGGGGTTAAGATTTGGAGTTGGATTTTGCTTAGACTAAGGGTAGTAGGCTATCAAATTGACCAGAATTGTGTGGTAAGTATTTTAATTAGCCAGGGGAATGGGTGGGGATGACCGAAACTACATCTGAAAACTGCCACTGAGGGATGGGTTGGTAGTAATGGCTAACATAATTTGTACTAGAAACGTCTTAAACACATCACCCAGTATCTGGGGTGTGTTGGGAGGAAGAGCGGGGCAGAAATACTGGCGTAATGAAGTATAACATGATTGGAATTGTACTAGGAAAAGTTACTACATTTGAACTGTCCATGGGAGAAGTTATGTTTGTTTTTTTGGCTGGGATGGTAATAGGACAAAGAAGGCTGGGCCGCAGTATCTAAATTAGATATTTTAATTATCAGCCAATATGACACCTATTCATTTACACAGTTTACAACGTACTTAAAACATAGGCCTATCATAGCTATGTATACCCCTACCCCTAAAGTTCAATTGAAATTTGTCCTCGGAAGAATTTGTTTTTAAAAAGGTGTGGGGTGTTATTGGAGAGAGGTGGAGGTTGGTGAGTATAAGGGGTCGGGTGTTATGTACTGAGAAGGCTTTAAACTAATGTTGAACAATTGCTAGTATACATTATTCAAAATGAAGGATTGAGGGCTCAATCACTTTTTACCAAGGGAGTACAGTAGTTCATCTATTCTAACCAAGTAGCTTTACATATGTACCTTGATCGATTGTTTTTCGTTCAGTTAGGGTGGCTTATAATATGCATCAGGACAGGAGAAGCAGGTGGACAGGGCTTCTCATTGAAGCATGTAACATTTTATTTCTTCATGCCTGGCAGCAATTAACCATCTTACTATGCGCTATGTTTGCCTCCACAAATCACAGACATGAACAGTGTATTTAAAAAAAATTATTATTTTAAATATCTATATTATTTCTTTTTTGTAGATTAACTGAAAATCACAAGGTCGCAATTCGTGCAATTCGTAAGATCAAGTATTTAGTGGCAAAGAAAAATTTCCAGGTAAGATTCATTGTAGATCATTTATTTTGGCCAAAGTGGGTAATTTTTAGCCTTGTGTAGTGATTATTTAAGTTGGTTCCGAGCTTTCTCAGGCGTATATAACTCCACGCGACGTACACAGCTGTCACTGAATGATAACTCATACAAAAAGTATATTTAACTCAACTAGAACTTTTATTCCTTGTAACTCGATTAATACATCTTTCTACCACTACCAGTCAAGCCTTAATATTTTCCTTATCATCTTTCCGTTTATCTACTCTGATCTTATTCTCTCTTCTCTTTAATATCTATTACATTCCACTTTTATACTGGACATGCAAATTTTAGGCTTCAGAGGAGGATAACATTTTCCCTCCAAAATTTATACGATTTTGATTGGCTAATAATATAAGGCGGACCTGGTCTAAAGCATCCTTATCTAAACACAGAGAATCACAATATAAATAATATGACATTCCCCTTTTTGGGAAAAAGATTGTGTCAATCTTTCCAAAAATTTAACATTTAAAATCATTTTACTATAAACTATCTACAAATAACACCTCTATAATATTATTATGCACGGCTTAATCCATCTGCATTTCCATTTAGTGATCCTTTCTTGTAAATAACTTTAAATTTATATCCTTGTAAAAACAGAGCCCATCTCATAAGTCTAACATTGGCACCCTTCATTGAGTCCATCCATCTCAATGCCTGGTGTTCAGTATGAACTTGAAATTCACAACCATACAGATAATACTTAAGTTTATTGATAGCCCAAACAATAGAGAGGCACTCTTTTTCTGGCACAGAATATCTCTGCTCATGTACAGATAACTTTCTACTTAAGTACACAATGGGATAATCATTACCCTCACCATCTATTTGGCTCAGCACTGCACCTATGCCATAATTTGAGGCATCGGTTTGCAATATAAACATCTTATCAAAATTTGGGGCTTTTAATACATTATCATCAGTAAGTCGTTTCTTTAAAGTTACAAAGGCCTTTTCACATTGTTCATTCCACTTAACGGTATTACTTTTACTCTTTAAAGTTAAATCAATCAATGGCTTAGCAATATCGGCATAGTTCTGTACAAATTTTCTGTAATAGCCAGTTAATCCGAGAAATGATCGGACTTGTTTCTTAGACAAAGGTCTGGGGAACTTTTCCACAGCCTCAACCTTATCAATCATGGGTCTAATTTCTCCATTACCAATCTTATGCCCCAGAAATTCTACCTGTGCATAGGCAATTTTACATTTCAAAGGCTTTGCTGTCAATCCAGCACTACTTAATCTTTCTAATACATCATTCAAATGAAAAATATGATCTTTCCAAGTTTGACTATAAATACATATGTCATCTATATATGCCTTAGCATATCCCTCAGTACCTTGTAATACCTTATCCATTAATCTTTGGAAAGTACTAGAGCTATTTTGCATACCAAATGGAAGTACATTGTAACAATACTGTCCAAATTGTGTAATAAATGCTGATTTGTCTTTGGTCTTCGGATCCAGAGGCACCTGGTAAAATCCTTTAGTTAGATCTAACGTAGTTATGTATATTGCGGATGATACCTCATCCAACATTTCGTCTATGCGAGGCATAACATAAGGGTCAAATTGTGTAGTCTTATTTAGTGATCTAAAATCTGTCACCATTCTAATTTGATTCTGGCCTTTCTTCAGGGCAATAATAGGTGCAGCATAGGCACTAACAGTAGGTTCTATTATACCCATAGCCAACATACTATCTAATTCCTCTTTCAATTTACCCTTTAATGCTTGGGGCGTTCTATATGCCCTATGCCTTATAGGCATTTCACCACTAGTCTTAATTTCATGTGTCACTAAGTGAGTTCTACCTGGTACATCCGAGAATACATTCTGTTGCTACTTTAACAATTCTGTTAATTGTTTAGTTTGTGTATCATTTAAATTACTACTAACGTTAACATCTCTCCATGTTTGTGATTGATGATAAGACAATCATATGTCTATTTCACTATCTAACTCATTGTCATGGACTGTTTCATTTAAGTCTACTTCTTCTATCGACTGAACATTTGTTACTACATAATAACCATCTTTACTTATTTCTACTTTATCATACCATCTCTTTAACATATTAACACGTAGAATTTGTTTTTCTTTTCTTCTACCTCCTATGTATATTTCATAATTTACATCATTGACCTTTTTTGTAACAGTGAAGGGGCCTTGCCATTTACTGTCTAACTTACTATTTCCTACTGGAAGGAATATCAACACTTTGTCCCCTTCTACAAATTCTCTATCAATAGCATTCTTGTTATAATTGTGGGACATAATTTCTTGTTGTTCAAGTTTGTTTACATTAGCATCTTTCATTAATTCCTCCATTTTTTCTCTTATGTCTAACATGTATTTGATAACATCAGTAGATGTTTCTTCATCTTCTACCCAATTACTTTTGAGTAAACTCAAGGGTCCCCTCACCTCTCTACCATAAAGCAATTTAAAAGGTGAATGGCCCGTCGCTTTACTAGGAACTTCTCTGTATGCAAACAGAAAGGGGGGTATGTAGTTATCCCAATTTTTTCTTTGCTTAACTGTAAGTGTCCTTATCATATTTTTCAATGTACCGTGAAATCTTTCAACAAGCCCATTGCTTTGGGGTGGTACACTGTAGTCTTTAATTGATTAATCCCCAACATACTACATATAGATTGCATAATTGAAGACATGAAATTAGTTCCTTGATCATGTACAATCTCTTCGGGTAATCCTACTCTAGTAAAGACTTCTATTAGAGCCCTGGCTACTGTTTCAGCTCTAACATTGGGTAACGGGATAGCATCCGGATATCTCGTAGCATAGTCAATTATAGTAAGCATATATTTGTTATTACGGCTTGTTCTAGATAAGGGTCCAACAATGTCTATCGCTATACGTTTAAATGGTGTACTTATAATCGGTAATGGTATCAAAGTATGTTTCCTTTTACTTTTACCCTTATCTACCTTTTGGCATTCCTTACAGACTTTACAATAGACTACCACATCTTTAAATATACCTGGCCAATAGAATTGGTTCAGGACCCTACTTTTAGTTTTCCCAACACCCATGTGACCTGCAAATGGCACATTATGACCTAAGTGTAATACACCCTGTCTACACTGAGTGGGTAATACAATCTGTTCCACTTGGTTATTCTTATCTTTAATACTACTCCAATTTCTCATCAATATACCTTGTCTCATAAAGAAACATACCCTATGCTGACCTATTTCTTCTATAGGGACTACCCTGTAAAAACACTCCTTTGAGTGAGTCATCCTTAGTTTGCAATTTGATCAGTTCTTGTTTAGTTAGGTTCAGCTTGTGCTGTTGTTCATAAGTTTTACGTTTGACTGTTTTATCTTTAGCTTTATCCTCATTTTCGTCAAACAAATTATTCATTTCTGTTCCATTCATATCATCTAAACACTTAATTTTATTTACTTTGTTGTTATTTACTACTGTTTTCAACAATTGTACATTAGTTTCTTTAGGCGGCTCTTCTATCGGCTTAAAGTTACTATCTTTCCCTAACAATATCATTTCGTCTTGTATTCTAACATCATTTTCTATTCTGGCTTGCTCCCTAGTTAGGACGAACATTTCTTTAGCCATTGTTTCCCCACAATTCTGGTCCAAATCATGACCCAATAACATGTCCCTCTGTAATCCTTCGATTACGGCTACAATCACTTTTCCTGTCACTAACTTACTTTCTATAGCTACCTCAGCTAAGGGGACGGTAATATCGCCTCCTATACCTCTTAACGTAACCCATTTTCCTGGCAAGTAACATTTGTTAGGCACTAGACTTTCCTTAACAGCTGACTGGGTACATCCCGAGTCTCTTAGCATAGTTATATCCTGTCCTTCTAATTTTCCTGGTATTGTACACTTCTCCATTTTATTTTCTACACTATCCATAACTACTTGGGGTCTATCTGATTTTATTCCTTCACATCTTAAGCCATCTTTCACATTCGGGCCCTTCTTAGTGTCACTAGTCTTTCCTTTTGCTACCATCTTAGGACAATCCCCTATTTTATGTCCCTTCTCCTTACAATTGAAGCATAGGCCATTAATCCATTCATTTGAAGGTTCTCTCTGTTGGAAATTTCTACCATAGTTATGGAATTTGCCTCCCCTTCCGCGATACCTATTGTATCCTTGCTGCCTAGCTCCAGGGTTATTCTGAGTCGTACTATTCTTAGGTTTACTATTTTCTTGGCCCTTATAATACGTAGGCTTATTTTCAGAATTTACGGCATTCCAATAGCCACGGCCACCTCTATTAGCTATATAATCATCAGCTATCATAGCCATATCATAGCTCTTATTTACTTGTTTATCTCTAAGATAAAGCCTCAGATCTTCAGGCATTTTATCAAGTGCCTGTTCCATTATAATCATTTCAATAATGCCTGCAGCATCATCTTCTTTTACATTAGCACATTTCATCCAACATTTTAAATAATGGGAGAGCTCATTCAGCCATTCCCTGATGGACATATCTTTAACTCTGTTTGAATTTCTAAATTTAAATCTGTAGGTCTCTGCGGACACATCATACTTTTCTAAGATTGCCTTCTTTAAGGTATCATAATCTACACATTCTTTTACGGTAAAGGATGCATATGCTGTCCTAGCTTTACCAGACAGTTCAGGTGCTAACCTAGCGGACCACGTATTCTTTTCCCAACCTGTGGCTTCTGCCAAGTGTTCAAATGTTCTAAAATATATATCAATATCATCTGATTCCTTCAAAGTAGGAACCTTTACCTTCATTTCATCTACTATATTCCTAGCATTATTGTAGCTAGACCTATTTTCTAATTCCATCATTTTCACTCTTTCTTGTGATTCAATTTTTCTTTGCTCTATATCTGCTTCTATTCTTAACTTATTGTTTTCGGCCTCGAACTTCATTCGAAAATATTCGAGCATCATATCTTTAGGCATACCGCCGGGTATTTCGGGCAAATCAATATCCCTATCCATTTTATCATATATTTCATTGACTTGGTCAACCATAACTTCTTGGTCAACCATATCTTCCCTAGTATCTTTTTCTGACATAGTCTTATCTATATTTTTACCCGATCTTAAAGTTGTCATGCTATCATGCTAATAACAATTTACTAATGAAATATGAAACTTATGTATACAAAATATGTTATAAAAGTATTTGTATTACCTTGATTCCATTCAGATATGTAAAAAATATGAAATCCACAATACAATATAAGACATTAATTTACTTCAAAGTCACAAACAACGTTCCAAGTTCGCTCCGTACAAAAATTTACTTTCGAAATAAAAAATAGTTTACAAAGTCAGCTTTGCAAATCTTCTCAAAATTTACTGGGCTTCCTTCTGTTACTTCAGTCTTCAGTTTTCTTCTTTCAGATCTCGGTGAATATATATCTCCGATGAATATCCAGCAGCCTTGAGCTCAACAGTACTTCTTCTTCGTTGTAATATCCAAACAACGCACGGTATAAAAACTGTCAGGAATCCAGATCTTCGTAACCATTTAACTTTTTGGTTACTGATTTAACAGGCCCGTAGAGTAGGCACTGTCACTTCTTCTTCTTCTTGATACTTAAATCATGTATCTTAAACAAAAATTTTCACCGCTGCCACCATGTAGTGATTATTTAAGTTGGTTCCGAGCTTTCTCAGGCGTATATAACTCCACGCGACGTACACAGCTGTCACTGAATGATAACTCATACAAAAAGTATATTTAACTCAACTAGAACTTTTATTCCTTGTAACTCGATTAATACATCTTTCTACCACTACCAGTCAAGCCTTAATATTTTCCTTATCATCTTTCCGTTTATCTACTCTGATCTTATTCTCTCTTCTCTTTAATATCTATTACATTCCACTTTTATACTGGACATGCAAATTTTAGGCTTCAGAGGAGGATAACATTTTCCCTCCAAAATTTATACGATTTTGATTGGCTAATAATATAAGGCGGACCTGGTCTAAAGCATCCTTATCTGAACACAGAGAATCACAATATAAATAATATAACACCTTGTCTACTTTATAGAAGTCAGTCAATGAGCATTGGCCAGCTTTTATATTTTCCCCCAATTTCTTGGTTGCTTGAAAACTGAGGAAGACTATTACTTGCTGCAACTGTACAATCGCACAATCTTGAATTGTATTTTATTTGTTTAGTATATCTTATAATGGTTATGTTTTAGAAAAGAAAAAATATTGTTTGAATACTTAAATAGATTTATAAAATAGAGTAAATATATAGATATACTGTAGGTATTGCTTTTATTTCAACAGCAAGCAAGGAAGCCTTATGATGTTAGAGATGTTATTGAACAATACTCTCAGGGTCATCTGAACATGACTGTCAGGTTAAAAGAACTCCAGAGACGAATGGACCAGTCACTTGGACGAATGCCTTATGCTAAAGGTAAGTCCTACTAGCAAATGTAAAAATGTTAATTGAATTTTTAAGAAGTATTTAAAATTTTGTGGTTTTTCCCTGCCGCCATCACAACAAATATTACTATGATTTTTGAAATATAATGTAAACCAAACGAAACAAGCTGTACAACATTTAAGATAGAGAATTTTTTTTCAAATATAACATTACCAGTGAATCATCCCTGTTTCTCCTTATATTAAATAAATTTTTTTTAAATAACTCTGGATAAAAGTAATACTGTAGCCTACTGTATTATGTAATAATAATTAAATTAATTAATTAATTTTCCAAGTCCTTGATTTACACTGAAGTTTAAGGTGATATCTAGAATAGTGTTGCTGAACTTTCGACAAGGACTTAAAAAGTTGAAAAAGCTCTCAAAAGAATCTGTAAAAGCAGCAGCTGATATAAACTATTTAAATTAAAACATTGTAAAACATTCAGCATATTTCCAAAATGTATAATTATTAAATTAAGAAGAATTTTCAGAAGAAAATCTATCTTACATTATGTTATTAGGTGGTGGACCTGATGGGTAACAACATGGCACCTGCAATACAGTTGATCTTGCTAACAAAAATTAGCCAATGTAAAAATTTATATTAAAGGTGTCGTTTGTTTATTTATTTTGCTCATCATTTTTTTTCAAGGTGACAAGACAAAGAATACAATTAGTGGTAGAATATTAGCTGTCGAGGAAAAAGTAAATGAAGTTGATTTAAAATTAGAAAAATGCGTTAAATTGATGAACAAAGTGTTACAAACTTTGGAAAAACAAGATAAGGTAATATCACCATCTGCTCATTCCAAAGAAGCTGAAGTTTGAAGCAAACTAGTCAATAGAGGACAGTAGGTGAGATCTATATTTAATACCAAAAACTGACAACAGTATAAGGAAAATGATATTGCTCAAGGAAAAAATTGTTCTGCTTGAATCTATTTGAAAAATAAGCTTTTTAAAGTGAATCCAGATTGAAATGAATGTCAACGAATGTTTTATTCATTGAGTTGCAAATACTGAAAGAGAATTGTTTTGGTTGTGTTAATTCCAATGCTTGTCTTTATCAAATACAAACTATATATGCACATTTTTATATACAGTTATTAGGCCTATTTCTATGCTAATTGAAAAAAATATATTATAATGTAAAACAAAATCATTATTGTAATTGTAAATCAGGCGTGTATTATTATTGTAAATGACTTTATGTAAAAGTTTTCCTATTATTGGACATTTAAGCGCATTCTGTCCATGTCTAAATATTGTTTTTCATAAACATATTTTTAACAGGTTATTGTTCTATTTTTTTCAGAAATTTTAAGTTTGGTAAATGTTTTTACTGTGTTTTTAATGTACTGATTTATACAAATATTTCATTTTTCTTTTTTCATAATCCATTATTAAAGCGAAAATGTTTCTATATTGTCTATTTTTGTAAAAACAGCAAACCTAAAAGTAATTGAATTATATAATGCTTTGTTGAAATATAATGTTAATAAGTCTATTTGTAGGTAGGTCATTATGCCTTTTTTGCATAAACCATGATTTTTAAAAAAATGAAATATCTATTGTATGATATAAAAAAAAAGTAATTGGTCCCTCTTAATGACAACCATAAACAACAAAACCATTTGCAACTCACAAACCTCGTTTTACCGTGATGTTTATTGGAAGAGAGTATGTCAACCTCACTCTTCCAAATCACAGCAGTACAAGTGCCTAAAAGTATTATCCGCAACTACACACTTTACTAAAACCAGAATGGAGGAAATGAAAATACACATTGTACACATTTAAATGTTTGCTTCCCTCTATTGGTTCTTGTTTACATAATGATAAAGCCTTGCCATGCGTTTGTCTTTATCTTTACACTACCAGTATTTTGCCAGTAAGTGACAATTGGGTTTGTGTAAGATATTATCCACTTGGCCAACTTATTTAAAGATATATTGTCGCTCTGAAACAATTTTTAAACATTGTTTATCTCATTTTTAATGTCGCATACGCCTAATTGTTAGGCCTAATATTCACTTTAGATCGACAGACAGCATTTTTTGTCAGACAATAGATTTATTTAAATGTTGTCTGTCTAGTGAAATCTTTATTTTTGTTAATTTTGTTGTGCGAAAAGGGAATAACTTTATTAAACTAAAAAATGTCCTATTCAAATTTTTATTTTAATCACTTTATGTTTCATGTTTTCGGGGACAAAACATCTTTAATGATGTTAATATAAATTAATACACTTCTCAAAAAACACCTATGAATAGCATTCTTGAATGCCAAATGAAAGTATGTGCCTCAAAATCTATATTAAAAATAGTTTTTTATCATAAACTATTGCTGCCTCTATATGGAAAATATGCAGTCACAAATACATGACATAAGGTGAAGTTTTCCCAAAGTATATCTTTTCCATATTTCTCAACATTTATCTTGCCTCTATTCCCAACATTTCTCTTTTCCATATTTCTCAACATGCATCTTACCTTTATTCCCAACATTTATCTTTTTCATATTTCTCAACATGCATCTTACCTTTATTCCCAACATTTATCTTTTCCATATTTCTCAACATGCATCTTACCTTTATTCCCAACATTTATCTTTTCCATATTTCTCAACATGCATCTTACCTTTATTCCCAACATTCATCTTTTCTATATTTCTCAACATGCATCTTACCTTTATTCCCAACATTTATCTTTTCCATATTTCTCAACATGCATCTTACCTTTATTCCCAACATTCATCTTTTCTATATTTCTCAACATGCATCTTACCTTTATTCCCTAACATTTATCTTTTCCATATATCTCAACATGCATCTTACTTTATTCCCAATATTTATCTTTTCCATATTTCTCAACATTCATCTTACCTTTATTCCCAACATTGATCTTTTCCATATTTCTCAACATGCATCTTACCTTTATTCCCAACATTTATCTTTTCCATATTTCTCAACATGCATCTTACCTTTATTCCCAACATTTATCTTTTCCATATATCTCAACATGCATCTTACTTTATTCCCAATATTTATCTTTTCCATATTTCTCAACATTCATCTTACCTTTATTCCCAACATTGATCTTTTCCATATTTCTCAACATGCATCTTACCTTTATTCCCAACATTTATCTTTTCCATATTTCTCAACATACATCTTACCTTTATTCCCAACATTTATCTTTTCCATATTTCTCAACATGCATCTTACCTTTATTCCCAACATTTCTCTTTTCCATGTATCTTGCATTTTTGGTATTTTGAAATGTGTTCAAACATTAAATAATTAAATAATGTCTATAAAATACAAATTTACTAAAAGAGCAAAGAAATAAGAAATTTTGCAGAATTATATGCTTAATATTATTACTACAGTTACCATTGCCCATGTTGTTTATGTAAAATTATAATGTAAAATTTATATATTTGTGTGATTTGGTAATGTTATTCTAAATGTTTGCAGTGAAACTTTTTAAAATCAAATTGTGTCTTGATTATAAAATATTATCAATTATGTTATAATATTATACATCCAAATTCAGTACTTTAAATTTGTATTAAATAATTGCATTTGTCATACAGTATTTATAAAAGTGTCCGTATTCACCTATCACAACTTAAGTGATGTATTATTATTATTTTCTAAAATTAGCTCGCTTGATTCAATCAATATTATGGATTATACTTAAGTGGTGTTTACTTTCATAGAAGAATTTTTAGAATGGTGAATGCGTTCACATATGCTGTGTGGTAAAAAGCTTTGTTATATAAAAGCTGGCGTTCAAACTTTTGTAAGATGAGACTACAGTACATTTTCAATTAGCAATGCCTTTTATATTCATTAGAAACATGCAGCTAATTATAGGAATGGATACATTCATGATATAGGCAACTAAAGTCACTCAGAGCCTGATGGTTAACATCAACAACATGTTTTAAATGTTTATTTTGTACTATAATTTGCGTTTTAAAAGTTGGCGAACAGTGTATATGTTTATTTTAAAACATAGCTGATAGCTGTATCCATTTAAATTGTTGATATTTCTGCTTTAAATTGGTATATCAGCTGTAAATTTACAGAAGATTGGTATCCATATGTATGCCTAACATTTCATGAAAACAATTTCGTTTGTTTCTATCCCTAGCTATCAACTTAAAGATGTATTGTCCCTTTGTTAAATTCCAAAAAAAAAATATAAAAAAAAATTTCGAAAAAAAGTGGGTCATTTTGAAGTATCATAATGGTTATTAACTTTCACCAAAAATGAGTGGAAAAAAAAATCATTTAACTGAAATACAGATGTTTTTTGGTTTAAAAAATAACTTTGACTTCCAGTCAAAGTTTTCGATCAAAACATATCTTATAATGCAACGCGCTTATTTGGCTACTCTGTATGCATTAGGCCTAATCATAAAACTTCCTCGCGATCTTTGTGAAAACACCTTCTCAACCGTGACGAGTTGTAAACAATCCTAATTAGCATCATGCATAATGTACACTCATGGTTTGAAATCTTTCTTTACTTTCGCTTGCGACGATTTTCCAGATGAAATGTAATCAAATTAATTTAGCTGTTAATTACGTAAAATTGTTGTTTTTGGCTCGAATTAAAGTGAATAACTTTAATATTACTTTGATATGGCCAATTTAAAGTTAGAATAGTTTTACCTTCATTTTTGTGTGTTTCAAGGGACAATATATCTTTAAGATACATCCGGATTAGCATTATTCATACAGCATATATTGCTCCTATTTGATTAAAATTATAATAGTAAAAAATCAATTTTAATATTACTTTAAAAAACAAGGTCATACTTGATGTTAATGATGAAAGATGTTAATATCGTTAGGCTAAAAGCTTTTTAAGATTTAGTTGTGGTGATGAAATTATTTATTGGAGGGTAGTCTTGTGTGGCCGTTTGGAGTACAGGTCTAACTTGTTGTGAATGTCCATGTTTAAATCCATAAGAAAATTCCAGTTAAAACCTGTAGATATCAGTTGTAAAACTAGTTTTAACTGGTTGACTCTAAGGCGAATAAACTGAAAATGTTTCAATGCCAGTTCCAAGCAGTTATTATACAGGTAAAAACAGGTTTAATTTGAATTTCCAACGTGTTATAAAGTCTTTCCATCAATGCATATTTTTTCCCAAAAGCATAAAGTAACTAAACATCGTGCAATTTACTATCATGTGCAAATATATGGTGATTTAGTATTTATTTAGCATATATATAGCAACTATCCAGCCAATACTTATAATGTTTAATTGTACAGCTTCAAAACAACTTAACAATGAAAGAGTAAACAAGTACAGTCGATACTAATGTCAACTTTAACTGAACATTTATGTGGTACTAATATATACTTATTTTACTGATTTACATTTTTTAAATATTGCTTGTAAACAATACTTAATATAAATATTGAAAAGACACCAATTATTTTGCACAGTTACCAAAGTATGTATTTAAGTGTGCTACATTGACATGGATATCTTTATATTTCTGCTGGTACAGATTTATTTATAGTAGGCCTATATATTTGAATGCTTCATTGCTTGTCAGATCCGAAAGGCCATTGTTTTACTACAAAATATTGGCATAGGAAAGCTAAGTTTACAGCTTCTCTTTTATGCAGATGAAACAGACGATTGTACACTCTGTATAGTCCGTGTGGTCTTTCAGGCCACATGTGAAGCTTATTTATGAACAGTCAAGTTGTCACATTTTCTACAAATTAGTACCTTCTCTCTTTTTTCAGTCCATATATCTGCTCGCAGTACAGTAGGTCAGTGCTCAAAGATGCGGTAGTTGGACATTTTCATGTTAAAAAGCCTAATATGCCTAAAAGATGACGTTGCAGGTTATTTTGTACTCAAAATGTTCGCGCCATTCAGTGACTTTCTGAAGCGAGGTCAAATTGAGACCGCGTTTGTGTTGCAAATAAAAATTGGAAACCGTTTTAAAAAACCGGTTTTGACGATTGAGATTTTTTTTTTAAACCGGGGTTTTTTTTTCCAGCAGAAACAGGCTCGCGATAATTGAAATTTACAAAATAAAAATTGCTTAGAACACCGGTGATCTTCAACTGCATGTTTTTCCGAATTCGAAGGCCTATAATATTATAATACCCGATACGCCTTCGATACTTAATGTATCTCGTCTAGCGACGTTGAACGTCCTACAGTATAACGTCTTCTGACAGCAATCTTCACCACATGTGTGATACGAATGAAATATGTATAGGGTTAGGTTAAGTTAATATCAGGAGATATGATATGATACGAGTTTGTCGCCGTCAGCAGACACGATACTGCAGGATGTAGCCCAGTACGTCGCTATGCGATCGGCTAATAGGAATACCTCTGTTTCATTTGTGAATCAAATGCATGATATAACGCATACACCACAGGATAAGATAATTGCTTTTGGACATTTGATGCAGTATTGTTTTGTTACTAAACATTTATATATTAAAATAATATGTTCGTGTATATTATACCACTCTACCTCTCTAAGCGTATACCACTATTATTTGACGAAATGTTTTATAGTTTGCCATTCATTCATTTATTTATTTATTAACTTTGCAGGAAAGGGTCGGGTACCTAAACAGGCAAATTCAAAGCATTCAACTAATATATAAATGTATATACAATTTTAATCCTGAACAGTGAAGGTTATGTCCTATTATTATAGGCGTATAATTAAGTTTTAACTAACTTTACACTGCGATTATTACTTTTAATAATTTTAATTTACCAAAGATTATTTTTAATAACATATTTGACAGCATAATAACACATTTATTCAAATTAAACAATATTGTAGTATTAAGAAATTACAGTATTATCAATCAATCTTAAAAAATAATCAAAACAAATCTTTATTCAAGTTTCTTAAAACCGTTTTAAAAACTGGTACCAGAAAAACGGGTTTTTTTTAAACGGGATTACTTACCAGCAGAAATAGTCCCATGTTGTCACTGATTTGCAGCACTGAGAACCGTGCAGTGCAGCATTGTTTTCCATTCTATATTTATATTAAGTGCAGCATGGTATTTTTGTTTACTAGTACTCGCCTATTTGCTTTCTAAAGCGATGCTTGTGGTATATTGATAATCTCAAATTAATTTATTATTCATTAACAGTTTGATTCCTCATTAACGTTGATTAAGTCAATGTAGGCTACTGTTGCAGACGGCTTAACCTACTTTCTGTAAGGATTCAACCGTACATTGTAGGCCAATTTACACAGACGAGCGCACTAACGGTAATAAAAGTATAATAATTTTGTTATTCTTTATATGACCATTTACAGAGAGCGCGGAGCGGACGGGCGGTTTCCGGTGAACAGATTCTACGTGGGAGGGACAAGCTACCGTTACCGCTCGTCTGTGTAAAATGGCCTTAATTGTAATTTCCTATCGTTGTGTTTGTGGGAAATGTATTTTTTTTTAGTAGACATCTTTTTAAAAGGAATGCTTATGCAAGGATATTTATTATCTTCCTTGTTAGCCTATAGGCCTATTTGTAAAATAGCAATCGAAGTTATATTATTTGTATCTATTACATGTACATCCCTATGCAATATGAATATTTACATACAATTTCAAAATGTGTATTACGGTACCGTACGTTTTTAGAACAATTATTTTTAAAGAACGTTATTGGTCCTTGTTTTGTGCCTATCAACAATATTTAAATGGTCTTGATTTTAATGCGATTGTTTATTCTCCGAAATTCTCGACTGAATGGTCTTTAAAGGGCCTTTCACACCTGTTCCAGCACGGTTCCGGTCCGGCGAATCGAACGCCAATGTTTCGTTTTCACGACGCTCCACGCGGCTATGCGTCAGTCGATATGCGCGTAGCCGCGTAACAACGAAACATTGACGTTCGATTAGACTTGCCGGCGCCGGACCGGAACAGGTGTGAAAGACCCTTCACACCTGTTCCGGCACGGTTCCGGTGCCGGCAGATCAAATAGAACGTTAATGTTTCGACGACGCTCCATGCGCCTATGCGCCAATAGATAGATGTGAAGACTCTTAAATCAAGTTACAACAAGGTCTAAGATTCTGTAGTATTGATTGATGTTTGGTACAGTGCTTATTTGCAGCGACGCTTCTTAAACTTATTTCCACCTACTAGTACGCAACGAGATTATGTAGACGCAACGCATTTATGTAGACGCAGCGCAAGCGAGTTGATTAATGAACAGCGCCAATTCGAATAATCCATCGCTTGTGATTAGTCAATATCGTTTACCTACGCTGACGTCATTGCTTTGCGTCATAGTGAGAACCAATCTTTATTTTCACTGTTAAGCGAATGATAAAGCTACAGTCACACTTGTTCCTTTTCAGACTAAAAACCATTTTTATTTAAAACGTGAAATAAGCACCTTAACCTAAACTGCCGCTACATTCTTGCGACCTAGTGGTAACCAAGCTTTATCGAAAGTCAAGTTTAGTGCGGCTCCTTTTCAGGAGTATCGTTTAACGAGTGCGTGGCACGACTTTTGGATATAAAAGTGTCGAATTGTTGACATTATTCAATTATTTACCTTTTTGTAAACCACATACCTACGGTACCTTACAAAATAATGCGTTGGCTTAATAATCATGTTATTCAAATGCACAAATATTTAACTCCTTTTATTTGTTAATTTTGTATTTCTCTATGTATCGATGAAATAAATTGTCACTGAGTGCGCTACTCAAGTGAAGAAAAAGACATGTTTTTTGTTGTATTGTAACACATGTATTAAGACACTTGCCATTCACTCTCATTACCTCGTTCTTTGGATGGGACGTAAAGCCGTGTCCATAGTGCACCTTAAAGAACTTTGTACACTATTCGAAAAGAGATGGGGATCGTGTGCTGATCTGGTATGTTTGTTTATTTTTATCATAGGCAAATTTTGTAATACATTGTGAAATTGTGTATGTATCGCATATGGCGCCTCATTTATGGCATAAGCAAACCATATACATAGATAGAAACAAATTTGAATCTCGGTCGGTTTTCTTCAAGGCAGGCATATTGGTTGAGATAGTCCAGGCGAGTAGTGTGTATAGTATGTGCTTGGAATCTTTGGAACAGCGGGCGTTTCAGAAGACACATTCCTTACAATTTGTGACGTTTTGTAAAAATAATACATATATATTACTTTAAAAACATTAAACCAGGTCATTCTTTGTCTTAAATGTACGTTTTATGGTAAATTATGATAAAAAGTGAGAAACAATGCACTACCTAAGTAGCCCGATGCGACTGACCTGTCGTGGACGGTCTTTAGGCCTAGCCTAGCTAGGCTTAGTTTTGTAGGCCTAGCTGGTAAACATCGGCAACGTACGAACATCGTACGCTAGTTATATACCTAGCCTGACGTTGTATAGTTGCTGCATTAATTGTCTTTCTTTTTTTGCCAGACTCTGTTGATAAAAATTGGGGAAAACCCGATATTTTTGCTGAAAAGTCTTCCATTTGTTTTGGCCTCACGATCGATCGAAAAGTGGGTGAATTACAGAAAAACAAGGCCAACAGCCATTAAGTCGCGTGCTACAATGCATAGTGATACCGGACCGACAGACAGACCGACAGACAGACAGACCGACAGACAGACAGACCGACAGACAGACCGACCGACCGACATAGTGAACTATACTGACCGAAATTACTGAACATGTTTAAAAATGTTGAAATGTCACTTTTGACGTGCTCGTATAACGTGATTTCGAGTTGAAAAGTAAGTCAAGAAAACAGAAATCGGGCAAAAAGAGTGCGCAATAAAATTTAACGCGCAGTGCGCGCGCAAAAATATGCGCACTCATGGCAATTTTGTAAACGCTTAAAATTGCCTGAAACGTACTCTTATTTCATCGAAAATAAATTTTGAAAATTTTAAGCGCGCGTACGCATGCGTTACATGCGCTACGCACGTATTTGTATTGCCATATGATGATTTATGCCTTGAAATTTATGAGTACCAAATTTTATTTAATTGTGATTCATGGTTGTGAAGATATGATTACAAACGTGATTTCGTTAAATCGTGCGTAGACCGCGTAATTTTTTATTGCGCACCGTGAAAACATAACCACATCGATTCCTGGCCATAAGGAATATACTGTGAAAAATTGACCTAGCTAGATTAAACTGATATCAAGATAAGGTCAGAAAGCGATAAAACGCATAGTGATGCCGGACCGACAGACAGACAGACCGACATAGTGAACTATAGAGTCGCGTCCACGCGACTAAAAACCAGAAATATCAATTCGCGTGCAATGCATTTTGGGATTTATAGCGGGCCGCTATAATTATTAGAATCGACTTATTTTTCACATTTTTATCCATTTAAAGACGAAAAAGTTATCGCAATAGGACCATTATAGTATTATTTTTACATTAAATATAGTTTGTGATCTTAAAATAGATCTAAAAAACATAGGGAAGGTGATTAACGTGCAACGGTAGTGTTTTTGAATAACAGAAAAGCAAAGATTTAGCTCAGTCGCAAACAAGGAAAAATACTGAAGTAAAGAGCTCGTAGGCCTACGTGTTCGACCAAAGTTATAATTTAAGGTACGCCTAATGTATTGCTATATATTTTTGTTTGTTTTTAAGAACAGAATAGCATAGGTTAGTAGCCTAGTCTATATTGTTAGGTCCATTATGCACACTTGCCTTTAAACGATATCAATCAGCAAAGGTCTTTTATTGAATCAAAAGACACTTATCTAAAAACGGTGCACTTCACAGAGTAAAATCGTTGCGTATAAAATTGACCAAAATTATCTGACAACATAAAACCATGTACTATTCTTTGCACTTTAAATAATATTATTTTAATTGTTTATGGGGGCGTTTATTCAAATACAGTAGGCCTATAGGCCTAATCAATACATTTTTAATTCAAACATCTTTTTATATTCTGGTTTTACAATTTCCCGGCAATATACTACTCCGATGATTTATGAATAGGTCTACATATGATTTAATCATTATTTTGCAGTATAATTTTCAAGTTTACTAACCTCACACGTGGCTCGTGAAAAATCAAAATATGAATGTCGCAAAGTTGTTACATCAACCCGGAAATTACTTCTACCGCGGACGGTTGAAAATCTACTGATAACATATTTCTTAAAACATTGTAGATCGGCGACTTAATTTCCACTAAAACCGTATGAAATATCATTTTCTTAATAATTATACATACATAGGCCTATATACAGAAGATCTTAATTTATACACCAAAAATTATTAATACAAGTTCTTGTTTCTAGATTTATGACATAAAAATAACAATAATTTATTCTAATTTAAGTAATATTAAAATCATCACAATATTTGAAATAAGGATTCTAGTTGACATTTTGAAGGTGTTTTTTTCATCATCCCATCCCATTTAAAACATCTTATGTCTTATTAAAATCATTTCTTTTGAACCATCCCCTCTCTCCAAAGTGTTGGAATTGTAGAATCCTGGGTGTCACAAAAAAGGAATTCTTATATACTGTTTAATGAAAAAAAACATTGATATACGTTATTTAGATCAGTTATTGTCCATATTTAACGCTACTGTACTCTTTGCAGTATTGCCAGTATCTGATCCCAATGGAACATGTTCCTGTATTGGGAATACTTTCTTTAAACACGGTAACGTTTTCCGCACACCCGCTTTGAAATCATTGTATTTAAATGTGTATATAACAGGGTTTATACATATGTTTACCAAAGACATGGCAACCGTGACATAATATACTGGGCCGTCAAAATCAAATTCACCACCCAATGTAAAGTTAATGAAAGCGACTTGATTAGGAGTCCAACAGATAACATAAGTGACACTAACAATCGCCATTGTCTTTATGATGTTCAGTCGCCTTGCCGCACTGGTCGAGCTCACCACTGATGAAACTTCACCAACCTGACTTCGAAGTGCGCGAAATATCTTAAAATATACAAATATCATTACGCTGATAGGTATAACAAGAATATACACACCATTCAACAAGCCAAACATTTTCTGGTAGGCAGCACTTGGCCACTTCTGAACGCATGTACCCTCTTCTACGGTATGTGCAGCTAACCAAAGAATTATGAATCCGAAGCCGCTTAACCACGGAATAAGAAGCAGAATCACTTTCGTCGCCGCTTTCTCCTTGATAATGTTGTATTTCAGTGGATAAATGACAGCAAAGTACCGATCAAATGTAAGCACTACAAGGTTTGCCGTTGAAGTAAACGTGCTGGACCAGAAAAAGTACTTGCTCGACCAAATCTTGCAAATAAAATCAGCAGCCAAAGTCGACTCTGGTAGCCTAGTTGTTATATTCTCGTCAAGAAAAAGACAGAGGGACATCAACGAAGTAAGAAAATCAATAATGCACTGATTTAAGATTAGACGATTTGTAGTAGTAAACTTTAAATGAATCAGAATGAATATCGCAAATCCATTTGTCGAACACCCAATAGATCCAATAATCGAGTAGAGTAATATGGTAGTTTCCATTTCGTTAGTATAAAGTACCGGAGCCTAAAGGTACACCTGTGTGATATGCTGTATTCTATCTCATCTCAGTGAATAATGAACTTTTCATTCGCTAGCTACATTTTAATTACAAACTGTTGATCAAAATGTCATTATTTGAGGAGCTGCTTTAAGAGAATCGAGATAATTGCAATAGCAATTAGTGGCGCTCTATTAAAATTGTCATTAAGATTTTTCAATAGTTAACCTTCTGTAACTTTTGATTAGTAAATGCCTAAATTAAGCTAGCGTTCATTTATTTACGACATAATAACGCGAATAAAAAAAAATCATAATATAATATAAAACAGATATTGTCCTTGGCCTGTACTATCTACAATATTCACAGATTTTCTTGTCTATTTTTATTGGCAATTAAATTTTATGCTCATGTTATTTTAAGTATCATTGACAGGTTTTAGGCCTACTGTACAACATTAGAGCGGATATTGCACATTTCCGAAAAGAAACTCGATCGCGAATTGAAAGTGTAGATAAGTTTTTGTTGCCTGTTAGTTAATGTAGAAAAAGCCAGCTAATGTCGAAACAACCTTTAATGTAGAACAATCCACCACTAATGTTGTAAAACCTCCAGCTAATGTAGAAACACCAACATCTTAGGGAGTAAATACAAAATTAACACCAGCTAATGTAGAACAGTCAACAGCTAATGTAGTAACGAAAACTGCCTCACAGCTAATGTAGCTAGTTACTATCGCCAGCTAATGTAGAAATATATATATTTTACAAACCTATGTCTAAATCATCCGCAAATGCATTCCTTTACTCAGTTATCAGTCTATCCACATCTCGTAAGCGAACACCTTTCTAAAACGACCACACATCGTAAACAACCATCTCTGTTAAATCGACCACCTCTCGTAAGTGATCACTGCAGGTTGAGAGAAGTGGTCGCTTACGAGAGGTGATCGATTATGAGAAGCGGTCCCTATTAGAGAAGGTGATCACTTACGAGACGTGATCGATTATGAGAAGCGGTCCCTTAAAATGAGATGGTGGTGGTTCAATAGAGGTAGTTACGACGAGAGGTTGTCGTTACCGGAGGTGGTCGGTTAAGAATTAATTTACTACATATCTGTTGATGTTTCTAGATTAGCTGGAGTTGTTACTACATTAGTGGCTGTAACATTGCCCAACATTTTTTGGATTTAAATTCTGCTTTAGCATTTCATTTCACATAATGTATTTTTAGAACCTCCAAGTAGCGTCTCTCTAATTCTTTATTCGGTGGCTGATTCTGTTTTGAGAAAATTACCATAACATTACTTAAGCGTTTAGGAAATTAATATGTGATCCTAAAGTTAAAGGAATTTATACTGGTCCTCTAACTGAGGAAATTCGGATCAGGCCCTCTGCCAGCAGTGCTGAGCGCCGCCTACCAGATCAGCACACCGGCAGAGGATCCCCTTCGAACGTCCAACTAACATTATAACTGTATTCCGTTTACCAGCAATTCGATGGAGAATTTGGCTCTAACTTCATCACATGAGAAATTGATATTTATTGTCAAAATTGATTGTGTTCATATATATACCTTGTTCACTGTGATATGATGCAGGTACCCACGTTTGTAGCGGCAAATCTTGCTAAAATACCAGCAGTCACGCTGGATAACATTGATGCGAAAATGCTCTTTAATGAGTTACAGAAGATGCGGTCTGAATTTCATGTAATGCGAGCGGATATTGCTTATGGTACTAACCAACGATGTAAACTAGCACAGCAAGTGAGAGATGTAATGGAAAATCAACAGAAAAACATTGTTCCTGCCGAATTCAATTATCGAAATGTATGTAGGAAATCTTTTGCAGATGTAGTAGCATCTAACGCGACGCGGTCCAGTAGGCCTACAGTAAAACAATCGGTATATAAGCAGAATGAGAATGATACCACCTTGACATCTGTGCATGTGTAGTGTACGAAATGAGGGAAATCCTTCTAACAGGGGAAATTTCCTTGTCAACGAAGAAGCTACGTTTCTACTCAACCAAGCCCCGGCCACAGATGAGTCGTCCAATAAGCAGCCGTTCCGATTGTACGAGCGACGCTCGCAGCGACGTAAATCCAACTTTAAACGGGGTACAGGTGTGGGATTAGAGTTGAAAAGCAGAACTCCTCCACCTTATAAAATATATATTGGAAACATGAGTTCTGACACACACACTGAAGCTGATGATATCAAGATGTATCTTAAAAGAAAATGTAAGCTCGATGTTGTAGTTAAAACCTTACCTTGTAAAACGACAGATTGCTCATCCTTTATGGTTGAGTGTAAATATAATGAAAAGTATATTGTAAATGAAACTAATCTATGGCCTCAGTATGCTATAATTCGTAGATATTATGAATCTAAAGTAAACCTTAAAAAAAAATGATGATTAGTAATTCAAACAGTAAAACTTTAAAATGCATATCATATAATTGCAGATCTTTTAAGTCTAGTACCGTAGAATTATATGATCTTTGTTCATTCTATGATATAATTGCTATCCAGGAACACTGGTTGCTTAATGAGGAGCTTCATATTCTAAAGGCATTCCACCTTGACTTCGATTGTATAAGTGTGTCTGCTGTAGACACATCTGACGATAAAAGGCTTGTTGGGCTTGAGATCGGTAAGAATCACAAACGTACACTATTTGTTAACGTTTATCTTCCGTGTGATAAGGAGGAGAATTACAATGAATTTCTAGAATATATGGGTAAAATCCAAGCTGACGAATTTGATTCTAATAAATTTGTTATAATAGGAGATTTTTCTGACTTTAACAAATGTTTTGGTAAAGAACTTATTGATTTTGCTCACGATGGTAATATGCAATAACTGATCTTGAATATTTCGGTATGTCTTCTGATATGTTTGATGATACTTTTGTCAGTGATGTGCATTGTTCTACGAGCTGGCTGGATCATATTATATCGTCAGACAGTGCTCATAAATGTATTAGAGATATTAATATTTTATATGATTATATTACTTCTGATCATTTTCCATTGACTTTTAATTATGATATTATTCTTAATAGAGAAAGTGTTAATGATCAGGAGAAGAGGCACTATAATTTAAATTCCAACAGGACAGTCAATTGGTCTAATGTAAAACAATCTTCTATTAATTATTACCAATCTCTTACAGAAAACATGTTGAGTAGAATTAACATTTGTCCTTCACTTACCGTGTACCGATTTTAATTGTTATAATTGTAATCATAGAAATGCAATTACTTGTCTGTATAATGATATCATTGGGTGTCTGAAATACTGTTCTGATACTTGCTTAGCTGAAGATAAGGGTAAAAATTACAATGTCATTCCAGGTTGAAATGAGCATGTAGCTGATGTACATCACATCACTAGAGAAGCTTTTTTATTGTGGAAGTCCAATGGGCAACCCAGAGTCGGCCCTCTATATGAGTCCATGCGGGTTTCTCGATCAAGATTCAAATTAGCTTTGAAAGTGTGTAGGACTAATGAACAGCAATTCAGGGCTAATTCTCTGGCTAATTCCATTAGTAATAATAATTATGATCAATTTTGGGATCTAGTGAGACGACTTAATAAAAGTTCGCCAAACACTGATGTTATTGATGATGTTAGAGGAGATTCTAATATTTGTAATCTCTGGGCTCATCACTATGAATCACTTTTTAACTGTGTTAATAATGATGGTCATAAAGAATTTGTCAGTAATACTCTAAATCAATGTATTGATGGTAAAGGTTATAATTGTATTACAGTTAATGATATATCTGATTGTATAAATAAGCTTTCTCAGGGGAAAGCCGTTGGGTTTGATGGCTTGGCAGCCGAACACCTTAAATTTGTTAACAAACGATTGTTTGTTCTCTTAAGTAAATGTTATAAGTCTATGCTTACACGGATTTGCTGTGAAAGACTTAGTGAATGTCATCCTTGTTCCTATTGTTAAAAGTAAGAAAGTTTTTGAGATACTTCCTATCAATTTTTGTAATAATTCACTTAGTACTAATGACTATCAATTTGCCTTTAAATCCCAGTATTCAACTGATACATGTATTTTTGTTCTTAAACAAATAATCAATTTCTATATCCGCAATAGTATCCCGGTATATGCCTGTTTTTTCGACTCAAGCAAAGCATTTGATCGAGTTAACCACTGGCCATTGTTCAGAAGGCTTAGGCCTATTGAGAGAAATATGCCTCTTGTTGTGATTAGGTTCCTTGTGTCCTGGTATCAACAACAACGGTTTCTAGTCAGATGGGGTAACTGTTTATCGGATAGTTTCCCAGTTACAAATGGTGTAAGGCAAGGGAGTGTAATGTCTCCTCTATTATACAATATATATGTTGACACTCTAAGTACGTCTCTTGGTAAAAGTAGATATGGATGTTATTTTAACAATGTATGTTTTAATCAATTATGCTTTGTCCCACTATTCGTAGTATCTATGTGACTCCTAAAACAGTATTGGGTGATAAGGCGCTGGAGTATGTTAATTACGTACTTAGGCCATATTTTAACTTCGAATCTAAGAGATGAAGCAGATATAAAACGCCAATATAGACCTCTATGTATTAGAGTTAATGTTTTATGTAGGAAATTTATATACTGCTCCAAATCAATCAAATGTTTTTGTTCAGATCATATTGTATTACTAGTAGTACTGTTCTCCTTTATGGTCTAATCATTTTAAAAAAGATATCAACCGACATAAAGTTTGTTATAATGATGCTTTCCGGAGGTTGTTGGGACAACCCAGATTTGTTAGTGCAAGGAATTTGTTTGTGGAATACAATATTCCATCATTTTATGAATATTTGAGGATTTCTTACAAGAATAATGAAAAGCGAAAACAGAATGTTAATTTGTATATAAATATTTGTTGATGGATTCAAACATGTACTACAAATGGAAAGAGGCATTATATACCAATAGATAAAAGTTTTGGTCCTCTCTCCTTCATCTTTTTTTGTTTTCTCTGTAATGTATTATACCATATGGACAATTGTCTGAAATAAAAGTTGAATCGAAAAAAATTGAATTGAATAATAGTAATTTTAGTTTGTGTTTTGAATATCTTCAGGGTTAGACACTCATCCAAGAAGTTAGACTGCTAAGCAGTCTGTATTCTGCACACATGAAAACAGCCGGTTAAAAATTGAAAGAAAAAAAAATCATCATGGAGCAATAATATCCATAAAGCATTCAACTATTATAGAGCTTAATAGAATGTACAGTTATTTACAGTAGATTGATTAACTAATATACAAATAATGAATGTTTATGAGTGTAATGGTACAAATAATGGCACGAGGTGAATGATGAAAGGTTATATCAACGAGGCAAAGCCGAGTTGATATAACCTTTCATCATTCACCAAGTGCCATTATTTGTACCATTACACGAATACAAAACATTCATTATTTGTTTTATATAACATCTAAATAAATTCTAGTTATTTTAAAAAGTACTATTTAACGATCGTTGAATAGTGCGTACTATTGCACGCCATGTGACCCACATTCTTCCAATCAAATGACAGGAATTTATATAGGTGTTATATAATATCATCTATTAATTTTAAACTAACCTTTAAACTATCCCGTATCAAATAATGCATAAATACCATTAATTAGTATTAAGGCCTACACTTTGATGGATATGCGTATCTTTAATAATTTATACACAAATGTACAATAATACAATAAAATGCGTAAGCAGAAAAGTGAAATTTGACATTATTTATCATATAATGTTTGTTAATAGTACAAAAACACATACATTATTGACAAAATTGTATAATATTAATTACGAATCACAAATTACATTTGGAATTTTTAAATTGTAGTATTTGCTATGCTAATTATCTACAAATTGCATTTTAAGTAAGGGCCGGGACAGATTTTGTAGGAACTTCAAATTGCTTTTCCGTTACTTGCCTTTTTTGATTAGTTAATTTATACACGAACGAGTATTACGTACTCTACTTGGTAGTCCCGGTACTACTAACAGACTGATACAGTACTACAATGGAAGCCTTTTGTTTCGTAAATTAAATTGATTACTTGCTGCTGATAATTCTGAGCTTCTAATTGTATTAGCTTTTAACCATCCCCAATCAAATTATTCTAATATCATTAATTAGTAATAATTACACTTTGGTCCATTACGATATTAAACGGTAACTAATATTAGGTAACGTACGTTTGGCTACATATTCTTTTTTTATTTATCCATTTTGTTAATGTGTCAATCAGTCAATGCATTTATTGGTTTCATCCAACCTCTTAAGCCAATATTCTTAGTATCACACATGATTATTGATGCGATTCCGTATTTTTGTTGTTGTCCTTTCGTCATACTGGCCTTTGAAGCTCATGGTGCACATAATTTGATAACGGCATATTATAGATCAGATTGATCGAAAACACAAGGCCTCTCTGATTAGTTCACATTTCCTCTATTTTCATTAACGTAATCTGAAAATCGTTTGAGTGTAGTCATAACAGTTTAAATTGTCTAGTAGATTGTGGTGATAGGCTAAGTTAATTCCTATAAAGTGTTATATTTCTTTAATTTATACAAAACATTCTTGTTCCAAAATTATACTCTAGTACAGTACAGTTAAGTAGTAATTTTATTTCTTAACGGAAATGTGTAATATAATATGTTGTAGCACCACTTATTCAGCAAAACTATAATGTTATTAATAGGTTTGAACTTAGAATGCACAACTTCAAGTAAAGCTCCGTCTACAGCTATCAAACTAGTTTTACACAAAAAAACTAAATGTGCTAAATGATGGCGATATGCCCAAATTTGGTAGTGACATTATTTTTTAACGTAAAGTTTGATAGTGTAGACAGAGCTTTTAGAAAGTTGAATACATATTCCAAGCTATTGAGATCTATGTAGAACGTATAACAACAGTTGTGTATTTGACAGCACGCACCAAATAAGCCTGAACAATAACCAACAAACCGGCGGAACAAAATGAATAAATATTAATTACACAGTCAACTTCTTTCTTTCTTTCTTTCTTCTTTCCTTTATTTTAAATATTTTTTTCTTTATTCTTTTTTCCCTCTATTTTAAAAAATGTTTTCTTTTTAATGTTGTCTTTATTTTTTCCCCGCTTTTTACTATTGTTTGTCTTTTCCCTTTTTAATCTGCTTTCACATCTCATTTTGATTCGTTCCGGATCCCTGAGAAAAATATTGCGAGCGTTGAGCGCGTTTCAAATCCATCACGAATCCGGTGTCAAGCATTCGTGCTTACTGTTTCTTATTTTCCACGATATTTTTCTGAGAGCTGCAATGTTAAAGCAGCTTTAGTCTTTTTTTCTTTAACAAAATGTATTGATATACAACTTACCCGATGTCGTTACTGAAGAAGAGCGACTGAAGTTAGTGATGTATTCTTTAGGGGTTTTTTTTATAACTAATAGTTAGTTTCTGTTTTTTTTACTTCCTCCTCGCAGATAGTTGTGTTTTCCCCCAATAAACGCACTTAAGTTTTGAAATTTAGGCCTAAATAGAAACATGATTCATGCTTTATTTCAAATCCAGAATTTTATTGAGTGATTTGTGAGAGCCATCTACCAGAATAAATACAGCATCTCCGTACTGTAACATTTTAATTTCAGAAGTATTAAATGTTACGTCTTTAGACTGATTGATTTCCAACAGTATGGCTGCTTAACGTATCTTTATGGATTGATTGGTATATTGCTCTTTTTTCAGTAACTGGAAAAATTGATAATTTGGTAACAATTTGTAGAAAATATTCTGGTCTTTTTTTTTACCACAGAAGAACGAGTGTTAATTGTTGTTAGCCTACACCTTATTTCCTGTTAAAAACACCGAATGGCAAACCATCATGGACTTTGTAAATGCTACAACATTGTTATAGTTTATATAATTAAAATAAAATATAATATAATTGAAGAGAATTAGCGTCATAACGTTTAAATATATTTAGAATGGAAATAAGCGCGAGGAACGAGAGCAAAACGGACCTCCAGATATAATTCTTTTATCGATACGTTTATTAAGCTAGATGCTATAGCTAGGACATGAATAAATAGATTAAATCAGGTGGCAAAGTATTTTGTCCATGCTTGTCCAAAGTCAATGTTCAGAAGGGAGAGAAAGAAGGGGAGAGAAAGAAAAATCAATCAGATTTATCGGAAATAGCGTATGCGACGCATGGTGGGAAGGGTTTGGGATCAAACACGACACGACATTTGTTGTTTGTACGTACGCGTCGTGTCGTTTAATCCCAAACCCTTCCTATTCCGCATTGTGCAATGACGTTCCTCACGAAATTAAGCTATTTGCGATAATATATATATATAAATCAGGCAAATGTTCTTTGCCTGATTTGCACTTGCCAGCTTTATACTATGACGTTATCCAAATTCCTTCACTTGCACTGATGAAGGGCTAGTGTTGCCCGAAAGCTCTGCTAACTTTTCTGGCTGTTTACTTTATCGTTTTGATTTAGCTTTTCGCTTTTTATTTTTGTATCTCCATTGAGATCCAGCCACTGTTACCCACAGCATTGTCATTTTTTTCAGTAATTTGTTGCCTTTGGATTTATATAGAAAGGTGAGGGCGTATCAATTTGATTCGCAAGTAGTTCTCGGGTGGGACTCGAACCCACGACCTCCAGATCACTAGCCTGGCGTGCATACCTCTAGACCACCGAGCTTGCGCTGATGGCTAGTGGTTAGATTCGAGCCCAAGTAAACTACTTGCGAATTTTTTCGCAAGTATTCTCAAATGTACTTAGTATAAAGTCAGAGTCAGAGTAGGGCAAAACATCTAATTACTCAACTCCCTGACGCAAAACTACAATTACGAAGCTTAGTTTGTTTAGGGAACAGTATTTAATTGTGTGTATATTTCAGAAAGGAAGATTTTTTTAAATATTAAACACACCTAATTTCCGAAAACAATTTGCAAAGCCTTTATGTAGCTGTACTTTTGAAATGTCGATCATCATAGTTTCTGAAATACTGTAACCTTTGCCATCACATTATAGCCTACGTATTATAATAACATGATGAAAACTAGAAAGCCACTCCGAGAGGGCATACCTCCGCCTACTGTAAAATTCTCCTACATAAGATTTCTCCGGTAAAATATATATATATATAAACCGGGCGGTTTAGAATTAATGTTCTTTGCCTGATTTGTTTATATATATAAAAGTATCTCTTCGGAGATCCCGCCTCGTGAATAAAAATACTGTAAGATGAGGGCGTATCAATTTGATCTCTGGTGCGCGTGCGTACAACTGAGGACTAGTGCTGTTCCGCCGTACCACGCCGAGAATGTTAAAGAGTCGCTATCCAATCGAGTTCGAACAATACCATGGAAGCCCCAGTGGTCTAATGGATAGGACATCTGCATATCAAGCAGGCGGTCCGAGTTCGAGTCTCGGTTGGGGCGACTTTTTCTCATTCTCACAGATTTCTTCATCTTTATCGTTTCAAATTAATTAATTAAATTTCAGTATATCACCGGGCGGTTTAGAATTAATGTTCTTTGCCTGATTTGTTTATATATATAAAAGTATCTCTTCGGAGATCCCGCCTCGTGAATAAAAATACTGTAAGATGAGGGCGTATCAATTTGATCTCGGGTGCGCGTGCGTACAACTGAGGACTAGTGCTGTTCCGCCGTACCACGCCGAGAATGTTAAAGAGTCGCTATCCAATCGAGTTCGAACAATACCATGAAAGCCCCAGTGGTCTAATGGTTAGGACATCTGCATATCAAGCAGGCGGTCCGAGTTCGAGTCTCGGTTGGGCCGACTTTTTCTCATTCTCACAGATTTCTTCATCTTTATCGTTTCAAATTAATTAATTAAATTTCAGTATATCACCGGGCGGTTTAGAATTAATGTTCTTTGCCTGATTTGTTTATATATATAAAAGTATCTCTTCGGATATCCCGCCTCGTGAATAAAAATACTGTAAGATGAGGGCGTATCAATTTGATCTCTGGTGCGCGTGGGTACAACGGAGGACTAGTGCTGTTCCGCCGTACCACGCCGAGAATGTTAAAGAGTCGCTATCCAATCGAGTTCGAACAATACCATGAAAGCCCCAATGGTCTAATGGTTAGGACATCTGCATATCAAGCAGGCGGTCCGAGTTCGAGTCTCGGTTGGGGCGACTTTTTCTCATTCTCACAGATTTCTTCATCTTTATCGTTTAAAATTAATTAATTAAATTTCAGTATAACAGCAGAAAACTTGGTTACTTCCTTGTTTTAATCACTACAAATTTCGTCGTCGACACCACGAAGTGACACTAACCGCGTAATTGATGAAAACAGCGTTTCGAGAAAAACGCGATTGAAGAAACGAGCTTCACAAAACACACGATTTCGTCCTCAAAAAATGTCACTAAGATTTTTAATTTACATACATACAAAGTTAGACAATCCAGCTACCCATTACTTTAATTTAATTTTAATCATATTAATTATTTACCAAGTAAATTAAAGTTAAACATTAGTGTCACTTCGTGAAACCGAAAAAATCATTTCCCTACGCAGTTTACGCTTACGAAGTGACACTAATGCAGTTAGTGTCACTTCGTGAAACCGCAAATTCCATTTCACCGCGTATTTCTAGTGCGTTGGAAGTGACACTACTGTGTAATTCATAGCTTTCCAATGCAATGATCTTACATCATAACAATTATGTATGGTCCTTGATAAGTGAACACTATTATATATACATTACAAACAGTCATGTCTCTTTTAAGTCTTGCCTGCACTATCCGACTTGCTTCATCTTCCTTTTCCATCACATTTTTGCTCAAGAACTATCTCTTCCTTGTTTATTGCATGGCCATCTCCAATGAGATGGCCATTTAATGTATTGTTTTCATTGATTTCTTTTTTGATTCTATTCATTTTTCCATTATTTTAGTTTGTTAGTTTTCATAAATTCTATTATTTTGATTTAATTTTTAATTGTTGTATGTTATTGTTGTATCAAATTGCATTTTTGTGAGGTTCTTTCTATCTAATGATCACCTTCGACTGGATGGACCATTCTAGTAAAATATTGTTGAAATAAATAAAATCAAACTTAATGTGACCAACATTAATGTGATGTGCTTATATGGACACAATGGCGTAATCCCTACCATATTTGGGCACATAACACTTTTTTTGTCAAAATGGTTTGGTAGTGTAGACAGGGTTAGGTTATTTATAAATGAAACAACCACATCAAATAAATCTAAAAACAAAGGTTGACCTACTTTAACACTTTTAATAAAAACTACAAATTACATAGACATATAAATAGGCCTATCTGGAATGTACAGTAAGCATAATGTACATATTCATATTTTTTTTTCCATATTATAATAAATATTTATTAGTTATTTTTTTAACATTGAACAATTAATAATTCAGTAATACAATACTTATGCCCGTATTAATTTATATCGAAGATAATTCTCTATTGTTATAAATCATTAAATACTTAATCAATGTCGTTACATTATTTTCTTCTATATCAGTATGCTTTTTAATTTATTCAATCCATTGTTCTGTGATGTACACATCCTCTAAAATGCTCATATAACATAAACACTTGCTACAGGCTGCCTACACCTCCCCTTTTTAAACCTTGGACTTGATACCTTCTCCCTTAAATTGAGGTAGACAGATTGCTTGTTGATCGAATTTCGATTGTTGCCCCTTATCTTATTTTCTTGAAACTGTTCTGAAAACAAAAAACACATTTTAACAGTGATTTCTTATTGTTAAAAATCAAGCAGAGTAGTTTAGCCTAGAATAGAGAGTCTACTCTATCAAGCCAAGTAGTAGTCTAAGTACTACTACTACTATTCCCTGGGCATACACATACTCTAGTTTGTTAGGCCTACTTAGATCTGGGCCAGCTAGTTATGCCTAAACGTCACAGAAAAGTAAAGTAGGCCTAGGCCTACCTATTATTATGCCTAGCTAGTACTAGGCCTAGGCTAAAAGTGTGTCAAATTACTGTTTTATAAATTATAAAATAAATATATAATAGGCCTCGACATGACGGATATCTGAGCGGACTAAAATTCTTTAAATAAACTAATTAACTTACCGTCTTTCTTGATAAAATGCAATGTTCTGGAGTGTGCGAGCAGATCCTCCTAGCTAGGCTGTAGGCTAGGCCAAAACAGTAAACAAACGCGCAAAATTCATTACCCGTGTGGCGCTGGCAAGCAGCACATACGGGTATTTAATAAATAGTGTCACTTCGTGAAAACGCAAATTCCATATGATGGTGTTTTTTTATATTGTCTAATTAATGTAATTAGTTAATTAATGATATTTGAAAGTTTAGATTTTGTGAAAACATAGAGTTTGATATACATAATCAAAATATCGAAAAAAAAAATTTTTCAAAAATTACAGATTTTTAGGTTAGTGTCACTTCGTGGTGACGGTGACGATTTGTTTCGTACGACCAGCATGTAGCTGGCCGCACTCTTCAGGTGAAATATAAAACATAAGTGACACAGTTGTCTCATAGTGCTTAATAGAAGTGAGTCATCAGGAAGTCGTATACAATAGCCTATTGTTTTAGATAAACTGTTTGGATCTGCAACTTAGTAAGAATTTTTTCCTATGTCTACAAGAAGTAGAGACTAACTCGTTCTTACGGTTCAGTGAGCATAGCTCTGGTTGACATATAATAACATACTTTTCATACCAGAGCTGACGTGTTCAAATTCTTTTTAAAATCTATAATCATAATCCATCATATTGATGGCAGGTAATTTTCAAATGTAGCTTATGTGTTCAAATTCTTTTTTAAATCTATAATCATAATCCATCATATTGATGGCAGGTAATTTCCAAATGTAGCTGACATGTTCACATTTAAAAAAATCTATAATCATACTCCATTATATTGATGGCAGGTAATTTCAAATTTCAACAAATGTAACTTGCGTGTTCAATTTTTTTTTTATCTATATAAATCATAACACATCATATTTGATGGCAGTGAATTTTATAATTTTACTAATTATTATTGTGTATAAATAATTTCATAGTTATGCAATTATATTATATTCAGTATACAGTAGGCCTATGCTGTAGTTTAAAGGTCAATAACCATACTATCGGCCATTCTTGTACAAAATGTGCCATTAGACTGGATAGAAACACATCATGTTTTAAACAATTTAAAAAGAAAAAAAAATTCATAAGACCACAATTTTCAAAGTTATATTATTATTATATTATTATATTTGACTAATAGTTCAAAGGTCAATAGTTGTAGAATCGGCCATTTTTTGTAAAAACATTTCATTATAATAAATAAGAATGTATAGTTTCTGAACAATTTGAGCCCTATTTCGTGTCTCTCCGATTATTGGTTACTGAGATACGATAAATCAAGGTCAAAGGTCAAAATGTCAGAAATAAGACTTGCATCCATTTTTTGAGAAAATGTGTCATTAAAGTGAATATAAAAACATATATTTAAAACATTTTGAAACCAAAATTAATTATCTGTGACTGGTGGTTCTCGAGATATAGGGTAATTATAAAAAATGGCCGCCATTTTTAATTATGCAAATTAAGGGCTTAGATGGCCGAATTTCGCTTGGGATCCGCCATATTCGTAATCAGCGAGGTCGAAATATCCTAAATCAAGTGGATCCCAGCTTCTACCCAAAAATGCTTCTTACATCATATTTCAGAGGAAATAGAACTTGTCTAGGTGGTATGGTGTGGTTTTTGTTTTTGTGATACCCAAGTACTTGCACATTTCTTTCATTAAATTCAACTCAAATTGAGCACCTTCGTCTGTGTGAATAGAAACTGGTACTCCATGCCGTTTAATAAAATCATCGCATAAACATTTAGCAACAGTGGTTGCAGTCTGCGTAAAAATGTCCTCATCATTGACCTTAGTACTACTACTAGGCGAAGTTGCCTTTGACCTAATACCTGTTGCCATTGTGAAACAAAATGAAAATACAAACAAAAGTTCCTTGAACAAACGAGTCAATGTACAAATGAAACTGCTGGACGATCGAGCGTGTTGATGACTGGTGTGACGTACGAATACAAGCACGAAGCATAATAAACCGATGACAGCATTGTAAACACATTTTGATTCGACTGTTTTTTCCGGTAGAAGGTAAAAAAACTTCTGGTCTGCGGCACCAGTGTAACCTGTGACGTGATCGTAATTAGTGGTAGTATAACAGTAGTCAATAAACAATCTCAACATCCAGCGCTTTAAATGTACTCTTTTATTGGGTTACTATAAACCTTACATCACCATGATGTATCTCACCTCCCTCTTCAACCCACGAGGTTCCCTCTCTGAACGCCCTCTATAGCGTGACCTTAACTTCTGGGTTACACTACTAAGAAAAGGCCTACCATAATATAACGACAATACGAGCAGGCCAACTGGTTTCGCGGGGCTGGCATGGGGCTTACCACACATTCCATACATAAAACATGGCATTGGCTAGGCCAAGCAATTTTCAAAACTTTAAATGCTGATTTCTAGCATAAAATAAACTTCTTCTCCTACCTTAAATGCAAGTATACACGTTCGATATGAATACAGCTACTACCAGAAGATCTCTTTCAAATGAATTTAATACTAAGTCGAGATAATTTGTAAAAAGTAAGATATTGTCTGTTGACAATGTCTTATCATTGTTGTGAATGTGTGAAACATGTGTGAAGAAGTCAGATATTAATTACGTCACTTTCCAGTGCTCTGATTGCTCAACAATTTGAACACGGTAGTGACGTCATCAGTGCTCTCAGTGCTCTGATTGATCAAAATAGGCCATGAATTAAACAACTAATTATTCCAATTCTGCAGCACATATTGGGTTATTTGTAGCGCAATTATAGTACAGGGATTTTTGTCAAAAAGGACGAAGATACGCACTTTTTTATTATGCAATAATATTGCTGCATTATAATCATCCTATAGACGCATAATAAGCAGTTTTGTCAAAAAATAAAAGGGTCAAAATTTGGGAATTTTTTGAAAAAAAAATCCCTGTACTAATAGTACTACTCTAGTAGCTAGATCAACTTTCGTATGCACTTTGAGGTCCAGAGAATTTGACTTCAGAAATTTGTTTAGGATGGTCAAATAATCATTTTTGGCTTGGTTACACATTTTGAAAATGTGGCGAAAGGTCAAAAGGTCAGGGTGAAAGGTTATAATACCAAACACCAATAGGTCCTTAAATCTTGACAACCACTGGTCACAGCAAAGTAATTTTGGTCTCAAATTGATCGGAAGGTATACATTTATATTCAGTCTAATGGGACAATTTAGTCAAAAATGACCGGAAATGCCATTTCTGACCTTTGACCCACTACAGAGGGCATGTATGTATCTCTGTAAGTACTGGTCGTAGACACTTGAATTAGGTCCTAAAATGTTCGCAATATACATTTATTTATTTGTTGCACATTTTGAAAAATGTTACAAAAGGTCAAAGGGTCAGGGTCAAAGGTTATATGAACAAACACAAATAGGTACTTGTATCTTGGCAACCACTGGTCGCAGCAAGTCAATTTTAGTCTCAAAATGTTGAGAAGGCATGTATTCATATTCAGTCTAATGAGACATTTTAGTGAAAAATGATCAGAAATGCCATTTCTGACCTTTGACCCACATACCAGGGCATCTTAATATCTCTGTAAGTACTGGTCGTAGAAACTTAAATTTGGTATCAAATTGTTGGAAATATACATATTTACATTCATTCTAACAGAAAATTTGGTGAAAAGATGATCAGAAATACTATTAATTACTACATACCTCTACACAACTTATTCTTATATAAATGGTATGCAATAACTGATGCTTTAAATGGTTTCATTATAGGAATTACAACAAATCCTTTACTGTTTGTAATTTTACTTTTGCTTATAATAATGCTAGAAAATATTGTTGACCCCCCCCCCCCAGGATGATCAAGCATTGATAGAAACGTCGAACTCAACAGTTCTTTTCAGAATGCTAGAAGTAACTTACCGTATTTATCCGACGCCCCGGACATTTATTGTTTAGGGGGAGTGATGTTTATGCACTTGTCAATTGTATGACCCACTATACGACCCCCGGGAGAGGTGCGTCATGGGTGCGTCATTTACAAATAATTACTGTCGCAGGGGTGCGTCAAAAAACCTAGATGGTACGTCACATCAATGAACAAGGTGTGTAAATGTCCGTCACTTTACCACCCATCATATCATAAACAACATGGTCACAGTGCGTCAAAATGGGTGCGTCATGGTCACCTAAAGGTAAGTCACATTTTTGACGCACCGGTGCGTCATGGTATTCAAAGGTATGACGCACCTCTCCCGGGGGTCGTATAGTGGGTCATACAATTGACAAGTGCATTATTCGGTGGAGGCGTTTTTTTTTGTTTTTGGTGTAATATGGTAAAAATATGTATATCAAATAAATACACCCTAGATATAAAACAAGGCCATATAGATGGCTGCAGTCGCGTGCTCAAGTGAGTGTTTACCGACCGACCAACCAACCGACCGACGGACATAGTGAGCTGTAGAGTCGCGACGCGACTAAAAGTACAACACAATTAATATTGTAATAAGAATAACTGGATGAAACCTCCTTCATCCGGGTGCAAGTACAATCATGATATTGAAAAGGTATCGGAGACAACTATAATAGACCAATTCATTGTCATCATTCTGTTGTATAATATTTTTGAATGTCACAGACAAATTATACATAATTTATACACGTCTGTTCCCAGTGTACATAATAAAACAATATTTCTGGAGATTTATTATCAATACCACTAGAAACTTAGGTTTTTTTATTTTTTAAGTACTAAATGCATTGACAATAAAAGCATCAGAAGTGTATTTTAAAATCATGATAAAATCATACTACAATACACTACAGTACACAAGGGTGTTATCAGGAAAGCTGGACATATTGAAACTATGTATTGGCATATATGCAAAAGATGTGTTGATTGTTGACAAATTGTAGTTACAAACAAAACAGATGACAAATTGTGTAATCGTGTCTCATATAGTGTCTCAGGATAATGATGTGTCATTGTTTTATATCATTATATAATGGCACCTGGAGAGGATTCGTTAAATGGAGCCTGTGACAGTGTCACTTTTATTCTAAAAGACAGAAACATTTTAAATAAACGCTCACCCCTCCCTTCGATTTAAGCGCCCCGCCACAAGCATATACACAACAAGGCCATATACATGGCTGCAGTCGCGTGCTCAAATTTTTGTTAGTGTTTACCGACCAACCGACCGACATAGTGAGCTGTAGAGTTGCGTTGCATGCGACTAATAATTGTATCACAACACATTTCAATGACTACCATAATCTACAATTTACCAAGCATTTTTGTATCACTTTTTGATAATAATTGTGCTGTATTTTTTTTTTCTGCTGTAGGTAGTATTTATTTGATTATACATACCATATTACACCAATAAAAAACGAAAAATCCCTTCTGAACAATAAATGCCCGGGGCGTTTATTAGGATGAATTCGGTAAGTTACTTTAGCATTCTGAAAAGAATTCTGTTGGGCTCGACGTTTCTATCAAAATGTTTGATCATCCTCGGGGGTCAAAAATACTTTCTAGCATTATTATAAGCAAAAATACAATTACAAACAGTAAAGGATTTGTTTTAAATCGTATAATGAAACAATTTAAAGCATAAGTTATTGCAAAACATTACTGTACAAGGATAAGTTGTGTAGAGATATGTTATTCGTTTGAAACAATAACATTAGTAATTAATAGTATTTCTGGTCATATTTTAACCAAATTTTCTATTAGAATGAATGTAAATATGTATATTTCGAACAATTTGATACCAAATTTAAGTTTCTACAACCAGTACTTACAGAGATATGAAGATGCCCTGTCAGAATAAGTTGTGTAGAGGTATGTTTTTTGTTTGAAACATTAGTAATTAATAGTATTTTTGATCATCTTTTCACCAAATTTTCTGTTAGAATGAATGTAAATATGTATATTTCCAACAATTTGATACCAAATTTAAGTTTCTACGACCAGTACTTACAGAGGTATGAAGATGCCCTGGTATGTGGGTCAAAGGTCAGAAAGGGCATTTCTGATCATTTTTGACTAAAATGCCCCATTAGACTGAATATGAATGTATGCCTTCTGAACATTTTGAGACCAACATTGACTTGCTGCGACCAGTGGTTGCCAAGATACAAGTAGCTATTTATATTTCTTCATATAACCCTTGACCTTGACTCTTTGACCTTTTGTAACATTTTTCAAAATGTGTAACAAATAACAAAATCTATATTTCGAACGGTTTAAGACCAAATTCAAGTGTCTACGACCAGTAGTTACGGAGATACATAAACATGCCCTGGGTTGTGGGTCAAAGGTCAGAAATGGCATTTCCGGTCATTTTTTACTAAAATGTCCCATTAGACTGAATATAAATGTATACCTTCTGATCAATTTGAGACCAAAATTACCTTGCTGTGACCAGTGGTTGTCTAGATTTAAGGACATGTTGGTGTTTGGTGTTATAACCTTTCACCCTGACCTTTTGACCTTTCGCCACATTTTCAAAATGTGTAACCAAGCCAAAATTGATTGTTTGACCACCCTAAACCAATTTCTGAAGTCAAATTCTCTGGACCTCAAAGTGCATACGAAAGTTGATCTAGCTACTAGAGTATACAGGATTTTTGTCGAAAAATATCCAAAATACGAACTTTTCAAAATTCAATTATTATGCAACAATATTGCTATATATGCTTATATATTGCATTATAATCATCCTATAGACGCATGGTAAGCAGTTTTGTCTAAAAATAAAAGGGTAAAAAGTTGGGCATTTTTTGATTTTTTTTTATAGAAAAATTGCCAAAATAAGCACTTTTCAAAATTCAATTATTATGCAATAATATTGCTATATATGCGTATATATTGCATTATAATCATCTATAGACGCATAGTAAGCAGCCAGTTTTGTCAAAAAGTAAAAGGGTCACAATTTGGGAATTTTTTTTAAAAATCCCAAATTTTTTCGAAAAATTTCCAAAATACGCACTTTTCAAAATTTAAGTAATAAGCAATGATATTGCTATATATGCGTATATATTACATTATCATCATCTTATAGACGCATAGTAATATAAGCAGTTTTGTCCCAAAAAAATGTAAAAAATGTGGGCATTTTTTGAAAAAAATCCATGTAATAGAAAAATGGCCAAAATAACGAATAAATGTATCGAGTTAACATGCGCAGAACACATTATAAAATTCTGAGCATGCCAGAAATAATGGTCGAAATTTATTTTTCGGAAAAATCACTGTACTATAATATTACAGGGATTTTTTGGAGAAAATGACCAAAATATCGCCTTTTCAAAATATGTTTGAGGTAACATGCGCAAAACACATAATGGTCGAATTTAGGTGAATTGTCGGAAAAATCCCTATACTATAGTACATGGATTTTTTTGAAAAAATAATAAAAATATCGACTTTTATAAACACGTTTGATGTAAAATGCGCACATCACATTGTGTGATTCTGCGTTATCATCAGAGTTCACAGTTTTACTTATTGATCACAAATGTTTTATAAAATTGTCTTTACTGACCTGTAAAACAGAGAATAGATAAAACATTCTTATTTATACGTAATCTATTATTTCATATGTTACATATAATATTATAATTCCTTTTAATTGGTAAGTGGCCTAGTTACCTAGTGTAAGACATAATTATACAATTAACATAAGAATAATTATACTATCTACGTTAGTCTAAATATTGAGCTTCCGATTTGTTTATAGGTCGACGTCACAAAGACATAGTTACATTATAGAATGTAAGTAATATGTTTATATCTTTTCCTACTTAATAATAACAAAAATACATTATAATAAGTACAAAAATGTCAAGTAAAAGTAGAAAATATATCTTTAAATTACAACTGTATTGTTGAGTATTAATATTGTTCCGCTGAAAAGAATAATTAACACATTAAACATTCTAGCTATTTACTTTCACCAAAAATTTGGTGTAAAAAATATGTTTGCACCGTAATTAAAAAAAAAACAAAGTCAACCGGAAGCCAAATTATGGAGCCAATGGGTTTTTTGGGGGGTTAAATTAACAAATAGACTAGATGAACAGTTAAATTTTAACTGTTTATCTGGTCTTTTTATAAGCAAAATCATTATGTATTTTTTATTAATTATTTGTAATAATGCTTATTCACCTAGAAATGGTTCTCCACAACCCCACTTTTTAAAATATTGGTGGTTTCACAAAGGTTTATAGGATCGTTAAAATGGCTTCCTTGAGCCTAATTTGGGCCCATTCGGGCTTAGTTATTTACCCAGGTGATGCATACCTCTCAATTTGGGAGATTTATGAAACTATAGATGACGCTATAACACATTAAACCATAGGGGGCGCTATAAAAAACCTAAAGATACTGGTATCTATAAATAGTAAATATGAGTATAGTGAGGAATGCCAAATGCGGTTATTAAACATCGATGGATTGATTATAAAGATGTTACGGAGCGATAATAATGGGATTATGTAAAATTTAGCTCGAAATATCTGGAAATTCCAACTATTATCGGTAGAGTTGGGAGGTAATGGCTCCTACCCGCCAAAAGCGGTAACTGTGAAACTAGGTTACCGGGCTAAATAACTAAATACCGACGTTATGGACTGTTGATATTTATAGGGTTACTTTAATATTAGGAGTTAGATACTATGGTATGGGCATGTTGCTGTCAGTAGACTGTCTGACCTCCTAAATATTTGTTTTTGATATGAATTAACTACCTTTTTACAGTCAATGCGTTATGTTGTTATTTAGCGCCCTCTATATAATGTTAGTGTTAGGCGGTGTTAAGATTGTTCCAGTATATATTGTTTACGCTTTCTAAAGTCATACAACGTTGTGGGAACCAAGCTTTGAAATCTCAATATAAATATAAATATTGTATACGAAAATCTTTATGCATTTCCCTTTTTATGTACTGTACATAATGTTTCTGTGCAATATGTTTATAGGTAATGTATATGAAATGGTAACATGTTTGGATTTATCCAAAGATTTCTCGTCAAAGATATATATTCTCCTGAAAACAAAGATGAATAAAATCAAACTTCGTATAGACTATCTTGCAGTTTGTAGAATTATTCAAGTTTGTAAAAAAAATTACCCAAGATTATCTTGCTTAAAAAGAAAATAATTAAACAATAAAATTCAACAATACAATTGACTTCGATTGACTTTTTCCCTTTTAAATACGTTTTATGAGATAGGAAAATATGTTTTTACAACCAAAGTTTGGTCAATGTTAATCATATGACATTTGAATGGCCCATTTACAAACACAAAAAAAAAAATGGTTTAATTAATTTTTCTCGGATACAATAATATCTTTAAAGACACTATCGCTGTAATTGTTGACGTTTAAAAAAAGCAATACATATACTGGTATATCATTTTAAACACACTAAACGAGGTCATTCCTTGTTTTAAGATACCTTCTATGGTTATTTGTGATTTTGTTTTTAATATGAAAAACAATGAAACAATAACATCGTACCCTGCCGTACTCAATGCCTAGCCTGGCGTTGTCTCGTTGCTTAATTACTTTTCTTTCTTTTTCTTTGGAAGAATCCGTTCATATAAATGGGAAAACACCCGGTATTCTTGCCAAAATTCTGACGGTTCTTTCATTTTTTTTATTTACAATTGATTCTATAGTGCCAAAGTCACAGAAGCAAAACGAGCATTATTATCAATCCGTGTGTGATGCATGCTGGTATTTTTTTAATTTAACAGAATTTCACATTTTAACCATTTGAAGACGAACACATTATTGCAATAGGTCCATAGTATTTATTTTTAAGTGAATGCTCTTCAATATATGTATTGCTTTCTTTACATTACATTAAATGCATTTTTCATAGGCCTAAATGTTTCAGAAATCTTTCTGTAGCATCGAGGCTAATTTAATTTGTTCTATCTCAGAAAAAAGGAATCAATATTATTAGTTTTTATATAACTCACACAGTCTTTACTTCGTGGCAAAAAAACAAACACAAAATAACGGCAAAATACTAAGCACTTTTGATGTCTAATATTTAATACTGGAGATCATAATACATGCATATACATTGTTAGTAAATTTCATTTACGTTTCTGAAAGTTGCGCCTGCGCCATTCAAAATGTTTAATACTATATTATAGTGAAAAACACGCCAAGTATTCGCAAATCAAACATAGACAAAAACGTGGAAATGAATGTAATCAACAGAGCTCATATAATCTATCTAAATTAGATCGTATGACCAAGGAAGTACCGCCAAAATGTTAAACTATTTTATACGTAACGACAAAACATTAAAATGAATCGAAAATTTAAATATTTTTTTCTTTTGGATGATCCAAAGGGAATACAACCGTACAGTGATTTTTCTCTAGCTTTCGCTGGTTCAACGACGCAGCTTAATCATGAGTGAGTCTATATGACTTGCAATTGTTACCATGAAATCTTATAGTTGGGTATAGCGCCATCTATGGAACGTTCAGGTTTACCCAAATGGGATTGTCGGTGCCTCTTTAGTAAGTTGTTATACAGTGTTAATGCCAACTGTCTTTATTATTTTGTGTTTGTCACCCTCTATTTGGTAAAGGTTGTCAAGGGAGAATTAATATGTAAACATGTTGATATTCGCTAAACTAGTTATTTGCAGTATAAAACAATCACATAGAAGCTATTAAACATTAATGAATATGCAATGTAGTTTTCCATATCAGGGACACTCAACTGTACGGTAAATGTCTGTACCTTTTGATTGAGTTTACATATTTTGCTATGTTTGTGTTTATGCTAGCCTAGTTCTGGTCTAGCCCTTTATCTTATGTATGTTTGATTACTATTACAGTTAATCGTTGAAGAGCATATCAGGTCAACGCATTAAAATTAAACAGTAACCAAGTTGTCTCTGTGTTTGTATTGCGGCATCTACATACAGTTTTGGTAGTTCTAATACCCGTGCAATGTGAAGTGACATACATTTTACACCACAAAACAAATTCAGAAATCTCTTAGTTCACCCTAAAGACAAAATAAAAAAAAATCTATAAAAATAAGAAAACTTGGTAATACTATAAACAGAGACGACGGCGGATTAGAACTACCAAAACTGTATACAAAATTACTAAAGAGGAGGCCCCAACAATCCCATTTGGGTAAACCTGCGTCCATAGATGGCGCTATACCAACTAAGTCACATCGACTCACTCATGATTAAGCTGCGTTGTTGAACCAGTGAAAGCTAGGAAAACGTAAGTTTTATGGTTTTATTCCTTTTGGATTATCCAAAAGAAAAAAAATTGAATACTTTACAGAGATCCAGATGAACCTTTTTACTGTCACTGTTCGAGAATGTTATGGAAAACTTCTTTAATGTAGCAAAGGTAACACGAGATCAATAGTATTCCCTTGAAAAAACTCACACAGTCTTTACATCGTCTGGCAAAAAACCGCCAGAAAATGGTAAGCTTTTATTTTGAAGAACGATACAATACGATGAAAAATAATCGTAGTTACCACGCTGACTTAATTTGCTCGATAATCTGTATATTTTGTAACTAATAGCATAATACGGATCTGATTCTTCTTTAAATCGCTCACAGTTTCTATCAAAACTAGATCGTCTGCTCGTGGAGGAAATACACACACTCCATGGTGTGGCACGATAAGGTTGGCCAAAGAACAGTTCCAGACTTTCTGATACAATTTTTAGGCTCAGGCATAATAGCAATATTTCTTTCGATCAATGTTTATTTTGATAGATTTATCATTTTCCTATAAAAGATTGCGTCGTCTGACCAAAGAAAATACCGCCAAATACTAACGACCCATTCTTACCGCAAAACATGAAAATGAAAAATTATTGTAAATACTACCATACTGGTTGTTAAAATCTGGTTGGATGTTATTTTCAAAGTTCCAGCATCTTTATTACATAGTTCTTTATAACAGCACGTCGTACAATCAAAATCGTTCTCCTTTTGTTGGCACTTTTCATTCGTAGATTGCGCCATCTTCTCTTCACAAGACGGTCGAAGAATACAACTTTTTACTATCTTTTTAACTTTGTACGTACCACCTACAATTTATAAAAGTAAAATTATACGAATTGGCAAATTACATACATTGATAATGCATTTTAAAGGCAACAAAACATAAAACTGCTTCCGATTTTTAAATCCATAAGAACTTATATAATATCAACTGTTTTCTAGAATTAGGCCTAGTAGTGTAGTATAGTGTCCATCCATTCATAAACATTTTTTTCTAAGTGAGTATTATATTAATTTTGTTTTAAATTCTAATAGAAATTTCCCGTATTTGCATATACATTTACAGGTATAGGGAAACTCTAGATACAGTGAATGAGAAATGGTGAACAATCTGTTGGGTGTAGAATCGTAATAAATCATTGAGGGCGCTACTTTTTACATATGGTTAGAGCCATAATTATTTCTCCGCCTTATTACAGTATACTTTGTGTGGAGTAAAGAAAACAACGAAGAATCGCTGACTACCTAAGCTAGTGTAGTTTATTTTCTTTGCTTTATTAGGTAAAAAGACGAGCAAAATATCGTTGTACAAATTCAATAATAAATATGTTCAAATTTACCCATACTGCATAATTGTAATAGGGTTGTAAACGTTTCCTTACTACTATTTTGTATTTAGTTGTAGGCCTAAACGTTCTGTACATCACCTTTTCTAAACACCTATAGTATAGGAAGATTTGTTTACAATCTATACCAATTGAATTGTCATTGCGATTCATCGTTTTTATCAGTTATATCATGGAAGAATTACTTAGATCGCTGGTTATATTAATCTACTATCTACAAACAAATAATAGGTCATGTCTCACCATGATAACGAATTTGTGTAAAGCATGTGTTAGTTCCTTTCCCACAAGCTGTGATGTTACCTTTAGTTTGACATAGTTCTGTTGATTCTTCGCTGCAATTAAAACACTCGAAAGCTTCGTCTGAAATAGAACAAAACAATTAATTATGTGGATACCGGTGTAAATATAATTATGACTAAAGCTCTGTCTACACTATCAAATTTATGTGAAAATTGCGCCCATATATGGACACGATACCGTCATATCACTACCATTTTGGTCACATCACACTTTTTTTGGTCAAATTTTGATAGTGTAGACAGAACTGATACGGCCTTACCACGTTGAAACACCGGTTCTCGTCAGATCACCGAAGTTAAAGATGTATTGTCCTTTTGACTAATTAAAAAAAAAAAAAATTAAAAAGATATTTAAAAAAAAGTGGGTCATTTTGAAGTATCATAATAGTTATTAACTTCCATCAAAAGTTAGTCGAAATAAAAATCATTTAACTGAAATGCAGACGTTTTTTGTTATAAAAATAACTTTAACTTCCAGTCAAAATTTTCGATCAAAACATATCTCATAATGCAACGCGCTTGTTTGGCTACTCTGTATGCAAAATCATAAAACTTCCTCGCGATCTGTGTGAAAACACCTTCTCAACCGTGACGAGTTGTAAACAATCCTAGCATCATGCATAATGCATACTCGTGGTTTGAAATCTTTGTTTACTTTCGCTTGCGACGATTTTCCAGATGAAATGTAATCAAATTAATTTACCTGTTAATTAACTTGTTACTTCTGGCTCGAATTTTCAACTTAAAGTGAATAACTTTAATATTACTTTGATATGGCCAATTTAAATTTAGAATATTTTGACCTTTATTTTTTTGTGTTAAAGGGACAATACATCTTTAAGCAACGTTGGGCCCGGTTAAAGCTTGGATGGGAGACCATCTGGGAAGACCGGGTGATGTATATGGAGTTGGGGTTCTATTAGGCATTTGAAATCAGCACTGCTGACTCTTATGGCAGCCCCTGCATCTAGTATCTTCTCTTCCTCAGACGTATTGGCTTATGCCTCTCCTCTGGTTAAGGTGGGCACTAGACGAGAGAAGCCCTTGGTCAATGTTGGGACCAGCCAAAGGTGCTTTAAACATTCCTGGCTTAGTCATCATTCAGATGAATGTAAGACTAAATTGACATTATCGTCTACGATAGAAGCCGGTGTAAGATTGAAATGTGTCCGGTGTTTAAAAGTGTCCACCGGACAATTTTCAGCATTGAATAGTGTAACACCAGCTGTTGAAAATGGTTGCAACCACCCGGGCAGTTTTCATCGATAAGAAAGTAGGACCATCGACTGTCACATCACCTTAACCCTGTAAAAACTAAGCCGCTGGACATTTACCAACTCCCATTAGGGTAATTATAATTCCTTAGAATACCAACTTGAATCGCAAAACAAAACAAAAAAATATGTCGATCCAAATAAATATTATTAATTAATTAATTAATTATTATATCAGGAGACATCAATTTAAAGTAAATGGACGTAATTTGAAAAAAATATATAATGGTCGCTAATTGGAGGTGTCTTTAAGTAAAATGATCTTTAATTGAAAGAGGACCAGTACAATTACCTCTACCAATTAATAAAAATGGTCGCTAATTGGAGGTGTTTTAAGTAAAGTGGTCTTTAATTGGAGGAGGACCAGTACAATTACTTTTATTTTGTCAGATAAATAAAATTATTTATTATTCTTGTCTTTACTCCTACCAATTAATATATGGTCGCTAATTGGAGGTATCTATAAGTAAAGTGATCTTTAATTGGAAGAGGACCAGTACAGTTACTTAATTTTGTCACATAATTAAAACTATTTATTATTCTTTTTGGTCGCTAATTAGAGGTGTCTATAAGTAAAATGATCTTTAATTGGAGGACCAGTACAATTACTTATATTTTGTCACATATTTGAAACTATTTATTATTCTTGTCTTTATTCATACCAAACAATATAATGATTGATAATTAGAGGTGTCTTAAAGTAAAGTGATCTTTAATTGGAAGAGGACCAGTGCCATTACTTGTTTTTGTCACATAATTAAAACTATTTATTATTCTTGCTTTATTAATACTAAATAATATAATGGTCGGTAATTGGAGGTGTTTTAGGTAAAGGGATTTTTAATTGGAAGAGGACCACTTCATTTACTTGTTTTTGTCACATAATTAAAAATTATTTGTTTTACTTGTCTTTACCCATACCAAATAATATAATGGTCCCTAATTGGACGTGTTTAGGCAAAGTTATCTTTAATTAGAAAAAAAAAAGTTTGGCATCATTAAGTATTATTAATCATTAAAAGAAGACAAGTGCATGCGCGATCAGAACCTGAATCACCTATCATAACACGGCCGGTTACTACCTGACCGCTAATATTTCCCCGTACAGTATTCAATAGTGGACGCATTTCAATCTGTGGGTAAGACATTAATAAACGGGTTGGACAGCATTAAATTGTTGAAAAACGCCCGCGAACCCGTTGAAACATGCAACTGGACACTATCCAATGCTGAAAAGTGTCCGCACGGACACTTTTGAATGGGTATGATATCATAATAAACCGTTGGGGGGGGGGGGGGGCGCTAATTTCACTATTTTTTATAAACAAGTCATCGCAAATGTTTATCTTAAATTTAATTCATTTTGATGTATAATTGCAAACAATTGCAAAAACACGAACATTTCGAATACAAATATAAAGTAAAGATTGAATGTTAACGTAGATTTCATTTCAATTGAATTGACACGGTGTCATGTATGCGATTTTGTTACAGTATTTTAAAACCAAAATTGACATATCTAAGCCCTAACTTGCATGACGGGTGTTTTTAAGTAAGTGATCACAGATAATAACATACCACTTGATCGTCGTACATCAACGCTCAGCTGCCATGCTATCTATGAATATTTTCATTAAGTTACTAGAAGATAGGCATAGAACTGACAGAGGTTTTCAGTCAACTCTATAGAAGGCGGGAGAAGGAGGAGGGGTTGGAATTCTCAGAATAGAATCCAGAACTTCTTATATTAATTTTTAAATTAAAGAGTAAAGCATAAATTAGAATAATAAAGTATTATTTATATAATAGAATACAAATAATGAATGTTTATGAGTGTAATGGTACAAATAATGGCATGAGGTTAATGATGAAAGGTTATATCAACGAGGCAACGCCGAGTTAATATAACCTTTCATCATTCACCAAATGCTATTATTTGTACCATTACACGAATACAAAACATTCATTATTTGTTATTCAATGAAAGTATGTTTTATATAACATCTAAATCAATTCCTGTCATTTAAATCAAATAAGGTAGCCCTAACGAAGGCCTACATTTCATTACATTGATTAAAAACAGTAACATTTGGTTTTTAATAATTTTATATTAAATGTTATATTTATATGGATTTTATAAACACACCTACTTTTGTTTTAATTATGTCATTTGATATGAAGAGAATCAATTAGGGCCACCTGTTCTAGGACGACAACGACGATATGAATAAATATATTTTAGTACAAAAAACAAAAGAAATTTAGACGGGTCTGTGACTTTGTCGGTTTGATAGTGTGCTAAGTTATGAATAAACTAAAATATGACACAAAATTTAAATAGATTTAAAAAAAATGCATATTATTTTGTTTTAAATGAATATATAAATGCATTTAATACGACCAGCATCTGTTATTCAATGAAAGTGTGTGTGTGTGTGTGTGTTTGTCTGTAATTGCGTGAAAATCTAGCCATCTGTTACTCATGTTAACAATGATGATGTTTATATTTAAGTTCATACTCAATATGTTCATCAAGGTTACAATAGGCTGTATTCATACATGATTTTATGTCATACAGTTAAATAGTTGCCAATAAATCATACTGTACTAAACATTTATATAAACAATGCGGTCATAAATAATACTAAAGGTTTGCGTAAAAATTAATTGAAAATTAAAATAGTAAACAATTTATTTAAAAGTCAATTATTCCCACTTTTAGATTGTCAATAAATCATATTGACATTTACAACAATAGTAGACAATGCAATCTGTAGAATACAACATGCCAGGTGTAGTTAGGTACACATATTCGTAACACCAGTGTCGCCATGCATACAGTGTTGACGTGCATAACGATATAAGATGTGTTCCCATTACTAACGTTATAGTTGTGTGCTTAAGCTAATCCAAATAATAATCCAAATATTGTAATTTTGCTATGCCTAATTAATTTTGCCTAATCGATTAATTAATTGCATTAATTGTTTGTGTATGTAATCTGTAATTTTTGCTTCTGTTTGCTCTATGTGTCCAGTATTTTATGCATTGATTGTTAAACTTCAATTTATTATTTAAATTGCAATGAAATGATTCGTATTCCTATCTGAATATAATAGTTAAGAGCGCGCGTGTGACGTGATCAGTTAACTCTCTTTACAACTTTGTAATAAATCCCGTTATAATTTCGACATCCCACTGATTTTATACCACCGATATGTTTCAGAGGTTGGCTAACTCTACAACTTTGATAGTCTTAAAAGAAGAATTTAACATAGACAAAATAGATGCATCGGTCGTGTGTAACCCTAATAATTTGGTTTCTTCTTGAGTAAGCATTTTCTCGTCCAATGTACTAGCAGAATCTAATTAGTGAATTCATGAAAACCTATCGGCGACTATTTGTTAAATTGGTTTAAAAATACTTTTTTTTCCGCAAAACAAACACTTATCGTTTTAACATTGTCTAAAGGAGAATTAAAATGTGCCGCCTTTTAAAACGACGCGAAATGTTATGCGGTTCAGAAGGGTTCAATAGGGTTGGTGAAATCTGTCCACAATAGATTACTTTTCTGTCCATAATAGGTTACTTTCTGTCCATAATAGGAATTAGAAGGCGCTGTTGTTTGTCGATAATAGGTGACAAGGTTGACATATTAACATTTTTTTTTATATTATTTTGTGAATGAATGAATCTTATCCAGACAGTTCGGACAGTTACTAGGTTGGCAGTATAGTAGAGCCAGAGCCATTGTTACTGTATGTTATTACTGTATTATATCATCTATTTAATTCTCACAATTGTTTTCCCATAATTTCTGCATGTATTACAGATTGTGTACGGAGTGAATCTTCTGATCAATGTTATAGTAAAGTAGCATGGAAATTTCTATTAACTAGGGTAAGTAACAGATAGGCCTGACCTACAATTAAGGAAAAATACTTTACATATAACCCACTACATCTTTTAGGAGATTTTTCAATATGACCAAGATATTGTAAAATCCCAAAAAGAAGCCTATTTCGAAACAGTATTTGTTTTTGCAAAAGTAATCTCGAAAATAAGGATAAAAATGCGTCAAACTGAATATTATCAGTACCGTAGTAGAAAAACTTAATGACAATACATGAAAATTCATTTTTAATAACATTATGATTTGGAATGTTCTATTGATTTGCATTGCTAGGAAATTAAAAGCAGATATTTCTGTTTTACTTTCATTCTTTATAAACATTACAATCGCCGTATAAAATAGATAAATCCACTAACAAAATACATGCAGAAAATATTTCAAAATTTAATTGAATGTTATATTATTAAAGCAATTCATTCAATAAAGCATTTATTTTTAAACATTTAATATCAGTTTTTGTATAGTGAGTATGGTAATAATTGACTCTGACAACTAATAAACATAAATTTAGTAAAACAATCCTACATATCTTTTTTAAATGCAATAAAATATTTAAACATAACTGTGTCCCACCATACAACATGACAATTTGTCTCAGCATTACTAAGATTGAGGTTACTTGCATTATACAATACCTAAACATTATTATAGTATTTAACTATTTCCTTTTTTTATTATAGGCATACAGATGTTTGATATTCTGCCCATATATGCTGCTGAAATGAAAAGGTACATCATTTCGACATAATATCTTTGATCATATCATCATCGGTCAATAATTATAGTAATAAACATAATAATTATGGTGTATTTTATTTATCTTTGCTATTTTTAAAATTGTAGTTTATCCATGTTTTTACAATTAATATAATTCAGTATTTTATTTTATTTTATTTTTCATTTAGATTATGAATAAACTTAGAATACAGAACAAAATTGTTGATTGTACACTACGTGTATGTAAACTTTATTTATTGTCGTATTTTAATAATTCAAAATAATATTTATTTTGCTTCACTAGATGGTTCTCGAAAACACAGTAATTTCAGCGTAAAATGTACGTACCGCAGGACTATAGTACATTGTCGTTTACAGAAACGAATAAATAGACACGATGATTTATGTAAAATTAGCACCCTGGAAAGTAGGCCTTGTCTTAAAAATGAGTCCAATTTTTTTATTTGAACTCATTTAAACAAACCCAATTTGTGTTTTTGTATATAACATTAGAGTTGAGGGATGGGGAAGAGGATGGAAAGAACAATTTTTAAATATATTCTCTATCCACTCAGTAACGAAATATTGTTTTAAAAGTTTTATAGGCCTATCAATCGATTTATAATACTTTTTTAAAACTGTCCCTGTTATAGTCGATTGAAATAGTAAAGTACATGTAACGATACACCACTACAACGTTTATATTTTTTATAATTATTAATTAATTCAAACGTTGAGAAGCAACTGTCAGTAATCTACCCACAGTCACAGTAATAAATGTTCTTTGTATATTTTTTTTGTTTATATATCTAACAGTAACCACATTCACAATTCAAGACAATTTCGATTCAAATGGCGACCAACAATGGTTACTACGTATTTAAAATGGTTAATACGTACAGTATTTACAATATTGTCAAAGTATTGCAATACGATATATATAAGTTTTATTCTCCAAGGGCCCACAAATTTACCTACTTGTGTTAAACCAAGGGCTCATAAATTTACCTACAAACTGGGAGTCTGAGAGATTCGAATGTTCCATTCATCGCAAATCAATAGGCCTACATTTGTGTAAACGTATATAAATCTATCAAAATAGTATTTTTTAAAGAAAATCGGCCTGTCTTCAACATTATGATACTGTACTCGAGCTGTTCAACCGGTTTTAAGCTATTAAAAACAATTATCGTAGGAGGAGATAGAAAAATGCGAAGTATCCTCGTATTATTTTGTGCAGGTATTTTTCATGAAGACATCCATTAGACAGTGTATACCACGATCGGAAAACACCCCTATTTAGGGCAAATCGTTGAACCTAAATTCGTTTTAATTGTCAATAACTAATTATCTAACTAAATTTAAATAGTAAACAGGGTTACATCAGGTGTTTAAAATCAGTACCGAGATTCTAACCAACTTTATATATCATCGAGTAAACATTCTAGAAATAACGCGCGATTTACCGAATTTTGCCCTTACGTAAATTTATATATAGATTATTAAACATTAAAATTGATTCATTTAATTAAACAACAATATAATAAATGGATGAGAAGTGCTGCTATTGATTGACTACTGACTGGGATGAATTGTCATTGAGTTATGTGGATCCAGGATTTTGAAATAGGGGACGACCTAAAATGACGAAATGAAGTGCTGAACTCTGATGTCTTTTGCAATATTAAACATTGGTAGTTGATACAGTATTACTACTTTTGTTTTAAAAATATGTGTACATCTGTTTGTAAATTTGAACAGTTAAGAGGCCTATTCATTCCTAGGCTATATCTGTTTTGGTGTTATACGGTTTAATATATAATAAAACATTTGAACTATCCTAACCTAGAGCAGATTTTTTTTAAAGATGATCTGTCTAAACCAGCCTAGACTGATATATATAGGCCTACCCTTGCAGGGAATAAAAGCTTGGTCTATTATGGTCATTAATAATATTATACATTAGTTGTCTGCCAGTACCTACTAGCTAGGCCTATCCCTTAGCTATGTAGGGCCCAATAAAATCCCAGAAAGCAAATTATTATTTACGATGCAACTTTCCTACTAAACTCAGACTTAAAGGCCTAGCTAGGCCTAGTTAGTACTTAGTTGACCACTATCTAGCCTATATAAGCCTATGAAACTTAATTACTAGCCTATGCTATGGAGTTTCCAACACAAGTTACACTTGACAAAAATCACCTATTATGGACAACATAATGGATGGCGCACAACTCCAATACAATCCCCTATTGTGGACAAAAAGTCACGTATTTTGGACAGCCAATTATGAAAGTCACCTATTATGGACAAACAACAGCGCCCTCTAGTCCCTATTAAGGACAGAAAGTAACCTATTATGGACAGAAAAGTTACCTATTGTGGACAGATTTCACCAACCCCGCTTGGAGGGTTAGCGCTCTACATGTTTATAATGCTATTATATGAAAGTAAAAATACGGTTGTCCATTACTATGAATGAGCAACCAAACACGAATTGATTAGATACCGCAATGTTGTAATTTAAGTAGCGACTCATTTCAGCCTAAATGCTTTAATAAGTTGTCAATAGTTATATTATTTTGCGCCTAGAATGCTAAGCTGACGATATATCGTGATCGATTATATTGGCTATGGTTTGAACAATGTATCCTAAGTAGGTGGGTACGAATTGACCAATTTAAAACAAGTCCCAAGCGAAATGACCAGTACTGCAGCTGATAAATGTTAATAATATCGTGAGTCACAGCATCATCAGTAGAATATGATAGGCTTTACGTTTATGTGGTATAATCGTTATGTAGCAAGCATATGAACTATAAGAATCAGTCTCCTTTACTTTTGATCCTTCCTTTCATGTTAGTTTATCGCTTAGTTAGGCTACTGTAAAACAATTCAATATCCGCGCGGTTTTAAGACTGTTTTGGCAGCATTTTATTTGAGAATCGTTCAAATTACAATCGTATCGTAGTGTGCTAAATCATATCATAGGGGGTTACCCCGGTGAACTGGTTCACACAATAGCCTCTGTATCAGGGGGATTACCACCTATCTGATAGGACAGTGATTAATTCACTATTGGTAATCCTTGGCCACAGTGCCTAAAGACATAAAATAAAATAAAATAAATAAAAATAAATATCTTGCTAAACCCTATATTTCTATTGGTCATCTGCGAACAATATTTGAAATAAAAAAATGTATTTGTCTAAAATAACAAAATACAAAGTTACTAGTGGAAATTACAATCTGCAGACTATTAAACACACAGAAAGACTTTAATAGGCCAGACCTCTTTTTAAAAATAAAAGCTGTTGCGGGCCTACAAAATGAGGACGTGTGAGAAAAAGAAAGGCATTTCAACCGAAACGAACCTTTTATGAGAATAAAGTTCTTTTTTTCATTACAAGAATACATCATAGGAAAGTTCCAACTTAATGGCCATCGTCAACTGTAACCTACAATACGTCACTGCTTTTGAATGTAAATATTAGTAGATGTATGTAATCCAAATTGATCTATCGGTAATCATTATTAATAATAGAGAGGTTTCGCAATCTTACGAATACGATAACGGAAACGGATACGTCACGCACACGTATTCGTTTTCGTAAGCCATAAAACAAATCTGTTTCATGGCAACGAAATATTGAGGCGCGTCCAAAATATGACTGCGGTAAATTTGAGCGAAGCGCAGGTACGTGGTGCTTGGCTGCCTAGGCCTAGCGTAACATCAAAGCGCGTGAGGACTTTAAAAACTGCTATTTATCAAAATTGACTTGGCATTTTAGTAAATTACTTTAGTGAATTACTTTCAATAAATCTATAATTATAATTATTATAATCATGAATCATTCCTGATTCAAATGCAAAATGTGCAAAATAGATCAAAAACTATACTCGTTTTGTAGTTACGAATATGACGGGTGATATTCGTCAATACGAATACGCTTTACGAATATGAAATGGGGATCAGCTCAAAAGCTTCACAAATGTGTGACGTATCCGTTTTCGTTATCGTATTCGTATGGTTGCGAAACCTCCCTAATGTAAATCAAGTTTAATATAGGCCTAGGTGTTCTAAAAACGCACCAATCGTTATAAATTATATACTTAGTGTCACATTTATTACGACTATTTGCAGCGAGACTCCTATATTGACACTACAGCGAAGTACTGTATTATAATTATTCAAACTACAGCAAAACGCACATTCAGATGTTTGCGAAAAGCATTCCTACGATGGCGAAACGCATTCAGATGATAGCGAAACGCATTCAGACAATAGCGAAACGTCTACACAAACTACAGCAAAACCCGAAGCGTACGTTTAGAAACTACATCAAAACGTACATAATTCACATTACAATAAATACTGTATTCAGAATTAGACATGTGAAACGCATATTCAAACCCAGGGAAGAAACTTCCGGTCCATAAATTAAGCTCTATTTAGAGCAACATAAATTATGATACACTACTTCACTTGCAAATTTCCGAATTAGTGTCAATCATAAGTCATTTATTTGTAATAAGTGCAGCTGAAAAAAGGGATTAAAACGTCGAGCATAAACAGATATAGAGCCATAAGTCACTCTTACAATGCATTACATAGCATGATACTAACATCTGAAATATGAAGATCATGACAAACTCTATAATGATCCTATGTGTTGATTACATGGTACTATTGGCCGTAGCGTTCCATACTAGGCCTACTACAAATATTTATGATTTGTTCAATGAATAGAAATAACAAGTAATGTTCCCTATCTGAATTTGTTATCAACAAATTCACCCGTGGGCATCCATACTATATTTTCTAGAATCAGGAGTGTCTCTTTATTTAATCGGCCGCTGAGGGAATTGTCTTGGATTATAAATACAGTAATTGCAAATAATAACAAGTAGGTAATTTAGGAATTGTTCTGTAACTGTAAAGACTAATAATGACTATAGTAGGTTTATAGGTAACTAGGTTTTTCATGTCAGCTATTAGGATACAAATAGAAATAAGTATATTAAATCAGACTACACAATTACCGCCAGACTGGACAGGACAGGACAGCAATGTGACATTTGATACAGAAAATAGATTTTCATCTTATGCCCTCGAGCAAAGGCAAACGCAAACACGGATGCTATTTATTTATGATATTCAAAATAACATTTTGGGTTAATATTTACTAGGAAGAAATCTCTTGTAATATGCAGGATAATAATTTACTACGAAAACACCACAAGGGCAATTAAAACGGGCGTTCAAAATCAGCCAAGTTCGATGTTGGAAGCCAACTTTAATTTTGAGCAAAATAAATTTCACATGATTTCAAGTTAGGCTAATCTAACTTCCAAAATGAAGAAATTAGGAATGACATTTTTTGTTGTAGGCTTGTATGCTTAGGTATTCAAGCTCGTAACCAAGATGTTTACAGGGGGTTCTTTTTTTCACAAAAGGGTTATTTTCCACAAAATACGCTGCTTTAGGCTAGTTAAGCATCTACAATCACATTTGTTGCCTGGTTTCCGCAACGGGCTTGGTATTTATCTTAATCTTCTTACGTCTAACAATACAAAAAAATTTACATTATTGTAAGCCTATGGAATATGGCATAGAAATGTTATGACAGCAAAGACCAGACATGTATATGAGTGTTGTTCTCGGAGTTTCTGTCACAAATATAGTTAAACAAATGTTTTATTTACGGACAAAGAAAACTATAATAATGTTTTTTTGCTTACAAGACGGTTTGGAAGACCAGTGTACATGTAGTTACAAGAGAGATAGAAATGTGTCTATAGCCTACAAATATATGGCTAGGAATACCCAAGACTCGCCATTATTAGGCTACCATCACGTTTCTTGCATCTTAAAAACTTCAAATTTGCAATATATTCAAATTGCTAAACGTTCATCAGCTACAATTAGCTCAGGTTAACCAGCCAATGTTCTCTCCACAGCAGTTGGTTATGTAAAATAAATGCTATTTCTACCCGACTATACCGCCCATGTGCCAATGTCACGAACCTTTGGGAGAAGCCTAAAATGTGTTTGTTCAACCTGCTCGCTTAGCTTCCGTGATAAGTGGATCGAATTTAAAATCCTGTTCACACCATGTCCAATACTATGACAAGTTTAATTACCTAGTACATAGAACATAACTATTGTGGCTCCTATATTTCTGCTTGGCAATTACAATGGTTTGTGGGGGGGGGGGGGGTGGTTAAGAGGGAACTTGTTTAGGCCTGCTTCAGACCTGCCTAGTAATAGCCTAGATGGACAATGTGCAATGTAGTGTTAGAACTGGATTAGTTCAAAGCTATACACAATTGATCATGCCCGATACAATACCGATACAATCATTCTTTCATGAGTATAATCCATAGGCCTATAAACCATAACGTTTTATTGTTCATACGCAGTGAGACACGGAACGCATAGAAATACACTCTTCTGCACCACTATCGGTCACCATCAGATTTAATGAGTACATTTAATGGCCTGAAATAATTACAATTGTACAGATAATGCTGTTTAATGTTGTCGATATTTTTTAAAAAATATTACTGAGCTATGAATAAATATGTATTTATATCCTTTTTGTTTCTTTTATGTTATAATTAAAAACCTGTAAATTATACATCATAATACATTTGTAACATGAACAATACCATATTATAACAACCATGTATATTTAAGGTGTATTGTCCGCCAAAAACATGAAAAATGAAGGTTAATTAAATCAGACTTTGAATAGGCTATTTTGTAGTGTTAAACACTTTCCTAGAAAGAAAAAAATACAACATAATGTCAAACTGAAACACCTGACTGAAACTACATGTTCCGCTTACTTTATGGCCAAAAAAGTTATTCTTGTCACAAATAAAGGAGTTGGTTAACAAAAGAAAATATACACCTGGCAATTATTTGTTTGGACAAACAAAATGACATATCATAATTTTCTAAGACGATAAATAATAACATAATAAGAAAAAAATAAAAAAATAAATATTTCTTCGAGCAAAGCATGTAAAAGAAAAAAAATACCAAGACACCTTATAAGACTTTAATAATTATGCCTTACAATGTTGTCATTTTTAAAGTGTTTGTCGGAAAATAGAATTCGACAAAATGGACCCGGCAAATTGAAATTAAGTAAACTGGACCCAGAAAAATGGATTCGACAAACTTGTATTCGGAAAAACCAGCTTATTACCCCACCCCCAATTTTCAATTACTGTTATCATTTGTACGTAATTCGAAGAAACTAAATAAAATCACAAATCCTCTCGAATCGAATTTTAACACGTACCTCGACATACATTTAGGCATATTTTTTCAGAGATTTATAGCATTTGATTTATATAAACACAGATTTTTTTAACACATTTATGTTTATAAGTTAAGCCGTAATTAAACAAAATATGCTGAAGTTAACCTGTACCTAGGTTAAATTAAAAAAAATTTGTTTTTAATACCTACAGTAACCTACAGTATATAAAGCTACTCTTATTTAACACGTAGTGAAAGCGAATCCTTGATGTGCCTACGTGCCGTCCTTTTTTCTAACACATACAACAGGGGATGAATACGGTGACTCAGACTTTTGAATCCATCCTCTGCCGATAAGATCTTTTAAATAGGTCTTGACCTCTCTATACAGTGGTGGTGGGATGGAAATATATGTTTTTTGAACGGGTTCGTCGTCTTTTAATCTAATTTTCATGTTTAAATCTCGCAAACATCCCAAATCGTTGTCATTCTTCACAAAAGCTGCTGCCTCGTCCACCAGCAATTCAGTGGCAGTTCTAAGTGGATTTCTGTTTAAGTCTGTTAAATTTACTGGTGGAATCCATAGGGCTGAATCAGTCATTGAATTGATAACTACAGGCGTTGGTACAGCTTCCTTTTCGCAGATCTCCATGTCTTCAAATATATTCAGGGAGCCTAATTGTGTGCGTCTTCTTAAAATTATGTCACTATTGCTGAAGGTGGTACATGTAACTTCTCAGAAGGTGCTGCCTGATCGTCGGGTTCAAATAGTAGTAATTTCCCGGTAAAGTAAAAAGGAGAGCGTACCTGAAATGTCACCCATGAGGATCCCTGCTTAGGAATGACTTCATCTTGTCTCCCCACGATGACGGTAGCTACCTCAGGTGGGTATTCAACTTTTATAAGGCTAAAAAATGCTTGTATGTCGGTTTTTCTCATTGCTTGGAAAGCCGCTTGGATGGACGTAATGGTGTTATCTCTTTTCACTATTTCCTCAATGACGTTGTACCCCAGGATTGGCATTTCCATATTATTTGGTGATATTAGCAAGGGAACCGTAAGTGCAGGCTGATTGGTTGATAAAGTCATGGTCACTTCGATCCAACCGTTGAATGGAATTGGTGTACCATTTGCAGCTTGTAAATAAAGGTTGGTGTTCCCAATGAGTTCATCAAGTGGTTTAGGTGTCATGTCCGGTAAATATGTCGATACCCACCAGGCTGGTGCTATCGACACTTGGGCCCCCGTGTCCCAGAGTACTGTCGTCTTCACTTTTTCAAAGTAGCAGGTGACTGTACACTTCTTGCCTACCAGTCGAACGATTTTCTCTTCTTTCTCTGGAGAGATGTTACAGATGTGAGACGTGTGGGGTTGATATTTATAGGTTACAGTTTGTCTCCCGACTGTAACCGTCGGCCGTTTCCCGACATCCTCGTGCGAAATGTTCTGACAACCCACATATATAACAATGACTGCATTCCGTTTCATTGTTTTGCTGGCATGATTGGCACAATCTCCGTGCTTGTCTTTGGAATCGTGGTGGTCCATTAGTCAACAGTTCTTGCATTTGGGTCTTTAGAATTGTCATATCAGCCATTCCCGCCTTTAGTTCTGCCATCTCCTGCATCAAGGTGCTCTCCTTTGGTTTAGGTTTCTTAGATTCTTTCTGGTATTTCTCTTCGTGCACTCTGTTGACCTCAACAATCTGGTGCCGATCAAGCTTTTCACATCGCTCTGCTTCATTGCTTGCCGCACTATTCATACGTTCAAACAGTATTTCATCCGTCACTCCTTTGTCCTGTAAGTACGGTCTTAACTGATTTCGGATCGATTCACTTCTTAATCCGGTCAGCAATGCATGTCTGAACATACTATCCACTAGTTTGGGATCGTATGCCAGACCAGCTTCACTCTCTTGGCTCGCAAATATCACCTTCTGCCTCAAGTCCAATGTCCTAACTAAGAAGCTGCCGGCTGATTCTCTCGGCTTTTGGGTGTTCCTCGAAAGCTGGTGGTACAGCTCGGTTGCTTCTTTTTCACCATAATGGGATCGCAGCATTCGGCGCAGATTTGGTAATGTGATGTTTCGGCGACATTTAAGATAACTGCGTAGAGCTGATCCTGGTACCACGGCCCGTACAACAGCTTCTATTATTTCCGAGTCGGGGATGGCCTTTAGCTTGGCATTTTAAATTTGGTGGACCAAACTTGAAAATTTGAGTCGGTCCTTTTGTCCCGGCTCTCCAATTTGTCCAGCAATTTTAAAGTCTCGTCTAGTCAATCTAACTAGGCCCCCATCCGTCGTCGCTGGAGTCGTACTGGTCGTCGTGACATTACTTGACGTTACACCGACAATCCCATACATGAATTTACTCAGATCATTTAACACAGCAATGAGACCTTCGTCAGACAGTGCTTCTAATTCATCTTTATTAATTTCTTTTAGAATCTTCTTCCCTAATTTCAATTTACTATCTGTCTTGTCAGTGATATCTTCGTACCTTTTTTTAAAAAAAGTAATTGCATACCTTTAATAAAGTCTGCTGATCTGCGGCATTTATCTGCTTTATTACCAGTTCGTAGCATTGAAGTGGTGTCATATCATTTGCCATGGTAGTCAATCTAACTCACCCTCTTATTTCTAGGTTCTTGTTACGATCCTACCAGTACTCATTGCACCACAACAGTCTAGATTATCGGTCAGACGTGTCGCTGAACAGGTAGCATTAAATTCTATTTTACTTCTAAAATGTCTTTATTGGCCTACCTGTCCCATCGTGGTCGCCAAATGTTAAACATAAGTACTCGTACACTGTTTCAGTATTTCACAACAGAATATAGATCCGATAATTTAATAGAATAATATATATCAAGCAAGTTACGATACATAGGTGTTATCATCAAGCTGGTCAACTAAAAACTATCTCCTACACTAACAGTGATTCCAACTCCCCTTAAACTAATATTATACTCATCAATTACCATGGAAACGGAGCTGGGATCAATAGGTTAGGAATGTCTATATCTAGGGTAGTAGGATTATAGGTTGTATTATATATCTATATACAGTAGTAATTGTAATATACAGGACTATTAACTGTAGGGCTCTAACAGTACTGTCCCATTCATTTTACTTGATGAATTGTCATGGGCCAGTTTCATTTAGATAGGGTCAAATATTGGGTCCATAGATTTGTTAACACGCACTGTAGTTACTCGTGCATTAAAATCAAATCCGAGTTACACACGACGTAAATACTGATGTGAACTGTAACTCTCTTATTCCCCCTACCGTGTCGATAAAATCCGAACAATGATCTACCATATCCGATATGTAATATCCAATGTACGAATTTTTGTTTGACCTCCTTGCTTATATTTTCAATCGATGTATCATCTTAATATACCGGTACATTTATTCTAAATAAAATAATGAAACGACTGCTAGTATTATAGAGGGTTTAAACAAATATATAATCAACTTTTTTTATTTCGCCAATTTCAACAAAACAATGCAATACAAATAATTGGTTATTTTACTATTCTGACAACAGTTATACTAACTAATGATAATATTACCGAAACAAACAGAACAGAATAAATTGATTTTCACTTCACAATCGCTGATTATTAATTACCCTTAGGATATGCTTTAGTTAAGTCAGAGATGAATTGAAATGAGTTTGGATAAGAATTTATTCTTAAGCAATTCCCTCGTAACTGTAAACGATAACGACAGAACGAGATGCATTCTTTATTGATAGTACTTTACACAGGTTCATTGGCCCCAAGACGAACAAGAATAATGTTGAATTCAGATTCAATTTAGAAACTAACACTATTGAAATGTAAATATGTATATCTAATTTTGTATGTGTAATATTTCTGCAACAATTCGAAGTATAATTTTACGCTTGATGATTTCATGTGTAAAATAATCATACGTTAATGACGCTGTTCTTAAACATTATGTATTTACCGCCGTGGCTTTGAACCCATGCGATGGATTGAAATGAAACAAATAATGCAGATGTCGTTGAGGGGAGAAAAAAATATATTTTTTTATCTTCGGTTTTTATCCTTGTTTTTTTCTCATGCCATACCAATCATTGATGTGTTTAAGAAAAAAACACTTTTTTCAAGAAATATAGGCATAAGTATTCTTGAAAATAAAAAAAAAAATGAATAAAATTATGATTTGTAGTATTCTTGAAACTACTTAATTGAACTAGTTTACTTAAAATTAGAATTGTATACATCCTTATCAAAACATTATTCATGAAACAATTACAATATTCTTAAAAATAGTCTACATATTGTGAAACAATAATTTTAAAACATTATCGATTTCACGCATCTGCAGTGTTTTACGGTTCCACAGTGTTACCTGAGCTTGTTTCCCAATATAGGACGCAACGCATTTGATTCGAATAAACTGTCGCTTGTCATTGGTCAACTCACTTGCGTTGCGTTTATGTTCTTGTGTTGTATCTCTAGCTTAATGATGAAATGTGTTGCAATTACAGTTTGTTACGGTTGCAATGTGTTATGATATGAGTTAACTTGCTTAGAGTTCGGGTCTGATTTTTTTTATCAATAACATTGTTACATGTCAAGAAGTTTTTCATTGTTGTCAAATGTTCGACCTCTAGTATTTACGTTACTATTCCCTTGGTGTACCATGTAGGAAGCGTCTTCAATCATTCAATACTTTTGTAATGAACATGATTTATGTGACGTTCATATTTGATATTCTATATAATGTTACACGGGAAAAATGAGAAATCTAAATCGTACGCTTGCGCAAAACAAATCTAATATACGCTTCCGCAAAATAAAATCAGATAGCCACGAAAATTATCAGAATATTTCCTTAAAATGTTATACATTTCTAAATGAAAAGATTTTGTAGAATTTAACAATAAATATAATTATATACAGACTGTTTCTTTTACAATGTATGTTTTTTATATCTTTTTTTACAATTATTTTTGTTTGTGTTTAAAACATCCAGCATGTCGGTTCGTTCGAGCGGATAGGTGAAATCGAGGTTACCACAAGCATAATGTGCATATTATAACTAAACATTATGCCTCTTAAGTAATAACATGGTGACTGAGCTCCATTCGTTACGTGAAGCCGAACGTATAAAACATATAAACCTCTTCCGGCTATGTTATCAATCTTTTAACATAGTCCGTCTAATTTAAGAGTATTAGTAAATTGCTTATGGAGCATTATTGGAATAGATCACTGTACCAATATGATAAAGTACTCGATGGCTTTCACAACGTTATTTTAGAGATTATAAGAAGTTACCTTACTGAAATCGACCACATACTCTGAACGGAATGTCCCAATCAGTTATCATCAGCTGTCGAGTCTGTAAAGTTGCGCCTAGCCTAATTGCTCATACAGTGCGTACAGATGAACACATTTAATATAGTTTAGAAATTAGTAAGCCATTTTGTCTTTAGTGATACAGCCATAGGATTCAATGATTTAGAAATTACAATAATGCATTTAATAGTATGCGACTCAAACATTATGTACGTATGAGGCCTATGTATTATTAGTAGACAATTTTATCGCAATAATAATAATAATAATAATAATAATAATAATGAATTAATAGACGCTTACTATACCTTTACAATAACATTTACTGACAAAAAAAAGGAACATCGACGTTTCGGAACCGTCATGGAACCATTTTCAAGATCAAGTGATTGAATTATACAAAAATAACAAACACCAAAGGGTGACAGGAAATACTAATTAATTGGTTAATTAAAAACAAAGAAGGCCTACAATTCTAAGAACTTAAGTTATTAAGCTCAATATGCTGATCAACAATGCATCATTTCCAAAATGAAAAATTATCTTGGTACATTAAAAACCATCGTCAATCAGCAAAAAGAAATGATCACAGAACTTAGACTAACAGTTAGAAGCATTCTAGTTCAACATACGTGTACATGTGCACTGAATTGCAACAAAGAAGTAGCAAGTACTACTAAAGCAACGTCAAACCTATCATCAAATAATAATGGTAGTCCATCAAGTACAAAACGAAATGATAGACCTACTTCAAACGAAAGTCCTTCAAACGAGAAGAAAAAAAAGAACAACAATACTGCAAGCAGATCAAAACAGATTCCCCACAAACAAAAATTGTAATTTCAACGGTGTGTCCAAGATCAGATGATACAAGGAATCAAGAAAGAGTTAACTCCCTAAATTGTGGTCTGAAGAAAATAGCCAATACATATAAATGCCAGATTATCGACAATGACGATATATTCATGCTAAGAAATGGGTCAGCGGCGAAAGCAAACACCAACATCTTAGAAATATCTTCTTCAAGAAAGATGTCATTAGTAGATGACAACTTGTATGCTCGATTAAGCATAGTATGTACATTATTTTTCTTATGTTTGTTATCGACATGGCTATCATAATGCAGAAGAAGTTCCTTGTTTGTAGGTTTCCTATAACAAATTACGGTATCCTGTTGAACTAACTAATAGGATAATTAACGATTTCAAAGAATCTATTGTTAATCTTCATAACAATGATAACCATATTACTACTAGTCAAGAGAGTGCTGAACAGCCTATAATTAGAATTGTTCTTCCTTTTAAGAATCAAACCTGCTCTACAACTGTGACGAAACAACTTAAACAACTTAGTTGCAAGTTAAACAATGCCAGTTTTTACTGTATTTAATTAACATATAACAACCGAAATGAATTAAGGTAAACTAATCTATCGACTAATTATTAGTGTTCAACTGACTGGAAGTAGTTTTCGATTTAATATTGAACTGGTTTACGGAGGTATAATCAATTCCAAACAGCCAACCTATACTCAAGTTTATGAAATAAATCCAGCCTGTCGTGGCCTATTTTCAATGTAACATCTATCTATGTGATACATCTATTTCTTTCAAGCACGTATATGCCTTTTTTGTAAATTGTTATTTATAATATCAATGTATATCAACAACAGCCAATAATGATTATATCCAATAGATATATACTGTATAAAACAAGCATCACCACAAAGCGATCGGAAAACAATTGATATAGTAACACTTAATAAATACAAACAGTATAAGCTTTGATCTTTTAATGAATTAATTTCAATAATTATATCCAGAGTTATGAATATTAAGGAATTATTTTTGTTTTAAATAATCAACTTTAAAGTACGGTAACAGTAAATAAATGAATACATAACCTGTTGAAATGTTCCTAAAAAACAAGTTTATAAATAATTTTAGTAAAACTAATAACTGATAAAGTTGATCAAATTGTAATCATAAAGAACATTAGAAAATAACTATATGATAATGATGTAATATCAAGATGTTATGGTGATGACTATGATGATACCTATGACCAAACCTTCAAACAATAACTATAATATTGTAACCCACGACTTATTGATTTGTTCTTTTGAGTGAAATATACGTCGCCATGTTACGATCGAATATTTCAACAATTTTGATATGAGAGAATATGGAATGTTATTGCACTATAGTTTCGTATTATTGGCATTAGTTGCATTTTATAAAAGTACAGTCGATAGGGTATCTTCGTAAACTGTTGAAAAGTTGCTGTAATTAGTTCTCGATTCAATAAAATATAGGCATACATATATTCACTGTCATGCAGACGTGAATGTATGCCTATATTTTATTGAGTCGAGTACTAAATATTGGGTAATATATTTTATTATTATTGTTTAAAGTAATAAACTACATAAGTTCATCAAAATGTTCTCATTAAAATAGGCCTACTATGAAAATTATTTGCATTTTATCACATCAATCTGGTCGATAGATAGAACACATCTCCAATAAAAAGTAGATACCACGCTTTACTAGCATGCTTACCGCAAAATTATTATCATATGTAGTGGTTTGATAAAGATCCGTCTAAATTTATGAAATATTTAAATAGTGGTCCAGGATTTGGGATTCTGGTCCGGATTGCATTTGTGGTTTACATTTTTTTTATAGTTTACACGAGATCTTGCCAACAGACAAACATTCAAACAAACAAACAAAGAAATATATTCCGCAGACAGAATTATAACCTCCTTGGCAGATGGTGACCCGATAATAGAACGAAGTAAGCTGATCTTACGCATACGTATCATGCGTATGTAGTACCGAAACGAAAGCTCAATGTTAGGCTTTTGTTTGCATTGTAAAACGTACCTGATATACAGTTAATGTTAAATTGAATTACTATACGAGTATTTAACAATTACATATTATGTTTAAAGTTGACTTAGCACATTTAGTGAAATCAATCCTAGACATCTATTCTAAAAAGCGCCAAACAGACGACAAGAAAATAGATTCGTCATTGTTTAGGTATTTCCAATAACTGACTAGCTGTAACTAGCGAAATTAATAGCCCAAGATTAATTATGAATACTTAACCAACCATCAAAAAGTGAATATAAATGAGGGTAGGCAAAGCGAAGGTCATAATGTAGGTCAACAGAATTTGCTTGGGTTTTATCGTTATTGTTTTTAATAACTGAAACGGCTTTGCTATTTCGTCATGTGTTTGTATTCATCTAAATTAATAATAGACATGATTATGAATCCGAAGCACAATTAATTAATTATTGATTTCTGGGAGTAAACAATAATTCGTCACCTAAGAGACATGTATCTTCTGAAAAATAAACAAACTACAATAGTTAAGCAACACATCGATTTTCTAAAAAAATTTAAGAAAGAAATGAGAGAGTATTGTCATGTGTGGCGTGCGTAATATTCATGCGATGCTTGTATGAAACATTTAGGCCTACATTTTATTTTACTACATACATCGTAGTGACATTATGATTGATTTTGATTATAAAGTAAAACATTATGCATAAACAACAAACACAACAACCAGACAAACAAAAATGCTTGGCAATCATAAACGCTTCCCTAAAAGATGTTTTGGTTAGTGGAATAGAACCAAAAATACGCTAATGTTCACGAAGGCTTGCATTGGAAATAACTATTCTTGAACATCTGAAAGGAAAAGGGTAGACCTAGGTGTGTTCATAAAAATCGAATTGAATTAATTTTTGACAGACTACTTAATATCGTTATGTGCAAATTTTGTTTAGTATGTCATTTAATACAATTTCCAAATGTATGTTGATTAAATGGGTAGTTAGGGTTAGGGCCGCATTTTCAGAAACCCTCGCACAGGTTGCATTGGTGTCTTAAACATACAAAATAATCATGACAATCAGGAAGGATTACGCTAGATAATAACCTGTAATGTTATCGCGCAAAAGATATATGATTTTTGAGAAATCATAAGAACTTACTCCACTCCATCCATTTTTAGTCATTTGTAATACATTTCATTTCAGTCCTTGACTGTCGTTTTGTAATATATTTTTATATACCGAATAAATAAATAAATAAATACATTAAATAATGGTATTGGTCATCTATTTATTATAAGATTAGTTCAAGTTGATAGTCATGCATTAAACAAAATGCAAAATTTACAATACTAAGCTATATCACGTTAATCTATCGATTACTAATTAAATTAAAACAGGGCAGGTTTGCTCTGCAATTAAATTCACTACATTCCTTGCCTACGAGATTAATTTCGCTAAGAACAACACGTAATACTACATCGCCATACTTTAATAGCCTAATTGCAAAAACTATTTAACCTATTTCTGTATCCATAAAGGTCGTGACTCAGTTTGTGAAATAATAGGGAGCCTTTGATTTTTGACACTAGGACACTAGGACTTTTGACACTAGGACTTTTGACACTAATTGTGTAAAATGATACATAAATTACTTCATTAATTTTTTACATGTCCAGTTCTATAACTTATAATTTTTGTAAAAATCGTAAGTTCAAAAAGGTTCAAATGTCTGTGATAACAGAATCCAAGGTGGCTTACCAAGAATCGACCAAACTTGGTCAGACGATACCAAATTCAATGAAGTTTATTTTATATTGTTTTATTCGTTTAAAGCCAACCTATACATTAGCATGACATAATTAAAACATGCGAATAGTACCTTCCTATGTCGTGGCAAAAGGTTTATGTTATTGCAACTCGCGGAAAACACAGCATACGACGTAACCTAACCTAACTAGTTCCACGAGAATTGAATTTAGTTGCAATGTTGCAACTTAAAGCTCAACATTACAGTTTCACTAACTAGAATTCCATAAAATCTAAACCATTACCGCAATGTTTCTATACATTTATGTTTAATTTTCATGTTTTTATAAATATTGTAATTGTTATTTTATATTCTCAGTACATTCATTCATAATCATAATCTTGTAGTATTTTAACCATAAAACAATTATTGCTATATTTATCAATTTTTCTATAATTTCAAAACACATTCACCTCCTTTATTTTACGAACTTGAATGTTTATCTAAAATTACATTTTTCTTTTAAAATTTACAACTTCAATTTAAAACCAATAATATGGTAAAGGAGGTCAGACAAGACAAGAGAAATATATTTTAACCTCATAGTTTCCATTTTGTTAATTGTTTCTGAAAATAAAAGTAGTTTTTTAACTTAACTTAACTTCATTGTCCTTTAGTAATTAGATCTGTATCTGGTATGTACAAAATGATAATGTTTTTCTTCGATCTATACTAGAACGTTATTTATGAACACCTTTACTATAGTATTCTGAACAGGTCATGTTATCCAATCACTTTTAGCATTCTAATTTCTTTCTACATTGATGATGGAACATCTGTAATTCTCCTAAAATGGACAATATAAAACGTTTACTGAAGATATGCATACACGTAATGAACTATGTAATCTTTTAAATATGAAATATCGAAGATAACTATTTTATTTCAAATCCTTTTACAATAAAATGTGTGACTATGGTTTATGGATTTGTAGCTAAGTCAGATAAATGTCTGTTTATTATTATTTTATTAAAAAGCATTAGATTTCAGATAATATTCATAATAATCTTTATAAAAACAATAAAGGTAATTATTTTTTTTTTATTTTTATCTTGATTTTTTGTTATAAACAATTATTATTTTATCAATATACCTATGCTTATCTGTAATTGGTGTGTAAATTGCGTTATTGTAAAATGTTATCTGATTGTGATAGACTGACGGTTATTGAATTGTAACATTTGAACACAATTTTTTTATTTGCACCTTGAAACTTCATCAATTTTATTTTATAAATAACAGTAACATTCAATGTATCTTTATTTTCACATGATTAGCTATACGTATAGACATTTGTTGTTATGCCCAAAAACATAAAAAGCATGACGAAAAGTCTATCTGCTATCGAACCAAGGGTTTTATAATGGACGTATGCTAAGTACTGAAGGTGCACATCGTAGGAAATGGTAACTAAAGTCTTGAAAATCTACTCTTCTTGGTTGACGGGTTTTCTATGCTTTCCATACCTTGTGGCCCTGCGTTTTTAAACTGTAGCAGAATTTAGGAAAATGTTGTTTTGCTTTTCAGAGGCGGAATCTTCTGTCTCGAAGGGAGGCGCCTTAACCTACGTCATATCTTATTCTTATACTTTTCGAAACTTTTTCTTCTACTATGGATTTATATACTTTGAATGAGAGGCATTCGATGACAGAAATAAAACGTCAGCTGTTAAAGTAAATACGACTAGTTTACTTAAGAAGTGACTAAATAAATATTAACTGAACGCATGTTCAAATAGCATTACGGGAATTCAAGGGTGAATGCTTCGTGCTCTCAAGAGGCTACACATACTATTTGAAAAGTAACCCAAACTCAATCTTATAATGTTGTTTATTTTGGATGTGATTATGTTTCAATTTACCGATGTGCGCATGTCTAAGCCCAGCCAATTAGGGTAAGTGGGATCGCAGGGTTGAAGGATACACATCGCGCAACACATCAATCCCAGTGGGGTTAAATTTGATTTCAACTTATTCTTACAGTATCATATTTGCGTCATTAGGGATACAGTTCTCAATAATGTAATATGTTACATCTAAATGTTTACATTTTTTCACGCTGCTGCTCTAGCCCGCTACGTCACACGAGATGACTCATTCATTAGATGAAATCAAGCAGCTTTATAGTACTACACTTTGACATTTTTGTTAAAATGGAAACTCCACTATAATTTATTGGTACCACCTGTTGAATCCAAAAACGGCTGAGAAAAGAGTCTAACGACAAATCCCAAAGCATTCTGGTATTTATGAGTCCCATGATATAATTCGCTGTCAGATAATCATTGAATTATTATCAAAACAGTCCATTGAAGTTTTTGTTTGTAATAGGATACTTGAAGTATCTAGGCGTGATGAAGTGACCCCCAGACTTGACCTTAGCAATAACAATAAGCGAGCAGCGTTTTTTGTAAGAAATATTCTTGTTTAACAATGTGACTTCTTCGTTTGAGACTCAGTTTCTTCTATGTTTCTTCTTCTCAATCTTCGTTTATAAATTACGACTCTGTACAGTGAAGGTGTTGGTATTTGGTTAATCTCAATATTACGGTTCTAAATACAGTGCGCATCGTTATAAATTCATTTTTTTTATTATGTATGTAAATGTAACATTACTTTTAAACATAGGGCCCACATAGGGTCTGGTCTGTGCTTGTTACGAGGCTAGTTTCATAAATTATCTTGGCAGAGGCATTAGGCATAGAAAAAACATGTAAAAGGTCGAAACCGATGATAAGGACCTCACTGGAATATGTTAAAGGACCTCACTGGATGTATGTTAAAGGACCTTACTGGAAGTACGATAAAGGACCTCACTGGAAGTATGATAAAGGACCTCACTGGAAGTATGATAAAGGACGCCAAATTATCGTAATGGAAATCAACTGTTTAGAATTAACTGTGGATAGTAGGCCTATTATACGTCGTCAGTGACTTAGTAATGTTGTGATGACCTAGTATAGTCTTGTCGATTTTGCAAATAAATTAAGATATAATAATAATGGTGACATAAATTGTTTGAAAATATTAAACTATTTGACCTATAAAAATAAAACCTTAAAAAGAAGAACGCCAACTACATGATATAAAGGGTATTTTGATGACCGCATGCATTGACGACCCTCCCTTATATTTCCCCTATCGAGTAATACATTATATAGTAATTATTCATTCTTAAATTTGAAAGACACGAAATGTAGAAGTTTTACTTTCAACTGTAAAAGCGAAGAGGTCAAATCATTACAGTATGCATCCGATGCTTCCTCTTCCGTCGATAAAATGCAATAATAATATTATTATTAGTAAAAGCATTCGATAATACGTTATAGTGACAAAGTGACGTAATTTAATAGCCGATTAATGGAAATATTATAAACGACATTTCTATAATTAAACAATATACCTCTAGAAATATCACGTAAAAATATCATTCCAATACAAAGTGTTTAGATTAACACTTACGTATTCATAGCTTTCACACCGATATTGTAAACTCATAGCTTTACGAATACATTGGTCAATTAGGCGCCAACATGCTTATATATCGTGTTATGATAAGTCCTCAGTTGATGATTATTATGTTGACTTTTCCCCGTCTCTGTTTAAGAGCCACAGAGTGTCCGTATAGACCAGTAAAATGTCCTAGAATATCAAATTATATTACGTGTGTGATATAGAAATATTCCTTATACATAATACAGGCCTATAGGTGTTTCCAATTGATACACTGATTCAATTTGCTACGATACAAACCAGGGAAGAGTAAAATTACATTTTCTTTCCTGATAAAAACAAAACCCCGGGTACTTAAATAATGGTCATGGTTCAGCGACCGTTTTCAAACGATATCATTAGCAATGATTTAAAAAAAAAAGAAAAAAAAAAAGATAGTGCAGACGATATATTTGTAATGTGTGCCTATATTGTGAAAATGAGTTAAAACAATAGCTATAAGCCAAAGAAATACAAGAACATGGCGGCTGAAAAAAGTATTTTTACATTTTCTAATTAAAAAATGTCATTATTAATCTTATTATAATTATGTAATAATTCAGTTCCGGAATATTATACAGATTGGCTGTAGCAATTAAAGGTGAACGCCCGGTATGTTTGATCCGTTAGTAACAGGAAGAATCTTAATTTGTAAAATGTTCTTTAATTTCAGCGTGTAATCAATCTAACTACATTAAGAATTTTCTTCTGACAGTAGTTCGTGCGATGACCTGTTTATATAGATGCTGTGTATTTTGATTCGTGCCACGATGCTAAAAATTCGCATACACTGCATAATACCAACGGCACACACGTGTCAAAATTGCAAAGTGTATAGAGTGTACATTCGGCACATTCAAGAAGTGAATGGTGCTACCCGTTCGACATTTAATTTCATTTCATTAACTTCCACCATAAACCATGCATAACACATTTTGCACAACGTCCCAAAAAAATTAATTATATTAATGTAAATATGTAGAATCACCCAATCAATACGGGCCACGTGGTGGTTCCTCTTGGGCCTTTGAGAGGCCCCGTGTGTATGACATGTGCGGAGGAAACCGATACGCTATAGGTAAGAGCCAAACGGCTAGTTGGAAATTTAGAGAGTATTTTGGCTATACGCTGAAAGTACTCGAACATTGCCACTAAATTTGATTTTCAAGTTGTATTGAAACCGAACCAAGTAAATAAATTATTGTGAAATAAATAAATTTAAAATACAAATATAGAGATCTTGATCATTTGTCGTTATTTAGAATTCTATAAAGATGTAACAATGATAACTATATACCAGGTATTATTATATCAATTCATATAATAATTGTGATATGAAACCAATTATGCCCATATGGCCAACCATTTATAGGCCTATTATCTAAAAATCATTATTTATGTTAAAGAATACGGTAATGATGTATTGTCCTTTTGAATAATTCAAAATAAATATTTAAAAAAAATATTTCGAAAAAATATCATAATATTTATTAACCTTCACCAATAATTATTTAAAAACAAATCATTTAACTGAAATACAGACGTTTTTCTTTTCAAAAAATAACTTTGACTTCCATTAAAAGTTTTTTTAGATCAAAACATATCTCATAATGCAACGCGATTGTTTTGTATGTATAATCATAAAACTTCCTCGTGATCTGTGTGAAAACACCTTCTTAACCGTGACGAGTTGTAAACAATCCTAATTAGCATCATGCATAATGCATACTTGTGGTTTGAAATCTTTGTTTACTTTCGCTCGCAACGATTTTCCAGACGAAATTTAATCAAATTAATTTACCTGTTAATTACGTAAATGTGTTGTTTTTGGCTCGAATTTTCGACTTAAAGTGAATAACTTTAATATTAATTTAATATGGCCAATTCAAATTTAGAATATTTTGACCTTCACTTTTTGTGTTTCCAGGGCAATACATGTTTAACACAATTCAATTCACTTACTAGATTTTTTCTAAGTAAAATAAAGGTAATTCCAAATAAAGAGAAAGAACACTTATTGAGAATCGACGTTTCGATAATTTGAATTTTCAAGAATCTTAGCTTCACTAATCTCTTTCCACTGTTAAAGTATACAATCTCAGTAATGTGTTTTATTTTATTTTTTTGTTTGTGTAAGTTCAGTAGAAAGTAGTTGAAGAAACATAAGACTACTTAAAATAATCACACACACACACGACTTACGGTACAGTATACAGATAAAGAGAAGAGTTAGATATACTAGACCTCAATTCTTCCCATAAAACTAAAACTTTTTTCAATATTCGTATATCACCAAAAAACAGGCATACTTTTACCTGATTATGTAATCCTGTATAAAAAAGTTTTTGAAGACTAACTAAATCATTTGCTTTTAAGTGCAAATACTGTTGCCAATAAATATTAATAAATAAAGTGTAGAAGCAACTAATCATTGAATGGAATATGAAATTAGACGTGGGTTTAAGTAGCTTGAGTACATTTACGACTAAGAATCAATGAGTGATATACATGATATGGAAATTCTAGTGAGTCAATCTGTGTTCTAGGAATAGTACAATTACTTACTGAGAATTTTGTTAACTTATTTATTTCTGTTCGGGTTTGATGAAGTCACTCAGAATAACTGCCAATGCTATAAGTTTAATAGGAATGTAAGTGAATATATTCCGTAGCTTTCAGCATAGTACAGTCGTACTAAATTATCAACATGATTTAAATGTAAAGTTTATCGCTACAATTAGGCCTACTTAGATTTTCTATATTTGTCATTCATAGATTTGTTGTCTTATTAAATATATATTGTCGTCCTGAAAAACAATTTGTTAAAATTTAATTTGTTTAGTTCAATATTATAAAAAAACATTGTCAAATTAGCTGCCAACCAGGTATCTGGTTGAATTTTACCGTCTTTTGATAATTGAATAAGTTTTAGTTTTTAATTGCACTTATAAACACAAATTTTCACAAAAGAGGCATACAAGATATTTCACATAAATCAGCGAAAGTGGAAAAGTTGTCAAAAAAGTATTATCATATATTATAATGATACTTCAATGGAAATACTAACTATAGTATACTTTCCTAAAGCCAGATAAACAAACAAAAAAGCGAAAGCTGGAGCCAGATCTAATCAAATATTTAGTTTCTCTCGATCATCAAAGATCAGTTGTGATAATGAAACGCAGCCAGTGATTTTAAAGAAAAAAATCTGAATATACTGTTATGTCACTGTTTATAGTCTAATACAACTATGGAAAATGTACTTTCGAACTAGAGGCTTGTGCAGTGGCGTAACGGCTATGGACGCTCACTGGCTAAACCCAGAGGTCCCGGATCTTACGGGGGCCTTGAGCAGTGTCTAGATGAAAAACAGGCATTAAAAATAAAAGAAAATCGCTAAAAACACCCGAGGCCTCCAGCATTGGAGGGCCACTTGGGGTTCCACAGCCAGGGGTTTCATGCCTCTGTGTTACGCCACTGGGCTTGTGATTTAATCATTGCTTCTGATTTGTTATTCTAAGGTAAAACTCATTGGCAGGGTTTTAACTACGAATTGTGTTATTATTTAGGATTTTATTAACTTTCATGGGCCATCGGGCAACAGTTTAAGCTTTTTAGAAACTACTTGATATGTTATCCTATTTAATACTTGATAAATAAAATTCATACTACGTTATTGATGCCAGTAACGCGTTTTAGACGGGCAGTTGCGGAAAAAAAAACAAGTACAGATAGACATATTATAATGAAATGATGAAAATTGAGTTTCAGTCGATTAATGTTGTGAAATGATCACCATACGAGTACATTAATAACAGAAAGCAGTGAAAAACAACGAACACTCGTCACCGTGATGAGTGGCTAGTCACACCAAGTTACGATGATGTGCTGTCTTACAAATGGCTGTCTGAGAAATCCAGTAATGTAATTAATGTTTATAATATGAGTATACGTTGTTAGGTAACTAAGGGTTAATGATGTCGAATAAATTACTCCTTGATCTATACAAAAACAAAGTCAAAGATAATCTAATCTAAACCAAAAAACTGACGCGAATTGGTGAAAATTAGTGAAAAATTGTCCAATGAAATTAGTATAATATATAAACCCGAAATAAAAATAAAAATGTAGGATACAATTTAGAAAGACTACCGGAAGATATTGACGGATTACTGGTTAATGAATAAAGATCGAAGCCCTTCTGTTTAAGTTTTAGCCGAAAGCAAAAGGTTAAAAATGGATTTATCTTTAGCAATCTTACATATCCACCTATTCTATATGAAAGCACATTTTACTGTCAACATTGACTATGAATGATTTTTGCAGATTATGCATATATTGAGCGTTAGTAAAGATTAGATTAGACTATTTACTAGCTAAGCTTTATTGAGAAAAATGATTAAATGTTGGATTGAATTGATTAACAGTGAATAAACCAAATATGGGTGACTATCAACTATTGGTTTTGTATGCTGATATTACATAACCATAGAAATATGGTACATGTCAATATCCAAATAATGGCCATGCCAATCCCACAAAGTAAGACTATTGAAAAACTTTCATTACGTCGTTTGAGAGACGAAACTTCAATTTTAAAAGTGGTCTATGATTGGAAGGTAATTTGTATCCATGTGAAATAGCACAATATTGAGATGAGAGTCAGTCTTTCACTCATACTTTTTAACATTTTGTTAATAGGCGTAAGTATGTCATATGATTCGGGTAAAATGATAGAATGAATGAATGAAGGTCGAATTTTTTATTTTCCCACATCCCGTTACTTATAAGTATGATATTTGTTAGTTACGTTATTTCAACTTTCATTTCTATGATTCTTAGATTTCTTTTCATTTTTTTCTATTTATAATATCTATAATGATCATATTTTTTGTGTGTTTTAATCCAACGCAATAATATGAAAGATAACCGGCCGTAAGGTAATATATTTTTATTTTTTGTGTAAGCGTCCAATATTCCATATGGTTAGATGAATAATTGCAGTGAAATTTCTGATTCTGCTGAATACGCTTGTTTAAATGATTGTGCAAAATATAATATTTGCATTCTACATAAAATAAAATTTAAAACATGGAACAACTATTAGATAAAATAGGGCATACTTGGGAATGATTCCAATTTTAACTCGTAATAATAATATATTGTAATTATAAATCAAACAAAGGGAAACTTCACGATTTAACATATTAACTTGCATGACTGTATATCAAATAATGGCTTGCATGGAAAAATAAATAAATTATATCTATCTATCTATTTAATACTCTTACGCTTAACAAATCAAAAGAATCATTATAAAAGGTCACTTCCATTTTAATTCGCATTAACTGTATTATGTGTAAACTGACTTTGGGTTGGGTCAACCGGCTCAGCTACAGTGATTAAGTTCACTTAGGTTGAACCTGGTCTCCCCGATTTCAAATTTTTGTTGGTCATGTATAATAATTGAAATAAACCGAATAAATAATGAAATGAAATAATTTATGGAAAAAACATTTCTAAGCATTTAATAAGGCCTAATAGTTTAAATACGGCTTGAACAAGTTCTATAATAGAACTCCTATAGTGTACGTATGTAGGCTTAATGTGCAACATATTTCTAAAACATTTGGAACGAACAAATAGGGTTACAAGTACAACACATGATTTACAACTGAAGCAATTAATCAGACGATTAATTTCGACCGTAACATTATTTATGAATTATGTATTTGCATTGTGGAAAAAAAATTAATTTATATGAAAATTAGTTTCATTGTATTGTTGTTGTTCATATTACCTTAAAGAGATAATATTTTCTACAATATCGAACAATATTCAACTTATAACAAATACAAAGGTATTCTTTTCACCATAACTTATTTACATTAAGTAAATCACATCACATTTTCCAAAATCATCGGATATTGAGGTACAAGTGAAAATCCACTCTGTCTGACTTTTCTGAAAAGAGTGAAAGTCAATCTAGATTACCGATTTTCATCCATATAGAGTGAACAAGTCAATTTTGTGAAATACTACATCAAGGTCATGTTTTTTTTCTGTCAAATGTCGGGTTCGAGTTTAGCTATAGCGATGCAATTTCTCCCTAGAATCCTTACTCATTATTATGCTAATAAGCCTACTACAGTTTTTTTCTGAAATTATGTGCTAGTAATAATAGTATTTAGTTTTCACTTAACTATCTGCCGTTGCAGGAGCGTTGAGCCCATCACCTAAGTAGGTTATTACATGCTGGATATAATGCTAGGCTAATTAAAATTTTCGTTTCTTATTAGCATGCAATCCCTACCCCATGGCGACAAATATCCAAGATTTTGACCTTGTTGTAAGCTGTTAAAAATGTATACATTCTACAGTACTATCACTATGTTTAGCGAGCGAATGTAGCGAATCGCTCTATAAATAACATAAAAAGCCGTGGCAATTAATAATGAAACGCGATATGGCAATGGCTTGACTGAAACTATAACTTATAATATTATTTCTGAAAACTCACCTCGTTTCTTGATGACGTGGTTAGATGAGGTTGCAACACATACACAGAATCGAGTTATATATAAAATAATGAATATCATCAAAGAATGTCGAAAGAAAAAGCAACGAAATCTAGCCATTCTTATTAGAAAATCATGCTGTATAGTTTAAGAGCAAGCCAGCACGTTCGATCGTTGCTGTGCGCGCAAGCGGTGTACGATATATGACAGAAACTGTAAACTCAGTAAACACCTGGACTTCAAAATAGACAACGCGATGTGATTTATCAGCTTGTCTAGGGTGTCACGTATGATTTACTTTTCCAAGTTTTGTTGCGGTACAATTTCTGGTCGCGAGATCAACGCGTGGTACCGCCCGAAGCGTTTAATTCTTATCTACACGTATTTAAATTACCCTTGACATTGCCAATATAGGAAGGAGCCGTCACGAATTAACTAAACCTTATACTATTATATTATAACCCCACAGTAATTATCAATGTTTAAAACATGAGGCACTTACTTTCATTGATCAATATTAGCCATATATATCCAAGTGTTATTAAAATCCGAAAATCGGGAAAGAAAAAATTGCCTGCTCTTAATAGCATTGTTGTACGCGCGCGTGTCCAAGTTTAACTCAAACGTATTTTAAACTTCTTTGAACTTAAACGTTTCCTATGAGTTTTTCGAAACGGACGTGGTTAATTAAAGCTGCAAGTTCGTGTGATGTAGTATCGTATTTAAGGATCAGTCATAATTTACAAAGACTAAGCCAGTGAGAGTATCCTAGTAATACATTAATTTAAACTTCTTTCTGATTGGACGTACAATAGATTATTGCATGACTGCGCAATTATTTCATGGTAGTTCGTGGTCACCGCGACTTATGACACCCCCGGGAGCGTCATATCTGGCGAGTTTTTTTACAGGATGGGTTGTCAATCATAAATATAATACATTCTCTATTTTAATTGGAATCTGTCATTGTTTGGATATTGTTGCCCGGATTCACCATCGGGGAATTACATGCATACCTCGTCCGTGTCGGTTAACCAGCGCAAATATTCGATAATTACTAGTAACTGGATAATACTAACATATAACATACGAATCCTATCATCGGATTATAAAGAAAAAAAAAACATTATGGGTCGCTAGACCCGTAATGCTGGATTAAATTCATATTCAATACCCTTTTAAAGACTTATATTGCAATTTCAGTAGAGGGTCTATTAAAAGTCGAATGCAATTCGTTTCCCTTGAGATCACGTTACATGCTAGATCGATCATGCGGAATCAACTCATATTGCATGCAAACTACCAAACGAAGGTGGTCAACGATGATTTGGAATGGTAAATTAATCCAGAAAGTTCATTTGAATTGAAATTCTGTATTGCTGTGTTCTATATCAAATACCGTATTTCCAAATCAAACAAATATATCTATTTATAGAATAATAGTGCTGACAGGAACAACTCAACAGCAAAGGAACGAAATATAATAATAATTCTTCATTAGGCATGCTAACCTAAAGATTCCTATTAAGGGGAAATCATCATAAATCGGACCACATTTAGAGACGCAATGGAAGGACGTAAAGCGCAAAAACGTTTTAAGTGATTTTACCAATCACACGCAATGAATTATTGAACTGTTACTCGTGATTGGTTCCTACTAAAAACGCAACGCAAGGACGTCACAACGCAAGCGAGTTTAACAATTACAAGCGATAGTTCTAATAATCCATCACTTGTGATTGGTCAAATCTGGTACGTTGCGTTACGTTCTAGTGGGTACCAAGCATTGCGTTGCGTCTACATCATTGCGTTACGTCTCGCTTAAGTGAAACGTATTCATTAATGGGATACTACTTTCTGAAAAGAGAATAAAAATATCTTTTAATTATATGAAGGAGACACACACGTATAAGCAAAAATCTCTATCAATGGGAAACCCGTTACTTGTCAAGAGGAATTCTGTGCATGCCAATATACTGCTTAACATGTGCAGAATGTTTACTCGACAGCTGTGTATATCAGTAAACAGTAAAAGGAAACTATTTTGGTCTCGAAAGATGTCAATTAATAGAATGTATTATACTGTACTATATATTTATATGTGATGCAATTTCATTCGACACTGTAAAATAACATTATTTGCTACACTTCGCAACTTCTTTTCCCCCTCAGTATGTCCTCGTTAAAGTAAAGCATATCAGCCGTCAAATTTCATCGAGGAATGTTATTTCCATGTGTCAGTTTTAAATCTGATAACAATGTTCTTGTCGGAGTTTAAATTAAATGTCAAGTCTATATTGAGCGCTTAGGTCTTTTTCTTATTACAGTATTAAAATAATTGAAATTAAATTTACGTCACCAAACCAAGCTGAAAAGTCTGTTCCTGCTACTTATCGTTTGAAGTAGCAATTACATCTCATTAGCGCCAATGCATGGTATAATTAAGTGTATGTTTCGTGCTAAAAATCAATATCATTAAATTGTCAGCAAATTTCAAGGAGAAACATGATTTAGTTATGAGAACATTTCTTAATGCCAAAAAATACGACGTAAATCTCATAATTAAAAAATGAGGGCCTTTCGTTTTCAAGCGTCTCACAGTTGAAAGTTTACAGTCTGTAATTTTATTTTGACCAAATAATGGATCGAAAAGAAAATTATGAAAAAAAAACTGTAGGCTAATTTAACCAAACGGTTGTGAATGTAGCTTAATTGTGCGCGTGACACGTTGATTACATTAATTTAAAATCCTGCTAATACAGAAAAAATATGAACGACTGGATATAATTATAGCAATATTATTTTGTGTATACGTTTCTCAAAGATACCTATTATTATTCTGCTTCTATGAATGTTAGTGTTTACTGACCGACCAACCGACCGACTAAGTGCATGCGACTAAACAGCAACAGAAATAGAATGAAGCTTTCGATCATCGAGTAACATCGTTACCGTATTTGTACATACCACTAACATTTGTTAATTTGCAATTACAAGAATAGCTAGCTGCAAATCAGAAACTGTAGTATATAGCCTAAAGATGAAGGAGGTATCGATATAAGAAGACAAGTTTAGTCTGTTAATAAGATTAATATAATATTAACAGTCTGTCATGTCTTAAGTGGGTTAATCATTTGGATATGAACTGCAGTACTGTAGGTAAAGTATTATAATCTAACTGTGTTGATGGCATTATAGCCGTCGGGGTGTAAAATCCAGGTCAGATAATGATTTTTCACAGTAGTGCCTGTCCAAATCACATTCGAGCCGCTCGCGAATTCTCTGAACGCGTTACCAATTATTCTTAAAAGTATACTTGGGTTTGATTTCTTAAACTCAAATAAATCTATTTTGGGGGGTGTTGAGTGATTCATAAAATAAGTTGGCAATTTCATATTCAAAGGAAATAAAAATAACCTCATTCCAGCAATTTCTATACTGTACTGATTTAAAAAAAACAAGTATACCAATACTATTATTATATTATTATTATTGTAGCTGTAATAAACTCCAAAACCTAATGTAATGCTAGAAATAACAGTTTGAACGACCGACTAAAAGAGAAGAATTTTCATTTATAGAGAAATGTTACTAATTCATAAAGAAACCTCAAATAATGTCACAACAAGAAGAACAAATTAAAGAGGTATTGTGGTAAATTTCTAGGTTGTTTTAATTATACGAGAGCTACTTTATTTTCTTTTACGTCAACATGTTTCTATTGATGCTAGTGGCAATCGAAACAAAACACCACATGGAACATTGATGTAGTAACATTTTAAAATTCATTTCAACCAGTGAAAATACTATTTGTATGACATCATTTGACTCTGGACGTACTTTAGCTTAATGTGATGTTAAATAATTCACAGATTGAACAAGAGGATATAAAATTCACATTGATGTCCTGGGGCTAAGCTTTTAACTTGAGATTTAAGTTCGCCGCTAGGTGAACAACGAAGAACTGATAATGGAAATAACAAATATATTTTAACTACGTAGTAATAATTACTATGTAAAAAAACTAATAAAGTGGTAGGTAGGTAGAACAAAATATTACGCTGCTGGAATAAAATGTGATCAACAGAGATTCAGGAACATTTTACAGTAAGTATTTTGCACAGCTGTTCCAGAAATATGAATTAAGTGCAGCGCCCCCAACGTTTCATAGCGTTTTATGGAGTAGCGATTCCGAAAACATATTGTATACAAACCACATGAGGAACCCGGAAGCAATCAAGCATAAAACGACTGTTTTTTAATAGCCAATAAAAACAAATAAAGACCGCGAAAGTCAGAAAAATAATGAATATTCATTAGAACAACCCTGGATGAAGGTGAAAAACATGTTGTTGTCGTTTTATCACGTGGATTTTAAGAGATAATGTAATTGAAAATTGTACACCCAACGCCAGTTTTTTTCTCAAGCGATACATTTAAAAAGTAGGTATAAATGTTGTTTTCCATATCAGTTTAAAAATAATTTTTTCTGTTGAATTCTTTGATATAGTTGGATACTTTAGTTATCCTTGAATGTTTTAACAAGGATCGTATTCATATTGCCTGGCTGGATTTTTTCCTATGCTAGCTTATATACAGTGGGACAGCCAGTCGACAAATCGTGTCAAATTTCGACTCGGAGAGGGCGCCCTACTTTTCTAATTTAGTTCAAAATTGCTAAATTTTAGGGTGTTGGAAAAACATAATATTTGTAAATTTAGCTGATTATCGGAAAAATATTGTTAGTGAAATAAATTCATAAATGGTTTTAATATATTGTCATGTAAAATTAAATGTATTTGAACAAAACGATAATCTGTAATTTAACGGCAAAATCAACCAATGTCTTTTTTTCGAAATTGTACCCTAGAAAATCATTAAAATAAAATATTTAGAAAAATTGAACAGTCCTGAATTTAAAATCCCTGTTAGAAAAATTAATAATCTACAGAATACGATATTAAGATACAAAATTCGGTGGTTGGGATGCAGCTCCGACTATTCAAACTAAAGGTACCACTATTTGGGCCATCGAAAACTAGCGAAACCGCCATTTTGTAAACACATCGTCATCGTGTTTATGAATTTATTTATATCGAACGATATACGCGATGTTTATAATTGTCCGCGTATAAGAATTCATATAAATAAATACATTCCAATACAACGTATATTATTACTTGTTTATTTATCACAGTATACATTTTAGTTGAGGAATATTTATCATAACTATTATAATAGCTTTTATACGAGTCCGAGGCCTAGCCCTATTAGCGACCGATTGTTCCAGGGCGGAAAGTCACTTAGTGACGTTGTGATCGGGCGCGTCGGGCCTAGCTAATATTAATAATATGACCTGAAATAAGCGGCTAACAAGAACTGTTATATACTTGCTTACAATTGTTTTGTTATTGATGAACAAACAAGCAATTAGATTGAATAACAAATTATTTATTCATTTTTTTTGGGTAAAAACATGTACAAACTAGTACTGTATAATATAAATTATAATATTAGTAATATTAAACTAATACAGTATTACTAAAATATAAAATAGGCCTAACATACAATAAATATTCAATTTTTAAGGGGAGGTCTACCACATGACAATAACATAATTTACAGAGTATAGTGTAGTAGGTTTGCATTCAACATAAATATTTGTAATTCAACATTTTGTTTTAAATAATTAAATTATAGTTTGGGTATGACAATGTCGGTAGGTACCGGTGTCATCTTTTTATCCACTTCACTCTCAGTTTGAAGTCACAAAGACAAAGAACTCTGCATCATCAACGATTCCTGAAAGTGTCAGAAAAAATAATAAATATTATTTAAAAAAAATGTTAATGTCTGGTTGTATATATAATTATAATATTATATGTTGACATAAAAGTAAGGCAAATGGAAGCTGTATTTTATTAATTAAATTACAGTATTTATTTACTATTATTATTTATATAATCTAGGCCTACTAGTACTAGAAGCCTGCTAGGCATCTATTCAGCCTAATAAATCAAATAATAAATGAAAAATAAAATAATAATATTAATACTGATTGAAAAAAAGTATTTTTTTTGCGGGGATCAGATCACCAGGCTAGGCCGGCCAGGACCAATGATACTCGTAATCAGTACAACTTAACGAATATCGGATCAGCATCAACACAGTACAACACACGTCTCGCTATCGCCTATACTGACACACGTGTCTCGCGTTGCCGAAACCACGCTCACAGCTAGAAAATGTACCTACCTTTCGAGGCCTGAGAATACACCAACAAATTTTGAACAGGATAGAAATATATCATACTCGATTAAACTAATATTATTCTTGATAAAACAATTGATTATAATCTTTTTAATTTGTTGGGATGCACCTCCGACTATTCAGAAAATGGACAACAAAACAGTAGTCAAATCGTACCACATTTATAAATTTCACGAGTCCCGACTTCAGTCGCCGAATGTATTGTATAAAGCTTCGGTTTCTTTGAAGGAAACCGATTGGTTATTCAATAATACTTATTAGGAAATGCTTTTACCATAATAGGTAATGTTGGGCGGTTCTTAAATATTCATGAGAGCTTAAAATAAAACAGCACTTATTTGCTAGGCGATGAAAAATCGTGGTTTCAGTTTTCAACGATAGGTGGCGCTTCAAAATCGTCAATGCGGAAGTAAGTCGATTTTACACGATTTAACGGTCAAAACGCGAAGTGGCTTTCCCACTGTATAGGCTATGCCCAGGCCCCCTTGCGTGGTTAAAACTAGCTGTGTAAGACTAATGGCTGTTTATTTTTAACACGTAAACATGTCTATTCGGGGGCCTGAGTGACAGTTGACCTGTTATAAAGCTGATTAATTACTTGTTCCTGGTCCTAATTAAAAATTAGGCCTAGTCTAGGCCTAAGCTTTTTTAATAATCATTCATATTGGGAGAGGAGTACAGAATAGGCCAGGCTACAGGCCTAGCCTAGCTAGGCCTATATTATATAATAGGCTAGGCTACATCATCAGCAGGTTAAAGGCTAGCAGCCTACCTAGCATGTCTTATTCAAAGATCTGTAATATATTAATAGAAAGAAGCTATAGAGTACTGTGACATTAGATATTTAATCATAAATGCATTAGTTATTTCATATTTGTATTGTATATTTATTATTTTGATATGCAATCACAATCTAAATCAGTAAATAACATCAATTTCCGTTATCAATAAATAATTATTAATATATAAACCAAATTAAAATAAAATAACTGTTTATTTTTAACACGTAAACATGTCTATTCGGGGGCCTGAGTGACAGTTGACCTGTTATAAAGCTGATTAATTACTTGTTCCTGGTCGTAATTAAAAATTAGGCCTAGCCTAGGCCTAAGCTTTTTTAATAATCATTCATATTGGGAGAGAGGAGTACAGAGTAGGCCAGGTTACAGGTTATAGCTAGGCCTATACTATATATAGGCTAGGCTACATCATCAGCAGCTTAAAGACTAGCAGCCTACCTAGCATGTCTTAGTCAAAGATCTTTAATATATTAATAGAAAGAAGCTATAGAGTACTGTGACATTAGATATTTAATTATAAATGCATATTTCTTTCATATTTGTATTGTATTATATATGCAATCACAATCTAAATCACTAAATAACATCAATTTCCGTTATCAATCAATAATATATATATAAACCAAATTAAAATAAAATAGCTTCCAAAAAATTAAATTCAATTACAATTCATATACCATTTGTTAAATATTTACAAAATCATTGTTCTAGCAATAACACAAAAAATACTGTACATAATAATATGCAATACAGTAACAATTAACTGAGAAATAGCAAACTATTCCTCAACTTTTCACCACTTAGTTACCGGCTTAGTTACTTCATGCTGGATCTCAGGTGAAATAAACGTCAGATGTGACTTCATGATATCTCACAAAACTTTTTCCATGGTACTGCTGTCGAGGAATTTATTTTTTCTAAATACCTCGTCCGTTTTTGTACATAGAGGTCCTGTTTCAAATCTCTTGGTTCGTTATATAAAATATATAAAAGAAATATGGCATTAATTTTTATAGTATTTGCATGTTTTAGACATAATTTTAAAGGTGTATAATGTAGGACTGACCAACTTTGATCTCTTGTTCTTTTAGATTTATTCTGTGGCCAGTCTCTGCAATCTTACTATGCTGTTTTGTCACAAGTGACACTGAGAGTTCATTTCTTAAATGCTCAAGTTTCTCTTCTAAAGACTGGATTTTAATCATTGTACTTTGTAGCATGTCGATGTGCTGCAGCTTCTGATTTTCTCTTTCTGCTAGATGATCACCTGAGATTAAACAATATGGTCAACCAAATAAATGTCAATCTGCATAAAAAATGAGCATCAACATTATTATATTTTAAAAATGTTAACAACTATTTCTTGTAGCAGATAATGATAATATATGGATAATTCATAGGAAAATAAGTTCCAGCCAAAGGTTTGCTTTATTATGCATAAAAATAGGATAAAGTTGAAACAATTTACCAGTCAAGATGTCAGCATCCTGTCGCAAGTTGAATATTATAACATATTGACACCTGGAAAAATAGTGCCTTGCACGCGGGAGGCCCAGAATAGAACAGGGAAGGGCCGAATCCCCCGAATCCTGCCCGTGCATGCAAATTGCACGGTAGCTTGGAGGAATCCATCCTCTGCGAGAAAGGCGCAAAATCACTTGCAGACGACTTGGGTATGGATCGAGGTGTCGTGACTAGCAGAGCAGCCGTTTCGCTGCGATCTACTGAAACTAAACCTTACATGATCCGCGAGATTTGTCCGCACAAGACGGGCAAACCAGCGGTAGGTGGTTGCGTCGAGCATTCATCACATAGATGCTTCAAAACATTACTTGCAGTATAAAAAACGTTGTTTATGACGACGGGTAAATCTGTTTTAACCATATTAACCATATTAACCATATTAACCATATTAACCATATTAACCATATTAACCATATTAACCATACTAGGAGGAGAGATTTCGCTTCATCCTTGGCCTTTTCTGCTTCATTTCTGTAGCGCGGGTAAACGGCGGGAGTAACTATGACTCTCTTAAGGTTAGAAATAAGGTTCGTTTTTTTTTTTTTTTTTTTTTTTTTTTAAATCTTTATTTATTTTAGGCTAAAATCGGCTAGGCTAGGTTAGGTTAGGCTAGGCTAGGTTAGGCTAGGCTAGGCTAGGCTAGGCCAGGCTAGGCTAGGCTAGGCTAGGCTAGGCTAGGCTAGGCTAGCCTAGGCCCGGCCCGGCCCGGCCCGGCTGGGCTAGGCTAGGCTAGGCTAGGCTAGGCCCGGTCGCGCGATATGATTTTTTTTTCCTTCAATATTATGACGCACACGCGCGCACACCTCTTTTGAAGGTCCTCGAAATGTAACCTTGTCTACGCCGCCGGTTAGCCGGTGATAATGTGTAGTTTGATGATGATTTTTTTAGTTGCCATTTTTTCCGTCCTCCGTTGCTAACCGATATAGACTGAGCGTAAGCTTGGCTTGGCTTGGCTTGGCTAGGCTAGGCTAGGCCCGGCCCGGCCCGGCCCGACCCGGCCCGGCCGGGCTGGGCTGGGCTAGGCTAGGCTAGGCTAGGCTAGGCTAGGCTAGGCCCGGTCGCGCGATATGATTTTTTTTCCCTTCAATATTATGACGCACACGCGCGCACACCTCTTTTGAAGGTCCTCGAAATGTAACCTTGTCTACGCCGCCGGTTAGCCGGTGATAGTGTGTAGTTTGATGATGATTTTTTTAGTTGCCATTTTTTCCGTCCTCCGTTGCTAACCGATATAGACTGAGCGTAAGCTTGGCTTGGCTTGGCTAGGCTAGGCTAGGCTAGGCCCGGCCCGGCCCGGCCCGACCCGACCCGGCCGGGCTGGGCTGGGCTGGGCTAGGCT